>NW_026575051.1:61215000-63615000 GCF_905146905.1 Nyctereutes procyonoides
TTTTTTAAGATTTTATTTTTCAAGAGAGACACAGAGAGACAGAGACATAGGCAGAGGGAGAAGCAGGCACCTCAGAGGAAGCCCGATGTGGGACTCGATCCCTGGACCCAGGATCACGCCCTGAGCCAAAGGTAGACGTTCAACTGCTGAGCCACCCAGGTGTCCCTAAAATAATTTCTTAAATATAAATGATATGAATCTAAAAACATGACTGAGTACATCATAATGGAAAAATACCACAGATAATATAATTGCTCTTCCACTTTGTTCCAGTTTGTTCCAACATATAATGCATAAATATGCTCTTCCAGCTTACATCTATAACACCATGTCTTCCTGGTTCTGTACCATCATTGTGTGTGTGAGAAGACATCTTGTTTTTTTTCAGCTGACACGCTGCTAAACATGATAAGAAATACATCTGATGTTTGTCTCTATCAGTACCTTGTCTTCTCTGTCAGAAAACCTGGGCTTCACCTGCATGCCAGGTGTCAGGATAGGACTCTGCATCCTCTCCCATTACATGGAAATGAGTGTGTTTAAATGTGAAAGAAGAATCCATTGTACATTTGGAAACCAGAAGAATTATTAATAATTTGCTAGCCTATGTCCCCCTTTTTCTCAGAATGTAGCTGAACTACAGTTTCCAGTCTCCTTGCAGTTAGATATGACCACATAACTGAGATCTGAGCAATGTAATGCATATGGAAATAATGTGTACTACTTGTAGACCTTACTTATAACCCCCCCCCCAAGATATATTCCAGAGGACCATGGTGTTTTGAGGTCATGTATTAAAAGTGGTAAATCTACAACCTAGAAAGATCCTGAATCTCTTGACTTACAGATAGAGTCAACCACTAGCCATAAATATCCATTTGGGACTACAATTCAGTGTGAATTTTTAAATTTATACAGAAAATACTTGATGTTACAAATCAGGATAGTGCTCTTTATAGGGCAGTTAATGATTGGGAAAGACTCAGGTGGGGCTTCTGTGGTGCTAGCAGTGGTTTGCTTCTTGATATATTTGCTAGTTATCTTGTTTAAATTCACTAAGCTATGTTTTTTATGATTTGTACATTTCTATGTACATTTCAACAGTATTTAAAATATTAGAAGTATTAGTGTGAGTTTATAGTGTATTTATTTATTTATGTATTTAATTTATTTTAGAGAGAGAGAGAAAGAGTTTGACCAGGAGGAGCAGAAGGAAAGAGAGAGAGAGAGAGAGAGAGAGAGAGAGAGAGAGAGAATCTTAAGCAGGTTCTACACCCAGCACAGAGCTAGAGGCTGGGGTTGGATCTCATGACATGGAGATCATGATCTGACTCAAAACCAAGAGTCAGACACTTAACTGACTGAGCCACCCAGGCACTCCTGCATTTTATATTTTAAAAATATTTCAAAAAAAATATGTATCTACCTCTGTCCACTGATAAGTTTTTTTTTAATTTATCAACAAAGAAGCAATGATAACCCCTAGATTCCACTAAATAGAATGAGAGTTCCTTGGAAGAATGGTGATTTCAGATCTGAGCATTATATGTGCCAGTGAAAGTTGGGGAAGTGTTTTCATAGAGGATGGCAAGTAAGGCAAAACAGACAAAAAAAAAAAACTACTACAGTTACATCAAAAGACTAAGAAATCAAATCAAAGGGGTTCCCACTGACTGCAGACAGTATTATTTGAGCATCAATAAGAATAATACCTAGTATACTGAAACACATTAATTAGATTTAACATTTTTAGTTCACAATTCTAAAAACAAAGTAACCAACTAGACACTGTTGGAGGATCTAAGGAAAATAGCTAATTGTTTTTAAAATTAAGAAATAAAATAATCAAGTATTTATTAATCTCTTCTTTTAAAAACTGTACAAATGGGGATCCCCGGATGGCTCAGTGGTTTAGCTCCTGCCTTCGACCCACGGCGAATCCTGGGATTGAGTCCCACGTCAGGCTCCCTGCATGGAGCCTGCTTCTCCCTCTGCCTGTGTCTCTGCCATTCTCTCCCTGTGTCTCTCATGAATAAACAAATAAAATCTTTAAAAATAAAAAAATAAAAACTGTACAACTGCCTAGCCAAATAGGAGATGGGATAAATTTCTCATTATAGAAATACTTCAGCTAATAAATAAAAAAAAGAAAGGACTGAATTAGAATAATACAAATATTTAGGGCCTAATAAAATAATACACATAGACAACAACTATTATTAATGTCAACAACTGTGAATAAGACAAAGCTAGAAACAGCAAACCACATATGGCTCTTGACGGAAGAGCACAAAACCTCCTATGAAATCCTCTTGCCCCTCAAAATTGAACCAGTCCAATGAATCTTTTAAAATCGAATATCAATTCAATGAAAATAGAGGCTTAGAATAATACACTAAACTACATAATGACGATTCAATCAAAAAAACCTGTGAAAGATTCATCCAACAAATACAACTACTTCTTACAGATCAATAGTGGAGATTTCTTTAATAAAGTATTAAAAAAAACAGTAAAAGCTACAGTGGGGCCCATTAGATTTTTAAATGACTTAACAGAATATCAACCAATTACTATGTATTTATACCTTATCCTAATACTTAAATTTTAAATCATTTGTGTAAAATGTTATGACATTTGTGATATAAACATCAATCTACACTTAATTTTTAAAATAATAGGGAATTACTAGATGTAGTAATACTACCAGATTTATGTTTTTAAGAAAATAAAGAGAATCCTGTCTTACAAAGTCACATCTGAAATATTATTAATAAAATGGTATACTGTCTGACATACACTATAAAATTATATGGTTAGAAGAGGAGGATAATGAATGGATGACAATAAAATAATGTTTCTATTAGGCCTCTGTAATACTATCTGATCTGTGGATGTTCAAAATTCTCCAAAATTAAATGATGAGAAAACTGTCGCGATAATAGACATAATCTGATGCCATCTTATGTTCTAAAAAATATAAGCCATATAGATATATGCTTGAATATGAGCAGAAGAATTCTGAAAGCATATATAAGATGCTGACAACAACAGTCCCTTCTGGAGAGGAGGACCGTTGGGGAAATTGCAGGAGACTTTAAACAAAATGTTTGGTTATTACATTATGATAACTTGTCTTGTTTTATAAGTAAAGAAATATTCCATGGCAAAAAAAAAAATTCTAAACTGTTGAAAGTAAAAAAAAAATATATATATATATATATATATATATATATATATATATATTGCAGAGGGTTTGTAAAAAGTAGGCTATGCATCATATCTTCTAATACAAAACAAACAAAAATTAAGAGAATAAAAGAAAAAAACAGGAAGTTTGTCTTTGGATATTGAAATTTGTGGTAATTTTATTTTTCCTTTTTCTATACATCCTAAATTATCTACAAAGGTTTTATATAAATCTTGTATTATGAAAAATACTTTTTAAACATCACTATGTAATACACCTACTCTTAAAAAAAATTGCAAACCAATCTTTCCCTCAACTCCCCACAGTTGACTCTCCTAATCCTTATTATCCCATCTCCTTATCATTTTTCCATACCACTTATTACTTTCTTATACACAAATTCCTTATGTTTATATGATGGCTTCTTATCTTTCTTCACTGTTTTTGTTTTATACATCTCTGAAAACTGTAATTTGTACATATATGCCAAATTTATGCCGTTGAATTAATAAAAATATGTTGTCACTTTCCAGAATCTGTTTGTCTTCTGAATTAAAAAAAAAAAAAAATGGGGATGCCTGGGTAGCTTATGTATGCCTTCAGCTCAGGTCATGATCCCAGGGTCAGTCTCCCTGCTCAATGTGGACTCTGCTTGTCCCTCTGCCTCTGCCTTTCCTCCCACTTGTGCTCACTCTCCCTCTTTGTCTCTCTCAAATAAATAAAACCTTTGTTATTAAGATTAATTTATTTATTCATGAGAGACGCAGAGAAAGAGAGAGGCAGAGACACATATAGAGGGAGAAGCAGGCTCCTCACAGGGAACCTGATGTGGGACTCAATCCCCGGACCAGGATTACGCCCTGAGCCCAAAGCATATGCTCTACTGCTGAGCCACCCAGGTGTCCCAAATAAATAAAATCTTTAAAAAACTTATTTTTAAAAAAATAAAAATTGAAATAAAAAAGATAACAGACTGAAAGTATGATTAGATCATACTGTTGCATCTTCAAGTCTTTGATGATTTGCGTGATTTCTGTTTTTTTCTCGGACACATATTATTGCATTGAGTTTACCAAGTTGGAAGCCATGGGAAGCTCTAGGGTTTTCAATCCATCCTACCTTAATATCCTTTATTATACAGGTAAGGGAGCCCAGGAACATGAGAAAGAGCTAATGCTGCCTTGCTTTATTCTCTATTTTATTTTTTAAAAGATTTTTTACTTATTTATTTGAGAGAGAGAATAAGCTGGGGAGAGGGGCAAAAGGAGAGGGAGAAGCAGATTCCATGCTGAGCAAGGAGCCTGATGCAAGGCATGATCCTAGGATCCTGAGATCTGGAAATCATGACCAGAGATTATGTCCTGAAGTGCATAAGGCCAACCTACTGAGCCACCCAGGCGCCCCTATTTTATTTTGTTTTTAATTACTATTTCTGTTCTTCTCTTTGATTGCTCCACTGTAGATTCTAGTTACCTTCTTTGGGCCCTGATACCATGCTAACTTTAAAAGTCACTTCCCAAAAAAATAAAAAATAAAATAAAAGTCACTTCCCCTAGCAGTCTCAAGTGCATTCCTTGAACTCAACGATTCTGGACGAGCTATTTTCCTAAAACCAGCCTACACACAATGCCTCACTTTTTAAATTACCAGATAACTCATGAAACAGGTAATGTCAGATCTCTTGAGCTTTTCCTACATCAGTATCTGCAGAATATCCCTTTTGGGCTTTTTCACTAGGTTTTTCCCTCCAGCACCATCAAACAGTCTAGTCGATTTCCTCATCCTCCATTCCATACTGAACCTTCTCTTCTTTCCCTCCCTAAAAATCAGTGTTTTCTGAGACATGCTTTACACTGAAAACAAAACTCTACTATTACTTTAAACCCATTGTCACACACACAAAAAACCCATCCCGAAATAAAAAACAAAGCAAAACAAAAAAAAACCACTGTAACCAACTACAATTCATGTTTGTTTACACTTGGAAATAATCTTTTCAATTGATGGGGGTAGGAGATAGGACATTTTTTTTCGGATGGCTATGACTCTCTCTTCCCTGATTGTAACCATATAAAATTATTGTTATATTCTTTCTGACTCTTGAAGGAGGTATTTAGTGGGATGGGATAAATGACCATGACCTATAGTTAGTCTTCAGCATGACTAAGTTACTTAGAGTTACAGGATCTTCTATATCCAAGAAGTTCCTTTTTTCATACCATTGACTCAAGTTGCAGAGTTCATAAAAAGGGCTGAACATAAAGAGAATTACTGATGAAATATTTTGTACAAGTCCCAAGAGAAGTCATTATTTTTAGGAAAAACTTTTCAATATATGTACTATAACTTATCAATAGACTTGATTTTGCAGACAAGTTAACACATACTGTGTATATTATATACATAGTAAATAGCATAAATATATTGTAAGATTTGTTTCTCACCTGTCCTATTAAGTTCCAAAAATACTAAAGAATAGGTAGTTATAGATAAGCCTCTACAGTCTCCAGATATTGCAGATAGAAATCTATTTTTTTACATATTTAAACATTAAAATCTGACTTAAAAACCATTTGGAATCATAAGATGTTACAGGTACAAAACTTTAATGATATTAACATGTGTGGTTTAAAATTATTAGTGTTCACATAGTTCAGACATATTCGTAAAGTTAGGAAAAGGATGATTTCAGAAAAGGATGATTTTTCTTTTGTTGACAGTACTGCTGTCTTGTTTAGAAATATTTTCACCCAGTATAGGATGAATATAGTCACTAGTCATATTAATACTAAGACAGAGTATGGACTCCAGTGGCATGACTTTTCAATATCATGTTCTCCGTAATGGTCATAGTCTTATTTATCAGATTAGCTTCAGACTTTGTAATTTCTGAAGAGGTATTAATACAATTTTTACCATAATAATTCAATAACTAATAAAAGATTTTAATAGACAAAATTTAAAATGTAATTAAGAGTCAGTCTTATGTACTGATACCTCTGAGAACACCCTAGAGGTTCAAGAATTAGCATGCAGCCGCTGTGCTCTATTATATACATCAGCTGGAAAGACAAAACATATACACTTAGAGCAGCATAAAAGATACAACTTATTATCATGTAAACTGAGTAGAAACCATGGTCAGAGAAAGTTGGGGCAAAAGATTTAAGCACTCTGTGCACCTGTTACACTCGCTTTATCCTACAAATCTATTTTGATCAGCAAAGGAAAATCTCTAATAGGAGAACCACTGATGCACACATATTTGGTAGTTATCCTTGTTGGTTCCTAAAGTGGCCAAATACAAAAAGGCCAAAGAGAGGCAGAAGAAAGAGGCAGACCACTCCAGATTGGCAGGTGGCAGGTTTAATAAGAGAATTTACTTACAAGGCCTATCTTGCACAACCACAAGGTGAGTAGATCTTGAAACCTACCTACCAGAATCTTCAAAGTTTAAACAGAGGTCTTAACTGGATTCAGCAACATATTAGGTGCACATGGTCTCAACAACACATTGATTGCTCTGTCAAGGCTGTGTCCTTGAAAATGGCTCCCACTGTGGGAACAGTCGGCAGGACATACATTCCAAGGACAGGGATGGGTGAGAAGTCTCCTATTGCCAAGGTCCAAACTGTGTATCAACCAGTGGTCATGGCCTGACAATGACTTCCTCCAAAAACCCATATAAGATTTTTATAACACCATAAGAAAAAGAAAATAGCTAATATAGAAAAAAAATGTATCGGTTAATGATTTATCTTTCTGGTGACTGAAGGGTAGGAGAAAGGATTTGACACGCTTATACATGCAGATACATACAGAGTTTCCATATTTTAACACATATTTAGGCAAAATGAGAAGGAACAATATGTAACATGACTTGTGCTTACACATCCACCACAGCTTTTAGCAAATACAAGAAGAAGAAGAAATGAAATTTAGGCATTAAAGGTAAGATAGACTTGAACCAGGACGGATCTTGTGTAAGAAACCAAGAATAAAATAAAGCATATTTGATAGAATTTATTCTAAAACTCATTCACTATTGTTCACATTTTTCTTTTCCAATACAAATTCCAGATGAGCTTCAAACGTCGAGCTCTACAGCGTGACTCTAACTGCGCTAGTCCTTCCTTTCTGCGGTTTTGCTGGCCATAGTTTCAGTTACTCGCAGTCAACTGCAATTCAGAGACAAATAATTGATCTTATGAGATGATCCTCCTTCTGACATATCATCAGAAGGTCGAAGGTAGTCTGACACTACATCACAATGCCTGAGTCATTCCATCCTATCTCAACCCACAACCATTTTATCATGGTTCATCACAAGAAGGGGAAGTACAGTACAACAAGATAATCTAACAGGAACCATATTCACATTACAATATATTGCTGTAACTGTTCTATTTTATCATTTTCATCAATTGCTTACTGTGCTTCATTTATAGACTAAACTTTATCACAGGTGTGCATATATAAAGAAAAAAAAAACAGTATACACAGGGTTCAATACTATCCAGTGGAGATCTTGGAACATACCACCTCTGGTTAAGTGGTGACTCATATAGTCTTTTAAACAAAACAAACAATTAATTGTTCAGCTTAGCAAAGTAAGCCATGCATTTTAGCACACCAGGAATGTTGCCATTTTAAAAGGGTAGGAAACAAGTGGATTTGTTATCAATGCTTTAAGCTTCTACTTCAGAAGACTAAAGTGTGCTATAAAAGTTTCTGATCTGATTTTAGAAAATATTTCAAATCCACTGAGATTCTCCATTCTCCACATCTCTGGAACATGATTATTTGAGAACATCTGTACTTTCACAAGACTGCCTGCTTCTGTGTTGAGACATAAAAACAGAAGAAAATTGAGCAAGCCAGTTCATGTGGTTCACATCGAGAAAACAAACAGGGGAAAAAAATAATTTTAGAGCACTAGTTACTCAGTTGAAAGATACAAATTGTCAAAGAAGTTAAAATTTTGCTGAGAACTTATATTTAGCAGTCTCAACTAGATTTCTCCTTATTACATATCACACAATTGTGGTTTTAAATACAATCTAAAGTGTCTTAGGGATTATACTCTTAATACAACATGTATTAATATTAGGTATAAAATATACATATCCTTATCATAAGCATTTTCTATAATAGAATATTTAAGAAAGAAGAGAAAAATACTCTTAGTCATCTCAATTATATTTTGATGCATTAAGCAACAATTTACAGCCTAAAAACCTCTATATAAAAAGATGCTATAAAATATCATATTGTTTCTTCAGAACAATTTAATTGAAATATGAGCTATAATTCTCCATTATCTGAAATATTCCCTTTTGTTTTTCTTCTTCCTCATGCTTTATATAAATTCTGTAAGAAATAATTGCTTTGATTTTAAAAGAGATATTTCACTTAATGCATGTTATTTTTAAAGCACAGATATTAATTTATGATTTTATTGGTTTTGGTTTAAATAGAACCTAGAGGGCAAATAGCAACCTCAACCAACCAAGATCTAAAAACTTCATAATGAAGAGAAGGGAAGCAAAATTAAAATGTCTGACAAAATTAAAAAAAAAATGCTTCAACAATCCTTTTGCACTTCAGTTACCATGACAAGATCTGGGCTGGTTCTGAGTTGTTACTAAATTTGTCCCAAGTCCAAGATGGGGTCATCTGTTCTCTATTTTTAACTTTCTAAATTTTAGTTTTGCTTAACATTTAAAAAGTGGAGAGGAAACCCACTATGACCTAGATCTATTGATCATATAGTCCTCTTCTCACTGATTTCCTTCTTGCCCTCTTTTTCCAACTAAAATCCCATGTTTTTAGCTTTTTACTGAATTGTAACATGCACACTGGAATATACACGCCATATCTGTGCAGCTTGATGAATTATTGCCAAGTGAATGTTCTCATGTAACACCCATGTACCCATGCGACCATGTAACATGATTTATCACTTGATCCTTCACTGGCCTTCTCTTCCTTCATTGTGTTACTTTGGCATAAACACTGTCCTGCTTAAATCCAATTTTCCCTCTATTCTGTGTGTACTTCTGTAAAGGTAAATGAGTCTCGAAAAAAATCTGCAACCATGTGGACCATTCTCACATCGAATTCAAGAAGGGCCTTGATGTTGATTACTTTGAGCTACTCTCTAACTTTCTAGACCAGGGTCTTCCATGAAGACCACATACTGCCTCTTTGATTCTTTGTGAACTATATGGTCTTTGTCATGACTGCTCAAATAAGCCAGAGGCATGGCTGTGTGCCAATATAATTTCATTTACAAAAGCAGGCAACAGTCTGAATCTGGCCCATGGCCTGCACTTTGCCAACTCCTGTTCTAGACTATTATGTAAAATCTTCTCTTCTTTCCTCTAACAGGCAACACCTCGAGCCCATTCTGATTCGTAAATGATGACCTTGATTCTTAATCCAATTAGAAAACTGAAGCAACCTTTAAAAAGTGTATTATCTCCCTCCATTAAGTCTAGACTTTCCCAGCATCTAGACACATGTTTTCTCTATCCTCACTATAGGTTAATTTTCCATACTCCTACCTAAAGCCAACATTTTCAATTATGCAATAGATCCTATGTCTTATCATCTGCTGAAAACAGCTGAAGCAATCTTTCTCCCAACTCATCTATTTTTCTCTTTATACTGGGTCATTTCTGTTAATTGCAAAAAACAAAACCAAAAACAAACAAAAAAATCACACTTAACATCCACATCCTCTTCCCTTTTACATACTTTGACCAGGTTTTCTATATTGCCTGAATCCAGTACCTCCTCTCTGCTTGCTCTTTAACAAACACTCTAAGCAGGCTTTTGCCCTCACCACTCTTCCAAAACTGCCCTTTTAAGGGCCACTGATACTACTCTCATTGCAAAATTCAATGATCAATTCTCAGTACTGATTTTTCAGAAGCATGTGGCATAATTGACCTCTTCATCGCCCCACACTGTTTCTTCACTTGACTTTCAGGACCCTTCATCATCCTGGTTTGTTTGTTTGTTTGTTTGTTTGTTTGTTTTTCTCCTATTATTGCTCATTCTTGATCTCCTTTATTGGTTAATTTTAGTGTGAAAACATTCATGATATGGGAGGGCTTAGTGCTCAGTCCTAGAATTTTTCTCTCTATCGGCCCTCACTCCCATGGTTTGTGGTTTTTACATACTATCCATATGATAATACTGCAAATTATGTTGATTTATAGCCAGGGCCTATTTCAACTTCAGAGCCATATGTTGAACTACCTCCATAATAAGGTCAGTTTACATTTAAGTGGTATCAAAATATCGTGCTATTATCCAACTTAACATGACTAAACCTAAATCTCAGTGCTTGCTCTCTCTGTTCTACCTCCTGTTAATGTAACTCTCTTTGTCTAATTGCTCAGACCAAAGTGTATTGTCATCCTTGCCTTCTTTTTTTCACGTCCCACATAAAATCCACCTGAAAATTCTACTGATCTTCAAAATATATACAGAACCCAAGTACTTCTCCTGAACTACACTGCTAATACTTTGATTGCTTCAATCCAACATAAGATCTCTTCCGGATTTTTGCAAAAACATTTTTTTTTTTTTGCTAACATTTATTCTGATAGTCTGACTTGGATGCATCTGTGAAGTAAGAGCCCTGTGAACCGCTGTCTTAAGTATATCCCATGTGTTATACAAGCCAGTGCATGTATGTACCTTCCACGTTTTTCCTGTTCTCAATGGCTTCAAAATTAAGATGGCCCAAAATCTTTTGTCCCTGAAGTAGGCCAGGTAAATCATGACAGAAATAAAACCCCAGTAAGCAGCAGACCGTCCTGGAGCTGCTGAAGCCTCTGAATGGCCTCATGCTCAGCTACCCGAGGGCTGGCCCAAGCAGCAGGCAGTGTAGTGAGGACCAACCGTAGCACCAACCAAGCGCTGAAATTCAAAAAGGAAAGGAAATGAGCACACTCCATATGTGGACTTTCCAGTAGGAGTCCTCAGCGCTATTCCAAAATCCCTTTAATTGATCTGTGCTTCCACCTTTAGACCCACATACTCTACTCTCAGTCTATCTAACAAAGTAACTATTTTAACATCTATGTAGATCATACTATTCTTTTGTACAAAAAACTTAGCAAAGTCTCAAAGAGAACATATTTACAATGACCTGAGAACATCAACAGTCCCAGTTTCCTTACTAAAGCCACCTTCTACTACTCTCCTTCCACAGTACACATGCTACACATGACCTCCTTGAGTTCCCTTAACATACATTCATGTTCCAGCCTCAAGGATTTTTCACTGGCCTCTTGCTCTGTTTAGAAATATCTTCCTTCTGGTGTGTGTATATCTTGTTCTCTTAACTCTTCTTTTTACCTCTCTTACCTTTGCTCACCTGACATCTTTCTTTTGGAGGTCTCTCTCCTGACTGCCGTAGTTAACATTGCAAAGCAGTACTCTTACCCATCCCATGCTCTTTAATTTGTTTTTTATTATGAGAATTATGCTAGCCCTTGTCTCCTTTTAACTTACTATATAAGTCAAAAATTTATTATATTCAGTGGCTGTCTAACCTCAATAGAATGCAGGAATTTTTAAAATTTTAATTTCTATAACTAAAATACTAGGTAGCACATAAACGCATACAAAAATATATGTTTTTTGTTGGAAACTGGATAAGAAAAATAAATATTTGGGTGAGTGAAAAGGAGAAAAAAAAAACAAATAGGAAGACAATATATGAGTTTAATTTCTGAAATCTTTCACTGAAAAGTTAACAAAAGTGCTTTGGGAGAAATAAGAAGTCAAATTACATTTAACACGATCACAGTTTTAATAATTTCATCAAAATATTTTGTTACCCCTTAAACAGGTTTATTTTAGTGGAATAAGAAGAGCTTCCTGGAAGCTTAATTTTTTTTAGTTTCATCACTATATGCCACGGTATCAACTCAATTAATTCCTTAGTAATCAGGAGACTCTCTAGAAGGATTTCACATAAATAAAATTATTCTGGTGGCTTAATCTGTAGGTAAAATTATGTATCTACTCAGAAATTTAATAGAGCGTCATTTTCATAGTCTTGTCCAATAGCCATTCCTCTAACTTCTATGTTTTTCCTTCTCCTACCTCTATTTTCACTCCTAGAAACACATTAAAATTCAAAAACACAATTGTGCTTTATTCACATATACAACTACATATACATGTATATATTAAATTGAAAATCAAAGAGGCAGAAAACCTCAACTGCATTTAATTTCAAGAATTTGATGAATGATGATATACAAAGTAAAGCAGTTAATTTATCTTTATGGTGGTAATTTCTTCAAGAAAGCATATATATATATATATATATATATATATATATATCTTAAGGTTTTTTTTTTAAGATTTTATTTATTCATGAAAGACACAGAGAGAGAGAGACAGAGACAGAGACACAGGCAGAGGGAGAGGGAGAAACCGGCTCCATGCAGGGAGCCCGAGGTGGGACTTGATCCCAGGTCTCCAGGATTACGCCCAGGGCCGAAGGCAGGTGCTAAACCGCTGAGCCACCCAAGGATTCCCATATCTTAAGTTTTTTAAAAGAAATGTACCCTAGCTTCTAAGATGGATCAAAATTAAGGTGTTAGGAAATCTACATGTTTGCAGATATTCACATATTTGAGCTAGAGTGGAATAAATACAAATATTACCAGGATGTTTGATCAGATGCTTCACTTTGCATGTACACAGTTTAATGCTGATATTTCCAACTCTGAATGAGTATTGCTTCTGGCCCCAGTTACAGTGTCCATATGGACATGCAAAAGTATGAATCAGTCATTAATTTCTATTTTTAAGACCCAATATGGATTTAGCTAATAATATGAGTGGAATGTTTGACCTCTTGAACATATACTTTGAATTTGACTATTCAGCTTGAAAGTTTAAAGTCAGATTTTTCTGTAACTATCAGAGATTCTGACAAATAGAAACTTAGGCTTGATATTCAAATATGTAAATATTAACTATGAATGACCATTCTTCCTTAATAAATGCTAAATATATTTTTCTCTTCATTGGTGTTTTCATTATGAAAATAATACAAAGAAATATTCTCATTGAAAAGTTTAATCATTCAGAAATATGTAAAGTAAAACATGAAAATCCTTTTCAGATAAAGCCCATGTTACTTCTTTTCCTCAGAGGCAATAGTTTCTCAATAGTTTGGTGTATATCTTTCTAGTTCTTTTCTTCTACATTGGCATATATATGTATGTATATATATTTTTTACTCAACATACATATATATATACATATATATGTATAATTAAATTGAGCTCATATTGAAGGTATTATTCTGCAAATAAGAGGGGTTTTGTTTTCTTTCCTTCATCTACTAACATTTCAGATTTTTGTTCAAGATATTCTTAGGAATCTAGAATATTCCATAAACAAGAGTATATTTTGAAGCTGGGCCTTATTACCTGATAAATAGTTTTACTCCTTTGAATTTCTTGGGTTTTTTTCTTTCTTTCTTTCTTTTTCTTTCTTTCTTTTTTTTTTTTTTTTTTTTTTGAGAGAGAGAGAGAGGGATTGCATGTGTGCAGATAGGGGAAGGGCAAAGGGAGAGAGAATTGTTTTTTATTTTTAAGATTTTATTCATTTATTTGAGAGAGAAAGAGAAAGCCAGCACAAGCAGAGGGAGGGCCAGAGGGAGAGGGAAAAACAGGTTCCCCACTAAGCAAGGAAGGATCTCAGGGCTAGATGCCAGGACCCCAGTATCATGACCTGAGCTGAAGACAGACACTTAACCAACTGAACCATCCATGCACCCTGAGAGAGAGAATCTTAAGCAGTCTGATGTCAGGCTTTAGTCTCATAACCCTGAGATCATGACCTGAGCCAAAATCAAGAGTCAGATGCTTAATTGACTAAGCCACCTCACTCCTTTGAATTTCTGAAACAAATTATCATACAAAGCTTTTAGAAAAGTTTAAGGTACAAATTGAATATAATTTCCTTTCAGATGGGACTTTGAACTTACTCATTTCTTTTCTCTTTTTATTATTTTAAGTAAATTGTTGACCAAGTGAATAATCTATATTTTATTACATTTCCTAATGAGCAAATTTAAAATATACATGAACAACTAAAGAGACCTCTTTAAAGAGTTCTCTTCATATTACAAAATATTTTTCTATAATTTACCTCAGTAAGTTAAACATTATGATAATTATGAATTTGCTATTATTTCTATGGTACAGGTAAGAAAATTTAGTCTCAAGAGGTTCAGTGAGTTTTTCAAATTTACATAAAAGTAAAAGGTGTGATGCCTTGGTGGCTCAGCATTTGAGCATCTGCCTTTGGCTCAGGGCATGATCCCAGAGTCCTGGGATCAAGTCCCACATCTGGCTCCCTGCATGGAGCCTGCTTCTCTCTCTGCGTAGGTCTCTGTCTCTGTCTCTCTCATAAATAAATAAATAAATAAATAAATAAATAAATAAATAAATAAATAAAATCTTAAAAAAAAGTAAAAGGTAAAATCTGAAATTCAAGATAAACATCTTGAGACTCCAAGGGAGAATGAAAATTTGAGTTTTTCCTCTTCAAATTTGTTCTGGATTTTTCACATTTGTTTTTTAAATAATAAATATTGAGTGATTTTTTTTATACTCTAGCATTAAGTATAATACTTCTACTTCCAAAAACATTAGAAGTTGAATTTATCAAGCATTTTAAATGGAATATATTGGTGATGATGATATAAGAATATTTTCTAGGGCAGCCCCGGTGGCGCAGCGGTTTGGCGCCACCTGCAGCCTGGGGTGTGATCCTGGAGACCCAGGGTCAAGTCCCACATTGGGCTCCCTGCGTGGAGCCTGCTTCTCCCTCTGTCTGTGTCTTTGCCCCTCTCTCTGTGTGTCTATGAATAAAAAAAAATCTTTAAAAAAAAAGGATATTTTCTATAAATGCATTTATTTATCATTTAAGATGAGAAGATTTAAGTTTTGGCTATATATAATTTTAAAAAACATTTGAAAAGAGTTGAAAGTGTGAGTCTTTGTTTTATTTCAGTTGAAAAAATATTAGGTGATGCATACTGAACACTCACTATACACAGACATTATATTAATATTTCTACAATTACAGTATTTATACTAACAACAGTCCTGTGATGATGACTTATATTCTTTTTTGTACAAGAAAATATAGACTTAGGTTTAAAAATGTATGCAAGGTAACATAATTAGTAAATAGTAAATCCACAATTCAAACCTCTGCTATTTTTTAATGTGTTCTTAACCTCAAAATTACTACACTCTGAATTATCCCAAAGTTTAAATAGAAAAAAAAAATGTGTATTTTCAAGTCCTTTTGAAGAGATCTCGATAAAATCCAACCTCATTAAGTTTATTCCCTATAGAGATATTCTTCAGAATGCTGAAAGAAATGTTGCTTTTACCTTTATTTTTTAACTATATGGATTTTGGCATTCAGGTCCATGTTAAGGGCTTAGAATATAAATTTTATGCCTGTAAAATTTTCCATTTTGTTAATGTCTTTTATGTGGCAAGTTCCTCTTGTTCTTTATTATGGTCTATGAGTATAATGAGTGGCTAATGATATCCAATATTCTGAATCATTTTATGTATATACACCATATGCATGCAAATTTGATTTGCCTAATACTCAGATCTTTAATTTGCATTTTCATAGAACTAGTTGAGTATTATGAGGTAAAATTATATTGACTGGTTTCAATATCTTAGAATGTTAAATTATCATTATATGGGAAATGTTCGAAGGCATTAATTATAAATGAATCATGAAAAATATTCTCAAGGCACACATCTTGAGTTATAATGTGATAATAGCTACATGTCCTAAAGATTTATTTTAGAGTTATGGTACATACCCAATGCTTTGATTAAAAAATTAAACTGAGTGATTTCAAAAGGAACATATTCATTTTTTTCTTACTTGAGATACCAATGTGAATATGTTTCTGTAATTCTAAACTGGTACAGTTTAGATACAAATGGCATAGGTATGTAATGGCATAACATTCCAGAGACACCAAGTGCATACCAATAAAAATACATTAGATTTTGGGGACATCTGGGTGACTCAATCAGTTAAGCTGCCTTCTGCTCAGGTCATGATCTCAGAGTCCTGGGATGGGGCCCTGCATTGGGCTCCCTGCTCAGTGGGGAGTCTGTTTGCGTCCTCTCTCAAATAAATAATATCTTTAAAAAAATTAAATGTTTATTCAACAAAAATATATTGTAATGTTTACCGCCATAAACTTTGTTTGTAAAAATACTAACATAGGCCCCCATCAGAATCATTAGAAACCACGCATGTTCTAGCATGAGACTTGCCCTTTATCTTCTGGTTAAAAACTGACAGTATTTTCTAATGAAAAGGCTGAATCAGGTAATGGAGCTGAAACTGGCTAGAAGTATGGAAGCATCCTAGTACTAAACCAAAGTCTAGCTAAATGTGCCTAGGTTCCTGATTTGAGGAATCCAGGCAAAATAAATATATTGAACAAATATCCTGACACATTAAAAAGCATGGTGAGGGTGGAAGTATAGGTGCAATTTGTTTTATTTTTTCAGTCTTTCTCAATCCTACTTGAAATTTAAAGAATTTAACATAGAATTACCATGTGACCTAGAGATTCCACTTAAAGCTATATACTCAAAAGAACGGAAATTAGGTGTTCAAAGAAATTCAAAGAAATTACTTGTACATCAATGTTCACAGCAGCACTATTCACAACAGCAGAAGGTAGGAAGCAACTCGAGCATCCACAAACAGATGAATGAACAAAATGTGATATGTACATACAATGATATATTATTGAGACTTAAACAAGATGAAAATTCTGCACATGCTCCATGAAGGAACCTTGAAGACATTATGCTTAGTGAAGTAAGCCAGTCATAAAAGGACAAATACTGTCCTTATGTCTTATACCCAGTATAATACCCATATAATTATGAAGTACCCAGAGTAGTGAAATTCATAGAAAAACAATGTAAAATGGTGATTACCAGGGGCTGAGGGAAGGGGAGAATCATGAATTAGTGTTTAAGGGATATGGAGTTTCAGTTTCAGAAGATAAGTTCTGGAGATTGATGGTGATAATTGTTGCACAACAGGGTGAATGTACTTAATGCCACTAAACTGTGTACTTAAAAATTGTTAAAATGGTAAATTTTCTTTATGTATATTTTACCACAATTTGTAAAAATAGAAAAATGAATACTTTTTTTGCCATAAAGTAATAGAGTGACATTAAATACCAGTAAGACTTTCAATTAGATTGAACACTCAATATTTAGAGGGAATGAGTTATAAATTAGTTCTTTTCAGAATAAGTCTGAGAAGTTGGATCATTTAAAGAGGCCCAAAAGTTTCAGCCCTGCATTCAGCAACAGCAAATGATCTTGGCTTCCAGAAATAGCTGCTTCTGTTACATAAAGTTCTGTCCCTGATCTTACTCTATGTTTGGAGCCTGGAGAAGATATTATCACCTGTAATTTTGAGTAATCTTTGCCATTTTCCTCAGGTGCATGTTCTATTTTTTTGTTTATTTTCTCTTACTGAATCTACCTCATATACTTAAAATTAATGACTAAAGATTGTAGTATCACTGTAAGTTTGTGATGAGTATTTAACAAGCATGTTGTAGAAGTATGAATGGTACTTAAAAATGCTCAATATATTCTTTTTAATGAATTGCTAGCTCATCGTTTCTAGAAGGGGGCTAAAATCCATATTGTCCAAAGGTCAATGTGTATCTTGTGTTGGAGTATCTTTGGGGCATAGGGAAGGGAGTGTTGTTGCTTATCCAAGTTCTACTTCTATGGTAAAAAATTATTTATTAGAATCATTTATAAATTATTATTTAGAAGTTATGACATCTTAATACACGTATAACAATAATTTATTGCTCACTAGAAATGAACTACTGCACACTGAGAGTGTAGTGTCATGTCACACTCCCTCCATGCAAAATATTTTTAAAAGAAAAGATCATACATTCTCCTCCTGCTCATTAGGCTCCAATCTCACTGTTCTTAAAGGCTTTCACATGGCATTTCCTCTCCCTAGTGCCCTCTATGCACAAATTCTCACATGGCTACTTTCTTATTCTTTAGGTAGGCTTAAATGGCAGTGCATTAGGTATGTTTCCTCTAAATGCCCAATCTTGATATTAGCATCCTTTTCACTGACTTTAGAAAACTTACAACAACCTGGAATTTATCTTATTAATTCATTTATCTATATACTCTTTTGGACTGTAAAGTTTTTAGGAGTAATGGCCCCTGTAATCGTCCTTAGTACTTAGTAGACTATCTTCCATGGAGAAGGCATGTGACAAATATTACTAACTAATTATTTAATTAAATGCCAGTAAACACTCAAAATTACATTAGGGGAAGATAAATTGTACTCATTTTGAGGTTTTATTACCCCAGTATACACTGCATGTTGTAAGGGTATATATTTGAATTTTAGTTTGAGAAGGAGAAAAATAGTAGAGTGGTGGCCCGCATAATTTCAAAGTTCCCTTTGAATACTGTATATGTTGTCTTGTTAGATAGTTTTTTTTTTAAAGAAAAGTCTTAGATTTTAAATTAATGGTAGAAAGACTACATTTAACTTACATTTGAATTCAAATGTTACAAAATCTAGGCTTAGTAGTTTATGAAGGATGCTTATAAATTATTGGCCTACTTTTGTCATTCTAGTACCAAAATTGAATTATTTTCCAACTTTTGAAATCTATATTAAAACTGTATTTTCCTTCTCTACTAAAAAGGCTCATAATGAGCACATTCCATTCGCACTGCAGATGCAGTCAGTGATACTTGCTCTTTTTTCTTTTTAAAAGCTGTATTAATTCTCTTGGAATAAAGTCTATAGTACGACTTAATATTAGAAAACCCAAATAAGACAAAGTTCCTGTTCCATTTGCTATTGTTAAAGTCAGGGAAGAAAATTATTTAAAATATGAATTCATCATTTAAGAATGGCAGGTGGAAATGGAGGTCAGTACCTACATATTTTTTACTCACGTCTGACAACCCTTAACAACTAAAAAATATAAGATATTTCCTTTTGGAAGAATAACAGTCAATATATTTTTTTAAAGATTGTGAAAAGAGAATTTAAAATAGCTTTGGAAGTAATTTTAAGTATAATATTTCTTATTATACTTAAGTATAATGTATAAGTATTAAGTGTAATGTTAAAGTATAATATTTTCTTGACATGGAACTGAATTTCTCAACTTTTACAAGCAAATTCTTTCTTGAATCCTCAACATTAAGAAGCATGATAATTGAGCTACTAAACAGGACAAAACATGCAGCATTACTTTATGTATTTCTTTGCCAAAAGCAGTATTTTATAAAAGGATATTTAAGTATTATAATTAAATTTTACAAACAAGTTGTCATTCAGAATTTAACATCTAGTCTATTCTGTCTCCAAAACTATACTTTTCAAATAGAATGTTTTATTTTCCTCTATTTGTCCCAATACATAAAATTAAATGCTAAGTATTTGATCTGGGCATTTCAGTCTAGCTGTACTAGTAAACAGAAATAACCAGTATAAGAGTCCAGTAGGTAAACAGCCCAGTGTCCTTAACCCTTTGATTGATATTTGCAAATATTTGTT
This sequence comes from Nyctereutes procyonoides, assembly GCF_905146905.1. Taxonomy (NCBI): domain Eukaryota; kingdom Metazoa; phylum Chordata; class Mammalia; order Carnivora; family Canidae; genus Nyctereutes; species Nyctereutes procyonoides. The sequence goes on from NW_026575051.1 coordinate 61,234,874, forward strand.
TCTTTTCATATTACAAATTGTCAATGTTTCAAACAGTGAAACAGAGTTTTTCTTTCTTTCTTTTTGGATACTTGGTTTTCATTACACATATGTGCTTCTGATTTAAAGAACAGATTGAAAAAATAAAAGAATTTATAAAATATAAAGAGTATATAAAAGAGTATATAAAACAGAAAATATATGATCAATTATTTTCCTTCATTGTCCCCCTACCAAACAACATTGATTTTAGGGCATACTAATTCAGACATTATATTAAGCCCAACTTTAGCTAAAAAGAACTAAATTGCTTATATATTTATCAACTACTTTCATGAATACTTTTGAACCTTTTATTGTAATATAAATAACCTATAAACACAAAGAAAGGACTTCTAAAAATAGTTCAGTTATTCATTAAAATACACAGGCAATTTGGGAATGCTTGCTACATCTCTATGGAGAGTTACTTGTTCTGATAGTAGAAGAGAGCAAAGGGCCTTATAATAAGTACCAAAGTTGCTGAAGTAGCCTAGGTTCAATGAATATTAAAAACTGACCTACCCAATCTCTCTTCTAAACAAGGTCCACTACACTAAGGAGAAAGTACTAGAAGAAACTAGAGTGGGGAAGAGGGGAAAAAAAAAGGAGAACTCAGAAAGCAAGATGCCGTATTTTAAAATACTACACAAAAACAATAGAAAAGTGGGTTTCTGTGTCTAGTAAAAATTATCTGAACCAAACATCTTTTTAAAATGAGTGAGAAAAAGAAGTATTAGTGCCAAATCTCATGCAATGTTTCCATGGGAAAAAAGAGATTAAAAAGCATAATGATATCACAGCAAGATATGTCTTCTCAAGCACATCAAAACTCTAATATTTCCAAACAAATTTCAAAATAAATTGAAAGACACCAAGAAAATGATACCAAGTATGAATTAATAAAACATATCAGAAGGAGGAAGACATTCAGAGATGATATGACATACTCATACAATAATTTGAAATAAAAGAGAAAATCATTTCACACATGAAGACTAAATGAGAAGAACCAAAAAAAGCAACTCAACAAAGAATGTTTTAAGAGAAAAAGATAGGAAAGAAAAACATTTTTAAATTAATATTTACAAAAGAGATTTGTAAATACATTTTGAATGAATATAGTTTACATTTGAGAATATTTACCCAGAACAAGCAACAAAATACAACCAAACAACAACAACAAAAGCAATCGGAAAACTGAAACCCAAAAAAAAAACTTTGAGCATCTGACACAAAGGGTATGTGACTTACTAAGGAAACAAAATCAGATCATTAGATAACATGTTGCTACCACAGGGCACCTGGGTAGCACAGTTGGTTAAGCATCCAGCTCAGGTCAGGGTTGTGAGATTGAGCCTTGCATGGATGCTCTGCACTCAGCTAGGGACTCTGCCTAAGATTCTCTTTCCTTCTCCTTGTACTCCCACATGTCCTCTCTCTCTCTCTCTCTCTCTCTCTCTCTCAAATAAATAAGTAAATCTTAAAAAAAAGTGATATAAAGTTTTTAAAAAGTAGGCATGTAATTTTGGGTGATAAAATCATAATGAAAAGCAGAGTGCCTGGATGGCTCAGTCAGTTGAGTGTCTGCCTTCAGCCCAGGTCATGATCCTGGGTTCCTGAAATCCAGCCCCACATAGAGCCCTGCTCAGTGGGGAGCCTGCTTCTCCCTCTTCCTCTGCCTCTAACCCTGCTCATGCTAGCTCTCTCTCAAATAAATAAATCCTTTTAAAAAGTCATAATGAAAAGCAAAAGAGTGATTATAAAAGTCAGAATAGCAGGTCCTTTGAGGGGAGAAGAGCCATGGTTAATATGGAAAAATGGAACTTTATTGACTTGGGTTGTGGTTTTAAGATTATTTGATTTATAATGGTTTATTAATTTCTGTTCATCTGTCAAGGAATTGGTCCTTTTCATTAGGTTATCAAATTTGTGGGCATAAAGTTGTTTATGGTACATATTTATTGTTCTTCTAAGGTCCATGAGATCTGTAGCGCTGTCCTCTCATTTCTGTTATTAGTAATTTGTGTTTTCCATCTTTTTTTTCTTACTTAGCCTTCCTGTTTAAAAAATCATATTCCGGGGGAGCCTGGGTGGCTCAGCTAGTTAAGTGTCTGACTCTTGGTTTCAGGCTGGGTCATGATTTCATGGTCATGGGATAGAGCCCAGCATTGGGCTCCACATCCAAAGTGGAGTCTGCTTATCCTGCTCCCTCTGTTCCTTTCCCTGCTCGTGCTTGTACTTTCTCTCTCTCTCTCTCTCTCTAAAATAAATAATATATTTTTGCTCTCTCTAAAATAAATAGGTGCATCTTGGTGTCTCAGTTGGTTAAGCATTGCCTTTGGATCAGGTCATGATTCCAGGTTCCTTGGATCCAGCTGTGTGTCAGGCTCTCTGCTCAGTGGGGAGTCTGCTTCACTCTCTCCCTCTACTACTCCCCCTGCTTGTGCTCTTTCAAATAAATAAATAAAATCTTTCAAAATAAAAGAAAATAAATAAAATATTTTAATATAATAAAAAAATCCACAATGCAACATCCTTGTTGATGGTATTTTGTCACCCACTTCCTTCTCATTCACAAAAGAGGAGGAATAGGAAAGTGTTTTCCTTTCCTTATTAAGGGACTTGCCCATAAAAAAAGGGACTTGCCCAAAAATATGGTCTACAATTACAAAGCACATGCTTTGAATTTATTCTTTTCATGCCAAATCATGATGTCATTTACTACCATATAACTTCCTTCCATGATTTGGGATGTTAGGTAATTTTATCTGAGAGATTTAAATGGTTTTCTAGGAACACATGAACTTGGTCAATGGCTCATTCATTCATTCATTCATTCACTTTGTCATAAATAATAATTGAGCAATCTGAACAATGCACTATGCTTTTTGTAATACAGTAATTAATACATCATTCCCAAGCAACCTATATAACAGTAAAGAAAAGAAAATTAAATATACTTTATTACTTCACTACAGGCAACTCCACTATCATAAAACAAAACAAAACAATACGAAACAAAAAACAGTTGCTGTCCACTTTGTTGATGGAGGCATCAGGGTTAAAAAATAAGTGAAAAATGGTATCAATCCCATGATTTTTCCTAAGCAAGGAGTTGGTTTTGTTCAGTTAATCAAATTTGACATTATTAATCCTCTAATTCAGAAGCTGGGTCTAGTCATTTAAGGTATAACTTTGCTTATAATGCAGGTTAAACAAACTCTACCTGATGGGATAATGCATCCTTTGACCAGATTTTGCTGTCTTGTCTCATATCCCCTCTCCTTCACTGCTGCTCTCCAGAGCTGGTACTAATTTTGTTCTTCAAATTATACCACCTAATTTCCACTTGAGGGCCTGTGCTCTTTCTCTTCTCTCTGTCAGGAACTCTATTTTCCATATTGACCATTTGGTTTCAAGTCAAAAACTGTCCTCTCTAAAAATTCTCCTTGTAAACCTTCCCTAAAGCACTCTCTGTTCTTGTCCCTAAGTCACTCTCTATCCCAATGTTAAACAATTATTCCTATGTCAAATTTCTATTTATTTAATATTTTTACCTATTTATCAAGTCTTCTAAACATCATGACAGCTCCATGAAGGCAGGTGCCAAATCTCTTATCACTGTAACTGGCACTAGAACAGTTTCCGGCTCACAGACAAAATTCAATATGTATTTCTTGCATGACTATACTGCAGTGAGGAAAAAAAAAACACACTGTGTAAAGCAAATAATTTTGATATATTCTCTTATTAATTTACATGTAATATCTGATCAAGAGGGTTTCATCTCTCTTTTCTTTACGTGCCTATTTCTCTAACTGGGGTTTTATTTTATTTTATTTTTATTCTATTAGTCTTTCCAGCCTTATTCTCATAGCCATCACCTCAAAGTTTTATATAATTTATTTGCACTCTAAACACATTTATATTCATGTAATCTTTTATGTTCAAGCTGTTACTCAAAAGCTGATAATTCCTGAGAGTATGTTTTACACTTGATCTTAGCCAAAAGGCCGAGAAGTGATCTGAAAGTATATTTCAATGAGTCACTCATATTAGCACCTCTATAATCTTTGCCATTGGAAAATGGCAAACCACTGATATTTGCATATACTATAAGTGGGAAATAATCTGTATAGACACATCTTGTTTTTCCAGATTTGAGAATACATTTTACGTAATCAACATGGTTAATTATCTCCCTTAGAAGTTCACAATATTGGGCCTAGGACTGGGTACAATTTGCCAATAGCTACTACCCCCAGGCCTTGTCTGCATCCCTACTTCCATAGAATATTGATTCTCTAGGTAATTATTTTTAAATGAATTCATATCAATTTAGAACTTCTTGGGGATTTAAATACTTAGATACTAATTTATATATATATATATTATATATAATATATATAAATATATATATGTATTCACTGAAGTTCAGTTTGGTTAAGAGACCTCTTCCTACCCATCACAGCGTCAGAGTGGTGTTCTCAAAGACTAATGAAATTATATTAGTTAATCACCTATTTTAACCTCCAATGTCTTCCCATTTAATTGATAATAAAATCTAAACTCCAAAAACTTAGTCTCTGCACACTGAACCATGAGAAAGAGCCAGAAACACAAATCCGTACTTTTCATAGGCCCCCAAAGCCTTTCTAAACTAGTACTGAGAATCTCTGAAACCTAAAAAAAAAAAAAAAAAAAAAAAAAGAGGGGAGTGGGAAACAAGACAAAAAAACAAAATTTGGGAATTTATTTCAAACCTTGGCTAGGAATGTTTTGAAAATACTGGTATAATGAAATGAACAGTGGGATGTGAGTCAATACATTTTAATTCTAGTCTTGTAGAGGGCCTAATTTATTATCTGTATGGCATTAGGCAAGTTACTTTATTTTTCCGGGGCCAAATTTGTTCATGTGTAAAATGAAAGTTTGTCTCTGGAGCACTTTCTAGCATTGCAATAGCTAAAAATGTATTATCATGGAAAATTATCTTTTAGAACTAAAGTATTCACAGTAGGAAAGCCTTAGGGTGTCTATGGGCTATGATGCTGTAGCAGCTGAAAAGAGTTTAGTAACAGCATTAAATGTGAGAACTGTCCATAAACTGCAAACAATATTAGGGAAAGAATAACACCATGTGAAAAAATTTCAACAATGTCCTCTCTTTATTAGCCAATGAAATTAGTTGCCTTGAACAAAACAGATTCTTTCACCTTGCATAAGAAGGTAGACTGATGATATTACCTATATGGTGTCAATGGTTGAGCATCTGCCTTTGGCTCAGGTCGTGATCCCGGGATCCAGATCGAGTTAGGCATAGGGCTTCCTGCAAGGAGCCTGCTTCTCCCTCTGCCTATGTCTCTACCTTTCTCTTAGTCTGTGTCTCTCATGAATAAACAAATAAATAAATCTTAAAAAAAAAAAAAAAAAGAACTCTGATCCTTCTACAGACAAAATTTTTCCTGAGTTTTGATAAATGCATAGATGAACTACCTTGCCAATGTTCTTTATATCTATCATATGCTTTGGTGGACTTCAAAGATATAGAAAAACTGGAAATATCATAAGGAATGGGAAAACTATAAAATTACAATATACTTAGAGGTTGAAAAAAATGAAGTGGTCTCTGTGATCATGTAACCTTATCTTGCCATCCTAAAAATAAATGATTCAGATTAATTAAGAAAAATTGAGTTTGTGAGAGAGATGTTTTTTCATCACCCACTGAGAATTACTGTACTAAGCTGCCTTTATCCAGAGGGATCATAATTCTCAGGAGTAGAACATTTTAAATAGTATTATTAGGCTATAGAAGAAATTTTCTTTTATGGAAGGAATTAGAAGTCACCTTTTAATGCTAAATGATTATTGTATTATTTGGGAAAAAAAAGTTTGGCTATCTGATAAAACTATTTCACAAGCTAAAAAGTAGGTTGAAGGAAAGACATGCATATATAAGAATATTTTTGAATAATAAGGAATAGGAATAGATGCTAAAAAAAAAGCTGTAGGAGATGACTCATAATGGAATAGATAAACACAATTATCCTTTCCAAGTAAATATGTTGCTCAGAATATGACAATCTGAAATTGGTTTGCAAAATAAAGATGTACCCTAAGCATGAAGCTCATATCATATTAATCATGCTTTAGCCATTTAAACAAAATTATGTTGGCAAATTGAATAAATAAAAAAATAAAATAAAGCTAGTAGGAGGTAAAAAAATTACAAAATTATCTGCTTTCCATTTACCCCCCACCCCAACATGCCTTGTTGGAAGTGTGGATTAGAACACAAAAGATAACTTGTAGTTGTTTACTACTTTCTTCCTTTCTGTTGAAATTTCCCAAGGTCAACATCACCTTGCCTGCTTATGATCAATGATGGTAATTGTGAAACTATGCGCGTAGACAATGCCCAATAAATTAGCTGATGATGATAATTTTCACTCTCTTATAACCTAGATTTATTTTCCTTCTCTAAGATAAAAATGAGTTCAATATCTCAAGCTGCTTAGATACCACATTATATTTCAACTATTCTTCCTACATTCTAATATTTTACCATATAGCTTATTTGTAAAATAGATTGCTCTTCTACACTATTTTATAAACCTGATTCACTTTTCAGTTATCCTGTCTCTTCTATTGTCCAGCTTAAAAATAAATGATTCTAAGTTTTTTATTTTTCACTAGTCTTTAAATTTTACTTACTTGTGTATGAAGAACATAGTGATGGGATTAATATTCCAATTATTTGGTGTGAAGGGGATTTATTGTGCATGTGTGCATGTATGTGTGCAAATTTGTTTTGCATACTCTAAAATAGATACATCTCCTTCTTCTATATAATTTGAAATAATTATCGAAAGAAAATCAACTGCAAGATCACTGCCTAAGTGGTTCAGAAAGTCAAAGGAAAAAATGATTAGGGTACTTTTACAGAGATTGTTTATTATTAGCAAATAGCAATCTTGATTTGCTCTTGTCAGCAATAGCAAAAAGAAAGAAAATACAGGGTCCAATATCAATTATTACAGAAGGAATTTTCAGTTGAAGAACCACCTAGTGGAAACAAGAATAATTTAATGTGAAGTCCACAGAGTAAAAATATTTCTCATAAACCACTTATGAAAGACACGACATGCTGATTGTATAAAACTGTACTTTAGAGAGGTTCCATAGAGAGAAACTTATTTTCAATTATCCAATATCTTTACAGAAGTTTGCCACTGTTTAGTAGACTGCCACTCTTAAATTTTCATATGTAGATTCTTTGCTGAATACCTTGACAGTTCTATAACTTACTACCTTTAATGCCTTAATAAGAACAATATTACACTGGGGATGAACCATGACCTTTGTGTAAAAGGGTGGCATCCTTTTATCATATGATCTTATACCCAACTGACTTAAAACATGTCAAAGTAAAAGGGATTTGGCAGTTGTTAAAGATCTGTTAACATATTCATAAAAAAATGAGTGAATTATTATTCCATTTACTCCCCAAATGATTATTTAATTCCCACAGGTACTAGGGTTTATTTTAATATTGTAAGTATATACTTGTTAGATTTCAGGAAATTAACTATAGTATGGTAGCACTTTATTGAACAATGCAAAATTTCTTTTATAAAAAGTAATCTTGATCATTTTATATATTAGTATATATTAGTTTCTATTTGGAATTTTAAGAATTCCTTTAGTTATTCCATTGTATATGTCAGAAATAAATGGTTTAAATTCATTGTTGATTTGTGTGTGTGCATTTGTGTATCTTTTGTCATCTTGGTTTCTATTGTTGAGTTTCTATGGATATTTATATTAAAATTAGCATGATCTTTTCTTTTTTCTTTTTTCCCCCCATTTTAGTGTCACACCAACACAGTCCTAGTCAATCAAGATGAAATAGCTGATAGAATAAATTCACTCGGTTGATACAGGCAAGCAACTGAATATGGTTTCTACTCCATAGTTTGATATATTACATACTTAAAATGACAGCTTAAAGGCCTATTAAAAAAGAATTTATTCTTGAGGGATGGCTGGGTGGCCAGGAGTTGAGTGTCCTGCTTCGGCCCAGGACGTGATCCTGGAGTCCCAGGATCGAGTCCCACACTGGGCTCCCTGCATGGAACCTGCTTCTCCCTCTGCCTGTGTCTCTGTCTCTCTCTCTTTCATGAATAAATAAATAAATAAATCTTAAAAAAAAAAGAATTTATTCTTGGGATATGTATACTGAAAGGGCATTTTGTGAAATTCAGATAATTTTGGAATACTTTTATTATAAGACAGTGTTTCTTACAGAGAAATCAAACAGAGGTAAGCAAAGGAAAAAGAAGTAACAAACAAAAGTCTGAATTTTTACCACACATCACCAAAAATCATAGGTGTATTGAAATTTTGTGTGTGAATTATAACATAGCATGTGTTTATAATTTTCTTTTTTAAAAATATACTTGAGAATACCTCTAGGCCAACAAATAAATTTCTGCAACAGAACTTCTAATAGTTTTATAGTCTTTCATTATTGAACATCTCAGATACTCTAGTAAATTCTTATTTTGATAGAATTTTGTACTCACAGAAAAACTACAAGAATAGCATAAGGAATTCCCTTATACTCTTTACCCATATTAGCAATTATTCAATTTTTACTTTTTTCTTTATTTTTCTTTCTCTGCTCCCTTACTCTTCCTGTCCATTTCTTTCCCTCTTCCCCACTATACATTAGCACATTTATACATATATATACAAATTATTACATTTTGCTGAACTACTTGAGAATAAGTTAAAGAACCTTTGTTCCTAAAAGTATCTAGTCTATTCATTTCCTAAGAATAAACATATTATCTTCCATAAACTAATGCAGTTTTGAAAATCAAACATATTTCAAAAATACAAAATTACTGTCTAAATCATAATCCATATTTAATGTCATCAACTGTTCCAATAATTTCGTTTAAGGCTATCTTTCCCTGAACCAGGATCAAATTCAGAACCAACACTCAATTTAGCTGCCATAGCTTTTTAGTTTCCTTTTTTTCTGGAGCATGTTCTCATCATTCTTTTGTTTCTTTTCATTGACACTTTTGAGAATTAAGAAAAGTTAATTTATAGAATGTCCTTCAACTTCAATTTGCCTGCACTTGTGATTAAATTTAGACTTTTATTATTGACAGGAATAATGCAGAAATTATGTGTATATTTATTGCATTTTAAAGATGGTACTTGATGTCATTTGTTCCAATATTGGTGAAGATAGAGTTGGTGCCTTTTTTCAGTGGTATCCTCCAGGTTTATCCACAATAAAGTTATATTTTACATTTTTAATTAATAAGTAATTTAGGAAGAGATCTTGTAAATATTGAGCTGTTTAGAAAACCTTCATCCATGTGTTTTAGCATCCATATTTTACGTGTTTATTAGTTGATATACTACTGTAAGAAAAAGCTTTTCATAAACTGCAGTTTTATAATAATAAACATACTTCTCATGATAGATTTTCTGGAAATAAACCTAGTGGTTGTTATTTCATAAATATTTTCTCTTAAATTCACAACATTCAAATTGAAATATAGTTGAAAATTGTAATAGAGAAACATATCTATACCTCAAAATAAAATGTATCATGAATCTAAAAATGATCTTAGGCATAGCCTAAGTCAAAGTCTCAATAAATTTAGTAATGACATTCCTTTCATTCTTCTTCTAAATGGTTCTTTGGGAAGCCAGGATGGCTCAGTCATTTAAATGTCTGACTATGGATTTCAGCTCAGGTCATGATCTCAGTGTTGTGAGATGGAGCCCCGGGTCAGCTCCATACTGAGCTAGGAACTTGCTCAAGATTCTCTCTCTCTCACTGTCTCTCTGCTGCCAACTTTCCTCTCTATAAATAAATACATAAATACATAAATAAATAAATAAATAATAAATAAATAAATAAAGTTATTTGATTGTTAGGTAACAAAATCTCTATAGTACCTTCACAGGTCTAAAAATTGAAAAAAGTAAACCAACAACCTGTGGTATAAGAAGTATTTCTGTTTCATAGAAATTCTTAGATACACAGTGAATGTTTAATAAGTACTTTAATTTAAAAAAACTTGTACATTTCCCTGTTTACTTGCATCAAGATGGCTTACAGTCATATTTTTATATTATTTTAATTCCAGTGTAGTTAACATACAGTGCTAGATTGATTTGTAAGATATCTTCATATATTTAAAACATCACACGTTAAATTCCAATTTGTTTTTCATCTGTTTCAGACTTTTCTATTGTGTTTCACCAATTTGTCAATTCCTATGCCAGTAAGTATCTACTTTAATTCCTAAACTTATATATTTTAATATTTGGATTAAAAGTCTTTTATTCGAAGTTGAAGCAAATAATAACCAAGGGGCATAAACAAAATTATGCTACACTCTTAAGAGCTTCTGAGACTCAAACATATGCAAATTAAAAACCTTCACTCTTTTCATGCTTCACTTAAAGCTAAATCATTCCACCAAAACCATCAGTTATATTTCAGCACGATAATTGAAAAGATAATCCAACTGTTTATTGAATATGCTATATAGGTATAACACCTAATACTGAAACATTAGAAATTTTAGAGATGACATAGTGCTACATAAAGTTTTCTTACCCCAGGTCAGTGTTGGCTCTAGAATCCATCGAGGTTTGAGAACACATTTTGTTTGCAAGTAAAGGCCATATGGACAGACTATAATGCACAGAAGCTGAGAGTCATCATCGGTAGATTTCATCTAAATCATAAAAAACACAAACAAAATGCATTCTGAATGATAATCTCTATTATTATTATTCACTGTCATTTGCCCTAAGAGTTCATCTTTGGCAGGGACTAATAACACCTATCTACAGGCAAATTGCATCCCACTACCTGACCATAAGTCCTATGTCAAGCATCTAGTTACAGATGGATGAAGCTGTAACAATCAACTGTGAAGGTATTATCCATTGACAACAGCAGAATGTTTATAAGCCTCACAATTAGAACATCTGTTATTCTATTTTCCAAATATTCTTGGTGTTTTCTTAGATTTATTCATTTATTTTAGAGAGAGTACAAGAGCACACAAGCAGGGGGAGGGGCAAAAGGAGAGGAAGAGAAGCAGACTCCCCTTTGAGTGCATAGCCCAACGTGGAGCTTGATCCGGGACTCTGAGATCATGATCTCAGCTAAAACCAAGAGTCAAATACCTCATTGACTGAGCCACCTGGGTGCCAAATATTCTTGAATTGAAGTAAAGAAAATGGTCACTCTTCTCTGGCCATTGTAACTGCAAATTATCTAGCTCGGATGTACCAACACAGAGTATCTTAGAAATAAGTCTCCTAATTTTCCCATTTGCTTATCCTAGTGCTTATTTATTCTTGTTGTTCAACAGATGTTAGTTATGTTAGCAAAGGTTATTGTTTAATCATAGCGTTTTTAACTTGTTTTCCTTTTGACATTCTGTTCATGCAGAAAAATCAACATGGAGTCCAAACTTCACTTTGGCACTTACTTTGGCAAGAGATTTATTTTCTCTGAGCCTCAAATTTGTTATAAGAAAAATGCAAATATATAAAGTTGTTGTAAAGATTAACTGAAGTAACACATGACAGGTGCCTGGAATAGTGGTTGGCATATGCTGAGTGCACCAAAATGTTGGCATCTGATACAGTTCTCATTTTATATGTATTATTTTGTTTTGAGATAGGACAAAGCCAATTTTTTTCCAAAAAAAAAAAAAAAGTCATTGACCCATTCCAAACCCATTCCCTGCTGCCAAACAGAGCTCAAATAGCTGAGAATTCCTAAGCAGGTCTCCCGAGCTCTTTAGGGTATAGTAGGTTGCCTAAAGTTTTTATTCTCTTGGTTTACAGTGATCTTAAAAAAAAAAAATTAAAGTGGCAGAAAATACTAGGCCAACATTATTTATTTAGTTCTATTGATATTTTAAAAGACTAATTGTTTATTTTATCACATTTCATTATGTAAATTTATCACATTTCATTAAAAGTAACAAGAACCGTAAGAATGGAGTAGAACCAGGAGCTGCTAGATAGTATATTCAGGAAAACAGGTAGAGACCCATTTCTACCCAAATCTTACTTTCTTTAAAACATAGCTTGAACAAGAAACTAAGGATAGAAAAAGAGACAGGAATAGAAACATCTACCTACCTATCTTGCAGGCAACCAAAGACACATCACTTATTTAATTTATTTGCCTTAGAATGTATATGCTTTATAAATTTATATGCTTTAGAAACTTTCAGCTTCCCACTAGAATGAGCATAGGGCTCAACATGCAAGGTAGCTCAGTCTTATTCCCTCCAGCGTCTTACTGTCAGCTATTATTGGAGTCACTCAGGTGTGGACAAGGATTACTGAACTGTTGATAGAGCTCTGCCATCTAATTATTGTTTGCCCTCCACTTGTCTTTTTTGGGAGCTGATTGTTAGACCAAGCAGTTGCTATCCATGGTCCATTAAAGCTCAAAATGCCCTAATTGTTGATTTAGCTCAGTCATGGGTTATGGGAAATAGATAGGCTCTGGCTGAGGATCTACTTATTGATTGCTTTTGTGGGACTTTAAATTTTCCTTTTTATTTAGACAATTAAAGGAGGTAAAAGATATCAGATTAATATTTTTGAGTAAGACTGCATACCTGTATAGTTGATGAGGATATAATTGAATGCAAAAACAGATACGGTCCTGACTGAGGAGTTTACAGTTCTGTTGAGGAGAAACACGAGAAAAAATCATTGGAAAAAGAAACTACAACCCAGATATGTCCTTCAAAAGAGCAGCACTCGGTGTTATGAAACTTTATAATGAAAATATTCCCTTGTAGCAGACTAAATTTCCATGAGGAGGACTTATTTGAGCTGGAATCTGAAGGATGAACACAAGTTCAGTAGGTGAGGAGGGGACACGGTGGGGGGGGATGTGTCACATGGAGAGAGAACAAACAACAGGTGAAAGGCCCTGATACGGAAAGGAGCTTAACACCTTACCATGTACTAAGAGGAAGCCCACTGTGGCTTGTAGTAGGGTAGGTTAAGATGTGAGAAGAGAGGTCATCGGGCCAGGCTGTCATTCACAGTCACCCATGCATCTTCTCATTCATCCAATGAGTCTATATAGTGCACTAAGTAGGTGCACTATAAACACTGGGACTAGAGCAGTGGACATGACCGGAAATGTCTCTGAGCAAGACAGCATCAGGTGATACAAACTACTTTTCAAAGAGTAAAATCAGGCTGAAATGATGGATACAACAAGTTTTTTAGTAAAACTGAATGTTCGAGGGGAAAAAAAAAAAACTTTCCTGAAGAAGTGATATTTCATGGGGGGGAAAAGTAAGAAAGAGCTATTCTTCGTAGGAACAAGGGGAAGAGCATTTCACGCAGAGAAACAGCTTGCGACTGACCTTAGGAAAGTAACAAGCTTCAGTTACAAAGAACAGAGGAAAGACCAATGTGACTAAAGCATAATGAGCAAGAGAGAAAGTGAACTGATGTGACACTGGAGAAAGAGGCAGGAGCTAGATCACACAGGGATTTATAGACTGGGGTAAAGAACTTAGTTATTTTCTCAAAGCCAGAGAAAGTCTTTGAAGAGTGTGTGCTGATGGTAGGAGTGGCAGTAGGAAGAGGGCATAGGTAGGTAGATCACCTACTTTTATTTTTAGAACATCAGCCTGACTTCTGGATATAAAATGAATCCTGTAGGGGCAAGATCAGAAGATTAGTTATCAGGATGTTAAATCAGTCGAGCCAGGGAATGAAGATTGTTTAGATTATAATTTAGACGAACACAAGGAGATTGATCTCAGGTATTCAAGAGGATGTACTGACACATCTGGCTAAAATGAAGGAAGAAAGAAGGATGATCCCAATTTTTTGTCTTGAAATGTAGCATGGATGTTGGGGCTTTTGATTGAGATGTGGAAAATAAAAGAGAAACTTTGAAGAAAACATCTGAAGTTCAAGAGTTCTGTTTCGGACAGTTAAGTTTGAAATGCCCCCTAGACATTCAAGTACAGATGTCAGATATGTAGTTTGAGGAAACACATCTAAATTTCCAGGGAAAGGTCAGGGCTGAACATATAATCTTGATGGTCGAAAGCATAAATGGTATAAGATGAGAGGCCCTGATGTGAAACGGAGATATTTAAGGTGAGAGGATTCAGAATCAGGCCCAGGGTCAGACCTAAGTCAAATTTAAGCTTCACATGCTGGAAATAAGATCACACCTCCCTTAAGCCTTTCACTTGATTTATTTAAGGTTAAGCAGAGTATCCACATGCAGTTTTCCTCAGCTTACTTGTTTTCATTACTGAGTGTGAATACAGAGTGTAGACATCTACAATTCTCACCCCTCAAACATCAGTCTGAACACCCTTTTCAGCCTTGAATCAGCCAGGAAAAAAAAAATATATTATTATGGCTTTTTTTGTCCTATTATACATTCACCATTAAAGGCTCAAGATTTATTTATTTATTTATGAGAGACACAGGGAGAGAGGCAGAGACATAGAGGGAGAAGCAGGCTCTCTGCAGAGAGCCCGATATGGGACTTGATTTGGGGGCTCTGGGATCACACCCTGAGCCAAAGGCAGATGCTTAATCACTGAGCCACTCAGGCATCCCTAAATTAAAAAAAAAAAAATTTAAATCCTATGCCCTACGGAATTCAAAGACCATCAGCAGCAAAATATTCTATTTTTTCAATATCTTGTTTAAGCATTTCTATTATTTTACTGTACCAGAAAAAAAAAAAAACAGTTGGCTTCTCCCTGTGGACACTATCTCCCTTGCAGTCCTCTAGAGTGTTAGAAAGTATTGTCATTGTCAGGCTGAGAAGTGTGGTAGTGGTCCTTTTGTCCCTCTTTGCAGTCTTTATAAAATCTATAATCTCTCTAAAATACTCCATTTGAATAACACATCCATAGATTATGTCACCTGCTGCTCTTCATAGGACATTGTCATTTTCAGGTCCCAGTTACCCAACCAGTGTGTAGCAAAGAGGTCTGTTCCTGTCTCACTGTCCATTCTTTCCATACTATTCAAGTCATAATTCTAGGTGATTCCAGTATGCATGTACTTGAACCCCCAGGCTCCTTGTTTCCGTAATTGACCTTACAATGATCGCGCCCTCAACTTGGCCTTAGCCACACACTCACATCTTTTCCTGGGACTTACCATTATCAATGAAGGCAACCTACATAATAACAATTATGTGCATTTCACTCTTTGGTCATCACTTTTTTTTTTCTGAGTGCAGTTGACATGCAATGTTACATTAGTTTCAGGTGTACAGCCCAGTTATTTGACAAGTCTATGCATTATGTGATTGTCACCATAAATGTAGCTATCATCTTTCCAGTTACATCACATAATATCATTGACTGTATTCCATATGCTGTGCCTTTCACTTCTATAACTTATTCATTCCATTACTAGAAGCCTGTGTCTCCCTTTCCCCTTCTCATATTTTGCCCAACCCCCCACTCTCTCCCTTCTGACAATCATCACTTTTTTCTCTGTGTTTATAGTTCTGATTCTGCTTTCTGTCCATTTATTATTATTATTTTTTTAGATTTCAATTATTTGTGGAATCTTATGGTATTTATCTTTCTCAGTCTGGTGTATTTCACTTAGCTTAATACCTCCTAGGTCCATCTATGTTGTCATGAATGGCATAATCTCCTTTTTATGGCTATATAATATTCCTGTGTATGTATGTGCGTGTGTACATCTTCCTCATCCATTTGCCTATTGAAGGACACTTAGGTTTCTTCCATATCTTGGTTATTGTAAATAATGTTGCAATAAACATACAGGTGCATATATGTTCTTGAATTAGTGGTTCCATTTTCTTTGGATCATATTTGGTATTTCTATTTTTAATTTTTTAGGAACCTCCATGCTGTTTTCCACAATGACTATAACAATTTGTATTCCAACTTGATCTGTTCAACTACATTCTCTATTTCTCCACATCTTCAATCTGTTTATCCTACTAATTTTCTCCTGTCACTCGGATCTTTGCCATTTTCTCCCTGCTCCTAAACTAGCTCATATGCCATTGTTAATTATAATCCCTTTTGCACACATATTTGACTTCTTGGCTTATCTCTAATTTTATTGTACTCACCTAGTAAAATCGTAAATCTGTTTAACCCAACTTTCTTAATCCAACCTAATCTAACTTTCAGCCTTTTCTATACCCCAAATTGGTGCTATGAATAAGAAAGAAGAATATTCTATTACACTGATTGCTTCACTATATATTTATAATGATAACTCTAAAATAGTCACCAATGTTTCCTGGTAATCCTATCATACTTCCCTACATGCATTTGTTCTCCTGCCACCCAAGACACAATTTCAGAGTTTAATTTCTCCTCAAGTTTCAGTACCATGTGTTCCACCTACATTATTAGCACATGGCCTTGATTTTTACTTTCCCCAAAAAAGTGGAAATAACCTGAAAAGAACCTCCACACAATTCATAACCACACATCTACGCAGCTATCATCATCCACATTCAGTCTGCTTTCCATACTGATATGTAAACACAATGTTTGCTCATGTTTACTGACTGTATATATGCCCTTAGCTGATCTGTGCCACTTCAGCAATTATCCTTTTTCCTACATTGTAATTTTTACCTTTCTACTAAATTGTTCTCATTAAATATAATGTTATTCATTTAAAAAACTGTTGATTTCACTGCCCTAACCAAATACCATGTCATTTCTTTTTTCTCCTTTGCAACAAAACTCTTCTCTCTACAAATTCTTTTTCTCCTATCCAAAGCAAATTCACATGAATCAGGCTGCCCTCCACAATATTCCACACCTCTACTGCTCCTATTGATGTCATCAATAATGGCTACATAACTAAGCATGAATTTAAGTTTTTGGTCAGAGTTGGTCATGGTTGATTTGTTATATCAATTCATGTATATACACATCATAAATATTTCTAGCTGTAGTTATCTGTATTTATGTTAAACTAATCCTAAGTTCATAGTAATATTCCAAACTCTAATCCATTACTAAATGGATCATTCTAGGTTCCTTCCCATGCTTATTTATGAACTCCCATTTCAACAGTGGAAAACCTGGCTCCCACCATACATTAACTCAATTTTTCAATTGCAGTATATATTTCTAGCAATATTCATGGTGTTAAGACATACCCTGAAACAACTTTATCAACTGGAGTACAGTAATGTACAACTTCCTTATTCTTATAGATTCTGCTCAGTCCCAAAGTTTCTTAAGTCAGCATCATTCTCTCCTCCATCCTCAGTGAGGTAATATCATATATTTTTAGTATAGTTAGATCGCTTTATCATACTTCGTAGGTTCATTCCATCCTAGGATCTCTTGACCTCCAAATTGATTCATTGAAGGATTTTGCTTCTATGGTGAAGAGTACAGTAAACGGGAACAATAAAGGCTCAAGAAAAGATATTTTACCGCACATAACAAATGCTAAGCATGCTTCTCAGCTGATAAGAATAACCACTATAATAGAAATAGGTGGCATAAGAAAGAAGAAAATTATAGGAGTAAGTATATAGGAAGGTAAAAATACAGAACAAAAAAATGGAGGCATTTTGCTTTCACAAGTGTAAGGGTATTTTATACATTATAAAAAGAGGAAAAGAAGAAAAAGAAAAAAATGTGTAGAGACATGTAGAGAGTGGAAGATTTGTAAAAAAAAAAAAAAAGAAGATTTGTGGTGGAATATGAGCGAACCTCCTTTCTACATTCATTAACTATTTTACAGAAAGAACATCAACTTATAGTGAGAAATGAAGGTGACAGTGGCATAGAGATAAGTATAAGACTGAAAAGAGAGGAAAGTAAAGATAACTAGCTGTTTTTGAAGACTAGGAAAGTAAGCACATAGGACAAAGGTAGTAATATTGTCAAGTAATATCAAATTTCCAACTGGAATTTATGGTTGTGGACTTTAAGTATTGAAAGTCAGTGTAATCACAGAGAGATGCAGCTGTGGTTTTGGCACAAAACTGGATTTGGCCACTTAAGGACATTAGTAATCTATAAGGACTGAGGCAGAGAGGAGTACATCAATCAAGGTTACATTTTAGGAAAATGGTAATATAATGACTGGTATGCGATTGTTATGAGAAAAATGTATGAGGATATAACAAGAATCTAATGTGTATAAGAGATAATGACAATATAAGGGACATGATGACTGACGAAAACATAAGAGTCGATAGGTAAGATGTCTTCATTTAGTTGTATAATTTCTGCATTGGAATTCCCTAGAGAAAATCAAATAGGATAGGAGTTGACAGGTATTTTGAAAGGAGAGAAATTATTAGTGTTTCAATCATGGTTATAGATGGCTGAGGAGTAGTAGAATAAATGATTATTGTAGCTCTGGTATAAGAACTAAGAGACAAAACTGTAGCTATTTCCATTGTCAATAATGGTGACAGGATTCAAGTGAAAATGAGAAGAGTCAGGCAAGTGCTAAAATGATTAAATAATCAATGAAGGGGTGTGACTAAAGTTATGTAGTTGACAGCAACAGAGATAAAAAAGTCTAATTGTATGAGCTCTGAAGGGGACTGGGCATTTCAAAGAGGAAGAACAGGTTGGAAACAATACTAGGAAGCAAGAAAAACATATACAATGAAATAAATAAAGTTCCATTCTAGCTGCCTACCTGTCCATGGTATGGTCACTTAGGTGTCCAGGAGGACCAGGGACTTGAGATTTTGCCTGCTTGTAGCAAGGTAGTGTGGCACTCCAGATGAGGTGTTGTGCCACCTGGAGTAGCAGGCTTGGCATAGACTCTCTGACTGATAGCTTGGTAATCTTAGGAGTTGCATCAGGAGAAAGATACAAAAATGATCCTTATTGGGCCACCTGGGTGGTTCAGACAGTTAAGCAGCTGACTCTTGGTTTTGGCTCAGGTCATAGTCTTGAGATTGAGCCCTCTGTGAGGCTCCAAATAGTGTGGAGTCTGCTTCAGATTCTTTCTCTCTTTCCCTTCCCTTCTGCCCCCCTTTCTGCTTGGGCACATGTGTTCTCTCTCTCTCTCTCAAAATAAATAAATAAAATCTTAAAAAGAAGATCCTTGTCTTCTCTAGAAAAATGATGTGAAACTTACCCATTTCGGGAGTTTATCTTCATCAAAAAACAACTATCAACAGTTGAATAATTTGAAACCGAGAAGGGGACATGAAAAAAATTAAGTTAAAACAAAACTTAAATCACCCTAGCTGATATGTTAGTTATTTATGGGAAAACAGAGTTATTGCAGAGAAATCAATTAAAAGGCTCCTGCTAAACTCTGAGGAGAGACGGCAGTCAATTAGAACAGTGTGATGCTATTGGAGAAAGGAAGTAGATCTCTACTAACCATAGATTCAGAAGGAATTGAGCCATATGTTCTTAAATTTGAAAAATTTCAGGAACTTTCCCAGAGGATTAAAATAAAGTTATACATCTTTATGCATGTAGTATAACTATATATACAATCATAAATGCAATGTTTATATGTGTATAACATTTTAATATATCAAAATATTATTTGAGTAAATTTCATAACAACAAGGTACTCAAGGTACCTCAAGGTACTTGCCTTTCATTTAGGGCAATAGTTGCAATAGGTACTATCCTATTTCTCCCATTCATTCTCTTTAAGAATTATTTAGTAGTACTGATTTTTTTCTTTTTATTTCTAAATAAAATAATTCATAAACTTGGATTTATAAACTTTTCTTATATGGAATCATAATTTTATGTTAAGTCATCTTATTTCATGATGCTGTATATAAATAGCCATTTAAACTACTACTTACATGGGCACTAAGGAGGGCACTTGATGGGATGAGCACTGGGTGTTTGTTATATGTTGGCAAATTGAATTTAAATAAAAATAAGTAAAGGCTAAAAAAAAACCCACTAATTAAACCAGATCAGATTAATTCTGCTTCTGCACTGTTTAAAACTGTACCTTATTGGGGATCCCTGGGTGGCTCAGCGGTTTAGCACCTGCCTTCAGCCCACAGCGTGATCCTGGAGTCTCAGGATCGAATCCCACATTGGGCTCCCTGCATGGAGCCTGCTTCTCCCTCTGCCTGTGTCTCTGCCTCTCTCTCTCTCTCTCTCTCTCTCTCTCTGCCTCTCATGAATAAATAAATAAAATCTTTTTAAAAACTGTACCTTATTGTATAAAACTTGCATCATTGAAATTTTCACAAGTTTTGATCATGGCTACCATTTAATTTCTTTCAAAATGCTTAAATTAATTAAAGGTAAAGTCTACTTCTGTAGATCATATGAAAGAACTGTACATTTACCTCATGATATCTTAAAGATATTTTGTTGTTATTAATGAGTTTTCAAAAAGGAGCAAAACTCGTTTTGTAAATCTATTTCCTTTTTGAGATGTATACATATGAATTATTTTTCTTCATATATCATAGTAACACATCAGGAAACAAAGGCCTCACAATAATTTTGAAATATATAAAGAGATTCAATTGTAAATGAAGAAAATATTGGTAATTCAATTCAAGTTCTCAACAATTCCTATCTGAAAAAATATGCCTAGTGTAAGACCCTTTATCATCGGAAAGTCATAATTATTGTTAAAATAGAAATAGAGTGCTATCAAGATGTTTGTGTCTTTGTGATCTAAATTACAAGAAAGCCACCAGCATTATGAGATATCTTCCTCAGAATTAAGAATATTTAGTGAATAAAATTCTTTCCAGTTTTGTTCCCACAAGGGCAAATATGAGGACAATTTTGATTAGCAATGGCAAAAAGCCCATCAGACAAAAGGACCAATCGAAATTGCCAAAGCAATAAAGAAATGGAAAATAAGACAGTGTTTCTTTACAGAGACTACTTAAATGAATTACTAAGGCATGCCCTGTCTATGCTACACAGACACAATATGCAAAAAATTTCCATGGAAAATTCTTATTATGAAATACTATATAGGCTTTTAAAACTCCGTTGTGAAAGATACAAATATTTCTATATAAACTGGTAAGTGAGAAAAAGCAAATTTCAGGAAAGAATGTGTAGTGTAATATTAAAAAAAAAATAAAGACAGGGTTATATACAACATACTGTATGTCAGTATCATTTACCACAATTTACTACCTCAGCTCCAGAGCCACCGATCATTGACCTCATCGTCACAACAGAGCTGGCTGTTGTAAATATCTTTCCATTGCCAATAGATGTGCGGGAGAGATGCTGCAGGATGAAAGGGAATCTTGCTGATTCTTCTGTGTTTTTTTCTGTTTTCTCCTGTGAGACCCAGTAGCCAACACCCCATAGGACCCTCAGTGGTACTCATCTTCCAGTAGTATATAAGTCTTGGTCTGCCATCTGGGGACCAGCTCAATCCCAAAATAACCCAGCATGCTTATTTACCATTGAGTAGACTGAAGCCTTGCCTTCTCCAATGGAGTCTGAACTCCATCCTAAAAAGGGTGGCAGAGGAGGGGGGGCATTTTCAAGTTTATGTCTCCTTTGGTTATCTTCCATCAGCTCTAATCTCTTCTTTAGAGTTCTTTTTTGTGCCCTCTTTGAAGCTAATCTCCTATAAATATTTAATTAATCTTTATAGTAAGCCTTCTCTATTCAGATTACTGTGCAGTTTCTCTTCCTGACTGGGCCATTGTACACACACACACACACACACACACACACACACACACACAGAGGATTAGAAACTTATATTTGAAATAATTAGCAGTGATTATTTCTGGATGCTTGGCTTTTGGGTACTCTTTATTTTCTTCTGTATATTTTCTCTAGTGTCTAAATTCTCTACAATAAATACATATTACTTTTGAAATCTGAAAATATACAACACATTTAAGTAGGCATTAGTAAATTCTCCTAAGCTAAGAAAATAAAAATATATCCAGTATATTTAATCGATATTGGTAATCTAATTTTTTTTTAAAAAAAAGCTTAAATTGGGAGATTTTTTTTAATGATCATCTCAGTTTTATACTATATCCTCTAAAAGGCTTAAAATGAAGTTAGGAAGGAGTAAACACAATGAAATGAATTCAACAAAAAATGTCAGACACTTATGATATCGCAATTGTTATTATAAACTAATTGCTGTTGCAGACAAGAAAAAAGAAGTGGAATTACTTTTACAAACTTGTCCTAGATAAAAATTGCTCTATTCAGTGCCCTTTAAATGGGAAGTGACAGAGGATAAACCGACCAGACAGTACAGTGGATGCATTATCAGTGTGCTGACATGGCCTCCTTTGCCTGTTCCCTCTGATTTAATGTCATCAGACACAAGGTGATTTAGAACATTCTTAGTAATAATGGAGAGGCTGAAAGCAGATGTGTAGATATTTTTAATGCGTTTTTCCTCCCCTTAGGTTTGTTCTTTAGTTAGGGTTATACTGTGGAGACAATGAGTATGTTGCGGAATGTAATGAAAATGAATATCAAAAGCAGATTGCATTGACAGGGAAAAAAATATTTTTATTCTTTCAAAAATGAATTATCATCCAGTAAAAGTAAAAAGAAATATGCATGTGTGGATTTTTTTTCTATCAGAATTTTAAATATTTACAACTTCTAAAGTACTGCTGAAATAAAAGAATAATGACTAAGTTACCAGAGGATGAGGCAACTCATAGTCCAGTTTTCAGTAAGATGGTTTAAAACAGTGGTGCTTAGGAAAAATATGGAATTTTATTAATTCATGTCTTTCTTTTATGGTATGCAGACAAACAAATAACTGTTCTAAACTCTAGAAATTATTAAAAGATTCTTTTAAGTAACCTTAGGTCATCTGTTTTCCTGTAAGTCAATGTTTTTCTCAATTACTATAATCAGATTTTAAAAATTTACCTAAAATTTCTTAAGGTTTGTATGCATGGCAAGTTATCACACCTAAATATTTATTTAAATTTACTTTTATAACAGCATATATTATCACACAGCTCTATCAATCTATGACCTTTTCTTTCTTACCTGTGCAAACTCAGAGTATCATTAAACATACTGAATCATACTTGATCATCCACAGGTTTACGAAGGAGATGTGTAATTGTGATACAAAATTGGCTCTTTGAGGGCAAGGATAATGTATTACTTGTTTTTTTTTTTTTTTGTATTACTTGTTTATCCATGTTTCCCAAGGACTTCTGTCATACAAGTTTGCCTTTGGCTATACCACAGCCCCACCACATACATGGCACCTTCACTTGCAAACCAACAAGCCCACCAACTTGAAACACACATGAACTTCATTTTTTTTTTATTTTATTATCCTTGAATAGCCAGGTCAGGTACAACTCCAGCAGGACCTGAGCTAGTCTTGGACAATACAGGAAGGGCATAAAGTGTCCTGATGCCTTTTTCTGGTGTGGCCTCAAATTAATCTTTCACTCTTAGCCTGGTATCCTAAATCCCTGAAGCCAGAACAAGTGTGCTTCTTGATTTCCTCATCCTCTTGGGAAGTTTGCCTTTTAAATTCTTTATCTTATTGCTTACTAGTGGCTGGACCTGTCAACTTATCAGAGAGAGTCAGATTCGGATAGAATTCTTCCTTCAGCTGCAATTATTTAAGCTCCACTTAACTCCTTCCAACATCCTAAAACACCCATCCTCCAAAGGGGGAGAGGTGCCTGCAGCTATCTTAGATAGACTCTTCATTTTGCAGCTTACAGTCCTTTTTATTATTTTCAGATAATCATTATCAAAGACCTTTTTCATACACTGACACTTCAGCATTTTACTGCTCAACTTGCTATATTTCCTTTTCTCCTTTTTTGAGAGAAGTCCAAAATGACAGGGTCCGAATGATCTTTTACATCTATGGTTTTGTACCTGCTTACATATGCTCATAAAATCCAATTTAATGTTAGTTATTTTACTTCGAAAACTTGAAATCTCCATCATTATACCTCTTCTATCAATTATCTCTAAATCATTACTTCTGCTTCGATCAGTTACCCTTTATGATTCACAATTTATGGCTCATTTATTCATGCTGAAGCCTAAAACTCTCTTCCTTGGAAACTTTTCTTATCCCTGGATGTTCTTTGATGTTCTGCAATACATACTTAGTCTCATGTGTGGTAAACACTGTTAAATTCTCAACCTAAGGTTAAGGCACTGTTTCTCAAATGTGGCTACACATTAGAAACAGAAATGGAACACAATTTCTGTGCATGAGCCACACGTCAAGAGATTGTAATTTAATCTGAAGTGGAGCCCAGGTATAGGTGATTTTAACACTGCATTTGCCCCTCTTCAGCCACTCCTTCCCAAAAGATGATTCAAATGTGCAGTCAAGGAAGAGAGCTACCTGGCTAGATCATGTCAGACAGAGATAAAGTATAAGTATAATTTCTTCTTAAGGACCATATAACATAAAGAGATCCAACAAAGAAACACAAAACAATTTGAGCACAATTAAATGTAAATTGTTTTGAACTTCATGTAAAGTCCAGAAGGTAGAAAAATTAAAATGACAAGTATTATCAGAAAAAGAAATAAGAGTAACCAGTGAAGGCTTCATAGAATATCCACAACTTAAGTTGGATGTTGTGAATTTGGGTATAATTCAGAAAAGGGTGAAGATTAGGGGGAAGATTAAAGATTAGGGGGAAAGCAGTGACAAATGACAAAAGTACTAAGTCATACTTAATTTAGTGTTAGAGGAAAGAAGTAGATCTGTTTGACTAGAGTATGTGTGTTTTAAAATTATGAGAAAGAGTATATAAGGTGGCAAATTCACAGAGGAGTCTATCTGCCTTCTTGTCCCATTCTGACAATTCCTAATGAAACAAACATTAGGTAGTCTACAGATTAAAATAATATGAAAGCTGATATCTAACTCTGCCATTGGAAGATATCTATGAAATGATCAACTATCCATACACATAGGGGCATAGTTTCGTTAACATAGAAAACTAGGAATAAAAAAAAAATTAAAAAGGAATATTCTCATCTATATGACAGAAACATCAAATATTTGGTTGTTAGAATGCCCACAGGGCCAGATTAGAAGAGACAACAGAATAAACTCTCAATTTTTTTTCCATTCCTGTGAAAGAATGCCTGAGAAATAAAAGAAGGTCACCTTCATAAAATGATAATATGAACCATCATTTGGAAAAGTGAATACAGTCCTGTGATACGCAGGATAAGAAGTTGCAACCAGCAAGTTGTGTTGGGAAGATTTTTTTTCATTAAGTGACTACCATAAACATAAAGCCTGCAGGGTAAGGTTTCCTTTGAGAGCAGATAACAAATTTCTAAGTCATAGAAACTCATCCCAACCTCCACCCCTGCTCATTCAGTCAGGCTTACCATCCTACTAGCAATTATTAGAACATCTACTATCTCCGAGCATGCAAGAGGCAATTTGAGATTTAAGTGCAAACTTTGTTTCCTGAAAGAGTAACTTAGGCAGTTTAATTTGACTTTAAAATTCAGTTTGCTTAGCTGTAAATCAGAATCACTAGAAAAACATCTACCTTATGAGTTGTATATGTTATATAGCATAAGCAAAATAATGCAATTAAAGCAATTAGCTCTTTTTGTATCCTAGAAGGTAGAGGTATAGTCACAAGAAACACAGATGTAGTGAAAAAGCATCCTACCAGAGTGAACTTCCATAAGATAGAGAAAGTCAGTGATGCATGTCTTATTCCCAGAGGAGACCACCAAGACTGGAAATGCTCCATGGCCAGTAATCTGTACCTCTGAACTTCTGAAAATCAGAACCTGCAAAAAGCAAATCTAGATCATTAAATATTGTCCTGGAGTAGGTCCCCAAGAAAGGGGCTCCTTACAGAATCACAGTAACTGCCAGTCTAAAAAAATATATGTATTTACTACAATCTAAAAATATTTTAGAACGTCACAATGAAAGTGTTGATAAGGTACTAAAACTTAAAGTAGAAGGAAGTTCACTTAGAACTCAAAAGGGACATAAAAGCTTATAAGTACAGATAGAAAATATGATAGGCATGGATTTATAGCCAGGCTATACAATTTACTTAAGAAAGGATTCCCTAAAAGAAATTCTATATCAGACATAATAACTGAATTAATAAACAGAAATAATAATAAATAGAAGAAGTAATAGAATAGAAAAATAATAATTATGAAATAAAAATAGTATAGCAAAACATATTTATGCAGATTAGGCACACATATATTTCAAAAACTGGAAAGTAAATGCCAAACTCAGTGACAAGTTTTTATGCTGTTGGGTAAGACTGAGCGCTAAAAAAGATACTAGTGAATTTTATTATAAGATATTTAGCACTATTTAATTTTTAAAACTATTTGTATAAAATACTGTGGAATGTAATTAAAATTGATTTAAAATATAATTACCAACAAAATAAAATATAGAAACTGTGCGAAAATTCTGAAAAAAAAAAGGCAATTATGCAATATGGAAAGGAACAAAGAATTTGCTTGGGAGATGTATTCAAGGAAAAGAAGTGTAAAAAAAAAGAAGCGATACTTGTCTTATAAGCTTTAGAAAATCTAATATAAATTATACAAGATTCTTTGCAAGAGACTGGGAGGGAAAAGGATGATTCATTCAGAGAAATGAAGATAATGATACCTGAAATAATACATAAGTAAACTAAAATAGCATCATTTAATTCATATTAGAAGCAGATATAGCATTGCAATAAATACAGACACGGAGCTCCATAACAGCTGTGGCAAACTTACACAAAATTCAGAGGGGAATGAAAAATGCTATTAACTACTGTCAGGAAGCAGTTAAAGCTTCTGGTCTGGGATTATGTCACTTCTTTTATGAGTGATGCCCCAGGGGAGGAAGTTAGCAGATAACCTGCTGTAATCTTTTTGTCAAATGGACCTCTGGGAAAATAAACTAATGCTATTTACCAGGAGGAAGAAACCTTTATCTCTGAATTGCCCTTAACATGATCTTCCTAAGAATTCCCTATAGCAAATAGTACTCAGGATCTATGAGTATGTTTCCCTGCGGAGATGCACAACTCCCAGGTTAAAAATGGAGATGATTCAAAATGGAAATGCTCCCACTGTGGGAGATGATACTATGATCCTTACCTGTGAATCATTCTATTACTGTGAAATTGAGGTGCACATCCAATATAGGAAGACAGGCTCTGAGAAGCTACCCTTGATGTCCCACAACTCTGCTTGAGCTTTTTGATTTCTCATATCCTTGACAGTAGTTATTAAAGCTTAATGTTGGGTGAGATCCCTGATCCATGTGAGTCTGATTTTATAATAATATCTGTGTGTTAGCTCAGCTATGAATGACCTAAAATAAAGAAAGGTAGTTGAACTTCAAGGTAGTTGAACTTCAAGATGATAACTGAACAGATGGCAGAAAATATATATTTCACAACACTTCTGAAAATAAAGAAAAGCTGGAATCTACAAAGAAAAACCTTCATTGTGTTCCAGTATATGTGTTTATATCCATTAACCCATTTCCATGTCTACACACAACAGTAAATGTGTGCGCATGCACACACACACACACACACACACACACACACTCAAACCCACAAACCTGATATAGAAATGATAAAGATACAGATATAGATATAGGGATATAGATATACAGAGTATCTCACATGTTATAGATGAGAAAACTAAGCTCAAATGCTCTGATTACTTGTACTAGGATTGCTTCATTTGAACTGAAGATGTAATCTGTGCTTCCAATTTAAATTCTTGGATTGAAAGCCGTAAATCTTCAGGATTTGGGCAACAGTTCGGTTCCATCCCATTCTAACAAGGGTAATTTTATATTTCTCTTTATTTATTTATCGAGAAGTATTTATTGAGAAGATTCAGTTATGGCAACCTCTAATTTTCACTTTCCATTTCCATTGGTTGACTTATAGGATCTAAGTAATTTAGGGTCTTGATTCATCATTTATTAATTCTGGACATGAAGAATAAAACAAATTAAGATTCAAACCACCCTTGATTCTCAAGTTTTTTAAAGAAAAAATTACAAATATGATAAACTATCAAAGGTTTTTTGTTTGGTTGTTTGTTTTTTGTTTTTTGTTTTTAGGATGATATTGTAAAGAGAATACTACCCAGGACAAAGGGAACATATGCAGGTAAACCTATTGCCCTTCATGCTTCCTCACAGTCAAATATAGAATTTGGGTGATTATGGTTTTGTGTTAGAAGTAGAAAAACTTAGAAATGGCAAATTTTGGCTTATAGATATATGAAGATTCCCAGACTACACAAAACATCTTGTAACTAATAAATTATAAAATTCTGTCCACATCATGTCTTCTTTTTACTTTAGGACTCCAAAAGCACTATAATCACTTGGAGAATAGGTCCTAGCAACCTAAACAACTAACTTGCCAAAAGCCATAACAGTATTAATTATAGAAGCCACCAAATATATTACAGGCTTCATTTTAAGTAAAAGGAAAATGAAGCACATAGGAATTAAATGATTTGCTGTAATACATAGAAATGAAGATGTGGGGGCACCTGGGTAGATCAGTTGGTTAAGCATCTGACTCTTGATTTTGCTTCAGGTCATGATCTCAGGGTTGTGAGATGGTGTGCGGCATCAGGCACCAGGCTGAGCTTGGAGGCTTCATAAGATTCTCTCTCTCCCTCTTCCTCTGCCCTTTCTCCATCCATCTGCTTGTGTGCTATCTCATTCTCACTCAAAAAGAAAAGAAAAAAGGAAAGAAAAAAATTATTTTTTTAAAGGATAACTTTTTTTTAAGATTTTATTTTTTTATTCATGAGAGACACACAGAGAGAGAGGCAGAGACACAGGCAGAGGGAGAAGCAGGCTCCATGCAGGGAGCCCAGTGTGGGACTTGATCCCAGGACTCCAGGATCAGGTCCTGGGCCAAAGGCAGACGCTTAACCTCTGAGCCACCCAGGCATCCCAAGAAAAAAAAATTTAAAAAAGTAAAAAAGAAAAAAGAAAAGAAAAGAAAAGAGAAAAGAAAAGAAAGAAAAGAAAAAAAAAGAAAAGAAAAGAGGGAAAGGAAAGGAAAGGAAAGAAGGAAAGGAAAGGAAAGGAAAGGAAAGGAAAGGAAAGGAAAGAAGAAAGGAAAGGAAAGGAAAGGAAAGGAAAGGAAAGGAAAGGAAAGGAAAGGAAAGGAAAGAAACAAAGATGTGATTTCAACCAGAAATGTTTGAATCAAAAGTCCTTTCTTTACATATCTTCCCACATCTTTCCCCACAATACTTGCTCCTTTACTTAGTGAGTTACATTATGAGATGTCTTGGGGTAGAAAAGTAAGCACAAAACTATGCTAATCAGGGCAAAGTCTGCAATTTCACAATTGTTATCATTGCTTTCATGGGTATATGCAAGTTTTAATGAGTAAATCAATCTGAGAGACTGATTCCCAGTCCAAAATACCTTGTATGAACGTATTACTGTTAATATAGATATGTTAAGTGATTCGCTAGATTTCAAATTGATATAAGCCAAATATTCTATTCTATTAACAAATCCTTACTGGGAACTTTCTGTCATACGCTAGCTATTAGGTAAGTTTCTTAGATTCTGCTCTCTCAAGTCTAACAAACCATGTGAATCTAGAAAAGAAATCCTGGGATCTTCATTAACTGGGCTGTTACTTGTTGTGTATGTTTACTACTTCCATATGTAGTAGAGAATTGATCCTATTACATACATTAAAATATAACTATAAAATAGAGATGAATTAATTCTTCAGTTACTTGCTTTTTTTTTTTTTTTGTGGCACTGCAAAAAGTTCACAGAGATGTTGATTTTCCTGGTTGGAATATATCACCCACTTTGCATGGCCAATTCTTAATAATTTTTCAAGTCGTAGCCTAAATATCAATTCCTCCGTGATATTTATCATTGTAAATATCACTTCTCATTAGATATCAAAACCTCTTGCTATCAAGTCACATAACACTCTATGTTCCTTTACAACATTTATCACAGTGTAATTATTTAGTTTTTTTTTTTTGTGTGTGTGTGTGTGTGTTTATGTATTCAATTCCTATTTCTTCCAATTGACAAGTCATCCATGGAAACAGGAACTTTATCTTTCCTGTTAACAGCTATTGTCTGAACATCTCTTAGCCTGGGACAAAATACTTCTTTGTTTATATTTGCTGAAGAATCGAATAATTTGCAATGATTCTGAAACACAGCCTTGAACCATATGTACTGAGAGGCGAGTAAGTGGGTTGTTTCTAGTTGCCTCTTCATGATCGAAATTTATTTCAGCTTTGCCACTTACATTTCATGCATGATTCAATTTAATGACTCAAACACGCTTATAAGGGAAATACCACTCTTTTTTTGAGTTGAGCATACTGAAGAATATATATCCAATAGTAGCATACACAAAGTTCAGATTTCACCAAGGTTACGCAAGGGCTCCCTTTGAATATAAAGGATGTATCTATACCTCAAAAATATGTCCTTTGTTGAGCATATCAGTTATCATTCAGTAAAATGCTTTAAATTGCTAGGCCTTCAATGTTCCAACTAGGAAAGCCTGATCTTTGTACATGAGCATGTGCTCAGGCACTCACACACGTGCACACACACACACACATGCACATTTCTAACATAGAGTTGTCATTGTCTTTTGGATGCTTATTTATAGGAAATAAAATGTTCCAGAAAGAACATTTTATTTCCTGTAAATCTCAGACAAAAAAACATTTTTACTAGCTTATACTAGTTTAAGTCAGTTAAACTAACATATTTCAGGCACAAAAATGAAACATCTCTGGTCCTTCTGAAGCTCACAACTGATTATCTATCTCTCTACTCCAAAATGACAATTTCAAGTCAGGCAGATTGTTGACAAACGTTCTGATCCAGGTATAACAATTTATGTATCCTATTTAACAATTTATGTTAATATGCTAATTTTTTTAAAAACCTGCTAAAAATTATAATGGGAACAATAGACTGTTTCTTCTTGTTTTGATTCCTCCTTCTTTCCTCCCCTCCCTCCCTCCTTTCTTCCTTCTTCTTTTCCAGTTAAGAAGAGGTAATAGAATTTAAGCCTGGGATGATCTGTTATGTCATATTATAGAAAGTCACAAATAGCATTGAGGAGCTTAAATATTACTGAAATTTAATAAATATTTCTTAAATGCCATGTATTAGACACTATTCTGTACATTCAATGATAAATAAGTTCTGGTCCATGTCTTCCTAGAACATGTCCTCAAACATAGTAGTAAACAGATGAATAAATTATGAGTTAACAGTAGCAGTAATACAAAAAAAAAATGGAGCAGTAAATTTTGTCTGAGAGGATGGAGGGTAAAAGAACACTTTACAAAATGATTGACCCCTGACATTAGTTTAAAGGATAACCAAGGTTTGGATGCCTGGGTGGCTCAGCAGTTTAGCGCCTGCCTTCTGCCCAGGGTGTGATCCCCAAGTCCCAGGATCAAGTCCCACATCAGGCTCCCTGCATGGAGCCTGCTTCTCCCTCTGCCTGTGTCTCTGCCTCTCTCTCTCTCTCTCTCTCTCTCTGTGTGTGTGTGTGCATGTGTGTGTCTCATGGATAAATAAAATCTTTAAAAAAGGGGATAACCAAGGTTTACCAGCAGAAAGAGAGTAGGAAGATAATTCCAGAAGAAATAACATGATAACAACATGAGATGACTTGAAGATTAATTGTCATTGTCTTGGCTAACAAGTAATGTGGAAATAGAGGTTTCTTGTTGTGGTTTTGTTTTAAGAAACTTAATGAAATGTAAAATGAACTTGGCTAGGATGTTCCTGAGTCTTAGTGACTAAAAGGCAAGTACTTGAGTTGTTTAATATATATATAATTTTATTACTTTGAGAGAGAGCAAGCAAGCACAAGCAGGGGAGAGGAACAGAGGGAGAAGCAGGAAGCCCGATGCAGGTCTCATCCCAGGACCCCAAGATCATGATCTGAGCCGAAGGCAGATACCCAACCAATTGAGCCATCCAGGTGCCTCAAGTACTTGAATTCTGACAAAGAAAATGGAAACAATAATATAACCCCCATATCAAAATGTCTACTATGATTTATGCATCATTTGAAACATTTCACAATTATTAACTCGTTCAGTTTTCATAACAACTTTTTGTCACCCCTATTTACTGACTAGGAGACTAAAGCCCAGAGAGAATAAGTGATATGCACAATAGCATATGAGTAAGCACTGGAGAATGGGTAACAGAGTCCCAAGTATTATGGCTCCAGAGCTTGTGCTCTAATATATGGATACAGGCCTTAGAAAAGGCAAAATTCTAAAAATAAAATAAGGAGTTCTGTTTTGAATATGTTGATTTTGAGATGCCATTAGGGAATGTTAGACCACTGAGAAATACCTTCTTTTAAGGAGACATCAGTGAAGGAGAGTTAATGAAAAAGGGTCATAGAGCTAGAAAAATATGCAGAGTACATGGTCATGAATGAGAAGGTAAGTGTTAAAAAGACTGCAGTTTGTCACAGTTTAATTAAAACCTTCATAAACTTTTTATACATAGACTATATATCATAGATCCCTAAACATTTAAATAAAATTTTATCATGTTTTCTGACTGTATATTAATGGATGTTGCAAATGAAATGCTGACCTTCATCCCTTCAGTAATAATAATGGGTGCGTTTGTAACAATGGTTAATAGCTCTTACCTCAATGTTTCATTTGTCCTTTTATTTAATATTATTAAACTTTATGAACTCTTGCAAAAATGAAGTAATTAATCTTTATAACATCCGCTGTAGGTAGTTAGATAGCTTCATTATGATAAAAGGAAGAGGGAACATATATTGGTTAAATGAATATTGCAGTATCAGCACCATAGCATTTCTGATAATCTTTTCAACCCACAAGGATAATTATGTTTTTCTTTTTATAGTCTCCTTTAAATATCTGAATGATCCACATATTCTTACTCTTATTTATTCTCTTTGCAGTATTCTGAATGTTGTAAGAAAAATCTACAGTTAGTATAAAAGACATTTCTATTCTTTTAATAATTTAAATTGGATTTAATAACTTGATAACTTAATTCTTCATTTAAAATCTTTCTATTTTGGGGCACCCAAGTGGCTCAGTGGTTGAGCATCTGTCTTTGGCTCAGGTCATGATCCTGCAATCCTGGGATGGAGTCCCACATCAGGCTCCCCATAGGGAGCCTGCTTCTCCCTCTGGCTGTGTCTCTGCATCTCTCTGTATTTCTCATGAATAAATAAATAAAATCCAAAAACAAAATAAAATAAGATGAATATATTTCCTCATAACTTATATTTTATCCTTATATAAAATGCAGAACTTTATAAAATATGTACATACAATAGGATTTGTAAAAATATTTTTAAATGGATTTTAAAATAATCTATGCATGCCTCTTATTTTTATTCTATGTGTTGCAACATCTACTTTATTAACTTTAGAACTTCAAACCAAATTTAAAGGAAGATGAGCTTTAATACTGAGATTCTTAATCTGCAATTTTGCTCTTGATTATTGGTTTCTAATATAAGGAAAATTATTAAATTTCTTCTAGTTGTGTCTGCCTATTGTTTTAAAACTGTAGAAATATTTCATTTTTTATCAAATTCAATTTTTGAACTTTTCTTTATTCACAAATCCATGTGTTTGTACTGCATTTCCCAAATACCATCATTAGCCATTCTCTCCAGATAATTAAAGCCTGATATGCATAAGAAGCCAGCCGCCTTTGAATATATAGAAACTCTAAATTATCATTCCTCATCTTATCTCTAAGAATATTGTGTATGCCTTTGGCAAACGACTTAGTAAAATATAGATACACGTTGCTTGTACAACTTTCACATCTGTAAACATAGTAACCTTATCAGAAAAGCAGATAAGATTAGACGGAGTGGTCTTTTTCTTGAGTGTCCATAGTGGCTTCAACCCAAGACTATTTTTGGGTGATTATGACCTGCCTATTTATAACTCTTCCTTTGGTTTCTTAAAATTCATATTGCACTTACATTTTATAACTATACATTTGTAGCTTATGTTAAAGAACGGATGTTTCCTCTCAAAAATATATAGAATTACTGGGGCACCTGTGTGGTTCAGGTGGTTAAGCATTTGACTCTCGATGTCAGCTCAGGTCTTAATCTCAAGGTTGTGAGGTCAAGCCCTGCACTGGGCTCCACATTGGGCAGGGAGCCTACTTAAAAAAACAAAAACAAAAACAATAGGTAGAATTAATATTTTCCTTCTCTCCTATCAATATAGGAGACAGTTGTTTTCTTCTTTCACAGATTTAGTAGAAGAGGCTCAAAAGGAGACCACTTCGGGAGCTTGTTATGTGTCCCCCAGAGTCTGAAGCCATAATTGCCTGAGTCTGACTCAAGCCTGGGAGACAGTGACCTTTTGCCTGAGACAGCCTATCCAAGAGAAGGAGATGCATTGGGAGCACACTGCAATTCCTCTGATGACAAGGGTGAGAGGACACCCACTTAAAGTCATCTTATAACCCCCCCCTACTTATTGGGGACAACTCTGGGTTCCAACAGAGAAAGCTGAGCAGATCTGAAGAAGTACAAACAAAAATAGGTTTGTGGTGTTCAACCTCACAATTTGCAGCTCCTGGAATCTGATAGCTGGCATTATGAGCCTCCCAGCCCATACCACAAGTATTGCTTATGAATATTCCCTGGAAAAGTCTCTAAAAAAATGAAAAGTATTCTTCAACAGACTGAACTTTAAGCATCTTCCAAGCACTGGCATCTAAACATGACAGCAGTGGTCAAACACATGGGCATATGTCTTTCTCTTACTCTTCTTCTCTCCTCCCAAGCACCAATCCTAGACAGGTTGGAAACCAAAGTAAACTAGAGGAGAATAAATACAAAAGCATGATGGAGAAATAGAGCTGAAGTCTTCCACGATCCCTTATAGCATCACAGCCTTCCTAGAGTAAATTGGGAAGAGTGGAAAAAGATGCGACTTATAACAAACACGTTTCGCATGTTGATAATTACTCTGGACAGTAAGAGTGTTCTCAGGTAGAAAGTGTCTGGAGGATTTTCTATTATCCAAGAGTGATGAGAAAAGCTATGGTAATTACCTAACATTCTAGTCAAGGGGAAAGAAAAGAGTTCTTCACAGAGCAGTTTTAAAGAGAGAGTGGGAAAAGTAATAGCATTTTGTTGTTGTTTGAACTTTATCTGAGTACAGCTCAGATCATTAAAATAATTAATTTTTTAAAAAATATTTTCCCCTTTATTATTTGAAGTGGACCAGTAGAGTAGTAAGTCAGAGGCCTTGGTAAAGAGTCATAAGAAATCCAAGTTCAAACATAAAGACTCCTAACTCTGGGAAATGAACTAGGGGTGGTGGAAGGGGAGGAGGGCGGGGGGTGGGGTTGAATGGGTGACGGGCACTGAGGGGGACACTTGACGGGATGAGCACTGGGTGTTATTCTGTATGTTGGTAAATTGAACACCAATAAAAATTAATTTATTAAAAAATAAAATAAAATAAAATAAAATCAATCTGATGGCACATGGCATGAAAAAAAAAAAGAAATCCAAGTTCATGTCTGCAGTTTGTTTCTGCAAATGTCTAGGCATCAGAAATCTACATAGTCACAAATAATTTAAGAACCTATAGGTCAGATAAAAAGTAGTCTATGATCAAGTATACCCTGGTATCCCTGTTACTGATTAGAATTAACCGTAGACCATATCCAAACACTGATGGAAACGTACAAACAAGGTACTATGACAGGCGATTATCAGTCCCATCCTGAGTGTCAGAGTCATCAGAACTTAGCACTACTGATCACCAACCCAACAGGCATGTAAGGAGCAAGAAACACTGGTTAAGGGCGAGGGCACTCCCATCTAGAAGAGACCTGAACTTTGAAGGCTCATCTTATCTAACAGGAAAAGACCTCAGTAACATGGACTTATTTCCTGCAGTCAAAGTATTTTTCTCTCTCTCTCTCTCTCTCTCTCTCTCTCTCTCACTCTCACGCACACATACTTCTAAAGCATCACATTATCTAAATTGGAAAACAAAGAAATCCATTGTGATTATCATGTAAAAATTATGTTGCGAGAGTTTGACAATGCTTTTTCACATCATAATGGCATTTTAGTTGTTAGTCAGGCAAGGATCTGTGCCTAATGCACTGATTGCTTTTGACTCCTTATCTAGTACCTGCTTGCGACAAGCATTCACCATAGGATGTTGTTTTGTAAATGTAACATGATGCAGGAGTTTGTTAAGAGGAGGGCCTAGAAAATTTGGTGAGAATGAAAGGGGTGGGATGGTGTCCGATTTGCTTGGACTCGCCTTGAGGTTATTTGATTTCAAGATGACAGCCAAGCCCTGAAGGTCAAATTTTCTTGAGCAACATAAAATATCGATGATTGCTGAAGGTGAGGCATAATTCCCATGAGGTCTTGTAAAACCCTAAGCACAAGAAAAGCTGTCATGTTCCCAGTCCAAAAAACTGCACAGGATGGGAGCAGCGGCAGTTCTCTTTCTGCATGGGATCCAAGAAGCTAAAGCAAGAGTGATGGTGGCTATTTACAGACTGGATGGTGATAAAAGCCTGGACCTCCATTTAATACTTCCAAAATAATTGGCAAACACTGAGGGGAGCTAATTTTCTTCTTGATAGAGAAGTTCATGATTTGAATATCAAATAAAGACTTTGAACAGAAAGTAAAGCTCTGGGGGAAACCCTAGATGGGCTCTGTTATTATCTAATCTCTTTCACTTGTACTTCTTTGGGGGACAAGATACTCTGGTTTTCCAACAAATCTCTTCATTTGTTTATGTTAATTCTGGTTAGATATGTCACTCAAAGCCAAAGAATTTCTACTTCAGACAAGAATTCTTCCCTCTTCCATGTATTCAACCAATACATTCAGATAGACTGAATAGAACAATTTTTATCCTTCATTTATCGATTCATATAAAAACATTATCTTTATTAAAATCAATATAATAGTACCTCCTGTAAATAAGTTTCTCTGCCTCCACTGTACAGGAAAATATTTATACCCAGCAGAAATATTCTTGTTTCTTTTCTTTTCTTTTCCTTTTCTGTTTTCTTTTCTTTTACAGAGGGGGTATGTGTGAATATATCAGGCTATATATAAAACTTTCCAGATTATTGAAAGTTTAAATAAAATGTAAAAATTAATTCAGATATATTGTTATAAATGAAAGCAAATTAAATTAAGATTCTAACTCAGGAGTTCTAATGAGGAGTGCTATGATTCTTGCTCTACCAACATATTTCATAATATTTCTCCTTTCTGTCTGCTCCAGAGAGAAAGTCATACCCATCTTCTTACTTCCCTCTCTAGAGATTTCAGTTTCCTCTCTGTGCCCCGCCCCCCCTCAAATAAAGCACATCAGCAACCCCTGTCAAGTCACCCTTGATTCTCCAGCACATTCCAAGGCAGAATCTGTGTCCTAAGCTACATGCCATCCTAGAGATTTTCCGTTTTTCCCAAGGGTGTGAAGAGGTTATGGCTAAATATACAGGTTAAAGTCGACATGTTTTGCTTTTTAAATAATGCTCACAATGCACCTTTATCATTATTATGCCAATCACAGTAAACTATACAACCATTTTTTTAAGGATAAAATATGCTCCAGCACAATATGATCTAGTGCATGGGCCCCAAGAATGTTGCTCTATATTTTCTAATGATAACAGTACATCAGGTTTCATTTAAGCTGGTTGAACATTTGTTACTAAGAAAGCCAGTTGTTAAATCCTAACATGAGATAGATGTTTTCTGGAAGAGGTCTGTTGTATCTATGAAGCTTTTATTTGGAGATCAACACCTTAGGAATGAATTATTGATATCAATATTATTATTGATATGAAGCTGTATTAATTCCTGTTTTTTTTTTTTTTAATTCAGAGTGCTCAGGAATCTAACAATGGCTCTCCTGCTTCACTTCAAAAGTCACAGAGACATGAGTCTAGATGCAGTTCACCAGTTTCTAAAAGCAAGATTCCGGCATCTGAATTATTTCTGGCAAGAAATATAAAGGTTCCTCTCTGTGTCTCCTGCAAACTCCCAGGCAAACGCGTGCATAATTATAAACTCCCAATAGAAGAGGATTGGTTAATTTTATCCTCAAGCTATAGTCTAAAAGAAAATTCTATTCTGTAGCAGCTGTTAGGACTTTTGAAAGTATATAAAGTCATCCTTATTCTTAGTGCAGCTGGGATGGATTCAGGCTCTGCCCTCAGCCTTGCAAATCCAAAACTTATCCAGGGTTGGTCAGGAAAAGATTCTGCATCTTTTTGAGAATTCTGTATAAGAAGTTAATTCAAAACAGAAATCATACACACTTAAGAATATGTAAAGTAAACATATACTACTCAAATTTTACTTAAGCATCCTGTATTGTGTATCTTACTGCTTTCTGTATGCAATTGAGTTTATAATTGACCACTATATATGGCATCCAGTGACCATGATTCCCCCCCCCACGATTTTATTTTATGTGTTCAGCACCATCTCCAGCTCAAAATTTCATGTAAGAGACAGCTCAGTCTGTGAGAGAGTCTGCATAAACAACAACTACCAAGATCATCAGTTCCTCTGCTATACTATGAACACTTTTTTTTTCTATGAACACTTTAAAGCGATTTATTAAAGCAGTGTTTTCAGTCTCTCAGTGTTGAAAATACAAGATTTGGTTTTCGTTTTGTTTCATCTTAATTTCTAATCTCTATTAAAAGTAAACTATCATAAATATTAAAAGGACAAAAACATAAGGTCACCTTTTTTTTACCAAAAATTACTCCATCAAATTGTATTCATTTTTTTACATGCTCACTTTCAATTCTTATATTTGTTGCAAACCAATCACACTTTTTAGATGAATATAGGTTCTCAGATCACTATGAACAGTACTCTAACAAAGAATGCTTAAAGGTAAACTAAGGGAGATGAGAACCACCTCCCCCATGTATAACATTGAAGAACTATAATGTCACATATTCAGAATACTATAAAAAATTGGTAATATTTTGTTTTACTAGACAGTCTTCTCTCATTTCCTTAGACCCACTGGAGCTTATTATATATGGGAAATGTAAATCATTTTACATCAAATTCAGTCCCTATTTTTGGGATTAAGTACATTAAAACCAAGTTCATTCTGTGAGATTTTATTTACTCACATAATGTTATATTATGTATGGCTTTGCTTCATCTGCTCTCTCTGCCTGGAGTCCCTTTTCTTCAATTCCCACTGCAAATTTAAAACTGGAAAACCCTATATAAAATCCAGTTCTATGCCGAGGTCTTCATGAAACCGCCCCAGATTCCAATAGCTGGAAATGGTCTTTTTCTGCTTCCAAAACTCTTACCCAGTCCTCTTTCACGGCATGCAACTCAGAGTCATGTCATGTGTATAATATTTTCCCTTCTAAAAACATGTGCTACCTTCAGGAGAAGTCTGTATCTTATTCAGGTACCTATTTATCATATTTTTTTCCTCTCAACTTCTTATATTCTTTTGATTCTCAACTTTCAACATACTTATTGTATGAATTAATTTTTTTTAAATCTCTGTGCTGAAATAAACCATGAATTTTGTGACATCAAGAAACTCATCTAACTTCCTTAGCACTCTGTCTCCAGCAAATTTAATAGGAATACAATTTATGTCAAGACTCATTCTAGGCCATTTAATTCAATAATTCAAAGAGGAAGTATTACTATTGTCCTCATTTACTGATGAGAAAAGTAAAGCACCCTTTTTAAATAACTTAAGCAAGGTATGATGGTTACATTATTAATTAAGAGGCTGAGAATGACTGACACTTTAGTAGTACATTTTCTGAGAATGTAATATTTATCAACCTTGTATCTTATTTACTTTAATGACAGGCATATAATAGATGATAAATACATATTTATGAATAAATAAATCATTTCAAAGAAAGCAGTTACTTGTTACCTTCTCATTAAGGTAACTTGTGTTTCCAAAGACATGGACTTTTTATTTTTAAGATTTTATTTATTTATTCATGAGAGACAGAGAGAGAGAGGTAGAGACACAGGAAGAGGGAGAAGCAGGTTCCATGCAGGGAGGTTGATGTAGGGCTCAATCCCGGGCCTCCAGGATCACACCCTGGGCTGAAAGCAGGCGCTAAACTGTTGAGCCACCCAGGGATCCCTGGACTTTTTTTTCAAAACACAAATTGCAATATGATATTTTCTAAAAAATGCAGTATTATTAAATTTTCAGAAAACAAATCGACTATTGCTAATTAGCATATCTTTAATATATTTTTTAAGCAACAATCTGTGGATCATAAAGAAACAAATAGTTAAAAAAAAAGCTGCTTATCAATTTATAGTAAAGTATTACCAGTATAATAA
Organism: Nyctereutes procyonoides; assembly: GCF_905146905.1. Taxonomy (NCBI): domain Eukaryota; kingdom Metazoa; phylum Chordata; class Mammalia; order Carnivora; family Canidae; genus Nyctereutes; species Nyctereutes procyonoides. The sequence continues at coordinate 61,275,345 of NW_026575051.1, forward strand.
GATTGTATAGATAGACTTTTGTTGGCTATTTCATTGAATAGATCAGTTAAACTGACATTATGGAAAATTCAGCTAAGCAAAACTTTTTAAAAAGATTTTATTTATTTATCTGACACAGAAAGAGAGAGAGAGAAAGAGAGAGAGAGAGAGAGAGCGAGAGAGTGCACAATCAAGGGGAGTGGGAGAGGGAGCAGCAGACTCCCTGCTGAGCAGGAAGCCTGATGCAGGGCTCAGGACCTGGGGATCATGACTTGAGCCAAGGGCAGATGTTTAACTGACTGAGCCACTCAGATGCCCCAAAACTTTTGAAAAATAATAACTAGAGGATCCCTGGGTGGTTCAACGGTTTAGCACCTGCCTTTGACCCAGGGCCTGATCCTGGAGACCCAGGATCGAGTCCCGCATCAGGCTCCCTGCATGGAGCCTGCTTCTCCCTCTGTCTGTGTCTCTGCATCTCTCTCTCTCTCTCTCTCTCTCTCTCTCTCTCTCTGTTGTGTATCTCTCATGACTAAATAAATAAAATCTTAAAAAAAAAGAAAAATAGTAACTATAAAGAGAACAAGATATAGTTTAAGAACCCTTGACATTGTATGATAATTCATATGATAGAAAGGTAATTTAATAAGTTGTTTATGAGTAGAGTAGCACTTAATGATGGCTTTAAAAATAAGTTGTATAAAGAATCTAGCTATACTTTAATGCAGTACATCATTCGGTATCTCTGAAAGAGGAAATAGAATATTTTATTAATAAATGGGAGTCAATTGCTATCAATAGCCTTAAGGAAAAATATATTTTTCCCCAGTAGCAATTAACCATGAGTAATAGAAAGTTTGCCCAGATGTTGTTCAAAAAAAGGTACAGACAGTGTTCCCAGAAAGAATAATGAACTTGAAATCCAGAGATGCTCATTGCCACTTCAGATTCAGATTGAAGATTTATGCTCTGGGGTCGTTTATATATTTCCAGAGAGAAAGGCAAGAGAGTCAAGAACAATTGAAATGGACGTGATATTATCATTAATATGAGTGAGATTAATGTTGAAAAGATCATCAGCAGTTTCTTCCCCTGTTCAGAATGGCACAGATTGGATTTTACTCAGGAAAGTGAAGGGCAAACAGGACAAAAATAATGGCTATTTAGGAGAAAAAAAAGGGAGGCAATAGATCAAGCCATTCAATATAAGTGCAATCTCACATGAGACAAAACATGACTGGGTAAATTGTGAAGATAATATTTGTAAAATTCTATAGCTTTTCTCTTAAGGGTTATCAAGAATACACACACAAACACAAAAGGCAAACAGCAAATGCTGAACATTCTATTTTCCTCTCTTTAGTTTCTCTATAGAATATTTATCCAAAATTGGAAAACATAACTGGGAAATTAAACAATAAAACTCAATCTTGAAAATTAGGCAATTATTGTTTCATTTTTATTGACTTATAATGAGACAGCTTTTAATATTGTTCTTCAGAGTCTGATTTGCGTGAAAGAAAGGCACTGCCAAATGCAGACTGTTGTCCAAATTTCACATGACTCTTCTCGTTGAGGAAAAGTGGTGGAATCTGGTGGCGTCCTCAGGCCCTCAATTTATCATAAAGCTGAATTTAATAAGCTGAAGTATATCTAATTCTCTATGCAGAAAACAAGTTGGTAACGTGTTTTATAGGAAAGTTTGACTAAAAACCTATCAGTTTAGTAACTTAGCGTTATATGTTTTATTTTCAAGACTTCATCTCTGTTTTCAGATAAAAAACTTCAGACTACAATGAAATTAGTAGCCTTTATGACTGTAGGATCAGAGAAGGTGCTCTTTTCTTCATACCTTCTGGCATTGTTGTCTCCTTGAACTCCACAGAAGTGCTTGTGAAATAGAATTATAGTCCTCTAACTTGGAGACAGCTAAGTCGTAAATTATCAGATCGTTATTAGCAAAGTCAGTCTGGATCAACCCATGTCATAGGAGATGGAATAGCTTTCAAGATGCTGGACAAGAAAGAATGTCAGAGAATATGAAAAATAATTTGTTTACTGGTCTTTTAACTAAGCACAATTGGGTAGTAATCAACAAGTCTAACCTATCAATTACTTTTCAGAATTTATTATAAAAGATATAGCAAATGAACAGGAAGTTGGCCTTTCAGGTGGATTAAGTAAGGTCAGCAACTTTATAATAATAATGAAACACATTACTATTGATCAATTATAAGGCTGCTCCGTAAGTATTCTAATAAGATAGCTTGTAAAAACAGAAGCTCAAAAATACAATTCAATTATTCACTGGACATAAATCATTCAAAAATCAGAAGCTATAAAAAAGAATTCCAAATGAAATCCTTTGAAACTTTGTGAGAGAAAAATAGGTATACATGTTAAATTAAGCAATATGAAATAAATTTATTCTCGAAATGATAAATAGAATTTATAAACAACAAATGGACAAATGACCAGCATAATGGATTAGAATGAGCACTAAATCTTCAATTGGCAAATAGGTTTCAATTGTATAATACTTCATTGCATGAGACTTTTGCAATATTTTTCAAAGTAAACATGGATACAGTTAGTACTAAAGTTACTAAAAAGGAAGGAAAAAAACAAAAGATTAAAATATATTATCTCAAAATACAAAATAATGTATCAAAGGAATAGCTAAACTGAAAAATTTGCATAAGTTTGATGAGGGTCATGAAAAACAATGAATTTGTGAAATAAGTAAGCATTTGGATCTTTTAAGGATTAAATAACACAGCTGCTGTATGGATTAGGGAGTATATTTTATAATTATTTTAAGATTATGGTTATTATTACTCTTTTTAAATGCTCTGAGATTTTTCTATTGATGCAAATTCTTAAACTTTAGTCTGTCCACAATGCCATCATATAATTTGGTTCTTGGATCAAGGCAATGTGATTTTACTTTTTGGGAGCTGCTAATTTATATTCTTCCAGAGGATAAGCAAACAAAAATCCAAGAAATACAAGTCTAGTAACAATAATAAAGACAATTTTCTGCAACATTTTTTAATTCATTATTCATCAAAAATTTTTTCGAATGCATCTAAAAATCAGGTACTAAGTTATGTGCTTGGTATATAATTATAAACAAACTAGGGTACCTGGGTGGCTCAGTCAGTTTAGTGTCTGTCTGCCTTCAGCTCAGGTCATGATCACAAAGTCCTGGGATAGAGCCCTATGTTGGGCTCCCTCCTCAGCAGGGAGTCTACTTCTCCCTCCTCTTCCATCCCTCCCCCTGCTCACTCTCTCTAAAACAAATAAATATACTCTTTTTTTTTTTTAATAAATATAATCTTAGAGGATCCCTGGGTGGCGCAGCGGTTTAGCGCCTGCCTTTGGCCCAGGGCGCGATCCTGGAGACCCGGGATCGAATCCCACGTCGGGCTCCCGGTGCATGGAGCCTGCTTCTCCCTCTGCCTGTGTCTCTGCCTCTCTCTCTCTCTCTCTCTCTGTGACTATCATAAATAAATAAAAATTTTTAAATAAATAAATATAATCTTAAAAAGAAAAACTAGACACAAAGCATGGTCTTATGGCACATAACTAAATGTTGTACTAGTGTGGTAATGAGGATAGCCCAAATGATGAGCAATTATAGAAAATAACAGTGGAAATATGATGAGTAAATGACTGAGCTCTTATTACATAATGAAGTTGAGACTGGTCACATGGATTTAAGGAAATCTAAAAGCACTGTGAAGGAACTGACATCATATACTTCAAATAACAGAATTACTTTTAATAAAATTATGTGATCTTCATTTTTATTAATATGTTACAACAAATTAAGTAATGTGGATAAAACAGGAAACTTGTTATCAGTTGTTTGCATCATTATAGGCCAGGGAGGACAGCTAATCCTCTATGGTCTAGGAATTTATAATGGGCATTTCCACATTATTCAGTACTTATTCCCACCCTGATGGAGTTAATAAGTAAGAAATAACAATAGACAGTGAACTTTGGAGCCAAGTCCAAATAGCAAATAATGCTAATAATATAAATAAAAAATAAACATCAATATAAGTTGAATCAAAACAGTAAAGTTTAAGTACTATACCGACTCAATATAAAACCTACAGTGTTTATTTTCTAAATCAGTGTTCTTTAAATAAAAGACTTATAAATGTGGGATGTATATCAGGATTTTCAAAGGAGTGGGTGTGTGGGAGGGAGTTTTAAGCAAATCACCTTATGGATTTTCAACTTACAAATGTGTTCCTTTCTAAAACTGGTCTGCTTGAAAACGTGCCAATAACTGGAGCTATCAGGCTAACATTTTTCCATTTCACTTTTCACAAGCTGCTTTCTCCCACATCCACAAAACGATGAAGTTACTCAAATACTCCTGGATCATATTTAAGGTTGATGCGTTGCCTCAGAGTGTGAAAACATCCGGATGCTTATCAGAGGAATATTTTGAAAATTTTAACTTTCCATCTCCCTTTTATCAAAGAATGAGTGACATCTAAGGAGTCATTTGAAAGAAAAGCAAATAGAAAAAAAAAAAAAAGAAAAGAAAAAGAAACAGAACATCCTAAGAAACAGTGAAAATGGAGAGGTCTCCATGCTTCATCTTTTTATCTTGCAGTTCAGGTGTTAGAGGTGGGGGTATGATTGAAATGCATATTAACATACTAATTTGCTTTTTTTTTTAAGATGTATTTATTTATTCATGAAAGACATAGAGAGAGAGGCAGAGACATAGGCAGAGGGAGAAGCTGGCTCTTCGTGGGAGCCGGATACGGGACTGGATCCCGGATCCCATGATCACGACCAGAGCCAAAGGCAGCCGCTGACAGCTGAGCCACCCAGGCATCCCTAACATGCTAATTTGAATTGAAAAACAAAGTCAGACTTTTATTCCTAATGGAATGATTTGGCTGATAGATCTGACAATAAGGACTGTCCTTCTCTGGTTATTTCCATAAACTAAATGATCTAAATTATTTCCATTTTCAAAGTTATGACAAAAATATTATTAAAGCAGGTTTTATGATAAACACATTTTTAAAATACTACATTGGTCATGCTCTCTTATAATTAACAGTATTTCAATCATTCAGCCTTTTCTATGAATATCAGATAAAACAAGGCGATTCTAAATAAGAGACTTGGAAACATAATTACCATTCACTTTTAAAATTTCTTTTTTAATTTTTATTTATGATAGTCACAGAGAGAGAGAGAGAGGCAGAGACACAGGCAGAGGGAGAAGCAGGCTCCATGCACTGGGAGCCCGATGTGGGATTCGATCCCGGGTCTCCAGGATCGCGCCCTGGGCCAAAGGCAGGCGCCAAACCGCTGCGCCACCCAGGGATCCCAATTACCATTCATTTTATTAAATAGTACATAGACTATACATATATATGTGTGTATATACATATATTTTTCATTTCAGAAAAACATAAAAAAACAGATTTTTTTCCTATGAAGAATATAATACAATCCACTGTTATAAGGTATTGTTTCTAAAAAGAAGAAATATACCTAAAAAACACTGAGAGGATTGAGGAAATAAGGTCAGGAAGGTAGTAGACTGTATATTTTAACTATATAGTATTGTAACACCCTTTCTTAATGTTGTTAAATTTATTCAGTATCTTCATCATATTATTTATAACAAGTTATTTTTTTGTGTTTTTGGATTTTTTTCTCTTTAAAATAGTCTCAAAGTTCTTGGCTTATGTTTTGTTTTGGACTCCATATTACCTGGGTCCACTTTATATATATCTATATTATATTCCTTGGTTTGACACAGAGGTTTTTCATTGCAATTCTTTGAACTTAGTGAGGGTTTGTTTTTTTTTTTTTTGAGAGTTTTCATTTTGAAAGCTGTTTCAGTTATATATTACTATGTTAAAAACAAACAAACAAAACTACCACAAAGTTTAAGGCTTAAAACAACAGCCATAATAATAAATAAATAAATAAATAAATAAATAAATAAATAAATAAATAAAGCAGCCATTCTAAATTACCTTCCAGATTCTGTTGGTCATGAAGTGGGGCAGGACTGAGTTGAACAATTCTGTTCCTTAAGGCAGGGACTAAGATCATTCATTGGTATTCAACAGACAGATGGGCTGGTCTACACAATCCAAGAGGGCATCACCCACAGGTCTGGAGATGCATAGCAGGCTGTGCTTGCCTGGCTTGCTGCCTATGCCTAGCATCCTGTCTTAGGATAAGAAGGCTTTGTACATGGCACCTGACTTTCCCCCAAGGTTACAGTCCTGAGTAGACCAGCTGGGAGCCGTATGACTTTAAAAAATTTTTGTATGGCCTTTTGTGACCTAACCTCTGAAGTAATATAGCACTAAACCTGCCATACTCTATTGTTTGAAGCATTCACAAAATCCCCCAGTTTTGAGAAGAGATTTAGACCTTATAAATCAATGGGAAGAATCTAGAATGCCTTTTATTTTTTTTATTTTTTTTTAATTTTTTTTATTTTTTTTATTTTTTTATGATAGTCACAGAGAGAGAGAGAGAGAGAGGCAGAGACACAGGCAGAGGGAGAAGCAGGCTCCATGCACTGGGAGCCCGATGTGGGATTTGATCCCGGGTCTCCAGGATCGCGCCCTGGGCCAAAGGCAGGCGCCAAACCGCTGCGCCACCCAGGGATCCCTAGAATGCCTTTTAAAAAACAATATTGTTTTGGTAAAAAAAAATTATATGCAGATCAGCAATCTTTCTAATTCAGTTTCTTTTTCCTGTTCAAATTGAATGCGGATAGAATTGATAGAAACTCTTAATTACTGTGTATTGTCACAATTGTATAAAATTATTTCATCCAAATATCTGAATTTTTGTTGGCATATGAACATAGGGAAATGTCTAGAATTACGTTATCCAAAAAAGAAGATATACTCTGTCTGATAAACCTAATGCCCTGAAATAAAATAAAATCCACCAATATCTTCTTAGTTCACCTATTAGGCTGCTGGCATACATCTACACCTATTAGGTGTTCACCTATTAGGCCTGTGAGGTGCCACAGGCCATACAAAAACAGAAAAGCAATCTTTTTTTTTTTTTTCTGTACACTTACTTTCATGTGACAGGTGTATCCTAACCTAAACTCCGATCTAAAAATACTGAACTATAAATATGGGTTTATGGAGAAGGAATAATAGGTTCCATCTGATGATTTTAAGATCACTTAAAATTGTGGGCTTGTGTTCATTTGTTTTAGGCAACAGAACCTTTTACCCTCAAATCAGAAAGAAAAGTTAAAACAGTGAATATTGAAAGAGGAAAATAATTGTTTTATAATAATTTTCACTCTTACTGAACCATTTTTGGGAAAGATTTTAAAGTATCTGAGGCAGAAGCTTCCTACAGAGAAGAAAAAAAATACAGAAAGGAGAGTAGAATCTCAGACAGCTTTTGGGAACTCATAATTTTGCCTGGAGCATTGAACAAGAAAACATGTAATGAGTTGCTAATTTTATGTTTCAGGCAAAAGTTACAAAAGGAGCTTTTGAAAAGAAATCAATGTGAATCAAATCATCAGGGAAAAATTAGCTCTTTTACATAAACACCTCTCAGCGTTGCCTCAAAAATTAGAAGACAGGTCAAGATCAACAAAATTGTTTGATTTACGTAAAAAGGAAAATCTCTAGAAAATACACATCTCAAAACCTATGGGTAAGAACAATAAATTTTTTTATGTATGTCCTTTATAGAATAGGATAATCTATACAGGATAAATATGAAATATTTTTCATGTTTATATCTTAATAGTTTGTGTCTTGCAAGTAAGAAAAACCTGAGACGATCAATTATGACTACATTTTCTAGATTGTCAGATAAATATTCTAAGTAGTGTATATTTTAAAATTTTGATTAAGAAGCTAAAGTATTATTCATTATTCAACCCATGTCATTTATTTATTGAGAAAATAACTAATGCAAACTGAAGAGAGAGACAAATCCTTTATAAAATCATAAAACATTTTTAAAGGTTACTTAATAAATTATTAATTTTAACCTCTAGGCCAATTTCTTATCCAAAATGTATACACATCAAAATATTACTGAAATGCAGAATCCCAACTATAACCCGGCTCCCTGTTTTATGGGACATACATTACATGCAGGCATAGTTGCCCACAATGTAATGCAGATGTCTGAATTTAATCAAAATCTGGTCCTATGATGTACATCAGTTTATACAAAACATTTGCATACCTGTTTATGTCATATGAATCTATATTGTGTCATAAATGTATATGAATGACTGTATTTGGTTTATTATTTGGAAGAGAAGTTATAAAGCAGAGCCACAGCATCAACTGTCATTTATTCACTTCTCTGCTAATTTTTACTTTTTCAAAAGAGATTAGTATAAGCATTAATTATATTTGCATTTAGAAAAAAACATGACTTTAAAATATTCATATTCTCTGATCCATCCCATTTCCTTATTGGATTTATTCTAAAACACAAATTCATTTAAAGATTTTCATTCATGTATTATATTTCATAGTGGGAAGCTTAACTCCAATAATCATTGAATTGTTAAATTAGTGTTATACCTATTAATTTTTTTTAATTTATTTTATGATAGTCACAGAGAGAGAGAGAGAGAGAGAGAGAGGCAGAGACACAGGCAGAGGGAGAAGCAGGCTCCATGCACCGGGAGCCCGACGTGGGATTCGATCCCGTGTCTCCAGGATCGCGCCCTGGGCCAAAGGCAGGCGCCAAACTGCTGCGCCACCCAGGGATCCCGTGTTATACCTATTAAAACGCCTAAGGGATGCTTTAAAACATGACAAAAATCTCTATAATGTTAAATAAAACATAATAATACAAACATATAAAATGATGCCCTTTCAATGAATTTAGTCATTTTTCCCCCACATATATCTCCTGAGCAGTTTATGTTGCCATGGTTGTAGGACATGCCTCTATGAACCAAAGAAAGATTTCTGACTTTGTGGAACTTATATTTTGGCAGGTAGAAAAACGTAAGTACTAGAAATATGTAAATTATGTATTATGTTAGAAAGTCATAATGCAGTGGGGTAAAGAGAAATAAGTAGAATAGGAATGGGGCACTGAAAAGGCTGCAGATTTAAGTAAATGTTATCATTATAGCCCACAATAAGAAGGTGAGAGTATGGTACACCTGGGTGGCTCAGTGGTTGAGCATCTGCCTTTGGCTCAGGGAGGGATCCTGGAGACCCGAGATCAAGTCCCACACTGGGCTCCCTGCATGGAGCCTGCTTCTCCCTCTGCCTGTGTCTCTGCCTCTCTGTGTGTGTCTCTCATGAATAAATGAATAAAATCTTAAAAAAAAAAAGATGATGAGATTAAAACAAAGTCTTGATTAGTTGAGTGTGTGAAGTGGTTAACTGGGCAAAGTTTTAGGGAAAGAGGCAGTAGCCACAGTAAACATATGCTTGTCCGGCTTCTTTGAGGAGTAATCAGTGAAGCCAATGTGACCAGTACGGGGCAAGAATATCAGTAGAAAAAGATGAGACAGAAAGCCAGCAGAGCACCAGATACTTATCAGTCTTTGATCTCGGGTAACATGGCTTCTACTTTTAAGATGAGACCATTTGCAGAGGCTGGAACTAAGAAGTGACGTGATCTTATCTTTTGAACTTGGACAGGCTACACTGGGTGATTCTTTTACTGGTCTTGAATGACTCCATCATGAGTGTGCAGTCAGCTCCTTGTTCGTAGCAGAGATGGTGGCATTGTTCAGCTTAAGTGGTTTATTTGTATTCCTCATGTTCTCTAATTCTCCAGCAGCCTGTCCTGTTTGTTCACGTGTCACCCTGTGGTCCTAACAAGCAGCAAGAGGAAGGCTCAAGGCCTCTTAAAGCATAGGATCAGAACTCATCTAACTTCATCTTCTACCATATTCTGTTGGTCAAATCACATTAGTCACAATGCCAATCCACATTCAAGGGATGACTCCACCTTTTGTTGAGCTAGGAACCAAACTGTGGCAATATTTGTAATCTAACGTTCTGTCCTCTGACCAGGCTATTTACAATCTTCCCACAAGCAAAGTATGCTCACACTTATTTCAAGACCCTGGAAGTCTCACTCAATAATTGCATCAGGCTTGAAATGCAGGCTCTTGTGATCTAAATTAGATACAGAGGCAGCTTTGTCTCCTCTTTATCCAGAAACATATATATGTATGTGTATATATATATATATATATATATATATATATATATGTATACATGTATACACACACAGAGAGATATATATTCCACACATCTAAATACAATGCTGAGACAAGAAAGGATAACCACAGTAGATATTCCATTAATTTTACCAGATTTAAGTTGGAAGTTCAGTTGTAAAAGAGTGAGTCAATGGGATGCCTAGGTGGCTCAGTGGTTTAGCACCTGCCTTGGGCCCAGAGTGTGATCCTGGAGTCCCGGGATCAAGTCCCACGTCAGGCTCCCTGCATGGAGCCTGCTTCTCCTTCTATCTGTGTCTCTGTCTCTGTCTCTGTCTCTCTCTCATGAATAAATAAATAAAATTAAAAAAGAGTGAGTCAAAGTTGGATATGTATAAAAATTTATATAGGTGAATTCTGGGGGGAAGACATGGAGATTTGGGCCAAGGGAACACCATGTGGAAAGTACTAAGGTGAGAGTTTAAGGTGCTGAAGTCATGTAAGGGAAAAATGGCAAGAAATCAAAGAAAGTACTAGATTACTGAATAAGAAGATCTTGAAAAGAGGAACCTGGGTTGCTCAGTGGTTGAGCATCTGCCTTTGACTTGGGTCATGATCCCTGCACTGGAGCCTGCTTCTCCCTCTGCCTCCTCTGCCTACATGTCTGCCTCCCTCTATGCATCCTCACAAATAAATAAATAAAATCTTAAAAAAAATTTTTTTGAAAAGAAGTTGCATGGAGAGTTGTTATGAGGTATAGATCAGAAAAATGACATAAAGAGAGTTGTGTTTAAAGACATTAATTAGGGTTAGAGAGCAAAAATCCATGAAGATATGCAAGTCAAGAGACAGCAAAATCATTATGAAGGCTTTTTAATACTTAACATAAATTAAGATTTAGATGATTAACCTAAAGAAAGTGGTGATAAGAATGGAGTACAAGTGGATATAATCAAAGGCTCAAAGACATATTAGGCGGAAGACTGACATAAATTGGTGATTGATTAAACATGAATGAGGTTAAATATGCAGAATTCTCTCTTTCCAATTTTTAGGTTGAATCAAATTAAAAGAATTGTTCATTGAGGTAGGAATACATGGCAAAGAATCTTTAGGGAGACCAGTGACAAATTTAATATTGGATATGTTGAGCTTTAAGATGCCTGGAAGAGACTTAGAGACATGTGTCTAGGATATAATCAAATACTTAAATCAGTAAAGACATCGGGGCTATAGTCAGGCTATCTCCTGTTTAGACACAATATCTGGAGCCAGGAAATCACATGCATTTAATTGGCAGAATGTGGAGAGAGAGGGAAAAAAAAATAAACTTTGAAGACTGCTGATATTTAAAGGATTGGGAAAGGACAAAAAGAATAATAATGGCAGCTGTAAACAAGCTATCACAACTGATGAAGTTGTTGCCATGCATCACTCTACTGGAAAATAGGGGTACAACCTGGTCTGGTCCAGGCTTTTTACAAACCATCATGTGGATTTTCATAAGTTGTGTCCTTTACAAAATAAGAAAATGGAAGAAAGCCTTATTACCATTTGTATACCCCAGAACACTCATCCTTTTTTCTTTACTCTCAAACACTTAAAATATTGAAGAAAACAGTATAGGGCATTAATCTTTCCCAAGACCATATAAAAATAATACAACTGCTAAGAGTCGCTCATCTACAAAAGATGTTTGTTACTAATTATCTGACAACCTAAATAGTCCTAAAATTTTGTACTTAATATTAGATATTAATAAAATAGTTTCTAGTGTGGGCCTGTCCCCAACTCCTCTCTGACTTCTGGTTGAATTTCTAATAAAGAGCCTGGACATAAAGCTCTAGTATTTGAAAAAAGTTGTAGATAAAAAACAAGCAAGTGGATATTTTTTAGTCCAGTGAGCTTATTTTCAAGAGCCTTGTGAATATATATTAAAGTCGGCTTTTATATTTCAATAAGCTCTTTAATTCTCTTAATTTGATTGTGTTAAAACAATCTTTTCTTGGTTCTTTACCCAAACCAAAAACAACTGATCTTCCCACTTCGGGAAGTGATCAAGATGATATAGTGGCCAATGATGTACATTTTCGGACTTAATTTTTACAGCTCTGATTGGAATTTTCTTGTAAAAAGGAATATTATCTGACAGACTATATTTCTCCCAGTTCAGTCAACAAACTCAGTGTTGTAGCATGGTCATCTGCAGTCTGACTAGGGCTGCTAACTCTTATCAAAGAGATTTCCACACCTGAAGAATTTAAAATACCGTTGCTGGGGCCTTAACCCTAGAAATTTGGAATAATTGCTCAATGGTTGTGTTATATGCAACAGTATTTTTTTCAAAAAATCTCCAGGTGATCTTAAGGGTAGCCACAATTGAACACCAACATCTTATCTGATCCACAGTAAATTTTAGATAGTTTTACTTAATATCTTTATTTTTTAAAAGGAAATATTTGATAGTAAGTTATATAAAATACTTATTTTATGCTACCCCTATAAATTTCTTAACAAAATAATCTGATTTCTTTAGACACGGCCTTTGAAAAAAAGTCTGAACAACTGTGAAATAGCAAATTATTTCAATCAAGGGTACTTTGGAATAATTAATCCTTCAAAGAGATTTTCAAACTATTTTAAATAATGTCTAATTTTACTTTTAAAACTGATCAGACACTCACTGAAATGAAACTATGAATGTCATCCCAGGCTATAGTACCTTTGTGAAATTAAAGATCCAAACATTAGCTGAGAACAGTGGTAAGAAGTGACACCTTCAATAATCACTCAAATTCAACAAATATCCTAAGCTTTGGTGAAGCAAAATGTTTGTCAGGATGTTTGCCATCATTTTTTTCCTTTTTTTTTTTTTACTTCAAAGTATATAGAACAGAAGTCTTTTAGTATTGACATGTCAGAAAACAGATGAGAGACCTGAAACTGACCACTTGGCCTGTCTGATGGTATTTTAAAGAAAAGTCCTCTGAAATTAAAGGTGCCAATTTACTTACCACATGTTTAATAAAGAAACATTTCCTACCAAGTTTCCACATCTTTTGTGGCATCCGTAAAATTCACAAGGAACAGGTATCAGACAAGTGACAAGTGGACCTTCTAAACACAAAATTTAATTGTGTAAAAGACACCTACTCTATTTTCACAACATTTACTATAAAAAGAAAGAGAAGCAAACCTTGTCTCTGATTAGAATTTATGTAGAGTTCCCTAGGTTTTTCATATCACTTTGTCCATATGACACCATCAAAGCATTAGAATATAAGAGCTTTGGGGTGAGGGATGACATTTTATTTTAATTTCTGTCTCACCTGGACTCAGTCTAAAACAAATGCTAAAACCTATTACTTACCTAGTAAGTAAACAGAATAACATTTCTTGGTATCCACTATGTTAATAATAAAAGAGATGAATTAATACTTTTAAAAAGTAATGTTTGAGGTTATTTTAACTGTAGGTGGATCAAAAATATTATAAATAAAATTAGTTGACTTACTCCAAGAGAGTATAATGACAAATGACAACAATCATGCTGGAATTCAACATCAACAACAAATAATTAAACATTGAATGAACTTGACAGAAGACCTTTAAAATGTTGCCAAACTCTATTTGGATAAACTGAATGTTTACACCAAGCCTAATGATTTCATCAGTCTTAATTATAATTGTGGTTTAGTAAAAGACTCACATCCACTAAAAGCAATGAAGACTGTGTCAAATGTTTGAAGAGAAACAATTAACCACTGCCCAAATGGTTATTGTTTTGAAAATAATCAGAAACTGGGGAAAATGATGGTAATTGCAAGAGAAAGTCTATTGTCTGTGAGATACCACAGTGATTCTCTTACACAGCAGTTCTGTGTGATGAATTCCTACAATGTATGCCCTGCTTCTGCCTCTTTCCATGAAATTCTATGCAATTTAAAAAATACATTCTGTAGTATTTCAAAATAACATTTTTTTTTAATTTTTACATATTTATGATAGTCACAGAGAGAGAGAGAGTGAGAGGCAGAGGGAGAAGCAGGCTCCATGCACCGGGAGCCCGACGTGGGATTCGATCCCGGGTCTCCAGGATCGCGCCCTGGGCCAAAGGCAGGCGCTAAACTGCTGCGCCACCCAGGGATCCCTAATTAGCATTTCCTATAAACATTTCCATCTTTTGAGATGGAGCACACAATTAACATTTTAAATATACACAGTATCCCATTATGTTAATTTTGTATATTTTGCATAGAAATAATATTTTTGTTGGATATTTAGTTCATTTACAACTTTTTTAAAAGTGATATTGAAACCATAAGTGCTTTGCCTAATTTACTTTAAAATCTCTTCTTGAGGAATACTTTTTAGGGAGAATATTCCTACAGGGAAAATGTAGTTTTAAAGTATGTAGATTGTTCTGTTGATTCAATTTTTGTAAAATATAGCTCTAGAAAGAATAGCATACCAAACTTGAAATATAAGAAACATATATGAATTGTAAGAACCCAAAAAGTCAATATATGGTGTTTACTTTCATTTGTTTTGTCAGCATTATAGGAATATAACTGTACCTAAAAATTGTTGTAATTTGCATCTCCTTAATTGCTACCGAAACTATACTTTTCTCTATAAAGTGCTATGCTGCCTATGATTTCTTACGGAAAAAATATCATAAATTGTGGGTACTAAATACAGATTTAGATTGCTACATAGATTTGGTAATAATTTTATTACTTCATGCTTATATTTTATGGGTATTTATGAGTCTAGGCATCTAAATTACCCCCAAAATTCTCATTTCGAATAATACATAAAAATGAGCTTCTACATATAATGATGTTAGAAAACAGAGAATAATCCCCCTAAAGAAGCAGATATCTTCGAGCAATTTTGATAATATGTACTATACATAGGATTAAAAAATATGAACTTCTCCAGTCTCAATGTAAGCAAATAATCTATGTTCACAACAAATAGTATCTCACAGTAGCTAACTGTAAATACAGAGCGCTAGACCAGGAAATAGAGACACATCCAAATTTAGGAGGTAAGGGGATAAAACTACTTGCTTAAAAAAGTATACCCCTCCCTCCAAAAAAATATAATATACCCATTATATTTATATATATAAAAATATAATATACCCATTATATTTATATATATATATATAAAATATAATACCCATTATAGCATAAGAATCAGACAAATGGGATTCAACACAATACCATTCTGTTATCGCAGATGCAGTGCAAAATAAGAAGCTAGAGTCAAGGGAAATATATATGTAATCGTTATTTTTTTAAAGATTTTATATAGTTATTTTGAGAGGGGGCTTGGGATCGGGGAGAGGGAGAGGGAGAAGCAGACTCCCTGCTGGGCAGGGAGCCAGAAGCAGGGCTCCATTCCAGGACCCTGAGATTGTGACCTGAAGACAGACACTTAACTCACTGAGTCACCCAGGAGCCCTCATAATAGTTATTTTTAAAGAACAGAGAACAGGCAGCAGAAAGCTGTTCTTTGAGAAAAGAGAAACAAATGAGGTGAGCCCTATAATTTCACCCACTTTAGGCCTGAAGAAACATCCTGGACTGTAGTGAAGAGGAAAACTCTTGCAAAGCGCAGCAGTCTTACTGAGTTGAGATGATTGAGACGGGAGCTCAAGGAGATCAGGTATATGCAATTCTCATAGCAGAGTACAGGAGAGAAGGTTGTTATAGGGGAAAAAAACTGCCGACATTTGTATAGGGTTTCCACTAAATCAGTTAATGAATAGTAAGCGAAGCATACGCAAAGCGAAACCCCATGCAGCTGAGCAAAGTACAATTGAGCTGTAAGATTAACAACTTAGAAGAGCTCATCCAGAGTATTTTCAGTTTCTTTAAAACACACCATAGAATGATTGGGATAGCCTGGTTAGCAGACAGAGAAACCCCCCCCCAAAAAAAAAAACACTGTAATAGTGAGGCTAATTAATATTAGACCTGCTCAACAAAACTTAAGAAAAGGATCAAGATACTCAACAACAACCACCTGAAAGCAAAAAAAAATGTTAAACATTCTTTGAAGAAAGAAAACAAAACCCAACACTTAATAATGTGAAATTCATAATGTCCAGATGCCAAATTAATAGACATGTGAAAGGGAGAAGAAATGTGTGGGAAATATCAGAAAGGGAGACAGAACATAAAGACTCCTAACTCTGGGAAACGAACTAGGGGTGGTGGAAGGGGAGGAGGGCGGGGGGTGGGGGTGAATGGGTGACGGGCACAGAGGGGGACACTTGACGGGATGAGCACTGGGTGTTATTCTGTATGTTGGTAAATTTCACACCAATAAAAATTAATTTATTAAAAAAATAGACATGTGAAGAAGCAAGAGACATTTAATCAATAATTACAAAGAAAATCAGTATAGAGAAAAAGACCATGACATTTTTAAAAATCATGGAATTAGCAAATACAAACTGTTAATATATTAATTAAATAAAGCATGTTTTTGAAGAAAATCATGAATTTGGAGAGTATACAAATGAAAAATATGAAAATGGATGAAATATCTAAAACCAAAAAACACAAGATCAACAATATTTTTAATAGACTGAAAAAAATAAACAGAACCCTGTGACTAGTGGAACAAAACCAAATTGGTCTAATTACATATGTAATTCAAATTTTGGTAGAGGAATACAAATAAGCTTTTATATATACATACATATGTTTTTATATATTATCTATTAATGTATTAATCAATATATGTAATTAATTGCATAAATATATTTATACATATTTTAACTATTACATATATAATATATATTTTATTCATATATATTTTTAACTGTTGCCCCAAAGTTTTCCATTCTTTAAAAGTAGAACCTACAGATACAAAAGAACTCCCAATAGTATAAACAAATATGATTGAATGTTCAAACATTTCCCTGTCAGTAAATGAAAAAACAGGGAAGCAGAAAATTAGTAAGGTTACAATGCTTGAAAAACACCATTGGGCAAATTGACTTAATTGGTTTATAGAACACACCCACAACCAACAGCAGAATACATATTCTTTTCAAGTGTATATGGGATAATCACAAGGAAAGATCATATATTGGGCCATTAAACATGTCTCAGTAGGGGATCCCTGGGTGGCTCAGTGGTTTAGCACCTGCCTTTGGCCCAAGGCGCGATCCTGGAGTCCCAGGATCAGGTCCCACATCAGGCTCCCTGCATGGAGCCTGCTTCTCCCTCTGCCTGTGTCTCTGCCTCTCTCTCCCCCTATGTCTATCATGAATAAATAAATAAAATCTTAAAAAAAAAGTCTCAATAAATATAAAAGTCTGAAATCTAAATCAATGATCTAAGTTCAATATAAATTTAATATCTGAGTCTGGTTCTATGGATTATTTTGTCTCTTTATGTTTGCTGTTTTTTATTTTTGCTTCTTTCTTCTGTCATGTAATTGTGTGTTTCTTGTTGCTTTTGTTGTTCTTGCTGTTGAAAGCCAGGCATCTTGTGTAGGAAAGAAGAGAGACTGAAGTAATGGCATTCGTGCCTAGAAATCAGAATTTTTCTTTTGCTAAGGCTTTAGTATGAGAAGATTGAGTTAAAACAGATGTGAATAAATGAGGTTGTGCCTTTTGCAATTGTTATGGTGACTCCTAGGGAACACACAGGCCTCAAAATCTACACGCATTACTTTGTAGTTAGGATGGGGCCATTATGTGGGATGGGGAAAAGGATGTTCCATTTTCTTACTAACTTGTACAGTATCTAATATCTGTCCTAGATAAGCAAATGCTACATCCCACATAACTGCCTCCTGTTTCCTATGATTTCAGGTTATTAGTTGCACTAAACACTGAGCTTTTGGATAAGTTCAAGGAAAGTTGTAATTTTGTAGTTTATCTAGCTATTTTGATGATTTTAGAAGTGTGGGAAAAACACTCATTACAGCTTTCTGCATTCTTAGCAGAACATTCACAGTTATTTTATTTGCATTGTTCTTGAAATTAAAGATACCAAATATCCTTTCATGTACTTATCTGTCTTATGCCTTCCCTGTGAGGTGTGTAGTCAAATATTTTGTCTTATTATTGTGCCACAGGAGTTCATTATGTATTTTGGATGCATGTGCTTTGTCAGATATATATATATCTTGCAACATTTTTCTACCAATGTATGGTTTGACCCTTTGTTTACTGAATTTTATCTTATGACATGGGCTCCTTGGAGTTTATTCTTAGTGTTCATTTGGTGTCCCTGTAAACTGCAAATTTCTGTTTTTCATTAAATTTAGGTAATTTGGGGTCATTATTCTTTCAAAAAAATTTTTGCCTCATTTTCTTTCTTCTTCTAATTCAATTATACATATTTTATATCAATTAGCATCTTTTTTAAGGGTTTTATTTGTTTATTTGAGAGAGAGAGAAAGAGAGAGCACTAATGCACATAGAGGGAGAGGGAGAGGGAGAGGGAGAGAGAGAAGCCAACTACCCACTGAGTAGGGACCCTGACATAGGGCTCCATCTCAGGATCCAAGGATCATGACCTGAGCGTTAAGGCAGATACTTAATGGAATGAGCCATGCAGGTGCCCCAACTAACACGTTTTTAAGTTTTAGCACCTTTTGAATTACCTCAGGAATATGAAAACTAAGGGAAGACAGTGAGTGATAAACCGTGTATCCTTTAGAAGTGTAAGCTTTGTTTTCTCTCCTGAGACTTTTATTTAATAATTTATACTGGGATATACCCTATCCAGGTATGTATTCTTCCCATACCAATTGGCTTTGGCTCTTTTCTCAAATTTAGTTCAGTTTTCTGTAATGTGACAAACTTTACAGGCCTTTTCCATCTCTCTTCAGATTTTCTAAAGGTATTTACGTTTTTTTAAATTTTTGTTTTTGAAATGTGTTTCATGACTTCTGTTTGCCTTCCTACCCATTAATGTTAAGGAGAATCCTTATGATTTGTTAATATGACTCATTTCCCTAGAAAATTTTGGGAAAGATTACAAAAGCCTGGGATTTCTGGTCTCTCAATACTGGTTTCAGATAGATTGCCTGTTTTCAAAGTTATGACAGGAAATTAAAGTTCTTTCAAAATTTTAATTTTTTTTTGCGGTTGTTGAAAATACTTTCCAACCATTTCTGTATTCCATTAAGGCATTTTTCCAACCATTTTCTTTTATTTTTTTAAGGAATTTTTTTAAAAAGATTTTATTTATTTATTCATCAGAGACAGAGAGGGAGAGAAAGACAGAGACACAGGCAGAGGGAGAAGCAGGCTCCATGCAGGGAGCCAACCAACCATATTCCTTTACATTTCATTAGGAGTAGAAGTTCCTAAGATTCAGGTTTGCTCTTTCATATTTTCCAAGAAATCCAGAATACTGATATTATTTTAAACACTTTAATATTCTTAGAATAGTTCTAATGAATTTATGTCACTTTTGTGATTCAAAAACTGAACTAAAAAGCTAAACTTTTTTATACCTGTAAGCTTTTGCACCTATTAGAAAAATAGAAAGTGTCCAGTGAACAATGGAATTTTGAAGAGTAAACAGAAAAGTCAATTAAAAATATAAATGGACAATTATATATGGAAATAGGTTCACTATCATTTGTTATCAACTATACAATATAAATAATATATTTAATAAATATATTCAAGTGAGATACTAAGTTTTACCTCTTAGATTTCTAAAAATTAAAAAAATATAAAGATACAAACCAAAATATAAAAATCATCATATAATAGTTGATATCCTTTTCTTATGGGAACTGGTTACATACACTAAATGCCTCAAAAGTATGTCAAATTTAAAAATGTGTAAGAGGACAGCCCCGGTGGTGCAGCAGTTTAGCGCCGCCTGCAGCCCAGGGCATGATCCTGGAGTCCCGGGATCGAGTCCCACGTCAGGCTCTCTGCATAGAGCCTGCTTCTCCCTCTGCCTGTGTCTCTGCCTCTCTCTCTCTCTCTCTCTTCATCTCTATGAATAAATAAAATCTAAGTAAATAAATAATAAATAAATAAATAAATATGTGTAAGATTAATAATTCTAATTAATTCTAATTATGTACAAGAATATTACAAATATGTATATGATCAAAGACAATGTTAAAAATGTGTGGTACAGTATCATTTATAATAACATCCTACCAAAAAATTAATAATAATAATAACATCCTACCAGAAAACTATCTAAATGCACAAATGTAAGTTGGTAAATAATTATGAAAAATCTATTAAAATGGAATAATATATAGATATTAAAATCATATTTGAGATATATTTTATCTAATAAAAGTAATTATGTCGATATATGAAAAAGCATGCTATACATTTTATGGATTTTTTTTTATCAAGGAGACCACATACATTAAAATATGTAAATCATACACTTGCAATTAACCTAACCTTAACTGTATATAGAAATATAGAAAATAGAAGTAATTTTAGTTTATATTTTTTGGGTGTGCATGTCTGTGTATCTCTCTAATTTTCAAAAACTGCATTAAGCATGTATTATTTCTGTAAGTCATCTATAAGTATAAAAATTATTTAAAATATTTTTATATCCAGATTTAAAAATCCCTAAATATAACACCTGTGTTTGGAATGTGAGAGCAAGAGCATAACCAGAAGAGAAAACACAGCTAAAGCTATTGAGAAGTTAAGGATACATATCAGGAACATTATTATTGTGAATAATGCAAATCAGAGATGAAAACCAGGAGTTTCAAAGAGAGGCTAACAGTCCACAGCAACAAGGTATATAGAAAAGTTAAGAAAACAGAGTACTCAATACCTCTATTAAGTTCTTAAATTGCCTTCTTAAATACTAAAAGCAGTTTTAATAGAGTGGTAGCACTATTAGAGACTTTAGTTCTGTCAGAGAATCTATTTCCTGTATCTTTTAAAGTATTATTTATTTAGAGTCATATGACTTAGAGCACCTCCAATGGGATGCATATTTTCCTCCATCCAATCAATGCAGAGTTTGGCCATTCAATTTACTTCAGGCACTGAAATGTGAGTAAAAATGAAGCAAGCTGTTTTATATTTCCACCAGTTCTCTTGCGCTGTTTCCCAAGAAAATAGGATGTCCCAACGTGAAGATACTCTTAAGACTGCATACACCCCAGGAGGGGCTCCTGGGTGGGTAAGTCAGTTAAGCATCTGACTCTTGGTTTAGAATCAGGTCATGGTCTCAAGGTCATGAGATTGATCCTCAAAGCAAGCCCCAGAGGAAGCCCTATGGCCAATCTCCCAGCAGCCCTTTGACAAGTCCAAAACAAGCCCTACCTGGAGCCCTGCTTCAGGCTCTGTGCTCTGTGAAGTGTCTGCTTGGGATTCTCTCTCCCTCTCCTTCTGCCCCTCCTGCTCATGCTCTCTCTCTGACTCTCTCCAAAATAAATAGATACATCTTAAAAAAAAAAAAGGCCTGGATTCTGAAAATAGTTATAACAACAATAAAACCTTAATCATGGAGCAGGAGCTAGATGCTAACCACCTCTTTTAGCTTGAAGCTAAAAGAGAAGAACAAGTTAGATCTGAGGTAATAAAAAGATGCATTAGTGATAAAAGACCAAAATCAATTAACTAAAACATGGACAAAGAAAAAAGAAAATCAGTAGAATCAAAATTCTTACTTTGAGAAGATCAATAAAAATTATAAGCCTTTAGCCAATAAATCAGAAAAAAAAGAAATAATTAGCAATATCAGTAATGAGAGAAGAAACTTTGTTACAAAGCCTATTTAGATATACATATATATTTTTTTAATTTTCTATGTCTTCTTGATCAATTTTCTAATTTCTGTTATTCAATATTGCAATATCACCTAAATTGCAATATTTATTGGCATAAAATTATAGCTTACCCCATTATTACCTATTTAACCTGAGCCAAATTTGTAGATTTGTCTCTACTTTTGTTCTCAACATCGTTTATTTGTTTTTGTTATCTTCCTATTTCTTTATTCTTAGTAAATCTAGTTAGAAGTTTATCAATTTAATTAACCTTCTCCATGAACAAATGATCTTCTCCATGAACTTTCAAATTTGCTAATTCTTTCTAACATTTATTTCTGTCTTGTTTCATCTCCTGCTTCTGTTCTGTGGTAGGCAGTTTCTAAAATAGCTCCCAATTATCTCTGCATGTGTTATCCACATCCTTGTGTGACCTTATCCTCTTTATTATGTACTATAGTTAATGACACACACCCAACAGAATAAAGTAATAGGATATTACTTCAGAAGTTAGAATAATAAAGGACTAACTTCAGTCTTGCTACCATGTATGCATTCTCTCTCCCATTCTTTCTCCCTCTCTTAATTCTCACCCCCATTCTCTGCCAGTGAGAAATGAAGGATGTAAGTCTGAAACTCAAATTCTACCAATCACCTCATGAAGAATGCATCGAACTTTCAGATGAGACCACAGCCCCAGCTGACAGCTCAATTGCAACCTTGTTCAAGACCTAAGACAGAGGCACTCAACTAAGCCACATTCAGAGTCCTGTCCCACTGAAATTGTTAGATAATGTATGTTCATTGTTTTAAGCTACTAAATTTGAGATGTGTTATGCATCAATAAATAACTAATACAAATCTGCATATCTGGAAGGATACCTAAATGATTTTGGGTAGAGTTCAGCTTCTAGTTTCTACTCAGAGTACAGAATTCTGTAAAGAGCATAACTCCCACTTTTTTTTTTATTTTTATTTATTTATGATAGTCAGAGAGAGAGAAAGAGAGGCAGAGACACAGGCAGAGGGAGAAGCAGGCTCCATGAACCGGGAGCCCGACGTGGGATTTGATCCCGGGTCTCCAGGATCGCACCCTGGGCCAAAGGCAGGCGCCAAACCGCTGCGCCACCCAGGGATCCCTAACTCCCACTTTTACAATAAGGGAAATATATAAACTTGTGGTGGTTAGCTTTATGTGTCACCTGGACTGTGCTAGTTTGATAGTGGTAAACAATATTCATGCTGTCATGAGGACATCAGCATTTGAATTGATAGATTGAGTAAAGCAGATAGAACTCGATGTAGGTGGGCATCATCCAATTCACTGAGGCCCTGGATATAACAAAGGCAGAAGAATAGTGAATTTGCTCTTTGCTTCAGCTGGAACATCAAAATTCTCCTGCCTATAAATATCAGTGCTCCTGGTTCTCAGGCCTTCAGACTGGAACTGATTTACACCACCAGCTTTCCTGGTTCTTCAGCTTGTAGCTAGCAAGCCATAGGACTTCCTGGCTTCCATAATCTCATAAGCTAATTCCTATAATAAATCTCTTCATGTATATACATATGAATGTATATGAATATACACGTGTATATATATCTTCATCCTATTGGTTATAGTTCTCTGGAGGACCCTAATACAAAACAGCAAATGGACAACTTTTATCAAACTTATCAAAGAGCTGAGGTCCAGGGTAAACAATTCACCAGATTTCTGAATAAAGACAGGTGTCTACAGGAAGAACCAGGACTTGAGCATTTGCTTACCTGGGACAAATGCAGACAGCTATCATATATTCCAAAATGAAGTCTCAACTAGTATTTAGCAACTGATCTCTAAAAGGCCAACTATTGGCTAGTATGAGAATGTTAAGTCCCTGTAGGTGGAAGACATATGAGATTCACACATTTCCCCTCCAGGAATACCACTAGGTTTTCACGGGGAAGCTATGTGAAAAGCAGGAAAGTGAGGCACCTAGGTGGCTCAGCCAGGTAAGCATCTGCCTTTGGCTTAGGTTATGATCCCAGGTTCCTGGGATGGAGCCCAGCATCAGGCTCATTGCTCAATGGGAGTCTTATGTCCTTCTCCCTTTGCCACTCCTGCCCTCACTCATGTTTTCACACACTCTGCACTCTTTCATAAATAAATAAATAAATAAATAAATAAATAAATAAATAAATAAATAAATAAATAAATATCTTAAAAAAAGAAAATCGATAAACTTTCCTAGTAATGTTGGCTGTAGGAAGAAAACACCAGGCACTGCAAAAACTACCTAGAATCTCCAATACACTTTTTTCTGTAAGGAGAAGGGCAAGAAAAACTATAGCCTGGGATTACTAATGGAACCCCAACACTTCTGGGGAGATGGCACCCCACATGTACTGAAACTCCACCAAGACCCACCTTCCCCATATCTCGTAAGGGAAAAAGCCTTGATATACAGGAATAAAGGCAGGGAAACCAAAGCACTTGAGGGAATGGGGAAAAATCTACTGGAGCTGGAGACAGAATACAGGAAAAATACAAATCTATACTTAGGGCTGAGGCAGGCAAAAATGATAGGTCCACTATTATAACCAGATGAGGATATAAAGGTGATCCAGGCTTGTGAAGGCCAGGATCCCAAGACCCAGGTCCACAGTACCTACTCAAGAGTAAGACTGAATCAGAACAGCAAACAAAGCCCCCAGTTCACTTACCGCCAAGATGCTAGTAAGCAACAAGTAAAACTTAACAGTAGGATACAACTGTAAAGCTGTTTTCTGGGAAATCGTGCCAGTGAAAGACCCAAAGCAAAGCAGGGAACCGACATTAAGAACAACCCCCTGGAGGGCAGCCCGGGTGGCTCAGTGGTTTAGCGCTGCCTTCAGCCCAGGGCGTGATCCTGGAGACCCAGGATGGAGTCCCACATCGGGCTCCCTGCATGGAGCCTGCTTCTCCCTCTGCCTGTGTCTCTGCCTCTCTCTCTCTCTCTCTCTCTGTGACTATCATAAAGGAATAAAAATTTAAAAAAAAAGATCAATATTAACTACCATAATAAAGACAGCAGAAAAAAAGGAGTGCCCATCTGTAAGCATAAACATTATTTATCTCAGTTTCTGCTGTCCTATATAAATCCAGGTTACAGGAAAAATAATACATCCTTTCTTCTTTCTAATGGAGTTCAAGATTTCTCTTTATGACTGGTTTTCACCAATATGATTATAATATGTATATTATATGTTGGTGAGGATTGTATCATATTCACTCTTTTGGGGTCTCACTGACCTTCTTAGATCAGTGGCTTACAGTTTTCTTCAAATTTGGAAATATTTTAACTATTATTTCTTCAGATATATTTTTTTTTTTTTTACCGTACTCCTTTACTTCTTTCAATTCAATAAGATCAATGCCACATTACTCGGTATATTCCAACAGGTCTCTGAGTTTCTTTTCATTTCTTTTTCAGTTTTCTTTTCTCCTCATAATAGTTTAGATAATTTATATTGTAACATTTTATTGTCATTTCTTACATCATCTTCTATTAAACCCATAAAATGAGCTTTTCATTTCAGATTATGTTTTTCTGGCTCTGTCATTCCCATTTAATTCCCTCTATATTTTCTATTTCCTTCCTCACTATTTTCATTGTCCTTTAATCATTGAGTACATTTTCAGAAACTGCTTTGAAGTTATTTTATGGTAATTTTGTCATCTCTTTTTTTCCCTATGATTTGATGTTTCTCTTGACTATGAGTCACATCTTCCTGCTTCTTTTGTATGTCTGGCACTTTTTGATTCGATACTGAACATGGGGTATATTAAATTATTGACTGGATTTTGTTGTCATCATTTAAAGATTGAAAAGTATGTTTTGTTAGGCATTTCAGTGGCTTGCAGATCAATTTGATTCAGTAGAGGAATATTTTTTACCATTGTTAGAGTTGACTACTCTAAAGCACTTGTGAGGTTTCTCCTGAATTAATAATGTGGTCAATAATGTCTTTCCACTCTAAGTTAAAACACATGGATCTCTCAGCCCTGTGTGAGCCCTGGAACTTTTCAGCTGACAGCTCTCGATAGCTGTTTTTCCCTACTATATGTGTGGGTTTTTTGTTTGTTTTGTTTTTGTTTTTTTTTTTTTTTTGGCCTATTTCACCACATACACTTTCAGATTATTGTTTATCCAAATATTCAAGCTAACCCCTTTGTGGATTTACAGAACCTTTGTGTAACTTCCTCCTGTCTGATATTCTTTCCCACAAATTTCAGTAGTATCGCCACCCAGATCTCCAATCTCAATCTCCTTTAATTAGTACTATAGTATTGTTATTTTGCTTGTTTTACCCTCTCTGACCCCTAGTCTGAAAAATGCCCTAAGGAAAATTATAAGGATAATTTATGCCAATTAATTCCTTCTCTTAGGAAAGGCAGACATGTGCTGTTTCAAGTTTAATATGTGGAAATAATTTTGGTCAGCTTTCTAGTTTTTAATTTTCAGAAGGTAAATCCAGTACCAACTATCATTGGAAGTAGAAGTTTCTCCATTGAATTTTTTAATTTCTATATTACTTTCTATTTCTTAACAGTCAACTGTGTTAAAACTATTGTTATTTTTTGTTCCTTTTTTCTCCGTAGAGATTTTCAGGTTTATTTTCTTTTTTTTCAAATGTGCTGATCCATGTTATCACAGTTTACAATCTGTGATAATATCCACATGACATTTTTATGAATTAATAAATTGTGAATAGATAACTATGAATTGATAAAGTATGCTTTGTGTTTATAGTGATTTATATCCATGCAGTATTAGTAACTTCTGTGTCCTGCTCATTTAACTTAGAGCATAATTTCTGAAAATTTCTGTGCCCAAAAAAGTAGGTGCCATTTTCCAACATGATTTGTGTTTGTGGCTAATAAAGATATAAGAGACTAGCTCAGGACCACTCTAAAATAAATTCAAGGCTTGAAGTTTTATTGACCAATAGCTGATGTGAATTCCCTACACAAGCTGGGAGGTATACCCCTAGAGGGATTTTTTTTAACTCCTGCAAAACTCAACACCAAGGCAATTTTCTTTTATATAAAGTATTGCATTTATGTAGGAAAAATTACATTTATTTCTAGATCACCTTACATACCAAATTGCATCTGGTTTTTGTTCTTTCCATGTCCCTTGAGACCACAAAAAATATTCTCAAGTTTTACAGACTTTGCAAATATGTTCAGCTACTTCAAGTCTGATTTCATCTGTAGTTCCTTGCCTTCACTGACATTTTTGTCTGATATTAGGTCACCAACTGGTATTCAGAGCCTTTTAGAATATTAAAAAAAAAAAAAACTTAGCTTTTTTTCTGAGAAGGGCTAGTCCAATTTCCTAAATCCTTATCTAATATCATAAACTGAAGTCCTACCTCATTCTCTAAAGATATATTCAGGAAATATAACATATATGAAAAAAATTAAACCTCAAACCCTGAGTAATAGGTGAGCAGATTCCTTTGGATATAGATATGCAACAAGATATAGATAAATTGTTAGAAAATATTTACCATGGTCCCAATAAATTCAGAGTATGGCATCCACTATAAAAAACTGTTGAAATGTGGAAGGACATGAAGAAAACCCTAATTCAGATATTTAAAGAACCTGTGAAGACATTTGATAGACGATATCTCCAAGGACATTAGTTCCCAGATGAAAACACTATGTAGAGGATATAAGAATGAAAAAACTTACTTTAAAAACAGAGGAAATGCTCAAATAATAAGCCTATAAATAAAAAGACATTTCTGAAAGAGTATATTGACTTGGATGAAGCAAATTATTTAAAGCATTTTTTAAAATCCTGATGTAAGGGAAAATTGATCTTAAAACTTAAATTATGCATTATGTTTCTGAAAATAATTGAAAATCAAATTACAACTATGAATGACCTGGTGAGAATTTTTTAAAGATATTATTTATTCATTTTAGAGAGAGAGAACACAAACAGGCAGGATCAGAAGGCACCAAGCAGACTCGGTGCTAAGCCCAACCCAGGACTCGGTCCCACAACCCCGAGAAGATAATCTGAGCCATAATCAAGAGTCTGACACTTAACCAATTGAGCCACCCAGTTGCCCCAACCGGGTGAGATCTTAAAATATTTTTAAAAAGTACAATTATCCAAGAAAACAATTAGAGTGTTAACAATAAAATGAGAATCTAATTCACCTCAGCCTTCTCTAATATCTTAAATATTTATAAAAATAGTAAATCATTAAATAGGTTTAAGAAAAAATGTTAGGATTCAATTACATAGAATTTAAATATCTGTAATTCCAAAGTGCAAACACACACACACACACTTTGAAATAATATACACAGTAATTTCATTTCTGGAATGTGAAAACAATGGAAAGTGAGGCATCTTGAGATCAAAATGAACTAAAGAAACAAATCTTTTTTTAGATAAATTACTTGAGGCTTAAAAGTCAAATCTAACATTTGGCAAATAATTGATATAATAAATATTTGGGGATGAACTTTCAAAGTTAATTATTTTATGTATAATCTTAAAACCCTCTTAAATAATATTCAACATTGTTAATGAAAGTAAATACTTTTACCTTCATAGAGATTTTTAACTTTTATAGAAAAAGTTTGAAGGATACTAAAACGAAATAAGGAAGGAAAAGAGGGAAAAAGAGAGCAAATAAATGAAAAAGACACAGAAATGATTAATTAAATACTATATTTATAACCTCAATGTAGATTAACAAGGATTAGTGAAGCTATTTAAAGAGTAGAATGCCTAAACCTATATTTACAAAAATGACATTGAAAGAAATAACTTCTTGTCATTGTTATAGTTATTAAGTATAATTTTTAAATTGCATTTTTAAAACTTTAAGATAAAACTGAAAATAATTAACAAGAGTACTTCTAAAGTTTAATCATGGTAGAAAATAATTGAAAACCAAAAATATGCATATGGAATAAAATGCAGAACCAGAAATAAATTGCATGTATGAAACACCATAGAAAATTACAGAAACAATATATAATATAAAATATATGTCAAAATGTGAAAAGATAAATCTTTCTTTTAAAGGCCAACTACCACATAGTATAGAATAATAATTCATAGTAATACTTTATTAAAAATAATCTGAACAAAAAACAAAATTTCAAAGAAAGACTAAAACTAAATAACAAATAAAGATATGGGATCCCTGGGTGGCGCAGCAGTTTGGCGCCTGCCTTTGGCCCAGGGCGCGATCCTGGAGACCCGGGATCGAGTCCCACGTCGGGCTCCCGGTGCATGGAGCCTGCTTCTCCCTCTGCCTGTGTCTCTGCCTCTCTCTCTCTATCTCTGTGACTATCATAAATAAATAAAAATTTAAAAAAAAGATTAAAAAAAAAAACATGTAAAGATATATCAAGCAAAGTTTAAAAAAAAAACGAATGTGGTAAAAAATAAGTATCAGAATAGAGGAGAAAGCAAAGAAAAGGTAATAGGATTAAAAAATAGTAGTTTTATATTGATGAAAAAATACAAATCTGCAAAAGCCTGCAACAATCATGAACTTTTTGCTGACAAATCACATTTTTTAAAATGTGTAAAGTAAAATGTATAAAGTAAAATCATTACAAATGAAAAGAGAAACTGATAAAAACACAATTGTTATCAGAGAGTTTAGCACACCATTATAGATCTGTGGCAGTTCAAGCAATTCTAAAGTATGAAGTATATAATTTTAGAACTATATCATAAACGTTAGAATAATTCTAACTGTTTCATTCTCAACAGATGCTATCTGAGGAGTTGGTTTTGCAACTGCCATACTAAGCATGAAAAAGAAGCACAGAGGTGAAGCATCTGGCATGAATGCCTATAGTTTTTGTTTCCCCCAGAGCTTTGGTCCTCACTGGGCAGATGATCAATCCTGCAAAATTATGCTGTGATGGACACTACTTAGAGTTCTCGATCAGCTAACAATTTCCACTTTTCAGAATTATCTCTGGAAATGGCAAGCCCACCAGTGGCTCAAACACTGCTACATGACCTACCACCTATCAGTAATAGCTGCTTTATCCCTGGAATTCAAACTCAGAACGAAAGTTCTACTAATTCTCATTCGTCAGATATGTGAAGCCAGATATAATGACTTTTGTATGTCCCTAACCCTGATTGTTTAGTAGGGCACCTCAGCATTCTTGAAATAACCTCTACCTGTGAATCTGTATAGTGGTTATAGCATTGGCTCTGAAGTCAAAGTCCTGGGTTCATATTCTTATTTTACCACTTAATAGTTGTATATGTCACACACACACACACACACACACACACACACACACACACACACAAACTCCCCTACACATTAAAAGTGATCCTCTGATGAGGCACCTGGGTGGCTCAGTTGGTTAAGTGTCTGCCTTCAGCTCAGATCAGGATTCCAGAGTCCCAGGATCCAGCCCCACATTAGATTCTCTGATCAGCGGGGAGCCTGCTTCTACCTCTGTTCCTCACCTTGCTTGCTGGCTCTCTCTCTCTCTCTCTCTCTCTCTCTCAAATAAAGAAAATCTTTAAAAATAAAATAAAAGCGATCCTCTGGGAACTTGGTTAAAATTGTTATGTGTTAATTTACTTCATTTTAAAAATTATTAAGCAAGGGTATATAACTGAATTTATTGCTTCTGTTTTTTTCCAACTTGGTTACTGCATCTATTCTTTAGGAAATTTGAGTTAATGTAAATTAATAAATGTATGCATGTGTGCAAGCACATGGGTGAGAACTTGGTATCATTTGGTAAGTGAGGAAATTTTGAAAGGAAAAGAATTTGAAAATCCATATGGTTTAAGGTTAGGCTGACCTCACTTCCTATTCCAGGAATATAAGTGAACTAACCCAATCAATCGTGCTTAAATCTCTTACAAGAAAAATGTATTTCTCATTCAAGCAAATGGGCACTTTTCAGAAATTCTTTTCTCTCTTTGGACTATTTCTTTGGCTTTCAGGTAACAAATACTCTCATACTTTTCCATTATTTTTGTGAAAGCAGAGGGAGAGGGAGAAAATCTTAAGCAGACTATGCTGTGCATAGAGCCTGACTAGTGGGCTCAATCCCACAACCCTGAGATCATGATCTGAGCAAAAATCAAGAGTTGGATGCTTAGCCACTGAGCCACCCAGGTGCCCCTTTTTCTGCCTATTTTTAAATTTTTGGTGTCCTCAAGTTTCTGTTGTCATGGATTTTCTTAGCACATTGCCTGATAAATTTCCTTCAGTTCCTTGGATTCAACTGTCATTAATATGCTTACCTATTCCAGTCATCTCTCTCAAGTCTCAGCACCTACTTTATTGCTTCCATTTATTGTTTGATAGAATATTGAACTCCATATGTCTGAAATTGACAGCATGATCTCGCCTCAGAGCATTTTATCATGCTTGTTTTATTATCTTAATGAAGTACATCCCAATCCACTTTACTGCAAGTCAAAACTAATGGGAGAACCCACATCCAATCAATCACCAAATTCAGTTGATATGATTCTATCCCTTCTAGATTTATTTATTCACTCAGTATCTCTTTACCCATCCTCTTAGGTCACAAGACCCAGTCTCTGGATTTCTGTATCTCCCTACATAATTATTGCCTTTAGTACATTGAAGCCAGAATGATACCACTAAAATGAATATTCACGTTTAACTTTATAGTGGACATGGGCTTATTTTTATATGTATTCATTATATTAGTTGTTTAATTGAGGTATAATCCAAAATGTAATTTATCACTTGACTAAAGTGTACATTTCAATGACTTTAATACATTTGCAATGCAGTCAAATCATCATCACCACCTCATTACAGAGCATTTTCATCCTCCTAAAAAGGAAATTCCATCACTACTATTAAGCAGTCATTCTGTCTTTCATTCACCAGTTCTAGCCACCAACAATCTGCAAATCATAGATCTGCAGATCTGTCTCTATGGATTTGTGTACTCTGGACAATTCACGTAAATGGAATCATCAAATATGTGGCTTATTTTAGTTAGTATGACGGCTTCAAGTTTCATCCATGATGTAGCATGTATCAGTACTTTATTCCCTCTTACAGCCGAATGATACGCTGCCATATGGATATAGTACATTTTGTTTATATATTCATTAGTAGCTGAATATTTGAGGTGTTCCACATTTTGGCTGTTATGGATAATGTTCTATGAACATTGATGTCCAAGTATCTGTTCAGAAACTGGTGTCCAATTAATCGGGGTATATATCTAAGAATGAAATTTTGGCTCATATATTAATTCCACATGAAGCTTTTTGAGGAACTGCCAAACTGTTTTCTAGAGCAGTTGTATCATTCAACAATCTCACCAGCAATCTATGACAGCTCCAATTTCTCCACATCAACAGCATTTGTATTTTCCTTTCTTCTACAGCTCTCCTAGTGGGCCTGAAGCAGTACCTCTTTGTCGTTTTGGTTGGCACTTCCCTAATAGCTAATGATGTTAAGCATCTTTTCATGTGTGAATTGGCCAACTGTATGTCTTATTTGGAGAAATGTCTATTTAAATCTTTTGTCTAATTTTCAATTGGATTGTTTGCTTTTTGTTGTTGAGTTGTAAGCATTTTTATATGTTTAGCAGACCTT
Source organism: Nyctereutes procyonoides (assembly GCF_905146905.1). Classification (NCBI taxonomy): domain Eukaryota; kingdom Metazoa; phylum Chordata; class Mammalia; order Carnivora; family Canidae; genus Nyctereutes; species Nyctereutes procyonoides. The sequence goes on from NW_026575051.1 coordinate 61,307,902, forward strand.
TATCAAATATAAGATTTACAGATATTTTGTCACATTCTGTAGGTTATCTCTTCACTTTATTGTTATTGTCCTTTGATGCACAAGTGTTTAATTTTAAAGGGGTCAAGTTATCTATTTTTTTCTTTTATACCTTGTGCTTTTAGTATTGTATTTAAGAATTTATTGCCAGGTTAATTTTTTTTAATTTTTATTTATTTTATGATAGTCACACAGAGAGAGAGAGAGGCAGAGACACAGGCAGAGGGAGAAGCAGGCTCCATGCACCGGGAGCCCGACGTGGGATTCGATCCCGGGTCTCCAGGATCGCGCCCTGGGCCAAAGGCAGGCGCCAAACCGCTGCGCCACCCAGGGATCCCCATTGCCAGGTTAAAATTCATAAAGCTGTATCCCTCTGAGTTTCCTTATAAGTTTTAGAATGTTAGGTACTAAATTAAAGTATTTGATACACCTTGAGGCAATTTTTGTATATGGTATGAGGGAAAGATCCAACTTCATTATTTTGCCTGTGGTGATCCCATTGTCCCAGCACCATTTGTTCAAGAGATTATTCTATGTTGAATGATCTTGGGACTCTTATTGAAAGTCAATTGTTCATAGGTGCATTGTTTTTTTTCTGGATTCTCAATTATATTCTATTATTCTATGGACCTACCAATATGCCAGTATCACACTGTTTTGATTCCTGCAGCTGTATATCAAGTTTTAAAATTTGGAAATATGTGACCTCCAACTTTGGTTTTCTCTTTCAGGAGTTTTTGGGCTATTTGGCATTCTTAAAATTCCATATCACTTTTAGGATCAGGTTGTTTTTTGTTTTTTTTTTTTTAAGATTTTATTTACTCATTCATTCATTCATTCATTCACTCATTTGAGAAAGAGAGAAAGTTGTGAGCAGGGGGAGGAAGAGGATAGGATAAACACTCCCAAGCAAACTACATGCCCAGCATGGAGCTTGACACAGGACTCAGTCCAAAGACCCCTGAAACCATGAACTGAGCCAAAACCAAGAGTCTGAGCTCAACTGACTAAGCCCCCAGGAACCCCTCAGCTTGTTTATTTTTGAAAATTAAAAAGAAAAGGTACTTGAAATTTTGATAGAGGATACACCAAATCAATAAATAATGTGAGGGATTATTGTCATCCTAATTGCCTTCCAATTCATTAATAAAAAAGGTCTTATTTAGATCTTTTAAAACCTCTTTCAACAATGTTTTATATTCTTTAGTGCATAAGTCTTATATATCATTGCTCTTTTCCATTAAAGTCTGTGGTTTTAAAAGGCAACACATCAATAACTGGAATTTGTGTAGCAACAATTTATAATTCATCATTTCTAGTAAACTGAAGTCACTAAATTGGTGAACTGGCCTCCATGGTTTCTAATGAAAAAAATTATCTTTTCATCTCTTAGAGGATCTCTCATACATGAGGAGTCATTTCTTTCTTGCTACTTCAAGGATTCTCTGTCTCTGGCTTTCAACAGTTTTATTATAATGTGTTTTAGTGTTATGTCTCTGAGTTTATCTGACCTGGGACTCATTGAAATTCTCAAGTATGTAGATTCATCTATTCATCAAATATGCAAAGTTTTATCATATTTTTTTCAAATATTCCTTGTCTCTCCTCTGGGTTCCCTCATTATCCTTATCTGGGTACACTTGATGTTGTCTCACAGGTTTCTTAGGCCTTGTTTATTTTTCATAATTCTTTTTTCTTTCTGCTTTTTAGACTGGATAATTTCAATTGTTCTATCTTGGAGTTCACTGATTTTTTTCTGTCAGATTAAATTTGTTGCTGAATCCCTCTAATGATTTTTTTTCATTTCAATTATTTTACTTCTCAACTCCAGAATTTCTTTCATTTTATGAATTAAATCATATGGTATTTGTCTTTCTTTGGCTTATTTCACTTAATATAATACATTCTAGCTCCAACTACATTATTGCAAATGACAAGATTTCTTTCCTTTTATGGCTGAGTAATATTCCAGTGTGTGTGTGTGACCTCATCTTTATTCTCTCATCAGTCGATGGACATCTGGGCTCTTTCAGTAGTTTGGCTATTATTGGTAATCCTGTTATAAACTTTGTAGTGCATGTATCCCTTCAAATCAGTATTTTTATATCCTTTGGTAAAATACCTAATAGTGCAATTGCTGGATTGTAGGGTAGTTCTTTTTTTAACTTGAGGAACCTCCATACTGTTTTTTCCAGAGTGGCTATCCGAGTTTGATTTCCCACCAAGAGAATGATTCTGTTGAAAGAGGATTCCCTTTTCTCTGCATTCTTGCTAAGACCTGTTGTTTCCTGTGTTGTTAATTTTAGCCATTCTGAACAAGTATGAGGTGGTATCTCATTTAGTTTTGATTTGTCTTTCCCTGATAGTGATGTCAAGCATCTTTTCATGTGTCTCTTAGCCATGTGTGTATGTCTTCTTTGGAAAAACGTCTATTCATTTCTTCTGCCCATTTCTTAACTGGATTATTTGGGGTTTTTTTTTGTGTTAAGTGTGATAAGTTCTTTATAGATTTAGGACATTAACCCTTTATAGATATGTCATTTGCAAATATTTTCTATTCCAAAGGTTGTCTTATAATTTTGTTGATCACTTCCTTCTCTGTGCAGAACCTTTTTATCTTGATTAAGTTCTAATAGGCCATTTTTGCTTTTGTTTACTTTGCCTCCAGTAAGTGTCTAGTAAGAAGTTGCTATGGCAGATGTCAAAGAAGTTGCTGCTTGTGTTCTCCTCCAGATTTTGATGGTTTCCTGTCTCACATTTAGGTCTTTCATACATTTTGAATTTAATAAATACTATAATCTTTTAAAAATGTGTGAAGAACAGGGGTTCCTGGGTGGCTCCGTTGGTTAAGCATCTAGCTCTTGGTTTCAGCTCAAGTCATAATCTCAGGGTCATGAAAGTGAGCCTGCATTGAGCTCCATGATGGGCATGGAGTTTGCTTAACATTCTCTCTTTCCCTTTCCCTCTTCCCCTCCCACCCTGCTTGGCTCATGCTCATACTTTCTCTCTTTCTCTCTCCCTCTCTCTCTCTCAAAAAAATTTAAAAAATCAAAAAAAAATTTAATGTGTGAATAAGGGGATCCCTGGGTGGCTCAGCAGTTTAGCGGCTGCCTTTGGCCCAGGGTGTGATCCTGGAGTCCTGGGATTGAGTCCCACGTCTGGCTCCCTGCATGGAGCCTGCTTCTCCCTCTGTCTGTGTCTCTGCCTCTCTCTCTCTCTCTCTCTCTCTCTCTCTCTGTGTGTGTCTCTCATTAATAAATAAATAAAATCTTAAAAAATAAATAAAATAAAATGTGTGAATAAAAAATAAAGAGGAGAGTTTAAAGTTAAAGTCTAGTCAAATTGTTTGTGGAGTTAGTCCAGGACAGGAAAAAAAGACAGGAGCATAAAATAAGAAGACTAGACAGGGAAGGCTGAGTGGGTACTAAGCTGAAATGTTAGAGGAAGTAAGAGACATTTGTTTGAGACTTGGAAAACGAAAGTAGAACTAAGGTAATGCTGTGATGAAGAGCAGTTACAAAGAAGGAAAGAGGCAGAGGAAGCTGAGCTGATGCGTTTCTTCATTCTGTGTTTGGGGCTGTCACAAATCCCTAACCCAAGATCTGAACTCAAAATTATATTTTTAGATAACCTTGCATCATCATTATCAAACTCTATCCAGTTACTAATGAAGAGTTAGAAAACCTCAGTGAACTTTGCTGAAAAGTTCAGCAAATGGAAGTCTTCACCGCAAAGAAAAAAATATCCTCTGTTCCGCTTTTTGTTCTATTTGAGTCTAGCTTAATTCATACTCTCACTTGTGGGAGGAAAGGAGGGTTGAAATAAAATATTTCAGGGAAGAAGAGCTGATATTTCTGTTCTTAAGTTAACAGTGGTCTGGTGCAAGTACTGAGTACAAATATGACAATATATGCCCTTGTGGAAATTGAGCAAGACAAAGACAAGTGGCTAACAAGTGATGCATTAATTTTGTGACTAATACATTCCCATGGAAGCAGCTACCACCAGATTATTAGCTACGTTGTATAAAACCATCTAACTTTAGGTAGATAAGGCTCTCTGCTAAGATGAAAATTTGGAAAACCTGCAGACAGCCAGTTTCCTCATCTCATGTTCTAAATGAGCACCATGAAGTATTCTGGAAGAATGAGAGAATCAAACATGAATTAAGAACATAGGCAAGTTTGTTTTGTTATGTAATTCAATGCTAGAGTAGTATCTCGATGTAGGAACTTGTTCAGCTGAGAGAGTCAATTTTTTATTAAAGAGGTGCGAAAGTCACCTGTAGTTTCTGCTGAATAGGATTTCAGAAAACAAATCTTTAAAATTACTAGATGTAACTTGCTAGTAATTAAATTACCAAGTGTCCATGTTTGCAAAACTTTTACGTTTTTAATTTTTTTAGATTTGCCAAAAAACATTCGATTGAAACAAATGAAAAGCTATATAATTTACAAAACTAATTCTACAACATGAAGTTTTGAAGAACAATAAATATGTCTATTGGTATTCATCAATTTCTTCTGACTACAAATGCTGTTACTATTAATCAAGTTTTTATTGTTTATCTTTACAAAAACAAATTTAATCTTTTTTAAAAAAGGTAAATGTATACATTTTCACATAAAATACTTCTTCTGCATTAATAAAACCACAACTTGTTGGAAGTGACAAAATGTTTAAAGAAAATACTGAATTTCCCAGTGAAGTAAAAAATGGCCATTTGATGATAAATCTTTGTCCTGGCCATTAACACTAATGGAAATTATAGGGAGAGACTTTTAGGCAAGTGCCTTAAAAATGACTTGACCCAGGTCACAAATAATTTTGTATCTCTTTCTCTTCTTTCTTCCTACCTAGAAACTATACATGATGGTTAGAACTGCACTGGCCATTTCAAAGCAGGATGGTAAACTGAGAACATGAATAGGGATTAAAAGATGGTAGAGAGGAAAATTAGGACCCTGAGGCAATGGTGATGTTTATGGAGCCACTACCGAAGCCCTGAACTGATAAATTATAAATTTCTTTCATGAGAAAGATATAATTATGTTGTTTAAGCCATTTCTGAAAATAACTTGTAGCCAAACAAAATCCAGATATACAATTAAGTTCAATAATTGGTTATAGCTATAAATATTTTTTTAACATTCAAGTTTTTTTATCTTTTTTTATAAATTTTTATTTATTTATGATAGTCACACACAGAGAGAGAGAGAGAGGCAGAGACACAGGCAGAGGGAGAAGCAGGCTCCATGCACCGGGAGCCCGACGTGGGATTCGATCCGGGGTCTCCTGGATCGCGCCCTGGACCAAAGGCAGGCGCCAAACTGCTGCGCCACCCAGGGATCCCTATAAATATTTTTAATTAAAAAAATTAAGTCTATATAAGTATTTATTACAACTTATTTCTTATTAACTTACATTTATTGAGCACTTAATAAATTATTCTAGATACCAGGGATTCAACAGTGACTAAAACACAAAAGTTCAGGTGTTAATAAAGTGGTATGGTGGAAAAATATGATGATGGGAGGAAGGAAGTTGATGGCTTGGAGATATACTTCTATTTTAAGTTAGGAAGTGTTTTTTAATAAGGTGACAATTGAGCAGAGACTTAAAGTAGGAGACATAGTGAGCTACTCAGACATATAAAAAGTGTTCTAGATGTGCAGCAATCCAGGGCTCCATGAAACTTACAGAATTCAAGAAGTGAATCTAACTAAAAGAAAGTTATTCAAGTAGTATGGTATATTCTTAGATCAGCTCTTGTCTACCTTTAATATATATATATATAAAGTATCCAGAATCCTGCATTTCCAATCAACTCTTTGGGGAATGATGGTCATTGTCCACCAAAAGTCAGCAAGGGCTTAGGTGAAGTTATTGACCCCACCCTTCTCTTTCTTGTATTCAGTCTTTGCAATGTAATTTTGCAGTTCCTTTCACAAAAAGGATAGAATATATTTCTCTGTCCCTTCATTTGCATACAGCCATATCAACTCCATTTGCATAATAAAGTGAGGTAGAGCTGTCTGTGTGTCCATACTGAGCTTAGACCTTAAGAATCTTGATGTGTTTTTGCTTCCCCCTTAACTGTGTCATTGCCTGTGATGAGAGACATAAGGAATTCTTCCCAGCCTAGCATAGATCACTATTTCCAACTAACCCACAGATGTGTGGGGAAAGCCTAGTTAAAACTATCAGAGCTGCCCAGCCCAATATATCAGCCTACCAGCAACAGACCCACAGCCACATGAGCCTTAATTAGTCAGTTAAAATTCAGTTACTGAGTTTTATTCAGCAATAGCTTATCTGTACAATGCACACATTTAAAGGAAATTGCCATGGGGAATTTTAAACATTAAATCACTATTTATTTTGGAAGGCTACTGATTGTTTAATGTATATTTATGATCTACTCAGAAGTGTGAATTATGATCAATCAAGTGTTATCTAATCACAAGGTCTATTTTGGTTGTTCATCTTTACAATCAAACTTATTAAATACATTTAGGCAGGCTATGACTTCTATCATATTTTTAAAACGAAGTACTTTTTTGTGCAAGAAAGATACTGATAGTTTTTTGATAGAAAATAATAGTTTAAGATGTACCCTTATGAGCTATGATCACCTTAAAATGTGAAAGCAAGAGTATGCTAATTTCAGACTACCCATCTGTAGCAATGAATCAATTCAAATTTCTATCTTGATCTTTGTGTAGTATCTTACTTTTATTTAGCCAAAGGATGAAATACAACAATCCTGAAGATTAAGAAGTTGTAGTGAATGAAAATTATTGGTGTCTGTGGAAACAAAGGAGTATATTTATATTTTTATTTATATATCTATACCTCTTTCCCATGTTCTCTGAAAATCCCTAAGGAAACAAACTGAGAGTTGCTAGAGGGAAGGTTAGTGGGGGGGATGGGTTACAGGGTAATGGGCATAAAGGAGGGCACTTGATGTAACGAGCACTGTGTATTATATGCAATTGGTGAATCACTAAATCCTACCCCTGAAACTAATCATACAGTATATGCTAACTAAATTGAATTTAAAGAAAGCCCTAGAAATATATACAACCAAGTGACAATTAACACAGTTTATCTGAGATATTCTCCACTTGAAGGAATAAGGGATCCTTGCAAAATGGATAAGAAATTGCACAAAGGAGAGAAACATAATTAAAGGACAACAGGATCCAGCTTCCAAGGGCTCTCATTGGCCAAATCTGGGAGCATATTGTGAAAATGTGAACATCAAAATAAGTAAGAGAGCAATAGGATGTTCGTGGCATTAGATAAGAATATTTCATTTGAACATCAGAATAAGGAAAAGAGCAACAGGATATTCACTAAATCAAGAATCTTTCATTGCTTATTTAAATGCAGTGTCTGCTGTCTTTGTCTAATGCATAATTCCTAGGCCCCTTTGAATTAATAAATAATTTGAAGGGAGAAGATTATAATTCATTTATTTTTTTCTGTCCCTAAAACTAATTACAAAGGGTTAATAGGAAGTGTACAGCATTTTATTCCAAAATATTATTTTACTTGTAATTATTTTAATGTACAAACGATCTCAGATTTGGCCAGTGGGAACCCATTCAAATTGGATTATTTTCATATGGAATTTATGCAGGAAATTGGCTTATGCAATTGCAAGGGCTGGCTAAGCAGTCCCTCAAAGGCCATGTTTCAGTGTTGAAGGCTACAGCTTGAAACTCATAGGGCACAGATGATGAGATCACAAGCAGGATGGGACACCAACAATAGAAGCTAGAACTTCATGATGATGGATTAAACCCATATCCATTCTAAATGTCTCTGTCTTCAGTGACAAGGAGGATATTCTGCAAATGCTGGTGTTTGATCAAGGAGCTAAACACCCATTTCTGTCCCAGGAGTCAGAGACACTAAAGAGAAATTCAGGGAAAGGTGGAGCAATTGTGGGCCCAAATACTGCTCCATGTCAACAAGGTTTGTCAGCAGATTGGTGACAACCTGTGTCAACTACAAAAAGTCATCTTTCTTTCCATTACCATCAAAATATCATATGAATCTTCCTTGTGGCCCATCCTAATCAGAAATGTATAAGGAAGAAAAATTTGGCAGAAGTTCCTTCTGAAATAACCATAGCTCTGGAGCCAGAATATATCATAGGAAAGACTGTATCATGAGAATTCACATTAATAGTCAGGAGGGGAAACACTGAGTTCTGAATCCTGGAAGCTCTGCCCTCTGCATAGAAATACCGACCTAGAGGCCCAAGGTACCCTAATAATTACCATAAATAGCAATAAAAGAATATGAACTAACCTATGCAAAGATAGCATAAAAAAACAAAATTAGCCATATGAAGTACAGCCGACAAAAAAAGACATCCAGAAAAATATGGCCACCGTAGAATGAAAACTGTAACACCCTAACCTCCTCACTATGTGAGAACACAATGAAAAGTAGGCATTCTGCAACCCAGAAGAGAAACCTCACCAGAATGTAACCATGTTGGCCCCCTGACCTTTGGAACTCCAGCCTCCAAAACCAGGAGAAATAAATAAATTTCAGTTGTTTGTAAGCCACCCATTCTGTGGTATTTTGTTATAGCAGCTAAAATGACTATGATAGGTGCTAATATTAATAGCCAGATGTTTGAGGAGAGGAAACATATTTGCATTGCTTCAAAGTACCTCCCTCAGTTATTATTTCCAAAGGGAAAAAGAGTAACTTCACTAGGGAGAAACTTGGCGATACTATCTTAACTGACCAAAATTAACATCATCAGTAAGAAGACTATCAATATCATGTCTTTTCAGATATAATACACAAAGAAGGATTTATTTCAGCAGTATTTTTGCCAAAATACATACCTCGATCTAATCATAAGTATATAAACAGACAATCCATGAGAAAAGAAATGTACATGGAATGTTAAGCTATGGCAAAATGCTTAACCTTACTCATAATATTGGAAATGCAAGTAAAACTACAATTAGACCAGCAATAATAGACTAAGAAATTAGGACTGACTTTCAAACTCCAATTAAATAGAAATAATTATAAGACAATGCAGAACTATGGGGTTAAAATTCAGGAAATGAGGAAAACTCAGCAGTTACACCCAGTCAGTGTAAACATATTTTTCTCAAATGCTTCTACCGATTATTTAAAAGAAAAAAAAAAGTATTCATGATCTGATAGGAAGGAGGAGACTCATGAAAAAAACTATGCTTTGAGAAGGAAACATACAAAGTTATAGACTCAGGAAAAAAAAATGTGAATTGGAAATGGACCTGAACACACAGGATGAGAAGTCTAGTGTTGTATGATCTAAATCCCCGGTATGATTAAACTCTTTTAGACCTATTAATTCCTCTGTCTCCTAATATACTTTTCAATACCATATCACCATCCTAAGCCTCAAGTCCCTTCTAACTTACAAAGATATACTCTTTGGAACCCATCAAAAAGGAATGAGTTCTGGGATCCCTGGGTGGCTCAGCGGTTTAGCACCTGCTTTCGGCCCAGGGCGTGATCCTGGAGTCTCGGGATCGAGTCCCACATGGGGCTCCCTGCATGGAGCCTGCTTCTCCCTCTGCCTGTCTCTCTGTCTCTGTCTCTCTCTCTGTCTCTCTCTCTCTCTCATGAATAAATAGAAATCTTAAAATAAAAAAAAAAGAATGAGTTCTAAGACAAGATGAACAGACCCAAGAGTTTTTACCATCCATGAATTTAACACTAACTGTGTTGTGTGCAAGGAAACGGAAGACTGATAATTTTCAAGAGAATAAGAACAAATGGCAATTGTAGAAAAATGATAATAAACTAGTAACTGATATTGTGCTAACAATATTTTATGGTTAGGTATGCTGCAGTTATTCTAAATATTAGCTCCACCCAGACTTTGCACTGGTTTTCCCTTTGTACTGCATCTCAGAATCTGTGTCTTATATATCCCACAGCTGTATTCCAATGTTACTTTTACCAAGACTTGTCATTCCAGGGTGGGGGGAGGCCAAAGCAGGTGTACATTTTCTGTGTCAGTGAGTCTCAGGAGTATGGCTTTCAGTGTCCCTCTCTTTCCTCACCTGTAGTTCTGGGCCCAGCATGTATTACTCCCCCTCTTCCAGGGGTAAATTTTATTTTTAAAACTCCTATTGCCTCAGCTGCAATGGATTTTCATCAGTCAGAGTTGAAGACATTAACATCTCTGTCTCTTAACGGTTGATAGAACACCCAGAAAAAAGAAATGAGTAAAGATGAAGAACTGAACAGCCCCATAAGGCAATCTGAAGTAATTGGAATAGACAAAGCACTCCCAGCAACAACAAAAGACTTGTTTTCAAGTCAAGTTCAAGTTCAAGTATGCATGGAACATTTACCAACATGAAACTCTAGTTAGGTCCTAAGAAAGCCTCAACCAATTTCAAACGATTGGAATCATGTAGAGAACCAGATAAACTGCAAATAAATTTTAAAGGTGTATCTAGTCAAATAAGATTCACAATTTTGAAGACATTACTTACAAGATCTTTATATGAAGAAACTAAAATCCAATAAGTCTCCTGATTTTAACACAGACGTTTATTATGTGAAAGATCAGCTTCTACATATACGATAACATGGTTGACATACCATAATGCAAAAGAGTTATTTTTTTTTGTTCTTGCCATCTAACACAAGTCATTATACACATTCTTCACTCTGAACTATTGAACACTTTAATAAAATAAAAAGAATAACCCTAGTTGGATACATTGCGAAATGAGCCAACCTTTTCTATTTAGCAGTCATAACTAGCTCAGTTGTTGGTCCACTACCCCATGCTATAATACTAATGTGCTATGAAGTCAGTCAAAAGTATATTATTCATGGCAAAATACGCGTATTGCATCAAACCTATTATTGAGAATGTCATTTTATTATGCAAGAGAAAAAATATTACAGAACAATCAAGAAGACAATTAATTTTACTCTGAAGTCAAATTCCCTATTTTAAAGAAAAAAAGATCATTAACTCCAGCCCTTTCCTAATTATAAGATTGAATAGGCAGTATATAATATTTTCCAAATCCACATAAAAAATCATTTTATTTGAGTTAAGGTTGAAGGGAATTTGTATGACTTTGGGATATCTTTATGTAACCAGAAAGAGCCCCATACCTGAGTGTCAAAAATAATATTTTTAATCCTTACTTTATTTCTACTTCACATAAAGCAATACAAAGACTTTTTGATTGCTATATTTCCAAGATCACAATATTTGGCAAAGATTGCCAAAGATATACTTGTAAATAAAAGTCTTAACTCATTTGAAAATGTAGCATCTAAACTTAACTCCCTAGAACATTAGTTCTTTCTTATATAGTCAGAAATCAGGACAACCTATAAAAAAAAATAAAAACAACAACTCTGTGGTACACATTTCTAATGCTTGTTTTATTGAACTGGCTGTCACAGCAGGACTTTTTAATAAAAATTTTAGCATTTTTTTCTCTTTGGTGAAGAATGTATTAGCAGTAATCTAACAGTCAGAAACAGCAGCAGTGACTTTCTAATCAATAGGCAAATAGATTCCCTTCCTCCAACCCCATCTGCCTGATTTTGAACCAATATATGATAGAGATGGAATTGCTCTTTTTTTTTATTTTCAGAGGATTTACAACTTATTGACACCTATTTTGGAAGTTATATCAATTATTTAAAAATATTTTTAGGCTATGCAATGTAATGGGAAGAGCAAGAGGCCTAAGGCATTCTAACACTTCCAGGGTAAGATCTTAAGTTATATTAATTCCCTCATTCCCAACCTCCTTAGTAAAATTGTTATTATAGAGTTATTAGAGTCCAATGAAATATAGTAAGTCTCCCAGCATATTGCCTGCTAAATATTGGGTAATAAATAAGTGGTAGTTTCCTTACCTTATTTTATTCTGGATTATAATGCAGAATATTAAGGTAGGAGGAACATTAGCATATTCTATTTTTCAAATAATATGTGACTATCCAGTCTTATTCAGAATAGCCAATACTTATCCAGTCTTTAAGCACACACACACACACACACACACACACACACACACACACACTTTAGCTCTTACTGTATGCCAGGCACTGTTCATGGGATATTGGTGAACAGTATTAAAAAGAAAATAGTGCTCTCATAGAACTTACCATCTAGCACAACAAAGAAGCAATGAACAATAGACATAATAAGTAAGTTAATTGTAGGGTATGAAAGGACATCCCCTGGGCTATGAGAAACAGAAAAATAGGAAAAGATATGGGTGCTTCAGAATGATAGGTAACATTTGAAAGCACAATTAGAGTAGGCCCATTGAGAAATGACAGTAGAGCTATAAATTGAAAGTGGTGAGGATTTAGTCAAATAAGTATGTAAGGGAAGAACTTTCTAGGCAGAAGAGGTAGTCCAAAAGCCCTAAAGCAGAAGTATGACTGGTATATGCCCAAAGCCAGTGTGGTGGAAAGAGCTTCATTAAATACATGTGCCATATGAAACAGGAATGCCAAAGGGGAAGAAGAGTAGGATACTAAAATATATAAAGCCCTCATAGGCCATGGCAAGAAAGTTAATGCGTTCTCTTAGTGAAGTGGGAAGCCACCGTGGGGTTTTGTGAAGAAGACTGTTGTGATCAGATTCATAGATATTTTAAATAGGTTTATGCCTGGGCTGCTTTGATAAGAACAGGAACTAAGAGGAGAGGTAGCAGGGAACCCATGAAGGAGGCTATTTTATTAACCCAGGTAACAGAAGATGGGGACTCAGGCTAGGCTGGTGTATGAGTGTTGACAGAGTTTGGAAGCTAACCACCATGGGGAATGTAACAAGTAAAGGAAATACAACCAGTGCTTCAAAATCTTTGAATCTAGTTTCTTAATTTCATTGCCCCACTAAAATACATCCATTTGAACCATATACATGTGTCATTTTTATAGATAAAATGGTGAAATTTCTACAATTTCTTAATTTCCTAGCTCATGAATTCCATTAGGGTGGGGATTTTAACTGATTTTGTTCTCTGCTATCCTCTGGGCCTAAAAACAAGGCTTGACTTTAATAGAAGCTTGATAAATATTTGTTTAACAAATGAATGGGTTTAGTTTTTTAAATGAGCTTAATACAAAATCAAATTTTCTTATAGTAATTAATTCCTTTTTTCATTTATTCTTCATTTATTACATATCTCCAGGCACTAGAGCCCCTACTTTCAAGGAGCTAACTTTCTGTGTGATAGAAATGAAAAATACAAGTTATCGATACCACTGTTATACATGAATTATCAGAGAAGCTCTCATATGGGGTTATCATACAGTATTTTGAAAATACAGAGGGAATTGGTTAACTGCCTAGGAGGGCAATATATATTTGACAAAAATTGATATTTGGGTTGGGTTTTGACATATGAATATTATTTCAAGAGGCAAAGAATCAGATAAATTAGTATATTGCCATGGTTTTACTCTTATTTCTGGAAATATTTCATACCATTCATTATTTTTATTAAAAAAAGTAAATGTATAAGCCATGCCATAATCTAAATCTAAATGAAAACACAACTTCATTGTTTGCAGAACTAGTTTACATGGTGCAAAATTTACTAATTAAAACATTAAGAATTTCTTTCTTTAGCAAATGTAATCCCTTCTGAAGGGAATACCCAATGAAAAAAATGGATAGAAAGAGCTTTCTTGATTTTGATGCCAAAATTCCTGGAGTTTATATTCAGATAACTATTTGCAGTTTGAGTACTTTATACAATTTTTGCAAAGGAATGTTGCAGGCTAATACATGTCGTGATAAATTTGAAATTAGACAGAAATTGGTTAACCTAATTCTTTCAGGGAAGAATGTGTCGATCTCAATAAAAGGAGGTCAGAAAGAACAAGATAGGAAATGGAGAGGAAGCAGTGGAAATAGGGTTACTCAGAAAGACTTTGGACCTGTCCTGTAAATCTAGAATATTTCAGGTTCCATCTTGCATCCGTACTTGAGCTCCCGGTATTTTTTTCCTCTCTTTCTTAACTGAGTACCCTTCTAGAAAGTCTTTATATTTGATTTTAAATATATTGACCTGGCTGTCAAAGATTCCTGATAAAAAGCTTTGAGTTGTAAGAAAAGCACACCTGTGCAAAACATGTGCTTGCTTACTGTCCTATGCTTGCTGAATGGATGATGCCATTCATCCCTATAGTTGTTATAAAACCAAACAAGTACCATGTGTGAGTGGGGAAAATCTTTGGGCACTGATAAAAGGAAAATTCCTTAAGATAAATAAGGTAGCCATTTCATGATACTTGACTCAGTACAGAAGTGTTCTTAGAAATAGATTATAGTCAGCTATGTTGCATTGGCTTACTAAAGAGGACATAACAAACATCATAAAGATATAATGATGCAATCTAATCATACATGAATCTAACTTACCCATGAGGGCAGGAACAAGGCCCACACCAACATGTGGGCAACAGAAGTCTTTAGAACAAAATGAACACAGGAAGAAAATAGTGTCAGATGGGGCACCTGGGGCTCAGTCAGTAGAGCATGTGACTCTTGATCTCAGGGTCTTGAATTAAGCTCTGTGGAACTTAAAAAATAATGTCAGATAATTATAAAGCCTCCTTTATCTGCTTACTGTGATTTCTATTTCTGTGTTTGCAGGGGAACTCTACTCAGAGGAGCTTGTAGAGAGGTCAGGTGTCTAATGAAGCTGGCACGAATACTTGGGTATCTTTCCTAAGATAACAAAAAGAGGGACAAGAGAAAACAGATTTAACTTTTCTTCCCCAATTCCAATCTTAGGCTTGAATCCTTGAGAACTTCACCCTTAGACAATTTCCTTAGCGACAAGCACAAAAAATTGGTAAGTTTGCTTATCAGGATAGTAGCAAACTTCCCTTTCTGCACATGATACCTCTTCAAGTTCTTTCACAAATCATAAAACTCATTGTCTGCTAGAGAGAAGGCAATTACAATAAATTCAACAAAGCATGCCTGCAGAGGTTGGGTAAACACTACTGTTGATAGTTAGCTATATCCTCCCGACCAAACCTTTTCCTCTGTTTGCCAACGTACCATTCTATACTTTAAATTCCTTTAGAATGAAATTTGATCTATCCTTTTGCCTTCATCTTCTTGGGGCCCAAGATGATTGGTAGTATGCAGCAGGTGAGATGTATAATAATATGTGAGAAAGTATTAAGTTATTTAATAAACAGGATCATCACTTGAAAAATAAATAAAATCATACTTTATATTATTTAAAAAGCACTATTTCTGTTTAACTAGATAGGTAACATATGGGTAGGTAGACAGATGAAAGATAGACAAATAGATGAGATAGAATGTATGTGTATATAATGAAAATCTAAATCTTCTACTGAAAAAACTTGGAAAATATTTATGATATTTATTTAATACTAGGAGAGAGAATGTCTACATGAAATGAAAGCAAAACAGGCTCTTTAGAAATAATAGATATGACTGTCTTTTAAACTGTATTTCTACATATCGAAAAACACCACAAACAAAATTTAAAGCAAGTATAATGCATAAAATATAATAGATACACATCACAGATGAAGGATTAATATCCTTAATAAATAAATTATTGCAAATCAAGAGGATCAAATTTCCACCCAAGATTAAGTATTTAGCCTTTTAACTAACTTATTCTCCTCACAAAGTGCTAATGAAAATAAAGAAGAAACATTAAAAACCAAATCAAGATCAAAAGAGAGAATGATCCAATCAGCTGAATGAAAACTAGGAGATACAGAGCAAATGTTATCTTTTTTGTTTTGTTTTGTTTTGTTTTGTTTTCCTTTTTCCCCAGATTTACTGAAGTATAATTTACAAATGTAAACTGTATATATTTAATGTGTACCATGCAATTTTTTATTATACATTGTAAAATGATTATCACAATCAAGCTAATTAACATACTCACCATCACACAGGGTGATCATTTTTTGTGTATGGGAAAAACACTTAAGATCTATTCTCTTGGCAAATTTCAAGTATACAACATGGTATTATTAACTATGGTCACCATGCTGTTCATTAGATCAACAGAACTTGTTCATTGTACATAAGTGAAACTTTGTAGCCATTGACTAACATACCTCCATTTACCCTATACCTGGCCTTGGGCATCCACCATCCTCCTCTTCTATGAATTTTACTTTTTAAGATTCCATGTATCAATTAACACTCTGCAATATTTGTCTTTCTGGGCTGGCTTGCTTTACTTAGCATAACATCCTTCAGTTGTATCTCTGTAGTTTCAAATGACAGAATTTCCTTCTTCTTAAGGCTGAATGATATGTGTATACACATCATATCTTCTTTACCCATCAAGCCATCAACAGACACTTAAGTTGTTTCCATGTTTGGGCTATTGTGAATAACGCTGCAGTAAACGTGGGAGTGCAGATATTTCTTCAAACTCCTGTCTTCATTTCTTTCAGATACATACAAGATGGAATTGCTAGATCATTTGATAGTTGTTATTTTTAATGTTTTGAGGAACCTCCATATTGGTTTCCATGACTACACTAATTTCAGTAGTTTCTTTTTTATTGAAAAATCCCGATTTCAATAATTTCTAATTGAAGGAAAAGTTAGGCAAAGCTCAGAAACCCCTACTACTGTGACAACGGAGGGGAAATAAAAATAATCAAATAGACAAATGTTACCAATAAAGATGTGGAAGAAACTCCACACCCAGAGGAAACAGGGTCCTAATAATAAATCCTTCAGATGTATTGTTGAAAGTCTTCAGTTGGGGCACCTGGGTGGCTCCGTGGTTGATTGTCTGCCTTCTACTCGGGTCATGATCCCAGGATCTTGGGATGGAGTCCCACGTCGGGCTCCCTGCAGGGAGCCTGTTTCTCCCTCTGCCTCCTTCTCTGTCTCTCTCACGAAAAATTAATAAAATCTTTTTTTTTTAAAGAAAGTCTTCAGTATTTCCAGATCAAAAGGGCCCACTAATTTTAGACAAGAACACTGAAAGAAGAAACAAAATCAGAAGTATCCTGGTTTAATTTTTGAACTGAAATGATGAAAATTTTGAAGGTTTTCAGAGAGAAAAATCAAGTATTGTATAAAGAGTTTCACTACCAAGAGAATTCTCAGTGCCAAATATCAGAGAACCATAGAGTAATTTCTAAACATTCTGAAGGAAGATAATTTTAAACATAGAAATTATACTCAGTCAAATTATCATTTAATTGACTATGCATGTACACATTCAGGTATAGATTTAATTAAAGTAATTTATCTTTGAGATCTATTACTTTGGCTTTTTAAAAAGATGAGTAAGCTGTATAAACATAAGATCAAATGAAAGATCATTCAAGATACAGATTAATATGAGGCAAGTAGGAGAATTTTTTAAAATATCATAGACAAATGATACCAATAACTTTGAAAACTTTGACAATATATGTCAATACCTGAGAACATAGAAATAAGCAAACTTCACCCAAGTAGAAAAGGAAAACTTTCATGGGCTAGAATCTATATGATAAATTGCAAATGTGATCAAAGTTCTATCCAGCCAAAAGTGCCAGATTTTATACCAAACACCAGAATTTTCAAAAAGTGATAACCCATATCCTTAAGTCTAAGGAGTAATTTTAGGAAGTAGTATTAATTTGAATAACTTCTTTGAGAAGAGAAAAAATAAAGAAATTATGCAATAAATGAACACCTTTATTATAAGTGGCATGTTGATTTAAGAATACTGAAATGTAGGTCGAAAAATGGCAATTCCTTTTATCTTTTTAACCCACCCAAAGCCTAGGAAAGAGATGGAAAGCTTCAATATTTTATATGAACTTTCATATTTGGATACTAAAGATAGACAATAAATTAACATACACACACATCAAAAAACACCCACCAACTAGTCTTTATTAATATATTTGAAAAGATTCAATAAACATTTACTAATCTGAAAGAATGTTATAATGATGAAGTTGAACAATATTGCAGACATGAACATAAGACATATAATATAGTAAGAACCTGACATAACACAGGAAGAAAGAGCCCCTAAAATTCAATCATACAAAACACTGAGTTACATTATTTCAAGCAACTGAAATGTTCAGGAAGAACCTGCCTTGTCACTATCCCAAGAGTTCAAGAATCCTATCACATGACCCAGGTTCCTTGTTAGTAGCAGCTACAATTGGTAGTTGTTAGGTTAAATACCAAATGGGGTGATTCTAGGTTTTTTAGCTAACTGGACCACAAAATTACTGGGAAACATACCCATTAATCTCCCTACTTTCAAAGTCTGAGTTACTTCCTGTGTCTCTGTCCAGTTTCATTCTCTCCTTCATTCATTTCTTACCTACCCTGAAAAGATGAAACAGTTGGCTTATTCCCAATTAAGAATGAAGCTAAACAGGGGATGGCTACTAACTGCCAATTGTTTTACATCCAAATCTGATCATTGGTCATATTACCCAATGATCAATGAAATTGTAAAATTGTAAAATTATATTCAAATACATACCAAAATATCCTATCTGTAGAAGATAGCTATGTAGATCATAAGGAGAAAGCTATCTGGGTAGAGGGTTGAATAGAGAAAGAGAGTGAAGGAAGGAGACAGAAGGATGAAAAGCAGTTGCTTGCTAGTGAGCGCATTTGTTAAGTACGTGAGTGGTTTTCTCTTGGGAAAGAACTAAAGTGGCAACTTTCCTTTTTTATAATTTATTATTCTTTATGTTATCTTCCTCAAAATGAACCCATACTTTTCAGATTCAAAAGCAAAACCAGTAAATATTTATAAATTAGCAAGAATAAGTGGAAGAAAAATGTTTAAATTCCTTCAAAAAGTAAGTTACACTGTTCACATTTATGTTTTTTTTCTTTTATTAACCATAAATCCTTGTGTATCTCCAAGGTTATATATATATATATATATATATATATATATATGTGCTTATATTTTAAGTGGCACATTTCTTTTATTGAAAGCACATATTATAAAATGAATAAATATATTTTTCAATCTGTATAAGTAGGGTAATAGACATAGAGAAAAACACAGGTAAGCCTGATGGTTCCAGGCAAAGTAGGAATTGTGCAAAGAACTGGAAGGACTGATTAGTGTGGAATATGAGATAAAATACTCAGTTATAAAAAGGACCTAAGAATGTGCTGCAGGATAAAATTTTTACCAATATTTCAGAAGGAGAAAAAAAATATCTCAGAAGGAGAATTTCTTTAATTGACTTGATTCTCCATCTTCTGAAAATACAAGTCTCTGACTTGTCCTGCTGTTTAACAATGTATCCAATTGAAACCACAATTAATAAAAAATGAAGATGGGACATCCTGTAACCAAGAATTGATGAATATAAGGATCAAAAGAATAAACCATCAGGCATGGAGTTGAAAGTAATAAAGTAGAAGTAAGAAAGCTGCACATCTGTGCTGTGCATAAGCCAGATCCTCCTGAGTACTCAGTGTTGCCTTTAGATTATCACTAGATAGTTACTGCAGGTAACTAGAAGCAGTCCATTGGCAGAATTGTATGGTTAGGGACTTACTGACACCATATCTGAGGCAATATTCCCCATATTATTTGACTTCTAGTTAAGGGGAAAAAAAACAAAAAACACAAGACACTGCAAAATTTCTTGCCTAACTAGCATGAGCTCATAGGGGACTATTTATCCATGTTGGGATAAAGAGTTCCAAAGAATTAGGCTCCATGCTTCCTCTTAGATCCAACCTTTACCACTCAAAGCTGAGGTGCAGTGTTTGTGTGTGTGCATGTGTGAGTAAATTTTGGATTACAGACATTTTTACAATGATTTTTCACAACACTCTCTTGCTCAGAGGGCAGGTATGTGTGCATTTTCTTTTATCTTTATTTAATTTGAGGGCAATTTGTATTCTTGCTTAAGGTTTTGTCATGAAGTTGTGGCATATAGACTTAATAAAGATGAACCTATAATGACATATCAGAATCACCCAAAGTCCATAATTTACTGAAAGGTTCACTCTTGTTTTTTTTTTTTTCCACTCTTGGTTTCTAAATTCTATAGGTTTGAACACATGCATAAAAACATATGCCCATCACTTTAATATACAGAATATTCTTTGCTGCCCTAAAAATTCTCTGTGCTCTGCTATACATCCCTCTGCCATCTGCCACCCCTGGCAACTACTGATTTTACTGTCTCCAGAGTTTTGACTTTTCATTTTATATATATTTTTTAAAGTTAAAAGGAAACCGATTTTTAAATGCCAGTTGTAAATACTTATGTGATGACTAGCATAGAGTAAATGCTATAAACTGATTGCAACTCTAAAGAAAAATGCACAGATTGTGAATAAACACAAACTTGAGTAAATAACATATCAAGTCACTACCAATCTATGAAAGGTCAAAATATCCATACCGAAATAATGTAGAATACTCATAAAATATAATTAATTATGGTTAAAAGCATGCTTTTGTACAAACTTTTAAGTTTCATGGTTTTCTAAGATTATAGAAAAGTTTTAAGTAAAAGAAGAATAGAGAAACCATACCTAACTTGGGAAAAACATATCCTGTGGAGGTTGCATTTGAACTGTGTCTGAATGAACCCCAGGAGATTTTACTAGACACCGTCCCTACTGCCCAGTGAATGATGAATATATATATTGCTGCTTGGCTAAATGAATGGATCAAAGAAATATATCACACACCCAGTCATAGTCACATAATGGCACAAAGAGAAAAAGCTATTGGTAAGGAACATGGATAAGTAGGCAAAGCTGGTTACATCTACAGCAACTAGTCCAATGCAATGAACATGATGAGCTCACTTCCGAAATTCAAATTTACTGTCTCATAAACGTAAGTTATAAAAGATATTACAGAAAAAGTATGACACATTATTCTTGCTATTCGGTTATGCATTAAACCAAACATATATGTGCAACTTTTAAATGAAAATTAAGTAACAATACTAGATAAAATAGATTCAAATTAAGAGTAAGTGCTAAGTAAATGGCTTAAAAACAATAAATATTCTGAGTTAACTAGAGGACATATCACACTAAAGTCTAAAATGGTTTGAGAAAATCACTGTAATTTTTCTACAGTGGAGGGAAGGGGGGGGGTCTCAGAATTAAAGCCTGTTGAGAATAGAAAGGAAAACAAAAGGGAAGTAAATTTTCTGATTATCTTAAAGTCTAAATGCATCATTCAAAAGATATGACAATCAGCACAATACAAAAAATAAAAGGAATTCAGGGAAATAAGCAAACTTAAGTATATAGAGTAGTCCACTGGATATTCCATCTACCTCCAAGAGTAATTCATTTGTGTACTAGAAGAAAATCAGCCATATGCATTGAAAGCAAGGAATCATATGACAAGTTCTAGAATTTAAGTTTAAGAATCTTGAGATACTTTATAAAACCACGAAAATAAGAAGCTCCCCTATTTTTTTGCCAAAGTATAAGCTATGCACTTTAATTTGCATAAAAATGTTAAGATGAAAAGCAAAATGGGTATTATTCTGCTGCCAACCTCCTTCCTGCCACTCAACCAAGCCAATTTTGGATGCTTTACTGAGACCTGCCTTCATGGTTTTTCTTAAAGCCGTATACATTTCCTACACCCAGTCTTTCCATGAATGGAGGTACCACAAAGAGTCTCATTAAGAAATATCTTTTTAGGGATCCCTGGGTGGCGCAGCGGTTTGGCGCCTGCCCTTGGCCCAGGGCGCGATCCTGGAGACCCGGGATCGAATCCCACGTCGGGCTTCCGGTGCACGGAGCCTGCTTCTCCCTCTGCCTGTGTCTCTGCCTCTCTCTCTCTGTGTGACTATCATAAATAAATTAAAAAAAACTTTAAAAAAAAAGAAAGAAATATCTTTTTAGAGCACCTGGGTGGCTCAGTGGTTGAGCATCCGCCTTTGGCTCAGGTCGTGATCCCAGGGTCCTGGGATCAAATCCCACATCGGGCTCCCCGCAGGGTGCCTGCTTCTCCCTATGGAATATTAACATATAGGTCTCTATCTCCATCTTCACTGCTAAATAAGAGTAAATTTTAACACTTCATAATTTAATGTTAATCATTGGTGAAAATACATTACACTGTTAAAATATTTTCTCAATTTGTTTGAATAAAAATATTTAAAACAAAAAATGTACTTATTATACTGTGGCACATAGATTTGCAAAGTAAAATTTAATTCATAGAAATTGAACCCATTAAAATAATAGTTGGCTCTGTTTGTCATTTTATTTAATTTTTTTCCAACTTGTGTTTTGCATAAAATTTTTTTGAATGACTATTAGTAGAGTATGCATTCTTGTTAGAGTAACGTGCCGCTAACTCTCCATTGATGTGGACAAAAAACACGTATTCCTAAATTTTCAAGTCTGCCTATGCATATTCTAAGACGAAACAGAATTTTTCACAGTATTAAGAAAGAAAAAAAAAAAACTTTAGTGCCTAGTAAACACTTCAAAGGAGTCTGCAGAGGTTCCAACGGGATCTCATCTTCCTTGTTTGAATTATTTTAGAAGTGAGAACTACGAACATAACCTTGCATGAGCGAGAGAAATAATGCACATTTTATTTTCAGAATTGTACATGTAGTGTGTCTTCCTTACCTTTTCTATTATTTTGCCAACTCAAAATCAACACAAGATGTATCCCAAACATTGTATCAGCAAATATTCTCTCCTTGGAAACCAAGAAAGCTTAATACAATAGGAAGAATGTTGGAACCAAGAGTAGGAAACGTTGTTCCACTCTGACCTAGATTAAGGATACTTATCTTGGCTTCTCTCTTCTTTAATTTACTCATGTAGAAATTGAGAAATAAAGGCATGTGTCCTGTGTTTTATAAGGACTGCTGTGAGAATCATATAAGAGAATATTTGAGGGGAAAGTTGTAAAGTCCAAGTTGCTGAAGAAATTTAAAATATCTAAAAATTAAAAAAAAATCTAAAAATCACTAATAGTGGGGGGAAAATAGTAAACTGCTATCTCCTGGTAATGTGGTAACATAATTGATTCTAACAAGCCTCATCCTTCAGGTGAATCCTCAATACTTACTAATTGTATTTTCTCTCTCCCTTTTTAAAGAAATTCAGCAGCCTATGCTATTATACAAACTGAATTGCCACGCGAGTTCAGAACTTTTTAAAAATTCACGAGCCTTTCAAATCTCACACAAAAATTAGGTTTGGACTACAGGCCTGAGACTTATTACTCAATATTTATTGAGATAGACATGTGATTTAAACTAAAATGAAGATAGAAAATGCAATCATTATCCATCTATTTGGCATATCTATGAAAAGTTATTATGACATTTTATTATACCTTTTCATTACACTATTTTCTATGTTAATAGAAACTTTATAATGTTGGAGGCATCTAAAAAAATCCTTAAGCATATAGCATACATGGAATCAATCCTCTAAGTCAGTATATTTTATAACTCCTATTTATGCTATAGTACAGAATTACCCATGAAAACTGAAAAGTCAAGACAAATGATCAGCACTTAAGGAGAATAGAGGCAATAATCACATCTCTCTTATCAATTCGATTGTTTAGTTAACAGGTTATCAATCAGGTGAGGATCAACTCAGAACCAAAGCCCTCCTTCTAGGTTAAGATAAAGAAGTCACCCTTGAGGCAGAGCCAACTAAAGTCCCTTTGATCTCTCAGGACTGCCATACTTGCTTTTGATGTCAGAAAACATTTTTTTTCAAAGACAAAGCCTTTTATTTCACAATTTAAGTTATGGCTCAAAATGCAAAGATTTCATTTTTCCCTAAAAAAATACTTTGTGAATAAATTTGAGTAAATTTAGCAATAAATTCAAAACTTTAAAAATAAAACAGCGAGAGTATTTCTAATTTGTGCTGTTGGAACAAGACTACGGCTTTTTTAGGTGAACATTTAATGTGTACAAGTGATGCTGACAAATGTATTTCTTCCTTAAAAGTTAATTTTCATGGTAATGGATTTTTAAATAGGTGACTAATGTTTTTGACAAGCCTGAAATTTCTGGAAATGTTCTCTCATTCATTGGAACAAAATGATTTCACATGAATCTCTGGATCATGATATTCCAAAGTCTTCAGAAAAAAGTCATAGAGCAAGTTTTCCAACTGCTATTTTTAGATGGGGTAAGTATGTTTAAGATATACTTAACTAGCTGTGTTCTGTGTTCTACAGAATGAGTAAAATATCATTTGTGAATTTAACTCTTAAAGGATTTTAATAGTTTACAAAATCTTGTACTTGTTTCAAAAATCCATTTCAAAATACAATCTGTTTATGTATCCCTATTTTTTAAGAAGAGCTACATAATAATCAAGTATTAGAGAGCATAGACAGATATTTTGCATGTTTGAAAATGGGTTTATCATTTCAGTCACCCGAAATAATGAAGCTTTGCATACTTTCATAAGTCTATAGTAGAAAAATAGCAGCCGTTAAAACTTTTAAAATAAATAGAGATTAGATAGAGACATACACATATGTATACAAATATTAGGCTACAGATTTAATATTTATTTTGCATAAGAAAAAAATAATAAATACATAAGCTTTCCATCTTTAAAATACATGATTTGGGGTCTTTTTATTGCATCAAACAAAGCAACTTAAGCTTAGCCTTTATGTTGCCAAATATAAAAAAAATTACATACAGATGTTTGTTTATCAGCTGCCTCTAAAATAAAGAACAAAGCTCTGAATTTGGCCTCTAAGACAATCAGAAGCATTTCTATTTTTTTTTCTAATTTCTCTTGAATAATATGTAAATCTCACCAAATTAGATTTTTTAGCAGGTGAAATTTAGCATCGTCTATCTAACTCCAGGGATAGATATAGATCTTCCTCAACTTAGGATGGGGCTACGTCCCAGTAAACCCATCATAAGTTGAAATATTGTAAGTAAAAAAATGCATCAAACACCTCACCTACCAGATATAGCTTAGCCTAGCCTACCTTAAACATGCTTAGAACACTTACATTAGCCTATAGTTGGGAAAATCATCTAACAAAGTCTATTTTATAATAAAACATTGAATACCTCATGTAATCTATTGACTCTATATACTAAAAGTGAAACACAGAATGGCTGCATGGGTACAGAATGATTGTAAGTATATTGTTTGTTTACCTTCCCTATCCTGTGCTAAGGGCTGTAACTTGACACCATCATCCAGCCTCACAATAAAGCATCATACCCCATATCCTACTGAATTTTTAGATTTCTACAGAATGCATAATGCTTTTGCACCACTGTAAAGTTGAAAAATCATTAAGTCAAACCATTTTAGGTTGAGACCATCTGCACTGAGATTTGTTGATTTTAATGATTTTTTTTTCATTTGGCCATGAATACTTCACTGCCTTTTATGGGAAGTGTAACATATAGCCAACATAAAATTAATATTTTCCCATAAGGAATCACTGAAAGAATATCATTGTGTGGGTTTTATCCCACACTGCTAGATAAATGAATAAATGGCAAAGTTTCCTTGATGCGGGGCAGGATCCCGAAGTGCTTATGACATGACATCATTCTGCCAGTTTCTCAAAAGATGAAACACCTATTTTTGTGTTTGAAAATACTCAGAGTCATGTGTTTAGCATCTGTATGGTCTGCTGTTATTACTCTCATCTTTACTGACAGTCACTTCAAATTTTCATTTCATCCATTGCCACACTCAAGTTTCCTTATCTTTACCACTAGATTTCTGGTTTAAGTTAGCCAATATAACTATTCCTTTCAATACATATACTTCTTTTTCCCAAAATTTACATTTTCTTGTATCAAATACAATGCATAATTTCAATTTTACTCTATCCACTTTTTGTTGTAGGTACATTAGTGGCTTCCCTTTCTTAAAAGTATATACTCTTATAAACAACAATAAACCCAGCACAACTTATCCCTTCTTCCTCCTGTCCCTGCTACGTACCTTCTCCTTCTCCTCTTTCTCAGTTCGCCCCCTCTCCCTCTGCTCCACACTTCTATTAGGACTACAGCATACTTGGCACTTGCCAACTGCTCTACACGGGGCTGCCTAAGCATTTTACATATTTTCTTATCTTTTGGTAAATAGTCTTCTTCTATCCAATTTAAAAATGAAGGAACTTAGATCTGGTTAATTAAGTTTTCCTTAATCAGTAAGCTCTTTGTTGTAAACTATATTTTATTTCATAATCCACACCCAACTACCTAAATTTATGTAACAGCATGTGATTTTTAGGTCTTTTCATGATTTTGTCACCAAGACAAAACTAATAAGAAGCAAGAAATATCTTTTTTTATTTTTTATTTTTTTTTAATTTTTATTTATTTATGATAGTCACACAGAGAGAAAGAGAGAGAGAGAGGCAGAGACACAGGCAGAGGGAGAAGCAGGCTCTATGCACCGGGAGCCCGACGTGGGATTCGATCCCGGGTCTCCAGGATCGCGCCCTGGGCCAAAGGCAGGCGCCAAACCACTGCGCCACCCAGGGATCCCCAAGAAGCAAGAAATATCTCATTTTTATCAGGTTGCCATAACCAAAAACACATAAAGAGAATTCCATCTTTTTTGTACTTCAATCATTTCTGTAGCATGAATTATGGAAATTCTCGCTTTAACTGACATAAACTTTCTTTTTGTTTTTTATTATTGATTCCAAACTTTACAACACATCTTTTCAGTCTTCTTTCCCGGGCACCCAGCCATCAACGACATAAACAATCCTCATATCCAGAAACACCATACAAAGTTGAAACATGAATGCAAATATCCATGATAGGATCTTGCTCATTTTTTGCACACCTCTTTGTTATAGATCAGCAAGTTTATGGTCTAGTATTATTACTACTTTACTGTGTTATTTTAAAAGCATAATCTTCTAGAGAGTTCTTGCTTACTTTGGTTGGAACACTGTCTACTGAAGACTAGGCTAAGCATAATTTAAAGTTAAGAGAACACAAATAAAGTAATAGCTTATTCCCTTATTGGAATATAATAAGTAAAATTCTAATTTAAAAAGTATAAAGTTCACTAAAATTCACCCAAAAAAATATGTTATGAAGTGACAGTTGGCTGTATTAAAGATAAATGTAAGAGCAGTAAAATTAACATAAAAACACAAATTTGAAGCCAACGTACCTATACTTCTCTTTCAAAAGATTTCCATTTATTTGCATTCCGTACAGTACCAATTGATATCCTAAATATCAATAGTTTTTGACCAAAATAGCACATTTTTCAGATACTTTCTGATATTTTACCATCATATTTTCTTCAAGGATCATTCACAAAGATTTTTATCATTTACCTTCATATGCTTGAAGTAGAGGCAGATAAAATTACCATTAAAAGATAATTTAAATGTAAAGAAATTATATCCTTTCCTAGTGTTTCAAAGTAGTAGAAGCAAGAGTAGAAACTGCTGTGCTGATTTTGTAAGAAGATGTCCTAAACTGGTAAATCAGTGATGGATAATTTCACAAAATTATTGCAAATTTTTGAGTGGCTCACAATTTCTCTTGCCATCTTCAGTCATGTCAGTATAGTTCTTTTATTTGCCTTGCAATTTAAATGTGCAAATTTTGATGAGAAATTTTCCACAAATATAGTTCTATAAGCACAATCAAAATTGTGATCAAGTGCCGATTCTGTATGTAAGCAGCCATGACAAGCCATGGATCCTCAAAAAAAATATAAAATGCATCTGTTTTATATCTAAGACATAAAATTGTTTAATGTAATTCATGCATGTTCCTTCCCAGGGCTTAGATCAGTTATTTGATCTTTAACTTATTGGAATGGATCAAACTGGGACAAATGTGAAAAACAAAGAAAAATAACTTATTTTTCATGATTGTATGTAGTGTATTTTAATAAGTTTCACAATATTGTTAGTTAAGATTTTTTCATGATTTTGTCACTAAAATTAGCAAACTGTAAAGATTAAATATCTACATGTTTGCATGCAGGCACATTTATTTTCTTAGAGTAAATATTTAGTGGTGGAATTGATACAGAAAATGTTTGAGAATATCCCAAATATTCCTTTCCAAACCTTAAGATGCTTACATAAATGTTTCCAGGATTAATTTTCTAGACTTTTAACCAGGAAGTTCAAGTCATATGATTATAGTGGCCAATTAAGTGTGTTAATATGTAAAGTGGGCTAGTACATTGCAGGGACACAACAAACAAAAAAGTGTATACACTATGAAGACCAATCAGGTCTGCCTAACCAATCTCCCTCAATAAGCCCATTTTATTTACAAACTTTTTCCTCCAAATTTCTTCAGTATTTTCCCCTATTTTTATGTAAACTTACATCTCCTGGTGAATAGTTCTTGTAAAACCTCTCATATATTTCCATTTCTATTAACTAGCAATAGCTATCCTCCTTGTAAAGCAACCTAAATTGACCTACTTTCTAAACCCCAAAGCACCAAGCAGTTCAAGAACATTTATAAATGATGTCAAACCCAGGGTTTAGATAGCCCACAGCTAGGTAAGGAGGCAGTATCTAAAAGTAATAAGATCTAGACAAGATCATACTCACAAATAGAAGGATCCTTGAAACTATCAAACCACCTTGATGTTTTGAGCCATACCGGAATACCAGAAATCTGAATCAAACAAAAACTTCCCAATATAGTCTCCTACATGTATGTCCAGAAGAAACTAACCTAAAGAACCAGTGAGATTCTAGGGCTGAGCAAATCCTTAAAAATAAACAAAACCAACAACACAAAAAAAGATACCATAGAGTGACCATTTTCCCCCAAATCACCAGAGTAGTGAATATGCTGGCACTAGATCTATTCTCAAATGAGGAGTCAAGTCTCACTGAGGGAACAATTTTATGTCTAATTTAAAGATATCACCTGGGATCCCTGGGTGGCGCAGCGGTTTAGCGCCTGCCTTTGGCCCAGGGCGCGATCCTGGAGATCCGGGATCGAGAACCACGTCGGGCTCCCGGTGCATGGAGCCTGCCTCTCCCTCTACCTATGTCTCTGCCTCTCTCTCTCTCTCTCTCTCTCTCTCTATCATAAATAAATAAAAATTTTAAAAAAAGAAAAATAAATAAAGATATCACCTAACATCATATTATATTATTTCCTTAGTCTAGAAAAGGAGAAGAGGCAAAAAGTCCTAGATTCAACACAAAGTCACATTGTTGGCTGAAGACTGGTCATATCTAAAAATTCCTTATACCAGATACAGTAGAATAGACAGCATTTTACGTGATAGTGAAATAAATGATATTGTAATTCCCTTCACATTTTTCACATTTTCTCTTATGAGTTACATCAAAAAGAAATCTAACTTTGGGATTTTTCTTCATTAAACTTTAGAAAGTACAACTATGTAGAAATCAACGTTGTCCTTGCACTGGTGGCACCTAGGTGGAAGACTTAATTTTTTTTTAAAGATTTTATTTATTTATTTGACAGAGAGAGAGAGAAAAAGAGAACAAGCAGTGGGGGGTGGTAGGAAGGGGGAGAGGGCAAGCCCTTCACTGAGCAAGGAGCTCAACAGGGGGCTCGATCCCATGACATTGGGATCATGACTTGAGCTGAACAGACACCTAACTGAATAAGCCACCCAGGCACCCCTAGATGGAAGATTTAATAATGATATGTGATAGTCCCTATGAGATAATTCCATATTTTGAGCTATTGATCATTACCTAAGTTTAGCCCATATTGTTTTTCACTTCAGTGGAAAGTATATCAAGTTTATTTACTTATTTTTAAAGACTTTATTTATTTATTCATGAGAGACACAGAGAGAAAGAGAGGCAGAGAAACAAGCAGAGGGAGAAGCAGGCTCCATGCAGGAAGCCCAGTGCAAGACTTGATCCCGGGACTCCGGGATTACTCCCTGAACCACAGGCAGATGCTCAACCACTAAGCCAACCAGGGATCATGTATATCAAGTTTAAAAATGCCAGTTTATGAGTATGTTAAAAGTTTGACAAAAGCATTATTTGAATTAAAAAGATAATAATGATTATTTCAAAATCAATTTTTGATAAAATTTCTTACTTGTTATATTCTCAATAATTTTTTCTTCAACCTGAAATCATGCATACGGAATTGGCAGATTGACATGCTTTGTAGATCGAATGACATGTACTGACAAAATAGCAAGGAGATACACATTTCAGAGCCCAGAATTATTGAAATTTATGAAAAAAATAATATTCATATTTAGGATGAGGAGGAGCTATTTCATAGAGCTACATGTCACTAAGAATGTGATGAAGCATTAATATTGAGGGAAGACAGAAAGAAGGGAGGGCACCAATTCAGGGAAAATTTAAAAAAGGTGAATTCTAATGAAAGGGGAACATTAGGTAGGAATTAGTCACTTGCCTTATAAAAATGTGCACTTCAAGTGAAGAAAAATCTAGTACTGTGTATTATTCTAACATGACATTTCTCAGTTGGAGTTTAATGGGAGATCTTTTTTTATATAAAAACACTTCAATTCTACAAAGTAATTTACTAATAAAAGAATTCAAATGAGAAAAATTTAGTTTGGGGGCAATATTTTTAACTAAGAATGCAAAAATACAAGTAGTTGATAGATTGGAGATAGAGAATTCTTTTGGAAAAATATGATTCTTCCTCTCCTTAAAAAAAACTCTTAAGTATCATTTGCTAGAATATTACATGACATTTTATATATCTGGAAAACTGACATAGATGGTACATATGATTTATTAGAATAAAATATACATGTTACAGTGTGAAAACAGACTCTTGTATACAAAAGTGTAGCTGCTGACAGTGAGGTAAAGGTGTGGACAACCCAGTAGGGAGACTCTTCATATTGAAAACACACAGAAATTAATGTATTTTTAAGAAAACTAATCCATATTCAGTACTCATGGTCACCATTAGGCACCAGGTGACTGAAGGAAGAGAGTATGCATACATTTCTATTTCATGTGCCTTAACCTCAAGAAAAGCTATACATATAAGGGAACTTGAACAATTAATGATAACATGGAATTAAATATAAAATAAATGGCTTATTATGTAAGTATTTGGAATGAGAGTATTTCTCAACTGATCCACAGAATACTCACTAGCCCTGTATTACACTGAATACACTGTTTGATATTAAACACAACTGTGAAATTTGCCATCTTCCACTTCATTCTTAAAGCTCATGACTCAAATTAACACGCTACATTTCTTGATCTCAAAACGCATATATTAACCAAGCCTGTTTCATTTTAACAGAATATTTTCCAAATTGATTTGATCATGGAACACCTAACATCTGTAAACATGTTGTATAAATGCTTCTTATTGCCTACACATTTTAGGAGATGCCCCTAGAGAAGTTGAGAAGAGAAACACTCTTAGATCCATTTTAGTTAGGTATCATTGTGGAGATGGAAATTCAGCTGAGCGTTGAGGAAGCAAGGATTTGTTATTGTTGTTGTTGTTATGTCTATATAAAGTAAAG
The DNA here is from genome assembly GCF_905146905.1 of Nyctereutes procyonoides. Lineage (NCBI taxonomy): Eukaryota > Metazoa > Chordata > Mammalia > Carnivora > Canidae > Nyctereutes > Nyctereutes procyonoides. Next base: position 61,339,448 of record NW_026575051.1, read on the forward strand.
GCAAATTAGGAGAACGTTAGAGGCAGATAGAAAAGAAAGCTAACATTTCAATCTGGAGTTTCAAAGACACCTTAGAGCTCATTCCAACAATGAAATCACTCTTCAGATTCCAATCCTCTCCTTGGACACTTCTAGTAGCTGGGGAATTTCTATTTTGTTCTGCAAGCAACACTGAGCTTGTTGTCATATGCCTGCAAACAAAACCAGAGGGACATAACTAATTATTTCCCCCCTCTGACAGAACCTCCCTTGTGCCCGTTGGCTATAATACTAAGTCTTTGGATTTGTAAACCAAATCTGCTCAAATTTTTAAATAGCTTTCCAATATCACGTTTTTATACACTTTCACCTATCTTCCTTGTTACTATATTCCTTGGTGTTTTGACCCCCTGGTGAGTAGAATGGAGTAAACTTCTCTGGAGGAATCCAAAATCTAATCTTCATAAATCTATGACTCTATTGAGGAAAATAAACTAATATAAGTTATATTTTAATTCTCTAACCTTCATCCATTGATAACAGTGCATGAAACAGCGGGCTGTTTGTCAAGGTGGAGAATGTAAATGAGGATGTTTCCTAAAGTGAGAATAGTAAGGACAAACCAGGAACAGATGTGACCCAGAGTTATCAACTTAAAAAGAGAACCATGAAACAGTCATCCAATATCTCAGACTGTCATCTAGACCAAAGGTAACTGATAGACATACCTACTCCTATTCTATTTCTTTTTTTTTTTTATTTTTTTTTTATTTTTATTTTACGATAGTCACAGAGAGAGAGAGAGAGGCAGAGACACAGGCAGAGTGAGAAGCAGGCTCCATGCACCGGGAGCCCGATATGGGATTCGATCCCGGGTCTCCAGGATCGCGCCCTGGGCCAAAGGCAGGCGCCAAACCGCTGCGCCACCCAGGGATCCCTCCTATTCTATTTCTTATTGTAATTTACAGATCATCTCACTAGGCAACAACATAGGCATAGTAGTACAAGACTTATGGATTGTGATAACCTATGGCTAGGGTCATCATGAAACAGCACCTTCTAAATTATTTGGATCTAAGAATGAATATTCAATTATCTAGGAGGTAAATCATACGCCAGAGTCATTGCCTCCTATAATTTTATTTAGACATTAATCAACAGGTTAATTTAGAGATGATAAATTAACCTGATGTACAGGAAGGAAATGTTTCCAAATAATCATGTGAACTAAGGGCCTTGATACAAAGTGATCTAGTTGGTATGACAAAAATATGTTTTATCAATAGAGACTTGACCATGATAGGATTATCTTATTACTGATGAAGGGAGACTTTAATTTTCATATTGACTATTTTTTAGGACATTACTATGCCGTTCAGATGCTGACACAGATGAAGACAATATCCATAGCTACCATGATCTATGGTTACTGAGTGATGGGTGACTCATAAGATAATAGACAACTTTATGGAGTCCAAATCAAGTTTTTAATCCAAGATCATTTTTCAAACTTATTTTTCATATTACGTGTCTTCACTGATACGAAGTTACCCAGAGGCTCAAATCACAAAGCCCTATTAAACCTAAAGCCAAATTCTCTAGAGTGTATGATACTGAAGAGGAATTAGAGAAATTGGGCATAGATATACTTAAGACATAGGCACTAGATCTAAATGAAAATAAGAATATAATTTGCTAAGAGTCGGGAGGTTTGCTTTATCTGATCTCAGATTTGGGCTGGGGTCCCCAGCTCTCAGGGGCTTCCCCTGGAAGATGATATAGACTTTGAGTGTATATGTCTTAATCCTCCAAATCAGCAACCTTTCCTACCTAACAAAATCCAAACTCTAGCACCTCTTTCTGCCCTGTAATACCAGCTGACACCTCCCCAAAAAATGATAGACGACATGAGGAAGGTTTTCTGGTCTCAGCAGATATTTTGTGTTCCCACCTCTCTGATGCCCTGTCAGAAGCAGTGTCCACTCTCCAAGTCTTGTAGCCAAAATGGCTTCCTTCAACTGGTGTCTTTTTTTTTTTTTTTTTTTTTTTTTTTTTGTGTCTTAATGGAACTCGAGTCTCTTTGTCAGGGATGATGAAAGCCTGATTGAAGTTGTAATGTACTCTTTCTTGCCTTTATACATATTTTTAGGTTAAATTTATTCCCAAGCAGCCTCATTTACTCCATGTCAGAAATTGCCCTCATAGCTTCAAAATCAAATTATTTTAACATCTAGGGTGGGAATAAAAATATTTAGATTCTTTAAAATTGAAGTCAAATTAAAACAGCTTTAAAAAGGATCTTTAAGATGCAACATGGCCTGTCAAGATTCTACTGACCATGGTGCACTTGGGTGGCTCAGTCACTTAAGCATCTAACTCTTGATTTCAGCTCAGGGCTTGAACTCAGCACCGTAAGTTCAAGCCCCACAATGGGCTCCATGCTAGGCCTGGATTATACTTAAAGCAAAGCAAAACAAAACAAAACAAACCACAGAATTCTATTGGCCATTTCATTTTTCCTAAGCTGTTGCAAGAAAAAAAAAATGGTGAACTAGAGAGCCATTATCAAAGGGACAGCTAACTGTCATTGCTTCCATGATGAAAAACAGCTTTGGATAAATTTTGTAATTGACCTAGCTTAAGATTTCTGTTTACACAAGACTTTTTGATAGTTTGGCTTCAAGTAGCAACTGAAAGATCTCCCTCTGGGTTTTCCCAAGGCTGGAAATAACATAGAAAAATTTTTGTTTCTTCAAAAAATAGTGCAATTTTTTTGGAAGGTTAAAATAAAATATGTGTTCATCCTCGTGAACTTGATTCTTCATGAATAATCCTATTTAAGAAAACTTCAAATCCTTTCATACTTTGTTGGCATTTTTTTGGAGGGAGAATCGTGTGGATCATCTTTTATTTATAGACTGTATACTTGATTGCAATCCCAGGCAAAAAGATAACCCAACCTATCCATTGTTGCTTATAAAACAGTCTTCTGGTGTCTTCTGGTGTACTTCTGCATTATTAAGACAAACTGTCAACATTTGTGACTACTTTCGGAAATCAATGTAAATACTTGTTTCCCCCCTTGCACTTCCTGTAAGAGTTCTGAAACTTACTGACATCCATGTGATGCATTGCTAAAATGTGATGTATTGCATCTCCTGAAGTTCTAATAATTACCAAGATTTCAAACTTAAGTTTGAAGTTACTCCATAAAAATATAGTAATGCATGTACAAAATTAAATAAATTATCATCACACTTCTTTCTAAAATATTCAAAAATGGCTCGCTCATCTCTCCCCACCTCACTTATTGTACTTGATGCTTCCAAATATTAATTATAATTCATTTTCAGAACCTTTTGAATGCCCCAATATCTTCTGTTCTTTGGAGAAATTTTTCTGAAGACTGGTTAGGAGATATGTAGAATCCCCATGCATTTCCTGCAGTTCATGATAAGAACACCAAATACTATTAAGAACATATCCATTGCATTTACCGGCATGCTTGAGTGTGAAGTCTCTGGGTTCCAACACTCTAACAGCTCAGGTTTGTTTGACATACCGGCTACATCAAGTCAATACAAGGTTAACTGCATTTCAGGCTAACTATCAGCAGTTCAGTCCATGTCCTAGATTTTTTTGTGGGGGCAGAGAAGGCTACTCATGATGTCTTGTTTCTTTTTTCCTGAAACTATTTTTACCCTCTTTTCCTCTAGTTCCTCAGCTTTTATATTTGACTGTTTCTATGAGGGCATGATCTCTGGCACCTGGTCCATTGAACAAATAGAGTTTTTTTTTCCAATAAAGTACACATTTTATTATTAATGATGGTACATAAGTATTTGTTGATAATGAATCTGAGGCTTTTACCTTGAAGGTCCTATGGAACAATATATAAAGAGATGTAGTATTGAGGCAGAGTTACCAGAATATATCCCTTTTCCTTTAACGTGTCTGATCTTTCCTATACATTTTCTTTATGAAGTGTGTCCTCAGAAAATACAAGAGCAGAGAGAGTTTGGGTCAAGAGAAGCTAAGAAACTACAGGAGTTATTCATACAGATTAACATTGCAAATTAGAAATAAATATGAGACAATCTCCATTTTTTATCTTTTACATACACTAGAAGATACATGTGGAATCTTTAAGCTTCACCCAAGTTCCACTTTGCTTGGTTTAAGAAATGACCTTCAGTGAAAAGAGCCTAATGAAATATTCTTCCTTCTGCTTCATATTCATTCATCCCAGGAATGTACTGGTTATCAACAGAATTATGTATCAGTCCTAAGTAAATTTTTATGTGCTTTTATTTTCTAAATAAATAAATTTGTATTTGCAATTTATTTATTTCATGTAATTTATTGTCTCTACCACAAAATATAGTGTCACACCAATTTCTGGAATAAACATACATCACATTAAACTATTGATCCTCACTCACCCTTCTTAGTGTTTACTTTTTTATTTAGTTTGGAAAATTCTAACAACTAAAGAAATGATATTCCTTTGCAATAAATTTGGTGTGTTTCTAAATAGTTCATACTGTTCAGCGGCATTGTCTTTATGATAGATAAACAGATAATTAGAAAAACTGGAAAGTCTGACACAAATGTCATAGAGAATGTATTTAACACCAGCATCTTTAGATATAAATATTCGTCAACTCACTTGCTTATCAGATACTAGTGTACAACTTTAGGCAATTTGTTTTTTTACCCCTCCTTTTCCCTATCTGTATTACAAATGGCTAAGTCCTGGGGTGCTTGGGTGGCTCAGTCAATTAAGTATCTGACTTGATCTCAGCTCAGATCTTGATTTCAGAGTCATGAGTTCAAGCCTCATGCGGGGGCTTTTAAAAAAAAAAAAAAGGACAAGTCCTAGAGATCTATATTTTAAATAAGATTTTCAGTACTTCCTATGCAGCTGAATTTGGTCCATAAACAGGTACTGGAAACTATTACTCAAAACCAATCCTGTGTCACCACATTTTTATATAAAGTTATCTATTGATTATAAAATTAAATATTAAATAATAAATCAATGAATACAGTTGTAAGGAGAAAAATCATAAATAAAAACAAATACCTAAAAATAGTTAATCATTTTAATCTGCTTTTGGGGTATAGCTTTATTCTCTTGGGATTTTTTTCTTTTTTGTCTTCACATCTTTTTTGTCTTCACATCCTTATTATTAATTAATTTATTTATTTCCTTATTTTTTTATGATGATGCCTAATTTTTTTGGCATGAGGACATATATTTAATACACAAAATAATTGTACTAAACTTTCTCTCATACATCCTCATATAAGGGAAATGCAGAATAAGATTAGAGGAATGTCTCAGAGTTTTCACTCAGATGCATCAGTGTTAATGAACGGTGTCTTCTATAGCATTGAAAAAGAATGTCTGATACTTCTCACTTCTGTAATATGGTAATGTGGAAAACCAGATATCCTAAAAAAGCAACAGAATAAAACATCTAAAACAAAATAAAATGTATGTTAAAACAAATGCATTTGAAATTAGTGATGAAATGGTAAGGAATTTAGAGAAATCCCTCATAGAAGGAGAGAGGCTGAGGGAAGTAGGGAGAGGAATAAAAAAAGAAAGGACAAGGAGGAGGAAAAAGAAATGAGAGTATTAAAACAAATAGGTAATTAGCTTTTGGAGAAACTGACAATCCAGAAATCTGTGTTATGGACTTTCAGTTTTAAAATCTATATGGTGAGGAACTGATTCAGGGACTCACACACAAAGCTGTGACTACTGAAAGATGATCCAGATTAAAAGTGGATTTCCACTTCCATAGTGGAGATAAGGTCGCTTTTGTGTCTCTTCCTTGGTGAGGGTGGGTGTTGAAGTGGCACTGTCCTCAGAGTTTTTAAGACTAAGCAAGACTGGATACCAGCTGTGATTCAAAAATACACATGCTGTTTAAAAATAATAAATTTCAATCTTTTAAAAAGATTCTTGGAAGATGTCATAGGAAAATACCAAAAGATAAATGATAAAGCAGGAAAAATATTAAGCAGTAATAATAAATATGGTGGGAATATAATAAATGAAGTCTTTTAAAAAGTACAAGGCAAAAAGACTAAAATAGTATGAAATAAAAATGGGGAAAAATATGAGTAAAGAATTCTCAAAATTATGATATAAAATAATTCTTAAATATATAGAAAATATATTTGATTCCCCTCAAAATAAAATACAAATATTCCACCAAAATACTGAACCATTATATATCACCTACAAAACTGGAAAAAATTAAAAGGTTGTCAACACTTCTGTTCATGGAGTTGTGAAAAAATAGGAACTCTTAAAATGCAGATAGAAATACACAATGGTGCTGGATAGTGAAGAAGTTTGTAATATTACAAACCTGCATATTCATTTGCCCTTTGACAGAGCAATCCCATTTCTATGAGCTTATCCTTAAGTTACACCTAAAATAACTAAAACTACAGGCATAAAAGTTTATTAACCATGAGATTAGTTGCAATTACAAAATATTGGAAATAATCTGAATACACATTCATACAAGATTAGTTGAGAAACCTATGGTATTTAATGTGATGTAGTACCACAAAACTAAAAGAATGAGATAGTTATTTTGAACATATAGGAAGTGATTTCTAGAATTATATTGTTAGTGAAAAAAAGCAAAACAAAAAAAAATCCACTTACATGTAAGGAAAAAGTAAGGGGGATGAATTTATGTATCTGTATACCTATCTACATACACATGTGTTTATCATAAAGGAAATTCAAGGTAAATCAACAAAGATGGAAAAAAATCTGAAATGCAATACAAACAGACACAAATGAATCTAACTTTATTTCAAATACATTACAAAACCACAAGGTAAGCAAGGGTATAATTTTAATTATGTTCTACATCTTAACAGTTAAATATGCATTTTATTATTATTATTCTATGTATCTATCATTGATATGCATATTAATTTGGATATGTGAAATGTTTCATGAACTAAAAAATAGATTCTTTCAGTATCACAGAGACGCTAGTAAGTATATTTTAAGAAGGTAAGTTCTGTAATCATATAGCATCCATTCAAATCCTGTTATCTTGTGCAAATTCCTTAACGTTCTGTGCCTCAGTTCTTTATCTGAGTTTATAAAAGTATCTATGAAATAATGCCACTGTAAAGATTAAACAGCTATTAGACATAAACCGCTTAGAACAGTATCAAGCACATAATTAGAGATCAATAGACATTAACTGGTTATACTAGCATAGAAGCCACTTCTCTAGTACCCAGAGTCCAGGACCATCAATTTGTATCTAAATCCTAGAGAGAGCTAAAGGCAGTATTTTAGTAACTATATTCTGTAATAGCAGTAACAGTGATTCTCAAATGAGGATACACATCAGCATCACTGTTGGTCTCTTTAAGATTACAAATAAATAAAACACAGAGACTCTACATTATCAAAAACATTTTGAACAAAAGTTTTAGACATGAGGCTCATCCCTACATAAGTTCAAAAATGTAATATCGATAAGCATTCCATATTAAGAACTGCAGTGATAGGAATTTTGATGGAGTATTATAGCTAAAAGGCAGTAATTCTAAGTCTATCACCTCAGACAGAGAATTGAGCCCCAGTTTTTCTTCCATGAAATTAGATTAATGATTCCTTACAAAGAATTCCTTACAAGCAGGGTTGGTGGACAATGAATGGAGATAATATATAGAAAATACCTAGTTCATTGTTAGTACTCAATGAATAACAGCTATTATATTCTACAAGAACTCTGAAAAACAACATAAAAAGAAGAAATGGTGTATTTATAGAAGATCATAGATAATGTAATTTAGTATCAGATTTAATAAGTTCTGTAATTTGGGTAGAATTTTAAGCTTATTTTAAGGCCGTTGGACCAAATCCTATAAAATACAAAAATACCACCTATTTTCACAAAGGTAATTGAAGGTCTTAGCACAATTTCAAATAATGGATTTATGCTGCTGACTTGCACACATAAATGAGTGCCCTTGTGAATTGAAAGATATTCAAGCATGTTTATCATAGTCAGAGTCTGCCACTGCATACTGATCAACACCCCTCACTCATTAACATACAGGATCTTTGCATGAGCTTTCATTTGCATGCTCTCCAAAAAGCTCCTTTTTCCCCTCACTATTCAAACAGCCAAGACCTTTGTAATCAACAAGAAAATTAGAAGCAGGTGGGAGCTTATTTTTAATGATGTTGAGACCAAATTGTTTTACTTAAATCCGAACTTTTTTTCCTTCCAATCCTTTTTAATGCCTGACAAATATTAATTATGTGAAGTTAGACAGCAACTCTGACTTTCTCATTGTCTCTGATCACGCTCTGTAACTAACCCTTTACTTTTATATTTAATTAATATGATGAAAACATTTCTCATTTATCAGAATTTTACATTTTCCTGAAGCCCTCATACAAACATGGTAACATTGGGATTTAGCTAATGTCCTGGCAATCTTTACAAATTTACCTAGATTATAATAAATGAAACTGATGGAGGACATTTCCTACAGGTTTGTAATTATTTATTTTAATGAGTGGATATTAGTGGATGGGAAATAACGTTTCAACATTATAAATGGCAAGTATTGGCCTTGTTTTCTCTTTTGCTTTAGAATATTTTTAGTTGTATTTACTCAAAATAAACTCATTTCCTTAAAGTGTCTTCAGAGAAGCACCAATGAATTTTTATTTTCGCTTTTAGATATTTCAAGTATATAATCAAGTTATAAAGGCTGTCAATTGCAGTCATATCTAGATCATCCACAAATAAATGGTGTGCTTTGTGAACCCAAATTCAGTATCAGGCCAGGTTCTCTACACTATTTAACATAGGTTTACCTACTACCCAAGAAAAATTGTTCAAAGAAACCAAAATTTTCTCAAAATGCATCATTCAAATCTCTTGAAATAGAGTTCTGGATATGCCACAGCTTCCTTTTGTTAATTTAAAGCGATTTTGTGTTCATTATACTTTATATCTCACAATCTATTCAGCAATCTCTCCATTATGATTACCACTTAAATTTTAAAAATTTATTATTACCCTGCAGCAAATTAAATATTTATTTTACCTGACTGTAAAATAGAATACAGTTTTTTTGGGAAAAAACTATCAAATATTTTACCTTTCATTTAAAATAATCTAAAATGACCTATCCTTAATGGGTTTCCAGTATTTTTTAAGACCATTTTAACTATTAATGTTTTGTCAAAAGGACTGATTCTTTTCAGCTGTTCACCTATTATTCAAATTGTTTTAAATATTTATATCTGCATATATATTTAAAAGTATTACACAAAGACTTATTGGTAATAAAGTCTTAAAAACAATCAAGTAGAAGCTTGCTTAACAACAAATTGGCTTTTCAAGAAAAAATGAAATCCACAAATTTTGTTTTATTTTTTATGATACATTTGTATATTGGATAACTACCAAATAATCTGAAATAGCTTAAAATGAAAGACATTAAAATATGATTTTTAACTGCAAAGAAAATCAAGACCACAGGAAAAAGTTAAGGAAATCTGACTACCAAAAGGGCTACCCTATATTTTTCACAGAGTTCCAAATAGAACTATGAGTCTTATGACACCCAGACAAAAAATGAAAGGAATATAATAAACAGCATAGCTCTCATACTGGAAAAACTAAACAAATGTGAAAACTAAAATTAGAATCTATATTTAAAATAATCAGCATCTAAACACTATAACATTAAACTCGAAATTCAGCTGAAGATTTCAATGCATGTTTAAGCTCAAAGTTTTCTATGTCAGTAAAGCTTGTAGGAGTGCCATATACTGCTAATGTCATATAGTGTCATATACTAGTATTTTGGAAATGTCAAGGGAGACAGAATATAAACGAAATAGCAATAAACCTAAGTGGAAAGAAAGGTTTAACTACTCTTTCTATGGTTTTTCTTTATCTTTATGGCCTGAGGGATGCTTGAGGATTTGACATTTAATTAATTTTCTTTGCAATATTAACTCAAATAATATGGATGGACATGATATCAGATCCAAAATAACTAATAACTCAAAGACTATATAGAAAGACAACTACCTGTGCTTTACTGTTGAGGATGTTTACTGAGAAATAAGATATAAATAAAATTGAGACCCAGCATCAGTGGAGAATAGTAAACTTACTGTAATGATCATTTTGCAATATAAACAAATCTCAAAACATTATGTTGAAAACCTGAAACTAATGTTGTATGTCAAATTGCATCTCAATAAAAAAAAAGTGCTCAATTAAAACCACACACACACAAAAAAAAAAAAAACAGAAAAAGACTGGAAGACAAAAATAAGAACAATAAACAAGGGCAATAAATAGAAAACAGTAACAAATATAACAGATGTTAATCCAATTATACTAATAAGCCCTTTGAGTATCGATGGTCGAAATGCACCAATTAAAAGACAGAGTTGTCAGAGTGGATCAAAAAACAAGACACAGGAGTGCTTAGGTGGTGCAGTTGGTTAAGTGCCCGACTTGGTTTTGCCTCAGGTGGTAATCTCAGGGTCATCAGGGTCATCAGATCAAGCCCCACATCAGGCTTCATACTCAGTGTGGAGTCTGCTTAAGACTCTCTCTCCCTCTGCCCTTCCCCCTTGCTCTCTCTCACTCTCTCTCTCTCTCTCTCTAAAATAAATAAATATTTTTTTAAAAAAAATCAAGACATATATATGTTGTCTATAAGAAACCCACTATAAATTTATAGACATATATGGATTAAAAGTAAATTGATAGAAAAAAAAATAAACCATGGTAACACTAATCAAAAAAAGGCTGGAGTAGCTATTATTAATATCAGACAGGGAAAACTTCAAAGCAAGTTATCAGGGATTAAGAAGGACATGGTAATAAAGGACTCAATTCTCCACGAATGACTAACAATCCTTAATGTGTATGTGCTTAACAATAGAGCTATGTGAGGTGAACTATGGGAGGCAAAAAACTAATAGAATTGCAAAGAGAAATAGATGAATCCGCTGTCATAGCTGGAGATTTTAACACCCCTCTATCAGAAATGGGCAGGTCCAGCAAACAGAAAATCTGTAAAGACATAATTAAACTCAACAACCCTATCAATCAACTGGAATATTATTGACGTCTATAGACTACTTTATCCAGAACAGAACACACACTCTTCTTAAGCTCACATGGAACATTCACCAAGATAGAGCACATTCTAGGCCATTGAAACATCTTAACAAATTTAAAAGGATAGAAATCATAAAATGCCTATTCTCAGATCACAATGGAATTAAACTAAATATTAATAGCAGGGGAAAAAAGACTGGAAAAAAATCACGGTGAAGAAATAACACACTTCTAGGTAACACATGGGTTAAAGAAACTAGACCCCTCCCCTCCCAAGGAGACTGAGAAAAAGAGGCCTTATCTCTCTTGATACATACCTTTCAAAGGGATGGCTCCTAGGTCTTTTGTAAAGAATTAGGTTGTAGAAGATACACCTCAAAGGGATAACAAAGGATTTACACCTGCAAGTTTTCTGAATTAATGCTTCTAACAAGAGAGAGGTCAAGGGCTTTTAGTCAGGTGTGACTGGAATGAACAGTAAATTCTTTCACCTGTGTTGAGCTTTCCCAGGCAGGCATTTTAAAGGGTCTGGTGTTGTCCTAGGATAGGACCTTGAGCTGATAGGAAGTATGCTAATGTTTGTTCCAAGCTCTTGATAGTGTGTGGGGCAGGGTGAATGAAATTGCTTCTGCTACCAGTCAGCAGTTCTTAAGGCAGCCTGCTTCTCCCTCTCCCTCTGCCCCCTACTCATGCTTGCTCTGTTTCTCTCAAATAAATAAATAAAATCTTAATTAATTAATTAATTAATTTTAAAAAAGGTCAAGGTTGAGGCCTCGATGAGAAGAGGGCTCACTAGAGAGAAGTTTGGTCAAGGAAGGAGTCTTTGTCACCATATGTAAAGGTTAGAACTAATTCTTTATTTTCATAAATAGATCCTTGTTCTGGGAATTACACTAATAACACATTGTTTATAGCATAGCTAGCTTCTACTTTGCTAGGAAAATTCTTGTGTTCTAAAAGGCTATATTACAGTATATTACAATATTTCAACTTAATAGTATGCATGTACTTTTTTTATAGGAAGGAAAAAATGTTAAATTAAAGGTAACATTATACTAGCTTAAGTTTATCTTTTCACACCTTATTCAATACCAAATTATCTGTATGTGATATTCAATGCTAAAAATAATTTTAATTAGGTTATATTTAACACACTAAAGCTACTATTTGAATGAGTCACATTTGGTGTTTTATTTTTTATGTTATCTTAACAAAAATTAAAATTAAAATGCATGCATACTGAGCACTATAAAAATTCCAAATAGAGTACGCGCACACATAACAAAACTAATGTGTTTTGTAGTGGGAGGAAGATTACCCCATTATAAGCATACACTTTTTGAAAAATAAATAGGTACACAGTTACAGCCAACAGTAAATGCTTAATGGAAGTTTGCACCATTTTCTGACTCTCCCATAGGGCTTGTTTAGGAGTACCCTTAAAAAGAGAACATAGCAAACACTGATGGAACATTAAACTACATAATAATCCTGTTAAGCAATATGTAACAAGAAAACCACTTTCCAAATTTTGTTTTCTAAGGCATAATTGCACACCTCATGCTAACAAATTAAGAAGCAAACAAGTCTATTCACATTTAAATAACTGTTGAGGCTCCGCATGTCAGGCACTTCCCTATGAAACACTCCTAGGTTTGCAACTGCCTATATCAACCCGTGTATGTTTAGCTTAAACTATAGCAGGTAAGTGTGACAGGAGACCAATGCACAAATGTTTATATTTGCATTGTAAGACATTCTACAGCTATGATAATGATTCAAGATATACAGACAGAAGGTCTGCTTTTTTTAAAGGTCTTCAATTAGGCAACTTATATTATAGTGGGTCTCAAAACTTTCAAAGAAAGAAAATGAACATGGGGCCCAACATGAATACAGAGAGAAAATATTTGCAAAGCACATATCTAATAAAAGACATACTGAGACTTTACAAAGAACTCCTACAATTTAATAATAAAAAAAGATGACACAATAAAAATGGGCAAAAGATGTGAACATTTACAAAAGAAGATATATTAATAGGTAACACACGAAAAGATACTCAACATCATTAGTCATCAGAGGAAATAGAAATTAAAACCAAAATGGGACAGCATTCCATATCTCCTAAGATGGCTACAATAAACAAGGCAGACAATATCAAATGTTGACAACCATGTGGAGTAATGGCACTACTCATAAATTGTTGGCAGGTATGTAAAATGGTGTGGGCCCATTGGAAAACAGTCTGGCAGTTTTTTGAATAAAAATATACACAAAGATTTTGTTCTAACAGTCTGATCTGACAATCTGCCTTACTAGTTTGACAATAGAGTGGACTTTTTTTTTTTTTTTTGAGAGAGAGAGAGAGAGAGAGAATGAGGAAGGGCCAGAAGGAGAGGCAGAGAGAATCTTATTAAGCAGGCTCCTTGCCCAGCGAAGAACTCAACTGAGGGCTCCATCTTATGACCCTGAGATCATGTAGGGCCTGAGCTAAAATCAAGCGTTGAATGATTAACCCACTGAACCACCCTGGTGCCTAAAGAGTGGTATTTCAGATTAGGTTATACAAAAAGTATATTTCATAAATTGAATGGGCAAATCTGAAGTTTTAATAAAAACCCTGATGAAAACATAAGGTATGAGTGCAAAATACAAATGTTTTCCAATCCCTTCTGTGTAAAAGAAGGTGCATCTAAATGAAAGTATAGTAAGTAAAATTAGTATTTTATTAAGCCCTAGAAAATTATTGGTTATACTTTCTAGATATAGAGAAAATAATAGACTCAAATGCATTTGTAATAAAACTCTCCAACTATTTTAGTATTTTTAAATCTAAATACTAAATCTGTTCACAAAAATAAATGGGAAACTACTCAAATTACTGGTGTCAAAACACTAAAAACATTTTACATATGATAATTTGGGGGATATAGCTCAGAAGGAGTTCAAAGTCTTGACATTATTATACCAAAATTATCCTATTATTACCCATCTATTTTATGTGAACAAGGCTATTCTGTTCTTATAACTATTGTCATATAAAATAGGGATATAAGAGATGCAAAAACCCACCTCAGAAATATATGAACCCATGCATATACAAACTAATTGGAAAAAGCCCTTATTCTTGCTAGGAAGAGAACCAAGACAGGCAATCTAGACAGAGTCCTTTTGCAGTGAGTCAAATATTAGAGAATAAATTGACTATACAAAGTTAATTACTATATTTTAAATCAAAAGGTGATAGAGCAAAAGAGAGAAGGAAACAATTATGAGCATTTAAGTCTAAAAGCTAAGGAAGAAGAGAGTGGTACAAATAGTGGGAATGAAGAGTTGAACACCAGAGTTCCTTATCAGAGAGTTATAATTTCACACTACATCAGGTTAATTTTCAGACCTGTGTGGCAACATGCTATAAATAAAATCAAAGACTCACCAAACAAGATGTAAAAGAAGGAATAGAAGCAGGAATCTTCTACATATGACAGTTTAAAATATAATTGTAGATGGACTTTCCAGCCCATGACATTAAGAAAAACAGAAGACAATGATTAAGTTCAGGTGAACAGATCCAAAAAGGAATGGCCATAAAAAGAGAGGTCAGAGCATAAAATAATAGATTGATATCGGAACAATGAGAAACATAAATATGAATATATATCCAAATTAGATGAAACTGAATATATTATGCTCAAAACAAATGGTACCTTAATTTACGATAATATTTCACAATGTATTTTTTTGTTTATCAGAAACTTCATAATTATTTTGGCATACATAATTAGTATAATGTGCAAAGTTAAGCACAAGTAGTGAAACTTCTTAGATCTATGACTTTAGGCAAATTTCTTAGTTTATACAAACTCAGTTTCATAGTGTCACCATGAACATTAACTGAAATAAAGAATAAATAAAGCTTTTCCCACTGAATCTGGCATATAATATATTCTCCATAAATTTTGGCCATTTGATAGTGATTAGTATTTGCATAGTTCAATTGTTTGGGGTATAGAGCCAAATCTTGCATGGAACTGAAAATTGTACATAAACATTTTCACTAGTATTCTAAAATCTAAACTTGCTTTAAATACACAAAGGAACCAAATTCAGAGTGGGCAAGGAGTGTCTTAAGGTCTGAATCAAACATTTCTATTTGTTCTGTGAGAGCATCACAGAGCTAACATGCTATCATGGTGGGCCTAGTTTTCATTGTGGTTAATTCAAACTTCACTTGACTGGTTAGCCTGTGACAAAAAATAAAAGAGAGGAAATTATATCTACTTATGAGATTGTTTTTGAGAATAAAATGTTAAAGATAATGTATCGGCAGCATCTAGAACAGTGAAAGCAACTAGAGCAAACCCAATAAACGGTTACTCTTATTAGAGTCCAAATGGTTGCCATTACTAGACATGCTCTCTCACTCCACTTTTTGTCTTCCACATGTCCTAGACATCTCTAATTCTCACTTTCTAACACACTGGTACTATAAAAAAGGAATCTTAAAGTTCCTTGCTTGCCTTTCAAATGCTCTTTCAGAAGCTTGTGCCACTGACATTAGCAAAGTGCTAAATGGGAGAACTTCTTTTAAAAAGACTGGCCTGTAGGTGACTACCTAAACAGTGCTATAAGAAAAGCAAGTTCATAGCATAGAATGAATTATTATTTGTCAAAAAAAAAAAAAAGATGTGTCCTAGATATATGACAGGATTTTTACCTCTATATTTTGTGCTCAGATATTGAACTGGCAGTAACAGTCCTTGATCCATTACTCACTTAGAGCCCTCTATACATTGGGAGCTCTAATTCCTGTTTCCTGATTCTCCCCATGCTACTGAAGAACTGTGATGTACTTTGTGCCAAAGAACACCACCATGTCTTTCCCTGGATGTCCAGACCAGGAACAGTGATCCTCAGGCAATTCTTATGAATTGTTTTATGTAAATTGATCATTCATATCTGCATGTGTACCTCCTTCCTACCCATACACCACACACACACACACACACACACACACACACACAGCCTAACCGCTTACCCTACCTACCATGAGTTAAATAGGAAATGTGACATGCTTTTAAGTTGGCTGGATTATAGTATATATTTACACTTTGTACCTCACCTTAAAATTAACAACCCAGAAGTATATTTATCATTCTATGTCATTCTGAAGTAGATAACAACCAGGAGAGAACTGTGACACTTATTCGCTGTCAATATTTTCAAGTATTGCTTAGCACTGAAGGACTACAGTATTTTTAAGTCAAACGAAAGACCCTGTGACATAAGAAAAGTGGGTATTAGCTTTAAAGACAATATATATGTGCCAAATCCTCGCTTTATCACTTGCTATTTTTGTAAACCTGAATAAAGTAAATTTACTTACTCAGAGAGTTTTGGGGACATACTGAAGGGTAATAGTACATTAGAGTTTTTGGTTTGGATGAGTAGTTATAGGCAATTTCTTGTACACATTTTTCTATATTTAATGCAAGTTTCTATAATGCAAGTATACTAACTCTTAGAGAGCTTATAAGTAAAATAAAGAAGCATTTAAATATTAAATGTATGCCAAATGCACAATGACTACAAGAGCAGTCATAAAGAATTTAATTAGTCCCATCCCACTGATAATATTTCAAATAGATCCACATGATTAACTCATACCTAATGTCATAAACAAAGTTATGTATACAAGATCAAACCATCTAACAAATATGTTCACCCAATAAAAATTGTTATCAAATATGTTTCATATATTTATAGGAAAAACAATCTGATACATAATTAAATTAGATATGTGGGCAGCATAATAACTAACATAAACTTCTTTTTTACTGAAAGTTTTTCTATATGACATCTGTCCTAAAAGTTAATGTATTTAATCCCTGAGGCAAGGTAACCAGGAAGTACTATCCTCATTCCCACAGTACAGATGGGAAAAAGCAAGTAAACAATCAATCAATCAAATAAACAAACAAGCCTCAGAGCACATAAAGTTTAAGTAAGTTGATTAAGATGGCTAACACTGGGAGATAGAATCATTCAGCCACTCTAAGTACTAATTGGAAAATCTACACAGAGGACATGTAGATCTCAACCATCACAGGAGTACCACACAGATGGTCTCCAACTCTAAAACCTCAAATAAAAAGTCTTGGGTGTGTGAGGATGTATGTATTTATATTATGATTTAGTTCTTGTGTGTATATATATGTAAATAAATGAAATATATATATATACACACATACACATACACATACACATATATACACACATATATATAAATCAAATTAATAGTTCCTAGTAAATACCATAATCATAAGATAACAGTGGCTGAGGTCACCAGCAATGAATCTGAAAGAATCCAATTTATTTATTTATTTATTTTTACAGTGACTTAACAACATGAAAATCCAGTAAGAGTTATTTCAGACTCTTTTCAGATCAACATGGTGGTATCTAATCTGCCTGACTTGTCCCTTACCCTATCCCTATTTTCTGATTGAAAAATGTAATGAAGCTATAGAAACAAATGTAAAAGTTCAAACTCCCTTGAACTAGCAATGTCTTCCTGTGGATTCCAGTGTATATGAATGGTTATTAGAGAGACTCATCAGAATCATCAGTCCCGGGCATGATGAACACTACCAATGATTTCTACCCTCCTCAGCTGTACACTTTCACTTAGGTTCATGTTAGACCTACTGCACAGATGAGCTGCTTTGTGAGGTGATCAGAGCTGTTTCAAGATCCTCTTCCTAATTAGTTACCTTTTCATCTATGACAACTCCGGGATTTTATTTCTTAGTACTGCTACAGATTAAGCAGCCACATCAGACAGAAAAATGTATGTCCATACTGAAAGGTGAGCTAAATAATTAGGAAGGGCTAGAGAATGGAAGGGCATTGGGTGCTGTGAACTTGAGGAGATTTGCACACCTTCTGATGACAGAACCAGCACAGCTTGCATCAAATTTTGCAGAGATACATTCACCTCAGCATAATCAGAGAACTAGACAGCAAGAACAGAAACACTGTCCTCAGCCTTGTAGATTCACTCTGTGCACATCAGTGGGCATCAGCATAACATCTGAGAAAAAAAACTCAAAAAGATAGTGAAGAGTAAGGGGCAGAAGGAAAACACAGCGGCACTGCTCCTGGGGAAGCGTAAGGCCTGGATTGACCTCCTCTCATTAAAAGATAAATGAAAAGAGAAATAAATAGCATGGGGCCCTTGAAAAAAAAAAATCTAAAAACAAAAGCGGGAGATAATGCATTAGAAATACAGAAGAAGAACATATTTTGGTCAAAGATCTAGCAACAAAAACAATAGAAAGCATATGATATGTTTTTGCAATAAATGTAAAAATAGGGCATGGGATCCAAAGGCTCCTGGTTAGCAGCCTGTAATCTCTCTTTAAAATTCCCAGAAAAACAAATAACAAAATACAATATTAAAAACTGTAACTGGCAAGTTATAGTTAGACTTACTATGGATGAAATCCCCCAAGGCATTACTGGTAATTATAAGGGAATTGAAGCTAAGTGAACCACAAAATATTTTTACTTAGGTTGCAGTACAAGGTTTATTCCAGCTTTGCCTCATGATATGGAGACAGTCAAAACAACCTGTATAAGACACAAAGGCGGTGTTTTGTTTAGAGGATGATAATAAGACCAAAAGGAAACAAAGTAATCGGAAAAATAAAACAGTAATGGAAAAGAGCCATGTAAGATCATCCTGTGAAATGGTATCATTTCCATTATTTAAATTATTAATTAGCCCCATCCTCTAACTGTACTTTCTAAGACATGATGGTATCTGAATGCATGAGGGATTGGTCTTTTTCGTGATAATTAAAAAGTAGTTCAGCAGATAAGAAACTAATAATTATAAACAATAAGAATGTGCTAATTTTCTAAGAAGAAACAGCTTGCAAACTATGCTTTTTAAGAGCTCTTTATCATGCTAAGGTATTAATAAAATTTCCATTTTCTTAATTGTAATGGCATTTTTAATCAATATGAAATGGAGGGCACAAAGCATAGAGATTTTCCTATGGTATATTTACTTTTTTTTTTTTAATTAGGAGATTCATTGGTCAGAAAATCCTCTTTATGAAATGCAATGTTAAAATATCCACCCCATAGCACATTTAGATAGAAAATAAGTGACAGCTCATTTTCAACTTGATTTGTTGAGATATTCCTCTCATCTCTGAAAGACACGAATACTTTCTAACTGAGGAGACTTCTAGCTAAGTTGTAAGTAGGGCACACTCCAATGTTTAAGAGTTGAGCAATAAAAATAAATATTGCAATTGGTGTTTTATAACTTTCATCTTTTTGTCCAGATAAGCAAACTTTCCTTCATTTTCTACAAGTAAATCATTGTTTTGAAATTCCTTAAAGATCTGTTCAACCTCTACATAGCTACATCCCAGGACTGACAACCTGTCTGCACAAAAAACTCCTCCAGGGGCAAGGACTGCTGACAATCACCTTCTGAGACCCCAGTGGTCCCCTAAATCCATTTGACCCCATGTCGTTGTTACCCTTGCCGAGAACATCCTTAATATTCTTGCCATCCCAAATGTATGAGCCCATCAAATGATAGCCCCTCCTTGGGATGACATCCAAACCCTTCAGCATTATGGACTGGCTCATGTGAAGTTATCTCAGCTTTTTTTTTTTTTAAATCATACTCTAGATACCAGCCACCCCAAATTATATTTATTTGTTATATTTACCTTCTCTTACTTTCTACGTTTCACAGGTGTTTTTATAGCAGAACAATCAACTAAAAACCTCTCTTATCCTGGCTAACCTCTATTTATTCTGTAGGTCTCACTTTAAATGTTACATCTCCTAGGAAATCACTCAGAAACTCCATAGTCTGAGCTTGGTATACCTCTCCTGTGAGTTTCTGTATTCTTCCCCTAGAATCTCACTTATCAAACACACTATATGGTACAATACATTTCTATCTCCCTGTTAGATTTTAACTGTACCTCATGTGTCATTGTGTGGCCATTATCTATCAGAGGACTAGGCATCTGGTAAGCACACATGTCATAGAAGGAAAGAAAAGGGAAGGAAAAGAGGAAGAGAACAGGCAAGAGAAGATTGTAGTTTAAAAACTTTGGGCATTTTCTATTTCAAATACTATGTATTAAAAACTAAAGAAATTATTTTGGCTTTAGTTTCGAAGCATTGAAACAAATTGAATCATATTTTACCTCTGCCATGAGGTTGCTCTAAAACAGAGAGGGAATAAATATTTTACTCACATGAGAACTTCCCCATTTCTGTGAGCTAGCCACCAAAATAGGAAATAGTATGGTTACCTTCTTTTTTACCATGACTATTTTCTATGAACTTTAATGTATAAGCATCCACCCTGATTCCTGGGTCCTTCAAATCAAAGCTGGTTATCTGAATTGCCATTAATTTGTTTATTCAATAAATATTTCTTAAGTGCTTATCGTATGTTTGCTACCTTCTGTAGCAAACAGTAAGTCATTTGATTCTCAAAATAATCATATAAGGCACATATTCCTATTATCACTGTTTTGACATATGAGTAAACCATGACATATGAGTAAACCATGCATGACATGAGTAAACGACAATTATGTAATTGTCACTCCCAGGCAGCCCGACAGTACAGCCAGTGCTTGTAATCTCCAACACTATTCTAATGCAGTTATCTGTTTTATCAAAATCTTAAGTTTCTGTGATTCACAGCTTCTTTCTCCCTTTCCTGTCTCTTTTCCCCTCCCTCCATCCCTAACCCACTCTCTTTCTCTATCTTTACAGTATGTCATGTGTGTAAAAGTCTTTGCTAGATATAGCAATATGTTAAACATGGAGGTTGTCCTCATGACTATTCAAAAGCTCTGTGAGAAAGAGATTCATTTAGAAAACAAAGTCACTAAATTCAATATATTGAGCCCCTACTATGATCCCTACATATTTATTTCAGGTGCTGAAACTGAACTATAGCAAAAGGCAGGGTCTAGTAGTTGTCTGAAAGATGTAAAATAAACCTGTTTAATGCAAAAGAGAGTAACTCCTGGGATTTGCTGAAACAAATTTGAGGGCCGTAGCATTTGAGATGGTTTTTAGCAACACCCACCCATCTACACCTTGCTTTCTCAGCTAACCCACATTGCATGAAACCATACACCATTTTGAATGGTCTCCCATATCATATCTGAACTATAGCAGGTGCACAAACAGCCTCTGTCCTCACATTTAAACAACCCACCCTACCACTCCTAGCCAGTCACATATTCATATCCAAGGGATCTTACATCAGAGATCATGAGTTTCCATGGGAGAGAAAATGGAGCCTCTGTTCTCTCAGATCCCACATTTACAATGGGTTACCTACCAAGAGAAAGAACCCTTGCCAGTTGGTTGTGTGGTTTGCGAGGAGCGAGGCAGCCAAATAATCACATCTCACTCACTTGGTTTACTCTCCCATGTCTCCCAATAACACAGCATCAGAGTTCTTATGTGTGTGAAGGGGAAGGGAGGAAAGTTGAGAAAGCAGACTGTCAAAAGTAACTATTTCTCTGGCTATCAATAAAAGCTTTGGGCCTTTTGATTATTTCATGATTCATTATAAAAGAAACAAACAGAAACACACTCATAAATACAAACCAAGCTTACAGTTGCCAGAGTGGAGAGAGGTTGGAGAATAAGCAAAATGGGTGAAGGGGAGGGGAAGACACAGGCTTCCAGTTAGGGAATGAATAAGTCATGGGAATTAAAGGCACAGCATAAGGAATAGAGTCAATGATACAGTCATAATGATGAAAGGGGGACAGATGGTAGCTACATCTGTGATGAGCATAGCATAACATATAAACTTGTCAAATCACTAGGTTGTACACCTGAAACTAATGTAATATTGTGTGTCAACTATACTCAAATAAAATACTTTTAACTTGGGCCTTATACCTAAAGCCTAGGCTCTTCATTTTAGAAGTAAAAGATTTCTCCAACACTGATAGCCTCTCCCTATAATTAATGATGGTCTGAGTTTGGGCGGTTGACGGGTGTGAAGGAAGGAGTAGAAAATTTTGGTTGAAAAAAAATTTTTTTTGGTTGATATCTCAAATGATGACTACATGCTATTTCTTCAATATGACCATGTAACATAAAATAAAACTTCCTGGGGATCCCTGGGTGGCTCAGTGGTTTAGCGCCTGCCTTTGGCCCTCGAGTCCCGGGATCAAGTCCCACATCGGGTTTCCTGCATGGAGCCTGCTTCTCCCTCTGCTTGTGTCTCTGCCTCCCTCTCTCTGTGTGTCTCTCGTGAATAAATAAATAAAATCTTAAAAAAAAAAAAAAGAAAACTCCCCAAATAAGTATTTACCTGCCAGCCCCATTGTTGATTATCTTGTCTCTATTCACTTAGACTTTATTGTCTGAATAAGTATACTGAATTGATCATTAACAACATAGACTATTTTGGGCTTTGGTATTAAAGCATATCTATCCTTCTAAGCAAAATATGATAGTTAAGCCCAACTTTTCTAAAAGTTTCTTGAAGAAAAATTATATAATGAGAAATTACCCTTGGGTTTGGATTCATCACTCTGTGGGAATTGGAACAAAGGGAATCACCCACTCTGACACAAACAGGGAGTCAGAAAGAAAGAATCGTGAGATGCAAACTCCCAGTGTGTGTATTGGGCTGTTGCAAGGAACACCTTACTTGGTTATGCTGTCTGAAGACCAGTCAATGCAGTATCCCCCCAACCCAAACTTAATTTCAGTGCCTATAATCAGGAGACTGCCAATTGGACTTTTAAATCCTTTTTTGAAAGAAATATGTAGTCCTGACATTATCCTTCCTCGAAGCCAGGGAAAAGGAGAAAGAAAATGGGGACAGAGAGCTTTGACACTACAAATTAAAAAAGAAAAAAAGAAAAAGAAAAAGAAAATCTTCTCTTTGTTTACCTTGCCATTAAAGAGTACCCTTTTCTTTAAGACCCTGATGTTAAATCTCGCATCTCCATTTGCCCTGCCAATGATTAAGGGAGTGTGGGTGCTCACCCAGAGACATATCCATCAGCGCACAAGTCAAAGTGATTGAAAAATATGTACTAAAATAAAAACACCAATAATAGTTGTACTACCTCAAAGAAAAATCGACTACTCACATCATTTATGGAGTAGATCGGCATTTGAGAGGCTATGCACTCACTTTATCACATAAACAAATAAAAGAAAAATGAAAACAAAGCACAGTACAGAATAATATATACTAAATTTCTAATTGCTTTCCTGTCGCCTATTTGTTTATAATGTGCTGAGTACATTGACAGGATAATAACCGAAGAGCATGACAAATGTTTGAAATGCATACGACGGCTTCAGATCCATTGCCAGCGTAAAGTAATCACTCCATGAGTCAGCCAGTGTTTCCAGTTTTAATTGACGCAATAGATTTGCAATTATGGGCTTCTCTTCTGAGTTAGCCTTTTGTTTTTATTAAAGAAGGAATATCCACCAAAATTTTTTGCATTAAGTAGGTATCACTTTCTAAATCAGTTCTTCAATGTGAGTGTTTATTCTGATAAACCTAAACCTCTCTGACACGTTTTCTGTCTTAGAAAATGTATTTTTGCCTGTAGCAGAAGGCAGTTGCTGCATGCTGTGCATCTTGGAAATGTAGCTCAGACCGGAAGAGTAAGGAGAGACAAAGCTGGGTAGCATGGTTCTCCGTCCAATCTACCCTCATACCACTCAATCCTGGAGCTGATTTTTCTGTGCTATAGCTTGAAGTCATAGAAAATTCTTTCTCAACTGCCATTCAAACTGCAGAACAGCTGTGGCAGGACCCGCATGGCTCTCTGAAGACATGTGCAACCTCAGAGGCATTTGGTAGGAGCTTTTCTCCCCTCCAAATATCCACAGAAACCATTGGTATAAAGTATCAAAAAGGCAGATTGTTTTGCCTTCTTAGCTTATAAGGAGGATGTTAAGGTCTACTCTTTTTCCTTTGATTATGGTAGAAAGGAGAACTGTTATAGAAACATCAAAAATATACTAAACAGGCTTCCAAGCCAATATAGCAGATTGGATACGTATTTTTAACAAGTAACTCCAACGCACTGAAATAAAATCCAGAACTTTAATACGTAATAAAATTAAGCTGAACGGAAAATAAGTATAAACTAAAGGAAAAATGAAAGGAGAAAATAAAGCAAATCAATAACTGCAGGTAGAAAAAAAGGAACTAGAGAAGAACACACAAAAAGTTCTTAAGCAAATTCCTATGTGGGTGAAACCAAGAAAAAAGGAAGGGAGAAATGTTTAAAGCAGTATCACTCAACTGTAAGGGAACTCAAAATCAGGAACAAGAGAGATGCTTTCTTAAAATTTGAGCACTGAGTCTTATCTATGCAGAGGGACTACAGATCTCATGAGTGGTCCTCGGACTACAGGAAGAGATTAGCTCTTTCATTTTTAAGATGTTGGGAAATAAACAGAAACTGAAACTTTCTTGAAAAGGAGACAATGGCCATGTGGTAACCCATTCTTAAGTCCATAAATATTCTTAAATCCCAAGGGCAGACGAGGCAACTGTCAACTTCTGGGCGAAGTCTCTCACCTGGTAGTCTGAAGTAGAGACTGAGCAGGTAAGAAAAGAGAAAGAACTGAAGGACTAAAACACAATAGTAAAGGGAGAATGAGAGTAACGTGTGAGTGAAAATAGTATGATGGTACGCTGTCCAGCCTCTAAGGGACCGTCTCTGTGCAGGACACCCCCAGAGCTGGTTAGTCAGAGAAGTCTTGAACTCCAACACAGGGCCCAGGAATGAGATAACTAGTTTGAGGACGTACATAAATCCTGATCCCTTCGCTCATCCCACCACAAAAATGTATACATTTATTTCAGATTCCTGATAGTAAGGAATTCAGAGAAGAGGACAGTTTGTATTTGCATTCATGCAAGTTTATATTTATCTAAATGTCAATCCAATACAATCAAATATCAATACAATACATATGTATGTACATATATATGCATATATGAACACACAATTTTTATTTTTGTTTAGAAGGGAGTGTCTTTGTCATTCTTTTAGACAGAATGAGTGTCTTGAGTAATGGCATAAAGGCAAGATGACACAGCAGGTTAACATAATTTCTTACTGAAATTTACAAGAGAGTGACAGTAGTGACTTAGTAAAGAAATCAATACAAAATTAACTTTCCAAAAGAATACAATTTTTTCCCCACATGAACACACACATACAAATTTGATATGCTTTCCAGGAAGTCACTTATTTTCCCCAAGCGGGTTTTAGAAACAATTGATGGACAAATGGACAATCAAGGGAAGAATAATTTTGAAGACAGACAAGGAGAAAATTGCACCAAGTTTGTTGGTTGGGGAAAAAAAAAAAAAAAACTAACTCTGACTACATTTTTAACACACTCCTGAATAGATATATTCTAGCAATGATGAAAGTCGAATGGCATACAGGTCATCTATCATATCAAGAAAAAATTTTAGAGGGGCACCAGGACAGCTCGGAGAATTGGATGTCTGTCTCTAGCTCAGGTGGTGATCTCAGGGTTTTGGGATTGAGCCCTGCATCAGGTTCCCGGCTCAGCAATGAGTCTGCTTCTCCCTCTCCTTCTGCCTCTGCCTTTCCCCCCAGGTGGTGCTCACTCACTCTCTCTCTCAATCACCTCTTTCTCTCAAATAAACAAAATCTTTTTTTAAAAAAGAAAAAAATTAGAAAAATGTTATTTAAACTTATCCTCTTTGTCCCAAATAGATCCTATTTTATAACACCTGTGTTTTCAGTTCAAATTATTAGTTTTTACATTAATAATAATCATAGTTAGCATGTATTGAGTGCTGATAATTTGCCAGGCATTATTTTCAGTACTTTTCAAGGGCTCTTTATTTAATACAGTACTCTCATGAGGTGAATATAATTATTCCTTCCATTTTGCAAATAAAGACACTGAGTCAGAAAGAAGTTATGAAATTTGTACAAGGTCATACAGCTAATTAGTAGCTAAGCTAGGCTTCCAATAATCAGTTTGGCTCAATACCCATGCTCCTTAGTATAAGATTTCTAAATATTCTGTACTCATAAGTTTATTAATATTTTGCAGTTTATTTCCAATTATTCCTCTTATATTCATTTTGTCTTCCCCCCTAGTTTACATAGCCTCAAGAGACTACTTCAGAGGTTCTATGCATAATAAATTGTCAGAGTCCATCCATATATAAACTTTCATATGTGAAAAGTCTTCTATTTTTCTGACATGGTAGATATAATTTGGTTAAGTATAGCATCCCAAGTTTCAAATAGTTAGA
Organism: Nyctereutes procyonoides; assembly: GCF_905146905.1. Lineage (NCBI taxonomy): Eukaryota > Metazoa > Chordata > Mammalia > Carnivora > Canidae > Nyctereutes > Nyctereutes procyonoides. The sequence continues at coordinate 61,365,950 of NW_026575051.1, forward strand.
AATTTCACATAATTTTCTGTTACCTCTTTCAAGATGGTACGGTCAAAAATGTTAGAGGTTAGAAGTTATGGTAATTCTTGTGTGTGTTTTTTTTTTTTTTTTGTGTGTGTGTGTGTGTGTATGTGAAGGATCTGATATTTCCTCTAAAGAATGCTTTTGGGTTTTCTTTATATTTGTAGTATCTTGTAATTTCACATCATTTGTGTGTGCATCTGCATGTTCACACATGTGTTTTACCCTCATATTCTTCCGCAGTTCCACTGGATGGATTTTAAGGATTCTGTACCCATTCTCTAGGCCTCTTCAGTCTGTGCTTTGAAACATACTTTCCGCGATCTGGAAACATTCTTCAGTGTAATCATGCCGGTATCGTATTCATTCCTTCTCTTATTCCTGTTTGTTTTTTGGCTCATATTTTGAGCTCTTTTCTTTGCTCGTTTGTTTCATCTCATTGACCAAGTGTTTAATTTACATTATCTGTGTTGCTTTATTTTTTTGTCACTATAATACAGTCTCATGGGTATTAGGATACACACAGACAACATTTATTCTAATTTTTTGTGTGTGCACGCTCCATTAACTATGGTTCTCTCTTCTTTGAGTTTAGTGTTCAATTTTCCATGCTTCTGTGGCACTAAATTTCTGCAAATATTTATCAATTCTGTGTTGTATGTTCACCTTTGTATTTATTATTTATTGGATGGTTACCATATCTGCTGGGTCTGAGTGTAGCATTGCTCAAGGTATCTCCAGTTATCATCCATTCTGCCCTATCTTTGTGCCTAAATTCTCAAAGTCACTATTCACTCCTGGAGGCAGAAACTAGTTGTCTCTGCCTGGTTCAGGATATGAGGTGGGGAGAAATGCCACCAAGCCAGTTGACTGTCCTAAGGTACTCCCATCCCACCCCCCAACACCCCCCCCCCCCGTTGGTGGTGTTGGGTGGAGTTAGGTGACCTGAGCAATAAGAGTTAGCAACAGCACTATTCCACATTACGGTCTGTGGTTTCCTTCTTTTATCCAATTTCTACCTGCTTTCCATCATTTAGGAATGTCCTAGATCTTGAATAACATAATATTGAACCTAACATATCCTAATTCTCTCTTCTCTTAGTAATATTTAAAGATTGTTAATATTAGACTACAACTTAGTATTATCCCAAAAATATCTGTGCAACAGTCTGTGACTTGGTTTCATTTTATGCAAAAGAAATGAAGCAGAAAACATGTTTTGATAGTTTTCATGGATTCAACACTATACTTGGAGAATGTAAACCTACAATTATACCTGATTTTTTTTCCTACTTCTTATAATAAAATGCATTAAATCTTAAGAGAATGCTAGGACCTGTGGCTGCCCTACATCTAAGAGTGACAATGTTGCTCAAAGATGAATAATGTTTTATGGATGTTTATTCTTCAGAAATCGTGTGCCGGGGGATCCCTGGGTGGCTCAGCAGTTTGGCGCCTGCCTTTGGCCCAGGGCATGATCCTGGAGTCCCGGGATCGAGTCCCATGTCAGGCTCCTGGCATGGAGCCTGCTTCTCCTTCCTCCTGTGTCTCTGCCTCTCTCTCTCTCTTTCTCTGTGTCTATCATAAATAATAAATAAATAAATAAATAAATAAATAAATAAATAAATAAATAAATAAATAAATAAATCTTTTAAAAAAAAATCATGTGCCGTGTTACTGGCTTCTTTTTTACCTAACTGAGCAAAACCATGAGGGCCATGATGACAGCAATATATTCTAGACAACAATCAAGTTAATTATCCATTAAATATTAGAGTCCATATAAAGTCTATTGGAGAACCCCTCAGCAAAGTTGTTTCAAGAAATATCCTGAGCATTTATTTTTTGGACCCTTTGACTCTGATCAAGAATAGCCCTGACAGAGTAATTCATTATGAAAAAAAACCCACATAACACAAATTACCAAGGTTGAAAACCTAATTATCATTAAAGTGAATATTACATAATTATTGTGATCAGAAACAATAAATTATGTATAAATATACACATTTGAACTTATAATACAAATGAAAAAAGAAAAACAAAATAAATCAATAAAAACACTTAAAATAAAAAGAAGACCGGCACCACACTACTAATGGAGAGCTCCTGAGAAGAATAAAACATTCTCCAGCTTCCAAAGACCAAGGTGACTATGAGCTGCTGGCTGGGTTCTCAAAGTCCAAAAGTATCTTCCTAAGTGTGAAGAAATAGCTCAATTATCACTGTTATCAAAGGGAATATTTTGCCTGTTACACTGAAGTTGTAACTGAAGTCTGCAGGCCAGGTGCAGTGGATTATCATTTTGGTCAAATATTCTCTGTATCTTGAACACTACACTGTCTATGTTGTATGCCATCTTGGGCATGAATGACAGATCCTGCTGTCACTCCCCACCTACAGTTTGAATATTATCATGTGGCATTAGCACTCTCTACCTACATCTATATCTACATGTACAGAGAGCAAGTCAGGAAGAGAGAGAGAGAGAAACTTTTGCTTTTTGTGGTTGGTATGTAGTTGTTCATACACATAATTCATAATTATAAATTCTTAATTCATAATTTTTCAAACGAAGAAGATGATTACAAGTCATCAATCACACTGATTTTTCATGAACACTATTTGCATTCAGTTTCAGTATTGGTCTTGCAGCAGGAAACTATATGAAAGGGAAAACAAATTATAAAATAAAATAATTCTACTTCAGCCTTTTATAAAAATTCAAAGACCTATATATATGTCAATATTCTGGTTGTGACACTGTACTATACTTTGGTGAAATGTAACCACTGGGGAAAACTGGGGGGAGTATACAAAGGAACTCTCTCTGTATTCTTTTTTTTTTTTTTCAGAAGATTTTTATATGTTTACTTGAGAGAGACAGAGATAGTGAGAGAGAACATGAGTGGGGATGAGAGGAAGAAGCAGGCTCCCTTCTGAGCAGAGAGCCTAACAAGGGGCTCAATCCAGGACCCTGAGATCACGACCTGAGCTGAAGGCAGACACCAAACGGACTGTGCCACCCAGATCCCACTCTCTGTATTATTTCTTAAATGATATATGAATCTGCAATTATCTCAATTAAACAATTGAAATCTTTTTTTATTTTATTTATTTATGATAGTCACACAGAGAGAGAGAGAGAGGCAGAGACACAGGCAGAGGGAGAAGCAGGCTCCATGCACCGGGAGCCCAATATGGGATTCGATCCCGGGTCTCCAGGATGGCGCCCTGAGCCAAAGGCAGGCGCCAAACCGCTGCGCCAACCAGGGATCCCAATTGAAATCTTTTTAATTAAAAAAAAATAACTCAAGGGATAATTTGGACTAAAATGAACTCAGGTGCTCAAAGAGCTGCACTCACACTTTGTTTTGTACCCTGCATCTTCGTCACATTTCAAGTCCTTTTAATCCTCTTTTCCTTCCTATCCATCTTCGAAAAGTAAAATAAAACGCATTATAAAACATTTTCTGGCAGAATTTACTCAAGAAAATCCATTAATAAGCCCTAATCTCCAAAGATATTTAGAAATATTAGCTACCTAGGACAAAATTTTCTCATAACTCCACTCTATATTTCATATTGAATGCATGATTATAGTAATAAATCATCTTTTATTGATCAAGAAATCAATTTCTGACAATCAAAAATTACCAGATAATGAGGCATCTCAGTGGCTCAGTCGGTTGAACATTTGCCTTCAGCTCGGGTCATGATCTGGGTTCCTTGGACTGAGCCCCTCATGGAGCTCCCCACTCAGCAGGGAGTCTGTTCTCCCTCTCCCTCTGCCTGCCCCCCAGTGCTCTCTCTCTCATTCTCTCACTCTCATAAATAAATTAAATCTTTTTTTAAAAAAATTGCTAAATAACTTATAAATGAGGAATTTTGGTACTCCTTATATCAAATTAGAGATATAATTAAAGATTATACTATTCTTAATTTGATTTGAATTGAATGATCAAAGAAAAATTCAAAACTTCTAATCTTGGGTTCTATATTTTTACTTTTTTTTTTATTGGAATTCAATTTGCCAACATATAATATAACACCCAGTGCTCATCCCACCAAGTGCCCCCCTCAGTGCCCATCACCCAGTCAGCCCAATATTTTTACTTTTAGAAAATTCTATTACTAGCAGATCCTCATTCATTTTATTAGACATTTTAGTGTCATCAATAGATATCAATTTCCCAAACTGGGTGTAAACACTTGAATTTTCTTGAAATGTATATTTGTTTACATTTATTATTTCAAAAGCAATATCACAGCTGAAAATCAAGTGATTTCACATATCTTGCCAACTCACCAAAAATAACCATGCATATTTTTGAGAGGTTTATTACTCTATTTTATATACTAAAATATGAAGAATATATACTTTCTCCTAGGTTTAAACTCTTTTTGTTCATCTGATTGTTAAAATTAATTGAATAGAGCCCATTTGATGCTCCATTTCCTTTTGTAAAAGTTCAAACACAAAATCACAAGATATGTCATTACAAAGACTACTAGCAGAATTTAATGTGACATACAAAACATTACATCATTTTCCTTTTACCCTTTAAAGAGAACATGTTGGTTTGAGCTAATTTTAGATTTCAGATGAAATGTAATCACACTATTTCACCCTCACCTAAGGGAAGTAAAAAATTAAACATTATGCATTAGGCTGTAACCTTAAGATTACAGAATGATCTCTTTCCTTTAATTCACTGCCAATATAATAGTTACATCACTTCAGAAGATATTAGAATTTCAAGATGAGAGACACAGAGAATTTTAATTTTCCTGATCCATTCTCTGATAGTTTTTCCAGGTGACTATCAGTTCCTTAGACAATGTAGGAGAGTCACATTCACTAGATATCTTCAGTCTTGAAAAGCAAAGGCCAACTTGAATATATCCTTTGACAGCCTAACCAAGCTTTTTATATTTAAGTTAAAAATGTAGGGCATGTGGCTGGCTCAGTCAACAGAGCATGTGACTCTTGATCTTGAAGTCATAAGTTCAAGCCCCACATTGAGTGTGGAGCCTGCTCAATTTTTTTTTTAATTTTTAAAAAATGTGATTTTTTTAAAAAAATTATGTATTAAAGAAGGTGTGTCTGTGTATCAAATATGTTTTAGAGGCTATTCTGGAAAAATGGTGAAATTAGTAATGAAAAAAAAATCTCCAGTTTCAAAGATTTCTATTCTACTGTGGAACTATTAGGACATCATAGTAAAATATGGGAAGTGTGACAATCAGATAATTTATTTGGAGCTACAGGCTTACAATGAAGGAAGACAGTATTGAGCCCAGTGCTAGGGGCTAAGAAAAACCCCTTAAAGAGTGATATTCACGCGGAAAGTAGAGAGGTTGTGATTTCTGCTAGGGGTTCATATTTCAGCCTGAGGATTAATGGTATCCATTGACTACGTTTAAGCAAGGCAGTGTTAAAAATAAGATTTACGTTATTTAAAAAATCCCTCTGGTTGAAGTATAGACAATGGACCAAAGACAGGGCAGTTTACAAGATATACAAGGAATCCATGGAGTGTTTATAAAGCTACCAGACAGTAACTCAGTCTTGTAGCATTTCTGGGTCAGACATACGACAGTGTGGATTTGGATTCAGGGAATGAAGAGATTCTGCTTACTAGAGAAACTCATAATAGCTAAGAATCAACCTCGTTAATAAAATAGCTATATTTTGACATATAATTTTTCTTCATTCTTTGTGAATGAACTATACAGAATTCTGAGATAAAAGGCAATGCTTAATTGTATCCTCGGTTTAATACTATATTAATGCAATCAAATGCTCACCAGGATTCTGAAATTTTGACCAGGTTTACTTGCTATATTTCAGATTTGGGAGGGTTCTTGTGATGGTCCCATGCTTTTAAATCATTCTCCTGATTCAGTTAAATACATGATAATTTCTTTCTTATTGTGTTAGTTTTAACTGTCTTTAAAATAGAAGCCTCAACAAATTTCATTGGGCTTTTTTTTTTTTTTTAACATCTTTAGCTCATTTCCTTCTTTTTGGAGAAGAATTAAATCTCTGTGGGTGGGTTAGACATTTATTTTAAATCTTCTCTCACAATTTTAATGTTGTGAACCTTGCTTTAGGTTAACAATCCCTTTAATTTTGGCATCTATACTAATCAGATCTGTTAAGGCTAAAAAAAAAAAATCCAATTTGAATTACCTTAAAGAAAAGGAGAATATGTCAACTCAGGAAACCGAACCACTGAAAGATGTAACCAAGTGAAAGGAATAAGAGGGACAAGTAATTCAAATGCCAACAGGATTCAATCTCTAGATATTCCACTCAATTTACTCTGAATGCTTGCTGGAACCTTGCAGACTGGCATCTTCTGTAGGAGTGGAAACATGAGTGCTATACTATAAACCTATATCTCACATTCCACGACTCTGGCCACCAACCTAGGCTGATTTCTTCCCCAAATTCCTAAAGAACTACTGGGATTGGCCCCAGCTTCAGTCAGCGGCTCACTCCATGACAGAAATACAGCCAGTGTTGTTGAGTTGTATCATGGTAAGGCATCATAGAATCATGGTGTTGGAGGAGAAGGAAGAAGAGTTATTTGAAGGGAGACCTTAAGAAATGGTATTGGTTACATGGTCAGCCCAAGATCATGCTAAGATAAATAATTTAAAAGCTTAGAATTTTATTTAAAAAATCAATGGAGAACCAGAGAGGGAGGCAAACCATAAGAGACTCTTAACTATAGGAAACAAACAGGAGTGCTGATCCTGCAGTTGTTAGAGCAACACCTAAGGAGAAACAAACCACCATTGCCTGACTGGCTCCCATCAGTTTTAATCACACCCCAGCGTCTTCAGATCGGTTATATCACTGGCACTACAGAATCCTTCTTTCTTAAGGCACTTTAAGTTGTAGAATGTTCCTGGATGTTCATTATCTAGTGTTTGAAAGGGAGGAGGGATTTGTACTGGTCCTGTACCTAGACGGTTTGTCTAGCACAGGAGAAAAATTAGCCAAGGAAGATCACTGTTTAAATTCATTTGAAATCAGAAAGAGATTTTTAATTATTTGTATGACATATTCATTGAATTATTACTGTTTTTCCTAGTATTATCAAGCCTAAGCACTAAACAAAATCAAGATTTTTTTTTCTTGGCCTTTCTATGGATTATGTTACATATAGTAATGATCAGCATCACACCCACTTGGCTGTAAAACAGATGGTTTTTCCAGTTTTAAAAGGTTAGTCTTTTGTTTTTATTTTGCTTTACTCATATGTATTTTCTTAACATTTTCTTAACATACAGCATCAGATTGAACATGCTTATCATTCAAATATGGGAAATGCTACAGTTACAGATGAATTTGTCTCACTCTTAACCTTTCCCATGTTCAGGAGAAGATAGGTCTTGCCCCACTTGGGGGACTCTGTGGAGGGTATTATTTTTTTTTATGCTGCTGAATATCATGTTTATAATAGACCCATGTCTATGCAGCCTTTCCTCCCTATTTCCCCTCACCTCCCCCTCCTTTTTTTTTGGTCCTTGTTGACATTATAAGCTTTTAACACATTTTGACCTAGGACCTCTGTTGCTAGAAGTATAAGTCCCCAGCCAGTTATTCTCATGGTGATATTAATGATGTGTAACTCATCCTTCTGTGGTGTTCTGTGCTTAGAGTCTATATAGTGCTATTCATATTCAGAGCTCTGGTTTTTTGTGTTTTGTTTTTCCCTTAAAATAGTTACAGTTTCCTTTTTTGAAAAAGAAAATCAGAACTCTATTTCCCATTCCATAAACCTTGACATTATTTCAAGTTTTATAGTATCTTATGGTATATATTTTACTTTTTTATTGGCTTAACTTTTAAATTATATCAGTTCAGAAAAATTTGGCCTTTTCTCATGGGGAAACAAATGGAGCTGCTCTTCAGAATAGACATTCTACCTTGATCCCATCATTCTGGTGAAAAAAGAACTAGATTTGTTTAACTTTTAGAGTTTGTCCTTAATGTATTTTCATATGAGAATTTCTTTTGAGAGAGCTCTTTATAATCTTAATGGTTTGCTTGAGCTACAAGAATGCCATTTAAAAAATAATGGGACAATACGTGGCTTATTGTTCAGTATACCTACTGATATGTACCAACTGGAACTACAAACAAATATTTTAAATTGGACCAGTTGAGTAACTAAGTAACCTACTAAGGCATATGTTTTATGTTCTGCTTGCAAGGCAAATGGCAGTGCTTTTATTGTTGGCAGGGGTTGCTGAGTTGTGCTAAACGCTACTTCTGATTGACAAAGATAGAACTTGGGCTGGTTTTCTTCTTGTGAAGCCTCTAAGAATTTTTTTGGTCTGTTTTTTTTTTTTTTTTTAAATTCACTTCTGAATGTATATCTCCATTAACAACAAAAAATACATGTGATGTTTACTAAACTTATTTCCTACATTAAAATCTCCTATTAAAAAAAAAAAGAAACTCATTAGGAAATTCTGAATATCCTACAGAATTTTTAAAAACGGAAATATTCACAAGGTAGTCAGATAAAAAGGGAAATATTCACAAGGTAGTCATGCCTCTTGGTGAAGTATATTACTTGAAATAGTGCATCTGAATAAATAATATTTTTAGTTATCAGATTTCAAACTTAGCATTAGAAAAGTAACAGTCACTTTCTATAATTACCCTTGTCTAGATTGATTACTCAAAATCTGAAATCCCTTTGTAGCTAGAGATTTTAGGTTACTCATCTGACAGCCAAAATTTACCTCACGTTTTCTATTAAGCCAAGATATTTATAATACATCATTAAGCTCTTTATCTCTAAGACTGAATTTTAAGATAAAACTAAATTTTGGAAGTAACAATACTGAATCACAAATCTGAATGCAATACACAGTGCAGTTGTCAGCCTTTCTCTGGCACACCTTGGAAACATTCATAATAACAGAGAATTTTAAAATGCAGATTATGGTTTTTAAATCACATGGCAAGTATTTGGCGATAAAATATATGTTAAGTAGAATACAACCTATTAATACCCTGAAGCCCTTTCTTGTTGATCAGATCCTGAAGCAGACGCAGGTAGGAGTATAATGTGGAAAGGCAGGGTTAATTTACACAATTGTCCCACCCTATATAAGTTATCCAGGAACAAAGTTGAAAGGACGAATTACTAGGTGAGTTAGGAGTATTATTATATTTTTGTTTGTTTGTTTCAAGGCAAGAGTCATCTAGTTTTCATCAAGTAATGGAAACCTGGTGTAGGTTACAGGCAGATATGTCTGAGCCTCTTCTCACAGAAACCCTGGGGAGATAGAACAAGCAAGTAGAAATCAAAGGACAGAAAATAGCAATGTAGGTAGGATGGTCTAACTGCACCAAGAACTGAGAAGTCTGACAACTGGGTTACTGTCTAATCCTTTAGCAACAGCAGTCTGATGAATTTCACTCTAGAACTGTCTATACATCTCAGCTATTTTGAATGTGTTGGAGTTTTTTATTTTGTTTTGTTTGCTTTTTTGCTTTCTCGTTTATAACATGATCATCTTGCTTATCCAGCTCAGCTTTATGGAAGAGCAGGTCTCATGATCCAGTAAATCCCAACATTCCACTTTAGGCAGTGCTTTGAAAAACCACCTTATAAGAGATTGTCCAATAGGCTATTCGGAGGCAAGTGCCAACTTTTGAATTGAAAATTAGGAATCAGAAGTATGTTGTTATGTTGTAATGTGGTAGAAATCCCTTAAAGAGGACTCCAGGTAGATGTTGAGAAAGCCATCAAGAAGACATAACAGGTATGACTCCTGATGGAATCTGAGCAACCAGAGTCACCCCACCCTCTGCCTTATCCTTGGAATATGCACTCTACTTGCTTCCTAGATTCTCAGAAGCCACCCCAAAAACGTGGCCTTGAGATAGAAATGTGGTATTAAGACCATCTGGGCAATGTATGTAACTGAACCCAATTAAGTCTTTTATATAAACTTTCAAGATTTGGCAGGTGGGTACAGAAATCAACTCATCTGACAGATGCCCAAAACAAGCCTCAAAAGTAATTGCCCTTGCTTGTTAAACCTGCCCCTTTATCAGTCTGGAGTACTCTGTCTCTTTCTATCCAGGTCCACTTTGCAAACCAAGAATTGGTGAGTCAGGCAGGAGACCAAAGAATTGGGCCTTGGGAACAAGGCATCCACAGGGGAAATCTCAAGTTAGCCATCAACATCCATGTGGAGTGGTGGGTGGCCCTTATGTCAGATGCTAGTGGACTGCATGTCAGTATTTGGACAGCTGGAAAATGGTGGCTGTTTCCATGTGCTTGTTTGAGGAACTGTGCACAGTGCACTGTGGGGAAGAAAGGAAAGGCATGGTTGCTACATTGGGTTGGCCCCTGCTGTGGGTAGTCGACTAGACATTGATGCCCAACTAGAGGCTGAAGCTTGACTTACAAAGTTGGAAGAAGAGGGGAGCCTGGGTGGCCCACTCAGTCAGCCTGGGTGCCCGACTCTTGGTTTTGGCTCAAATCATGATCTCAGCGTCATGGGATCAAGCCCCACATTCAGGCTGAACATGTAACCGGCTTAATATTTTCTCTCTCCCTCTATCCTGTCCCTCTCCCCTGGGCCAGAAAAAAAAAAAAAAAAAAAGGTTGGAAGAAGAGCTTAACTTAGAGAAAAGCATGGAGAGCCATGCTTTGGGGCTGCTAGCTTTGGGGCTGGCAGACAAGTTGGGAAGCAAGATAACAAACTATGAGAATTCAGCATGCCATTTTGCAAAACTGAAAGGGAACAAACTGTCACAGATTAAGGTCCAGGCATTTGTGACAAAGCCCAGTAGGGAGGCCAAAAGATGGAGTCTCTAGAAAGATGAGAATGAAGAGGAGGATGTTATGGTGATTGATGGGTAGAAAGCTGAAATGCCCCAAGCTGTATGACCCCTCATAGGAAGGAAAATTTTAAATAGCAATTATCCCAACATGCTTAAGGAGAAACTTAAATTCTTTCCCTTGAAGTTGTTAAGTCCTATCATGTGTTTGAAATGTAAACACCCCAGGAGATAACCAAAACATTGATCACAGAGACTGAAAAAGAAAAAGGGGAGGGAAGGCTTTTTAAAATTCAAACTGTTAAAGAAGTTCTCTTACTCAAAAATCTAGTCCATGGAGGTGCCTGGGTAGCTCAGTTGGTTAAGCTTCTGCCTTCAGCTCAGGTCATTATCTCGGGGTCCTGGAATTGAGCCTCACATCAGGCTCCCTGCTCCGTAGAGAGTCTGCTTGCCCCTCTCCCTCTGTCCCTCCCCCTGCTTGTGCTCTCTGTCAAATAAATTTAAAAAAAAAAGAAAAAAAAAAGTCTAGTCCACAGCCTTCAAAAGATCAATAGTACTAGTACAAAGCTTTAGCCATGTGAGTGGGTACCTGATTTGTGGCTAAAGTTTGGGAATGAAAGCTATAGGGTTTCTGTTTGTGTCAGTCAGTATGGTTACGTATACCTATGCATGTATTTTGTATATATCCAATGTTTTTCTACCTCCACCACTGATTGGTACAAAAGGGTATTTTGTTGTTGTTGTTTATTGTTTAACATAACTACCGGTATTTCTGGGTGAAAGAAATGAGTGTGTATATGAAAAGTAGGTAAAAAAAAATAGACACCACACTCTTAACATTAAAATGTTTTTCTTATTAAACCCATTCCAATCTTAGTTTGACTACACATGAAATTCCTTTTCAACATTCCTTTTCCATAAATCCTCTGTAACTTTCTATATCCACTTTGTTTTTGTACTTTTTTTTTTTTTTTATCCCTTTCACCCTGGGACAATCATTTTGTTTTAGGATGAAATTATTTTTTTCTTTACCAATAAGAAACAAAAGAAACAAACAGAAATAAAAGCAAAAACCCAAAAACTCCTTCTATCCATAGTTATCTTTCCTTTTCTAAGAAAACCCTCACATGTTTTAAATAGGGTGTCTGTCCATCAGATGGGGGCCCCCAGATATGGAGGGGGGGATTGGGTGGAAACCGGTGGCACAGAAGGTAAAAGGATTCACCTGAGGCAGAGTAGAGGAGATAATCCACTCACTATACTGCTAGGAAGTGTGAAGGGAGGACAGCAGAGAAAAGGCTGTCTACCCTGAGGCAATGGGTGTGAAACACAAGGGAGCCATCAGTAAGATGGCAAAGGAGAGAGAGGTTGCCTACAATAAGGAGGTGGGTGGAGGCCCATTTTTAAAGGAGGAAGATGAGGAGATATGGCAACTATAGAATTCTTCCTTTTTTGATAAGTGTGCCTAATTTTAGGTAGCCCATTGGTCAGTAAGGGTCTATGGATCATTTGAGTGAGTATTCAGTCAGGGGGTCACTGTGCCCCTGTCTACATTCCACTGCTCAAGCCTGTTTGCCTAAAAATGATCTCTACAAAAAGTACAGTGGTATAAAATTAGAATTTGGTTTTCTGTTTAAAGTACAAAATTTTCTTAGATTTTTCATCTGCTCTTTTTTGTTTGTTTTAAAGATTTTATGTATTTATTTGAGAGAGAGCATGAGCAGGGGCCGAGGGAGAGGGAGAAGCAGACTGGCCACTGAGGAAGGGGCCCTATGTGGGGCTTGATCCCAGAACCCTAAGATCATGACCTGAGCCAAAGGCAGAAGCTTAACCAACTGGCCCACCTAGACACCTGTGATTTTTGGTCTGCTTTTGATGAAAAATTGTAAACAAGTATTTTCCTTTACCTTTAATGTAATCTGCCTAGAAAACAAAGATTCAGTGTTTTGTCTTTATCAAATCTTTGATTACTTAAGAAAACAGTCTTTCTTATAAGAGCTAAGTCTCTTACAACCATAACTTTTGTATATGTTAAATTTCATGAAAGCAGTGTCAAATGAAAAGTGATGCTAAACTTTCTTAGGATGTATTGGTATGAAATTCCTAAAAGTCCGATATGTCTTGGTATCATTATGTAATGATAAACCAATCATAATTTTAAAATGTATGTTACGGAAATCCCCAAATTCTCTCGTCAATTGCATTATACTAGATTTTCATCAGATTTTTAACCATGGCCATTTTAAAGTCCTTTGTCATTAGCAAGCAGTTGTTATTTGGCTCTGATGCTTTGGCAAAAACTATTCCTGCAAAAAGTCTCATCTTCAAGGAGATTCATTGAAAAGGCTTTGACAAGTACAGTTTACTGATAACTAAAATCAATTTGCCCTCATGTGGGAGGGCAGTAATGATCCTTTCAAGTGCTTCTCCAAGGCTATTGGCACAGCCCCACCATATGTCATGAGATGGTAGCCTGAGATCTATCCCTGTTCTCTTTCCCTGCATCAGTAAAATGGACCCATTGCATTGATGATATAATCTTAACAGTTGAAGACCTGCCTCTACTGCAGGACTCTGCAGCCTGGAACATCTTCAAGGAAAAGGACAGATAGTGAACCTACTGAAAATTCAAGGCCCAGGCACCACAGGGTTTGGAAGTTATTTGGTTGACTAAGATATATGTTGTCCCAGAAGCTATGTTCGATAAGATGCAAGCCTATCCAAACCCTAAGAATGTAAAGGAGATGCAAGCCTTTGTAGAAATGTTGGGGCTTTTAGAGGACTTTTATTTCCCCCCTGATGTGATGCCTCTGCCCTTTATGTTGCCTAGTAAAGAAAGAGCATGTGTGTAACTGGGAATCAGAGCAGCAAGCCACCTTGAGAAAGACAAATACTAGCAAAAAAGATTAAAGCTCTGGGCATCTCCCAACATGACTACCATTTAAATTAAATGTGTCTATCACTCTGGAAGGTATGAATCAAGTACAGTGGCAGGGACAACAGAAGGGGAGAATACCCCTAGAATTCGGGTCCCAGCTCTGGAAACCCAATATACCTCCATAGAGCAGCTCCTAGCAGTATACAAAGTGCTTCTCTAGGTGGAGCTTCTCAGGAAGAAATAAACTGAAGCAGCCAATGGGCTGAACTCAGTGAGGTTTGGTGATCTCTCACGAGCCCTGCCCATTAACCCTTTTGCACTGACAGTTTGGGTGTTCCACAGAGATTAGTCCTATGGCTTGGACAATGCAAAGCCAAGGAGTTGATGATTCATGAATATGCCTTTGTGGGGTCAGGATGTGTAGAGAGACATCTGGGTTATCCTATAAAAGAACCTGAGGCCACCTTCACTGTCACTCATGTTATGGCTCATAAGGCATTGACCCCTCCCTAACAATCAAGAAGCTGATGCCCAGCTTGAGTATAGGCCTAACAAGTGACCTGTTAGTAAATAAAGAAGGTTTGATGCATACAGAGAGAGTGATGCCAAATTTTACCTGCATGTTTTAAATACCATCAAACACAACTGCCGAAGGAGCCTAGCCCAAGCTTCCTCTTTTTGCCACACAAACCAGGCTGCCAGTATTAAGGGATTAGAGAAACTGAATACCATCTGTGAAAATCTTCATCAAATAGATAGTGATTGGGGTCAAATCTCAAAGGTCATGTTATGCAAGATTGTGCTAAAGAACATGACATTGAATGGAGGCTCCATCTCCTCTAAAACCTGCAGGCTTACAGTTGGTAGAGAGGAAGAATGAGATATTAAAACAGTAGATTAAATTACTAACAGGTAAAACCACCTAGGCCAGGGGGACTAGACAGAGTACTTTCCTAGGCCTTAATACATTTCAGTGATCAACCAGGAAGGTCTGTTACCCCATATCCCAGACTGGAGACCCCTGCCGAGGCACCTAATATTGTGAAGGTATAAAAGTCACTGGAAACAGCCATTTCCCAGATTCTCATTCTGGATCAATATACTATACAGCTGAGAATACCAAGGAGTTATCCACTGGAAGTTGCAATGGGTCATCCCTCTGGGATGAGTGAGTTACTTTGCATCCCTGGGTAAGGAATAACTACTTAATTTTTACTGGGATCCCATTGTTCTGCTGCAAGCTGCACCTGTTGAAACACATTTCACCTAGAATGGAACACATATTAAAAAGAGGGGAAAAATAAGGTTCTGATTTAGCTTATCCCACTCACTTCTTCTTATGCTTGATAATGCTCCCTCTCCCAGCCAACATGTACAGTATGTACAACCAGGTCAAGTTCCTAAAGCTGCCAACCTTTCTCTCCTCACGGCCAGGTGAGCATGTTCTGTTTCCCACTGGTATGATCATTTGGCTGCCATTTCTGTTCCCTCCATTGGCCTGGAGGACACACAGCCCTTACTAAATTCACTCAGCAAGCGTTGAATGATAGCCAGCTGTCCTTACTGGACACTGAAATGCCTCTAATTGAAAAGCTGTCCTCCAAAAAAAAAAAAAAAAAAGATGACCTTGGACAGTATTACTGCCTCATAAGGAGGCACCTGTGCTGTTATCCAAATAAGATGTTTTGTGCTCATACTTGATGAGTCTGCTTTAATGTATCATCTTTATTAAATTGCTTAAGGACACAAGTGAACACCACAGGTGATCTGATCCTCAGTCTAGAGGCCTTAGTAAATCAATGATTCAGAGCATGGGGTTTGCAGTAAAGGTGGAAAAAAGGTGTCACTGATTTGGGAATTATTGCCTTAACTTCTGTTTTCTGTTACATATGCCTCTATTGTTGCTGTGCCCTCTACCTTGAATGCAGCCACCAAATGAGCCCCCTCTATGCTTATGAAACTGCCTGCTGACTTCTCAGAGCACATGGTGAAAGGTGGTGAAAGGAGGGGGCATGTGAGATTGTAAGAGCTGGTCACATGGGACAGAATGTTGATTGAGGTCATTGAGAAGATGTAGCCACTCACTGATCTATAAGGGGACCCAGGCAATTGGAGGCTCTTCATCTCTTCCCTTGTTTAAAGGTGCTTTCTGCTTCCCTTCTCCACTCCCAGAAGCTGACCCAATGATACAGCCTTGAGACAGAAATGTGGTGTTGAGAGCATCTATATTGTATACATGACTGAACCCAGTTGAGGTCTCTAAATACACTTTTAAGATTTGGGGGGCAAATGAAGAAATCTACTCATCTTTCAACTGCCTAAGATAAGTCTGGTATGCAAGTTTCCTTACTTATTAAATATACCATGTACCAGTCTGGAGTGGCCTTCTTTCTTTGGTCTCTCCTTGCCCTCTGTGTACGAGGCCAGTTTACAAACCAAGAGTGGGAACTGCCAGAAAAAGAGCATGACCCAAGGTACTGGCAGGCATTGCTGCCACTCCTAATGGGAGATGTCCAATTAGTAAAGAGAAAGTAATTGACAGCCAGCACAGCCAATAAATGAGCACGCCACACTGAAGGGACTGTATGTAGTAGGGTAGAGTAGATAGGAGTTTAAAAATCAAGGGCCAACTAAAAAAAGGGGGGAAAATAAGTAGAGATGGAAATAAACATCACAGCCAGAGAGAACAAATTGGTAAAACTCTCAACTCTATGCTCCATCTACTTCTTTTATCTTTATCTTATAGACTTTTTAAAGTATTCAGTGCCTTACTCTAAATTTGCTTAGCTACTCATCTATAGATTATAAACAGTATGACTCTAGCAACTGAAAGTTCCAAGGCTCTTTGGACCCCAGTCATTATTTCCATACACAGACAATAACTGATTTCAACAAAAGCGTTAGTCTGTGATGTATTCCTAATTTGTAACTGTGGGTGGTTTTCAGGGGGACTGCCCGGATGACAACTGAGATGATCTCCTTTCACTATTTATATATTCATTAAATAGTGGGATTCCATGTGATTTTTTTTCAATGTTTTTCAAGTAAAAGTTTTTTTTAAAAAACAAGAATGTTAAGTGGTAACCATTCTGGACATAGGTATAATTTCTGAGAGTGTATTTATCTACAAGACACTTTATACACAGGAATTACATTACTTTGAGTGTTTTATGACTGCATATGGAAGGCTTATCCTTTACCATGTGCAATCCCAGCCTTACTCTGAATAAAAAGCTCAGAGATAGGTACCAGAAGTACAGTATTACCACTGAAAGATGAAAGAGAGGGGGAAAGGTGAAGTTCATTTGAACACAAATATGCTTTATAAGAATCTTTATAATGAATTATAAAGAAATATTAATATTGGTAAAATGCTGTATTTCTATTTTCACACTTAAAATATTTTTACCCTCTTCTAATAAAAAATATGGTTTCAAATTGTAGTTCTTACTGGAGTTTGAGAGAATACATATTTGGTTAATTTCATGGTATTTTGGCAATCTAATTACAAATCAGGCAAATATACACATGCATATTATAATGGACTTTGAATAGGGGTTCTGCAGATGGATACTTACAATCAAAGTACAATTAGAAATCGTTTTACTTGAATAATTGTTTCAGATATGATCAATCTTCTCTTGTATTCCCATTCAGTCACCATGTACTATTTAATATTGGATCACATGAAAACTTAATACTGAGGAGGAAGTTACATTCTATTGAGTCAAAGGAAGGTTATAACCAAAAATATTTTTCCTTGTAGCTGAAATAAAACTTTAAACATTATACCATAATTGCTGTGTTCTTAAGACAAATGCATCCATTGTTCTTTCCAAATAGCAAGTTATTTATGGAATAGATTCTTATTATTAACATTTATAATAATTGATAAAAAAAATCTTTAGTTTATAAATAGCATACAAAGAATTTGGGAGGATTAAATGCTACATTTAATTGAATACGTTTTCATGAAGAGCTGCTCTTACTATTATTTAGATTATTTAGGTATATATATATGTGTGTGCGTGTATATATATATATAATATACATAATTATTGAAAGCTGGATATTTACAAAACCATACAAAAGAGCATAGCAAAGTCAAGAGACAAAAGGATGAATCACCACTCCAGTCCAGTGGTTCCAGGACTTGAAAGAATAATAGCTTTTTCTTCCTGAATGAAAAAGACAAGACAGACAGAGAAATTTGGCTCTGCCCTTCCTCTCACAAAGGACAAAAACAAAAACAAACCAACACTGGCCTCTGGTTAAGATATGATGTGAATTCTTGGCCAAGGAAAACCCAGATTGAAGAATAGTAAATCTTTCTGTCTGCCTTCTAAAATAATTGGTTCAAACAAAATTCAGATCACTTAGCAGGTATAACCTATTTCTAGGTAGAAGATTATAAGACATAAGAGCAAATGTGCCAGAATTTGAACTTTAAAGACACATTAGTTCCTAATTGATTTTTAAGTAAAGCACAGTCAGTAGTATAAGACATAAGGCCTGAAAGAACATGCGATAGACATTGTAGTAGAAGAGCTAGTATTTTAGAGAGGTAGTACTCGGTTAATCAATTATTTTGTAAAAGTACTCAAACTATTTATCTATTGCATGATGCAGAGAACATCTTGGAATCCCAGTGAGGCTAGAAACACAAGAATATAAAACTCTAAATAATACCCAGGAACTATTAGGAGAGTAGAAAGATAATGAGTATTCTAAGGACCCCACAGGAAATTTAGAATTTTTTTTTCCTCTAACACATTGTTCACATGTTCTAGTGGCCTTGCATGTCATTAAATAGGCTTAGTTAGAATATTTATCATCCAAATTTTATCCAG
The DNA here is from genome assembly GCF_905146905.1 of Nyctereutes procyonoides. Classification (NCBI taxonomy): domain Eukaryota; kingdom Metazoa; phylum Chordata; class Mammalia; order Carnivora; family Canidae; genus Nyctereutes; species Nyctereutes procyonoides. The sequence continues at coordinate 61,384,515 of NW_026575051.1, forward strand.
TGGCTCCAATACCTGGCTAGGCGTCACACGGGGATTGAATAAACTGATGCATTCTTTATGGCTAAAATCGCTATGAAAGTGTCATAAGGAAAGTTACATGAAAGCCCAGATGAAAACATTTGCTTTTACCCAGATTCTACATTGTGTGGGCATCAGAAAAAAGTGCTGGAAGGTTAGGCAGTTTACAGCCCCAGGCTTTACCAAAATCTCTCACACCAGAAGATTAACACCTGGGGGTATTCTCCATCTGTCCCAGGGCAGCGTCACATCATTATGCTCAGACACATACAAATAAAACATAAGTTCTGCCCCCTAGGCCACACACAGACCAGGCCTCCACACTCTCTTCTAATGATACGTAACTTCTAGTTAGAGAGCTGCCGTTACCTCCCCAACCTGAAAGGAGTCCATCAGAAGTTGATCAATCAAAGCCATAGGCAACTCCCTAAAGACTGAGAACCCCGGACTCTCCTTGGCAATAGCTACACTGATTCTCTTGGCAACCTTCTGATCAGCATAACACACCATGCTGCCCACCTTTAGTCTTCTAAATTGATCTGTACCAAGAGATAAACAATCCTGACATTCTCTTTGTTGTTATTATTACACATACCACTCACTTCTTGGTCTTCTCTGAACAAACTCTCTCCTTTATTCTCCAAATGTTCTACTAGGTCCTCTTCAGGTTTATGTCATGATGTGAAAACTCCCTTGTTCCCAGAGTCTTAACCAAGTGTTCACCACCGTGCCATAACTGATCCCAATTCCTCCACAGCCTCAGAACAAAGTTCTACAGCTCACTAAATTTAGGATTATGGGGTGAGATTAGCATCAGCAATCACATTTTTTCCCCTGCAGTATCTCTCACCATTACCCCTCCACCTTCCTTTATTAAGAAGAGACATCTTGGGCTGCCTGCATGGCTCAGTCGGTTAAAGTTGATTCTTGGTTATGACTCAAGTCATCATCTTGGGGTTGTGGGATGGAGCCCAGGATGGGGCTCCCCACTAAGTGTGGTGCCTGCTTAAAATTCTGTCCCTCTCTTCCTCTGCCCTCCCTCATGGGGGAAATGTGAACATTTCTTTCTCTAAAAAGAGAGAGAGAGAGAGAGAGAGAGATCCTTAGAAGCCCTTTCAGCTGTACCACACTGCCTTGTCTCACCCGTAGTGAAGTTTGACAGACCAGGGCATGTTCTTCTCTGTACACTCATACCTGCAATAATACTGAATGACTCCAATGGGAATAGCCAGTCTCATTATATTCCTCCTTGCATCCTTAATCTCTTTTATCTCTAAAAAAATCTAATGTCCAGTGCACTTCAACTACCTATCATAGTGCCACAGAAAAATTTAGTTAAAATCCAGGACTGCTTTATTTCTGAAATATTATATTAAAATATCCTATTCCCTTCCCATTATAGGACTTTCACATAGTTTATCAGCATATCTGCTCTTCAAACTCCCGATATTGAAGAAATCAGTCCCTTTGTTTCGATCATCTACCAATGGTTTTAGTAGTAACCTTTACTTAATAGCCTGTACCAATAACCTTTACTAATCTGCCAATAACTTGACTGCTTTCCTTCCTTACCTACACAGTTTGAGTTGTGTAACCCATCCCTTTGGAATGTTTTTTTCCCAAATCCAACTTCTTTATCCCTGCGCCTTCCGTTGTTTCAGTCCAGAAACATCAAAAACTGGAAATCAAAATATATGTTCTTTCCAGAAAATCACACAACCATGTAAATTAAGGTCACAATTCATTGTTTCTAGCCTCAGCAGCAATCTGTTTTTCTAATTAACATTCTCTCCTATTTACCATATAGACTTTCTTCTGTCCTGAAAAAAAAAAAAATGTGATTCTGACCATTTTCCTCCTCAGCTTCAGCATTTGGCCTTGTTTTTCATTCCACAGAGACTTTTTTTAAGTCTTTTTTTAAAGATCACTTTTTTTAAGTGATCTCTTTCAGATGCACTCCTTCAATTAATTATATATTGATGGCTCCCAAAGAGAAATTCTGAGATCTGGTTTCCTGACAGTGCTCCTTAGCTTTACACCCACCTTTCTTCCAGATAGCCCCACTTAGCATCCCTCAAACATGTCAAATAAAGTAAGTCCAAAACTGAATATCTCTTATTTCCCCATTGGAATTATATTTTCTGTAATTCTTACTGTCTGCCAAATTGCTCCAAATTGAAAATCAGTCTTAAATGTCTGGTTTTTCTTTCTCTCCTTAACCCTCATCTAACCATTCACCAGTGGTTCTATCTCCTGAGTAGCATTGTATCAATTTATTTTTATGCTAATTACCCTGGTTCAAACCACCATACTTTTTCCTAAGTTACTGGCAGACTACTGCACCAAACTACCACATTTTATTTGATGCTTCTATTTATATCTGGAGCCATAGTCCAAACACCATTTTAAAAATGAAAATCTGATTCCACCACACTCTTGGTCTTAAAATGCTTAATTGCTCCCCATTATCCTCTGGACAGTGTCTATATAAATGCCCATATTATTACTGATGGCCCTTCTTTAAATAGTTTTCCTTTCCATTTCAGAATTATTTATCTTTCTCTCTACGCTATTTTTATTTATTCTGTGCCTCAGCTGGGACCACCTACTCTTTTTCCTCAAATTATAGAAACAATTTCCCCCACCCCTTGTCTCCAAGCAAGATTCCTGAAATAGAAATGTCTGCTCTATCACCTGTCCTGAGCTTCCTCATGGACATCTAAGTCCAGATTAGTGCATTAAAGCGCTAGTCCTATGTACTCCAGGGACACACTCTACAATAAATTCACTATAGTATGTTCCCCAAGTTGTTGCTTGCTTATTTGTCTGAGTCACATGATATGATTGCATGTTCCTAAAAGACAGAGACCATAACTGTCTGTCGTATTCTTCTTCATATGCCAGTAATTAGTACATATAATAATTATTTGTTGAAAGTATAGATGAGTGAGTGAATGGATGAATGACATATCTCAAGAGACGGATTCTAATTCTTTGCCAAGGCCTTATCCAGAGGACTATCTCTTTGGAGAGCTGGCATAAGGCCACTCAACCGGCTGCTGCCTCTAGTGGATGGACGGCCGATTTTGGTTCAGTTATACATTTCTATAATCAGGCCTTCACTCAGATGCCCATTCTTCTAAAAAGCTCTTTCTGATTTCTGTCTCCAAAACTGAAAGAGAATAACTCTTATAGACACTTTCTGTGTTTTTGTCTATTTACAGGTCATGAGCTGTTTGGAGAGTGGGATTTAACTCATTTAACTCATTGCCAGGTCCAGTTAAAAGATAATAGAAAATGCTTATGGTATTCATGTTGAATGTTTTATGAAGAACTAAATCATCACATGAATGAAGAAAACAAATTCTTAAATCAAATCATGAAGATTGTAAAAGGTCACAAGTTTTTATTTTATTTTTTTAATACATATCCCCCTTAAGAGGGTGAGTAAGTGACCATTTTACAGGTCCATTAACAAACTTAGCTTCCCAAAAAGTAAATGAGTCTCTTGACTATTTATATGACTATAAGTCATTGCTTGAATGTATTCAGCTATTTGATTTTCAGAAGGCTCTGCACAAAATAAGTGCTTATTGAGTTAAATTAATGGAATAGTTGAACTACATTGAATTGGATTCAGATGGATTATCTCCACATGAGAGCATTGAAAAAGAAGACTGAATCATAAAATTCTGGGGTTTTCCTATCCCATGAATTAAACTAGGCCATACATAATTAACAAAAACTAATAACATAGCTTGTGCTGGAATCCAAACTATATACTGTTTTTATTTTTAACATATCTATAAATGAAGGGAATAACCCTCCCCTATAAAAATCTTTCTTAATGAATTATTCAAAGTAGATTGAGCCTCTTTTATTTCTTAAAATTGTAAACCAAAATGAGAATCAATAATAGTTTTTCAAAATCAACTTAAAATAATAATTGTCTTTTGGAATATCTGTTTTTTTCTTAGCAAACTTAGAGTTGGCATCTGTAACATTGCCCCTAATGTACTAAAAAAGAATATGGCTCCCCAAATTAAGATAAATTTGGTGACAGATGGTCAGGTCTTTTTATTTATTTATTTTTTAATGTAGGGGGCCTATAATGTATAATAACTGAACTGCATGTAAAATTTCTTTTTCTTTTTCACCCAGTAGCAGAGAGGGCCATGAGGAACAGATGCCTGTTTCTCCTGATTAAAGTGAGAGAAATTTCTGAACAATTTTTGAAGTGTGCTTTATGTAAAAATGTTCCGAGAATATGATAATTGATATATTTATTCTTCAATGTCAATACTTGAATAGAGCTAGACCTGCCCTCTAGATATCCTTAAATCTGATCCATTTCTGTAATATAATTACTATGAAATAAAGATGACAAATGGTATGATGTTCATTTTTTTCCAACTTTTCCTTATAACTATTAGTGTTTATACCTGAAGAGCTTTTAGAAATACTAATGGAGATATTAGTAAAAAGGCTAGTTATGCTATTTAAAATATTGCTACTTTTAAAAAAATAAATAAAAAATAAAATAAAATATTGCTACTTCTTGATAAATAGTATATTAGTTTACCCCCCATGTAGATTTACTTGATTACCATTTCCCATTCATCAAAAGTAGTCCCTTTTTTTTTCTCTCCTGGAATACCTTCTTTCACTAAGAATCCCAGTTTCACTAAGGAACAGTTCAGGAATTATATTGACCAAGAGGGATTTGAAATGGTTTTTACTGATCCAAGACTAAGTCTGGAAGTGCCTGCTCATGCTGAGACATGGTCCGCAACCAGGTCCCCAAGTATTCCCGTGAGACAGCAAACCTGCTTACCTGGTCCATATCTGCTCAGACAGCCGTTAGGTTGTCTATGCTCCCCAGAGTAATGACACTTGCCATGTAATGCAGAGGAGGGCTTGATGTTCCTTTCAGCTTTATTTCTTGGTGGCTGATCCCTCATTTTTATTATATTTTATGTGGAAGTTAGGAAATAGGTGGCTCTGCATCTAATATTATTACCATTTCACTCTGTACTTTTGAAACTTGGACCCCTGCCCTATTTCCCATTGAACCACTTTCACTTTTCAACCCCAGCACAGAAATATACTGGTTTTCTGTGGCCCTGTTTGGATGTGATTTGTCTGTTAAACCTCTCTCCAGGGTAGTCATTTCTGTCCTGGTTTTCACCTATTTTACTGCTATTTCCTCCAATTCCTCCTCATCTTAGAAATAGGCCCCTTTTACCTCAGCACAATACTTGGCACTAGACTTAACCTACCATTGGAGGCTAACATTAACTGGGGGGAAAAAAATACAAATCCCACTTCAGGTTATTTTAAATTTGTGATAATTTTAGAATTCTATTATTTTCTTGATTATCTTATGTGAAATTGATTTATTTTTTAAGGCACTGATAAACACAAATTGAAGAGCTGTCTTTGCGACACTTGAATATTTCAGTGTACCCATGCATTTTGCCCCCTTGGGCATAATTACACATTTCAATTTTGTTATATTCTGACTTCTCACTGCGTGTATAGACAAAAGCCTAAGAGAATGGTACCATAATAAATGCCTGACATTTAGAAAGTGCTCTGTAAATATTTTTTTGTGAATTATGTAGCATATCTCCTTGAATCTAAGATCTCAATTAAATGATATTTTAAAAAAATTAGCTCAAGGGCATAATTTACCCCTATAAGGATGTATGTCCCTGTCCCCTGTAAAAAAAGTGTAATTGCGATCTTATACAAACAAGCCTACCCAGTCAGAGTCCCATTTTGCTTTTATTGTTCTGCAGGTATGCATAGCAACAGAGCAACACTGTTTTCATAACCCATGCTCTCAACCTGGATGTCCTCAGCATTCTTCAGACAGACTGTATAATGCCAAGGTAAAATCAAAGTTTTGTTTTAGTTGTCACAAGTACAAGTAATAACAACTACATCAGAACATAGTCATCTTTCTTGGGAATGTCTAGTTTCTTTTGACATCAACTTAATTACCTCCAACTTCAGAAATGCAAAAATGGCAAAAAGAAAACACTAGGTGTTTATGAATGCTAGGTGTCTAAGTCTCCTACTAATATTAATGAGCTAAAATTATTTTTGTTTTGGGGGGCAGAGTTTTAAACAGTTTTTTTTTTTTTTACATACTTCTCAACACAATGCATTCTTTTCAGGAGCATCAGGGCAGTAAAAGAGCAGGTAACAAGCCCATTCATTTTCAATACTAACAGGAATTCAACACTTTGTACTTGCCATTTTATTATGTGGGTCCTTTGCCTAGTCATTGGTGTCACTGTTAAATTATAAAGGGCTTACCTAGTTCTTCATTGCATAAAAATATAGGTAGAGGAAATAGATCTGGATTGCAATAAAACGTAAGAGTTTGATCAAAATTAAAATGTGTAAGAATGTCCCCCAAAACTATAACAGTTACAATGAAATATCAAGATGAATGAGGCAGAAGTTTTCTTTGTTTTTTGTTTTTTTAACTTTTCACCTGTACGTCTTACCAATGCCCTAAATGTGAGTGACGTTCAAACAAGATAATGTGATTCTAATAAAATTCCAGGGAAGCTTTGAGGATGATGATGATGATGATGATGATGATGATGATGATAATGATATGTTGATAACGTGATTTTTAAGCCCACATATGGAAATATATACTCACTGCAATATGTAGAAAACCCTGACAAAAGAAAAACAATGATAGATCACACAGAGAATTATTTACAAATGACCCTTAACCATGCAAATAGTTGTTCAACTTGAGGGAAAAATAAAGAAACACGAACTAGAACAACTCTGAGATAAAAGGTCTCCTCCCATATCGGCAAACTTTCCAAAGCTTAACAATATACTTTGTTTGTGAAGCTGCAGAAAAATAGGCACTCTCAAACACAGGATTACAAATTGGTACAATTTAATGGAAGAGAATTTGGCAGTAGCTAACACAAGTAGATAGCCATTTACCTTTAGCCCAGCAATCCCACATCTAAAAATTTGCACTGAAGATATGCTCTACTAACATAAAACAATGTACTCACAAGAGTACTGACTGTGGAACTATCTGTAAAAGTAAAATATTGGAAATAGTCTGCATGCTCATGTATAAGACTCCTGGTTCTGGCCAAGTGAAAAAGCTAGAGCTGAGTTAACATCCTACCTGAAAGAAAAAGTTTTAATTAACTTAAAATTCATTATACCAAATATATAAACAACAGTTTTCAATACACTATTGAGCAAGAAAGGACAGTGATTCCTGAGAGATTCTATTCATCAGTATTCTCCAGAAAAACAGAATCAATAGGATGTAGGTCTGGGTATATATCTACCTATCTCTAAATTTATAGCTATATCTATTAATCTATCCCTCTAGAGAGAGAGAAAGAGAGAGAAAATTTACTACAAGGTACTGGTTCACATGATTATGGAAGCTAAGAAACCCCACCATCTGCTGCCTACAAGCTGAAGACCCAGGAAAGGTGGTGGAGTATTCAAAGACCTGAGAGACCTGGAACCAATGGTGAAGATTCTTGTTCAAGTCTGAAGGCTTGAGAATCAGGAGCATGAAGTAAGGGCAAGAGGTTGATATAACAGCTGAGTTGGTCTGGCAGAGACTGAATTCAACTTTTCTCCACCTTTTTGTTCTATTCAAGCCCTCAACTGATTGGTTGATGCCCACCCACATTGAAGAGGATAATTGGACTGAATCTACCTAATTCTAAATGTTCATTTCATCCAGAAACACCCTCACAGACACACCAGAAAAAAAAAAAAAATTAGTCAGATATCTGGGCACCTTTTGGCCCAGTCAAATTAATACCTTAAATAAACCATCACAGATGGAAAACAAATGAACTGAACACTGCAACAGCTCCAGTTGGCTACAGTGAGTTTCCAGGCCCTGGAGGGGAGGAGGTACTGAGGTGGAGTCCAGCAGAATCTCTCACTTGAGGAGACAAGGAGTGTGGAGGAAACCAAGGTGACCAGGGTTCATAGAACTACCGTTCTCAGTATTTATCAGAGTACTGATCATGATATATTTCCTCTCACATGGAATCAACATGAGGCCAGAGAAAGAAGCATCTCAAATAATTAGAGGGAATAGTGTCCAGCGGTCACACAGGGCTAGGAATACTGCATGTTTCTAACGGCAAGGCTCATTAGTCATGGGTCACTGGGTATGGTACTCAGGAAGGTCTCACCTCTAGAGATGAAAAAAATTTAGCCCCAGTCTGAGCACTGCTCAGCACTGTAGCACTGCTCCAGATCCTCCTAACAAATTATAAAAGTATAACCCAAAAGGATAAAACTGCTTCCAAATAACATAACTACATCCCAGAACAAATAGGAAGGATAGGACCCTGAATGTTGGCTCCAGATGTCTGAGATGTTCAGAATTAGGAGAAAGCAGTCGAGTCAGCAGACATTATGAGCAAACTCATACTTTTGAGCCCCTGAGGCTGTTTGCCATAGAGTTCAGTGCATCCATTCTGCCCATCTTTCTCCATAGCCAGTCTTCTGAATCTTGCACTAGGCTCACTTTCATGCCGGCTTGGCTGAATTTGTCTTGCTCAACCTTATTGTTGTCCCAGGGTCAGGATTTTCACCAGACCCATTCTTCTGCTTTATCCTGGCAATTGCTCGGTCAATTCATGGACCAACTTCGTATCTAACTCTGAATCTAACATTGAGGACAGAAAACCGAATAAAACCCAATACAATGTGTGTATCTAGTGAGGGCTCAGGTAATAGACTTGATTTTAATGTGTGTTAACTAAGCTTTTTGTGGTTTCTACATTAGTTTCCAAGAATGTTCACTTCTGCAGCTAGAAATCCGTTGGTCCTAACTCGTAAGAACACAGATTTCTGCTAAAGTACTGAGATGGCCCTGTATTTCTTTCAGCTGGGCTACAGCTGACTGCATGAGATGTATACACAATCACAGAGGTGGCAGTAACTTTAAACAAACACAAGTAGGAATCCAAAATGAAATGGGAACCACAGAGTAAGAGGTCTTGCAGACAAACAATTCACTCACAGCAGGATTCATATTGGTTATATGACATTGGTCTATATCAAGCAGGGTTCCTGAAAACACTTTACACTCCAGCTATCTATCACACATGCCAATAGCCCAAGTCAAGAGAAGCGATGGGAGAGGAGGGAAATAAGGTTGCTCCTGAAACATTCTTACAAAGTCTCTAGCTCTCATGACAAGAATTACCTTCAAAACAAAGATTTCTATAACATTAATCATGCTTCGCTTTGCCTTCTTATCAGAAAAGGGGGCACACAGATATTTCTTCTCATTGTTTTCTGAGAACTCAGAAAGAAGGAATGATATATGAAAGCATGAATACAGGCTCTAGACCACTTCTCTTCAGCATTTACTATTTCTGCTGCTATTTTGTGCCTATATCAAAGCCATCTATGTGATTTTTATGATTTTAAGTGCTGACATCGGAAAGATGAATACAGGAAAGTCTGCACTGGAAGCTTATTTATTTTCAATTAAAAAAGTATAAGAGATCAGTTTTGATATTTTTGTTTGTATAGAGTTAAAACACTGCGCAAAACTACATCTAAGGTAGAAATTACCTCAGGCAATTGTGATCCCACATGCATTTTTCTTTAAACTCAGCAGGACCCACTTCTAAAATGCATAGCTTTTGAAAGGAATCAATTATACCACAGGTCAAAACAAGTCTTTCAAATACAAGGATGATAGAATTTCTCACTCAGACATAAGAAATTAATCATGCAACGTGAATGCTAAATATATAGAGATTCTTAAATATTTGAGGTGCCTCCTCTCAACAAATGACACAGTGACATGGCTACTGCAATCACTACTTATATAGGACACATGGTATCATCAATACTTGAATGACTACTGATTGTTGATATCTAGATAATTCTCTACTACCGCTCTAAGATAAATCCATGAAATACTTTGGAATATATATATATATATATATATATATATATATATATGGGCAGAAAAGTATCTCTTATTAATGGTTCTTAAATGTCACCAAGCTTCAACTAGACCCCGGCATCAACACCAAGGAAACTCTAAGGTGAGTACTATGTTGAGGCAGTGGTTTAATTGTTAATATGCATCAGAATTGCTTGGAGGTGACCACTGGGCCAAACTTGGCCCTACATCAGAGATTTTGGTTAGGCAGATATTATGGATTGAGTGCATCTCTCCCAAATTTATATTAAGGAATTAAAGACCTAACCCACAATTTGGAGCTGAGGTCTTTGGGAAGAAATTAGGGTTCAATGAGGTCCTGAAGGCAAAGCCTAGTCTGGTGTGGAATTATGTGGGAACAGTACTCTTATGAAAAAAAAAAAAAAATACCGGTTCCCACCCCCACTCCCCGCCCAAACAGTACAAAGAAGCAAGGCTATGTGAGCAATTGAAGAGATGGCAACCACCAGCAAGCCAAGAGAAAAGGCCTCAGGCTAATGCCTACTTTGCTGACAGCTTGATCTTGGACTTTCTAGCCTCTGAAAAGGCAAGAAACAAAATCCTATTGCTTAAGCCACCCAGTCTGTGGTACTTTATTATAGCAACCAAAGTAGACTGACACAGTAGGTCTGGAAATTTGCATTTCTCATGTGTTTCCAAATAATGCTGCTGTTGCTGGTCCAGCAATCACATTTGGCAACCACTGTCCATAGAGCACTGCCTTGAACATTAATGTAAACACAAGTCACCTAGGTATCCCATTAAAGTCCGGATTTTGGGGCAGCCTGAGTGGCTCAGTGGTTTAGTTCCGCCTTCGGTCCAGGGCGTGATCCTGGAGACCCGGGATTGAGTCCCATGTCAGGCTCCCTGCATGGAGCCTGCTTCTCCCTCTGCCTGTGTCTCTGCCTCTCTCTCTCTCTCTCTTTCTCTCTGTGTTTGTCTCTCATGAATAAATAAATAAAATCTTAAAAAAAAAAAAAAGTCCAGATTTTGACCCAGTAGTTCAAGGATATGTAGGACCCAAGATTTTGCTTTTTAACAAGTTCCCAGGTAATGTTAATGGACTATATTTTGAGTTGTTAGGTTAGAGAGATTCTGAAAGCCCAGGTGTTACCCCTGAGTTCCAGAGCAAGACCTGAAATAATCACATCTACTCCTTGCAGAGGGACTGTCTCCCAGAGCCCCCACCTACTTCAAAACCTAGGGGAAGCTTCACCTCCTATAAAAGCCTTCTACGAGCAACAAAGCCAGAAATAAATTCTCTTTTAAATCATAACCATTACACATTTGCCTCTCAGTTATGGTTGTTTTATTGTCCTTGCTACTTTCTCTTGAACATTTGCTCAATTCAGGGACCACACAAAATGCTTTGCAAACATTTTGTTTAATCCTCAGAACAGCACTAGAATGAAAGATTGTTAACCTCAATTTAAAGTGAAGAAAAAAAAAAAAAGGACTCAGAGAGTTTAAACACTTGTCCTGAGGACACAAAATTAGAATATGATGACCTGGGGAGGGAGGGGGCAATTGGGTCCTAGAAATGCCAGGTAACCAGAGCTACGCCTTTAATCGCAAAACTGAACATCTTTCATTCAAAGAGTAAAGTACAGTTTGATATTAAAACTATGGCCCTGGGGCAACTAGGTGGCTCAGTCTGTTCAGCGTTTGACCTCCATTCAGGTCATGATCCCAGTGTCCTAGGATGAAGCCTCGTGTAGGGCTCTGCACTCAGCAAGGAATCTGCCTCTCCCTTCCCTTTTCCCCTCCCTCTGTCTCCTCCCCTTGTGCTCCCATGTGTACACTGCGTGCTCCCTGTCAAATAAATATTTTAAAAATCTCAAATATAAATTTTTAAAAATGTGACCCCATATGCTATATTCTACAGTATCAAAATAGAGACAAAAAGAGTTGTCACAAAGTGTACAATGTAGTAGAGGAGATGGATATCAATCATATAATTGCATTAATTAATTTATAGTCCCAAAATGAGGTAAGTGCTCTGAAAGAAAGAAATAACATTGTTTGAGGCAGTAGAAGAATAAACCTGGGGTGGGGAGTAGGAAAGGGGGCTCTGGGTCAAGGAAGCATCCAGGAGCCTGAGATGCCTAAGGGAGCCTGGGGGTGGTTCCTTCTAGATGGATGAAATCACATAGCTCCTATCATAAGAAAAAAAAATCTGACATTTTTCCAGAAATTGAAGCAACGTGACTGTGGCTATACTGCAAAGACCTGGTTAAGTGCTAAGTGTGGGGTTACTATTATTATTTGATTACACATGAAATACTTTGTTCTTAACAACTGAGAGTTTTACCTTCTTTTTCTTCATGTTAGGGCTTCCATATACAAATATAGGATATGCAGCTTAATTTTAATTTCAGATAAACAAAAGCTTTTTTTACTGAATTACCTATTTTTGGGACATACACTTAAAAATTTGTTTTGTCTATCTGAAAAAACTTCACTGGCTCCTGTATTTTTATTTGATAAATCAAGCAACCAACTCTACATAGGAATCTTTTCTGAATTTTCCCTTAGTTGTTTCTCAGCAATAGCTCGGGACATTCACTGGCTCAACACATCTTAGAAATGCCTCTATCACACACACCCCCATTATGTGTTATGGAGCATATACTGTATATCATGCATGATTTAAGTGCTGGGGATATCATTTAAGTGAATAAGGTATCTTTTCTTGTACATATATTTAGATGGCACACATCAAACACATACAAATCCTGCATGGATCAACAGCCAGGGGGAGGTGTTGTACATACATCAATTCACTCAATACCAATAGAGTTACTGTTATTACTTACATATATTACTTCAAGATAATAAGAATTACATCTTATTAACCTCATTGTTATTGTGGTTCAAAAGTGGAGAAAATTATGGCTTAGAGAAGGCAAACAAGTTGCCTGATGTAACACAGCAATTAAGTGACTGAGTCAAGGATCCATGCATCTGTGTGACTTGAGAGCTAGCATATGCTTCTATGTCCTGCTGGTCTCCCTCTAAGGATGCAAACCCTGCACATTTTCTCAATTATGTTTTGAATATTAACTTTATTTTTTCACATTGTTTTATTTGTTTTGAGTTTGCTTTGCTAGTTTTAAATTTAAAAACGGGAAAACAAAACTTCCTTAAAATATAATTATATAATTAATTGTTCATTTGTTATTCTAATGATTCAAGGTATCTTGTAAAGGTCTCTGTTTCAATATTAATTTCATATTTAACCCTATACCAATCACCCATAGGAAGACGGATTTATGGTTTTTAGATCATAAGATTTTTCCAGTGTCAGATGGAAGCATTATAACTTTCCCTCCCCACAAAGAGATATTGTAATGCTTTAAAAAAAAAAAACAACTCTTAAAAATGAATGTCCTCAAGGTAGTGCTAATAAAATAATTTTTGAAGAATTTATGCTCTTAAAATTCTACTATAAAGCCTCAAACCACAATATTTTATAATGGAAGTAGCAAGAGTAGAGTTTCCCTATTTTTTTAAATACTTTTATCATTAATTTGTTGCAGTACTATCCAATTCTTGAATTGTAACTGTTTAACAAAAAAAAAAAAAAAAAAAAAAAAAAGCTGTGAAACTTTTGAGGTTATTTATTCTTGGGCAACAGCCTGTAACATAGCTAGATAAACTGTAGTTTTACCATGGCTTTGGATTTAAATGTAGCATTAGAGCTCCCTGACTCCAACATCTAACTTGATTTATGGTTTGTGATGTAAAAATTCTAGGGCTCAGATGGCTTTAAGTGACTTTGAAAATTAAGTAAAGAAGAAAATGTAACGACTGATCTAAACTTGCTGTGAAATATTAATTATGCATTTCAAGTAAAGGAAGTAAGCAAGCAATAATTTAATCTGTGACATAAAATAAATCCCAAACTGTACCCTCACTGAAGGCATTTTCTAAATAAACACTTGATTTTTAAGTCGCAAAGGAACTGAAGTTGAAACCATTAGTTTCTGTATTCTGAGCTGTTTATTAAACATTTTCCCCCAGATATCTGTTTAAAACAAAACAAAACAAAACAAAACAAAACCCAGTTGGGGTAGAAAAACAGCTCTAACCTAAAGGACTAGAGCATCTTTTAAAAGTATGCCAGGTGAAGCTTCTTAATGATCCATGACAGTGTAAGTTGACAGCTGCAACTGCTGAGTCAGTGTAGAAGAAAATCTAAATGTAGGAGCAATTGTGGCCTTTATTAATGACCTGCTAGGAATATGGGCAAACTGCCAGGTCCAGACATGGAGCAATACTTCTCTGATAACTGAGCATTCCAAACCTCTAGATATAAATTTCTCCAAACTCCCTAAACCAGAAATAATACCCTCAGCATTTTGAATTAGGCAAGACACACAGGCATGTTATCCATATTATATTAATCCTCGAAACGTATTGCCCAAGGAGGAGACATGAAAGAGAACAGATTATCTCTACTGGAGGAATTAACACTTGAAAAGAAAAAAAAGATTTTTAAAAAACTGCATCGGAAGGCAAACGCAACACATCTTGAATCTGCAAATTTGCAGGAATTTGTTTTTCCCAGCTGGGTGCACAAAAACACTGTGATAACACAAATATTTTGCCATACCTGTTACAAGAGCTGCTTTTTTGCTTGAGATCTCAAAGTTACGGTAAATGTATCCCTCAGAATTTGGATGGCAGGAATATCATTTTTCTTCTGTCAAGATGAAGAAAGTTGAGTTACCTGAATGTGCCCATTGGACATACGAGGAGGCTTTAGTTTATCAATTTTTAAGATAAAATATCAGCAACTTTGAATTATTACTAAAAGTCAAGCTCTTGGGCAGCCTGCGTGGCTCAGGGGCTGGACGCCTGCCTTCAGCTCAGGTCATGATCCTGGGATGCAGGATCGAGTCCCACATCAGGCTCCCTGTGAGGAGCCTGTTTTTCCCTCTGCCTATGTCTCTGCCTCTCTCTCTCTCAGTCTGTGTCTCTCATGAATAAATAAATAAATCTTTTTAAAAAATAAATAAATAAATAAATAAATAAATAAAAGTCAAGCTCTTGGACTCTTGGATGGCTCAGTCGGTTAAGTGTCTGCCTTCAGGGGTGTCATGACCTCGCCCTCTTGGGATGGAGCACGGGATCAGCAGCCCCACCCCCCAACCCCCTCATGTGTGCATGCATCTCTCTCAAATAAATAAATAAAATCTTAAAAAATAAAAAAGTCAAGTTCCTGGGCTAAGTCAATTTTGGTGAAGTCGAGTAATTCCAGTAAGTATTTAGGAATTTCTAATCAAAGATGGTATTAATAAAGCCAGCATCAAATTAAACTACTTATATGTAATAGATAGAGACAGATAAAAACCCAGGAATAAGAAAAAGAAGAGGCTTTTCCTAAAATGCTTCTAAAAGTGTGGCTCCCTCTTTGGTAGCACAGACATTACCTGGCAGTGTTAGAAATGCAAACCACCAGGACCCAAACACCCTCCCCACCACAACCTACTGAACCAAGAGAATCAGAAATGTGAGGTGGGGCCTTGCATAGAAGCTTAACTATCTCAACAGGTGATTCCAATGCAGCTAAGTTCAGGAACACTTCCTTGCTAAAGCTATAATTTAAGATGAAAATATCCAGTTTCACACAAACAAACATGAAAAAGTCACCTGAAATGAGAGGGAAGTAGACATTTTTAATATTTATGCAAACACACATGTGAAAATTCACCTGAAATGGTGTCACGCTTCTTTAGCCAAGACAAAGTTCTTTAAGGGTGAGATAAAAGGAATTATAGAAAAGGAAATGGTATCATGGTCCAGAAGAGCTTTTGGAAAGGAATATAGAATAAGGCCACACAAAAAGCAACATTTAAAACATTTTCCTGATTCTATATATGGTTAAAGAAAAAGTCTGTAAAACAGAATAAACAGGATGACAGTCTTTGTTATAACCCCCCACACAAACACAAACATACATATACACTCATCCTTATTAGTATTTAGATTGATTGGAAATATCTAGAAGAAAATCTAACTATTTACAGTGATTATCTTTGGTTGGCAAGACTATAATTAACTTATTTTTTATGGTTTTTATGTTTACTATGTGTGCTACATTAAATATGTATAACTTCTAGCACCTTTGAATTAAAATACTGCTATTTAGTTAAGTGAATATCCATATATATGAGGATATATATATATATATATATATATATCCCCAAGTTGCTTAGAACCTCTATTAAGAAGTTGGCATGGAAACCTATTATTAAATTCTAAAATGCCTGTGGGAGGTTCCCAAACCTGTCTGCTGAATAGATTCACCTGATCACAGGCCCCGATATTGTGATTTAAATTTCCTAGGCTGTAACCTGTGCTTTAGGAGCATTAAAAGGTGCCCAAGTGATTCTAATCTGCAGACCTGTTCGCAAACCAGTAGCCTACATGGTTTTAATGTGTCTATAGTGTTACCAACCAAAAGTAGAATTGGGGTCATTAGATACCGATCCCTGAGATGTCTATTGGAGTATAGAAGGATAAATTTCTGATTTTACCTTTTTTTGATACCCCCAGACAAATTTTCAGAACCCTGCCCTCATTTATAATAATTAGTGCTGACATAATCTGGGCAGCATATTATGTATTTATCAGAAAGAGGAAACTCTGATGCCATAGTAGACCCAAGATATCAGGGGCAGATGTGCTCTGACAGGATCTATTCCTTATGCCTAAATCTGGACTCACTGTATCTTGCTGCACATTTCAAAACTGACTTATTCATGGCAAACTTGAACTCTGTACGTAACTGCATCTGTGAACATAGATTCTGCTACCCTGCATACCTCGAAATTCTAGATTTTGCTTGCTAATGCCTGAATGTTTGAGACCAATACCAGAAGTGTATACGTAGAGTTGAAAGGAATTAGATGCTAAGAATCATTAACCATAAAAGACTCTTTTTTTTTAATTTTTATTTATTTACGATAGTCCTACAGAGAGAGAGAGAGAGAGAGAGGCAGAGACACAGGCAGAGGGAGAAGCAGGCTCCATGCACCGGGAGCCCGACGTGGGATTCGATCCCGGGTCTCCAGGATCGCGCCCTGGGCCAAAGGCAGGCGCCAAACCGCTGCGCCACCCAGGGATCCCCCATAAAATACTCTTAATCACAGAAAACAAACTGAGGGTCGCTGGTGGTGAGGGGAATAACAAGATAGGGTAAACTGGATGATGGACATTGAGGAGGGCACGTGATGTAATGAGCACTGGGTGTTATATAAGACTGATTAATCACTGCCCTCTACCTCTGAAACAAATAATGCAGCGTATGTTAATTAACTGAATTTAAATAAAAATTTTCAAAAAAGAAAAGATTCTTCAGCTTTTATTTTTTTTATTTTTTTTTAAAGATTTTATTTATTTATTCATGAGAGACACAGAGAGAAAGGCAGGGACACAGGCGGAGGGAAAAGCAAGCTCCATGCAGGGAGCCCGACGTGGGACTCGATCCCAGGACTCCAGAATCACGCCCTGGGCTGAAGGTGGCGCTAAACCGCTGAGCCACCCAGGCTGCCCGATTCTTCAGCTTTTACACAAGGAAACTACCTCCCATGTAGAGATCTCCGATCATCTCAGGTTTTTTTTTTTTTTCTTTTTTCTTTTTTGGGTTTTTTAAATTTCCTCATCACTATCTAGAGATCACAGGATAAAATAAATAGATAAAGTCTATAATTATTAGATTATTATGCATAGTCTTAGTTTTATTTTTTTTAAAAGATTCATTTATTTTAGACAAGGGGGCCAGAGAAAAAAGGAAAGAGAAACACAAGCACAGAGCCTGACTTAGAGCTCGATCTCAATAGCCTGAGTCAAAAACAGTCCAACATTTAATGGGTTTTGCCACCCAGGTGCTCCATGCAGAGTCTTTGTTTTATGCCCTATTTTCATATATGGGATATAACTTACATTGTACATATTTTACAGCCTAACATAAAGCTAATTTTAAGACAGGAATGCACTTTAAAAACAAAAAAAAAATTGTGCTATTGCCACTACTAAAATTCACAGAAAGAGGTTCTGAGTCCTGCCACTTACTTTATTAACATTTCTTCTTTAATCCATTCTGAGGGCAAATCCATCCTGACATTGCAAGCTACAAATAAGAAGACTGGCAAAGTAAGATTATTTAAATTTGCTTTAGGCCCCATTAAATACAGACGGTTATAAGCCCAGCACATTAATGTTTGTGGAAAATTAATACAGATTTCACTTGGAACGAAAGAATGCCTGAATGGAGAAAACCCTACCACCAACTGACAGATACACATACCACTTGTTTTTCTGCTGGAATAACCAGACACCTTCCTCATTATTTCTGGTTTTCTTTGATTAAAATAAATATTTTTTCTTTGCTATAGAGCAAGTGGAAAAGCATCCAATAAACTTGCCTCCTTTTTTCAGGTATGGAATGAAATAATTACTAAGCATAGTATCAAAAGTGGTTAAGGTAACACTAGCTTCTTTGGCAGATAAACTCTGAAATTTTAGTGGCTTAACATAACTATTCCCCTTCTTCCCTCACTAATCTAACAGTAGAATGAGTGTTCTTTGTTGTACAGCTTTTTAAAGTAGCTTTCTTTGCAGAAGTGATTTAGGGAAGAGATCCTTCTATTTTATGGCAACACTCAGCCCTCAAGTTTACCATGAGGCCCTCTTCATTCTAGGCAGCAAGAAAAGATCATAAAAGATCTAATATGGGAGATTCATACAGGCCAACCCTCAAAGTGAGCCACACTCTGGGCTGGATGGAAGTTGGCCTCAAGACACTAAGCCCACAAAGGAGGCTGGGAAATTTAATCTAACTAAATTCCCAAACAGAAGAAATGAAACTGATGGTCAACTAGCACTCTCTTTGAAGATATCCAATCATCTGGGTTTGTTTAAAAAGACTGAGCAATGTCATCATAATGGAATCCCCACAATCTGTGCATTTGAGTTATAATTCATGCAAACATTATTTTCATTTTTAAGTAGTATTTTTTTCTGTATTATACAGCACAATATTGTATAGCACAACCAGGTTAACATTACCGGAAATTATTATTGGGAATCTTAAATGCTATTAAAATTTCATGGGATACTGCTCTTTTAATTACCAACCAACACTAAAATAAATTTTATACAACTGAAGAAACTCTCATAAAACCATCTCTCCAAAAAAAAAAAAAACATCTCTCCTAAACAATATCAAAACATTGTTATGAGTAATTACCAGAATGTATGTCTTTCTCTTATTCTCGATTAAGCACTGGATTAATGACAACAAAAATACATCATGGTCTTACAAAAGAAATTAAATTATTGCCCTTTATTAATATTAGTATTTCTTGCATCTGATTATTTTGTTTTTTCACAGCTTTGTTGAGATATAATTGATATACAAAAAACCCCACACATATTTAATATATATAATTTGGTGGATTTGAATATATGCATAAAAGCAAAAGTAATCACCAAAAAGTAATAAACATATCCATCACCTCCTTTAGTATTGATTTGAATACACTACTGACAAAAGAATTATACTTGATAATGTGTATATTCTTCTATATATGAAGAATATATATCTTCTATGATAATGTGTATATTCTTCTTACATGTGTAAGAAATGCTGTTGATCAAAGTTTGGAGACCATTACGATGCTGACAATTATTTGAGGCTGTGTCACACGCATACATATAAAGGCATACATATATGTATTAGGGCAAACAGTAATTTAGTCTTAAAATTCTGGATGCAAAATTTTAAAAATCGATTAAACAAAGAAAAATTACACTTTTATTCGGACACTCTGCATCATTCACTGCGTTAAGCACTGGCCTCTAAGTCCCTACAAGCTGATCTCTTAGAATATTTCAATTTCAACCATTAGATGGTCAATTACATAAAAATGAGTCAAAATCAAGTAGCTTTCATTGCTTTGTGAACAATTTAACGTTGATTACAAAACCCTTGTTTTGCACATTGCAGTTTGCTCATTGACTGAGAGAGGTATGTATCCACAGATTTATGAGGTGAGAGGTGATATTGCCCTATTTTTGGAACACCAGGGGAAAAAAACCAACTGCTTCAGACTTTTAAAAAGATAAATTTCAGGGGAACTTGGCATATTTGGCAGATACAGTTAAAACTTTGAATACAATGAATCCAAAACTTCAAGGACCAAGAGCAACATCATTTTTATTATATTGTACTTCAAGAACTTAGAGCTATAATACAGTTATGAGTAGAATGAACTAGTACTAAAAATATCTCTTCAATTTTTGACTTAGTGATGCACTCAAAGAAAAGATTCATAGAAATGATTTCAAGAAAATACCTAAAATTGCATCTAGTTTGTTCCATAGGATGAATTCATGTGATAGATTCCTGCTGTGATACCTAAAAGTCCCACCCAGAGACCTATGAGGAGGTAGTTTCTTTCTGGCATCTCATCTTCACCTTGAGATAGTTAAGAAAAGTATTTGAAGCCTAGGGTTGATCAGGTTGCTGAATAAGGAAATCTCTTTGGAAAAATCTGGGATGGAAGGGAAGAAGAAATATTTCTATTTTCCCACAAGTCAGTCTCTATTCCAGTTTTATACACTTGTGAAGTTGTGTTTTCTTTTGTTTTTTCCTTGTCTCGACTTCCATTATGAAAGCAAGTGCACGAGTCAGGTATTCAACATGCTTTCTACAGAGTCAATAATCACACTGACATAAAAAAAAAAAAATCCAAGGTGTAGGGAGGCTGTCTCAAATCCAAATGACTTACTTTCTAAAATTGCCATTGCTTTCTTTTTAGTTTCATTTATTTCAAGTTCAAAAAGTATTAAAGAAGGGCATGAGGAAGCTCTGTTTATCAAAATAATTTACCACTGCACCAGATGGTGTTAATGCTTCTAAACAGGACCATGGATTTCTAACACTGAAGGTGTGTTTTCCGTAGTAGGGAAGAGATGTTTCATCTGCCTTCATATCAAGTTTTGATAGGACTTGACTTTTTGCCACCCAGTGATCAAACTCTTTCCTTAACAAAATAATCCTAGTTATAACCCTTATGTTTTGTTCTGGCAATTGAGAAAAGAGATATCCTGAATTATGGATGGAAAAATCTGATCAATGGAAAGAGGTCTCCAACATTGTAAATCAACATATTGGCATTCTGCAGTGGAGAAAGCCAAAGCCTTGAAATAATTCAGATTGCACCCTAGGCAGGTTAATGAACACTCAAATTCATTTCCTTCATTGACTACCCTCTAACCTATTTTTAAGTGCTGTAGTGAGGACTGCGTGAGATAACCTAAGTATTTGGTTTGGTGAATTTGACATATCAGAAATACAAAATAACTGGTAATTATTAAATCAATCCTTTTTTTATACTTGTCAGCTTGAACTAGTTCCTTAGTATAAGGAGCATCTCTTGAATTATCGACTATTGATTTTTCTTGACTCAAATATCTAAAATCAAATCCCTGTTAAATGTTACTAAGCCTTTGAGGGTAATAATCTATCCATTGACTGTTGGCAATCTCCTAGTGAATGAGATTGCAGCCATCTTCTCTAAGAACCTGACTAGGCTACCCAATAATGAAAAGCAGCATTTTTATAAGTTTCCTTCAACCCCAGCTCTTCTGGTGGTACCTTTAACCTATTATGGAGGACAGAATGACAGCCACCCAAGGATGTCCCAGTCCTAATCCCTGGAATCTATGAATATGTTTCCCCGACATGACAAAAAGACCTCCCAGATATGATTATGTTAAAGATCTTGGGATGGAGAAAAATGGGGGAGAAAACAATTATCCTGGGTTATTCAAGTAGGCTCAGTGTAATCACAAGGATTCTAACAAGAGATAGAGGGAGGCAAGAGCAGCAAAATCAGAAAAAAATATATGATGACTGAAGCAGAGGTTAGATTATCTCACTCTGAAGATGGAAGAAGTAGCCATGAGCCAAGGATCACAGGTAAGCTCTGGAAGGTGATAAAGGGAAGTAAAAAGATTCTTTCCTGGAGCCTCCAGAAGGAACGTATGTTAGCCTTCACCTTCGTTCTAGACCCATAAGACTCATTTTGGACTGCTGACCTTCAGAATCATAAGATCATAAATTTGTACTGGTTTAAGCCACTACATTTGTGGTAATTTGTTACAGTAGCATTAGGAAATCAATGACCTGTTCTCCCGCTCATTTTAATGACTCGTCATCAGACTTTACCCTATCTACCAAGCATGCTTTCTTTATCCCATGTATGTAACACAGTTTTTGCAAAGTCCAGTTCCTTATTCTAGTTGTCTGTTAATTAGAACTCTCCTAGGCCTCAGATATGCTTGCATTCAACAAACCTTAGTTCCAAGGTTTCTGCTTAATTCTTGGGCTGCAGTCAGATGGTGTTCTCCTCTAGGTAACCTCTGAATGATGACTTGCACCTTAAGTCTTATCCATATTCAATATTTGCCTGACAAGCTAAGTTTTGATCTCAATTTTGTATCAGACCTCATTTTTTCTTGCATGCTCTCTTCTAAAAACAAACAAACAAACAAACAAAAAAACTGACCAAGGACTATGATCTTAAATTTTTAAATTAAGAAAAGTAGGTTTGCAACATATAAATAATGTACTACATTGACTTTCTTGCAGTAGGTGACAAAATTCAGGAAATAATTGTAGCATCTAAGTTCTATAGCTGAGTTAATACTCAGCAGGGCTGGGGCCCATACTTGCACATTTCAACAGTTTTCAGGACAGGTTCTTGAGCTACTCTTTGGCGATAACCCCTAAACTTGTCAAATAACCTGCCCAATAAGACTGCCTTTGTGCACCTTGGGCCTTGGATCACACCAGGTAGTTAATGCTAATGATGTTTTTGTTCACTTGGGTCATCAATTTAACCTTTGGGAGGGGGTACTGGAGACTGTGTAGCTAATATCAGTCACGTAGGCATTCCATACCTATGTGACTGACCTCCAGTCAAAACCAAGGGTATCAAGGCTTGGATGAGCTTCCTGGTTGGCAACACATTGCATATGTTGTCACACATTATGGCTAGGAGAAATAAGCACTGTCCATGTGTCTCCACTGGGAAACCACAACTGGTCGTTATTGAACTCTGCCCTATGCACCGTTTCCCTTGTGGATTATAATCTGCTTCCATTTGCTTGCAGTAAACCATAACCATGAATATAGCAGCTTATCTAAATTTTTTAAGTCCTTCCAGCAAATCATCAAACCTGAGGGTGTTATCAGGGCTTTCCAACACAAGATCGTAGACTTTTCCCTAAAGCTTAAATGATCTGACAGATAAATAAAACCAGCAATTCATCAACTTGCTAACTTAGTTTAGAATTTCATGATCAGGGACAACTGGGTGGTTCAGTGGTTGAGCATCTGCCTTCAGCTCAGGGCGTTATCCCAGTTTGGGATCAGTCCTGCATCAGGCTCCTGTGAGGAGCCTGCTTCTCCTTCTGCCTGTGTCTCTGCCTCTCTCTCTGTGTGTCTCTCATGAATAAGTAAAATCTTAAAAAAAAAAAAAAAAAAAAAAAGAATTTCATGATCAAATAATTTCATCTCCAATCCTTACCACTTCCCCCCAGCACACACACACACTCTTGCACAACTTCCTGTGTGAGCATACACACAAACATATCTACCACATTATTATGCCTTAAAAAAGAAGACTTTTAACTCTACACTTGCAATGTATTTTCATGATGACCAAGAGACCTAGTCAGCCTTACACACAGCATGCTCTATTTAAACATCTCATGCGCAAGCACTTCTATCTCTTCCCTTGGGGCTGCTATGTCTCCATTTTCTCCTTTCAAATACTTTGAATAGGGAAGCTAAAGTGTAAAAATGGATATCACAGTGACTATCAGAAGGCTACTCATTAAAGGCTCTTTTCTTCCTTTCTTCCTTCCTTTTTTCCTTCTTTCCACCTTGGGACCACGGGATATTTTTTCCTATACAGCCCTTAGTAACAATGTCTGGAAACCATGTCTAATATAAAAATGTTTCTGAATATTAAATCTATCGAATTGGAGGCACAATGTCATGTTGATATGCTCTTGGAGAATTTAAGAGGTAATGCAGAATTCAACTTCTCGCACCTGTCACAAATCACAGCAGCATATTCTCACATCATCGTACAGTGGCTTTAGAACAGCCTGTAGAACTGGAACCAAGTTAAATGGATGATGCATGTAATCTCCAAATTGGACATATTGTTTACATTGCAACAAGATATGGATGTTTGTTTTTCCATATACCAATACCTATATGAAGTCTATGGATTGTACTTTTGCAAGGTCATGTTTTCTGCAAAAATTTAACAATGTGTTATTTGGAACAGGATGTTTCCTAAAGAAATAAATACACCCAAAGTGTATCCTTTGGAAATTTGTTTTAGTTTATAATGTAAAAAATATGATAATCCAAAGTTTCCCATTGGTTAATATAGCCTTTTACATATGATTTTAGTTCCCAAATGTGTGCCTGCCGTGTCAATATAATTGGCGAGCCCTAAAAAATTTTTAGTATAGACATGTGAAAACTGCAACCATTTTCGCAGTACTTCTAATTGGATTTACTATACTGTAATAGTGATAAAGTCTTTCTATATATTATACTTTACAAAAAAATTGAGACAGCATGAAATATGGTTGCAGTACAGAAAACAAATGATCAAAATGACTTAAATAAATGCATGCATTTAATATTAATTATGAGTCTTTTTCATGAAAATAGAACTGATCATGACAGCATACTCAAAATGCTAAACAATTTTGTGACTTTACAAAAAATAGATTTATTAAAGTCATGCTTGTCTTAGTATTAAGAGTAGTATTTGTCCTTCAGCTGGAAGTGCCATAAATCAATTTTAAAGCAAAGCATATGACCCCATGCAGTGTTTTAAATGAAATCCTTCCTACTAGGACAACAAAACATCTCAGGACATCAAGTACTTCTAGCAATCAAGAGTGTTTTGTTTGTATTTGCCAATGTAACACTCAACTCTGTGTCGTTGCTAATTTTCAAAAGGCTGGCATAAGAGGGAGAGAGTCTCTTCTTACAACATGTTTGTATAAATAGGTGTATTTTCTTACTAAGGAGAAGTTAAAAGCTTTATGTATTTTTATTTGAGAGTAATTTTAGTCATCTCTATATTGAATATAAGCTGACTTCCTTTAATAATCTTAAATCATTATAATAATTAATCAAAAGCTACAGACAGGAAATTAATAAACATCTGTAGCTATGCATCTGGGTGGGGAGATTTTGACTTCTACACAGCAAGCAGAGTCTTAGACTTAAAGCCACAACAGATTTAGTTTTAAGTTTTAGACTGACTTCTTCAATTGCCTACTAGCATGACTTTGCTGAAATTATTCATTTTTAATCCCATCTGATCTAATACGTCTATATTTTTAATGGCTTTTTAACCTGATGGCCATAAAGACAACAGACTGGAAAATAACTACTAGCACAGGGAAGGGGAAAAACAATGCCAGCTGCTGAGTCCTGACTTCTGATAGGTTTCTCCCCTTCTTACCCTCAAACTGGAAAAAATCTCCCAATCAAACCTTAAAAATAATTTCAACAACAGACAAGATGGTCATGGTAATGACACATAGCATGTGTGTGGATAGGAGATAGAAAGTAAAATGATGGATTCATTATTTACAATAGAACATCTCAGGATGATATAAGATTCAAGATGAATTTCTTTAGTCCTATTTTGAGGTGGCCCCCAATCTATGTTATGCTTTGGGAAAGATGGTATATGTACATTATAAAAATACATGTTACATGAGAAGTCTTGGTATTTTTGTAGTTTAGAAATGGGACTGATTCTTCAAAAGCAGAAATCCTAAAAATATATTTTACTATAAAATATTAGATTTCAACAAATTGGATTTGGACTACGATCAAGGTTTTAATTGTATCCTACTGAATAAATACTGCTGTAACCCTTTCTATTAACATTGTAATTATCCTAGTTCTTTATATGGTCTGTACTTGTGAAATAACTGTTTCATCTTTTTACTCATGATTTCAAAAAGCAATATTTCAAAAGGGAAGGAAACTAAAAGAGTAAAAGTACCCTAGTAACACAACAGATTAAGGAGTATTCCCACTATCACAGAACTTAGACACTTTTCAAAAAATCTTATTTAATAAAAGAAACAAGAGCAACATATTCTAAAGAAGTCATTAATTTTGGTTTATTTTGTTTAATAAGTACAACATATTTTCTCTTTAAGCATATCTTGGAGTTCACTATATTGTTTGTGACTTTTAAAAGTTAATTGAAATGCCAAAGTTTTGAGCATGAAGCATAAATTTCATTTGACCTTTTAAGAAAAATTGTTTTTGTATATTCTTCAGAAGATGAATTTGTCTTCTCCACCAATCACATTAGAATGAGCCAGGTGGCAGATTACTTAAATATCTTGCCTTTCGCCTCTGGAGACTGGGGTTTAAATGTGGCTTAAAAGAAATACCCAGGAGTGACTTGTGTATATCTCAAAGACCATACAATTGGGCTTAAGTAGCAATTACTTGCAGCTGTGGAGATGCTCTTTCAAAAAACATCAGAAATGTCAGAGGACAAGATTGCAAGGTTTCAATAAAGGTATAAAGGCCACCCAGACAATCCATATGGGATAAAGCTTATCAAAATAATGAACCTAAAGGTCTAGAACTTTCCTGGTCAATGAAAACTACTAAATGAGCTTATTGGTCTTTTTTTTTTTTTTTTTTTTTTAAAGAGCAACAAAGAAAGAAAAATGAGTAGTCTCAAACAGATCAGATTAAGCAGGGAAAGCATCCCCAAAGACATGCAAATTATAATGGTAAATGAAAATAAATAAATAAATAAATAAATAAATAAATAAATAAATAAATAAATAAATAAATATAAGTATAGCTTACTAGTGCCCTCTAGTGTACCTTCTCTTCTGTTTTATGTGAAGTGTAGTTAGTGGGGTTTTTTTGTTTTGTTTTGTTTTTAATTTTATTTTTTTTCCTACAGTGTAAGTAGGGGTTTGGCTATAAATTCTAGAACAACTGAAAGCTAAAAAGAGAATTAATAGCTGTAAATTCTTAAAAACCGAATATTAACGCCATCGGGAAAAATAAGAACAGCCAACCTAACACTATTATTACATTGTATTAGTGTCAATAAACTGACATTGGTGGCAAATTAAAGAAAGCCTCCCAGAAGAAGAACGGTATCATTCCCCCCTCCCCATGCTTGGGCAGAACAGCCTTCTCCCTGGAAAATGTTTTGCTTCACAGTCACTCTGTTTTGCATCCTAGTTGTATCATGTGCCAACAAAACAGATTGTTTGCTAATTGATATCATAAAGCAAGACAGCCCAGTGAAGGATGATAATTCTGACTCCAGCTAGCAGCAGCTGATGTGGAGCTTGACAGAAATGCTGTCATTTTCAACACAAACTGCTTAGAATTGACTTTTCACTGTAAATATAGAGACGTGACAGCAGCCTCACACACCCACCTTTATTTAAAAAAAAATGAAATGATAATTCTGCTACAATATATCTGTTACCAGTTCGTTTGGCTGGTGGCATCTTGAAGAAAGTAATTGTAAGGGTATTGTTCAGCCTATGTACGGAGCCTTTACAGACAAGCTAAAATTTTTGTGCACAGTCAGATAGATGCAAGCTCAAGAAGAATGTTTGTTTATAGATTTTTAAAAGGAAATAAAATAGCCAGTGCATGACCTATCTCTATAGTGAAAATCTGCAAGATGTAAATAAAGTAGAACAGTAAAAGTGTATGTTACCTGAAGTATTTATCAATTCAACCATGGCATATTTGAAAAATAAGAATTATTTATAGGCATTTTTTAAAGCAAATGCTACATTCCTCAATGAGACTTAGCCTGTCAGCATAAGAGCAGTATTTAAATAAGAATTTGTATGTGTGTGCGCACACGTGTGTTTAAACTGATATTACTAGGGATTAACAAATGTCTAAGGTGAAACAAATGTGATTCCACACAGAAAAAGTCTTTTGAATCTAGGCTCCTAAAAAACAACACCCATATGATGCAAATAAGTCAGGCAATGGCAAATGAGAAAATAAAGGTATTTAAAGAAAGAAGGAATGAGGATGAAGGGATTGGGAGACTTCCCGCTTACCTCTCAATGAAGAAAATTGAGGGAGATGTAGCATACCACATGTCATAATATACCTAAGTCCATTTTTTGTGGCCTAAGAAATTCATTTTGTCCTTCCCAGTTATTTGCACTTCATTAAATAATTTCACCTAATTTCAACCTTGACTATTTTGTTTTGCAGAGTAACATCTGATTGATAAAAATAGAGTCAGAAAATTTTCAAAGTAGAAAGGAACCTCAGAGATCATCTAGTTCACCTATCTCTTAGCAAATGAGGAAACTGAGGCACAGATAAGTAAACTCAGATGTGTTTATTTTTTTTTCAGATGTGTTTAAAATCATGCAGCAAGTTAGTAGCAAAGATAGAAGTAAAAGATCTCCAGTATTCTATGCATAGTTTTTCAAATCAGCTATTTTTGATGAAATGCAAAATCTTTTAAAGAGGACTTTAAACAGCTCAGTTTTCTAGGTTTTTAAGCTTAAGTTTTACAATTTGGTTCTTAAAGTGATGGGAGGAACAGAACCAAGGGAACCAAATGCAGAATGAATTTAAATCCCATCAGAGTTGATGGCAAATTGTTTTGCAACCTCAAGTTAATCCTGAGGTAGTACTTGATGGACTTTTAATTAAGTAACAAACATCTATGCATTTGTGAGTCTGTCAATTTATACTTTGGACACTAACTTGAAAGCCATTAATTGACACAGTCTAAGAGTTTGGTTATGAGTAACACCTTACCTCCATTTATTTTTCTTATTGCTAGAACTCTCTCCTCTTTACCCTAAATATGTAAAGGAAATCTGTGAAGGAGTCATTTGTATTTATTTACTAACATTATTCATTCTAACTGCTTTTTAATATACTATTTTTACACTTTATTTACGTTTTTTGCTTAATTTTCAGACTATCTTGATTGAATGCTCTGCCAGAGGTAGGAAGCAGACTTCTTAGTATACCCTGGGCATATGTGATGGCATCAAAGTTGGGTCCTTTGTGAACATCAACAACAAATTCGGAAAGCGAGGATGATCTAAATCATGATATGACAAATAATAGAGTGACTAAAACTAACGTTCAAACCTCCTTCTCATTCCCACCCTTAACAGGACATGCTCAACATCAGAAGTGAGTACAGATAAAAGTACATAGACCAAAAACAGAAAAGGAGGTAGGATTTGAGTTCAAAGTGTTCAACATCCAATTTCGTTTCATTTCAAAGTTATAATCCCTGTGACTTTGTTTTCCCTCTCCAGTGAGCATTCGTGCCACTGTGGCATATGCCACTGTTTGGAGCCATGTCTCCCTTAGTTATCCTTTAATTGGCTTGACCTATGGGAAGGATGGCTTGCAACCAAGCTAATTACATAAATCCACTCTAGGCTCTATAAATTCCACTGTAGACAACTCTTCTGGGAGAATAAAAAGGAAGGAACGATTTATCCAAAGTTTCAAACTTCGTACATTTCATATACCAAAAGCAGGCATTTTACAGCGTGATAAAAGGTAATAATTTTCTTTGCTTATAATTGGAATTTTCTTCCCCCCTATAGAGTTAACACATAAGTAGGATTTAAAATTGCACTAATATATGAAAAGCACAATTTAAACAAAGTCAAAATTATAGTTAGAAAACTAATTTTTGGTTACCAATTTGAATTCAAGAAATTCTGATAAAAATGGTTGGAGGCTAGATTCTCTTTAAAAAATTAGCTAAGTAAAAATAGTGAGGAAAAAAGTCAAATTACCAAACAAAATGCCTCATTTTATAGCTCTATAAATGTAAACTGTTAGAAAGACTGTTATATAAAAGTCACACATCGGAAAAAAGAAAACTTGCCAAAATGATACATATAGGAGAACCACTTGAAAGTTGTACTTAAGACCATAAAAATCACCTCTCTTGCAATCCGCGCATATTTTTATGATACCTTTTTATTGATACATCTGTTGCACATATTTTATAGATTAATGGTTGAATTTTACATACTTTTGGGACATATTAAATGGCATCTCTTAAATTTTTAAACTGTGAAAATGTTTAAATAGACTCATCCAAGATGGGGAATTTGAAGCATGCATGCTACTCCTAATTTTAGCATGATAATTATTAAAATATTAAGAAGCACCATGCATGTGTTTTATAAAAGAAAAGATTAATTATATTCTATGTACTTATCTATGCCCTCTAAGATCTCTGCTGGTAATAACTAAAAAATAACATTCAGATGACCAGTTCAGTCCAAGCACTTTTGGGGGAAAAGACAAAACAACTCTAGCAATACTGCATTACTGGAAAATAATTAAACGTCTCTTTTCAAAACCAACAGCCTTATTTATTGCTACTCTTTCATACTGCTTCAGTGTTTTGAATAAATATGTGTCATATTTATATTATGTCAAGTGTCAATTTGCCTCATATAATAGATCCATCTTTTGAAAGGGAATTATCTTGTGATATAATTTTGCAAAAAACTAACAAGAGCAACAAAAGGTTATGCGCATGACAGTTGAGATTCTCATTTTATTTTTAGAAACTATCAACCTGGTGTCATTACATCCAGAAAGTACAACTATTTGGAAATATTTCCATAAGGTATCTGAACAATATCGAATGAACAATTAACTGCTTATGAAAGTACAATTATACAAAAGGATTTGATAACTGAATTAAAATTTTGCTATGCAGCTATTGGGAGCTAAATTCTGATGAGAATGTAATGGATTTCTTCCAAATGAAAGACTAATAAACACTTAATGAAAATGAGGATAAAGATTTTTGGGTCACCCTGCTAATAGAAGTAATTGGAAAAAAAAAAAAACATGGCATTTTCATCACACATAATTCCACACTTTGTGTTTTATGGAAATATAGACTCCCAAATGGAAAGGGAGCCCAAATATCTTCTAGACTAATGCAAGCCTAATACAGATAGGATGGCACAGAGATGATCATCCATCCTACTGATGAGAAGTCTGTTAGTTCACAAAGCAGAAACGTGTTTTTGTCATTGTTTCTTTGAAATTTTAAGTATTTGATCATCTTTCCCTTTTATTTAGCAGGTGGATACTAACATCATCATATTACATATCAAGACACCAAATCTTAGAGATTCAGCAATTTTGGCAACATCACACAGAGAATAATTGGCAAAGCTAGAGTTTAAGTCAAATGTTTCTGAACTCAAATCTTGCTATTTTAACTCTTATGTTATCTTTAAAATGACTCTAAGTTATATATGCCAGCAACACTTATTCTGTGGTAGATGACAGGGTTTCCAAATGGCTTAAAGTCAAAGCTAAATGCCTATAAACTAGAGGGTATTATGTTAAGCAAAATAAGTCACTCAGAGAAAGAAAAATACCATATAATTTCACTCATATGTGGAATTTAAGAAACATAACAGATGAACATAGGGGAAGGGAATGAAAAATAAAATAAGATAAAACGAAGAGAGAGGCAAACTATAAGAGATTCTTAACTATAGAAAACAAAACGAGTTTGTTGGAGACAAAGTGGGTAGAGGATGGGGTAAATGGGTGATGGGCATTAAGGAGGGCATGTGTTGTGACAAGCACTGTTATATGTAAGTGATGAATCACTAAATTCTACTACTGAAATCAATACTACACTATATGTTAACTACTTTGAATTCATTTTTTTTATGATAGTCACACAGAGAGAGAGAGAGAGAGAGAGAGGCAGAGACACAGGCAGAGGGAGAAGCAGGCTCCATACACCGGGAGCCCGACGTGGGATTCGATCCAGGGTCTCCAGGATCGCGCCCTGGGCCAAAGGCAGGCGCCAAATCACTGCGCCACCCAGGGTTCCCAACTACTTTGAATTCAAATAAAATCTTGGAAGAGAAAAAAAAAAAAAAAAAGAAAGAAAATGGTGACCTTTGCATTCTGCCAAATATGTCATTGGAATAAATTGCATTATTATTATATTATATTATATTACACCACTGCAATTATAGGAGACTCATATTGGAATTTTGTTTTTTTCTTTTTTTCTTATTGGAATTTTGAATGCTTCTCATCGTTTTGAATATGCATGTATATTATATATGGCAATTTGAGTATTCTATAGACAAAATTCATCATATAAAAATGAAATTGAAAAATGTGATAATTCAATAATGCATAGAATGTTGCAATAATAGGATATAAAATAAATTGTAATAAATAAATAAATAAATAAATAAACAAATAAATAAATAAATAAATAAAATTGTATGGTGTTTAAAAGTAAATACCTACAGCTAAGAGCACAATAGTACTGGGCCTTGAAGAAAGATCCACTTTTGTTTATTCATCAATATTCCAAGAGCAAAATAAAAAGAACAAATTCTCAAAATGAAAAAAAAAAAAGGCTGAATGCCTATACACACAAAAATTTTCCAATACCCACCCCAAAGGCGATACAAATAAACATGAGACTAAGTAAAATATGATCTAGAATAAAATAAAAAAGGGATACTTTGTTTTTGTGTGCTCAATTAGCATTAGATTTATAAGCATCCAAATCATGGTAGTTATTGTAGATTCACAAATTTGTAATAAATTAAAATGCTAGGTATTTCCTTTTCATACAAAATAATTTTGGCTAGTTTAATTGACCCCCCCTTCTAAATTTATGCAAATATATTTTGACCTTCAATATTAGACTTTATTGAAGATAATTTATATTCCTGCTAAATTTCACAATTTTAGTTATGTATACAAGTAGAAAGAATACTTTAGCTACTCTTCCCAAATTTTCAATATGTATGATTTTATTAAATATTCCTGATATGGCTTCATTCAAGGAACTGATCAAAATGTTGAAGAATCCATGATTAAGATTAGCTCATTACAGCAACTGTTGTTTAATACAGGAATTTATATTATACACACTATAGTAATAACACTTTTGAACATTTAGTTCTGGCAAGCACACTGCTATTAATATACACTTCCTTAGTTACTATTTATAATACCCTATAAAGTTAGTCCTATGATCATCTTATGGCGAGAACACTTAAGGGGAAGTTCAGTCATCCACCTCAGGTGATATAGCTTGTAGAAGCAGAACCAAAAACTGAACACAGTTCTGAGTGTGGGTCCCCAGGATTTTTCAAAATCTGAAAGCAAAAATCTCCTTTCCATTATGATCACAAAGTAGTGAGGGCTTGAGCCTAAGAGTACCAGCAGCTCAGGTTTCAGCTTTGTCGTAATTGTCAAACAAAAAAGGAAGCAAAAATGGAGAATGGAGAAAGAATACAAGCAAGAAAATGAAAAAGGAAAGCTAAGTACTAATGAAATTTGGAAAAGGAAGGACTAATGACTTTGGAGTTCCAGATGCCAGACCCTATTATCAGCCATCACTCTGAGGAAATGGCATCCCCTTTTGGTGATGCTAGGTACACTTTCCACTTAAATGTCTATAATTTAAAAAGAATATATGGGAGAGGGAAAAATAAAGGGAGAAAGGAAAGGGGAGAGGATTCTCTGAGACAAAAATGGAAGAGGAAAGCTTAGCTTTTAGGCACCTTTGAAAAAGAGGAAAGACTGGGTACTATCTCAAAATGAAGGGCCAGGAGAGTATGTAAGTACTAGATATTGTGAAAATAAAGGAAATCTCATTAACAATAGAGTCAGGAAGCCCTGAAGGGGGAGCTCTTATGCACAACCACCTCACATTACCCAAGAGAAGCAGCCTTGACTACACCAGATGGAAGAAGGAAAAATTTCTCTTTGCCCAGCTATAGACCAGTTCATGAGTACTCATCACAATGAGTCAATGCTCAGTGTCCTCTTTTTCCCCTATAAAAGCAAGCCCCTTCCCTGTGTTCTATGGACTTGCTTCTGATTCACGAAAGTTTGCCTGTCCCAAATTGCAGTTTTCTAGTATTACTGAATAAATTCATTTTGCTGGCAAAACAGCTGCCTCTCGTTTTTTTGTTTGTTTGTTTGTTTTTTGTTTTTTTTCTGCCTCTTGGTTTGTAAGGTCAACATCATCCAGCAGGCTAAGTAGAAGAAAATATGGCAAAAAAAAAAAAAAAAATTACCCAACCATATTTATTTTAAGACATTTGATAAGGTTCTTCTGATTCCTCTTTGAACATTATAGAAACATAAACATTTTGAGTGGTTGCATTTAAATAGAGTTAAATAGTTATGCTTCTCCATACTAAAGGTGTCTTTAACAAGCAGCAGTATCTCGGAAGGACACTCAAGTTTCCATATCAAAGGTTCATTTTTCTACACAACCATCCTTTATCTTGCTCTTCTTTGCTCTCTTTGTTTTCACTGTCACTGATTTTGTTCACTTTGTTTTGAACATTTAGCAGTTTCAGATCTAAAACAGGGAAGCGAGATAATTTGGAGATAGGTAGCATAATTTTTATGTTTGTGTATGGTTACTTATATTGGAAGACAGCCCATGATGTGCGCCAAGAAAGCTGGACTAAGACCCTACAGTAGGCAAGACTTGGCAAAAGTCCAAAATAGAGAAGAATTAAATACCTTCAGGGGATCATTTGGGCTCATTAGAGTCTGTGCACTAGGAGCCATACTTGCACAAAATATCCTGTGGTATACCTATTTTCTCAATATTAAACATGCTTTTTATTCTCACTCATCCATTTTGCCATAAATCCCATTGTTTGGATAACAATACTGCCATTGCTATTTATTTACGTATTTTTGGTCATTGTTCTCCTTTCAATTATTTTTGTCATTTAGTTTTAAATGACATTTGTAAATTACATCACTAACTTGCATAATAATTCCATCTGAAAATGTCTGAACTTTAGTGGCATTATTTTGCCATTGCACACCGTTTATAATCAGTTTTCTTTTGTCTTATTCCTGACACAATTCATTTTACTTCATTTCAATGGAATATACATATGCTTCTTGTTTATTCTTTCTTCCTACTTTTTCATGAAGAATTAAGTATTGCTTATTGTCTCTCTCTCCCACTAACTTCTGGTGGTTTGGAAGTAAAAAGTTAACATTAGTAACTTTTTATAGTAAAAAGTTAACATTAAAGTTGATATTACTTATTTATTTCTTCATCAAATGAAGTTATAGCTAAGCATTGTCTAACTTCTGACTCACAAAAAGCATATTTTAATATTATAAATATAAATATTATAAACAATATAAAATAAATTAATAAAACCAATATTATAAATATATTTTATATTCTATTTATATGTTATATATTAATAAATGTTAAATAATGCACTTAATAATATAAATATTATAAATATAATCTATACTGCTATTTACACACATCTTTTATCATGCTTTTTCTCCCTCTATAGCATTCCCTACTGGCCAAGATTTTACTGAAATTAGTAGTAATCTTGGCTTAAATTAGATATTATTATGTTTAAGTAATCTCCATATTTTGTTTCCTAATAATTTATTAAAGTGTCACTATGTTAACATTGACTTTGAAGATCAACTTGTACTTATTATCAATTATTTTGTATGTTTTCTTCCTTACATTATTTATTTTGATTATGATTTTTGTCTAAGTACTTTTTTAGTGATTTTCTCTTTTTTTTAAGATTTTATTTATTTATTCATGAGAGAGACAGAGAGAGAGAGAGGCAGAGACACAGGTAGAGGGAGAAGCAGGCTCCTGCAGGGAGCCTGATGTGGGACTCAATTCGGGAATTCCAGGATCATGTCCTGAGCCAAAGGCAGATGCTTAACCACTGAGCCACCTGGGCATCCCGTGATTTTCTTTTTTGAGAAAAAAGACATATGGGATATATTTCAATTTACTAAATGACCCAAAAAGTCTTTATCTTGTCCTCATATGGAAATGGTAATTTTGTTACAAAGACTTTTTAACTTTAGAACTCTATTTTGGTAAGCTACCTATGAGAAGTCTAATGGTCTGAGTTTCATTCTTTTGTAGCTGTACTAATTTTTTTTGAAATTATAAGATTGTTTCTCTGTCCCTTGAAATATTTTACCTGGATATCTGTGTGGGTACATGTGTATGTTTATGATTATGTGTACATACAGATATTATATATGCAGATGTGTATATGTGCATCCATGTCTATATGCCCTTACACATGATAAATGTGTTGTTTTATTTGGAAGCTAGATGGGAAGAGTCATTAACCTCTATGAGTTGAGTGACATGATACAAAACTGTAAAAGTCACAAGATAAATTTGAACAAGTCACAAGTATAAAGGGGATCTTTGACCTTTATGGTATATTGCTAAATTGACTCTCCAAATCTTCTTTTTTGTAGTTATAAAGTTTAAATTGAAAACATGGTTAACCAGCTAGAGACATTATTTTCCAGCTTCCTTTGCAAGAAGATATGGACAAGTGACTAAGTCCTCAACAATGGAGGGTAAGTAGAAGGGATGTGCTTTCCAGGTCTTGGCTGTAAAACACTAAAAGGGTCAACATACTTCAACAGAAATATAGAAAATTTGAGAGCTTGAGGTGCCTGAGTGGCTCAGTTAGTTAAACAATGGACTCTTGGTTTCAGCTCAGGTCATGATCTCATGGGTGATAAGACTGAGACCCACATGGGCTCCATCCTCTTCAAGAAGTTGGATTGGAGAGTCTCTCCCTCTTCCCCTCCTCTCCCTCAAGTGCACACACACTCATGCTCTCACTCTCTCTCTCTCAAATAAATAAATAAATCGTAAAAAAAAAAAAAAAAAAAAAAGACTTGGGAGCTTTTCAACAAAGAATATACACACAGACACACCTAAATTAATTTTCTATTATATAAAATACACAGGTCCTAATTCATAACAATAATGAAGTTATTAAGCAAACTAGAAATAAAAAATTAATATTTAACAAACAAGTACTTGGAAAATGTTAGAAAACAATCATTACATTTCATTGAAAACTTATGAACTGAAACTAAGTTCTATCCAGGGGAAAATTCAAAGCAAATTCAATAGGTCAGAAAAAGAAAAACCAAGTCAGTCTCACTCTGCACAGGTACTCAGAATTTACCACACAGTGGGAATTTTCTTGTGATTGACTCTCATCAGTCTATTAATTCCTCGGGCCCCTTTAGTTCTAAAAGTAGATGTTAGTGGAATCCATTCTACTAAACATATGTAACTAAATCCTCAGGTACACTTCTCTTGCACATGTACAGAAATGAATTATGAGCTAATATCTGTATTATAACATGCAGATATCCCTTAATTACAATCTTTTTTCCTATAATAGATATCATGCATACAGGTAACGATGATTGCCCCCCAAAAATGCAAAAAACAAAAACAGGCAAAGGTTTAATGTAGGCAAATATACAGTTACATGGAGTAGATTCAGCAGCATTATCCTCATCAAAGCAGCAAGCTTTCCTACAAATACCCTAAAAGACAGCTGAGAATTAATAGTTTTTATCTTCTACCCCTAAAAATATCATTCTGTTAACACACGTTTCTAAAAATCCACTAATCCCTAACTTCACACTTCATCAAAGGCTATATTACATTACATCTCTGTTTAAAAAGACCGGGAGCTTCCTTTCCCTAGCAGGAAATATAGTTAGTTTGGTTCCCCCCCACCCCAGATTTGAGTTATGGCCTCTTGTTTAACATACCCAATGATGCTCCAGACAAGGTAAGGACTCCACCAGTCCCTTGAGAAGCCCTCTTTATGCCACAGTAATTTATAATACCCTCCTCTCTGAGCACAGTTGGAACAGGGAAATATCCTTCTAAGAGGTGAAAATAACTGGCAGCAACTCCAAATCTCCCCTTAACTGTAAAAGGAATAAAAAGTTAACTTTCCCAAGCTATTTTCACAGCTATAACATATTATAATAGAAATCTGGATCTAGGGCTGCCTGGGCAGCTCAGTCAGTTAAGCGTCTGCCTTCAGCTCAGGTCATGGGAATCCTGGGGCCCTGGTATTGAGCCCCACACCTGCTTCTCCCTTTGCCCCTCCCCTTGCTCATGCTCTCTTTCTCTCTCAAATTAGTAAATAAAATCTTATAAAAATTTTTACAAAAATAAATCAGGGTCTACGAGTACTCAATGATTTAACTTAAATCGCTATTTTTAAAAACCTACTTTTAAAACTCAAAGCAAAAAAGAAAAAAGGAAAGAAACCTTAGAATTATTAGAAGAAAAATCAAATGGATATTTATGGAATTTAAATAAAGAAATGCACATGAATAAACAGGAAGATATCATTAAAAACAGTTTAACCTCATAAATACACTCTGTACTTAACATGTAAATAATATTAAAAGGAGAATAACAGAAAAAATGCATGACAAAATGTTCATATAAATATCTTTAAAATTTCAAACCAGTAGAAAATGGTTGTCCTGCTTATAAAAATAGTCAAAGGACCAAATTAGAATATTTATAAGTGGGATCCCTGGGTGGCGCAGCGGTTTGGCGCCTGCCTTTGGCCCAGGGCGCGATCCTGGAGACCCGGGATCGAATCCCACGTCAGGCTCCCGGTGCATGGAGCCTGCTTCTCCCTCTGCCTGTGTCTCTGCCTCTCTCTCTCTCTCTCTCTCTCTCTCTCTCTCTCTCTGACTATCATAAATAAACAAAGAAAAAACATTTAAGAATATTTATAAGTGATAAAAAGTAAATATATGATAAATTAATTCAACCTCCATTATTCTCAAAGATAGACAAGTGTGGTGAATAAAGCATTTCATCTACACTATAATAGATTTTTTTTGAAGGAGCAGGATGTTCGCTTTGTTTTTAAAATGAATATCTAAAGCTGGTAAGTGTAGGAGAAAATGGACACATACACTTAGACACATATATAGTCAGAATAATGTAAAAAGATGTAAACTTTACTCAAATGTTACCCAAAAGATTATATATATATATATAATTTTAATCCCATTATGCAATATATTCTAAAATATTTCTAGGATATTCCCCAAAGAGAATTCAAGGGAACACTAAAATTTAATTATGTAGAATGTTAATGTATTATTGGTATACAAGGAGAAATAATGTTGAGAATACAATGTATGTCTGACTAAAATACACTAGATAACTTATACAATGAAATTCTATTGGGTCATTTAGATGTAATTCTGTAAAATTAATTTAATTTCTTGCCAAATGTGATTTTGATTCAAAATAACAGCTTTGGACTTAAGGACTAAAATCCAACATTGATTCATGTGTCAGTTAACCATGATAAAATACCAAATGGTATGTGAAGAAGCTAAGTGGTTACACAAGTATTTTTGCTGAGGATATCAATGATAAAACACATATAAAAGGCAAAAAAAATCAAACAATAAGAATTCTTTCCAAAAATGTTTAAAGTAGTAGCTGCAGAGCACTGGTAAGAAAAACAGCTGAAACCACCATGAATTTTGAAGAAAGTGATTGAAGAAAAAGATAGGGAGTGTAGCAGGTTTATAATACCAAGGACCAGATTGTGCCATGAAGACTGCTGCTTTGCAGAGCTGTGTTTTACTTTAAAATAATCATGCATATATACACATTCATCGTTTAAATTTTCTCCTACCATCCTCTTTCCTCTGAAAGGTTGATCTTGTCAACTTCTCTAATTCCTTTACTTTTATACTTCCAACTTGAAAAAAAAGCAGAGAAAAACAAACAAACATACAAACATTATATGAAGCAATCCAAATGGGTGAAATCCTATCTGTGTTGCCTCCTACTAGAAAAGGCCCAGATGGCATGTGGGGTTCAAAGCTTAGTTCCACTGAATATTTTTCAGTCTCTGCCATCAGCATCTCCAAGAGCTCCATGCTGTGGTGGCTGATAGAGCCAAGAAGATCTCTGCTGAGATATTATGCTGCTTGAGATTGTTCTTTTAATTATAACCATTAATTACATACACTAAGGATTTGTTTCATTGTAAATATATTTTGGCTTATGTGTTAGAATTATTTTAATAAAAACACTTCTAGTACATTCTATTTCAATAGATCACAATGATCTATCCAAGATCTGCTCTGAGAGATAGCAGTGATTCTTGTTTGATATTTTAACCTTACTAGTATTTTGGTTAAGTGAGCTCATCATGTAGCCTCAGACCTTCTACAATGGTCTACTCTTACACTCCTTATAAATTTGTAGAAAATAATGAAAGGAAAATATTAGAAGATTACTAGTGAATTCTCTTTTTTAAAGGCTATTTTTTAGAAGTTTTTTGTTCACAGCAAAACTGAGTGGAAAGTATAGAGATTTCCCATATGCCCTCTGCCCTACTATACACATTCCCTCCCCAACTATCAATGTTCCCCGACCAGAGTTGTATATTTGTTACGATTGAT
The DNA here is from genome assembly GCF_905146905.1 of Nyctereutes procyonoides. NCBI lineage: Eukaryota > Metazoa > Chordata > Mammalia > Carnivora > Canidae > Nyctereutes > Nyctereutes procyonoides. Next base: position 61,424,978 of record NW_026575051.1, read on the forward strand.
GAAGCCTACATTGATACATCAGTATCACCCAGAATCCAAAGTTCACATAGGGTTCTCTCTTGATTTGTAAATTCCCTGGGTTAAAAAATAAATAAATTTTAAAAATTAAAAAAATAAATTCCCTGGGTTTGGACATGTCCCCATAATATCACACAGAGTAGTTTCACTGACCTAAAAATCCTCTGTACTTTGGCTATTCACTTCTTCCTCTCTGACAACATGTGGAAACCACTGATCTTTTAATCTCTTCAGTCTTTCCTTTTCCAGAATGCCATATAGTTGGGCTCATACACTGTGTAGCCTTCTCAGAGTAGCTTTTTTTCTATTAGTAATAAATATACATTAAGTTTCCTCCATGACTTTTCATGGTAGCTCACTTCTCTCCCACAATGAATAATATTTCATTGTCTGGCTGTAACACAGTTTATTTATCCACCCACCTACCGAGGGACATATTGGTTGCTTCCAAATTTTGGCAAGTATAAATAAAACTGCTATAAATACCCATCTACAGTTTTTTTAAAATGTGGACATAAGTTTTCATCTCCGTTGGTAAATACCAGAGTATGATTGCTAAATTCATATGGTAAGGTTGTACTCACTTGTGTGAGAAACAGCCAAAATGTCGTCCAAAGTGTATCACTTTGCATTCCTAGCAGTAATGAGAGTTTCTGTCACTCCGCATCCTCACCAGTATTTGCTATTGTCAGTGTTCTGGATTTTGGCCATAATTATAGATGTGTAGGGGTAACTCGTTTTAATTTGCATTTCCTCTCTGTCTTTTTCTCTATGGCTACAATCATGGATTCAGACACAGAAAATCAATACAAATTCTCATATATTTTACAAAATCAGCAACCTGAGCACAATAAAAAAAGAAAATGATTGGGAATGATGTCTTAAAATAAAATTATAATTTAAGAAGTTCTTACTCTGGCCCCCTTTCTTTGTATCTTCTATCTAAACAAGCTGAAGCTAATTTAGATGACTTGGAATTTGTTCTCTATGGCAATGCAGTCTAAAAAGGGAAGTACTTTTCTTTATTTTAATCAAATGTTATACTTTTATGAATTAGGTTTTTCCTTCAAAAACAGTGTTAGTTGTCATATACTATCATTAAAAAATAGCATAAAGTTTCCATTTATTTGGCTATCTTTTGCTACCAACTCCTAATTTCTTCCTTCCTTCCTTCCTTCCTTCCACCAAGGTCACTGATTTGTCTCCTTGTAGAGAGTTCCAATATTTACAAATATTTTTAATTTAGTTTTGGAAATGCACTGGAAAACTATTTTAGAAATCACATTATTTTAAGGTTAAATTTCTGAATTGAACAAGGACTACAGTGGAAACTAGAAAAGAGTGGCAATATTATATTCAATCATTCATTCAACAGAAATTTATTGAGTGCTTACTAAATACCCGGGATTACTTTAGAAACAAAAGTCAGCAAAACAAACAAAAATTCTTGCTTTCAGAGAATTAAGTCAGTAAATGATAAGAATTCTATACCCTGTACTCTGAGGTGGGAGACAAAAAATTCATGGCCAATGCAGAAGACCTCCCCATCCTTTGACAAGTGCCATTGGAAACACCAAATATCCATGCTTTCCATTTCCCCAGAAATCCCCGAGACTACTTTCTTCTCTTTAATGTCTTCCACATATCGCCGAGTTCTCTTAATTTCATTTTCTCAAGTTTTCTCTTACTATTGTAATCACTTTCAGTTCTGCCCTGATATGAATTCTTTTCAGGGAAACATTACTTCTTGTCAAAGTGAAGTACTTACACATTTATAACATTTAATTTCCTGTTTAAAATTCATGATTATGTCTTCCCTATAGTCAATGGTCTTACCTCTATATTTAAACAAACTCAGTAGGATTCAAGGTTTTTAGGTTTTGATGTTTTGTTTTTGTTTTCCCTCTCCTAATTAATGGTAGTTCCTTCAATATATGATTTTAATAAGTATAATTATTATTTCTTGAAGAAGTACTTTTCCCTTGCTCCCAAGTTTGTTTTTTTTTTCCCATTTAAATGATATCCTTCAATATCTCAATAGAAAGAGAATATAAGACATAACAGTTACCAGCCATGCACCTATGCACCAAGTAAAAGCCATGTCTTCTCTCATTTGTTTTTCATATCCCAAATCTGACATCTCTATACAGACCTCAAGTCATTTTTCAGGGTTCAAACATTCCCATTTGCTCTCTATTTTCCTGTAACATAAAATACATGTACAAATTTATAATCCCACCAACAGTGCACAAGTGTTCCCTTTTCTTCACATCCATGCAAGCTTTTGTTATATCTTGTTTTTTTTTTTATGATGACTCTTCTAAAAGACATGAAGTGATTGCTCATTATGTTTTTTTTTTTCCACAAGATTTTATTTATTTATTCAAGAGAGACACAGAAAGAGAGGGGCAGAGACATAGGCAGAGAGAGAAGCAGGCTCCATGCAAGTAGACTGATGTGGGACCCGATCCCGGGACTCCAGGATCACACCCTGAGCTGATGGCAGATGCTTAACTGCTGAGCCACCCAGGCATCCCATCTCACGGTTTTAATTTCCATTTTCCTAATGACTACTGATATTGAGCATATTTTCATCTTTTCTTTCATTTATTTTGATGAAATATCTATTCAGGTCCTTTGCCACTTTTAAATTGGGTTATTTGGCTTTTTGCCTTGAGTTGTATGATTTTTTTGTATATTCTGGATATTAACCCCTTATCAGGTATATGGTTTGCCAATATTTTTTTTTTTCTGTTGCATAGGTTACCTTTTCATTTTATTGATGGTTTCTTTTTTTTAAATTTTTTATTGGAGTTCAATTTGCCAACATATAGCATAATACCCAGTGCTTATCCTACCAAGTGTCCCCCTCAGTGCCCATCACCCAGTCACTCAATCCCCTGCCCACCTCCCCTTCCACTACCCCTTGTTCATTTCCCAGAGTTAGGTGTCTCTCATGTTTTGTCACCCTCACTGATATTTTCACTCATTTTCTCTCTTTTCCCTTTATTCCCTTTCACTAATTTTTATATTCCCCAAATGAATGAGATCATATAATGTTTGTCCTTTTCTGATTGACTTACTTCACTCAGCATAATACCCTCCAGTTCCATCCACATGGAAGCAAATGGTGGGTATTTGTCATTTCTAATGGCTGAGTAATATTCCATTGTATACATAAACCACATCTTCTTTATCCATTCTATTGATGGTTTCCTTTGCTGGACAGAAACTTTTTAATATGATGTAGTCCCACTTACTTATTTTTAATTTTGGTGCTTGTCCTTTAGGTGTTATATCCAAAGTATCATTACAAAGATCCAAGTCAAAGAACATTTCTATGTTCTACATCTATGAAACTTCTAGAAGTTTCATGATTTCTGGTCCCACATTTTAAGCTTTTAATTCATTTTAAGTTAAATATTATTGAGTTAATAATTATATAATTATTATACAAGTGGCGTAAGAGATAAATCCACTTTCATTCTTTTACATCTGAATATTGAATTATACCAGTACCATTCACTGAAAAAACTACCTCTTCTCCAGTGAGCATTCTTGACTCCTTTTTTCAAGTATTAGTTTATTGTATATACTTGGATTTATTTCTGAGCTCTCAACTATCTTCCTTTGGTCTATTTGTCTCTTTTCATGTCAGTATCCTACTGTTTTGATGACTACAGCTATACAGTATAGCTTGAGACCAGGAAGCATGATGCCTATTGCTTCATTCTATTTCTCAGGATTTCTTTGGCCATTCGGTATCTTTTGTGGTTCCATATAAATTTTAGGAGTTTTTTCTACTTCTGTAAAAATGCCATTTGAATCTTGATAGGGATTGTATTGAATCTACAGATAACTTTTGGTAGTATTTACATTTTAGAAATATTAAGTCTTCCAATCTATGAACATAGAATAGTTTTTCATTTATTGTATCTTCTTGATTTCCTTCATTAATGTCTTATATAGTTTTCGGATTAAGGATCTTTCACCTCTTTAAATTTATTCCTATTTTTGGTTTGTTTTTGATGTTCTTGTAAGTGGGATCAACTCCTCTATTTCTTTTTCAGAAAATTCTTTGTGTATGGGAATGCTACTGATTTTTACATGTGAATTTTGTATCCTGCAACACTACTGAATTTATTAATTAGATCTGTGTTTTGGTCTTTAAATTTTTTCATATATAAAATCATGTCATTTGTAAATAGACAATTTTATTTCTTCATTTCCAATTCTGATACCTTTTATTTCTTTTTCTTGCCTAATTGCTCTACTTAGGACTTCTTATAATTGTTGAATAAAAGGAACAACAATGGGCACCTTTCCTTATTTCTGATCTTGGAGGAAAGTTTTGAAATTTTTCAAATTTCACCATTGAGTATGATGTTAGCTATGGGTTTGCTGTATATGGCCTTTACTACATTGAGATATGTTACCTCTGTGCTAAATTTGTTAATAATTAAAAATTAATAATTTTTATCATGAACAGATACTGAATTTTGTGAAATGCTTTTTCGGCATCTATTAAAATGATCATTTTAATGATTCTTTTCTTTCCACTCTACTAATGTGATGTATCACATTGGCTGATTTGCACATGTTGAATCATACTTGAATATCACATATAAATCCCACTTGATCATGACATGTGTTCATTCCAATGTACTACTGAATTTGAAATGGTAATATTTTATTAGAATTTTTGCATCTATATTCCTCAGCAATATTGGCTTATACTTTTCTAGTATTGTCATTTTCTGGTTTTGGTATTAGGATAATGCTAATCTGGTAAAAAGTATTTGGGAGTGTTCCCTCATCTTTGATGTTTTTGGAAGAGTTTCAGAAGGATTGGTGTTAATTCTTCTTTAAATGTTTGGCAAAATTCACGAATGAAGCCATTTGGTCCTGGGCTTTTTTTCATTGGGAGTTTTCCATTATTAATTCAATCTCCTTCCTGGTAAATGATCTATTGAAATTTTCTATTTCTTCCTGATCCAGTCTTGGTAAGTTATTTCTAAAAAACTGTTTCTTCCAGGTTGTCCAGTTTTTTGGCATGTAATTTATCTTAGTAGCCTCTTAAGATCCTTTGAATATCTGTGGTATCATTTGTAATGTCTCCTTTTTTTCTATTATTTTTTATTCAAATTAATTAACATATAATGTATTATTGGTTTCAGAGGTAGAGGTCAGCAATTTATCAGCCTTATGTATTACCCAGTGCTCATTGCATCGCATACCCTCCTTAATATCCATCATCCAGTTACCCCATCCGTCCCTCTCCTCTCCAGCAACCTTCAGTTTGTTTCCTATGATTTAGAGTCTCTTTTGGTTTGTCTCCCTCTCTGATTTCATCTTGTTTTATTTTTTCCTCTCTTCCCCTATGATCCTCTGTTTTGTTTCTTAAATTTCACATATGAGTGAGATCATATAATTGTCTTTCTCTGATTGACTTATTTCACTTAGCATAACATCCTCTAGTTCCAACGATGTTGCAAATGGCCAAGATTTCTTTTTTCATGACTGAGTAGTATTTCATTTCTTCTTTATCCATTCATCTGTTCATGGACATCTGGGCTCTTTCCATAGTTTAGCTATTGTGGACATTGCTGTTATAAACATTGGGGTCCAGGTGCCCCTTTGGATCACAGTTGTACCTTTGAAGTAAATACCCAGTAGTGCAATTGCTGGGTCATAGAGTAATTCTATTTTCTTATTTTTCAGGAACTTTCATACTAGTAATATCTCCTTTTTCACTTATAATTATGCTGATTTGGGTCTCCTCTTTTTTCCTTGGTAAGTCTAGCTGAGCATTTGTCAATTATCTTTTCAAGGAAACAACTCTTAGTTTGGTTAATATTTTCTATTGTGTTTCTGTCCTCTATATCATTTATTTATGCTCTAATCTTTATTATTTCCTTTCTCTGCTAACTTTGGACTATTTTTTTCCTTTTCATTCCTTAAGGCATAGAGTTAGGTTGTTTATTTGGGATCTTTCTTGCTTTTTAACATAGATATTTATTGCTTTGAGCTTCCCTCTTACAACTGCTTTTTCTGCTTCCCATATTCTGGTATGTTATGTTTATATTGTCATTTCAAGAAACTTTTAGGGATGACTGCATGGCTCAGTGGTTTAGTGCCTGCCTTCAGCCCAGAGCATGGTCCTGGCGTCCTAGGATCGAGTCCCACATCGGGGTTCCTGCATGGAACCTGCTTCTCCCTCTGCCTGTATCTCTGCCTGTGTGTGTGTGTGTGTGTGTGTGTGTGTGTGTGTGTGTGTGATGAATAAATAAATAAAATATTTTAAAAAGAAACTTTTATTTCCCCTTTCATTTCTTTTTTGATCAACTGGTCATCCAAGAAAAATCTCTAATTTTGAAAACTATCAAGACTAATATCCTGAGATCCACAAGACACTAGCAATCTGAAAAAGGCCTTTTAAAAAGGTCACATACTCAGACTTATCTGCTCCTGGGCCCAGCTCAGAAACAGCATCCAAACTTAAAGTGAAGGAGGTCTATCTGCTTATATTAAAACCTTGGTCAGAGGGGCAGGCATCGAATTTAACTTGCATATCTGAGAGCCTGCTGGAGCACTCCCATTTTGGACACTCACAAGTCTTAGCACATCCTCAACTACAAGAAGCTATTAAAAATATAGTAAGCTGTTTGGACCAGTATAGAGATTTGAGAGACAACCAAGAACTGGGGCAAGGATGAACAAAAAATGTTATCTTATATACAAGGCCATTTCTTCAAGAATGTAAGATGTGGTTGTTTAATCTATTATACAGAAACCAACACAAAGAATCAAGCAAAATAAAGAGACAGAGAAATATCTTCCATTTGAAATAATAAGCTAAAACTAAATGAAAAAAAAAAAAAACCTTAATGGAATGGAGTTAAGTAATTTACCTGATAAAGAGTTCAAAGTTATGGTCATAAAGATGCTCACTGAACTGGAGGAGGATAGATGAACACAGTGACAACATCAACAATGAGATTAAAAATATAAGAAAGGGGAATCCCTGGGTGGCGCAGCGGTTTGGCGCCTGCCTTTGGCCCAGGGCGCGATCCTGGAGACCCGGGATCGAATCCCACGTCGGGCTCCCGGTGCATGGAGCCTGCTTCTCTCTCTGCCTGTGTCTCTGCCTCTCTCTCTCTCTCTCTCTCTCTCTCTCTCTCTCTCTGTGACTATCATAAACAAATAAAAAATAAATAAAAAGAAATAAATAAAAAAATAAGAAAGTACCAAATAGAAGTCACAGAGCTGAAAAATACAATAATTGAACTGAAAAAATACACTAGAGGCATTTTCAAGAGCAGACTATATGAAGCAGAAGAAAGGGTCAGTAAAATCAAAGTCAAGGCAATGGAACTCACAAATCAGAGTAGTGAAAAGAAAAAGAGAAAAAAAAAGTGAATATAACTAAGTAACTGATAGGATAACATTAAATGGGCTCAAATCATTATACAGCTCCCAGAAGGACAGAAAGAAAAAACAGGCAGAAATCATATTTGAAAAAATAATGGCTAAAAATTTCCTTTAAAGAAAAAAGACAGCCAAATCCAGGAGCTAGAGAGTTCCAAAAAAGAGGAACAAAGAGACCCACAAGGCACATTACAATTAAAATGTCAAACATTAATGACAAGGAGAGAATCTTAAAAGCAGCAAGAGAAAAACAATTTGTTGTGCACAAGGGGATCCCCATAAGACTATGAGCAGATTTTTCAGTGCTAACATTGCAGGCCAGAAGGGAGTGACATGATATATTCAAAGTGCTGAAAGGAAAAATAAACAAACAAAAACAAAACAAACAAACAAACAAACAAAAAAACCCTTCCAACCAATATTGCTTTACTGATAAAATTATCATTCAGAATTGAAGGAGAGATAAAGAGTTTTTCAGATAAGTAAAAGCTAAAGGGGTTCACCACCAGTAAACTGGCCTTACAAAAAAATGTTAAAGGAACTTCTTTAAACTGGAAAGAAAAGATACTAGTTAGTCATAAGAATACCTATGAAAGAATAGATCTCACTGAAAAAGTAAATGCATAGTAAAGGTAGTGGATTAATTATTTACAAAGCTGGTATGAAGGTTAAAAGACAAAAGTAGTAAAAGTAACTATGATTACAAAAACTAGTTAATGGAAACAAAACAAAACAAAACAAAACTAGTTAATGGGTACACACAAGATAAAAGTTGTAAAATATGACATTGAAAACATAAAACATGGTGAAGTAAAATGGTAAGTCTTAAAATGAGATCAAACATATGTTGTTATCAACTTGAAGCAGACTGTTATAGATATAAATTGATATATATATAAGCCTCATGGTAATCACAATGCAAAAATATATGGTAAATACACACAAGAGAAAGAGGAAAAGAATCTAAGTTTATCACTAAAGAAAATCATCAAGCTATAAAGGAAGAGAACAAGGGAAGAAGAAACAGAGAGGACTTATAAAAACAACCAGAAAACAATTAATAAAATGGGAATGAGCACAAACCAATCAATAAAACTACTTTACATACACATAGACTAATTTCTCCACTCAAAAGACAAAGAGTAGCTGAATGGGAAAAAAAAAACAAGACCCATCTATAAACTGCTGACAAGAGCTACTCTTTAGATATAAGAACATACACAGACTGAAAGTGAAGGGGTGGAAAGAAGATCTTTCATGGAAATGGAAACCAATAGAATGCTAGAGTTGCTATACTTCTATCAGCCAAACTAGACTTTAAAACAAAGACTGTAAAAAGGGACAAAGTGTTATGTAATAATAAAGGGGTTAATCCAACAAAAGAATACAGTATTTGTAAATACTTATGCATCAATAGAGGAGCCCCTAAATACAAAAAGCAAATATCAGCAGACCAGAAAGAGAAATAGATAGCAATATAATAAAAGCAGTGGACTTTAACACCCCACTTACATCAATTAATAATTCTTTCAGACAGAAAATCAATAAGGAAACATCAGTCTTGAACAAGAGTTTAGACCAGAAGGACTCAACAGATATTTACATAACATTCTATTCAAAAGCAATAAAATACACAATTTTGTCAAGTATACATAAAACATTTTTCAAGATAGATTATCTGTTAGTCCATAAAGGAGGCCTTAAAAACTTAAAGAGGAAGGATACCTGGGTGACTCAGCCAGTTAAGCCTGCAACTCTTGATTTTGACTCAGGTCCTGATCTCATGTTCATGGGATCAAGACTGGTGTTGTGCTCCACGCTCAGTGAGGAGTCTGCTTGAGATTCTCTCTCCTCTCCCTCTGTCCCTTCTCCTTCCCATGTGCACACATACTCTGTCTCTCAAATAAATAAATAATTAAAAAAAAATAAGAGGATTTAAATTGTATCAAGTATCTTTTCATAGCACAATGGTATAAAGCTAGAAATTACACAAAGAAAATGTAAAAATTCACAAATATGTGGGAGATTAAACAATATGTTATAGAACATCCAATGGGTCAAAGAAGAAATCAGAGAAATTTAAAAATACCTGGAGATAAATTAAAATGGAAATGTAACATACCAGAATCTATGGGATGCAGCAAAAAACAATTTTAAGATGGAAATTCAGAGGGACAAATTCCCATTTTAAGAAACAAGAAAAATCCCAAACAACTTAACTTTACAACTAGTTAAAAGAAAAACGAAGAAAGCATAAAATTAGAAGGAACTGAATAACAAAGATTACAGAAGAAATAAATTAAGTAGAGATTTAAAAAACAACAGAAAAGGTAGGGGTGCCTGGGTGGCCCAGTAGGTTAAGTGACTCTTGATTTCTGCTCAGGTCATGATCTTGGGGTCATGAGATCAAGCTCCATGTGAGGCTCAGCACTTAGTACAGAGTCTGATTGAGATTCTCTCCTTCTCCCTCTACTACTACTCCACTCACATGCTCTTTCTTTCTCTCAAATAAATAAATAAAATCTTTTTTAAAAATAGAAAAAGTCAATGAAACTAAGAACTGGTTTCTGAAAAGATAAACAAAATTAACAAACCTTAGGAAACTACCAAGAAAAAAGAGATGACTCAAAGAAATAAAATTAGAAACGTAAGATGCTACACTAAACTGACACCAAAGAAATACAAAGAATCATAAGAGACTACTATAAACAATTACATGCCAACAAAATGGATAATTTAGAAGAAATGGATAAATTCCTAGAAACATACAACCTTCCAAGATTGAATCATAAAAAAATAGAATATCTGAACAGACTGATTACTAGGAAGGAGATTCCATCAGTAATCAAAAATCTGCCAACAAACCAAAGTCCAGAACCAGGTCACCTCACTGATGAATTCTACCAAACATTCAAAAAAGAATTAATATCAATTGTTCTAAAACTCTTCCAAACACATTGTTTTTGAGGCCAGCGATACCCTGATATCAAAACTGGCAAGGATAGGAAGGATAGGAAGGAGGGAAGGAAGGAAAGAAGGAAGGAAGGAAGGAAGGAAGGAAGGAAGGAAGGAAGGAAGGAAGGAAGGAAAGAAGGAAATTACAGGTCCTCATCCTTATTCTACTTCCCTTAGGTACTTCGTATGCCTTTTAAATGGATTAAATTCATTTTTTTAACACTTCAACATACATGTATAATTGATCTCATGTTTCTACTACTCTATGTAGGAAAAACAATTGGCTTTATCTTTTTTAGAATTCATATTTTGCCAAAAATTAAAACCTGTAGTTACAAAATGATCCTAGCATTGTCTACATTTTTTTTAAGATTCATTCATTCATTTCAGAGAGAGAGAGAGAGAGCATGCACCTTGAGCAGAGGGAAGGACAGAGGAAGAGGGAGAGAGGGAGGGGAAGCAGACTCCCCATTGAGCAGGAAGCCTGAAGTGGGGCTTGATCCCACAGTCCCAAGATCATGACCTGAGCTGAAATCAAGATTTGAAGTCTAACTGACTGAGCCACCCAGATGCCCCATTTGTCTACATTTTTAAAAAATATTTTATGGGGGCACCTGGGTGGCTCAGTAGTTAAGCATCTGCCTTTGGCCCAGGGCGCGATCCTGGAGACCCGGGATCGAGTCCCACATCGGGCTCCCTGCATGGAGCCTGCTTCTTCCTCTGCCTATGTCTCTGCCTCTCTCTCTCCATCTCCCATGAAAAAATTAATAAAATCTTTAAAAATATTATTTATTTATTTATTCCAGGGAGAGACAGAGAATTAGCGGTGTGGGCTGGAAGAGGGAAGCAGAGGGAAAGGGACAAGCCGACCCTGAGTTGAGCATGGAGTCCCACTCAGGGCTTGATCTCAGAACCCTGAGATCATGACCTGAGCTGAAACCGAGAGACCGACACTTAACTCACTGGGCCACCCAGGCATGCCCCATTGTCTACATTTCTGATGTTATACTTCTAAAGCCCCAAAACAGCCTTCTATTCACATATGGAATTCGGGATGATTCTCATCCTCTATGAATAAGCATATTTTCTAGAGAGAATGTATTCAGTGAAATCTCTTCTCTTTTTTTTTTTCTCAACACTCGGTATTATAAAATTTTTACTTTATCATTTTTCTACTCATCAACACAGTAGGTTGACACACCTCCTCCTATTAATATCTATTAGTCTTTTGTTTTGTTTTGTTTTGTTTATGAACTGTATCTGATCCATTCATAGTTGAACTCAAACTTTGGTCTACAAAATAGATTACAAAAAGTCAAGTTTATTTAAATAAAAGTCTGTCAGTATTGACTAAGGAAACTAATTTGGAGGGAAATAATGTGTTAACACCCATTAAGCCAAATATCTGCATATCAAAAACACTGCATTATAGACACAGCTGAACCCTGAACATGGACATGAATCTTTTGTCCACAATTGTCTCATTCTAATCACCTGATCATGGGCAACCTGGGTGGCTCCACAGTTTAGTGCCACTTTCAGCCCAGGGCATGATCCCGGAGTCCCAAGATCGAGCCCCACATCGGGCTCCCTGCATGGAGCCTGCTTCTCCCTCTGCCTGTGTCTCTGCCTCTATTTCTCTCTGTGTCTCTCGTGAATAAATAAATAAGATCTTTAAAAAAAATTACCTGATCATTGTTAAGTTTAAGAATCCGGCTTTTACACAGTAAACTTGGCTCCAAACAAATATGGTTGATCTAAAAAGTAAAGGTTCTAAAGAAGCTTCTCCAAAATCCTCATGTTCTACATATATGTTCATTTAGAAAACACACACACACACACATTTGTTGAAAAAAATATATATGCATATATATATGCATATATTTTTTTTCAGACAAAAATATGTCTTAATCACTTTGGGCTGCTATAATGGAATACCAGAGACGACTGTGTGGCTTAATTAACCATATTTTTTTTTAACAGTTTACTTGACAGGGGAGGAGAGAGAGAGAGAGAGAGAACCTTCAAGCAGCCTCCCCAAAGAGCACAGAGGCCATATGGTTCTGCTTTTCTCTGGTACCACTTTTTTCTTTCTTTTCTTTCTCTGGTTCTGCTGCATTAGTAAGATAAATATTTCTGTAGAGAAACAGTAAAGTCAGACCTTAGTTATAATATTAACCCATAGGTCACACGTAGATGTGCAAGACCCATGAGAGTAATGATGTTTATAAAGAATTTTTGGATAAAGTTTTCAATCTGTTTATTTCCCAGATACTTTGTGTTTTAATTTTGGTTTAGACCATACCAACAAATGAAGAGAATAAAATTTATTGGTGAGAAATACTTTTCTGAAGAAATTCATTTTATCCTCCTCAACTTCTTCCTTGACCTTGTCTTTCTATTCTATTAGTATTTGCCCATGGCCCTAATAGATTTATATTTTTCAGTTTCATCTGGATTTATATGCTAAGAAAACTCAAACATTTATGGAAGGAAAACAGAGTGCATATATCTAATTAAATAAAATAATCATTTTTTTATTTTTATGCTTCCTAGCATCTTACAGACCATTAAGTAATAATCTCTGCAGCAAACCATGATTTCTGTATAACTCTGACATTTACCAGTTAGTAACTTAACATTTGAGATTTAGTGTCAGCATTTATAATTTGTTGATATTAACCTCATTGTGGATACTGATATAACTATTCAAAGTGCTTGCTCACTATATTTTACACATTTGACATTAATCATCATTTGTCTCATTTTTTCCCCACTAAACACCATCTCTAATTCCTTTAATTTGTCATCTGTAAGAATAACATATACTATTTCCTGGGTGCAGGGACATCTCTAAAATCAAGTCCTCAGTGAAACTTTGGGACCCTCTCATTATTCATGTCACACATTTTCTGGCCTTTTCCCTATGCTCTGTAAATACCTCCTAACCATTAATACAGTTCCTTCTTCCATCCTGTTACTTCTACTACTAAATGTTATAAGTCAGAAATTAATTGGGAATTGCCAAAGTTTTAACCTGATTTTTTTTTTTTATTCCTCAAGCATAAAATTAACTTGGCACTAAAATCAATTAAAGCAAGACTATGCTACTATTGATAAAATGCCAAAAGGCATTTCATTACCCTAAACATTTAACATATTTGACAAGATAATACTTTCAGGCTTGCATATAGTTGGACAGAAAAAACATTAAACTGATCTAAACATACCCCTATGTATTTCCTCCATTGGTTGAGAACCCACTTAAGGTGGCATCAAAATTGATAATTAATCAGTAATTTTTAAAGATGGCTATTGCAAATAGCTTCTTATTATTTTAAGAATTCCATGCTATAAAATAGATCATACATTCAAGAAAGTGCATTTTATGGTCTCCATAACAATGATAATATTTGATAAAAGCACACAGGTACTTACCACCCACCTTAAGAATTGAAACATAACCAGTACCTTTGAGATCCCCTGTTTCCCTTCTGAATCAAACTGAATTCCTCCCTGAAAAGTTAAATATTCGCTATTCTAAATTTTCTGATATTTATTTTTTTAAAGATTTATTTGACGGGGAGGAGAGGGAGAGAACCTTCAAGCAGCCTCCCCAACGACCACAGAGCCCTATTTGGGGTACAGTCTCATGACCCATGAGATCATGAGTTGAGCCAAAACCAAGAGTTAGACACTTAACCACCTGAGCCACCCAGGCGCCCTTCTGGTATTTGTTTTTTTAATAATAACACGCTCCATGTATGTTTCCCTAAATAATATACTGTTTTTGTATGTTATACCATTCTATGAATAGATTCATTGTTTTCTCTTCTTGTGTGATTTTCTTAAAGCCCAAAATATTATGCTTAAAATTAATATGTATTTTTGTACCCATTTTCCAGAATATGTAAATGCCATTCTATAAATATATTTACTATTGCACACTTCTTTTGCCTATTTGCTACTTATTTTCTTTAGCTTATTGCCCCGTGTGTGCTGTGTGTGTGCATGAGTGTGTGTGCGTATATAAATTTTTTCCTCAGATGAAAATATGTCTTAATTAGTTTGGGCAGCTGTAATGGAATACTAGAGATTGTATGGCTTAAATAGCAAACATTTACTTCTCACAGTTCTGGAGGCTGGGAAATCCATGATCAAGGTGCTAGTGGGTCCAGTGTCTAATGAGGTAACTTTCCTTGGTTTTTTAACAGCCTTTTCCTTATATCAGGGGTGGGAAAAATAATAGCTTTTTGGCTTCTAACTTAGAAGGATATTACCACATTCATGAGGGTTCTACCCTCTTGACCTAATTACTTCCCAAAGGTCCCATCTCCTAATACCATCACTTGAGGGGTTAATCTTCAATCTTTTGGGAGGACACAAACATTCAGTCCATTAGAAAAATCTGCTGTTAGCAAGAGAGGGTAAATCTCTCATCTGTAATATATATTGGGACAAGTATCTTCTCTCCAGTTCTGGTATGTTTTGGCATTTCCTTTATGCTATATTTAGAAAATATTGCTTAATTTTAATGCAATAAAATTTTAGCTTCACTGATAAATTCAATGAAAGCATAAGTGTTAGAACTTATTGCTTTACAAGTTTCTAACGTGTTGTATCTTTTACTTTTCTGTGGGGCATTCTGGATGTGTCTCTTCTGATTTATTTTTTTATTGCATTAATTTTCTCTTCATTGCATCTAATTTTTGGCTTAGCCTGAACTTTGTGTTTCATAGAACTGTTACAATGTTCTTTTTCAGGTCCACTTGATCCTTTCAAAAGTCATATAATAGTCTTAATTTTGAAACTTTTTATTTAAACATATTTAGCATACTTATTTAATATTCTGTGATGACAATTTTAATATCAACAGTCTTTGAACATCTCATTCTACAGTTGAACTTCTAACAGAGTCTTACTTCTTTCTTCATGCATCATGAATTTGTTTGTTGTTGCTTTTGTTTTTAAGAAATTGTGGTTTCCTGGAAGCGTAAATTGGGATTATCTTGAGGCTTTTTTTTCAATGTGTATAGTTTTACTATGGAATCAACTTAAAATAAATTTCCCAGTTGTGGGTTTCAGAATTAATTATTGTTATTTCTAGTCCCTAACTAGGAAAAATGGCTATGAATTCTCAGGAGATTTTGGTTTTTTGTTTTTTGTTTTTTGTTTTTTTTCCTGAAGCCATCTAGGAGCAGATTCTCCAATATTTCACACCAAATATTTTATACCAAAAGGCAAGTTTGTTTTGTCATTTCAGCCACAGAAAGGGTCACCTTTTGAAGGTTCCGTCTTAATTTAGAATCTCTCATCCACCTCTCCACTATGTATATTCTACTATTTGTCACTCACATGTGGCCCTCAGAAAACTGAAGCTTTCAGAAAACTGAAGCTCTGGATTAGCCCTAGTCAACTGGCTGATCTCTGAAAGCAACATCCATCTTCAACACTTGCTGATTTTTCTAGATTTAAACTTTCTGGTTATAGCTTCAAAGGATTTCTTTACAATCCTGCTGTTGAAAGATTAATTTTAAATGTTTTCTTCCATCTTGGGTGTTTTCTACCATGAAGGCTGGCAATATCACATTGTGTTTTGTGCATTAAGTAGAATCATTTAACTGGCAAAATGAAAAATGTAGTCCTTAGTATGAGACACATGATATTGAATTGTAGTATGAGTGGGGTATCTCCAAAGACTGAGCTCAAACCCCAGTAAGGTACACAGAATATTTTTTTGCATGCCACATTTTTTTCCAAAGTTTCTATTTAAATTTCAGGTGGTTATCATATAGTGTAAATTTAGTTTCAGGTATAAAATTAGTGATTCAACATTTACATACAACACCCAGTGCACATCACAAGTGTCCTCTTTAATCCCCATCACCTATTTTATCCACACACCACACCATCACCCCTGCCCACCTATCCTCTGGTAACTTTCAGCTTTTTCTCTATAGTTAAGAGTCTGTTTCTTGGTTTTCCTCTTTTTTTCCCCTCATGCTCATTTGTTTTGTTCCTCAATATGGTATTTGTCTTTCTCTAACTGACTTATTTTGCTTAGTATAATATTTTCTAGCTCCATTCACATCTTTACAAATGGTTAGATTTCATTCTTTTATTATGGCTGAGAAATATTCCATTATATATGTGGGGGTGGGTGGGAAGGAGAGACATATAACACATCTTCTTTATCCATTCAATCAATTGATGGACTTTTGGCCTCTTTGCATATTTTTGCATGCCACATTTCTAAGAGTCCCATTTTATACATCAAGGCATATGCACAAATACTGGACCTTAGTTATCATTTGGTTTCTCTGTTTATGTTGTTTCGACACATTGCTGAGCATTATATCTGGCACCACACACTAAGAAGGCCCAACTGTCTCAGCAGTGAGGACAGTTTGTCTATCTTTGTAAATCCAAGCATATGAGCAAATCAAATTAACCAGGCATGACAATCAGACTCTTGAAAGAGAAACATATTTGTTTGAGTTGAACTGATAAAGAAGGAAGCAAATCAAATAATTTGACTGTAGAGTTCACGCTCTTATCATTGCACCATAATTCCCCAAATTGCTACTTCAGAAATGGAAGTTGATTCCTAATTGGTACTTTCATAAGAATATGAACACCTACTCATTAAAAGCACAGGTTCAAATTTAACTGAAAAAGGCATGTTAGTTAGTAAAACTGACTCCAAAAGCAACCCTAATATATAATAATTTTTTTAGATTACCATCTGCTAATAAACACAAACTTATCTGTAATATATACTTTTGAAATTATATGATAATCCAAAAGGTATTTAGTACCTACACCTAAATGTATTTATTATGCTTTCATCTTGAGAAAAGAAAATCACAATTCTATTTTCTTTAATATCCTTAATACAATGCCCCCCCCCCAAAAAAAAATGTAAGCCAAAACCTAGAAAAAAGAAGGGTCTGTGAGCTCTGATTAGTTTGGGCATTGATCCAGAATGACTTAGGAGTTTTACTCACTCCTTTACACTTTAAGTTTTACATATATTTTTAACTGAACATGTTAAGGAGCACTGCAAAACCTGGTGCCTCCCAAGGAGATGGACAAGGAGAATGTGCTATAAACATAAAGATGAAAGAAAATATGTTTAGTCTACATCATCCAAATAGCAATTTTCAAAGTCACAATAAATTCAAGTTAGAGGAAGCTGGCTCTAAAATAACAAAGATCATCTTTTAAAAGTTTTGCTATCCCAAAATGAAATTTATATCCTTAACAAATAATGAGCTTTCCTTCCTCAGAAGAATCCACAAAGAGACTGGTTATATCTCTGAGATGCTATACCAGGTGACCCAGGGCTGTGAGTCTAGGTTGTTTTTCATAGAATCCCACTAAGTCAGCCTCCTTTGTGGTCTTTAACTCTTCTCATTGATGTTTATAGGTTTGAATGCTTAGATTTCATTTATGGAGTCTCTGCCCTAAAAATGCATTTGTTCCAACAAGCATTTTTAGCAAAAATATAGCTTCTAACCATTCATACATGGCCTGTGGGACTCAGTGGATCAAGCAGGAGGTGACAGATGCAATTGGTTTGTAGAAATTTTCAAGTCTTAAGAGAAAGATCTCCTAGGAAAAGTGGCACGTCTGCTGCCGCTTTTAAAGTGATAGAGCAATAGATCTTGGGTTGCCTTGGGTGCTGCCTGAAGAATCAATAAAATCTCTTTAAAGACTCACTGATGTCTCATGAAAGGCATCCAAAAACATTCTACTTAGAATATCCATTTTATTTCCTTCTGAACAATTTAACTCCCCTACGGGTAACAAATTGAGAAAAGCTTGATTTGTCTGTTTTAAAGGATACCTGTTTTAATAGAGGACATTGAGAGGTAATTTGGAAAATCCTTTTGGAAGGGAGTCCTCGACTATGTTTAAATAAAGAGTGTCCATTAGGGAAATACTTATTTAATGAAAATACTTTAGAGTTATTCAGAGACTCTCAGTAATACCTTCTAAAAAATTGGTATCTGAAAAGCCTTAATCATTACTTTTATTGTTTTTAATTCAAAAATCTAAAACTTACGACATCTTTATAAAACATTAGAGCATATTATTACTAAGTAATCATAAGTTAGTTGACTGTAACTCATTCCATGAATACATTAACTAAGATTTTCAATTTATTAAGGGTTTTGCCAGGGCCTCCCCATGGAAAATGGGAATAATACCTGCCTCAGCCTCACAAAGTTACTGATATTAAATTATCTAAATGCTATCACACATAAATTCTTGGTATATGTCAATATTATTTTCTTGCTGAAATATTAATATACTATTTATGGCAGTATTTATAAAAAGTTTATCCTATATTCTCTGGATATAACCATAAAATATCAAGTCAAAATTACTAAATATAATTTCCTATAAACTGTATGAATCTAAAAGTTTCATAATCCCTGTTCTTGGCATCATTTTGAAATTTATTCACAAAACTTATTTGAGCAGTCTCCAAAGAGTTTGCAGCTGCTTTCCCATGATAAGGTCTGTGATAATGGTAGTGGAGAATCGGTATTTTTTTTAAATTTAAAATGTAAGTTTAAACAGAATAAAAAGCCAAAGCAATGTAAAGAAAAATGACAAGTAATTAAACAGAATGAATATAATAATATGAACAATGTACAGATGGGGGAAGGGAAAACAGGCTGCAGAGATCTAAAATTCATATATATATTAATACTTACAAAGCCATTTATAGGTTGTATCACATAGAGCATAGAGTATAAAATGAGGATTTTAAAAGAATATAGGACACATGGGTGTGTGTAAACATATTTCCTTTAAGTACCTCCAAAAACAACAAAAAAAGGCGAACTCAATGAATACATTCCTTTGGTGTAAAGCATTCAATTTTCTTACATTCTCATAGTTTTCTTGGTTAGCACACATAGTATCAACAAAGTTTACCTCCATATTTTTGTGGCTGTTAAAATTGTGCTAGTTTCTTTTTTTTTTTCTTTTTTTGATAGTGTTCAGGGAAATATTGAAGCAAATTACACACCTTCCAGTACCTATAGCTGTGATCATTCGGAAGACTCACACACTTAAACCCTTGGTTTCAGAATACAGTTCACTTTAGTATATTCTTTAGTGTTTTTAAAGTAGATGAACTATTTTACCAAATATTCCTAAATCCATATAAATAGTCCATACATATAGGAAGTAACTAAGCTTATCTCAATACCTTTCTTTCAGTTTCTTGGGTTCCTGTTTGATTGTTCGGGCTATGTTTTGGGAGTCAGCTTTCATTTGGAACTGGGTTTCTATATGCTACTTATTGAAAGTAGGTTCTACTTGCTACTTATCGCACATGGATGTTTACAACAGCTTTATTCATAATTGTCAAAATGTGGAAGCCACCAAAATGTTCTTCAGGAGATGAATGGATTAATAAACTGTGGTACATCCAAATAATGGAATATCATTCAGGAAGAACTAAAATTAAGTGAGCTTTCAAGCTATGAAAAGGTATGGGGGAACCTTAACTGAAATTTTTAAAAATATTTTATTTATTTATTCATGAGAGGCACAGGGACAGAGAGGCAGAGACACAGGCAGAGGGAGAAGAAGGCTCCCTACAGGAAGCCCAAGTTGAGTCCTGGGATCATGCCCTGAGCCAAAGGCAGACACTCAACCCCTGAGCCACCCAGGCGTCCTTAACTGCATATTTTTAAGTGAAAGAAGCCAATCTGGAAAGGCTATATAATGTATGATTCCAACTATATGATATTCTGGAAAAAAATCACAATTTTGGATACAATAAAAAAAAAAATCAGTGGTTGCCAAGACTCAGGAAGGAGAAAAGGATGAATAGGAGGAGCACAGATATTTTTAGGACAGTGAAACTATTCTGTATGATGTCGTAATGGTGGATACATTTCATTATATATTTTCCAAAATCCATAAAATGTAACTATGACTTTGGGTGAGAATGATGCATTGATGTAAAATCATTGATTTTAACAAATGAACTACTCTGGTGTAGGATATTGATAGTGGGGAAGGTGTATGTGTGTGGGTGCAGGGAGTACATACACATTTTCTGTCCTTTATGCTCAGTTTTGCTGTGAATCTAAAACTATTCTAAACAAGAAAGTGTGTTTAAAAAATAAGTAAGTACCAAATGACATTAAATACATTTGGCATGAAAATTTGCAATGTTGATAATACTGGTAAAGCTAAGGAAGCAATTCTTAAATATATATGCCATCTTGAGAAGTTATTATATCCTTCTGGAAAACTGCTATATGTCAGGTTAAACACAGCTCTTGCCTGAATTTCTCTCCATCTTTAGAAAAGTTAGAAAATATCAGTCTCTGTAATTCTTAAGATTTATCCTCATCATTTTCCCGTCTCCTCTCTGCCCTTATATAGTCAAAATTACATCTTAATTTGTTTTAAATCAAGAAACCTTCATTCTTCCTTGGACAATGAGATGTGGATCCATGATGAGTATACACAATTCCCCATTACGGATAATGAAGAGTGGAATGGTGTTTTACGAAAGAGAATTTCTTTGCCTGCTGAGTCAAAGAAAATGGTTTCTAATATTCTTGTTACTAGAGGCTGCCACCCACACATGCATGGAATGACTTAAAAAGAGAGGAAAAGAGAAAGAGGAAGACATGGAAGAAAGAAGAAAGGGAGAGAGGAAAGAAGTAGGAAAAGAACTGGAAAATCAGTAACATACCTTTTATCTACTTCCATACTAAATATACTTTAATCATGATAACTCACACTGCACTTTAAATTCCTGGAGCTCATGAGTATCATACTTTGAATATAGTTATTAAACTATTCGTGTTCAAAAGTGTTGACTGATGCAAAAGACAAAATTATAATCAAGCCATATTTTACTCCATTAAACTTGGTTTATCTTTCTAAAATACTGGCTGACATTGTAAAACATATCCTATTGATAATGATACTAGATGACCAGTGGTAGTATTTTAATATTTCTCTTTAACAAGACTCATTAAGTACAGGTAGAGTTCTCCCCCAAGATATAAAAACCCACTAACTTAAAAAATATATACATTTTTGAAAGATTATTTAAACAGTCAAAATTATAAATTCTTTGCTCTTGTAAATAATGATACGTATATCTTTTCAAGTTAGTGTTCTCATTGTCTTCTATTCTCTATCTAAAATGCATAATCAACTGAAAATAGTCATTGGATACTCACAGGAAAACTAGAACTCCATGTTTAGCTGTTGTTGAAGGGGATACCTTCAAAGTATTGCTGTGACCTCTTTTCTCTGTAACATTACTTGGTTTGACTTCAAGGATATTTCTAATATTTAGCAGAAATGTCCCTATTGGAATATATAGAATTTTAGAATAAAATTAATGAGAAATAATTTATGTTTATATAATATGAATCTTATGTGAATCTTTGTACAAATTGAGCAGTAACTGTAGTAAAATAGAACCTTGAATCCAACAAACAGAACCTGCTGTTTTCATGTGCCAGCAAATCATTATTTCTTTGAAAAATTCCTTCATTAAATGATTTAAACAACAAAAAAGATAGAAAATGAAACATGATAACAATTTTTTCAAAGAAATTAAGCTTTGTGTGCTTTTATTTTTTGAGGAATAATCACTGGTACTGAACTCTCTAATACAGTTTATGCCCTAAAGTACAATTAGCAAACAAATAATTGGCCATTATACATTTCTTTAATCTGATTTGACTTCTTTCAGTACCTTGGAGGAATGAGAATTCCAAATACTAATTACATACTAAGAATAGAACATGCTGTTCATATAAATGACATTTCCTAAAATATAAAAGAGTAACTGTAAAAAAATCACATTTTAATAGCTGTGTGTCTTTTTCATTTTGTTTCAGTTGAGAAGTTAACAGCAGAAATATCCTCCCTTCACCTAGGAACTGTTTCTTTTTTCACCTAACCCACTGGGTTTACACAAGAGTGGCATGATTTTTTAGTTCTCTCCTCTCTTACCGCTATTGATCACAGTCTATCTATCTAATCAGAGCTCTCATCTGTTGTTTTATTTCCTTTTTAATTTTAGAAATTGGAATTATATATACATACCAGTAGTTCCTGCTATTCTACTGGGAGTTGCAAAAATTGAAACATGAGGGCTGTTGACAACTATATTCTCTGGTAGATAGAAAAATACACTCCACTTGCCTCAAGGGGGAAAAAAAAAACAACAGACAGACAGGGAAAAGCACAGATGACAAGCTGGAGTGAATAAGGGTGAATAATGAGAAAAGGGGAGGAGGTTATAGGTAGAAATCAATTTCATAATGGAAATCAGTTGAATCTTGGCTCTCTAATGATTTTATCCTTTCTGGTATGAAATGAGGCACCTTAGCATTCATTTTATAATGTCCTCATTCTGCAAAGGATAGAACTGAACTTGTGGTATTTTTACCAAGAGCCCTTATAATTATTTTTAAAGATGCATTTATTTAAGAGAAAGAGATAGCATGAGGGGGGAGGGGCAAAGGGAAGGGGAGAGAAATCTTCAAGTAGACTTCCAGCTGAGTGTGGAGGCCAAGGCAGGTCTCCATCCCAGAACCTTGATATCATAACCTAAGCAGAAATCAAGAGTTGGATGCTTAACTGACTGAGCCACCCAGGCACCCCCAAGAGCCCTGGTTAATACAGCTATTGTCTTCATAGTTTTTTAGATTGACTTCATAATCATCACTTACCACTTTGTATTATGTATGGTTTTAAATGTGATTGCAACAAAGTTAACATATGAATATTTCCTCTCTTCTCCTTATTTTCTCATTCTTCTTTGTCACTCAATAGTTCAGTTATCTTGATGGAAACCAGAATTATTTAGAGACAGAAGGAAGGGAGTGGACTTGACTAGAGATGTTAGCCACATCTACCCATAGGCTGAGACCAGGGACAGAGCTGAGGAGCACAGAGCTGCTATTGGCTAGAGTTTTGGGAAAAACTGAGGTTTGGTAAGCAAGAGGTTTGTGAGCAAAGTGAGAAAAAACAGGAATAAAATAAAGAGATTAATTAAGTCATGCTGAAGGTTATGAAATTATTTCCATCTTTAAATTAGTTACAGATATCATAACTCACAGAGACCTGCAAACTAAATATTATGATCATAACTACTCATGCCTGCAACACACACACACACACACACACACACATTCAAAAGTAGAATATGATTTAGGTGTTGCTCACGGTTTGATATTTAACTTTGCCATTTTTAAAATTTCCTCAAGTTGTTTGTTTTAATTTCCCATTCTCGAAGGCAATATGCAGAAAGTCATATCCATTTTTGTCAATGTTTACTCTCCCCATTTCAAATGTAGAAAAAATTCCTTGCTAGTACATATAATAGAGTGGGCTTATTTCTGTTTTAACCTCATGTTGGTACTTTATATGAGATTCTAGACAAGCCATGTGGAACCTCAGTTGTCACTAGGATTACAGAGGAGTTATTTTACATTTCTTTCATTTTACAATAATATTATAGGTAACTGTACATGACATACTCTCTTATATTTCTATACGCCTTTATGGTGTTTTAAGTACTTCCACATATTTTGTCCCATTGGATCATAATAACCTCTTGTGAGTTACAATGATATAGTTCATTGTTATCACCACTTCAGAAAAAAAAAGAACCTAAAAATTCAGAGTCTGAAAAATTACCCAAGGTCCATGGCTGGAAAATGGAAAGCTAATAACAGAATTCACTTTTTCCTCACTCTAAACTCAGTATTTTTTCAGTGTTATTCAGTGTTCATACTACACTGACCTTGTTCTAGTATTTTCATCATACCAGAGACATCTGTGCAAAAGAAGTTTTGCTTCAGTGTTTTTATACTTGGTTTAAGGAAAAAACAAAACAAAAAAAAAAAACAAAAAAACAAAAAAGCAAAAAATCCTCTCTGCTGGACTCAGCTAGACACACAACCAAGTCCAGTGCCAATACTTTATGCTCAATAAAGAAATATTTCTTATAAAAATATTTCTTATGGAAAAATAAATGTTTTTCTACAAGAGCTAAATTATACTTAATCTGTTTTACAAAAATACACTAGTCTCTGAATATCTCATAATGAGTAATCCCTCAAATCAATTTCCGTCCCTTTTTACTTGAGAATTCTCCATAGCCTGCTCCCTCAGTCAGCTGTGTTACTCTCTGCTCAAGTGACTCTTTTGCAGGAATTCACTGATTTTATTAAATAATTAGACATGAACACCTATTTTTGGCTAAGCTTACAAAGAATACAGGGAAGCATTTAGGACAATGATAAGTGCACACACCAAAGAGAAAGGTCTTAGTATATAAGACTTTGGGAAGGAATTGAGGAATGATGCATAAACAAGAAGCAGCTGAACACAGGAGAGGTGGGTCTTCCTGGAAGATGGGACAGGTATAAGGCCCAGAAGCAAGAGATCTGATGGCATGTTCATGACACTAAAATGAGTAAGTAAGAGTGGAAGGCATGAGCGAAAGTTAGGAAAGGTCTTATATGATATACTAAGGAATTTAGACTGAATCTCAAATGTTATTGAGGGGTTTTAAAGGGTAAATTGATATGATCAGATTTGCATTTTGAATAGATTACTACAATGGTAATGTTAGGGATGTTTTGGAAAGGGGTAATCTATAGGACAAAAAACAGTTAGGAAAGTTTTAAGTACTTCAAAAAAATGTAATGGTATCAGGTTTGGGTGATGACAAGGTATGGAAGTGGTGGCTCAGGGGAAGTGGAAATTAAGGAGAAAGTAACTACCAAAAGGCAAGGAAATGTCAGACTAAGCAACAGTGGTATAATTTATCGTTAGTCAAGCACCAAAAAGAATTAGTTATTTCTGGAAGATATAACAGCGAGGTCAAGGCAGTGGGCAAATCTCCTTAGAGGTGACAGCATGCTTAATAAACTAACCTACTGCATAGGATATTGAGAAAATTGGGAGAATTCTTTTGTAGTTGTTCAATGTTCTAAATCCCAGTAATCTTAAACAGTTGTTACCATAGCTTCCCACATGTGTCAGCAAAGATGATTTGAATAGTTTGAGAAACACTGTAGTTGAATGTGTATGCAGGAATCTCAAGGATGCAGGGCCTTTAACAGCAACAGAAAGAAACAGACGACAAATGGCTTTGAAGTATGTGATAGATTATTTGGAAATTTGGTCTAATGGACAACCTGGAAGACAACACTAACTCATTACTGTAGTCATTAACGCTATTTGCTATTATTTCCAGTTCTTTAACTTCTGGGCACAAAATAAGTATTGTGTTTCCTGATCCCCTTGAGGTTCTATGAGATTACATGAGTAGTTATGATTAATAATTTAGGAAAAACAATTATATGTACCTGTCATTATGAATGGACAGCTTTGTTTGTCACAGGAATGTTTTTTCCCTCTTGTATCGCCAACAACACCTTTAGCGATGAAGAATGTTCTAAAGGTCTGTGATGAGCTGACCAGCTGACCAGTTATAGGCACAAAGTATGAGTGAGAAATAAATTTTGTTGCATTAAGCCACTGAGATATGGAGATTGTTACTGTAGCAAAACCACACCTTTCCTGACACCCTAATTAATACATAGATTTACGACAAAAAGGCAAAGCTGAAAGTGATATAACTGAGTAAAATATCTTAGGCTGGTGCAAAAAATGTTGTGACACTCACTGAAACTTTTTCACTTCTTCTGCCCAGTCCTGAGGATGTCTTGATCAAAACAGAGGCTGACATGGTGGATGTGGAGGAGAAAGTCTTCTGGTTCTCATATCATGCATATTATCATTATGGCTAAATTAAATATGCAAATTTAGCTGAGATTCTAACAACCTAAAAGTGTAGTGTAAAAATTATTAAAGGATTAATTTTTTAATTTAAAAAATTACTTTGAGGACAAATGAAAATATTCTATTAATTCTTTTTGTTTAGAGGGGGAGGAGAAATTTACATAACATAAAATTAACCATTATACAGTATACCATTCATTGGCCCTTAGTACAATTACAATTTTGCGGTACCTTCACTTCTATCAAGTTTAAAAATTTTTTCATTGCCCCCAATGAAAATTCCATACCCATTAAGCAGTCATCCTCCAGCCCTTCCTTTCCTAAGCCCCTGGCTACCATCATCTGTTTTTGTTTCTATGTTTATATCTATTCAGGATATTTCATATGAAATCATACAATCTGTTCCTTTCAAGCCTGGCTTCTTAGCATTATGTTTCCAAGGCTCATCTGCTTTTAAGGCTTTCCTTTTGACATTATGTTTTCAAGGATCATCTGTATCAGAATAATTTTCCATTTTATGGATATACCGCATTTTGTTTATTCATCCACTGATTAAGATATGTTTGAGTTGTTTTCACCTTTTGGCTTCCTGTTAATCTTATCTTGCAAATAATTCTCATGTATTTCCCCAGGGACTATATAATTATAGCATAGAAAATTCATCAATATGAGAAATTAGAAGAAAATAATGTTAAGCTACATATTGAAACTAAAACCTAAGCTGAATTATCAGACTTATCTGAGCAAAAAAGACAAAAACTCTTATTTATTGTAGTAAACTGTAATGGTTGTTGGTTTAAACCATATAATTTACATACACACACACACACACACACACACACAACTTCTGAAGAGGAGGTCAACAATTTGGTCAGCCTTCTAGAAGGTGCTACTAGGAAATGAGGTTGATACCATGCCTAAAGCATGAGAGAATAATCTTTGCTCACCTCAAAGAGCTTCCAGGGACAACAATGACCAGATTTCACTGAAAATTTGAGGAGAGCTCTAGGTAGTACTCTCTCCTGAAGCTCCCTGCTGACTACTGTTCTACTCATCTGCCCTGTGTTGAGTTCATCCATCATCTCTTCTGATCCTCAATCTATAAGCTGATGATTTTCAGTATCTGGAAATTTTGCAGGGATTGTACCAGCTTGAGTCACCATCATGTGACTGCTTTAGTAGTAACAGGCATTCTTAATGAGAAGCCCTAGAGTCAAAGAACATGGAAGGGCTGTTTGTGCCTACATTTCTCAGGCACAAACAGCCTGAAAAAAGCACAGAAACTCTCAGAAACACCTAGACTAGAAATAAATTAACATGGTAAGAGAAGGAAAGGAGATCCTGAAGTATGTAGCATAAGTCAAAGAAGCATAACTTTATACTGTTAATATGAACCCATCTGTAACTACAAACTACAGAGACCTTATAACCTTTCACTTATAAGGTTAGGCTACTATTTTGTGACTGTGTTTAAACAATATACATGTGATAAATAAAAGATCAAATTTATTTGAAAGCATTTATTGAATTCATAGTAATATCCTTTCTATTTGCAGATACTAAGCAAGTGCTCACTTTGGCAGCACATATACTAAAATTGGAAGTTACAATGGTCCCTGTGCAAGGATGACATGCAGAAACTAAGCATAACAGTCTATGAAAATTATCAAATTGTTGTCATACAAACAAGGCATCCTTCACACTTTAAAAAACTGAGCACTAGTCTTGTTCCACTCTGAGCCACATGAGGCAAATTTCTCTGGTCTTCCTGGATTTTCACAAGTGAAGCTGAGTTTCTTTCCTGTTTTGGCCAACAACCTAAACTTTTTGAGGAGATTCCAGAGCTCTAGAGTTAGGCGCTTTACCAGATTTACCTAACCTTTCAGATGTATGCTTCTTTCCATATAGAAGCAACCCATTTTCTGTAGATTGCCCAAGTCTAACTCCTTTCTCCTTAGAAAGCATCATTCTACTTACATTTTTGAAAACCAGTAGCACTGAATATTTTTCCCCCAGGAGACAAACTTCGAACATCCCCAAATATCTTTCCAATTTGCCAAAAGAATGATTTGAAAGCCCTCCTAAAAAATAATACTCTGTTTATCTAGAAGCTGGAGACACACTCAAATTTTATCCAAACCTGTCACTGGGCATTAGAAATATTAATATTCTATATAAACTTTAGGAAAATTGTTGATTATAGGTATGCATTCAAGGTACAGAAAGGTCCTTCAAAGTTTGTAAAGGATGCGTGTCCTGAGGAAGTAACTTCAGCTCTTCTAAATCAACCTTTGAAGGAGAAAGTGGAGAGTTCTGAACCTTCCTGCCAGCTAAGCAGAAACAGAATGCTATCTGCTAGACTCAGTTATGGAAGGGAAAACTGTTAGACATTTCTCATACAGAAATATATATTTCCACAAAACATTTCCAGCTACTGCCCTCATCCATGGTTGAGTAATAAAAGATAGTCACTATTGATATCTAAAAGTTAAATGAGTCCAAGGTAAGAAAACAGCACACATATAAGACATCATTAGTATCGGAGAAATTCTTCAGGAGAAACCTATAAAACTCAAAGATATTATATAGATTTATTGCCTCTAGCTTTAAACCAAAGGGAGAATATCAGCTACACACTGTGCCCAGGTACTTTATAAACAGCATCTGCGTTGCTTGGATATCATCACTCCATCAACTAAAAATCCATGATCAGATTCCCTCTTTAGTTAATTCTTCTCTAAGTCCTCTTCACTGAAAGGGAGATAGTATAGGGAAGATGGCCATTGGTGTGTAAAAACAGCAATTCTAGAAAGCTTTCCCCTGCATCACCCTGACAAGATTCTAATAGTCATACAGTGTTAGGAAAAATGGCATGTCACAAATTCATCATGAATTCCAGCTTTCCCAGAATAACTAAAAGTAGTGGTGTTAGTGTTATCACTGAACTTGAACTTCAAAACCCCAAGTTTTTTTGATAAGATGCCCTATTTTCT
Source organism: Nyctereutes procyonoides (assembly GCF_905146905.1). Taxonomy (NCBI): domain Eukaryota; kingdom Metazoa; phylum Chordata; class Mammalia; order Carnivora; family Canidae; genus Nyctereutes; species Nyctereutes procyonoides. The sequence continues at coordinate 61,454,191 of NW_026575051.1, forward strand.
AACATCCTTCTGATTATTTACTTATTTGCTAGCATATCCATAACCCAGTATTTCTATAAATCTTTAAATAAAGGGGAGAGGGAAAGTGTAAGGAGGCGCTCCCATTTTCATGAGATACTTCAAATGCTTTGCAGTAAAGCATTTCTTTCTTGGAAAAGCTGTGTCTCCTCTGTCAATTTTATTTCTGAAATGATATGAAATTCACATTTCAGTAAGGTAAACCCCAAGGATTAAAAAAAAGGGGTGCCCGGGTGGCTCAGTGAGTTAAGCACCTGACTCTTGACTTCAGCTCATGTCATGATCCAGGGTCATGAGATCAAGCCCCACATCATGCTCTGCATTGTGCATGGAGCCTGTTTGGGATTCTCTCTCACTCTCCTCTGCCCCCCCCCCCTCACTCTTTGTCTCTCTCTCAAATAAATAAATAAAAAGATTTAAAAAGGAACACTTTTTTTTATTTTTGGTAGTCATGACTCTCTTTAATTCTAGATGTCAACTAGAGTAACACTGCATCTCAGAGAACATGTCAACTAGAGTGACGCTGCATCTAGAGAACATGTGCTCCACACAATACCTGTAGCCTGTGAGAAAACACAATGAGGCCAACAGGTACCTGTAAATTTCCAGGAGGCTAACAGTTTTCTCAGTCACTTTCAGCTACGGATTTGTATCTCTAATGATTTTGTTTTGCCTTCATCTGAGGTCTTTACCGCTGCTTCTCTTTGCCTCTAATTAGGCATCAAAAGATGGGATGCTTTGTGAAGATGTTTTACTGTTAAGTGGGGATCCTATTTGCACAGTGGCAGGAAGAACCAAAGGAATGGGTTTCTAGGGAGAAGAATGTGGTAGATCTTTTAAAGACAACTGCTGGCTGGCTTTGTCCCATCTTAGGAAACACTCAGTCTCTGAGCACTGCTAATGGGCTGGTGATCATCTGAATTACAGTTATAGGAACACAGGGCTGGCTGGAGATAGTTTCTTGTGTAATTTGAAATCCATGACACAATTATGGTTTCCAGGGGCCTCTGCATTGTATGTGATGTTCCTCAGTCAGAATTATGTCACCTGGATACATCATATGCACTGGAAACAGCAAGTTAGGGGGCCAAGGAGGAGTTATCAGTATCTTTACACAAGCAAACCACAGGACAATAATGAAAATAACAAAATCATACTTACAGTTTTGTTGAGAGTCTACAAGAAAACAAAACGAGAGTCAGTTCTTAGTATCCATTCTATTTACAAAAGGGTAAAAGTACCTTGCAAGGGGTTAATAAATACCATCACCTTTCAAAGAAAAGAGTTATAACACTTTTCTTAGGTGATTTGGGAATTCCTGTTCAACCTTCCTGTGATGGTCTTAGGGAGGTAAAATATAGGATATAAGGCTATTTTACCTGAAACCTCAGAGGAAAGAACACTGTCTAAAGCAGCAGCTGATAGTGTGATGAAGCAGCTGAATAAACTTCAGAATGTATGTCCATTCAATCATAGGCCTTCTAATATTGTAAAAATGTTAAAGTATTTCTCTCATCAAATTTTAATAATTCTAGCCCCAAACTATGCTTTATATCTCTCTTAATCAAATATGTAAAAATCTAAATGTATACATTTGAACAGAGATGCAAGTCATTCCTTTATTATATCACTCAGTATTTTATAAAGATTTAACATACACATACAAACACATATGCACAAGCACACACACACACACAGACACACACACCCCTCAGTGGACTTTCCTAGTGCACTTATTGATCTGCATTTATTTTACTCTTTACAGACAGCAACTGTATGAATTTAAGAATTCCCTGTGAATGCTAAGGAAGAAAGGCCTTCTGTGGTCCATGATATGATGTTTTAAAACATTTCTTTGGGTACACCATTAAAATACAAAACAAGTCGTTTTACACATACGGGCTACAACTTAACATGGCTACTGTGTTTAAGTCTTTCTCTTATATTCCATTCCTTCTGAATATATTCACAAGGGAACCTGCTTAACCCAGGTTAATTAGGACAGAATGCTCTGAAATCCTAACTTATTTTGAAAGTAAATCACGTAAAGAATAGAACACATCCGACTTAGTTGAAGACCCTTGGCAACAATTCCAACAATGTAAGTTATAATATGGTGTATTGCATTTTGATAATAGGGCCAATTATTTCCATCCTCATTGTGTTATTCAAGCTTGAAATTTATATAAAATAAGTGTCTTAAAAAGGCAGAAGTAAATGTATTACCAAGATTTAAACCAAGAAAATGCATTTTATATCCATTATCAATCTGTATTTTTTCCAGTATGTTTAATATCAAATTTCTTTCCCCATTTTATATTCTAAAGAACTAGTTTGTTTACTTCATGTGGATTTTTAGTCTATACATCTTCCTTCTTTTCTAACACAGTTCTGTAAAAAATCGACAAGTCCTAATGGGATTTGAAGACATAATCAAAATAGCTCTCACCATAAATGTATTCTGAAACTTTGGAAAGTTTTATAGCCTCCTCCCCCCCCCCAACTGGAATTCACCATATAGCACTGGTTGCTTTTATACTTGTTTGATGACCAGATCCAGATGGTACCATGGAAGACGAGAAACCATAGATCAGATTCAGCCACATTATTTTTTATGCAATAATATTTATATATCAGTCTGCCCTGATTGCACTCTCTTTGGAGAAAACACTGTCTAGTGGGTAATACTTTCTATGTGCTGTATTATATTCTGAGACTTAGTAAAAATAATAATATGTCTATGCATTCTGAAGAACTCTAAGACAGCATTTCGGTGAGTGGACTATCTGAGGAGTAACCAAAAATCTTATTTACAAAAATCAAAACTGAAGACAATTTTATCTACTTGTATGAAAAAAATTCTTAAATACCCATATTTCATATTGCTCTTGTCTTATAAGGTACTCAGCACCAAACATTTATTGCATTAGAAGTGAATAGAACGAGATGCTAGGCATTCATCTATACTGAATTCATGGAGTCATTCTCAGGGTAATATATTCCCATTGAAATGAACAGGTCTATTAAATTCATTGAGCCTTTTATGGGTATTAGGCTTGGAAAATAATCCAAGCTACCTGACCTGCAAATGCATAGTAAAGAAAGTTTATTTAAAATTTTATTTTTTTTTCCTCTTTAAACCCCTAATCATCTCATTCGTACACTGAAGGTGTTATTACAAAAATTTCAATTTGGGGGTAATGGATTCTAGATAGTATTCATTGTCTCTCTTCATTTGCATTTTTTCTCCTAAATTTATAATAGAATTAATTTTATTTGGGCAATGGAAATTAAGCATAGTTAACAAAATAATATAGTGTAGAATACAGTTTCCTTTTTAAATAAATGTCATTAGTCATATAATACCCCTTTAATACCACTAAAACTATGCTAAATGCAACTTAATCTTCTTTGTAAAATTCATAAAATACTTAAGGATTACAATACCTCAAAGTCATTGTTATTAATATTTTATTATGGATGCATGAAAAATGCCAATTGCAACTTGTATTAACTGGAATAATGGCCAAGAGAGGGCCATGAATAAGCTAAAATCCAAATTAAAACTGATCACAATGTTATACAAAGTGATTTTAATATGTTTATTATTAAACTAGTATCAGTACTTCGGATGTACATACTCAGTGCACTTTCTATTCAGCAAATTGTATGTGTAATTGCTGGCTTCCATTTCTATTATTAAAGTGATTGTCCACCATGGCAATATATAATGATTCTTTGGTGTCAGCACTTAAGAATGTGAGTCTGCCTTAACAAAGTCAACACATTCCCCCACGAGATCCCCCAAAAAGGGACTGGCCACGTTATTACTGACTGGATTTGAACCCCTTCACAGTTTTCTCAAAAATTTGGTGTGAACCTGAAGTTTGACCTAGGACTGTCCCAAACATGAGGCCAGTTTCTATCCCAGCCCTATCTAGTCCCTCGGCCTCTCGGAATGAGAAAGCATGTGAAAGAGAGGAAAGAGAGGATGTGACCATGACGCCCAGCTCGAGTGACTAAAAGTAGGAAAGAAGCTGAAGAGAGGAAGCAAAATGGCCAGGGCCTGCCCATAGTATCATTCTAGTCTCATGAATAAATAGATTTGACATAGAGAATCCTGTTCAGCCTTACCCCAGAGTCACTATCAACCAGTTCGTCTCAGAGTAGGCCCAGATTAGTTTTCTCTCTCTTAGAAGAGATACAAAGAGAAAAGAAGGAACGAAAGGGGTTGAGAGGTTTTCTTCTCACTTATGTGAATACAAAAATAGTCAAAACCATATACGGAATATACACTTTAAATATTTTGACCAATAACAACTAAAATGTTGTTAAACATTTTAACATTTAACTGTTAAAAGGTCAGTTGGTGTTTGCTGGATAAAGAAATCTAGAGTGACTTCTTCCTTTTTTTAAGTACTATCATTCCATTGTCTCATAACTCCCATTTATTTTGAGAAGAAATTTGTCATCATTCTTGTATCCTTTTATTCCCTTTGGTAGGGGATGTGTCCTTTTCTCTGAGTTCTTTTTTTTTTCTCTGATTTCTTTTAAGATTCTCTTCACCTTTTGTTTTCAGCAACATGACTATTAATAGTGCTGCCTCAGTTTGCTTTCCTCAGTATCAGCCTAATTGAGTTTACCGAGCTTCTTGAATCTATGGGTATGTTCTTCATCATACTTGAAACACAGGAGAGCATTAAGTCTTTTTTTTTTTTAATTTTTTTATTTATTTACGATAGTCATACAGAGAGAGAGAAAGGCAGAGACACAGACAGAGGGAGAAGCAGGCTCCATGCACTGGGAGCCCGACGTGGGATTCGATCCCGGGTCTCCAGGATCACGCCCTGAGCCAAAGGCAGGCGCCAAACCGCTGCGCCACCCAGGGATCCCAAGCATTAAGTCTTAATTTTTTTTTTTTTTCTGTTCCACTTTTCTACCATTTTTCCTGAGACCTTAATTACATCTATTAGCTCTTGGTATTTTCCCACAGGCCTCTAATGTTTGTCATTTTTAATTTGTCTTGTTTTGGTTAATTTCTATTAAACTGCCTTCAAATCACTAATTTTATGAAATTATTCTATAAATACTTGGTTTTGAATATTATATTTTCTATTCCATAATCTCTTACCATTTTCATCTCTCTCCTGAAAATCTCCATCTCAGAACCTAGTGATTTTTTGTTTTTAGAAAATTCTTTAACCTAATTTTAGTAGTTGTTTTAAAGTTCTTGTCTTTTAATTTTAATATCTGGATAACCTCAAGTCTCTTTCTAGTGATTAAATTTTCTCCTGATGAAGAGTCAAACTGTTCCATTTTGTTGCATTTCTGTTATTTGTATTCTACTTTAGACACTATGTTTAAAAGAGTGGAAAATTAAGAATATGTTTGTTACTCTTATTTTCTCCCCTCAGAGAGCACAAGCCTTTCCTAAATCTCATAATTAGTGTAAGGGGCTGATCTTCAGATTTCTCTAGGAGTCAAATTGAACTGAGGTAGACTAGTGCTTTAATTAAAATTTGCTTCTGCTTAGCCTAACACTCCATCTCCTATACTGCCAATGCCAAGGACACAAATATTGCTGCTTATCAAATATCTGCCAATATTTGAGCTGAGTAACAGTTGGGTTACAGTTTCCAATAGTTTTACTTTTTAAAAATTTTTAATTCCAGTATAGCTGACATGTTTTATTAGTTTCATGTGTACAAGTTTCAATAGTTTTTATTTTCCTTTGAATTAAACCCTAGCATTGCCCTAAACATCAAATACTTTAAGATTTCCCAGGGATATAAGAATTATATATTTTCCAATCCTCCCTCCAGTGTCGTTTCCTTGGCAAAATTCTGGGATCTGTGTCAGAAAAGATTGCTCGACATCAGACTAAGTAATTTATTTTTGCATTTAGGGATCCTCCAGATTTCAGTAGATCCTTTCAATCATACTATTATTAAAGATTCTTGTTTGTTCCATCTTGAAAGAGACTACAATGCCTCTTCAGGTCTATTTCTCTTCCTATCCATACCCTGATTAAGCAATAACCTTCAGGTATGAAAGTTCCCACAGGTCACCTATAAGTACTTGTCTATCTATATAATGTAGTTCAACACACTATTCTTAAATTCAGGATTTTAATGACTTCAAGGAAAAGTATGATTTTTTTTTAAAAGTATGATTTTTATCCATTTTCTTTTGTATTGTTACCAACAAAAGTTTTTCAGTCTTTCTACGTCCTTACTAGAAGTGAAATTCCTATTTCTTCTGAAATTAGTGATACGAAAATAAGACAAAATATATCTCAGTGGCATATATTAGGAAATTGTGATATCATAATCTCCCAAATCTTAAGGAGTCCTTTTTAAGATTTTAAACAAGTAAATGATACGTCATCTTGATGTTTCTGTTGTTCTTGTAGCTCTTCAAGTGCAAGAAATCATTTCTTTGAAAAACAAGTAGAATAAATGCCAGCGTAAATGCAAGATTTCTCCCTCATATAAAGAGAAAATAGCTAAAAATAAGAACATGAAAGAATACGGTTATGAGCAGAGACAGCAGAAACACATGAGTTGTGACAAACAATACCTCCTTCCTAATGTAAGTGATGCTTTCGTGACTGCTCTTCCTGCAGGTGGCAGTGCTCAGCAGAGTGCTTAACAAGCCTCAGAAAATTACTACTACAAGTATGGAAAATAATATCTGACATTCGTGCATAGTTTCCTTCTATTTGATTTTATCACAACATTGGTGTTCTAGAATATTAGACCAGACAAATAAGAAATGCCAAGATAGAAAACAAAAGTGATCAGTCTGCATTAGTGGAGTTTAGATCCAAATACATATAACTTAAATAAATAAATAAATAAATAAATAAATAAATAAATAAATAAATAAAATTTTTTAAAAAAGCTTAAATAAGTCAAAAGTTGAGGGTAAGAACTGGTTTAATTGGAGTAAAAACCATCAAGGAACTGACTTAAATCTTCCTGTGACATGATCCTAGTGATTAAGATGACTACTCTAACTGCAGCCATCATATCAAGTGCCAGACCAGAAGACAAAGGAAAGGCAGACAGGAACAAAACAGGTCCTTTTCAGTTAGGTTAGCTCCTTTTAGGGAACATTTTATCCTACACAAGTATTGGCCAGATTTTATTTACACAGTCACTCTAATGAAAAGGAGAGTGATAAATATAAACTTTTTATTCAGAAGACAATGTTTCCACCTCAAAAACAGAGTTTTCTTGCTAAGAAGACAATGAGGATGCTTACTATAGTAGGCAACTCACAGACTCTTTCTCAGACTCCTCTTTCAAGGGGTCTGGGGAAAGACTGAATAGTAACAAACAAGAGTAAAAAATATATATTATAAATATCTGTATCTTTTGCCATTTACAGCAATGCAGATAATGTTAATCTATTTCATACTACATTGATCATTCTTAAGCTAACGAGGCCTGTCTCAGTCAGGATACCCCACCAGGAGACAGAAAACAGTGATTTGAACATGAAAGCTTAATAAAAAGAACTCTTAACTATAGCAGGAGATTTCAATAAAAGTATTGGTTGCTAAAAGTAAAAAGAACTCTAAAGAACACAGGTTGAAGTAAACACCACCTGTATGGCTGAACCCCAAAAGGAGAGAGAACCCACCCTCCTTCTAAGCATAAAGAATAGTGGCTTGCTGGATGGTGGAGGAATCACTGTGGTATTTGGCCAGTAAAGCTTGCTAGAAATTGTCCTCTGGAGTTCCAAGAGAAAGTCCTCACAGAGAGATGCCACAGCTCAGAACGCACAATAAAATTGCCCAGGACAGGGACACTGTTCCTGGGGAAGTGCCTGTCTTCGGCACTGCACTGTGAGGCCACCAGAGGGCATATTGGGAAAAGTTTTCACTGCTGGGCATCACCAGCCAGGAAGGGGCGGTGGGGGGGGGGGGGGGGCTGCAGGAGCTGAGGGCTAGAGAAACTCTTCACTCCAGTAGCCAGAAGTAAGAGAAGACAGAGATTGAGGAGCCCTTGGGAGGAGCACTCTGATCCCAGGAAGAAAAGTCCTTTCTTCATTATAGTTTCATCTAGTGACAAAGTCTGAGATTGCTCCAGTTGCTCTGTTTTCACAGGGAAGTTGATGGAAGATGATCCTGAGATGAGGAACAACTGATAACACAAGGCCCAAATAATTCCAGAGAAAGCAGACAATGAGGCCTTCTGAATTGCACCCTTTGACTCACATCTGAATTTTAGCAGGTATCACTATAATCTAAAAAGATGGATCCAACGTGTATCTGCATCAGAAAGAAAAGAATCAGAGAAAGCCAGACACACAAAAACCATGTTTTCCTCTAATGTCTACTCACGACCTTGAAAAGGATGGTTATCCCATGAAAGACATACAAATAACAGAGCTGACACGTATGTGCTTTGAACTTTTCGTGTACAAGGACATCTTAATCTGCAAAATTAGTTCAATTAATGTCCTAGGATCTGGCCAGTGAAATGAGCACAGCTTCTTTTTCTGAGACAGTGTGATGAATTCAGTAAAAGGAATACTTTCCAATACAACCAACTTCTTCCAAAAATGCCTCTAGCTGCAGTTTCCTTCTTCCTTTCCTAGTTAGGTTTACCTCTGAATTAAAAAACAAAATGATAGTGACACTAAACTTTATATTCTTCTTTTATCTGAGTTCAAACTATTTAAATACGGTCACATGTAATTTCTACTCCCCAAAATGTAAAAGTGTCGATTTCCACCTGTAAGAAAAACAAAATGAAGTATTTTCTCCACATAAAATATTCCATACTTAAAAAAAAAAAAAAAAAGAGGGGAGGGCACCTGAATGGGTCATTCAATTAAGCATCCAATTCTTGATTTCAGCTTAGGTCATGATCTCAAGGTTGTGAGATTCAGCCTCTCAGCATGCTCCATGCTGGGAATGAAACCTGCTTAAGATCGTCTCTCTCCCTCTCCCTCCGCCCTCCGCCCTCCCTCTCTCCCCAAAAAAGAAAAAAAAAAATACAAAATCAGATCAAATGGCTTTCACTATAGAACCACAGAAATAAAGTAGAAAAAAAAAAAACATTAGAAGGTAAAATGTTATTTTTTCTCATTAAGCAGTATTAATTAATGGTGCCAAAATGTAATCCACAATAAAAAAATTCAGTAATTTTACTTCTATTTCTTAACAACCATGTTTAATATTTTAAAGCCTTCCAATACTTTCTATGTGTATGCTCATAAACATAGATATTACTTTTTTTTTTTAAGATTTATTTGAGAAAGAGAGAGCATGAGTGGGAGGAATAGAGTGAGAGGAAAAGAGAATCTCAAGCACAGAGCCTGATAGAGAGCTGGGTCTCATGACCCTGAGATCATGAACTGAGCCAAAACCAAAAGGCAGATGCTTACCAACCATACCACCCAGGTGCTCCTAAACATAGAGATTTTCAAAGAAATTCATATTTTCAAAGAAATTCATAGTTTTGTACTTTTTAACATACCAATCATGGATAGTTTCCAATATAACTATGGTTTAAGAGTACTTACAGTTCAGGGCACCTGGGTTAAGTGGCTGCCTTTGGCCAGGTCATGATTTTGGGGGTCCCAGGATTGCGCCCCATCTGGGGCTCCCTACTCATCAGGGAGTCTACTTCCCCCTCTTCTTCTGCTTCCCCCCCCCCCAGCTTGTGCTCACTTTCTCTCTCTCTCTCCAATAAATAAATAAAATCTTTTTTTTAAAAAAAAAGAGCATTTATAATTCATTTTATCAAACACAAAGGTTTGTTAGAGAACATCACACTAAGGTTTACATTACTAATATCATAATATTACTTCGTGATCTTTTAGCAAAAGGCAAGTGTACTACAGGGAAACATTTCTTTTTAAAGAAAAAAGAAATGTCACAGAGTCAAAATTCTTTAAGGATTGATTGACAAATATTTCAATTCATAATAAGGAACACTGATGCACCAACATGATAGCCATTTACGTGAGCACTTTCCAAAAAGTAATAGCCAGCCCTGGGTGCTCCTGTGGGATAAGCAATCACAAGCACCTGGAGCCAGTGCACAATCCAGTAAAATAGCAGCATCCTTAGAAGACAGAAATGTCTCCGTATCTCATAGTTCCACTTGTGCTCCCACTGAAGCAGTTGAGGAAGGCATTTGAGAGTGTAACATTAGACTGAACAGCCACAGATCCTGGTGTTAAGTCCCCACTCATTAATACTATGTAGTGATATTTCTTATCTTAGGCTCCATATCCTCCACTGTAAAAAAAGTAGAGACATACCTCAGAGATAGTGTGGGTTTGGTTCCAGATTATCACAATAAAGCAAATGTCACAATAAAGCAAGTCAAATAATGTTTTCAGTTTCCCAGCACACATAAAAGCTATGTTTACTCTATTTAGTCTAGTGTGTAATAGTATTACGTCTAAAAAGAAAAAACAACAACAACACAGCGTATACCTTAAAAATACTTTATTGCTTTAAAAAAAATGCTGAGCATCATCTGAGCTTTCAGTGAGTTATAATCTTTTTGCTGGTGGAGGGTCTCACCTTGTTGTTGATGGTGGTTGCTGAAGGCTGGGGTGGCTGTGGCAATTTCTTAAAATAAGACAATAGTGAAATTCTGCTGCATCACTTAACTCGTTTCAGGAACGATTTCCCCACAGCATGTGATGCTGTTTGATAGCCTTTTCCTATAGGGAGTCACTAAAATTGGAGTCACAGGGGATCCCTGGGTGGCTCAGCGGTTTGGTGCCTGCCTTTGGCCCAGGGCACGATCCTGGAGTCCCGGGATCGAGTCCCATGTCGGGCTCCCGGCATGAAGCCTGCTTCTCCTTCCTCCTGTGTCTCTGCCTCTCTCTCTCTCTCTATGTCTATCATAAATAAATAATAAATCTTTAAAAAAATAAAAATAAAAAATAAAATAAAATTGGAGTCACTGCTTTGTTAACTAATTACCACTGCTTTATCAACTAAGTAGATGTAATATTCTAAACCTTTTGGCATTTCAACAATCTTCACAGCATCCTCACCAAGGGTAGATTCCATCTTTCTTTGCTCACCCATAAGAAAAACTCTTCATTGTTAAAATTTTATCATGAGATTGCAGCAATTCAGTCACACCTTCAGGTACCTCCTCTAATTCTCTAGTTTTTTTCTACCACATTTGCAGTTACTTCCTGCACTGAAGTCTGGAACGCCTCAAAGTCATCCATGAGGGTTGGAATCAACTTCTTCCAAATTCCGTTTTATTTTAACCTCTTTCATGATGAAACATTCATCATGAATGTTCTTAATGGCATCTAGAATGGTGAAACCATCTAGAAGATTTTCAATTTACTTTGTCCAGACCTATCAAAGGAATCACTATCTATGACAGCTAAAGTCTTATAAAATACATTTATTTTTCTTTGAGATTTTATGTATTCACTTGAGAGAGAGGTCAAGAGAGAGCACTTGCGAGTGCAGAAGCAGAAGGTATGGGGAGAGAGAGAAGGACAAGCAGACTCCCTGTTGAGCAGGGAGCCCGACTCCGGAGCTGGATCCCAGGACTCCAAGATTATGACCTGAGCCAAAGGCAGGCACTTAACCGAATGAGTCACCCAAGTGTCCCTAAAATGTATTTCTTAATTAGTAAGATTTGAAAATCAAAATTACTCTTGGATCCGTGGGCTGCAGAATGGATTTTGTGTTAGCAGACATGAAAACAACATTAACATTATTATATATCTCCATCAGAGCTCTTGGGTGACCAAGGGCATTGTCAACAAGTAATAATTACAAGTATTTTAAAAGTATCTTTCTTCTTGAGCAGTAGAGCTCAACAGTAGGTTTATAATATTCAGTAAACCATGCTCTAAACACACGTGGTGCCATCCAGGCTTTTTTGTCCCATTTACAGAGCACAAGAAAAGTAAAGTTGCCATCATTCTTTAAGGGCCCTAGAATTTTTGGAATGGCGAAGAAACTCTAGCTTTAGCTTAAAGGAATCAGATACACTAAGTCCCTAAGGAGAAAGCCTGTCCTTTCAAGCTTTGAAGGCAAGCATTATTCATCGACTTCTCTCTAACTATGCAATGCTAGATGGCATCTTCTTCCAATACAAAGCTGTTTGTCTATACTGACAATCTGTTGTTTAGTGTAGCCATCCTCATTAGTTCCCTTAGCTAGATATTTTGGATAATTTGCTATAACTTCTACATCAGCACCTGCTGCTTCATCTTGCATTTTTATGTCATAAAGACAGCTTCTTTCCTTAAACTGCATGAACCAATCTCTGCTAGCTTCAAACTTTTTTCTACAGCTTCCTCACCTTTCCCAGCCTTCATAAAATTAAAGAAAGGCAAAGCCTTGCTCTGGGTTAGACTCTGGATTAAGGGAATGCTGTCTTCTATCCAGACCACTAAAACTTTCTCTGTATCAGCAATAAGGCTATTCGGGTTTTTTTAATCATTCACATGTTCACTAAAGTAGCACTTTTAATTTCCTTGAAGAACTTTTCCTTTATATTTACAACTTGACTAACAAGCAAAAGGCCGAGCTTTGGGTCTATCTCAGCTTTCAAAACACCTTCCTTACTAAGCTTAATCATTTCTAGCTTCTGAGTTAAAGTGAGAGACATGTGACTCTTCCTTTTACTTGAACACTCAAAGGCCATGGGAGGGTTGTTAATTGGCCTAATTTCAATATTGCTGTGTCTCAGGGAATAGGGAGTCCCAAAGTGAAGACAGAGAGAGATGGGGATGAGCCAGTGAGTAAAGCAATCAGAACACACACAACATATATCAATTAAGTTTGCCACCTTAGAAGGATGGTTTGTTGGGCCCCAAAACAATTACAATAGTAACATCAAAGGTTACTGATCACCATAACAATTAAAAAATAATGAAAAAGCTTGAAATGTTATAAGATTTACCAAAATGTGACACTCTAGAGATATGAAAATAGCAAATGCTGTTGGGAAAATGGCACCAATAGACGCACTCAATGCCACAAACCTTGCATTTTTGAAAACACATCTGCAAAGTACAATAAAGAGAAGCACAATAAAAAAAAAAGATATGTCTGTATATAATTATACCAATACCTACAAACCACAACAATTGTGAAAATAATGTGTATAAAGCTCTCAGAGTAGTATGTGGAACATAATAAACTCTGAACATATTATATAAATCTGAGAATCTGCCCAGGGCTCTGGGCAGAATTCCAGTGACCTCATTAACTTTTTCAACCACTAACAAATATTGAATTTCTTTATCGTCAAATACTCATTATATATTATCCTGGAAAAGTCCTTAAAACTATTAAATATCATAAAAAATAACTGGAAGACTTTATAAGATTTTACTATGTAGGTTCACAAAAAAAATGGCAAGAATAAGAGGATAAAGCAATAACAACAAAAATTACTGTAGGTCTAATTATCAAATTCTGTGCCAAATTCTGAACAGATCTAGAGATTTCTTCAGATAGTTGCATTTTATGTATATTCTTTGTTCTTCAGATATGTAAGTATACTTATTTATACACATATAAGTAAATATTTTTTTATAACAAGTCACTTTATATCCTCTGACAGACATTTAAATATAGTTTATTCTTTTCAAATGGGAATTCTCAGTGACTCTTAACAGAATCACTAAAGTAAACTAGACTGACTTACTGATGTTAAACCTTGTTTTATTCTTCAAATATGCCACACTGAATCAATTTTTTTCATAAATAGTCCTCTCAAATAATTTTAGATGAATTTTATACACTTGATTTTTATTGATATTTATTATTCTAAATATATAACAGTACTCTTTTCATTGCATTTACTTTTATTGTTAATATTCCATAAAAGAGTGATACCAAGTAATTATATGGCTATTAATAAACAAAATTCCCTTTTTAAAATACTTGTATTTGTATTTTAAAAACAAATTTTAATGAAAAATGGTGATTATTAATATTATAATAGTATAATTACAATCATACAATATTAATAGTATAAGTAATAGTATGATATGATACTTATTTTTCAATGAAAAGTTATTAGGTAATAAGAAATATACTGATAGAGCTAACCACTGAAATTTGGTAGAATGAGAGCCTATAATACCAAAAAAGAATAAAAATGTTTAAAGTGTAAAAATGCTTACACTTTGGCAGTTATTTAAAAAATTTTTACACTTCGGCAGTTATTAAAAAAATTAAATATTTTTATTTTAAAAAATCATAATTTTTACACTTTGGCAGTTATTTAAAAAATTTTAAAGTGTAAAAATTTTTTAAATAACTGCCAAGTCAACTCCAACAAAACTAATAATATACCATTATCAGATATTTTATTATATAAATGAAAATGTTTTATTAGAAAAAGATATAATGATTTGCCTTAGAAATTCGTAAAAAAGCTAAAAATCTCTAGTGATGCTGAAAAATTACTCTGAAAAGACATTCAACTGTCACTTATTTTTAAAGTTTCTATTTATTTTAGAAAAAGAGAGAAACACATGCACATGAGTGAGGGGAGGGGCAGAAGGGGGGAGAGAGAGAAAGAGAGAGAGAGAATGTCAAGTAGACTCTGAACTGAGCGAGAGCCTGATGCATGGCTCGATATCATGACCCTGCAATCACGACCTGAGCCAAAATCAAGAGACAGACATTCTACCAATTGAGCCACAGGCTCTCCATTAACCGTCACATTAAAAAACATAATAACTGTTTATTGGGAATGGCAAGGCATTTTTGTTGTAGAACATTTGTTTTAAAATGCCAACACTATACTGAACACTAAAATTATAGAGCTCTTCTCATTGAACTCAAGTACATTCCTAGAGCATGCCTCACCTCTAATACTAACTCTCCTGGGAGTTCCAACCATCACAACAAATGACAAGCAAATGACATGAGCTCTCCAGTGTAATAAATAATAAGACTGAGCACACAGGGAAATCCCCCCTTCTTACCATCCTAACTTTCAGAAATGTCAGGAAAGCATGTTTAAATTAATAAATAAATGCATAATATTGCTGAAAAACATAAATGGTATTGAGAAGGTAGGAGAAAACTGAAATGTGTAGAAGAAGAATACTGCTTTATGGATGCACACATCAAAAATGCCAATAAACAAAATATTTCATTTCACAAGTAATTAAATGCATCTAAAATAAAATACCAACATAATACCATTTTTTATAGTTAAATTTCAGAGCTTATATCAAGAAGTTATTCTGCTAGGTTGAGTCTACACTGATGCACATCTTCACATGTAGCAGCGTAAAGATGGTCACAAATGAGATGGAAACTAGCTTAACAATATGTGTCAAAAGTCTTAAAATTCTGTGAATGTAATAAATATTTTGAGGGCTATCAAGCTGGTGAAACAAATATTGAACAGTTTTGTTTCAGGATCTCTTCTCCTTTAGTGCCCACGATTGTTGGTCACACAGCTTCAAAGAACAAAGAGGTAGACCAGACAGTGGTGGGCAGCAAAGCAATGTTTATTGAGTAATAGTACAAAGCTCCCAAAGAGGGAGGAAATAGCAGAGATACAGCTTTTAATCTACCAATAAGTGGAAGAAAATAAGTTTTTGCAACCCCAGTGTAACTTTACAATACAAACTCTAATAGGCATGTTACATTTGATACCACAGGAATAAATTCACTTGAGGAAACAAATGGTCATACAAGTGCCTTAACTTATGATTTGGTCTTTTGAGAATCATGGAATTTTAAAGACATATTTGCACTTTATCTAGTCCAACTCCCTTTTAACGTTCATATAAATTATCTGCCCATAGATGCTAAATTAGAACACTAACCTGATTGCAATCTACTATTGTTTCCAACACATTCAATGATTATTTCTCAAAGTTAATGATTATTTTCAATGATTATTCTCAAAGTTAATGGTATTAATGACTCTTTAGAAATAGTTGGGCAACTTATGGGTAATCCTTGTTTACCACATGCCTAAAAATCAAAAGGAATGTCTTACTCCCCTTGAGAAATTACAAACTACAAATAAACACTGTATATTTAAACTCATTTGGAACATCCCAAATCCATTCTTGTAATGGAAACATAATGTTTATTTATGAACATAAAATTTCAAATAAAATAATCATTTTCAGTATGGTCTTCAGGAAAATACATTTCTGTGTCACTAAAATTTTCAAGGATATAAGCTGCTACCCATCATATTTTAGCAGATACATTATGTTATTCTCCATTACATGTGATTGGCAGT
Source organism: Nyctereutes procyonoides (assembly GCF_905146905.1). Classification (NCBI taxonomy): domain Eukaryota; kingdom Metazoa; phylum Chordata; class Mammalia; order Carnivora; family Canidae; genus Nyctereutes; species Nyctereutes procyonoides. The sequence goes on from NW_026575051.1 coordinate 61,470,447, forward strand.
TATGTACTATAATAAAATCTGTCAGTGTGGCCATTTTTTTCCTCATTTGACAGTTTTCTAAAAAAAAAAAAAAAAAAAAAAAAATCTTGTTCTGGCTACCAATTAAAACTTGATTTTCCCCCTTCATTTTATCTCTTTATTGCATTTTAGTTAACTGAGCACTCCCTGTTAATTTTTTTCTAGCAGTAGTAAATTGACAGCACAAAGTAATTAAAAACCTAGAAACAATTCTTTCTATAAACTACTCCCTGCCTTCTATTAGCCAATGCTTGTGCTAATGTGACAGATATGTCATTTGGGGACTGACATTTCATGTCCACTGAATCAGCACTTCACTTAGTTATAGGATCACTTCTTTTAAGGATTCAATATGAGGGAAAAAAATGTACTACTGGAAATGACATACAGGAAAGTGTCACAGTGCTTGACATTATCTGTAAAATCTCATTGTCAATAGGGCTATGCTTAGAAATTCAGAAACTTAAGTTAAAAATAAAAACAGAAAGATGTTTGGAAAAGAACAGCAAAGAGGACACCAATTATCTTGGCAAACTGTATTTTAAAAGCACCTTTAAGTTTAGATATCAGCAGAATCAAGGCGATACAGATGGTTATCTTAGAGTAATTAATTTTTTTGTAGTTTCATATTTATATACCTCTTCAAATATTTTGAGATAAATTAACATTTCAGTGAGACTTAGCTTAATTTATTTTAGTCTTTAGATAACATATTACTTTCCCATGAAATATAAACCTCGTTAAGAATATCAAATGATAAAAAAAAGAATATCAAATGATTCAAAAGTTTGTAAAATATCTAACAGTGCTCAAGTATATGTATTTTGATTTTGTTTCTATTTTTCTCCACTGAACTCTTCTTGCTCTATATGTGGTTTCTCAACTATAAAATAATAGGGTTCAGCTATCTGTGAAGTAATGTCTCTCCTAGAGACTCAATTATCTCATCCCAGCATCACTAGAAAATTAACACTACAAATTAAAGTGTGAATCTTTTTCTAAAAACATTTTAAGATTTGATTGCCTAATTAAGCCTAAAACATGTTATTACATAATTTACTATTTAGAAGATATTTGTTATTCATCTAAAAAGGTTATTTAACTGAATTCAATATTTATGGAATTACTTATTGAATAACCATTATGCACTGGACTAAAAAAAAAATGAACAAAGACTACACAGAGCAGAGCTTAGTCTCTACATCAAACTTTCCATATCTTTTTCTTTCAGCTTTTATCAAATATTTGCTTTATCAAATACTTGAGGCTTCCGTTTGTTTGCTATAGTAAAGCGGATACACACTGTGAAAACAATCAACCAGTGAGCCAACATTTAGGTCAACTATAATGTTCCTGATAAGAAAGATTCTTTATGAATAATTACTTAAGGAAAGCTTGTGGCTTAAAAAAATGAGACTATTCAGGCTCCTATTTTAAATAAATTGATGAAATTCTAAGAAAAACCACATAGTGAAGGAAAACTACTTTTTTTATTTAAAAAAAGTCTTAAAAGTAGACTGCCTGTTTTGATGAGATTTATGTACAATATTTAAAAGGTTAAAAAAAGAAGCCAAACTATGATATGATTAGAGGCAACTAAGCTTACTTAGTACTTATACCAAAAGTTGTAAGTGGAAAATCACTCAATTTTCTTTTATGTTAAACAGCTCACTGTTATGCCAGAAGAACAGAATAGACTCTTCATGGTTTCAGGTAAGTTGTTGGTATAAATTCCCTGTATAAACTATTAGATTTCATTTATGTATGCCCTTCCTTTAATGCACTGTAAACAAGTATCTATCAAAGGTCTACCATGTTCCCATCACCGCTACAGAACAGGGAATATGGCAGTCAACAAATAAATTCAATTATCATAAAGCATCCATTCTACATGGTAAAAAAGTAAGCAAAAAACTGTAATCGATCAGATAGTGATATATTAAAAAAAATTAAACAGGTACGGGATAGAGAGTTGGAGGTACTCTATTAGAAACAGACAGACATTCCCTCAGAGAGAATTTCAGCAAATACCTGAGCGAAATGAGAAATTAGTCCACTAAAATATTTAGGAGTGCATTATAGGCAAAAGCAAAGGCAAAGCTCAGAATACAAACTTCTCTATGCTGATAGCCCTTCATTATAAGAATTTAATTGGTAAAAATTTTTACATTTTGGTGTTGAATTTTTTAATTACATATCTGCAGTAGCAGGTATAACTGCTGAAACATTTCTTTTAGAAAGATGATTAACAGGCCGCCTGGGTGGCTCAGCAGGTTGAGCATCTGCCTTTGGCTCAGGGCATAATACCAGAGTCCCAGGACAGGACCGAGTCCTGCATCAGGCTCCCTACATGGAGCCTGCTTCTTCCTCTGCCTGTGTCTCTGCCTCTCTCTGTGTGCATCTCTCATGAATAAATAAAATCTTAAAAAAAAAGATGATTAACAAAACAAGGTCTTTTATGTATAACTTTAATGTCAAGTGATTATGTACATGTTTTCATAATCACATTTGCACTAAAATGAAAGTTCTGGGAGGGCAGAAATTTTATTATCTGTTTTGTCAACAAGGACTCCAGTGTCTCAAACACAGTTACATTGTAGATAATTGACAAATATGTGTCAAATAAATGAACAAATAATTGTGCATTGAATTATTTTTCACAAAATAGTTTTTACATAAATACTAAATGTGTGGGATGCCTGGGTGGCTCAGCGGTTGAGCATCTGCCTTTGGTTCAGGGCATGATCTCAGAGTCCTGGGATCAAGCCTCACATCAGGATCTTTGCATGGAGCCTGCTTCTCCTCCCTCTTCCTATGTCTCTGCCTCTCTCTCTGTGTCTCTCATGAATAAATGAATAAAATCTTTTCAAAAATATCACTTAAAATACTAAATGTGGATATAGTTCTAATTTCTTTCAATAGTGTTATCATACAATATTCAATTGTCTAGGCAACTTACTAATAATGCAGATGTATTCACTGTATCAAAAGAAGAATATGTTTTAATCAAATGATGAAATTTTAATGTCTGAAATTTTGCATCCCAGCAGAAATTTGGGGATCAGTAAGTTCAATCAATTATTGATATAAGTGTGATTCTTTCTGAATTTCCAATTAACTGTAATAAAAAAAAAAAAAAGCATCCCGGTTTCCTCCTCTCCAAGTCACAAGTACATTCAAACCATCATGCAATTTCAAGGAAAAGATCTGATATGAAAATACAAAGAGGCAAAAATAGTGAAGGTGATTATTAAATTCCATTTATAATTGAAGACCGGTACAAAAAAACAGTAGAAGGAAATGATACAACATAATTATCCAGGATCGTAATGAATCAAAAAGGGGAAATGCATGTAAAGTATATTAGACAAATTCAACTTTTTATATATAGGTCTAACAACTAAGAAATTAGTCATGAAAAAAAAAAGAAATTAGTCATGAAAACATAAATTTTATTTATATATATTTCAGAATGTAATTTATACATATTATGTATATGCATTTACAGTTTTTTAAAGTTCTTCTCCTTTTTTATAACTTACTGTGAAATATATTAGGCACTCAAGTATTATACATATTTTATAGGTGAGCTAGATCACCCTTCATCTCAACTGTACCTGCTTGACTGTAAATATCTATTTCTTAGCAGAATCAGTGCTGGTTATTTCCTCAGAAGGACTTGAAATGATAACAGTTAATTCCACATGAAGTTTTTGGTTCCTAGATCACAGATATGCCCACAATATAGGTGTGATCTACCAAGTAATATTATTAATAATGATAATTTAATAATCTGATTTATTTTCCCTTTTAAAATCAAACTTCTCATTAAGTACAAGTAGGTGCAAACTGTGATTTCCCACAAAGAGCTTCTGGAATATATGAGATTAATTTTGTTTCTGAAGAATGGCCCCGATCACTGGCAGCACAATTTTTTTAAAAAAATCATGTGTGTTTTAGGCAGACTGAGTAACTCTCTGTACCTGGGACGTAGTCATGTTCAGGAACTGCCACATACAGGATGAGCTAACATTCCAAAGAGGTATTATAAGGTCTTTTTTCCATTTGGATACTGTACAGCCAAGTCAAGGACAAAAACAGGAAATGGACTACAAAGCAGATGTAAATAGTAGTAATATGATAGCAACCATTTTAGGGGTATATATATATATATATATATATATATATATATATATATACTGTGTGTGTGTGTGTGTGTGTATATATATATAGACATACTCTTTAAGTACTTTACATATATAAATTTATTCTATCCTTATAACCCTATATGGCAGATGCTATTATTATCCCTATTTAATGGAAGCGGAGAGTGAAACATAAGAGAGATAAAATAGCTTGCTGAGGCTGTCCAAAAAAAGCATAGGAAATTTTAAAAGCAAAGATAAAGCATATTACTCAGAGAACCATTGTAATGGAAAGGTCAGAGATAAGGGTTCTCAGAAGACTATGGATTAAGAGCCAATATGTCCAAAGACTTGAGTTGGTTGTTTTTTAAATTCAACTTTACTGGGACTTCACTGGTAAAAAAACATAGAGAATTTAGCTTTCATTTAAAATAAAAAATAAATAAAAAATTACCATTCATTGAGCACCAACTGGATTCCAAGCACTGTCTAATAGGCCCATAAAGATTATGACAACATTCACATCATTGAAAAGTTTAAAATCCAGTGTGAAAGATGCATACAAGGAAACAATTATAACTCAACATGACAATCACTTTATTGAATGAATACAAAAAGCAAGAAAGGAGCAAAGAATAAAGGATCCAATGTCTTTGTTATGAAGGAAAGACATTTAGAGCTACAGGCTTAAGCATAAATTTTGCATGTGAGTAATTGTGAAAGGTACTGCAAACAGAAAGAACACTATGTGAATGGGCAATGGGAGTGAGAAAGCATATTCAAAAAATTAGATATATTACAGAATCACTCAAGATTTACCCTAAAGTAGGGAAATCATGGAAGATGCTGCTGAAAAAATAAACAAAATGCCAGCCAATTAAAAAATTACAGAGACATTAATAAATTCTGTACCTGATAGTCTGGAGGCAGAAAATAATGAGCCCATATTATTTCATAAAAAAACTGCAATGTCTGTATTCTTTTATTCAGCCTGGCTAATCAAATGATGCATAAAGCCTTGAAAGTGCAAGATTCTAATTAGAATCTGTTAATGAACAAACTATGGAGAGGATAAAAGTTAATGACACAGGTGTGGGGTAGAGAGAAGTCTCTGAAATATATAAACATTTACACCCTGAATTCCTACAACATTTGATTTGGTGATGATAGAAATTTCAATATCAAATCAGATTAGAGTGTTTTTTAATCATATATTCATTTCATCAAAAACATATACATATAAATGTATACATGTATGTTTTTTATTTACTGTGGTTCAAATTACCAAAGCTTGCGAGTGAGAAATATAATGTACATAGTGCATAGATATCTGACAAAAGTGGAAAGTTGCACTGAGTTCATAAAGAAATCATTTAAACTTATTCATCAATATGTATGCATTATTCATTAAATTAGCAAACATTTATTGACCATCTACAATGTTCAACAGCACATTCCAAGTAGTGAATATTTTTAAAAAGTATATGCTACCTATTACACTGTCACTTCTGAAAATAATATAAAATGTGCATGTCGATAAAACACATAAATAACAAAAATAAAATTAAATTAAATTAAATTAAAATATAAGGCAAATTCAAACTATCACGACTGTCAAAAAACTCAAAGTTCTCTGAAATTTAAATAAGCAAATGATCAAATCTTTTTGGCATATGATTATTAGGGATGCTGGAAATTATTAAGAAATCTGTATTTGACTAGGCATTTAAGCATGGGTACAATTTTGAGAAATGAATGTGAGCAGAAAAGACGTAAAATAACACTGCACATTGACCAACTGAATAGACGTTATTGGTTAAAGGTTAAATTGAAATGGGCAATCTAAATATAATGCCATTTAAAATAATATATATTTTAATTCAGTGTAAACATTTTATTGCTGTATCTTATTTTATTTCCACCATTGAAAATCCAGTTGTGCATATGCTGAATTCCCCTTGACTATCTTCTATACCTATCTTTTGTTTTCTCAACTTCTTTAAATAGCTTCTTCATTAAATGTTTTCAATTCTATCAAGGTTACTGGCTTTGTGTGAGATCTATTCTCCTCTGTGCTCCTTGTAATTTAGTCATTTCTCAAATGATTGTCTTTTTCTTCTATTTTATTTCTGGAGTTCCGCATGTTTCTATTTACCATCCTACAATTTGGCCATTTTATCTCAGAATTTTTTTACATAGGGTTTTCTGGTCTTCCTTCATAGAAGTAACTGCTTTCAATTTGTTTTTTAAAATTCGTATTGGAATGTTTCTACTTTGTGGCAACATCGTTTTAATGAATTTTGCTAATCTGTAAAAAAAAAAACTGTACTATTTTTCTCTTGTATTCTATAATATTTTTTGTATAACTCTTGTATATTTTCATCGTTTTGGTCCTATTTAAATTAATGCATTTTCCTAAACAGTTCTTTGTATTTTCTTCATATGGGATGAGTGGGCCAGGATAGCTTTTCAGACTTTCCTACTCATGAACTCTCTCTTGTAGAGAGGTAAAGATTGCAACCTTCATTTCTCTTTCCTAAACTAACCTGGCTCAAGGAGATTTTTAATAGAAGCTCTGAGTTTTAGGTTTCTTCACAAGCTATTGACTGGAATAGAACACAGTGTGGACTTTAGTGTGACTTACTTGATACTTAGTATAGACATTTTGCTTTTATTCTCTGAGCTTCCATTTCTGGGTCCCTCTGACCCTCCCTTATCATCTGTCTGGTCACCAGGCATTCAAGTCCTGTACATTATGCCTTGTTCATAACAGGTGAAGTGTTAAGAGTTCCCCTAGTAGTTAGTTCTTCCTTAAGGTATTGACTAATTCATAGAGATTTCTAAGATCTTTTAATATGTTGTCCCCTCTCCCCCATCTCTCCATTCCCATCCCCCATCCAGGTCTGCTGCCTGTGGAAGTATTGAGAATATTGGGTTTTGAGGTTTTCTCAGTCTCCGAAAATATATCTTTTTGGTGCTTTTATGGTTCTTGCTTTGTCACTCCATCTACCTACTTAAAAACAACTTTTAAACATACATTCCTCTGCTTACCAATGGTTATGACTTTGTAACAAGTCTTTAGATACCATTTATTCTATTCCTGGTAATATTCCCATGGATTACTTTATTTCCCCCAAGAAAATAACTTATACTTTTAAATTGTTGGATGTGTGTTTTCTTTATATAGAATAGTCTCCTCTTCCATTCATTTGTAAAATTCTTTCATAATAAATCATGTTAAATTACACTTCTTCATAGAACTTTTCTTGATGTTATTCAATTGGTTTCTAAGCTCTTTTTTAAACTCTCATAACAGTTTGTGTTTCTTTAGCTCTTTGTGGATGGTTTCTTCTAATTTCTATTTGGTATATGTGTGAATATGAGTGTGGATGTGTTGTATGCTTCTGTCATATCCTCCTTATTAGATATATGTTTTTTGAGGGTAGGTAGTAATTCATTTCACTAATTATTTATGTCACCTGGAGTCTATTCAATATATATTTCTAAATTGTTGAAGAAAAAAATCAGTAAGTGTTTTTGACTCTCTGCTATATATACAGTTGTACGCAAGTCATGGGAGACACAAGAGACATAAAAATTAAAATGCATATCTTAAGGAATGGATAGTAGATCTGAAGAAATAAGATTAAACTTGCAAAATTTTTATGACTATTAGTGAAGTTGGAATAATAAGGATAGACAATGCATGGCTTCTATGGAATGATAGGCAAATATGTAAAGATTCCATGTTTTTTTTTTTTACAAACAAAATACCAAAAATTATATTTATATTTGATAAAATATCTCATTTGGTGAAATCTGAAAACATGATTACCTTTTGTAAACCTTAACTGCATAACAGGGGCACCTGGATGGCTCAGTTGGTTAAGTGGCAGGTTTTGGCTCAGATCATGACCTCAGGGTCATGAGATTGAGCCCCACATCAGGCTCTGTGCTCAGCACAGACTCTGCTTGAGACTCTTTCTCTCTCTTTTCCCCGACAGCCCTCCTCTCACTTGTGTATGTGCTCTTTCTAAATAAATCTTTTAAAAAGACTTTATAATTTATTTGAGACAACATGAGAGTAAGAGAGATCATAGAGGGAGAAGGAAAAGGAGAAGCAGACTTGCTGCTGAGCAAAGCTCCATGTGGGGCTTGATCCCAGGACCCTGAGATCATGACCTGAGCTAAAGGCAGACACTTAACTCACTGAGCCACCCAGGCACCCCTAATAAAATCTTTTTTAAAAAAATAAAAAAAATAAAAATTTTAATATTTTCTTTACCTTTCTTTTTAATATAGCATAATGTGATGACTTTACAAAGAGACATCATGTATAAACGTCACTACTATATAGGGCTGCAGGTTGAGACAGTATAGCAGACTGAATAACAACATTTATGTGTTATGACAATGAGTTCAGGTCTTTTTACAATATTTGCTGTATTACTGGACATTTCTGAAGAACTGCTTTGAGAGATTGGCAGGGAAATTAATGTCCTTAATTCAATCCACCTGAATGCTTGATAGCGAAATGTCATGAGAGAGTCAAGCTTCAGTGTGTCTCAAAGCTAAGATATTCTGAAGAGGAATGTGGTGTCAGGTGAGTGGTTAATTAGATGTCCACTTTCCTCATCAGATTCTTATGATGGAAAGGAAAGAATACCACTGAGTGAAATTTGGACAGCTTCAAAAGTACAATAAAACAAAATGAACAATTTAAACTTTCAAACTCTTTTGGTATTAAAGCTAAAATAAAAGACAAGGTTCTTATCACAAATTAGTGCTCAATTTATGCTGCAAGAAAGCTATGATTATAAGATTCATCTCTGACATACATACTGCCATTCAATATGTGAACTAACCTCCAGGCAGACATCATGGTCTCAAAACTTCCTTCACCTCATGTTGCTACCATCTTCTATCAACCATGAAATCTTTCAGATGATGCTATTTAAAGAGTTTATGACATTTAATACACTTTTGTATTTTCTTTCATCATTACTATATGTACTGAAATACACACTCAAATTCCATTCTCAAGTAGAATTATTACCATCTGGTTTAGAAATTTTGATTGATAAAGCAAAATTTTATGAAATGTGTTGAATTGCATTTGATGGGTCTGCTGATGGCAGTGAACAACATAACTTGTTTCTCAAAATAATCTAGATGTAACAGATACATATGTTTTGAAATAAAAACATTAGCTTTATAGTCTAAAGTTCTCTATTTTCTGTCCATCTCTCCCTCCTCTCCTTTACTCTGTCCTTAGAAACTGCAAGTCTGTTTTAATCACTAGCTTATGATTATTCAAGTAACGGATACATGATAAAAAAGAAAGGACACAGAAATAAATGTCTGGTTTCAGTTCTACTATTTACTGCCAAGATGACCCTAGGCTTTGCAAGGAACACTACCTGTGCAATCCAGGGCAAAGTATGTCCTTAACCAAGATACCATAAAACCTTAATGTTGTTGAAGGAACACTGCTTTTTTCAGTCAACTAACTAAAATAATTTTTTAAATTAAAAATCAGGTTTAAGACAAAACCAACAAACAAATATTAGAAAATGAACAATATATTTTAAATATTTACAACACAATGTACAGACAGGATTACTTTTTTTTCAAAGACACATTGTGCTTTTTACAAATCGATAAAAAAAATGGCCAGTTGTACAGAGAAAAACAGTAAAACATATGACTCAGCAATTCACAGAAGAGCAAGTTCAAATGACCATCAGTTACAAAATCATACTTAAATTCAATAATAGGAAATTCAAATTATTAAATTTCAAATGATTGATAACTTTTTACCAGCCTGGAAGCATTTTAAAAAAATGAGGTAATGTAGAAAAATACACCTGCACATATTGTTCATAGAACTGTTACATTTTAAAACAAAATCTGACAATATGAAATAAAAAGTGCACTTTTTCATAGAACCAGTAAACCCACTGTGATAACCTATCACATAAAGTAAAACTATATATAATGATTTCTGATATGACATGATAGAGTAACAAGGACTGAATTTAGCTTCCTCTTTCTCACCATTAGACCCACACACAAATAAAACCCAATGGAAAAAAACCACATGAAACCACAACCTTCAAAACACTGGACATGACACAATAAAGGACAATGGTCTCTGAGAGAAAGAGAAGAAAACAAGATAAATCCAATGATTCCCACAGCTATTGCCCTGAGAAAATGTCCAGGCCACAGTGCAAGGATCTGTAATCCAGTCAACACTGAGTGGAGAAGACTGAGCTGAGCTCCCATGGAGACCAAGGCACCTAAAATTTCACGACAGAGTATCAAAGACAACAGAGCTACCCAGAAAACCCCAAATACCTATAAAGATTCTCTCAATTATTCAGATTTCTGATCAGTACAAGTATTAAGGAAATTACCAAAGACCAGGGGAAAAAATCCTATGATAGGATTAGAGGGAACAGTCCTTCACAGAAGGCATGGGATAATAGCAGTACTTGTGCAATCCAGTAATTTTGGACAGTTTCTTACTTCATGAAGCATGAGGTATAGTACTGAGGCTCTTGGTCATCTAACAAGTCTTAAAAAGCAAAACATAAAAGGATTTTATAGTTTTATGAGCTATTTTTAAGTTAAACAACTGTGTCCCAAAACAAGGCACCTAAGAAAATAAAATTATATTGTCTGGCATTCAATAAAAATTGCCATGCATGGAAAGAAGCAGGAAAATATGACACATAATGAGGAATAAAATCAATCAATGAAAACTGAGAATTGACACAGATGTTGAAGTTAACAGACAAGGACCCTGAAATCGTATTCATAGCTATATTCCATATGCTCAAAAAGTTAATATACACCTTGAAGATATAGAAAAGACCAAATCAAACTTCCAGAGAGAAAAATTACAAGAAAAAAATATATAGAGGGATTAATTGGAACTTAGATATTGAAAAGATTAGTGTACTTAAATCCATAGCAATAGAAGCTACATAAAATTAAACAGGAAAAAAAGAAGTAAAAAAAATGCAGAATATCAAGTGATTGACAAAATTTCAACTGGCCAATATTTACTTAATCAGAGTTCTCATTTAAGGTGATAAAAGAGGAAAACACAAAATATCTGAAAAAATTTCCAAATTTGATGCAAACTACAAGCCTACAGATCCAAGCCATTCAAGGTCCCTCAAATATAAATAACATGAAAAAACAAAACAAAACACTATACTTAGGCAGGTGAAAACTAGTGATAAAGAAAAATAATCTTAAAAACAAATAGAAAAAAGGTTATATCCAAGAGAAGCAAGAATGACAATAGGTTTCTCACTAGCAACAATGCAAGCAAGAAGAAAGTGGGTGTGCCTGGATGACTGAGATGGTTATGGGTCTGTCTTCAGCTCAGGTCTTGATCTCCTGGGTCCTGGGCCTTCAGGCTCCTGGCTCAGCAAACAGCTTGTTTCTCCCTCTGCCTCTGCCTCTCCCCCTGCTCATGCACTCTCTCTGTTTCAAGTGAGTAAATAAAATCTTTTTTTTTAGAAAAAGAGGGTGGAAAAAAAAATAAAATAAATAAAAAAGAGAGTGGAATATAATCTTTATAAAATAGTATTGAAAGGAAAACTGTCAACCTAAAATTATATACCTAGAAAGATATCTCACACAACTGAAAGCTAAATTACAACTTTTTCAGACTCTAAAGATGTAAAGCTTCCAGTTATGGAGTGATTAAGTCATGAGAATAAAATGTACAACACAGGGAATATAGTCAGTGATATTATAATAGCAGATGGTAGCTACACTTGTGGAAGGCAAGGCATAATGTATAAAGATGTAGAATCAATCAATAAATAAAAGAAAGAAAGAAAGAGAGAGAGAGAGAGAGAGAAGAAAGAAAGAAAGAAAGAAAGAAAGAAAGAAGAAAGAAAGAAAGAAAGAAAGAAAGAAAGAAAGAAAGAAAGAAAGAAAGAAAGAAAGAAAGAAAAAGGGACGCCTGTGGCTCAGCAGTTGAGCATCTGCCTTCAGCTCAGAGCGTGATCCTGGGCTTCCAAGATCGAGTCCCACATTGGGCTCCCTGCATGGAGCCTGCTTCTCCCTCTGCCTATGTCTCTCTCTCTCTCTCTCTCTCTCAATGTCTCTCATGAATAAATAAATAAATAAATAATCTTAAAAAAAAAGATGTAGAATCATTTGTGTTGCACAGCTAAAAATAATATAACATGTGTCAACTATACTCAAATTTTTAAATATAGAAAGAAATGGGGATCTCTGGGTGGCTCAGTGGTTTAGCGCTGCCTTTGGCCCAGGGCCTGATCCTGGAGACTCGGGATCGAGTCCCACATCGGGCTCCCTGCATGGGGCCTGCTTCTCCCTCTGCCTGTGTCTCTGCCTCTCTTTCTCTCTCTCTCTCTCTGTCTCTTATGAATAAATAAAAGCTTTAAAATAAGTAAATAAATAAATATAGAAAGAAATGCAAAGAGCTGGAAATGAATTTATATAGAATTACACATTGCAGAGAAATGGTATATACATGGATAAATATCTCAGATTTTTCCTGTATTTTAGAAATGATTTTTCTTATTTAAATCTGTTCATTCAGCTTCCAGGCTTCCTTTCTAATAGCCTCTGTCACATTTCTCTTGCATCCTTTCTCATCCATTAGCCTCTCACATTTTTCTTGCATCCATTTGCTTCCTTTTCCTTTTCCAGGGGTTTTGAAACGATAATTCTGTCACTAATATCCTGGTTTACTATTTGTGCTGTTTTCTTCTGTCCCTACAGTTTTAATTATTCTTCCTGAAAGCTGCTTTCCTTTGATTTGCAGTAAGAAAAGAAAGAATTCTGATATATAAATGTCTGACTACTTTATTAGTTGTTAATAGAATTTCTTGAAGAGGTTGTACCAAACAATATACCTACAGATCTCTATAATTTAAAAAAGTTACCTACATATTTCTGAGACATTCTAGTCATTTATATTGCAAATTAAATCAGGTACAAGGCACTTAGGAAAAATTTGAAATATGAAAATAATCATGTTGAATGGAAGGCGGAATTTCCTGTGAGAAAAACAAAACATGTTTTCTTTACAACTCCTTAGCTGGAGTAAAACAATTCTACATGAAGACAAGCAGGAGTTTGGTTTTCTTGTTTTTTGTTTTTTTCATAGATGAACACTGTCAAGTTTAGATTGCCCTTATGAAGGTATATGCCAAGGTTTATTAAGAATTAAGGTAACTCCATGAAGGTAATGACATAAGTATTTTATAAATCTTCAAATAAAGGTTTAAAGTTTAAAAATTAGTCCAAAGAATAGGGTGATCATAAAAAAGGATAAAGTCAATTGTGTGTGTACATACGTTACACTTTAAAGGATAAACTGAAGTTTTTAAAATCCTGAAATTAAGTTTCACATTATTAAGAGATTAAGAAATATACATTTCTGTACTTTCAATGACCAACATGATGAAGCATGCAGAAAAAAAACAAAGGTAAAATGCATTTTAGCTATTCCAATATTAATTGCTAAGTAAATTTATGGTGAAATTCAGCTTAAGACTTTCCAAAATACGGTCACTATAGAAAATTTAAGGTGATGAAATGTTTGTTTTGTATAAGAGACCATTTTAACTTGGACACACACTCAAATTTTAAAGAGAATCTTGACACCTACTTGAATTTTGCAGCTATTTAAAGGGTTGTAATTTTTAGTTGTTACTAATCTCCTTTTTCCTTTTTTCTGTACCCCAAATTCCATAATTCTAATCAATAATGAAATTCTTTTTTTAAAATTGAATATAGCAAAGAGACTGTATAGTCATCTTTGCATTAAGGCTCTGGAACATTCACTTTCTCTGATCTCATTCACTTTTTAAAAATAGTTCTTGATTTTTGGAATAAACAGATATGCGGTACAATCAAGCCAGAGGAATATTTTAAAAGTACATAATAATATCATGTCCCTTTACACCCCACAAAAAAAATCATATGAAGAGAAAGCTGATAATAATAGCAATGGGAAATGGCAAGGGAGTAATTATCCAAGCAATAGAGAGAAAAGCCATATGCTTTGCATAGAAATTGGAACTGCACAAATATGGTAATTGATTTCGTATTTTGACCTTTCATGCATTGGCATTCCATCTATTCCAGTTTCTCAACCAAAAAAAAAAAAAAATCACAAAAATAACAATAGCAACTTGAACAAGAACTTGGATCTGCTGCTACCTGTTTTTTTTTTTCTCTTTGTGAAATGATCATGTAAGCTTTTTAAAAAGAAATAAAGTGGAAAAAAAGAAATAAAGTGATATATATAAGACAAAGTTAGCTAAAATGGTCAAGCACCTGAACATTTTTCTCAAAGTGAATCACTTTGTGAAGCACTTAGCCTTGGTTTACTGCATTTCCATAAATGCCTTGGTGCAAAATAATGTATACAAGACAAGTAAAGGAATCTGTTTTCCATCATCAAAAGGACCCCTGCCCCACCATTCCCAACTATTTTATTTATTTGTGTTATCTTTTCTATCAGTGCATGCCTTACCTCTCAGTTACTTTCAAAGAAAGAAATTCTCAAGCCTATTTTTCTATTGTAAAACCATTTATTATATATTGGTGATCTAATGAGTTAGGACTCATATAAATATTTCACAAGAGTCTGGGATATATATCAATTTGGAATCTGAGATGCATATTGATTTACAGAAATAGCTTAAAGGAGGCATTGTATAATGCTGCATATCAAAACTGCACTGTTTTAACCTAAATACCCATTATCTTCCCCATTACCCCCAGGAGGCAGTTTTTACTCAATTGTCCTTGTACACTCAAGATTTGAACGTAGAACAGCCTACAACCTGTCATGAGACTTAATTATGAGAATATTGTCTGGGACTTTCTTAAGTTAATAAACTTTTTAGAACAGTTTTAGGTTCACAGCAAAATGGAGTGGAAAGTAGAGAACTCCCTTTAACCCCTTATTTTTCCTACCACAAACACAACCTCCCCACTAACAACATGCCATACCATGATGGTTACAATTCATGAACCTATACTGACACATCTGGGATCTTTTTTAGAGTGTTTTCACTAAAAAGATGCACAGGATACATTTCTGTATCAGAAATGTTTCAGAACCAAGAATCAGTGTTGCTTTTCTGAAGCAGTGGATTGGTTTGACAGACTATATCACTAATCATTTGTTTTTCTTGGTCTATTTTGATTAATGAAATGGTTGAAGCCAAGTATATGTCCAACTCTCAAGAGTCTGTCAGCATGTATTCTGTGAATTAATCTTAGTCCTGCCACATTTTATTTCCCCCAATTTCTTTTTCTTAACGCTCAGATATTTGTCTGGCTATTCATTAAATTCTTGCAATTTTGGCGTTTTTCTAAGTCATATTAACTTTTTGAAACAAAAAGGGATAAAAACAAATGATTTCATAAATAAAATATAGCTTATTTGAATTCAATTAGTAGCTTTTTAATTATCGTTTTTATTAGGGGGATAGATAAAAACTATCAAATTTTATTTTATTTGGTATCAATTTTCAGAACAATCTCTATACTAGCAGAAAATACAAAATTTGAAATGCTCCTTATACAAGGGAACATTTGCACTGATGAAAGTAACCAGGAGGCAACCCTAACACATATGTTGGGGACAATATATAAACATATTCCCTAAATTATGCACAGCATGTTTACTTAGTGGAACTTTGTATAACAAGTACATGTGGGCACAGTGATTATATTTGACCTGTATAATTAAGAAAGTGATTTGCTTAGCAAGTAATTTGTAATAAAATGCCTAACCAGTAATCATAAGCACAAGCCATATGTTTTTAAATATGACCCAAACATTTGCATAGTGTTTATGTATAATAAATTAAGGCAAAATGAAAAATCTGCTGACAAAAAATAAGTAGCAATAAGGGTAGAGCAATGTATTAAATCCTTCATTTTGGATCATTTAGGTAATGTTCCATTCATTTTAGATTCATGAATAGAAGCCTTTACAGATTGGACATGCATACCATAAATCTGGAGTTATCCATTATTAGGTGGCATTTTGCTGTTTACAGTTGTACATGTTTACTTTGTGCATAATTAACTGCATAATAGTGGTCTGTGTTTTGTACAGAATTTACACTCAGACTCTCATCAAAACAAATGACTCCAGAAAGTAGGACACTTCCATTAAGTTCCTTGCAATCAGCATTTCCTAATATAGGTTTACAGGAATGGTTTTGATTGTGATTGTTAGTATTTTCAGCAGCTAATGTATATGTTGGAGTTTAATTTATTAAACCCCTACGATGCATATATGGATGGGTAGAAGTAGAAGGAAATAGAGCATACCTAAGAATAGCCAAGAAGGAATTTCCATGAAAATATTAAGTGCACAGCCAAGGTAGACAGGCAATTGATCACTGTGTCATAATACAATGGATCAAATATACACCCCAGCTATTTTTTTTGCAGTGCACAATTGTGACAGCCAGATCAACAACTTGAGAAAGAGCAGGTCTCTGAAAACAAGCTGTCAGAGGAAGAATCAAGATTTATTCCAGCCACACCCTTTGTTTACAGCAAAATAAACTTACAGAAAATTTACCAAATTAACCAAAAGAAAACTTGTAGAATTAAATAACAAAGAATAAGCATAGATTAAATAAATGATAAAAGCACTGAGTGTGGATTTTATTGGTTAGGACTACTAGTTGAAGCAGAAGTTGATAAATTTTAAAAATCATGATAAATGAGACTGCATATGCAATGTCATTTATCTCAGTATATTTGTGTTCCTATCAACAGTTGGATAAAACATTAAATGGTCACTTTCTTTCAAGAAATGGTCATTTTAGGATAAAGAGGGAGAAATTAAATGGTTTAACCAGTTCTCAAGAAAAAAATGAAATCATATTCATAAGTTAATATATATTTTATAACAAAGTATGAACTTTTTAAAATTGGACCTTAAAACAAACATGTGATAAATAATAATTAGAATTAGTATTAAATAGTATTAAATACTAATTTCTCCTTTTCAGAATCTAAAACATTATTTAATAAAATAAGTTTGTTTTTTTTTAAGATCTTATTTATTTATTCATGAGAGACAGACAGAGAGAGAGAGAGAGAGAGAGAGAGAGGCAGAGACACAGGCAGGCAGAGGGAGAAGCAGGCTCCATGCAGGGAGCCCGATATAGGACTCAATCCCAGGTCTCCAGGATCATGCCCTTGGCCAAAGGCAGCACTAAACCGCTGAGCCACCTGGGCTGCCCTAATAAAATAAGTTTAAATAACATGTCATATATATAAAACAAATGACCCCCTAGAAATATTCACCATCAAAACTATAACTCCATATTATCTGCTTCCATTTAAAATATTTACTCCATTTTATAAAAAGTATTTTCTACCGTTTTTATTGATGATTTTTTCTTTTGTTAACTATTATCCTAAGTCTCTAAAGATGTAATTCTATGCATTAGATATTTCATGAAATGTTAAAATTTCATATAATATATCCAAGTAATTACTTTTCCAAACATTCTGAAGTGATATTTCACTTATAAAATTAGGTATTTTAAACCATCAGATCATACAATCAAAATCAAGAATCAATTCACTAGGATTCTGGCCGAGATGATGGGGTAATTCAAACAGAATCTCTATAACCACACCCTACCACTGCTTCACTTAGTATAATGGTTTTATATACATACACACATTAATATATACTTACATAGGTATCTAATGTATTTAGTATAACAGTTTTATATACACACATTTATATTTACATAGGTATCTAATATATTTGTATATATGTAAATATATAGTGATCATATGTAACATATATAAGTAAATATATAAAAACATTTAAAAAGTGTTCTTGGTAGAAACATGGTAAATGACAAATACTTCTATGGATCAGAATCAGACCAGAAATCCATATACATCTAAATATACAGAGATATAAACTATGCTCATAGTTGGGAAGATTTGCTATCACAAAGATGCTAAGCAAAACTATTATTTTCACTGCTCTGATAAAAACAAATAATCATTATGGTTTTTTCCTGGAGACTGGCAAAGTGAGACTCAGTTAATATCAACGAATACACAGCCAAAAATGTATAATTTTTAGAGAAAAACATAAAGTGAAAGATATTAAAAAGTTCACTGTAATTACTCATCTGGTCTCTACCACAATACTTTCGGTCCTAGGCACTGCTAGCCTTTGCAATTGAGATGGCGACATTTGGTGGTTCTCTCTGGCTGAGGAGACCTCACTTCAGCTCTTACTGTCATGTAAGTATCTATGATTCTGTGCCTCATCCTTGGGAGTTTTCCCTGCAGCCTCTGTTATGAGCCACCAATTTTTTTTTTTCCACCACAGTGGCTACAATGGAAAGCTGATTCACAAAGAACTGAGTTACTTAACACTCTTTTCTGTGGGGAAATGAAAGAACATCTAAGTCTCTCAATGCCAAGTAAGTTCCTATTGTCTCCGGGAACACTAAACTTAAGAAAGCCAGGGCCTGAGATACTTAAAGTTAGGTTAGGGAAGGTATCATCCACGTCCAGGAGATGCTCAACTGAAGAGGGTTAAGAATTAACAATCTTAACTTTAATTAATTAATGTGGTGAATAGTTGCTGTGCCTTTAAGGTTACTTCAATGAGGGCATATCCCCGATTTGTGCAGGAAAATTAAAAGAGCCTTGAGTCAAAGTCAACGGGTTTAAAAGTGTTTTGGGTAGGGGCCTGGCTGGCTCAGTTGGTGGAGCATGAGACTTGGGACTTCAGAGTCATGAGTTCAAGCATCATGCTGGGCACAGAGGCTACTAAAAGACAAACAAACAAACAACAACAACAGAAAGTTAAAAAGTGTCTTGAGTATGCTCCTTGAGGTATCCACACTTTACTTTCTTTGAGACATGTAAGCTTCGTCCTATGCCTATTCTGTCCTTTCTCACCTCCCTATTTCCCACCAGCATTTCTCTGGGGAAAAAAGTATGGATTTCACTTCTCCTCTCCAGGGCAACTAAGCCTTACTCCAACTGAAACCTTTGTCTATTATTACTTCAGCTTAGAGGCAAAGATTTACTGAGACATAGGGGCAGAAGAGAGGAAGATCAGAAACTGGAATCTAAATCAGGATATATACAAAATGTATTGCTTGTACCAATTTCCAAATATTCTTTTCCCATGAACTATTGTCACATATTGTGTTTTATGATGATTTTTAGATACATATGTTCATATACATTAGGATAAAGGACTAAGATTTCTTCTGTAGTTTGAAGTTAGTGAAGTGTTAGATTCACTTAAAAAATAAACAGGAAACTGAGATGCCTGGGTAGCTCAATTGGTTAAACATGGACTCTTGACTTCAACTCAGGTCATGATCTCAGAGTCATGGGATCCTGCCTCCCCTCGCCACCCTACCCCACCCACTGTTGGGCTCCACACTGGGTATGGAGCCTGCTTAAGATTTTCTCCTTCCCACTCGTTCTGCCTCACCCACCCCTGGGGTTGCACATACACTCACACACATGCTCTCTCTCTAAAAAAAAGAAAGAAAAGAAAAGAAAAAGAAAGAAAAGAAAAAAAGAAAAGAGAAAAAAGAGGAAACTAAGAAAACATTTAATATGCATGGTAGAAAAAACTTCAACTCTTAATATGTAAAATGTTATTGCAAATTAAAAATAAAATACAAATGTCAGGAAAAAAACAGTTAATGGACATAAGAAACTGTACTGTACAGAGTTTTTAGTTTAAAACAGAAGCTACTATAGCTAGAACACATGAAAATGGATTTATTAAAGTATTAGTAAATTTACAGAATTTCTAGGAGAAGAAAAAGAAAATAAATTCTGATACTACTTAACCAAAGTGAATGCCCAGTCACAGCAAGGGACTACTCCAGTAGAAATAATGTTCTTGCTACCACCTGCCACTGCTATCAGGCACCCAGGAAGCCAGGGATCTGACAATACAACTCCCAAATACTGTTGCATGAGGGGAAATAAGCAAACAAAATCTAAACACATGCCTGTGCTTGACAGAGGGTCTACATGGATTCCTACTGGTCT
This sequence comes from Nyctereutes procyonoides, assembly GCF_905146905.1. Lineage (NCBI taxonomy): Eukaryota > Metazoa > Chordata > Mammalia > Carnivora > Canidae > Nyctereutes > Nyctereutes procyonoides. Next base: position 61,490,705 of record NW_026575051.1, read on the forward strand.
ATTTCGGAAATAGATATTTGTCAGGCTTTATCTTAAGGAAGGCTGACTAAACAAGAGAAATGAGGCAATGCTGAATGAGTCAATTTGTTGTCACAATAGACAATTATAGAATGAATACAAATAGCCAAAATATAACAAGCTTGATTAGTAATCAAACCATGTATATGAAAATAACCAAACACCATTCTTCTTTATGAAATTGTCAGAGGTATCACAATACAGTATTTACTAGAATATGGATAAATATGTCCATGTATTATTTCCAAAAATATAAACGTGTAAGATGTTCTTGAAAGAGTATCGTTTATGTCAAAAGTTACCCAAATAATTATTCCTTTAACCAAATAATTTTACTTCAAAGAATCTATACTAAGGGAATAATACAAATTTAAGAATGTATCTATAAGGATTTTTCTATAAATATACTCTTCATTGCTGATTCTGTGACAGTATAGAGGTTTTATCAAACTAAATATCCAACTTTAGTGAATTGTTTAAATCAATTGTTCTGTATAATGGAATGACCCGCAGGCTACAAAATACATGGTGCAAAATACATGATGGATTTGTTGACATAAAGGGACATTTATGATATATCACCGAGTTAAAAAAAAAAAGAAAGAAAGTAAAATCAGTTTATACAGAAATATGTATAACATGATTCCATTTGTTATGCTAAATTTATATAGCTATATATACCTATGGGTAATTAGGAAATACATAAAAATGCTAATAAGGATTACCTGATAAATAATAATTCAGGCAATTGCTTCCTTTCTGTTTATATTTTTTCCCAATTTTACTAAGTGAACATGTACTAATTTTCAAGGGAAAGCAAAAAGTACATCAAGTAATGCAGTTACCACTGTCCATCATCCATACAGCTTTATCACTGCATTATCATCTCTCCTTCCCCCCTGCTATTTCCCTTCTAACTAGGATTTCCATACAAAATACAAATTTTCTGGCTAAATTTGAATTTCAGATCAACAATGACTGATATTTTAATATAAGTATATTCCAAATACTGCACGGCATCCTGTGTTAATTTGCTAAACATGGCAACTCTACTTCTAGCATCCCATACTTGTATATATATTCGGGAAGTTATGCAACCAAGGACATTTGCCAAAATAACAAAAGTAAAAACTTATATATGTGTAAAGCCTAGAACTCATACGACATTTTACATAAACTTTCATAGTTTTCTTAGTAACACTGTGAGGTACACAGAAGGAACCGAAGCTCAGAGACTTAAGGGATCTGATAATAAACATAGAGCTGAGAGGAAAATCCAGGTTTTTAACTTCAACTTGTGTTCTGCTATGTTAAAATGAAGTTCTATGGAGGACTCCAGTTTCATTACTGTCATGCTTGCCATTTTTATCAAGTTCTATGAATTTTAAGATATTTGAATAGAAAAATTCCTGTACTTGTTGTTGCATAGTGTTTTTCTTGTGGTAATCATTCAATCATGTACATGATATTTGCTTAAACAGAATATAAACAGGCTTTTTAGGTCATCCAAGAGTTAAATAGTATACTTTACTCACTCTCACTTTGAGTCACTCGCTCACTCCTACAGTTTCCTCTGGTTAAAATAACCCGACCCCTTCAACTAACTGAATCTCACCTTAATATTCATTTTGGACGTCAGTTTTCTCCTGCAATTTTTCCCAGGTGCCATAAGTTAAGTTCCTTGCTTTTTATAGATTTACAGATTCTCCTATACTTTCATAGCATGGTAGCTATCACTCTGTATGGTTGTGACCTGTTTGTCCTATGTCCTTATCTCGCTAGACTGTGAGTTCTCTGAAGACAGGCAGTTCTTGTTTATCTTCAAATTACCATACCCTTAACAATTTGAATCCATAAGTAAATAAATTGATCTATCTATCCACCCAATCAACCATCAATCAAAAAGTATAAGGGTCATGTATAAAGCTCTGTTTGTCTGACTTAATGAGTGGCTGTATTTTAGAGTAGTGTAGCAACACCTAATAGTTTTCTTTCATTTATCGAACCTAATCAGTATTATCTAACTGACTTTCTATATTGAGAAGCACTTCTCCAGGTTTACCAAAAAGAAAATGAAATAACAAAGAAATTAGCCTGCAAGGAGAAGTGTTGGCAGACAGCAAATAGTTTTAATATCAATTTTTCTTCTAGTGTTATTGAATACCTTTTCATTTACCCATTGACCATTTGAATATTTTCTTTGTGGGGAGGGGAAAACACCTATTTAGGTACTTTGTCCATTTTTTAATTGGATCATTTGGTCTTTTGATTGTTGTTGTATGAGTTCCTTACATATTTCAACATTAACCCTTCCTCGACATGGCTCTTGGCACTGATTTCAATTTTTTTTAATAGGAGACCTAAACCAGAATCGACAAAATAAAAAAATAAACAAGTGGGACTACATCAAACTTCTGCACAACAAATAAAACAATCAACAAAATGAAAAAGCAACCTATGGAATGAGAGAAAAAATATATATGTTAAATATTCTCTAGTTGATCTAGAGTAACAGATCAATTGCAAGTACTTGAGAAAACTCCTGTTCCCTGGGATATTGATATAAGAATGAACTATGTTGAGTTTGTAGTTATGCCTCCCTGTAGAGACCAGCACTGGTGATGTGTATATTACTGGTTTATTATTGATGTTCTGTGATAACAGTTGACATGCGTGGCATGCCAAGTGCTCCAATCACCCTTCAAGTGACCTGCTACAGAAGAGCACGGTTGACTTCTAGTCTCTAGCTGTCATATGTTTTGCTGGCCACACTTCCCCCATACTTCTAGCTAATGATTGAGCTTAGAAGAGCTCTTAAAATCATACCATACCTGCCCATTATGGGCCTCCTGACAGAATATATCTTTGACTTTTCTCTTCCGCCTTATGGGAGTCTTTTTGAGAAGGGCACTGGTGTCTAAAGCTCTTCCTGACCAACCCTCCTTTCTTCTTGCTCTCCTTTCACAGGGTTCAATCCTATACCAGGTATGAAGGCTTTCCCTCCTTTCTCCTGCTCTTCTTTTATCCTTCAAAAAGATTCACCCCAAATAAATCTCCTTCATGTCTCATCTAATCCCATTTTGTGTCTTCTTGGAGAATCTGAACTGATGCATTCATTAGGCTCTGAAGAGTGGTGGATATCCTCTTTTATGTCTTTATCTCTCTTTTTAGGCTCCAATGAATACCATTAGTCATTGAAAACAATGGTAATGAGTATGGATATTAATGTGACTCCATTATTACTGTAAAAATATGGCAAAACTATTATTTCTCATTATTGGGTCTGAATAAGCATTTTTATATGGAAAAATCCATTTCAACATTTAATTCTTGATTAATTCTAGTCTAATACTGCCTTATGCTATTCATGGAAACACTCAAAATCTGAAACCATTCTGGAAAGTAAAAGCAAGTTCAAAAATCTTAGTTTAATTATATTTATTTTCCAAAGCCTATGGTGCTACTAAGTGACCAGTAGTCTAAATCTATACAAGAGTATAGATCAAAATCCTTATGGTAAATAGTTGTTTTTCTTTCTTAATTTCTAATATGGATATTGAATTCTCAAAAGCAGAGATGGACCACACAGATGGCATGCTTAAGAGGAAAGTATTGTTGAATTAGGCACGCTGGTGCAAGGGAGAATTTTAAGCTGCTGACTGACTCCATTAATTCATGTAAGGAAGACAAAGATGTTGCCAAAGATGCTGTCTTGCCCCAAGTATGAATTTAAAAGCAGAAATGGTCATTTTTTTGCAACTAGTTCTTTTCTGTAGTAAGGACAATGCGATATGTAAGAATGTGAACAATAAACTGACAATGTGAAAAGTAACAGACTTAAAAAGCACATGGCATAGATTTAAAAAAAAGAGAGAGATTAAGGAAAAAAATGATGCAGAAATGCAATTTACCTAACTTCCCAGATATTTTCACTTTTAACCAATACTTATGTAAATCAGACCATAACAATTAGCAGTTACTGCATGTTTACCATGTGATAAACAATTTCCTAAGTGTTTTACATTCATTCTCCATTTAACTCTTAAGAGATCTTTAGAGCAGAGATACTATTTACCTAATTTGCAGATGAGGAAAATAATTACTTAAGAGGTAAATATTTTCCTCAAAGCATAACAACATTAACTGATGGATCATGGATTTAAATCCAATTTTAGATTCTACTACCCAAGCCCAAGTACAGTGCAGTACAATAACCCCCCACCTTAGCTATGAAATCTCTCCTTATCAATGAAGGATATGCTCCAAGACCCCAAGTAGATTCCTAAAATCACAAATAATACCAAACCCTATATATTCTATGCTTTTTCCTACACATGCACATCTATGATAAAAGTTTAATTTATAAACAAGACATAGTAAGAGATTAACAACAATAATAATAAAGCAGAGCAATTATAACAATATACTATAATAAAAGTTATGGGAATGTGCTCTCTCTCTCTCAAAATATCTTGTACCATACTCACCTTTCTTCTTGTAATAAAGTGGGATAATAAAATGCCTACAGGTGAATGGTGTAGGCATGGTGATATGTCAGGATACTTTGACCTTCTTACAATTCATCACAAGGAGGATCATCTAGTTTCAGACTACAATTTGCTAAAGGTAATTAAAACTGCAGATAAGAAAGAACTACTGCACTGACTTTTAACCAAATGTTCTGACCATCCTCTGTGGATAACTAAAACAAACAGACAAAAATCCCATTATCCTCTTTCTTATCTTGGAAATTCTCTTTTGGAGATCACCATTCAATACTTACCTATCAAGATGTATACATTTGTGTGTGTGCCTAAATTTCTTTGTGGAACAAGACAGGATACTACAAATGGCATGGAAATAATAAAACATATTTGTTTATGACCTCAAGATACTTCAAATCAGTGAGTTAGAACTAGAACACATTTATGCCATTAAGGTGCATTTATACTTTAGGCTTAAAAATACTGAAATTGAGAAGAAAGAAACTGGAATTAAGTTCTTGAGAAAACAATATGCTTGCTTTATGAATATACACATAACCTAAATTCTTAAAATAATTATTTAAAATTAGAGGATTCTATGCTCTAATTCTCCAAGTGACTTCAACCATCTCCAGTAAATTTTATGATCTTTAAGCACAAAGAGGTTTCAATCACCTCTATCCCCTAAGCAAGTAATAAATATTTATTGACATATAAATTTCAAATAAATGCCTCTTTTTTAGGATTCAAAGAAACATCAAGAATTATATTTTTCTCAAGCAAAAATGACTTATTCCTTGGCCAATTATTATGGCTTCTAGCAAGGTAATTTTGTCTTTGTTTCATTTGTAGACCTGGTACCCATTTCACCAATTTATAAATCTTCTTAAAATGCTTAATGAAGAGTTGAATTCATATATTCTATTTAAATAGAGACAGTGGTCAGATATTTGTCTTATATTTAATTATTGCAAAGCTCCACTTTTTATTTTAATATTAAGATGACTTTATTCCATTCTTATTGTTCTTAAAACTGGTTCTTGATTTATTTTTGCTTTGTCTTCCTAATTAGATATTCATTTTGACATTCTGGTCCCAGAAGAAATAACATTAACTCCATACTTATCCATCTGGTTATCTGTTATAGCTCGTGAATTGCTGCTTATAATTTTCCAGGGACATGTGGGCGCCCTTCCAGTTAGGCTATTAAAATCCCTTACACTCTAACAACATGCTAATTAATATCCTCTCACGTTTGTGGATGCACAGTAAAAACACAGCCATGTAGAGGAAATGTCTCTTCTTCAATATTGAAATGTAGAAATTTTAGATTAAACGTTAAGCCAGCAATTCTTTATATAACTACATCCTTCCAAGGAACCAAAACCTTTTATCTTCAATTTTATGAAAATGTTTAATTCACACATCATCTTAAAATTTAATACCTATCATTCTAAAAAAACTGCACTGCGAAGGAGTATCTTTTCAGCCACATTCAGAGAAGGGTGTTTCCTAGCAACCCCATACAATCAGAATCAATCCTTGGAAGAATTATGACTCAAAGTGCTGTTAAAAGTAATCATTTGCATGAAAAAGAGACCTATGTCTGTTCTGATTAGGAACAACAGTTCTTTCCTAATATTGGTCAGCTGCAGTCCAAAATCAGGCAGCTGTTTAGAGATGTCTTTGTTGTCATGAAATTTTGCCTGAGGGTAGTCAAACATCATATCCCCACAGACTGAGCACACAGGCCACTAAAACTTCAGATTAATCCAATCAGATATACCATCTCTCTACCACATTAAAATGTGTTACATTTTTTATTTTGTATACATTTCTTAACTCATTTTCATTTCCTTTTACCTGATAAGTATTCTTCACTGTTGAAGGATTAAACATTTTGTAATGATTTTATAGAGAATACAAATATAATTTGTATAAACATATATTTGTACATTGTCTTTTTCTTTACTAGGCAACTATTGTTGCCCCTGCATATAGATTCTACAACAGTTAGTTTCCAATTATAACTGTCTTTTTCAACATTTTCAGAATAACAGTATCAATCAAAGTGCTTTGATTATTCACTCTAGGAAAAAAATGTTTTATTTTTTTCAGATATAAGAATAAATACAATCATTCAGTAGATTAACTCCCCCACTTATTTTTCTTTTTACTGGAGCAAGTAGCTATTGTTGATCATTTCAGTTGCTTTGTTGTTGTTGTTTTGTCATTGCCCTTACATATCCAAAACAGACCTGCTGTCAAATGGATTGTATAAAGTGCAATTTGGATCTATCTAAAAACGCAAAATCTATCGAGATCCTATAAACTGCTAGTGACGCCTCAAAGACCACAGGCTAGGAACGACAACTTCTCTATTCCAAATTTAGAAATCATACATGTTATTCCTAGATCTAAGTTTTGGCATTGACTTTATAATAAATTTATCCCAGAAGGATACTAACAAGGTAAGTAAGCAGACAGTAAATATCAGAATAATTAGACTATTCTAAAAATATTACTTGAAATTAATTAGATAATAAATTACCCAAAACATAAATGAAGAATTCAAGATACCAGAAAGGAATGAACATATTTGTGGATATTGGATTATTTATTTAAGTATACACACTGATCCTCTTCTCAGTGAGTATACAATTATTAGGACAACAAAAATATGTATATTCATTACATTAAAATTATTTAATTTTAAAAGGATTAAAAGAACATTTTTATACAAAATTATTTTAGCAAACTAATAAATCTGTTGATTTTAAAATCTCTTCTTATACAAGCCATATAATTAATCTTTAATAAAGTTATAAAAGTCTAGAAATATGATTATCTATTTTACATAGTTTTAAGGAAACAAAAATCAAAAGAAAATCTCCTCCCAACCCAGAAAACTTCCCCACAAAGGCAGAAAAGAAAGAAAACAATTTTATTACTTAGTAAGTGTAAAACCAGAATGTTATATGCATCACATTGCAATCTGCTAAGAAATCTGCAAAGACAAGGGAAAAAAAAAAAAAAACACCTCACCCCTTTATATAGACAAGCAAATACAACCCATTATATATTTTTTTTTTCAAGATAAACAATGACTAGTCCTGAAGTAAGAGGACAGGAAGCACCATTCGTTCATATTAAATTTACCTGGTAGTTGGGGTCACCACTTGTGCTAGCCAACAAGCTTTATCCAAAGGAAAAAGAAATTTCTCATATTTTTGTGCCAGGAAGTAGTTTTGTAAGGTGAGCAGGACACCCACAGAAGTTGATGTCTACCCTCCCATAGAAACTGGGAGGTAAGAACTCATTCTTCCTTGATATTTACATTTCAAAGAGATGGTTCCCCAGTCCTTGAGAAAGACATTCCTGGCTCTTAAAACTTTCAAGAGTTTGATTTAGCTTTTAAAAAAATTTACATGCATTTCAATGAGACAGAGAAAGAATTTACAATTACAAGAATTCTAAAATAAATGCTGGAAGACAAGGCAAGGCAGGAAATTAAGTCTCATATTTTAAATTGTATTTACCCTTACAATAGATATGCATGATTCTGCCCTACCCTATGTGTAGCAAATCCTTACAAACTTAGCAATTCTCCATTTATTTTAATACCTCTAGCCATACACATTTCCAATTTTCTATCACTAATAACTTTACTGGCATTTGCTTTCTAAGAATTGTAGTTTTTAATTCCCAGATGATTTCTTACAGTAGGCTTTAAACAAACTGAGAGAACAAGAAATAGAGTTAAGAACTAGAGAAAATAAATAAATAAGTAAGTAAATCAATAAATAAATGGAACTAGAGGAAAATAGAGGTAAGAATGTCACTCCTGTTTAAGGAATGTAGAATAAATCCTGCTAAGTATATAGTAATATGTCAAAAAGCTAATATCTAATATGTCTATTATTTTTGAAGATTTTACTTTTTAATTTTTTCAGTAAAATAGCTTATTATTCTGGTTATACAAACAATACATACACACTATAAAACTGCAAATAGCATATATAAATATTAAGAAGAAATTATGGTTCATCTGACATCTCATATGTACACTGAGCTAAATTCATTATGCTGTGACTCATATTTCACAAACTGCAATTGAGTGTGTGCTCTTGATTTTTTTCCTTTAGGAGACAAAGGGAAGGATAATGAACACATGGCAAATATGTATATATGTAAAATGTAAACATTAATTCTAAAAATAAATTATACTCTATGGGAATTGCATACTGAATCAATCTTTTGGAGTCTAAACCAAATCTTCAATGGACAATATAAAAAAAAATGTCTATTTTGTCTTGTGCTGTACAGGATAGGTTCTTACTGACAAGAACTATAAAATGGCTAATTTATGCAAAATTTACTGGAAGAATATTTGGGACATAGAGGAGGAAGGGTAGAGGATCAGGCTTGGGACTCAGCAGAAACAATGGATGCTCCAGAAAGCAAAGAAACACATAGGAAGTAAGAATCCCAGCAAATCTCTCCCTGTTTGAAACTCTAGTCAAAGGGACAAGGGGGGACAAATAACTTCTAAACATTCATTCTCAGACTTGCATCAATTGCTTGAGATTCAAATTTCTGGGATAGAGCTCCTGATTAATCTTCCATGATGAAGACTTTGTATAGAACTGCCATCCTAGAAAGTCTACATACAGTAAGGAAGAATTATTTGCCCACTAGGAAATGAGGTACACTCAAGAAGGGATAATGGATTCTGTGCAACTAAAATTTGTCAAATTACCTTAACAGTGCTCAATAAATTTTTGTTCCTTGTATCTCTTTTAAATAATAAGAAATCATTTAATAATTTTAATAACAGTAAATAGCTGAGCTAAATATCATTTAATACGCTATATTAACATACCATTTAATATAAATGACACTCAGGTTTTTATTAAGTAAAAATAAAAATGAAAACTCCTAGGTACTGTGGTGTCAAAATGTGGTGTTTCTCTTGATTGGATGGGGTCCCCTAAATGTGGGGCCATGATTGAGTAAAAGCCAGTGGGGGCCCAGGTGGTGAAAGTATTCACCCGAGACAGGAAAAAGGATATAGAAGTCTACCGAATACTCTAAGGAAGCAGTGAGCAGGACAGCAGAAGAGAGACTGCCATGAGGTAGTGGTTGGGGGCTGCTTTTAAAGGAGGGAGAAGCAGACATATGGCCATACATGGAATTCTCCCTTTTTTGGTAACTGTGCCTGAGTGTAAGTAGCTCATTGGTTAGTTAGGACCTATGGATATCTTGAAGTGAGTCACCTGAAAAGCCTGTCTGTATTCAGCCAGGGGGTCACCGAGGGTCTTTTTGCGTTGATCAAGTTTCCATTACGCAAGCCTATTGTCTAAAAGTGTCCTCTATAGGTACAAAATGTAAACCATTGTCATAGAACTCACCCACAACCGTGTTCATACGAACACTGACTTGATTTCATACAAGGAACTAGCTCAGCAAGTTTCTGGATTCATGACTACCCTATTTCTGCTTTCTTAGTCAGTTATCCTCTATCTTATTCTGTTATCAGCTACTTACTACTCCTTAACTCACCTGTTTGTTATTTTGAATCTTCTCTTTCCTATATTTCATTTGCAAACTTTTTTAGTAAAGGCCATAGTTCACTGGTTGTTTTTGAACATTCATCCTCTGAATGTCTCCTAATTCTTGAGAGAAAAAAAAGTACCTGCATAAAACAATAACAGCAAGCAAAAGCTGGCTTAGAAAATAGCTGAATAATATCTTGAACAAGTTCCCAAAACATGAATCCTAATTTTTAAAAAAATGCTCTGCTGTGCAATTTCAATACCTGGGTTATGGCTCATTTTCTTGCTAAGGCCTCCCCACTCATTGCTTTTCCAAAAGGTGGAGCTAACCCGGAAGTCCTCCCCTTCCTCCAAACTTTTATTCCAAATAATTTCCTTCTAGAAAACACACACACACACGCACACACATACACACACACACAGAGGAAATACACTTTCCCTTCTTCCACAGAATCTCTGCTTTTCTCCAAAGTATTTGCATTTCCTGTACAGATCACCAGTGTCCAGCAAATACTTATATACAAAAACCTCATCACAGTTCTCCTGCTTTTTCTTCTATTTTAGATTCTCCAACTCTGTGCCACCAGCAAAGCTGAACTGGGCCTTGGGGACCCATAATTTAATGACCTTACATGCCTCCTCTTACAAATGTTCCCAGAATTTCTCTCAGTGGAAACTCTCACTCCTTAAAGGAATAGCAAAATGTTATCAAATGTTTATTTCTCTCCTCTGATTCAAGCAGAGGCAGGCATTGACCACATTAAAGCTGGAGTCAGAACTGTCTAGCAAAAATCTTAGGTCATGTGAATGTACCTAGTTAAAACTAAACAGCTTATTGGAAGACATGATGGAGAAGAAGTTTATTTTATTTTAAGGTTTTATTTATTTATTTATTCATTACAGACACAGAGAGAGAGAGAGAGAGAGAGAGAGGCAGAGGGAGAAGCAGGCTCCATGCAGGGAGCCCGACACCGGACTTGATGCCCAGAATCCAGGATCACGCCCTGGGCTGAAGGCAGGCGTCAAACCACTGAGCCACTCAGGGATCCTCTAGAAGTTTAATCAGTCTTACTGTCTGGGAAGAGGAGGAAATTTGGAAGTGAGTCTTGACTGAATATCTGTAACTGTAACACTGCATTAAGCCTAGCTTGGGTTTAAATCAACACACATATATGGGGCACCGGGGTGGTGTCTCAGTCAATTAAGCATCTAACTCTTGGTTTCAGCTCAGGCTGTGACCTCTGGATCCTGGGATCAAGCCCTGCATCAGGCTTCAAGCGCAGTGCAGAGTCTGCTTGAGATTCTCACTCCCTCTCCCTCTGCCTCTCCTGCTTTGTGCTTGCTTTCTCTCTTTCTCTCACTCTCTTGCTCTCTCCCAAATAAATAAATAAATCTTAAAAAAAAAAAGCCAACAGATAAAAACATACACATTCTCAACTCTATTACAAATACAAGAGTCAAACATACGGATCAACACAACAGCTTTTTCATCAATTTGAGTTGGAGTTGACTATTTGAAATTGGCCCCAAAGCAGACTAACATGCTCTCTATAAATCTAGACCTTAGTACACCAAGAGTGTTCAAAAGACAGACACACCAGACACATCTGTGAAAGTTATTCACTGTTTCAAACCCACTAGCCCTTATGTTCTGACCTTGCTACCAAGTGTTGCCTATAGTTCAACAGCATGGGCATCACCTGGGAGTTTGCTGGAAATGCAAAATTTCAGGCTCCAGCTGAGACCTACTGATTCAGAGCCTGCATGTTAGCAAGATCCCTATGGGATATGAACACACCATTATATTTGAAAAGTGCTGTTCTACTCTGAGATATGGGCTTCCAATGTTTCTCATATTTCTCCAGGATCCTCCCTTACAGATTCTGAAGTAGCAGGATAGATATTGAACATCCACATTTTTATAAAATCACCCCATATAATTCTTACTATCTTGGAAGTTTGGAGAAAGTAAATCAGCACTTTAGAAATATTAATGGCATATGAGCCATCTAAGAGTTTTGCTAAAAAGCAGGTTCTGATTCAATGGTCTTGGGTAAAGCCAAGATTCTGAAATAGGAGGTTGAGGAGAACAAGGCCCACTCTCCAACCTATTTCCCATTTTAAATTATACTCAGTGAACTTTCAATTACCATTGCCCCAAGATAATTGAGTCCATAAATCGTCATAAAATTACAATAGCAAAATGTGAGAAAACAAAACCAAAATTTCCCAAATTTCAACAATGTTAATGGCCCTACACCTTCTCAGGGAAAAACTGATATCTAAAGATTATTTCATCTTCCCTCCTAAATATCAAAGTAAATTCAAAGGTATAAGATAATGTTAAAAACCAAAATCACCTCCCCCAGATTTTTGAACCCCGCTCTTGACTCACTAACTCAGAACCTCTTGGAACAGAGCCAGAAAATCCATTTCAAATAAGTCCCCAGCTGAGGCTGATGTTCTTGGTCTGGGATCAATGCTATGAGGGAAAAAATGCATTAGAAGAAGCCAATATGGCTCACCTAGCAAAACTTAGAGCCTTTTTTTAAAAAAAAAAAAAAAAAAAAAAAAAAGAAGTGTTCCTTTATTAAGGCAAGTCTTTACTGGAACTAAGAGCCTTTCCTTTTTGGTGATACTATGCCTTTAGCCATGCTACTTAAGTCAAAATCAGCAGCAAAGCCTTTCCTGGCATTCAGGCCTGTGCCAATTGAAAAATGAATCTGTCACTGGTGAACAACAGATGGCTTTCACTCTGTAACTGGAAAAAATTGAGTAAATCTAATAAATTAAAGTTGTTAGTTTGTTTCCAAAATGAATGTTTGAGTGCATTCAAAGGGTTTTCTGGCTTATGTACCTTATTTTGGGACTTATGAAAGCTAATAAATCAGACTTCTATTCAGATATGATCTAATGTCAAAGTGGAAACAATGGTAGTTTTAGTCCTGACACAGTTGAAACAGAAAATGCAACCTGAACCTTATAAGAAAATAAAATTTTCAAAATGCACACACTTCTTCCCCAATTCTACTCAAGGAGAATCTACTTATCTGTTGAGCTCCAAGAGCAGAAAGAAAACCACACCCCTACCTTGTTTCTCAGATGGCCCTGGACCAATCTCCTAGGACCACTGACAAGAGGGCAGGAGCAAAAGGAGGTGGTTACTGCCCTGTACACACTGAGACACAATGGAGAGCAATCCTCCCTTCCCATATCATTAATCAAACTGGCAAATTACTCCTTTGCCCGAAGACGAATGAAAAATTGAATAAAAGGGTCATGTTATCTTTCCAGTAGTTCCTCTCCTATAAAGTAGAGTGGAAATTTCTTCATGGAAATGGGAAGGAAAAATAAATGTGTCATAACTCGTCTTAAGGGCCAAGAGGGGGTTGAAGGAATGTGTGCATTTTTAAAACTGAGCAACATTTGCTACCAATGGTTTGATTCCATTTTAGTGACTCATATTTTTGTTTATTGCTTTAACATTTAAGAAGAGCGTAATATTTAACCAAATGTAACCAAATTTTTAAAAAGTGCTTTATATCATAATGATAAAGAACCAATCTTTTGGGTCCCCTGGGTGGCTCAGTGGTTGAGCATCTGCCTTTGGCCAGGTCATGATCCCACGGTCCTAGGATCGAGTCCCACATCGGGATCCCTGCATGGAGCCTGCTTCTCCCTCTGCCTATGTCTCTGCCTGTCTCTGTCTCTCATGAATAAATAAATAAAATATTTTTTTTTAAAAAAAAGAAACAATTTTTTATCCACATCTACCAAAGGCTGTTTTTAGCAGTAGCATCTCCCTTCTAGAAATTCCACATGTTGGAGTGGGAAGAGCAATCCCTGAACCAAAAGTGACCACTCTGCACTCTTAGACATAACTGGTCCAGAGCTCATCATCTTGTTCAAGCTGGGCCAAATTTGCTCCCCGTAAGAGTTTAAAATTAAAATTTAATGATGCATTGTTAATCTGGTTATTATTTTGATTGACAGGTATTAGTCACCATATCACAACAGAGAAAACTGACCTGCAGTATGAAGAGAATAAAATAGACTCACAAAAATGGGTAGAGGTGAAAGGAGCAGAAAGTGGTTCCAGATCTTTTCAAATTTTTCTGAGACCAAGGTGGCCACTTCCTCTTAGTTTCCATAAGATACCTCTAGGTTTTACCTTAAATAAGCAGGTTACCTTTACTTGAAATAATAAGATCCCAACTGATGTATCTACTTCCTCCCATTTCCTCAAGTTCCCAAGATACACATACGTCAGCTGCTCAATATCATTACATGATGAGGACAAATCTCTCAGTTAATGTCCCCTTCTTGGTACTGGTCTGTGATTTGGTTGTTTTAATGAGGCAAAGGCTATACTAATGAGGCAAAGGCTATTAATTTCTCAAATTTACTTTTCCCATTGCAATTCTTTTTTAAGATGAATAATGAAGAACAAGTGTTAGACAAAAAATACACAGGCTTTATTCTATTTAGTTCAGACAGCTCTTAGTGATCACATACTATATGACAAGTAGGCCCTGTACTAAAAATGGGAAGTCAAAGATGTTCATATAATCCATGTTCTTAGGAAAATTGCAAGCTGGTTGTAAGGACAAGTAAAATCAAATAAGCAAATTAACAAGCCTATTACAATAGAATGACTTATAAATAAATTTTGAGCAAGATGCTATGCTAAAGAAGAAGAGGAAATGCTAAATTTTACTTTGGGAACTTGAGGAAGACATTACAGAGATCAAATGTGAACTGTGCTTGAAGTAGAGGTAGCTGCATAAATATAGTTACAAATCATGAAAAGTGCATATTCATTAAAGAAATGCTGGCTGCACTGAAGGCTAAAGAGGTGGACTGAGGCCTACTTGTTGAGGTTCCTGCTAAGGTGACAGTTCAGCATCCCTGAAGCAAGGAGGAGACTCCAAAGGTCTTTAAGGAAATAATTTCACCAGACCTATGTTTTAGAAAAAATAACCCTCAGAAATGTGAATGTGATTGTGTAGGGATGCTACTCAAACCAGGAACTTATTTAAAAAGTTACTGCAGGAGTGCCCATCTATTGGTTTCAGTTCAGGTCATGATCTCAGGATTGTGGGATGAAGCCCTATGCTTTAGATTCTCTCTCTCTCTCTCTCTCTTTCTCTCTCTTTCTCAAAGAAATCTTTTAAAAACAATAAAGCCCTGAACACTTTTTTAAATTAAATTAATTTATTTAGAGTGCTTGTGGGGAAGAGGGGCACAGGGAAAGGGAAAGAGAGAAGATGCAGCCTTCAGTGGAGCCCAGCATGGGCCTCAATCCCACCAGAGAGATCCTAACCTGAGCTGAAATCAAGAGTTGGACACTCACCAGACTGAGCTACCCAGGCACGCTAAAGTACTGAACATTTATTTTTAAAGATTTTATTTATTTATTCATGAAAGACACACACAGAGAGACATAGACACAGACAGAGGGAGAAGCAGGCTCCTCACAGGAAGCCTGATGCAGAACTCGATCCCCGGATCCAGGATCACACCCTGAGCCAAAGGCAGACACTCAACTGCTGAGCCCCCCAGGGGTCCCAGCATTGAACATTTCTAAAAATGGCTTTAGTACCAACAATTTTCACCAACTGCAGAAACTTCTATAAACCAAGCAATTCACTCCTACAACTAAATTTATACATACCCGCATGAAAGTTTATATAAAGTAATATGCAAAATATACACATATATAGCAAATCTATATACATATGGCTAATCTACATATTTGTCAACAGTCTAATGGAAGTACAAACTCATGACTCTTGGATCTCAAGAAATAATACTACGATAATGAGAGGAAAGAAGACTTGACTTCCCTAGTGAGCAGTTTAACAGGCATACTTTGGTTCTGGGCACCTGTGATTACTGAAATGTTACTTCCGAAATTTCCATGAAAAAAAAAAAGTTATATTTCCTCAGTATATTTAAGGTAAGTGGAAAACTACAGACAAATATAGGGAAAATATGCTGCACAAGAAATATACTGTTGATCAGAGCAAATTTATAGACCACTGTTAATCTGTGGAATTTATGCTGATTTCCCCTTCGTTAAAATTAATGGAGCAAACCCTCTCTCTGCTAGGAAACAAAGACAAGTCATATTTTCTGACCTTGAAAGTACCAAGCAAGTTTGGTGAGTCCCTCAGGAATGTAAGTACAGCCTGGTACTCTTCTGCTGCTTAGGATTAATTGTGTCAGGTGATTACTTCAAAGTAACATTATAAAAAGGAAAAGCTGCATTTTTATCTTTCTGTCCCATACAGAGATAAGAAGGCAAAAAACTCTTATATCTCCATGAATATATATCTTCTTCTTGGGGTTTTTTAAGTGATAGAAAAATCCAGTTCATAACTAATACAGTTATAATATAAAGTATCATGAAACCTTACATTATATTTTGATATACAAAAGAAACAAAGATAGAACACAGTGTATTTTAGATGGCTGTTAAAAATGTGTACAGGCATCAGCTATAACTCAGGGATAATGACGCCTTCTAAGGGGTTGTTTTGAGGATTAAATAAAAGCAGCATGTGAAAGTCCTTCTTAAACTATAAAACACTTCGTACTGTAATTCAGAGGCTATAGGTCCTAGAGAAAATTAAAGGATAAGTCTTTTAGGAAGCATGGACCTAGGACCGTCAGCCTCAATAATAATTGCCTGTGGAGCCTTCAAGTTTTGAGAACACTTGACATGAAACATGAGAATACAGAGAAATATTTTTCTCACTGGGTATAAAATTAAAGAAGTTTTAGGTACTTATAAATAGATAAATATCTACAAAGATAATTGTAATCCTGGATTTGTGTGTACTGCTCAAAAATCATGAATGTGGGAAGGTTAGAGTTCTATAAATGGGAGCATACACCTAATCCTCCTCTAACTCCAAAATCTAGTAATAACAAGGTACTGTAGTTTGTCCATTATGTGCAAAGGTATTGAAGTTAATCATCCTGAGGCCACATCTTGGTTTCCATAACTTCATCAATGCATGATATTGAACCGATTATATAATCTTGTTGACATTCTCAAATTTACTGATATATTCAACTTTACCGAGTGCCTGCTACGTGCGAGGCTGAAGGACACAGTCAGGTATCACACAGCTTACTGCAGCTGAGGGAGGGCAGCCAATTGGAGAATCAATTATACTGGAGCTCAATAAATGCCAGTATAAGAAAATAGTGGATGCTATAAGGAAGCATATAACCTGTGCCAGAGAAGTAAAAGTCAGGAAACATTTCTTAGAGCTGAACATACAGGATGCAGAAGTTAGCTTCCTGGAGAAGACACAGAAGCAATGACACTGCTGAAAGAAACAGCTTTTGCAAAAGCTGAGAAACAAGAGAGGGCAGGACATGGTAGAGGAACTGAAAAAAGGCATCATTTTGGCTGCAGCAGTGTGTGTGACAACAGTGATAAAGGATAAGGTGGGAGGTTGATAGGGCCACATCATAAAGGATCTTTTTGAAACTTGTACAGGTACTTTATCCTGAGGCAAGAGGAAATCATAAAGTTGCTTTAAACAAGAAGGTCACATCAGATTTGAGGTTGTTAAAGATGATTGCCAAAGGTTGTTGAGATGACAGGCTATGGCTTGGGATCTGAATGAAGAATGTGAAGAAGGGAAAAGACAAACATGGAGAGAAAGTGAAAGATTTAAAAGAACAGAAGAGTTGACGGGGTAAAACATTATACAGAGCAATGGAATGAATGTGGGGACGGTTGTCTCCAGAGAGTAGCTTTGTGAAAACAATACTCTGGTGAAGTCATTTCAAGTGCTCCAAGGCTCTTGGTTACAGCCCACAGGAACAAGGAGTTGAACATGCATTGAGATAATCATGGTAAAGTTGCAGAGGTAATGGGGCATCCTATGATTTCTCTTAGACCATTTTCCCCATGCGGGTGTTCTGTTTTTTGGTAGAGTTTTTTGGTTGATTGAATTTTTGTTATCATGGTAAGTTCTCAAATTCAGATCTGTGCATAAAGGGGAGATAGTGCTTGGTCACCTAGCCTAATCAAAATAAACTTTTTTGGGATCCCTGGGTGGCTCAGCAGTTTAGTGGCTGCCTTTGGCCCAGGGCATGATCCTGGAGTCCCCAGATCAAGTCCCACATTGGGCTCCCTAAATGGAGCCTGCTTCTCCCTCTGCCTGTGTCTCTGCCTCTGTGTGTGTGTGTGTGTGTCTTTCATGAATGAATGAATGAATGAGTGAATGAATGAATAAATAAATAAATAAAATCTTTAAAAAATAAAAAAAATAAAGCTTTCTTATGGTCTATCCCATTTATTGGGGTTACACATTGGTAAGGTGGGGTAAGAACCCTAGTTAACAATAAAGTGCCACTATAGTTTATGTTGTTTCCTTGAGAACTGTGAAAGGAGATGTTCCTGTGGAGTGCTGAAGGAGGGTATTCCTGGGTCCCCATTTTCATGTCATCATTTTATTTTAAAAGCTTCCCATTCCATACCAAGCAAGAGACAAAAAACAAACATTAATTAATCAGGGTTTTTTTAGATAATTAAAGTTAATAAAAAATACTGAAAGCAGTCAGTGGATCCAGGGAGTGGAAGCATTATGAACAAGAAAACTGTTCATAATGAATGAGAAGTTGAAATCATGCTAACATCTCAGTGTTTTATTCTTTATGTTATACAGGTAGCATATTATAGCTAATAGAACAATTTCTTGTTGGTTCAACCCAAATATATCTTTGATTGTGGTATAGGGGCAACATCATTTAATATCTAAAACAAAAGGCCTAATTTATTACTTTTCCTTTTCAAGGAAAAAAGATCTAAGTGGTAAATACAAATGACTAGATTGAATAAAATGGTATAAAGAGCATTAAAGTCAGTGTTATCCACATTCATAAAGATTAAATCTATATCCACATTTATAAGGATTAAATATAATAAAGTCCTAAATTAATTATGGAATGTTACAAATTTAAGAAAATGTGGAACTTCTGTTAGATAAAGGTAAAGAACGTAGATGATTGTAGTCTGTAAATTCTAACCAAAGTGACTATAGCTTTGCTCCTTGATGTATAACTGCATTTTGGTATGGAATATCTCAGAGTATACATGTCAGGAAGTCATCTTATTTCTTTAGGTGAGAAAATGGTCCATGCTACACGTTGGGGTTAATAGGTCATATATTTTTGTTACATAGTGTGCACCAAGCAACAAAATATTTCTTCTTTATAAAGAAATTTTCATCTGGTCAACAAGAATGTTGGATAATATGCACTCTGATAGAAATTGTTCTAGAAACCGGCCATGAGTGAGGGTAGTGACTGGTGGCAAATTTTGTGTTGGCACAACTCTAAAGGCAATCCCAGATGAAACAGCCAATAGATTTGAGTGTTAGTCTCAGGGAAAAAACCAACATTGGACATAGTATCCAGAATGTTCTTAGACAAGTAAGGAAGCTAAACAAAGCAGATGTACAAAATTTAAACTAATTCAGGCAAAATCTCAAGTGCTATACCTAGCACAAACCTGGGCATACAGCAGAGGTTATCTACATTTTATTAAAAATTGTGCCAATCAGGATTAATCAGTCATTGGAAAATTGACGCCAACCTTAATTCTCTCCTAAATTTAGGACATCATGGCTATTTATTATATAGAGAGATATCAGTAAAAAAAAAAAAAGAGAGAGAGAGAGAGATATCAGTTATATATTAACATCTTCTATTGCTTTTCTCCCTAACCAGAACGTTCAAGAAATCGGCAAATAGGAGTAAATAAGGATCTTGACTTCCTTAGACAAATGTGGGCACACAGTGGAAACCAGTGCAAAACCTTTGTGTTCTCAGTCCCCCTTATGGGGAACCGAAAAACGCTTTACTTAAGCAAGCAGCTCACGCAAGGCAGTATCCAGGCCACAAAGATTAGATTATTGTAACTCCCTGTTGGCTGACTTGCTCCATAAGGCCTTCCATAAACTCCAGCTGGCGAAGGACAAAGCAGCCAGGTTCCCTCTGAAAAGGGCAAAATTAATCAAAATATATTTCTCCCTATCTGAAACCCCTATGTTAGCTACTGGTTAAAAAATATAAAGTAGTGTCCTGATTTTTAAATTACTCTTTTAATTCAGGGGGTAATATCTGGCCCAACTCCAATGCGGTTTTTACAATCTCTCAGCAATTTATGTTTCCTGGCCAGCTTCTGAACTCTGCTGAAACAAATCTGCTTCAAGTCCCAAGACCATTTCAGGGTTTTATGAAACAAGGGTATTCCTATAATCTTTACCATGTATAATTCTGCTTTGATTACAATGCATTAGCTTTGGAATTATATTAACTTAGATAAAATTTTGTAGCAAGTATCCCTTGGAATAACATAGAATGATGTAATTTTATTTCTTGTTACCCAAGGGTAATTAGACATTTCCTTCAGTTTGGGCTTAGAGTGGAAACTAAAGACTAGAATGTACAGATCAAATATCCTTTAAAAAGGTGTCCGCTAGTATGAATGAACACACACACCGGCATGCATGCATCCACAAATTATTTGTATTGCTAAGCTCAAAATCGAACATAGATATATATAGGGACTTTGGCAATAGAGTATGTTCTCTTGTTAAGTAGCCAAATCGATCTCACTTAATTGACTGAAAGCAAAACAAACTAAAAAATGGTGTGAACCTTTTGGGTATTCAAACAACACAACCAAGTGTATAATGTTTATTAATCAAAGCTGAGGATGCAGGTTAAACACACCCAGAAATATGGAAAGGTCAATGAAAAACTTCCTTTACCTGCCCTTAGAGTTCTAGTAAAGTTCGAAGAATCTGGTAGAACTAGAGGTCTGTTGAGTTTCTTCAGTGGTACAGTTTCAGTCCAAAATCCTCCCCAGGAGGATCATCATTCCAGAAGAAATTTGAATCTACTTTCCCTAACAGTCATCCCTTCATATTGTAATGTCAGTGGATCCAGCAACATTGTCTTGTTGGATTTATTAAACAAAATAAGTAATGGTGGGATCCCTGGGTGGTACAGCGGTTTGGCGCCTGCCTTTGGCCCAGGGCGTGATCCTGGAGACCCGGGATCGAATCCCACGTCGGGCTCCTGGTGCATGGAGCCTGCTTCTCCCTCTGCCTATGTCTCTGCCTCTCTCTCCTCTCTCTCTCTGTGTGTGTGTGTGTGTGACTATCATAAATAAATAAAAATTAAAAAAAAAATAAGTAATGGCTTCCTTCAAATCAACTTATAGCCAAAGATAAGGATCTACCACTGGCTGAACACCTATTTTACATCTGATATTCTGTATATTATTTATGTTTATACCAAATTGACAAGATACATATTATTCTGCTAATTTCCTTACTTTACTAAATTAAATACTATAAATATTTATATATAAGAAAAATCAGCATAATTAAGTATTTTCTATAATACATAAAAGTTAATCATGTATTTTTAACATCATTGGCTAAAAAATCAATTGAGCAAAGCAGGTGGATTTCAGAAATAAGTTATAACTTGGAGGAAGCAATCAGCTTCCTCCAAAGTGCAAGTTTTACACTTTACAACTTTGCTCGGAGGACAGCAACAGATGCAGGGTGGTACAGGGTGGCTAAAACCTCAGTAGAAAGTCAACCATCTTTCTTGGTGAATAAATCTAAGGAAAAAGCCTGTAGCACCTAGGGCTGCCAGAGAGTGAGATGGGGAGTGCAGGGAATCTCAGAAAGGAATGAGCCAGTGAAGGGAAACTTTAGATTCTACATGTAAAATTTGATCCACGTCTCTGACCCTTGAATCACACATTTGAATATCAGACTTCTCAAAATTTGAAGTTAGAATTCAATTGCCATACATCTCAATTAAAAAAAAAAAAAGAAGAAGTTTGTAGGGGCACCAGGGTTGCTCAGTTGCTTAAGGGTCTGTCTGCTTTTAGCTCAGGTCATGATCCCAGGGTTCTGGGATATAGCCCCAAGTTGGGCTCCCTGCTCAGAGGGGAGCCTGCTTCTCCCTCTCCCTCAGCCTCTGCCTGCCACTCCACCTGCTTGTGCACTCCCACTTTCTCTCTCTCCCTGCCAAATAAATAAAATTAAAATAAAAAGTTTGTATTTGAGCTAACCAAGACAATTGTCTATTAAACCCAAAATATCAATACCTCTCAGAATATAACAGAAACCAGAGTTCCCAAAAAGAAATATTTGATGTATAAGAAAAAAAAACAAAAGTACTCAACACATGAAGAACTCAGACAAATGGACTCATTCTCAAGAGAAAGAAAATCAGGGATCCCTGGGTGGCGCAGCGGTTTGGCGCCTGCCTTTGGCCCAGGGAGCAATCCTGGAGACCCGGGATTGAATCCCATGTGGCTCCCTGCATGGAGCCTGCTTCTCCCTCTGCCTCTGTCTCTGCCATTCTCTCTCTCTGTGTGACTATCATGAATAAATAAATAAAATCTTTAAAAAAAATCAACAAAGATTAATCCCACAATGACAGTAATATTGAAGTTTCCAGAGAAAAACTTTAGGTTTAATATTATAATATGCTAATCAGGCAAAATAAACTACACTAACAATGAATGAAAATGGATAGATTTCAGGGAAATACAAAATATTGAAAAGAACCATGTGCAAATTTAGAACTGAAAAATACATCCCCAGGGGGTAGGGGAAGGAGAAGGAGGAAGAGGAGGGGGAGAAGAAGGAAGGAGAAGAAGAAACTTAAATACTGGATGGGCTTAATAGCAGAATGGAATGGCAATATAAAAAAGTCAACAAACTTAATGCTAAATCAGTGAAATTCCTTCACCTAAAAAAGATTTTTACAATTGGGGGAAAAATGGTCAGAGTCTTAGGTAACTGTGGCACAAAATTAAAAGACCTAACATCTATGTAACTGAAAAGTCCAAAAGAGGAAAAGGAGAATAAGGAAAAGAATTTTGAAATCTAATAAAGGACTATTATCCAAAATAGACAACCCTTAAAAATCAACTGTAAGAAAATAATTAAAGAATGGGCAGAGACCTTAACAGACGCAGCATTAAAGAGGATATACAGATGGCAAATAAGCATATGAAAAGATGCCCCACATCATTTGTGACCAGGGAAATGCAAATAGAAACAATGAGATACCTCTACAAACTTATTAGAATGGCCAAAATCCAGAATACTGACAACACCAAATGCTGATGAGCTTGTGGAGCAACATAAATTCTCATTCGATTCTGGTAGAAATACAAAATGGTGTAGCTACTTTGGAAGAGAGTTTGGTGGTTTCTTACAAAACTGAACATACTATCAACATGTGATCCAGCAATCACACTTCTCGGTACTTTCCTGAAGGAAGTGAAAATTTATTTCCACACGAAAAGCTTCAGTTATGTTTACAGCAGCTTTATTCGTATTTGTGAAAACTTGGAAGCAACCAAAATGTTCTTTAGTAGGTAGATGGATAAACTGGTATATCCAGATGGGATATTTATTATTCAGTGCTACAAAGAAATCTGCTCTCAAGTCACAATAAGACATGGAGGAACCTTAAATGCATAGGCAATATTGTGATTTATAAGAAATATACATTTCATCATCTAGGTAATCATAATATAGTTCTGATATATATTTGATCTTCATTTACAGTTCCTGGCTCACAGCTCCCAAAAGTCCATAGAATTTCCTAAGCATTGAGAGAGATAAAGGTGTCTTTTGTTACGTGAATGGAGGAACTTCTGGAAGCATCTGAGGATGGAGGACAGTTGCCAAGAGAACTAACCATGTGATTAGAGAGTTGGGAACTTCTAGTCCCACCTCTGGGGAGGGGAGAAGGACTAGGGGTTGAATGTCACCAATAGGCAAGGATTTAATCAATCATGCCTATGTAATGAAGTTTCCATAAAAATCCTGAAAGGACAGAATTCAGAGAGCTTCCGGGTTGGTGAAATCATTGAGATGTGAAGAGAATGGGACACCTGGAAGAGGCATAGAAGCTCTCATCTTTTCCTCATACCTTGCTGGCTCTATGCTTCTCTTCCATCTGGTTGTTCTGAGTTATATCTTTTTATAGTAAACTGGTGATCTAGTAAGTAAAATGTTTCACTGAGTTCTGAAAGCTGCTCTTAGCAAATTAATTGAACCCAAGGAGGAGGTCATAGGAACCTCTAATTTATAATCAGTTGGTTAGAAGTACAGGTAGTAACCTGGATTTGCAACCCAAGTCTGAATTCCAAGGAGGGAGCCATGGGAATTTCCAATCTGTAGCCAATTGGTCAGAAGCAGAGGCAACAACCTAGACTTGAGATTGGTATCTTAACTGAGGGGTGATGGTAGGTCATACTGTAGGACAGAACCTGTGGAATCTGATGTGATAGCCAGGTACACGGTGTCAGAATCCAATCCTATTAAAGGACACTCAGTTGGTGTCCCAAGAATCGATTATTGGTGTGGGGTATTCCCTTCCAACTCCTCACATTGGAGTCAGTACTAAACCGATTTAGCAGATAACTAAGTGAAAGAAGTCAATCTGAAAGAGCTACATACCATGAGTCCATCTATAGGACATTCTGGAAAAATCAAAACAAAGACAATACAAAGGACTGATGGTTGCCAGAGTTTGGGATGGTGGGAAAGGATGAATAAGCAAAGCACAGAGGATTTTTAAGCTAAGGAAGAGCCTCTGTATGATACTAACTTGTCTTTATACATTTGTCCTAATCCATAAAATGTACAACACCAAGAGTAAACCCTAAGTAAATGATGAACTTTAGATGATCATGATGTGTTAATGAAGGGTTCATGTACTGTAACATATGTACATACTATGGTGCAGGGATGTTGACAATGAGGGAGGCTCTACCTATGTTGGATGAGAAGGTATATGGGAAATCTCTGTACCCGCCTCTCAGTTTTGCTATGAACCTAAAACTGCTCTAAAAATGTAAAGTCTTGGGACGCCTGGTAACTCAGTGGTTAAGTGTCTGCCTTCTGCTCAGAGCGTGATCCTGGAGTCCCAGGATCGAGTCCCATATCCAGCTCCCTGCATGGAGCCTGTTTCTCCCTCTGTCTATGTCTCTACCTCTCTCTGTGTGTCTCTCATGAATAAATAAATAAAATTTAAAAACAAAAATAAATAAAAATTTAAAGTCTTCATCAAAATTTTAAAAACATACATATTTGAAGAAAAAACAGCTGAACATTTATCAAATTTGGTTATGATGCATAAATAAATGAATTCAAAAAGTTAAGCACATCCCATGGAGAATAAATAAAACCACAGCTTGACATATCTAAATTAGATTACTAAAAAAAAAAAATCAAAGATAAAAATCTTAAAAGTAGAAAACAATGAAATATTATATAAAGGGCACATCTATTGAAATGACTACAGATTTCTCAAAAAGCACTGGAGTCAGTATCCAGTGGAAAACATCTTAAAACTGCTGGTTAGAAAAAGAAAAATATAAATCCAAAATTCTACATCCAGCCAAACATTTTATCCTTCAAGAATAAAGGAAAATAGACATTTCAGATAAAGAAAACTAAGAGAATTTAGTTTTACACAATGCTATAGAAAAGCTAAAACAAAACAAAACAAAATTTTCAGCCTGAAAATGATTTTAAAAAAAGGGAAATTCAGGCCTTCAAACTCTCATAAAGAATATTGCAAAACTTTATTATCTAAGTAAATATAAACAACAATTTTTCCTTTCAATGTATTTAAAATTCATGTGTTCAAATAAAAATTACAGGATTATCTTATGGGATTTATAATATATGTTAATGTGGTAAATATGCCATTTATAACATCAGTGATAAAGGAAAGTAGTAAATGGACCTTTATGGTATAATTTTCTACATTTTTTGTGAGGCAAAATATTAATTTAATAGGTAAATTATTCTACAGGTGAAATATTAAGTTTGAAGTTAAAATATTAATTACAGTGCAAAAAACAAAATTAAATTTTAAAATAATATTCAAATATTTCAGAAGGAAAATTAAATGGAAGAAATAAAAACGAGAATATGTTAGAGATTTTAAATCCGCCACTCACCAGTTGATAGAACAATGAACATCACCACCACAATAAAATTAGCAAAGATAAAAACAAGCCGAACAAGATCATAAAGCATTTTGACCTAATTTAAACCCAAGAAAGACTACACCCCATAAATGAAGAATACACATTTTTTTTCACAACCAAAAGTACATTCACTATAGTAGACAATATGTTGGACCATTAAATAAGTCAATATATTTTAAAGGATTGAAATCATTTTTAGATCACAAGATCACTTAATTAAAAATCAATAAATTAAATAACTAGGTAAATAAGTGCTGGAATTTTTTTTTAAGTGCTGGAAATTTTTAAACCAATCTTAATTATCAACATGTCAATAACAAATTCTCAAACAAAATGATAAAATATTTTGAAATAAAGGATAATAAACTAGAACAATTTGAATGTTGTGAGATAAAGTTGAAACAGTGGTTGAAGACAAAATTATGAAAATTTTGGTCTTTTTTTTCCCATAAGGTTGTTTTTTTTTAATTTTTATTTATTTTATGATAGTCACACAGAGAGAGAGAGAGAGAGAGAGAGAGAGAGAGAGAGAGAGAGGCAGAGACAGAGGCAGAGGGAGAAGCAGGCTCCATGCACCGGGAGCCCGACGTGGGATTCGATCCGGGGTCTCCAGGATCGTGCCCTGGGCCAAAGGCAGGCGCCAAACCACTGCGCCACCCAGGGATCCCATAATTTTGGTCTTTAATGTCATAGGATTCTAACTCAACAACAAAGTAGAAAAGGAATAAAAATAATATTTATTATATTATTATTAATAATAAAATGGCAAACAGTTGAGGATGAGGATGGAAAGGGGGAAGAAAAAAGAAACAAAAGAACTGAAATCCATGAAATATAAAATAAACAGAGGATAGGTATCCTGAGAATATTCACAAAGCGAATTAATATCTAGACTAATCAAGGCAAAGACTGAGAGAGCATAAATCATTGTAGTAAATCCTAGAGATATTAAAATCACAATAAGAGATTATGAACAATTTTATACCAAGAAATTTGACAGCCTCATTTAAGTGAAAAACGTTATTGAAACATACAATTTACTAAAATTGACCCAAGATGAAACAAAAAAAGCCTAGCAACATTATCTTTATTTAAAACAGTAAATCCCTCATATTAATATGCCTACTAGAAAATTCCAGGCCCACATGGTTCTCTGATAAGTTCTATCACTCAAAGAAAAAACATGAAACCTTTATAAAACCTTTTCAAAAAATAAAGAAGTTGCAAATGCTTCTCAACTTATTTCATGAGGCCAGTACTACCTCTAGATCAGACTCAAAACCATCACAAGGAAACTTCAGGATAACAAAAAAATCTTACTATATATGTTACTAATAGTCACAAAAACCTTAATAAAATCTAGCAAATCAAATTCAACAATATATAAAAAAGGTAATAAGTCAGGAATGAGTGGGGTTTTTCTAACAATGAAAGATTAGATCAGTGTCAGAAAACCAATCTGTATAATTCACCAAATGTATTAGTTTTCTATCGCTCCATAAGCAATTACAACAAATTTAGCACTTTAAAACAATATTGATCCATTAGTTAACATCTGTTTGTCAGTAGTCCAGGAATGGGTTAGCTGGGTTTTCTTTTCTCCTTTTATTTTTCCTCCTAGGTTTCTTTCTTTCTTTTTTTTTTAATTTATTTTTATTTTATTTTATTTCCTCCTAAGTTTCTAGGTTGGACAAACAAGTGGCCAGCACTAGCACTACCATAATTCCTAGCACAGATTAAGCCCACAATGTTATTGAATGAATGAATGAAGGTGTGAATGGCGGTACCATTCCTAAGGTAAAGACCTCGAGAAGTAGGTCTATTAATATATACATACATAACCTATATCATATGTAGAATAATCTCAAGATTTTAACAAACATTTGGGGGTGGAGTGTCCAGGCTTTCCCCCACCTTTTTGGACTTTTTATTATGCAAAAAAATCAACATACATAAAAATAGACAGGTATAATGAAACCCCAAGTACTTCCTAACTAGACAATTAGATTTAACAAATGTTAGCAATGCTACCACATTAACTTCAATATGTGTAATATATTTATTATATAATACATATATTTAGAATAGATATTCTAAATTCTAAATGAGAGAATTTAGCCATAAATGCCTCAAAGTATTCCTTATATAACCCTGAAATCATTAGATTGACAGTAGTTCCTTACAATTAGTTTCTTCCTCAATTTTATCCAATATATTTCATACCTGGTTTGTCCAAATGAAGAACTATCTCATTGTGGTTTTGAGTTCCATTTTCCTATTATAACTAATGAGGTTGAGCATCTTTTCTTGTACTTATTGGCCATTTGAAATATCTATTCGAATCCCTTAGACCATTTTTAAATTATATTAGTTGTCTTTTTATTATTGAGTTGTTACAGTTCTGAGTATATTTTGACTATAAGATATGTGATTTGCAAACATTTTCCCCCATTCTGTGGATTGTTCTTTTTTTGCCACCTTTTAATTACTTAACTTTAAGATACATAGAAATATATGCTTTGGATAACGCACTATAAAGATGCAGACTGGTATTATCTTTTGTATCTTAATTTGACCAAATATTTCAGGCTGGCTTCTGCTGTGGAATAATTTTAATTCGAATATACCCCCAAATTTTCACAATTATTTTACTAAAGGAAAAAATGAGATTTCAGTTTCATTTCATTTATGAGGGTAGAGAAAGTGTTGTCATCTTATGGTGAAGACATGCTATCCCAAGTCCCAAATAGAATTGTATTCATCTCTTCCTTAAAGGTTATATCAAACTCTGCTGTAAACTCATGAATGATAAATTTCTAACTTCCCTTTAATCTCTGAGTTGGAATTTAGTCTGCAAATTTTCCTTCTATTTTGCTAAATAATTGTCCATTTATTTGACTTTCAAACTTGCTGCCACAGATTTGCATTAGTCTTTTAACCCGTTCTGGGTTTTCAGTTGTGCTCTTTTCTCATTCAAAATCTTAGACACTTTTTTTGCTCCCTCTCGTTTTTTTTTTTTTTTTTTAGTTGGATTTTATCTAACTTACTGATCTTTTTAAAAAGCCACCTTTTGGATGTATTTATCCTATTATGTCTTAACCATTTTTTACTTTTTGAGATATAATTGACACATTAATTTCAGCTGTGCAACATAATCATTTGCTATACACATATATTGTGAAATGATCATCACAGTAAGTCGAGTTAGTATCCATCACCACACACAGTTACAATTTTTTTCTTGTGATGAGAACTTTTAAGATCTACTCCCTCAGAAACTTCCAAAAATACAATACAGGGCAGAGGACCTGAATAGACATTTTTCTAAAGAGGACTTAGGGATGGTCACCAGGTAGGTATATGAAAAGATACTCAACATCACTAATCATCAGGGCAATTAAAACTAAAGTTAGAAATCACCTCACACCTGTTAAAATAGATATCCTAAAAAGAACAAGAAGTAACAAATGCTAGCTAGGATGTGGGAGATGTTTCTGCACAGTTAGTGGGAACGTAAATTGTTCAGCCGCTGGAAAACAGCATGGAGGCTTCCCAATAACTAAAAAATAAAACTACTTATCTTATCATCCAGGAATCCCACTTCTGGGTGGTTATTTGAGGAAAATTAAATCACTATCCCAAAGTCTTATCCACACCTTCATGTTTATTGCAGCATTATTTACCATAGCCAAGAGATGGAAGGAAACGAAGTCCACTCACAGATGAACAATGTTCAAAAGAGGAGAAGCTCCAGACAGAGGGACTTGCATGGAGGCACCAGGTCCCCCATCGCTGTGCAGGCTGTTGTGCCAACTCAGAGCAATGCTCTGAGACTGTTCTTCAGAGGAAAGCCACAAGAACAGGCAGCGATTATCTCTTAGGATGAATTCTAGACACCTCACAGCTGCTAGGAGGAACTGGCCCCAAGGCTAATGAGGCATGTCAGGGTCTCTGTGGCCTTAGGCCTTGGTGAAGGTAAGAATGGGAAATGTGTTGACAAGGATTGGGGTTAGGAGCCAAACTCTCTTGGATGAGTCCGGGATAAGGGTGCTCTGGTGTTTTTCATCCCAGGACTCCCTCAAGACTGGGCTTCCTCTGGGAAGACTGGCCCAGGAGCAGGACTTCTAGCCAGATGCTGCCATTCCCTGAGACATTCCTGACTCTTGAGTGAGTCCTAGCCTCTCCTTCGTGGCCTGCCATAAGGACCAGCACACTCCCCTATACACCTGAAGCCACGTAGAGAAAAAAGAAAATTTAAGTTTCGAAAAGAGGTCAATTGAGACCTTTTATAGATGAAATCTACTTCCTAGAAGTCAATTGGCCAAACGTGCACAGGGAAAGACAAGAGTGTGAAAATAGGCCCAGCTGCAAAATATTTCGGGTACCCAATTAGATCCAGTTATTCTGCTGTGGATTTAAAATAACCATCATCCACAGTGGAAAAGATGCGTCCTTCCTTGCTAAGAAAATCCACAGCTGGCTTGATTGATTCCACAGTCATGTGTTGAACTAGTTCTTGAGATGCTGAAAGCTAAATCCTTCAGGTCTTGGGCAAGCCTTAATTAAATTCAGCACCTGATTTTAGGCCACAGTGAAACTGTTTGCTGGCAGGAAGCTACTTCCACCAAAGTTCCCTGCTTCCCCCATTTCTGGATTGCTGATAAGGGTTCTCAGGACCTCAAAGTCCAAAATCAGGTGTTGGCCAGACTGAGCTCTCATCTGGAGGTTCTGGGGAAGAATCTCCTCTGAAGCTCATTCAGGTTGTTGGCATAATTCAGTTCCTTTCAGTTGTAGTGATACGGAGAGCTTAGTTCTTGTCATGGAGTCAAAGACTGAATCTCAACAGACACAGGAGAGTGAATAAAGCAATAGAAGTTGATTAAGCAAAGATACAGAGAAAGCTCTCAGAAATGAGACAGGTCCCCACAGGGTTGCCACTGAGGGCTTTTTTGACTGTCCTTTTATTGGGAACCTAACCAGGGAACCCAAGGCCTTGAGATTTCTCTGTGCTGTCTCAAGTGATTGACATATGGTTGTTTGGGGTCTAGTGAATCTTTGGGATTGTCTGATAACCATCAAAGGGAGATATTCCCCAACACCTCAGAGCTTGGGAGCCTAACTAACTTTCTTCTCTGTTCTTATTGTCTTATCTCTGTTTCCTTAGGATGGGTAGAAGCCTGACTTTGGACCATTTGGTGTCCTTGGGATTTATGGGGGTCTACAGATTTATGGGAGCCCAACTCTGGGCCTTTCCCTTATCTCTCCCTCCCTAGCCCCATCTATCCCTAACTCATTCCTATCAGTAGGATTCACATCTCCTTTCCTTGCATGCTGGCAGTCACTAGACTGTTCTCAGCAGCTAGAGACTGCCCACATTCCTTACTATATGGCCTCCACCGTTTTCACACCAGCACTGAGAATTTCTCTCTTGTCAAATCCCATTCACAGTTTAAATTGCTCTGAATTCCATCTCTGACTTTAGACCCAGATTTATTTATTTGTTATTTATTTGTTTATTTTTTAAAGATTTTATTTATTCACAAGAGACACACAGAGAGAGGCAAAGACAGGCAGAGGGAGAAGCAGGCTCCCTGAAAGGAGCCCAATGCGGGACTCAATCCTGGACCCTGGGATCATGACCTGAGCTGTAAGCACTCAACCACTGAGTCACCCAGGTATCCCCAGACCCAGATTTAAAGAGTTTATATGATTGGGTCAGGCCCACCCAGATAGTCTCCCTGTTTTAAGGCCAGTTGATTTGGGGACTTAATTGTATCTGCAGATTCTCTTCGTGGCAACAACCAAAACTGGTGTTTAATTGGATAATTGGTAGAAGATGTGTAAACACTAGGGACTTGGAAATGTGGGTGGCATCTTAGAATTCTACCTAAAACACTGTATTAATAGAATAAATATGCCATTTCAGTAGATACAGAAAAGCATTTCAATTCAACACCAATTCACAATCAAAATACATTAAAATAAAAATTGAATTTCAGGTTCAATTCAAAATTCATTCACAATTGAAACCTCTCAGCAAAGGATAGAATATGAAGTAAATTTGATGAAGTAAATTTATAACAAACCTTATAGCTAGTATCATACTTAATGGTGAAAAGCTGACTACATTCCTCCTAAAATCAAGAACATGGGAAGGATATCTAATCTCACAATTTCTATTAATGCTACACTAGAGGCCCTAATGATTTCAATAAGGCAATAAAAAGGAAGAGAAAGAAAAGGGACGAGAAAGGAAGAAAGCAAAACTATCTTCATTTTTAAGTGACATGATTGTGATTATTTATTTTCAAAGAGAGGAAAAAGAATCTACCGATGACTATAAGTAATAATTTAGCAAGGTCACAAATTACAAATGTAATACATAAAAATTTTATTTTTATAAATAGTACCAAATAATTGGAAAATGTAATTTTAATAGAGTCCATTTATAATTAAAGAAACATAAAATATGCTAGTGTCTCATAGCACATATTAGATCCCTAAAAAATAGGGAAAAGCACATTCTTATCCTCAGGATCCCAAGAATACAAAATCTACTTAGTTTCACTTGGTATACTATTTATTATCACATTTTTGTGTACTAATAAATGACGGTATCTCATTAGAGATGGTTTTTCTAATCTCTCTTAGAGGATCCATGTATCTGTCCTAGTTTCTTTATATATGAGTTTCCATTTCTTTTTAAGCATTTTCAGCATGGAAAACCATGAAAAAATGTTTAAGTCGGTCACAATGTGTAAACTAGTGACAAGGAAGTTAGGAGGGGACAAATTGATCTAGACAAATCATCACTTCCCATTCACAACTTCTCTATCTACAAATTGAGTTCCAGTGACCCTAGCCCCTGGGCACCAACACAGAGCTATAGGCCATGATGGAACTTAAGAACTTCATGAAACGTTATAGCCCAGAATTTTGCAACCTTAATTACCATATTTGAGCAAACAAAGAATAATGCTTGAGCCACTAATGGCAGGCATTTGGCCTCTGAGCTGACCACTGATGAATTCTATAAGGTAAAAATGGAAAAATACATAAAGCTTTAAAAAAAAAAAAAGACATGAAGTTTAACTCTTACTTCTGTGGTCTTGAACATCCCAACATGAATTGCCATCAACTGATATTTGTAGAAATAGTTTCCTTTTCTGGTATTGCCATAAGTATTATTAGTATCATGACAAAGAAAGCCAAGGGGAAAAATTAATCTAATTTGATAAAAAATTATAAAGCCTTTCATAATGTCAGTCCTGCCAAAGCTTGTGTGTGTGTAGGTGTTGTTGTTTTCATTCAATATCCTGATGACTGGGAATCTATTTACTCACTAGCATGTATATTAAAGTTGACATGACTTTCAAAGTAGGAATTTTTCCAATGTACTAGTAGCCTTTGAATTGCTCTCCACAAGATTAAAAAAGAAAAAAAAAAACAGAAAGACTTGGCCTTAAAGCAATTCAAGTTGTTTTTTGTTGTTTTCCATTGTTTGCTTTCACTTAGAGAATCAATGTTTTTTAATGCTTGAATTATTGAATTATAATTAAAATCATACAACCAAAATTGCAATCCAGGTCACCTGGGTGGCTCAGTCACTTAAGTGGTTGCCTTCAGCTCAGGTCATGATCCCAAGCCCCCTGCTCCATGGGGAGCCTGCTTCTCCCTTCTCCCTCCCCCTGCTTGTGCTCTCTCATATAAATAACTAAATAAATAAATAAATAAATAAATAAATAAGTAAATAAATAAATAAAATTGCCATCCAATGTACAGAATTTTATCTTAAACATTTTTTTCAGGGATGCCATGCTTTGAATACTGAAATGTACATCTGTAAAGATTATGCTAATGTACATAAAGAATACAAATTCATAATATACTATATGGCAAGATTATCCTAAATTGAGAACAGAGAGAATAAGAAGTTAATTAAAATTTATTAAGTAACTACCAAATTCTAGGAATTGTGCTAAATTTTCCCATTACATTTTGATAAGATGTTTACTTTTAATTGCAAGGTATCTATAAATGTGACGAATTTACTTTATTAGCAAATTTAAATGTTATGTTCAATGTGATGAATTTCTTTCTTAAACATCTAGTTGTGCCACCTACTTTCATTCTAGCATCTTTAGGGAAAAAAGCTCTGATATGTGTTGAGAAAGTGTATAAGAGTTAGAGGAATAGCTACTATGCAACAACCTGCTGGGTGGTGGGGAGATATTGAGACTTTGGTGGACAGAGAGAAAAGATAAATCTCTTTTTTATTTGGTAAATAATACATTTTTAACAAATATTTACTGACTACTTACTCTGCACTCAGCTCCATTTAGTGCTATAGCTGTGGACAAGACAATGTGTAAAACTTGTAGCTAGTCCTCATCCATGAAGAGAACATAGAAGGATCTGAGGCAGAAAATCGAACTAGAGCTAAAAAGTGCCCATTTAGCTAAAATATGACTTGTCACATACATCAGAAATCTGCCATTATTACCAAAGAGATTTTATTTGACGACGGAGAATGAGAAAAGAAACGGTGATTAGCTAATACAGAAAGAAGGAATCCTAAATACTAATTCTCATATGGACTGAGTTCTATGCCTTTGAATAAGTCAGTTCACTTTGCTGAACTCTTTTTTCATGTGTAATATGGGAAAAATAACATTAATTCATTTACCTTCCTATTAAGAGCACCTTGAGACTTAGTACATAGTTCTGAATTCAGAGGAATAAAATCAGAATGATGATCAGAAGGGTTATGAGACTCAGGGGCCAGAGTTACTCACAAAATGGCTGTGTTTAGCCAAGTTTTATAATTTCATATTCCCCATATATAAAAATGAAGATCCATTGCATTTATATAACAATAAATGGGAATCAATGCTATCAAGTTATTTTGAAAAGGAGAACTGCTTTTATTTATTTATGTCTAGGGATTGTTTTAAATATATTTCAAAGAAAACCTGTGATGATTTTATTTTCTTTTATTTTTTTGAAAGTGTCATATACTATATTTTTTCATTTAAATTCGATTAGCCAACATATAATATATCATTAGTTTCAGATGTAGTTTTCAATAATTCAGTTACATATAACACCAGTGATCATCACAGCACGTGCTCTCTTTAATGCCCATTCCCCCGTTGCCCCAATCCGCCCCCCCTTCAGCAACCCTTAGTTTGTTTCCCAGAGTTAAGAGACTTGTGATGATTTTAAAGATCTTTGCTATGTCTATGCAATCAAAATGCAATTGTGAATAATTAAGCAATGAATTTCATCGTTATGCAGTTGATTAAAAATATGACTTTCCTGTGCAGCCATGTGTTCCCAAGGAGGGGAAAAATGACTTTCTTCAAGAGGCCAGTCAAATTATCTAGAGATTTAAATAAGGATATATATTATACTAGTTATTCAAACTGAATAATGTCATTCCATGGAGACTTTTTTGCTTTATTTTCTTTATATTAACTTTGTCATTAAACACAGGTATCAAAATACTAGCTATTTACGTAATGTTATCTTGATATTCTCTAGAATTTTTTCATTTAACAAATATATTTTGAGCTCTGATCTCACAGGGTCGTTATGAGAATCAACTGAGAAAATACCTATGAAAATTCCATAGAAGCACTAACATGGCATTCTGAAAGGTAGTTGTTAAATCATTATCACTTCCAAGACCTCTGCTAAGTGCTTGGGCAAAAGTTTCAGTATCTCCTCTTAACCGTTAAGATTATATATATGTCCCATATTTCCAGCTAAGTTGAAAATGAACTATATCTTTTGCAGCTTCTGTTAACTATTCTTTTACCTACCTATTCACACTTAATAAAATGTGGACAATTGTCTATCAAAAAAGTATACTAAAAGACTTGATTAATGAATAACTGTATAACTCATTTTTGGATAATAATTAACATTTGTGTTCTGTTCTATAAAGTACTACATATCTTAAGCATTGTATGTTATAAATGGCATTATTTTTTAGAAGATTTAATTTATTTATTCATGAGAGACACACAGAGAGAGGCAGAGACATAGAGGGAGCAGGCTTTCTACAGAGAGCCCCAGGTGGGACTTGATACAGGGACTCTGGGATCACACCCTGAGCCTAAGTCAGATGCTCAACTGCTGAGCCACCCAGGCATCCCTATAAATGGCATTAAAAGAGCTATATTTAAGTCCAGAATTACTACCAGGGATATTAGTTTCACTCCACAATAAGTGAAATGGTTTATTATGCAGCTTTGCTTTAGGACTATTTATTCTAAGTCTCATGGTGATCCAAGGTACTTGGGAGTAGATGGAAAATGAATTATAATGGAAACCATCATTTAAAAACAAAATATGAATTTTAGAAAATTGTGCAGTAGTTTTATATTATAAGGTAGAATGGAAAAGATTGAATTTATCCAGAAACACAGGTTAATCATCTAGTCAAATCACCATAATTTGACTGGGAAGAAATAACCTGTGATAAATGCTTATGATAGGATTTTGAAAACTTTAATGACTAATAAAGTAGAGAGAACAAAAGATCAATTAAATTTCTAGAAGAAATTATAGGAGAAAATCTTCATAACTGGATATGCAAAGATATCTTAGCACACAAAAGGATTAATTTAAAAATTGATAAATTGAACTTCATTAAAAATAAAACTTCTGCTCTTCAGAAAGCATCATTGAGAAAAAGCAAGGAGATAATACTCTTAATACCACAACTGACAGAAGATTTGTGTGCAAAATATATTAAAAATCTTGTAATAATTATAAGACAAATAACTCAATTTAAAAATGGATACAATATTTGAATGGACAGATCATAAGAAAATATACATTTATAGTCGATAACCCCATAGGAAGATGCTCAGCAACATTAGTCATCAATGAAATGCAATTAAAACTACAATAAGATACTACTACATAGTCACTAGCATGGCTAAAATTAATGACTGGCAAATCCCAAGGATTAATGGACATTCAGAATAGTTAGAATTTTTCATAGATTGCTAGTGAGAATGTAAAATGATGCATTTTTTCAAAAAAGGCAGCTTCTTATAAAATTAACCATATACTTACCTTTGACTTTGCAATCCACTCTTAGATATTTGTCAATGAGAAATGAAAATATATTTCCACACAAAGATTTGTACATAACTGCTCACAGCCAGTTTATTATCATAGCTTAAAAATGAAAACCGCAAGATACATCAACGATTAGATGGCTAAATGATGCAACATAACACAAAATAATACCATTCAACAATAAAAAAATGCAACATCATAGATAAATCTCAAGAACACTTTGCTGTACAAAAGAAGTCAAATACAAAAGACAAAATAGTAGGGACGCCCAGGTGGCTCAGTGGTTGAGCATCTGCCTTCTGCACAGGGCATGATCCTGGGTACAGGGTTGAGTCCTGCATCAGGCTCCTTGCAAGGAGTCTGCTTCTCACTGCCTGTGTCTCTGCCTCTCTCCATGTCTGAATAAGTAAATAAAATCTTTAAAAAAAAGATAAAATAGCAAAATGAAAAATCAACACTTTTTCCCCAAAATGTTTCGGCATATTCTGCTACTGATCCACAGAAGGGTCAGTGGATAAGTTCAGCCTAATTTTATGGGCTAGAATTATTTTTCTTGTTGTCTATGGATAATTTAGAACAGGTGCTAAAATCTCCTTAAGCACATAAGGAAATATCTTTTGTTGTTTATTGTTGTCAGTTTCTCAGATGAGATTGGGATTAAAAAGAATTACTAGAAAACAAAGTGAAATCAAGATATACATTGTGGTGGATTTTTTAATGATTATTTATTTATTTTAGAGAGTGGGAGAGAAAGATGGTTGGGGGCAGGCAGGGACAGAGGGAAAAGGAGAGAGAATCTGAAGTAGGCTCCACGCTGAGTGCAGAGTCAGACATGGGGCTCAATCTCACAACCCTGAGGTCATGACCTGAGCGTGAACCAAGAGCCTAGTGCTTAACCCACTGTGCCACATAGGCACCCCTATTCTTGTGTTTTCTTAGCTGGGTATCTGTTTAGACTTGCCTGTCTTTGGAATCTTGGAGGAAGTAAGCGAATCAGTAATATAGCCAGTCAAAGGCCAAGTCAAGGTCATTCTGAAAGACATGAAAATGTGGAGGGAGACCCAGGCTACATGCATCTCTAGAAAAGTTTGTTTACTCCTACCCAGCTTCGCAGCCTCCAATTTCTCATTCTAGCAAGAGTAAGGACCCTATAGGAAGGTCTGCAGGGGAAAGAATATAGAGTAAGTGTAGTCTTGAATCCCCTCGAAGAGATGAGGAAAAATATTTCCACTGATTGTTTCTGATCATTCCTTTCCTAGCAGTTAAATGACTCTTACGGAGAGGTTTGACTAGGATCTTGGCAACTACCTTGGGTGATAGGAAAAAAAGAAACAAAAGAAATGAAGTCTTAAGCGTCAACTAATGGATTAGCTTTCTATTCTGCATAAAAATTACCACAAATTTAGTAGCTTAAAAGAGTACACACATTTATTATTTCACATTTTCTGTGTGTCAGGAGTCAGGATACAGTTTAGTTAGGTCCTCTGCAAAGCCTCAGTGAGGGTGCCTGCCGGGGTGCATTCTCCTGTAGAAGCTCAACTAGGGAAAGAAAGGTCCACTTCCAGGCTCCCTCCTGTTGGCAGAATTCATTTCCTTGTGGTGATAAAACTGAGAGCCACAGCTTCTTGCTGCCTATTGACTACAGGGTGCCCTCAGCTCCTAGAGCCTGCCCAGAGCTTCTTGCCCCCACATGGGCCTGCTGATGCGGGGGTTTACTTCTTTCAAACTAGCGAAGGAGAAAGTCTTCAGAGCAAGCCAAGTTTATTAGCAATGTGAAGTCCTAGATAGTGTAAAATAATCTAAAGAGTGGCATCCCATCAGCACTGACATATTCCAATAGTAGAAAATCACAGTTTTTACCCAGATCCAAGGTAAGGGGTAGGGGGACATATTAAATGGAGATGAGGATCCTAGCAGCAGCTTTAAAGTCTTGTCCACTTTAAACTTATTGTACGGTGACATGCTTTAATATTGTTTATATTGGCTAGAGCAATGATAAATACTCAATAAGTGGTAGTTACTACCTGTTTTTTAATATGCATCTATATTTATACAAATATATAAAAATATCTATGTATATATTATTAACATGTAACAAAGTTTATAATGCTTTATAACAAAGGTAAGTCAGTGGTATATTGGTGCATGTGTAATTGGCCCTCTAGCAGGGAAAAGCCAATTTGTACCATAACCTATTTTCATGACGTAAATACTCTCACAATGACCAAATCCAAGCTTCCACTGTGCTATTACTAAATGTGGTGGTGTTGAAAAAGATACAAGAAGATATGAGCTGGCTCTGCACACCCCTAGAATCATTGTAAGGAACAAATGACATATTGACTACATTTAAAATATTACCTGTCATATAATAACATGTAATAAATGGTTGTCTCCCTCTTATGATAATGACAGTGTTGCTAATGAGGATATGATTGGAAAGGTGATGATAACAGTGGTAATTGATGGTGATAAGGTAACATGAAACCTACTGACAAGTGGGAAAAATAAAAAGAACTTCAAAAACTAAGAAATTTCACCTACACACACAAAATAATCCATAAAGTAGCATGCACCAATGCTGTAAGCACACATCTGTATTTTTTTTTTAAGATTTTATTTATTTATTTCTAGGTGTTGGGGGGAGGAACCTAGTGGGTGGGAGAGGGACAAGCCGACTCTGTGCTGAGCAGAGCCCAATACGGAGCTTGATCTAAAGACTCTGAGATCATGACCTGAGCCAAAGCCAAGAGTCAGACATGCTTAACCAACTGAGTAACCCAGGTGCCCCTCACAACCTGTATATTAAATGTCTTTGAGTAAAATAATAAAAAATTTATTACAAAAAAGTGTCCTTCTGAGTCAAATAGTCTCCTTTACTCTTCCTGTTTCCTGCCTCCTCTTTGTATGTTCAAATATGCCCCCTCTGGAGCATCAGAAAGCAGATGGAGTCCTGTTCTGAGGTACTCACTGGGTGTGAAACTGGAGTGTGAAGTCATAGGGAAAAGCATGAGATCTCTTATGACAGGGAAGATACGGAGGCTGAGTATCAAATACTCAAGGGAAGGATAAACCATGACATTAGCTAATTACATTTGCTTTCTCTCATCTCCTTTTTCTCAACATTCTCAAACTTTTAAAAATATTTTTTCTGGCTATTTAGATTAAAATTTTGTCTAAATAAATGTTTGCTCCACTAAACTGAGGACTCCATATATGTAATGAGGTAGTAAAATCTCAGGAGAATTATATCTGTTTAAAAATGACCTAAGGTATGCACAAGAACCAGGAAGTAAAGAAAATTTGAATAATTTGTTTAGAAACCACCCTATTTCTTTCTAAAATGAAAGCATTTGGGACTTGGGAAATAGATTCAAGCCTACCTCTTAATAATTTTGTAGAATTTAGCTGTGTCTAAATTTTTTAAAGATTTACTTGAGAGAGAGAGAGAGAGAGAGCATGAATGCGGGGAGGGGCAAAGAAAAAGGGAAAGGGAGAGAATCTCATGCAGACTCACTGCTGAATGAGAAGCCCCACATGGGGCTCGATTTTACAATCCTGAGATCAGGACCTGAGCTGAAACCAGAATCAGACACTTAACTGACTGAGCCACCCAGGCATCATTGT
Organism: Nyctereutes procyonoides; assembly: GCF_905146905.1. Lineage (NCBI taxonomy): Eukaryota > Metazoa > Chordata > Mammalia > Carnivora > Canidae > Nyctereutes > Nyctereutes procyonoides. The sequence goes on from NW_026575051.1 coordinate 61,531,555, forward strand.
ATGTCCAAATTTTTAAGGACAGAAGAGTAAATTTTGATGTTAATAACTTCCACTATATTTGTAAACATTGATCAAGAGTAAGACTGAATAATTCAGGCCTTGAGAAAATTAAAAGCCTCATATTGTTTAATGGTGACTCTAGGGATCAGTGGATAGAAACGGGTGATTTAGCCTGAAGATCATGAATGTTCCCACTTTTAATTTAAGGAGGAGATTAAAAGGAGACAATACTTGGTGGTATTTGGACTCATCTGGAGAGAACAGAGTGATATTGGTAACCATGCAGTAGAAAGCCAGGAGGATCAACAATGCAGAGAAGAAGCTTACACCATCATCATTATCATCATTGGCACTATCTCTTGTTGAGCAATTCCTATCTGCCAGGCGTTTTGTGTGGATTATTTCATTTAATTCTCATGTCAGCCTTTGGGAAACATGCAATTATTATCTCCAATTTAGGGAGCTTGAGTAACTTGCCCAAAGTCACAGAGCCCTGTAAATGGTTGAGGTAAGATTTAAACTCCATCTTTTTGACTCCAGTGACCATGTCTTTAAAGTCACAGGCTAGGGGCTCCTAGGTGGTGCAGTTGGTTGAACGTCGGACTCTTGGTTTCAGCTCAGGTTATAATCTTAGGGTCATGAGTTTGAGCCCCACATCAGGCTCAGTGGGGAGCAGGCATGGGATATTCTCTCTCCCTCTTCCTCTGTCCCTCCTCCCACTCACATGTTCTCTCTCTCTCAAATAAATATAAATAAATAAATAAATAAATAAATAAATAAATAAATAAATACTTTTAAAAAAAGTCTTAGGCTATGGTTGTAGAGCCCAACAACTAACCCCCTCACTCCCTACTCGCAGAATATACCTGCAATTCTTATGCCTCCAATGAGCAACACCAGGACTAATCTTTAGAACAGTAACCCATTTCAGTAGCACCAGTGGACCATCAGCAGGAGACAATATCAGATGACCACTGGCCAGGTCAGATGACCACTGGCCAGCAATGGAGATCTCCAGCAACAGAAGCAGCAGAGTTGTAGCAAGATAAGATGATTTTAGCTGAAGAAGAGAAGATTTGTGTACTAAACATCATTAGTAGAGTCAGGGGTTTTCTAAGCACAAGGAGAACCTCATTTCCAGTGAGCAGTAGGGTTAGTGGGGAAAAGGGTTCCACTCAACCATTAGATATATGGGCAAAATATATTCTTAGACTGTGAAAAACAAGAATATTTTAGTACATATATAGGTTTTTAATCAGGCGTTATGTTATCAAATGTCTTTAGGAAACACTATTACAGTATGTAATATTTTCGATTATGTACATAAATGTAAATTTATCATCTGAGTGCCATCATCACAAATGTATGTACTAAAGGTAATTTTAAGTTCCTAGTTATATCCTCAAATTCTCATTCATACTGTCAGTAATTCAAAACTGCTATATATATGTATACAGACATATTTTATATATATTTATATATATAAACATATATATGTAACTAATTCCCAGAAGTCCTACACAGTAAGCTAAACTTTATTTTACACTGATTTTTAAAATTCTAGCAATTGGCATCACAATAACCATATGAAGAATATGCTATTAGTGGCCCCATTTTGCAGATATGAAACCTGAGGTAGACTGAAGGTCCAAGTTTGTACTTCAATATGAAGCCCCTCAAGACCTGAACTCTATAAATGCTTGCTCTTACTATGGGCCCTACATGAGCCCTGCTTGTAAAGGAACCAAGGGTACGTACCTAATATTTAAACTCATCTGTTTCTATTCTTCAGTTCCAGCATCATAGTTGCAGACTTGTAGCATTAGATCAAGGATCCTGACTTTGCCTAAGAAACTGCCATCAGTCAAACCAAAGAAAAACAAAACAAAGCTGAACTTCTACATCCTAATTTCCTAATGCTTTTCCTCAACATCCAGGAGCCTGCTATATCTGCAACTGATTTTGAAAATTCCATAAAGTAAAACAAATTTCTTGTAACCCAGAGCAGGTAGTAGACTGAAAGAGACAAGATTGAAGAATTATGCATGAAACTGGTCCTATCAACATTGAGCATTATCATAAGAAAAAAAAAGAGAGAGAGAGCTAGAAAGATTGGAGGGAAAATGAGAGGGATTGTGAGAAAGAGAGGGTAGAAAGGAAGGAGGGAAGCAAAGCATGTGGAGAAAAGTGATTCACTGACACACATAACTAGATGTAGTCCTTCTTGTTCCAGGAATATTTAAATGCTTACCAGATATTTTACTCCTCCACCCTATTAACATTTTTGTTTGGACACATTTCTCCATGAAAAATTGTTCTCCAAGAACAATTAGTAACAAGGCACTCTGAGCTCATTCCCTAGTGTGTGGTGATGCCACAAGGTAATGCAGTAGGAAGAACAGCCACTCTCACAACCTCCTTGAATTATTTGATGCAAGACTTCTCATAAAGTCACTGTAAAAGTATAAAGTAGTTACTCAAATAATGCTCTCATCTTATAAAATCAGGGTTTTAAAAAAAAGCATTTTATACATAGTCCCGAAAGAAAAAAAAAAGTTTTGCCTTATCTCTGATGAAATGGCTTAGGTAGGTAGAAAAATGTAGTTCCATTTTAAACATAAACAAGCCCCCAAACTGATTTTGTACATTAATATTCATATATGGACATATGGTAATCAAATCAGATGTGGTCGATATATAATTATTAGGTTTAATCTAAAACCTTCATTTAGCCTGACTGTGGAACTAATTTACAATGTGTAAATTATTTATTATGTAACTAAAAGAAGTTTTCATCAAATGCATTTTAATTTCTACAAATGTAACTTTAATAACAAATGGTAAAGTGCCTATATATAAAGTTTTGTATTAATCTTGCAAGTTGTTTAAATTATAATATAAATATATGTGCATATATATCATTTATTATATGATAAAAAAAACATGAATACTAGTCCCAAATGTTTTAGTAGCCTGGTCTCCTTATATTTCCATTTAAAATAGAAATATGAAGAGGTGCCTGGGTGACCCAGTGGGTTAAGCCTCAGACCCTTGATTTCATCTTAGGTCATAATCTCAGGGTCATGAGATCGAGCCCCACATCAGGCTCTGTGCTCAGCAGAGAGTCTGCTTGAGATTCTCTCTCTCCTTCTCCCTCTGTCCCTGCCCCCCTCATGTGTGCTTTTTTTTCTCTCTCACTCAAATAAACAATAAATAAATCTTTAGACAAAATAGAAGTATGAAGGATTTTTTTTTTGCAATATAAAATAATTAACTTGTTTGTGCTTGGTATATGTGTGAGATAATGCATGTACACCTTAACGCAGATATCCACCTCATCTATTGAAATAGATACACCATTCATAATTATGCATATTTCTAGTTATATATTGGTGAAATACATTAGCTATGGTATTTCTGTTCTCTATATGGAGCAAACCTTTTCTATATCTATCTCTTACCTGTTCATTCCTTAGTGGAGAAAATTTTGTGACCTTTTTGTCTACCAAATTATTCAAGTAGGACTAGTAGAATGAACTACTACTTCTCCTTGATGGTGAAGTTCATATCATGTATTTACTTTGAAAATTAACAATCATAGAATGGTCCTTCAAGTGAGTTTTTTTTTTAATATTTTATTTATTTTATTCATGAGAGACACGGGGGGGGGGGGCATGGGCAGAGACACAGGCAGAGGGAGAGCCTGGGAGGAGCCCAATGTGGGACTTGATCCCAGGACTCCAGGATCATGCCCTGAGCCAAAGGCAGATGCTCAAGCCCTGAGCCACCCAGGCGTGCCTTCAAGTGAGTATTAAGAAGAAAAGTATTAATTCCCCTTGGGATTTTAGATAAGACAAAGTAAAAGAGCTTTTATCTAGGTTGAAAATATAACTCTAATCTCCTTCTTCCTTGGCTAGAAAACAAAACATAGGGAATTTATACTTGGTAAGTGAAAAACAAAGCATATACACCATCTTATGTATATATATATATTAATAACTGTAAGTTTCAAATAATGAATTGTATATTATGACAACTAATTCAATAATTATGACAACAAATAAGCAAATGATAAGTGAAAACAGTATACATACCTTCTCTTATCTGGTATTAAGTAAACTTCAAAGAAATGTTTCCATGGATTATGATTTTAATCATTGAGATTCTCAGACCTAGGTTTTTCTTAAAACCTATTTGCTTTTTAAACCAAAACTTTTTTTTTAACTATTTTCATTTTGACTAGAAAACCTGACTCTCAATTTCTGAAGAATGCTATCTCTCTGGTGATGCATCCTATATTTCATTTACCATTGAACTTTATAGTGCTGCTCTCAGATGCAGTTTCTATAGCTGAGAAAAAAAAGTAAAAGACTTGCACAATTTTCAGGCTATAAAATTGATAAAGAAGGGCAATGCAACCATATTCTAACTTATAGTAGATAATAACTTATAAAAATTAGAAATTAAATACATTCAAGCACTATAACTTGAAAACCACTTTAATTTCCATTACAACTGGGATGGATAAAGTATGGACCAAGGACCATATATGACCCATTTCCCATTTTTTAAAATGAAATATTTTTGTAACATCACCATGCTTGTTGTTTCTGTATTGTCTGTGATAGCTTTTGCACTATAACAGCAGAGTTGAGTAGTTGTAACAGAGACCATATGGCCCACAAGCCTAAAATATTTACTATTGAGTGCAGAAAAACAATCTACTGACTCCTGTTTTAGACATATCACTTGAATTTTATGTTGCTGAAATCAAAGGGATTACAAGGAAAATACAAGCAAATGTTAGAGAAACATTCATTTTTAAGAACTTTGGATTTACATTTGGCTAAGTATTCTGAAATTTCCTCTAGTTTTCCTAATATTTTCAAATAAGTTCACAATACAAATCTATTAAATTCAAAATTATTTTGGTCCTGTATGTATGTATATATGTATATGCATGTGTGTATGTTATATGTGTATATAATTCATCCTGTGTCTGTGTAATAAACTTTTAATATTAATCAAAAGGCAGTTGACTTCTTTAATATTTGAATCACCAAATACTTAAGTTAGCTTCTTCCAACAACAGGTATCAGCCCCTTCTCTCTCCTGCAAAGTAGCTATGCTTTAGTGATATTTGGATCACAATCTAAAGCTCATCTTTGTGGTTTGACATTTCCCTAAGAATGAATTTTCTCTATTTGTTTCTGCAAAGATTTAGCCTCCAGGATTTAGTTTGAGTCCTGAATGGAGTATATGTGTATGTGTGTGACTGTTGTAAAAACAGAGCTGCATTTTAAATAATATTTATCTAATACTCAGCTATTAATATATATAGACATGTTTATAAATACATTGATGTATAAATGTAAAAGAAATGCAAATTAAAATTAGAAGGGATTTTTTGTTGTTGTTTAAAGTCCATTTTTAGGGAGGGCCTAGGTTTCCTAGGCCATTAGTAGCATTTGAAAATTTTCTTGTGAATTTATGGAAAGCAAAGGGATAAAAAGGAAAGTTCATGAATATGTACTTATTTGATGATATAGTTAGAGCAAATCTTCAGAGTCTTCAACTTAAATGTTTAATACAATTTTTAGGTAGATAGGAAAATATTCCTGGGAGGAAATGCCTGAGAAAAAAATTGTTTAGGATTCAACATATTAAATACCACCTGAATACATTGTCGCAGATGTTCACCTAACTTCAGGATGCCAATAAATGAAACCAGAGTAGTAATATATCAGAAAAATTTTCATGACTTTCAGGACTAACAGTGTCTCGGTGGCGCAAGTTATTTGGTCACCATTTCTCAAGTCTATCATCAGCACAACATTCTCCAAGGAAAGAGTAATGAGCAATGGTCATTCCACTCGAAGGTTTTGCCTCCTAATTAAAGAAATAAAGCTAAATGAGTATATACATAAAAACTCAAAGATTTGGAAAGAAAAATTTTAAAATAACTTTTTAGGGACACTTGGGTGGCCCAGTCAGTTAAGCATCCACCTTCAGCTCTGATCATGATTCCGGGGTCCTGGGATCCAGCCCCACATTGGGTTCCCTGCTCAGTGGGGAGTCTGCTTCTCCCTCTACCCCTTCCTCTGCTTGCACTCATGTGCTCTCTCTCTCTCTCACTCCGCTCTCAAATAAATAAATAAATAAATAAATAAATAAATAAATAAAATCTTTAAAAAAATAGCTCTTTAGAATAATATACCATGGCAATGGTTTTCTTACTATAAGTTTCTTGCAAATAGTTTCTTACTATAATTTACAGTAGGAAATTTGTTTTATTTTACAACCAAGTACACGGTTATCAACACACAAATCCCTCTAATAAACAAGATGGCAAGAAACAATATCTAATTTTACCTCTAGTGATACACTCTGATCTATTCTGTTCCATTTTATGTTATTTTGGGTGCATATGTCAAACATTAAATTGATAACATGAGTCATTATGGTTTATAACCTGCAATTTGGAGAACATTGCACTAAGATATTACTAAGGACTTAAACATTTTCAGATAAAGTGTTGGGCAATGAGATATACAAGACAGATAACTGAATTTGAAATCAAAACATCTTGATTAATATTGCATTTCTGCTGTGTACTGACTTTACAGGCTACTCTAAGTTGAGCAACTCGAGAGCCTTAGTTTTTATCTCTAAAAACAGAAATAAAGTGTATCTATCCCACCAAAAGTGTCATCTATGAACATAAGCTGTGATAATGGATGTGGAAGCATTTTGTAAATTGTAATGTAACCAAAATTACGCTTTATTCGAACATTTAAATAGACATAGGCCTATGTCACTATACTAAGTTTCTAGACACTTAGTATAGGTATTTTACAGTCCTTTTAAGTTTTCAATTCTATCTTTGCAGTAAAGAAAATATTCTGCAGCAACTAGGGGGAAATGGTAGTTCTTTGAGTTAGTACACATGGGAGTGTAGATATTTGGAATAGAAACCAGAAACTCTGCTGTCCTCAAGAGATGCAATGTTTCTCTTATCTCTCTTAATCTGTGAGGGCTGCCATAACAATGTACCACAGAGTGGAGCTTCAACAGAATTTTTTTTTTTTTAACATTTCTGGGGCATAGGTGTCCAAGATCAAGGTGTCCACAGGTGTGATTTCTTCTGAGGTCTCTCTTTTTGGCTGATAGATGGCCATCTTCTTCCATGGGTCTTTTTTTCTGTGCACATCTATGTCCTAATCTCCTCTTTGTATAAGGATGCCAGTAATATTGGATTAAAACCTATCCTAATGACTTTATTTAAATTCAATTACCTCGAAAGACCTTATTTTCAAATACAGTCAAATTCTGAAGTACTGGAGAGCAGGACTTCATGATATGAATTTTGGGAGAATACAACTCAGCCCATAACATCATCTAAATCCTTTTTTGTTTTTGTTAGTTATACTTTGTCAATACTAAGGAAACATGTTATTTATTTCTGCATATGTTTCATGTATAACTGAAAATAACTCATTAATTTTTTCAATGATTCAAAATTGAATTGTCTCTATATCTCATTGATGATTTATCAAATTATATTAATGTTTAATAAGATCAATTATTATTTAACAAAAAACATTCTTTAATGCTTCCTCTTAATAAAAAGGAAACATTGTGGGGGAAAAAAGAGCATGGCAACTTGATTAATTCCCAAGATGAATATGGAGGCAGTATTTGTTTCTTTGGAGAAAGATTTTTAAGTAGAAATTAACATATTCAAAAGGCAAAATGAAGATGCTAAGATAAAATATTAATATATTCACATATTTAAAAGTAAATAAAAGCTTTTAATGACTACTAAATTTTATTTCAAGTCACTTAGGTCCCCACCAAAGTAAGTAGAAACTTTTTTCTTTTACATCAGCCTAAGACTAATAAAAATTCATTTTAATTAACAAGAATATATTACTGCATTTTCAACTACAGACACAAATGCATTCCCACAGTTTGAAGTTATATGAAAATTTTATATTCTTAGATTTTGCAGTTATACAAAACTCCTTTACTCACAGTCAGCATCATTGCATCCTTTAATAAGATTGAGCAGATGGGATTTCCATCAACGTTTCCGGAAACAGTAGAAAAATCATATCCCTTTACATTAAGAAAAAATATCATTGCAGAAGTAGTAAATGCTAGGGAAGATATGGTACAGATATCAGGGATTTTTTTAAAAAGATTATTAGCAAGATAATAAGTCTCATTTTCTTGGGGAAAGGGAGAATGGCAGAGATTAATATAAAAAACACTGCCATCTTCTGATTATCCAAGTAGTTCTTAGTATAGAGATGTCCTGGCCACCTTTGCCTACAAATCCATGGAGGGAGCTGGAGGAGGAGCCATTAAGCAGAAATCTAGATGCCAGTGTTGTCCATCCAATGAGCTCAGGAGCCTACATCTACCTTTCTGTTGAAGATTGAAGAAAATCTCTAATAAGCAGTAAATGTAAGGAAAAAGTTTTTTATCATTCTGAATCATGTATAATAATGAGAATTTTACCATGGCCAGATGTGAAATCATTTAGCTAATACTTATACACTCACTCATTCAACTTTTTTGACTCTCCTGTCTATCTTACATGTCATACACTTAGAAAAAAGGTGAAATCTGAATAGGACAGGCTTTGCTCTGTCCCCATGCAGTTCACATTCTACCAGAAAGAGGCACATGGTACATAATATGGATGCATAAAAGCAAATTCCATTGAGTGTTTCTCATATAAATAACAGATGTTCTGATATTGTCCTAATTTACATAGAATGGTCAAAGAAATCTTTATTGAATAGGGTGACCAGTAATTAGTCATCCCAACATTATCACACTTAAAAGTGACAAGTGACATATCATAAATACATTGAGACCACGGATGTAAATCAAGCTTCTTCCAGGTAAACCAGAATTTGAACCTATTATTTGAGCTGAGATCTAAAGAAATAAAGGAAGTCAAGAATGCAGAAAAACAAGGACAAGAATATTCTAAGTAGTGGAACAACACCTCAAGTGGGGAGGAGCTTACCTTGTTTGGGAAACAAGAATGAAAAATGCCAATATAGCTGATGCACAGTGACTTAGAGCAAATGATGGTAAATTATAGCCTTCAAGCCCAATTCCTTCTACATTTTCAAGAAAACTTACATTCAAAAACAGCCATACTCACTTGTTTACTACTGCCTATAGCTTTTGATGTTATAAAGGCAAATAAAAAGATTGGTGGAAAAGACCAGCAGGTCAGCATCTGTTTGCAGGTCTGGGCTGTTGCTGTATCATCAGCCACCACATCCCACCAGGAGACCACTGCATTTAGCAATCTGAACTTACCCAAGAAGTATGTGAACCAGACATAGCCTCTTGACAATGATTCAGATATCTTGCCATCCTCCAAAGGGGCCAGTCTCTCACCTTCCATGTAACCCATTCTCTCTCCACTGGGAACCTTTTCTAGTCTTGCCAGATGGCTTCTGGAACCTTGGGGTGCATAGCAGCCCCACAAGTCATTTCACCTTTGAATCAGTTAATTTTGCCCAGATTCATGATTTCTTCTGAATTTACAGCATTTTCTTAGTTATGTTGGGCAACAAAGTAACTCCTGCACTCAGTTCAGCTCTTCAGTGCTACCTGGACAAGTGTCTATTCCTTATTTTCAATAAAATGTCAGACACTGTTTAAAAAGACCAGTTGACTAGTTGCAACAGACCATATGACCTGCAAAACATAAAATAGTTGCTATCTAGCCACTTACTGAAAAACTTTGCTAATCCCTGATCTAGGGAAAGATTAGCATGAAATGCAGTTGGAGAGGTAGGTACCCTGCTATTAAGACAGAAATATCTCAGAGTGCTCAAAGCAATCATTATTGCAGTGTTTCAATTTAAATATCCATAATTATAGAGTGATAGAAGCAGAAGGTACCTCAAGAGACAAATCTGCCATCATTATATAAATGGATTATGTAGGTTGATAGGACATTTTCCACATCATTCACCATTTGCTTTTTCCATTAGTAATTTCCTTGGATGAAATAGAACCTCTCTTTTAAAATAGACCTATAGTTATCTCAGCTAAACAATAAGGTACATTTTGATAGCATAAAATGCCCTCAGCTGTGATATATATATATATGATGTATATATATCATGTGATATATAAATCATATATATATGATTTCTACCCATTTATAATCTGTACAGTGGGACTAAGAAAGAGTGACACATGAGAAGAAATAAAAAGGAATACAAATATCCCTCATAATCATGTGCCAGTATAACCCATTTCTTATGAAGAATGAAATATTTATAAATAATGACTGTGAGCCACCTAAGTCATAAGGCTGTTTAATGGTGTCACATGGGAAGTGACACAATGCAAGCAATCAGAAAACACTCTACAGGGTTTTTTTTGTTGTTGTTCCTTTAATAACACTTCCTTGATCACAGAAAGGAGAGAGGGAGCCATACAGTACAAAGAAGAGAATACACATAGTCAACACTAAAGAGGCAAATGGCTTTATCTAAAAGCCATTTTTATTTTGGAGAGCATGGCGAAGGAAAGTGAAATCAGATCCTCAATCCTGGAGTAAACTTTGAAACTTTCAGTTACAAAAACTGAACACTTTCCACAACTACTAGTTAAGGAACTAATGACTAAGATAGACCTCAGTTATGGTGGTTCAGTGGGAAACAAGAACCACATGGAACCCACAAGTGAGGATGAGACCCGCACAAGAAAACATTTCAGGCCACAACTGTGGAATTTACCTCTGAGCTCTACTAAGCAAAGTTGCTGATAAAGTGAAATTTTAACCTTGCTACATATCTTCAGAGAAAAAGATCAGCAATCCCTAATCAAGGACATACCACCAAGTCAATGTATCATAAACATAGTATAGTTTTATTTCAAAGCTTGAGATCAGTGACTTTCAGTTAATGGTTTCCTTGTTTCATAAAGTCCTGAGTTAATGGAGAGATAGACAATTCTGTTGCCCAGGTTCACGTAGCACCATTACCTAACAGTCTTAAATAAGGCTCATTTCCATCTGCATTTGTATGAATTCAATTTCCTGACACATTCCCTTACTCTCTCACTCCCAGGTGAATCTATTCTGTGAGACAGGAGGTCCTCCTTGGTAGACCAATTTTGCATTTAAATTGTTTGTCTTGGGGGCAGCCCAGGTGGCTTAGCAGTTTAGTGCTGCCTTCAGCCCAGGGCATGATCCTAGAGACCCGGGATGGAGGCCACGTCAGGCTCCCTGCATGGAGCATGCTTCTCCCTCTGCCTGTGTCTCTGCCTCTCTCTCTCTCTCTCTCTCTCTTTGTCTCTCATGAATAAACAAATAAAATCTTTTATAAAAATAAAATGATTGTGTTAGTACAATATTCTTCTCTGGGATTAAATGCCAGGAAAACCATATAGTTGTTACGTCTAACCTAAAACTAATTTCAAGAGATGACTCTGTCTCATCTTCTAGGATGGTAGTCTTCTTTACCCAGTCTAGATAGGCCTAGTAATGATTAGATTTTTAGCTACACTGCTGGATAATACCGCTGCTTCTGCATCCATTTTGTGTGGCCCCAGGGCCTTGAACTGAGGCTAGCCCCTCCCATGAGCACACCCCTTTGATTACAGCCTGCAGTCTCAAGTAATTGTTAAATTCCTAATATAACTTTCCCAAGACCCAAGAGATAAGCATTCTCCCTTGCCTTCCAGGTTCTTCCCCTTGTGCTCCTGCCCCTTAGATAGGCACCCTGTGAATCTTAAAAACCACTTTTTAAAATTTGAATTGCCCAATCCAGCCCTAGAAAGGGAATCTCAAAGCATTCCACCCAGGGACTCTAAAGGCATGTGTCCCAGGTCCCACCTCACCCTCTCTGCATGCATCCTGCCTTGACCTCCTGTGTGGCCCCTCCAGGCACCCAGTGTACCTCCTTCAGGATTTGTGAGTCATAAACTTCTTTATTTCACTTTCCCTTAACCTTTACAGAATTGTGACTAACCATCTGGTACCCCAGGGCTCTACTTAACACATGTTAGCATAACAAAGTATCACAACGACTATTTCTAGAAACCTTGCACTGGTCTATTTAAAAAAATCACCATCAATATATATTGTATGTTTTTAAAAAATATTCATTTTTAGTATTTTTGTTTTATTTGTCTTCAGGGGGACCCATAATTTGGTGTTGCTTTGATTATTTGTATATATTTGATATGCTGGGAAAGATGGAAAATAAACTCAAAACAATTTTTCATAAGTTACATTTACATTTGTCTTTTGTGTTTTCTGGGACAGAAAAAATTACATTTTACTTTCCTAAAGACTATATGTACTTTGGCTATTTCTTTTGCTTAACAATTTTCTTCATCTATTTATACTGCATAGGATCTAAGCTGAATCTATAGGAATGGGGGCAATTTTGGATATTTTTAAAAAGATTTAGGCATAGGTGAAAGTGAAATAAAGTCCATATCCTGAACTGGTAAAATAAATTTCATTGAAATCCTTCATGTATTTCAGTTTGATTGCTACAGAGAGAGGAAATATACCATCCATCACTAGGAGTCCTGAAGAAAAACTCTCAGATTATGTAGTTGCAGCTTTGCTGGGGTCATTACAATGAACTAGAATCCTTTGCACCTTTTCTAAATGCTTCATAATGCTAATCTTTATTTCAGAAAAAAAAAAATTCAAGGTATACGATTTGGCTGAATGTTACAGTAGAATTTGGTATGTTTTCAGTGCCTTATTAATTTTATTAAGAAAAATAATGAACAATAAAAACAAAAGAAATGAACAATATAGACACATGGTATATTTTCTTGGTGGACTCTGTGTCCATAATCTAAAACATGTAAGAATGAGTGAAATTCCTTTCTGAAAAATAAAGATTTGATTTTAAATGTTAGGTTTTACAAATCTACCAAGTTTTTCTAATATTAGCATATTTGTAAATCTACCCAATTAATCAGTATTTATGAAGAGCCCACTCAGTAGTAAGACCTATGAGAAAAAGGAAAGGAAAAGCATTATCTTTGCCCTCAAAAAGCTTACAGTTTTGGGGGGGAAATAAGAAAAACCAACTAATACAAGGCAATAAACAATAAATTTCAAGTGTATTGGAATAAGTCCATGAAAAATTTAGAACCAAATTGTAAGTATTTCCTTATGGTATAATATCATTTAAATATTTATTATAAAGCTCGTTTAGATTTCTGTTTTTTAGGGATTACACTGGCTAGGCTATTTATCTACATAAAAAGGAACATTTTGTAAAACTTCCAAGAAAACCTATGAATTCTATTACACTGGGAGTAGAACACAAGAGACTGGGTGAAGCAAGGCCCATTTAGTAGCACTGTTACTTCACCAGGTCTGACTTTGTTTAATTCCCAGGAAGCTGTGGGGTAGTTTGTTAATGGATACATTTTGTAAATAGAATTTTCAAAAGAATGTTCACAGTTGGGCCTCCTGTTGTTTTCTATTGGTTTAAAAGGGGGCATTCACAGCTGCAGAAAGCAGTTCACAATTATCAAATTGGCTTTTTCTACAATGTAAGATTATACTAACACATGCAATTTCTGGCATTGTCACAAGAACAACAAACCAATCATCTGCATTTTCACATTAGGTGTGAACATTTCCTCCTTGGGTCTCATTGACCTTATCCAAGTTATAGAGAAGGAAAGTTGAAAGAGTTAGAGAAAACCCCATTTTAAAAATCAAATCACTGAACCTGATCCAGATTAAGGGCATCTAAATTAAGCTGCCTAATGGGTAGGTTTGCTCCTCCCTGCACACTGGTTTCCACTTTTCAAATATCCCTCTAACAGAAGTATCAAAGTAACTGGAATGCTGCCAAACGCAGATACACTAAGGCAGATACACTTGACTAAATCCAGACAAGAGATAGAGGATTTTGTAGGATCTTAAAATGAAATTACATCCAAATAACACCACATAAGACCCTCATGATTAACATTATGACAGTGAATATGAAATGACTAGAGTAGTTGAGCATTTATTTTCAAATATAGCTCAGTATTTTAATGTCATCATATTGACAGATTTTTTTAAATTAGCATAAGGAAAAACAGTGCAAATGACTGATCTCATAGTTTACATTGTCACAAATAATGACACACAGTATTGGGGCTCAAATTGAGTCTTAATCACAATACACAAACCACCCCTCTGGGAGCAAATATGAAAGCTGATCAAAATCTATTAAACAGCAGCACAGCAAAGTAGATGTTCATGTTTTAATTACAATTAATAGAGTGTGTCAAATGGGTAGTTCTTATAGCTTATGAAGATTGGTTCCTTGTAGGGAAGAGATGGCTCTTACAGTTTGGTAAGAAGACTATTTCTATTGGGCATGCATCATTAACTTGATTTTATCTCTTCTGTAAGATATTGATTAAGCGACGACTAAATATATTTATTAAGCTACAAATGAGGTATGCATTTTAGCAATTTTCAAAATGGAAAGTGGAAAAGGAAAAGCTGGCATTTATCTTGTAAGATGTTAATAGTGTAAACTGGGGGCTATTTTTAAAATTGATTAATTCTAGTCTAAAACCCAATAATGACTGTGCATTTCCATCGCTTATGGTACAGTAGGTCATTGTTCCTTACAGATTTAATATTTACTATTTCAGTGATTATCTATTGATGGTGATTATCCATGACACGGATGAAGCTGTCATTTTTTTAAAGTGCAAATTTGAATCATGTGTGCTACAAAGCTACATGCTAGTGGAAGTAACTTAACTAGGACACGCACTCACTCCCTGCACATTTACATTTAGCATTCTACACACAATAATTCTATTGTATAGAATTTAAAAGAACTTTCTTAGTATAAATAGTCATTGAGCTAATGTGTGTTTGATATCTATCTGAAATACATAATTATCATCACAAACATTAAAAAGAAGCTATGTGCCTATGCCGTGTCTATTGTCATTAATTTAAAGATGAGACAGAAATTCAGGAGATATCCAGACATACATCAGGAGTCTACTACGTATTCTAAGTAGAACAAAGCAGACCTTTACATTTGCTGATAATGTTATCCATGATCTTTGCAATTAGCTAAATGTAGGCATGTCACAGGAGCTTATAGAATTTCCAGCATTACAAAAGACCCACTGCACCCCTGTACAGTGCAGTAAATTACACGTGTGAAAAGCAGTTCATACGTGAGAAAAGTAAAGACTGGTCGAGAAGCAGATATTGAGGGATTTGGCCAAATTCACACACCAGCCTGAGACTGGGCTAAGCTATGCATGTGAGACCACTTTAACACTAATATTCCTACGCTAAATGATAAACATATCATAGAGATGATGAGAATATCATATGAGAATGAGAATATCGTAAATTCTCAATCTGTGAGTGCCAAAAAAATTATTTTATAAAAGGTAATACTAAACATGAGTTATTGAAACCCCAGGACATGATATGATTCAGCTTAGAATTTATAAACCCACAAAAGAACATCACTTCTACCCTAACCACAAGAAGCCAGAAAAAAAGCCCTGAAAATTGGGGTGCCTGGGTGGCTCAGTGGTTGAGTGTCTGCCTTCAGGGCTCAAGGCGTGATCCTGGAGTTCCCAGGATCCAGTCCCGCATCGGGCTCCCCACAGGGAGCCTGCTTCTCCCTCTGCCTGTGTCTCTGCATATCTCTCTCTTTGTCTCTCATGAATAAATATATAAATAATCTTTAAGAAAAACCACAAAATAACAATATTTCAAGCTCATCTGAGAAGTGAAGGGCAAAATAAATTCCAAAGTGTGAAGAGCCTTGTAAGGAAAGAAGGGACACTGGAATTGTTTTACCTTTACAGAACACAAAAGTAAGAATTGACCACAGAAGAATAAAGTAGGGGATCCCTGGGTGGCTCAGTGGTTTAGCACCATTCCAGGGCATGATCCTGGAGTCCCAGGATCGAGTCCCACATCAGGGTCCCTGCAGGCAGCCTGCTTCTCCCTCTGCCTGTGTCTCTGCCTCTCTCTTTCTCTGTGTGTGTGTGTATGTGTGTCTCACGAGTAAATAAATAAAATCTTAAAAAAAAAAGAATAAAGTAAAAGAAAACAGCTGAAACATTAATAAGGTATTAAAGATGAACTGACGATCAGGGTGAAAATTTAGAATATGTGGGACAAGGTGACTGTAATCACCCTATAGTTCTTTACTATGAGTCTCCATCATGTGCTCACGAGAAAAGTTGTAGGCAAGGAAACTCTAGTTTCCCTCTTCGCAGGGTACAGACACACATCCACATTCACTTCTTGAACATTTTTTTGTATGAATCAAAGGTTATAAGCCACTGGGTAAGGGCCAAGAAAACCTAGCTTCTACTCCCAGGAAAGGTAAATGATAGAAGCCAAAACTGTCTGACCCTGGGAAAGGGTCAAGAAACTTTCCCTTGTACCACCAACCTTGCCTCAAAAAATGGGCATAGAAATCTGCTAGAACTTCTGGAACAAGGGGAGAAACCCTCTGTCACCAGTCCCAGGCAAAGGTACACTGCTCCTAGACAGAGATACAGAAATAAATTTGTCTGCCTTGTGAAAGACACCAGCTTTTGTTGCTGGAGACGCAGAAGACTCTCTCCTAAAGAATCTCACAGGTACAAGCCAGAGTGTTCGTATCCTGAAGGAGAACAGGGATACTGAGAAAGACCCATCCTTATGACTCAGGTAGAGAGGACCTGCCTATGACTAACTTTGGGTCATAAAATCTCAGAGACCCAAGTAGAGAGGACTCACCTAAGACTAACTCACACAAAATCTTAGAGACATCTCTTGCTCCTACCACATGCCCCATACCTTGTAGCAAGTACCATTAATATCCCATTGAAGAGGGGGAAATGGCACAGGAAAGATTCTCTCTGCTGTGCAGTTGTCAAGATCTGCCGAAAGATGAGCATGGAACAGGGATGCAAAGAAAATCTCACCAAAGATTCATTTTATTCTCCTGCTATATTGGAGATATACCTATATACCCTAGGGTCCAGACTGAACAGTAGCAGCAGCCCACTGTTGGGGAATTTGAAACCTGTGATGCCACAGCAAAATGAAACCCAGTTCAACTATTGTCCGTTTCGAATCCCCACAGTGATAGTCTGACAAAAGAAGGGAAGTGCACCTTTCTAGGCCTGGGTACTATCCTCCTCGGTGTCTATTGTTTTATATTTTATTCTAGAAGTCAATAAAAAATTATCATATACCAATACAGAAGGAGAATAAAATGAATCTTTGTCAAGTGATAAGCAGACAACAGAACCAGACCCGGAGATGATGTAGATATTGGAACTACCAAAGATTTTAACTATCACTAATATGCTAAAGGACCTAGTGGACAAGGGCAGTTTGCATGAATTAGTCTTCACAGAATTTTAGCAGAAGGAAACTATATAAGGTGGCAAAATTGAAAACTTAGAATTAAGTATATCAAACATGAACTTTATCAGCAGACAGGACACAGTAGAAGACAGAATCAGTGAACTTAAAAATTATCCAGATTGAAATAAACGGAGGGAAATGTGAATTGGAAACAAAAACAAAATAGAAGCATGAATCCAAGAGCCCTGGGACAGCATCCAAGGACCTAACCCCTGGGCAGAGACTGTAGTTTTCCTTGAGTAACTTTTCCTCCCTTCTGACATAATTATGGAAATTAATGTAATACACATGAATATCTGGATAAAGACTGAATACCAGCCTATTTTGTGTCTAGGAGTAACCATGAAGGCAGATTAAGGTCAATAGGATTTGAGATGGTGTTGTATGAGTGCTTTTTTAGGTTATACTCTTAAAAGAAGATTTCCCTTTACCCTACTTACTGGCTGACTGGGGATGTCACACTGAGGATGGTAAACCAACAAATCTGATGTCACAGATGGTAAACACAATGCATAAAATCTGAGTCTTTGGCATACAGTGGTGGATTTGTTATTTCAGCCCTGAATTAATTATACTTGGTCTATTATCTGTGAGATAAACAAGTACATATTTTTCAACATACTATTATTTGTGGTGGTGTGATGGTGGCCAAACATATATATTTCACTGACTGTAAGCTCCCAGCTAGTGAAAGCTTAGAGGAGTTACTTTTTGGATGGAGTTACTTTTGGATGTAAAACTAACACAATTAGTGTCACCTCTCTGAGATAATCATCAGAAAACACCAAAAAAAAAAAAAAATGGTAGGATGTATCATAAGAAAATCTTTTCGAGTTTATTTTTTTTTTAAAGATTACATTTATTCACTTGAGAGGCAAAGAGAACACAAGCAGGGGGGTGCAGAGGGAGCAGGAGAAGTAGGCTCCCCCCGAGCAGGGAGCTGATGCAGGACTCAAGCCCAGGACCCTGGGATCATGACCTGAGCCGAAGACAGATGCTTAACCGAATGAGCCACCAAGTGCCCCTATTTTTAAGTTTAGACAGATGCTGGCTAACTATTTTACACATTCTGAAATGTGTAAATGCCATGATTAGATACAGAAAAATGCATCTATAATAGACTAGATACAAATAGCTAGAGAAGTGAATAACATATCTGAATATATAGTTTGGCAGCAAATAAATTTCATCAAAAAGTTGGTTCTCTGAAGTAATGAATAACTCTAAAATAATTTCAGCCTGTGCAAAAAAATACTGCCTAAAATTATAGAAAGCCACTGTGAAACACAAAAGCTATTAAATGAGCCAAATATTGTCCCTGTAATATTCTTAAGTTTATTCTCAATATAGATTTAACTATTATATCAAACTGCCAGTAAAACTGATAATCTAATTTATGATTATAATCCTGTTGTCTTTATTAAACGATCTACTCACTCAAAAAAGGCTTTTTGACTATTTATGACATGCAAAGCTCTCTATTATGAAAGATACAACACAATGTATTTCAAAATGTTCTCAAAGAGCTGATTGAGTTGATTTAAATATGAATACAGTGCATATTAAAGTGATTATAAACAGAAATAAAAATAAAAACTGTTGTGCCTTTGTAAGTCAGTAATATTTCCTCTCTGGTCAGATTTCATGAGCAAAGGTATCATCACTGGGCAAAATTACAGTTTCATAGACTCTAAGAATTGAAAAGGATGTTGTGATGGAAAGGTGAAAACATGAAGACTTGGAATATAATTGTGCGCTTGTAAAAGAAACAAATATAAGACACAGAAATAATATTTATTTGGGTACTGGGAAACCTAAGTTCTATTTCTTGGTTTTTCACCACTTTCTGATCTTAGAAGAATTACCATGCGTTAGATTTCTCATTTATGAGAGGAAGATAAATTCTAATGATATGAGTTTTCGTCTACTTTTTTTATAACACAAAGTTATGTCATGTGCACATATGTATCACACACATGTGGTTAAAGCCCTGTTCTAGACCATTTATTCTGAGGGTCTCCATCCTCCGTATATTTTCACCAGGTAAATTATGATTATCAGTTAACTTCTCTTTGGGTTTTTATGCCATTGTGGGTGTTGAGTACCTGCTATTCTGGAACACATATAAGAAGCATCTAAGGAGCAGTTGGCCAAGGTTAAGAGAAATCTAAAAACACTGCACAGGATAAACCTAGTGGGACTATAGTCTTCATTATTACCATGTCCTAATAAACTGGCCTAACCAAACCCTGAAAGCCCTCAAGTTGTCCCTCACATGGATGCTCTAGTAACTTTAAAGAGCCATGGTTATTGAAGTCACAATCACAACATAGGAGCATCTTAATTTTTCTTGGTGTACTTGCAGAACGCTTAGGGATGCCATGTGGGGACATTCAAGTTAGTGAACTGAGGAGGCAAACAATATGAAGTTAGAATAATGGCCCACGCTATTACTTTATACACAAATGATTTTGTTTCAAGACACCTAAATCCTTTATGTATAAAAGCACACTCCTCAAGAGGAAGGGAGTTAACATATTTTATGACCCCACTTTCAGACACAGAGAAACAAAGGTGCAGAGGGATTTGGCAACTTGTCAAAAACAGGCCAGCATCAGAGTCGGGGGTAAAAAAAATCCAAATTCTGTTATCATGGAGATGTTATATTATTCCAAAGTATGTTACACAAACGAATGTCAATATGATCACAAAATCGTAGGTGTAAAGACATTTATTTTTGACAAAGTTAAACCTGAAAGTTTGACAAAGTCCTTTATGAAATCTACATTCCTTAGAAATTTCAAGAACAACACTGATGACTTAATTATTTCAAAAAAAGATATTTATCTCTTCAGGTTTTTTTTTACATATGAATTTATATCCCATGTCATCCCACAAAGGACTTGAGGGATCATCTAGAACTAAAATCATGTAATAAAAAGGAATGGAAGGAGAGGAAAGCACAAATAAACTAAAAGGAAAATGGTAGTCAAATAGTGAAATAAAATAGAAGAAAGTTAGTACCTCGTAATGGATGTTACGATGTCTCTATAAAAATTGCTGAAAAGGCACGAAGGAAATAATGAACAATTATAAAATTACTTCTCCCACAATATACACATAATGTTTGCCTAAGAGAAGCACAACTTTACCTAACATGAGTTGAAAGTGTTTTCCCTGGTTTCAAATAAAATCTATTCATTGATTTATGGAGCGAAAGACATTTTTAGAAAAAATACTATATCCAGTATCTTGTGACAGTTTCCTATAGGCCATAAGAGCAGAACTTGCTTTAGGAATTATTACAAGCCCTGCAATGGGACAGTGTAAGGACTCTGATGTGGGGAGAGCAAGACCTCAGCAGGGAAAAGAAACAAAAACAGGGGCACGCGTAAATGACAACAGCTTTATGTCTGTGCCAAAGGCCAATTATTTCTGCCATTGGTCCGTACTAGAAACAATACATGCTGAAAACAGCAATGATGGTGGGTAAATGGCCAGGCCTACTGAGGTCAGTTCTGCCGTCCCCAACACCTAATTAATGCTTCTCTGAGACTAGTGCAGAGAGTCACCTACGTAGTTCCCTGCTGCCCCTCACCTGATTGGTTTCTTGAGTTGTTTTTCCTTACTTGCTTCTGCATACTTTACATTCTGTGTGATAAAACTGTAAGCCAACCTGGACTCCTGGCTTCACCTTGGCACCTGCATTTCCTGGCAGTACCTTATGATTGAACCCCTTTGGGCCTCTCTGTGTTCCAAGATACTGGAATCTGAGTAATCATTTTGTCTCTTACCAGAACACACCACGTGGCCCTCTGATGGGAAGTGATATATATAAGTTATATATTCTAAATAAATAGTTCCAAAGTTCTGTGACTATCTTAATTTCATTCAAAAACATTTTTTTTTATTTATCTGGAGTAGGAATTCTTATTTCATGCCCCCAAGATGGGCTTTGGGGTGATGGAGGGCACAAGAATTCTAAAATTGAACACACATTTAGTATGTTTGCACATTTTTAGAGGGATAATTAATAACTTCCATGATATTCTCAAGGATCCTCAACCCAAAAAGTCAGTTGTCACTGATGTACAAAAAAACGGTTGGTGAACAATTCATCTTGCAGTTAGTATTTCATTTGGATCATTTTAAAACCTATTTTTAAAATTTACGTTATGATGTATTGGGGGCAGCATCTACAGCCATACTACCCTGAACACGCCCGATCTCATCTGATGTATTGGGGGCAGCATATTAGTGGCTGGTATTATGTATATTGGCAGGAGCCAAAAGTACAGGTATTGTATTACCAATTATACGTGTAATAAAAGGCTTTTAAAATCTTCTGTAAAAAGGAAAGAAAAAAAAACTGTAAATGGTTGAAAGACATGAAGAAGATTAGGAAAACTAAGAAGACTAGATTTTAAACTGTCAAAGTAGACCTAAATTATTAAATTATTTATGCCTGAGAATACAGTTAAATGAGGAAAATGATATCTCTTTCTCTTGGGTTGTTTGAGAAATAACTATTACATATAAAGTGCTACAAATATGTTTATTATTATTGCTAATACTACTACTATTATGAATTCTGCATCCATGTGTAAAACAGTAATCATAGGCAAGTCTCAGATATTCCCTTAAAAATAGCTTTATTTACCTTTCAACAAGTGAATAAAGCTCACTCACTCAGTCTGCTGATTGCTTAATTGTTGATTGGGCCAGGGTTAACTGAGGCATATGTAGTCCACCATTCAAATGATTAGCTTTTTCATATGGTTGGCTCACGAAGTGCTTAGAAGGGAGAAAAGAAACGTGCAAGCTTCTTAAGGTCTAAACTTAAAATGGGCACAATGCAGTTCACACTATATTTAATGGAGAAAACCAAGTCACGAGCCTGAACCAAATTCAAAACTTAAGGAAGTAATCCCACTTCGTAATAGGGGAAAATTCAAAGCTGCTTTGCAAAGGGGTTGGGAATACAGAGAGGAGTGGACATAACTCTTGCCCTTTTTGTAATTCACTGCTTAAGCAAAACAAAACAAACAAAAAAAACTCTCCACAATGTCCATGGGAACATTTGAATAAATCATCTAAAAAAATGAATTTAATATGGTGTGATGACACATTTAATATATACTAGATATAAAGTGTTTTCTTACGTGAAAAAATAAATAAAATTAATCTGCTATTTAGGGTTAGCAAAAATGTTTTGGTTTTAGTGTAATGAATATCTGTCTTCTTGGCAAGATGGAAGTTGCTTTTAGCACCAGGACCAAGTATCTGTTCCCCGTATGAGCACAGCATATAAAAGAATATTTGTATTGTGTTTTGCCTTTAAAGAAAGTAATTCATATGGCTAATCCTAAAGGACTTATTGAGACGTAATATCATGGAGACATTAAAAGTGAACACTGAAATCAGACTGTTTAAATTCAAATCCTATTACCTCTTACTAGTGTGGTGACCTTCAGCAGGTTACATAATATTTCTGAATCTCTTCTTTATGGGCAAAGTAGGGATGATAAAAATACCTATCTCATAGAGATTTTATGTAAAATGAATTAGGCAACCAAGAGAAGACTCCTGTGCATGGCACAAGTCATACAGTAAATTATCCAAGAAATGTTGGCTATTTTTATGGCAAATATTAAAATCAAATGTAAAACAAAAGGATGCAAGATATACTGTGAAATATTATTTGATATTCATTGTTGAATTTATCATAATAAAATTCCTATTAACTTCAACTCTAAGATAGTATTAAGTTCATATTGTAGGTGCAGCCCGAGTGGCTCGGTGGTTTACCACCTGCCTTCAGCCCAGGGCGTGATCCTGGAGACCCGGATCGAGACCCACGTCAGGCTCCCTGCATTCAAACTACTTCTCCCTCTGTCTGTGTCTCTGCCTCTCTCTCTCTGTGTGTGTCTCTCATGAATAAATAAAATCTTTTTAAAAAAATAAAAGTTCATATTGTAAAGGAGTTAAGGAACCATTTTGTGATGTGCTTAGCCTGTCACAAACTCCTATTTACAAAGTCATAGAATGAGAAACAATAAATAAAAATTAAAGGATGGTAAAAACTATAGTAGTGAAGGAGATGTCCTATGAAGAGTTTGAAAGTTGTCACTCCCTGAGCAGCCGGGTGGCTCAGTGGTTTAATGTTGCCTTCAGCCCAGGGCCTGGTCCTGGGGACCAGAAATCAAGTCCCACGTCCGGCTCCCTGCATGGAGCCTGCTTCTCCCTCTGCCTGTGTCTCTGCCTCTCTCTCTCTCTCTCTGTCTCATGAATAAATAAATAATATCTTTAAAAACAAAAACAAAAACAAATGAAAGTTGTCACTCCCATTTTTATAAGAAAAAGCTAAAAAAATCTGAAAATCAGTGACTTTTCTTGGGTCTATTGCTATGCCAAAACTGAAGACTCAGGCAAATCTAGAATCATAGCAGCAATGTGCTTATCTGGAGCAGAGGCTGCTTGAGCTATAAAATGACAGAAAATTTAAATGATAAGTTGAATGAATTTCTGAGGGCTGAGTTGGATTACTGTGGGAATGAGAAACATCTAAGGGCTACAGTGTTGGGGAAGATTTCACACTTTCAAAGGCTTTACCTCTAGAAACTCCACTAGGTTTATGTAGTAAAGAACCGAGAAAGACCATTACATGACTGCCAGGAAGACTAGATGAGTAATTCTTGTGAAATGTTCCCAGAATCTTATTCATAACAAAGGTCTACTTTCCCTGGAAAAAGCACTTTTCCACAACATTAGCCAACCTGGGGGAAGGGAATTTCTCCCACTCTAGCCCCCTTGAGCTTTTCTATCTCATTTAAGGCCAGCAGAGGGGGGGGGGGGAGTTATACAGTGAAAGTGACAGTCCACAGACACAAGCACACTTAAAGACTGAGATTGAATTAGAAGATAATAGAACTCTCTTACCCCCTCACACTTTACCACAACACTAGCAGGACTCCAACATATAATAGTAGATCACAGTTGAAACACATAAAAAACACAACTATTTTTGAGGAAGAGTACTTAGAAAGACCAAGGTGAAGACAGGAAACAAGACAGGACATTGAAGATACATGAAGTCTATGGCACCTGTAAGTATAGAAAACATTAAGCAAAATCCAACTTCAGACAGATTAACATGAATCCTCATAAAAGAGGCATATTTGTCTCTAGTGTATCCTATCATGCCCAGGATTCAACAAAAAATTGGAAAACACATCACAGGCAAGAAAAACATATGAGAACAAAGTAATCATCAGAATCTGACTCACAGAGATGGAAATGTTAGAATTAACAGGGAATTTAAAATAAGTGAGACTAATATATTAAAGGCTCTAATAGAAAATCTGGACAACTGCCAAGGCAGATGGTTATGTAAGCAGAAAGATGGAAATTCTAAGAAAGAACCAAAATGAAATGTCATCTGTAAAAAACACTGTAACAGAAAGAACGTCTTTAATTGGCTCATTAGTAGACTTGACAAAGCTGAGGAAAGAATCAGTGAGCTTGAAGTTAGATTAATAGAAACTTTACAAACTGAAAGTCAAAGAAAAAGACAGAAAAGCAATACAACATTTGTGAGAAAATTTCAAAGGCATAATATATGGTTAATTGAGTACTAAAATTAGAAGAGAGAACACAGAAAAAATATTTGAAGAAATAAAAAACTCTATGAGAATATTTGAAGAAATGAAAACTCTTCAAAAGTAATGACAAAGGGGTGCCTGAGTGGCTCAGTCAAGTAAACATCTGCCTTTAGCTAAGGTCATAACATCAGGGTCCTGGGATAGAGCCTTGTGTCAGGTACTCTGCTCAGCAGGGAATCTGCTTCTCCCTTTGTGCTCTCCCTCTTTCATAAATAAATAAATAAATAGATAAATAAATAAATAACTCTTTTGAAAAAGTAATGAAAGATACCAAACCACAGATCCAGGAAGCTCATAGAAAACTAAATGGATAAATACCAAAAACTATACCTAGCCATATTATCTTCAAACTCCAGCAAACCAAAAGCAAAATGAAAATGTTGAAAAAAAAGCCATAAGAGGAAATACTTTACTAGAGAGAAAAAGATAAGAATTAGAGTAGACTTCTCACAGAAACCATGTAACAGAAAGTGAGTGAAATACTTCTAATGCCAACATACAAAAAAATGAAAACCTAGTATTCTATATCCAGTGAAATTAACCTAAAGTTAAAGCTACATACTATTTCATACAAATAAAAACGGGGTAAAAGTAAAAGTGTGGAGACAAATACACCATACAACAATAATTAAGGGAAATATGAAGTTTCTGTGTTAATTTTATACAAGACTTCAAAACAAAATTTTCAGACATAGAGACAAGCACAACATAATGATGAGTGAATCAATTTTCTAAGATGACATAATAATCCTTGACATATTTGCACCTAAAAGCATAGTATCAAAATATGTGAGGCAAAAACTGATAGAACAGAAAAAAGAAAGGGACAAACATACTGTTATTGAAGAATTCAACACTTCTCTATCAGTAGTATAAGACCAAGTAGACAGAAAATCATAAAGGATATAGTTTATCAGAAGAGCATTATCAATCCCAATTGACACTCATAGACTATTCCATTCAACATCAGCATAATATATATTGCTCTCAAACTTGCATTGAACTTTCACCATGATAACCCACATTCTGATCATTAAATCACATCTTAGTAAATTTAAAAGAATATAAATCATACAAAGTTAGTTCTGACTATATGGAATTATGCTAGAAATCAATTAAATTAAATTAAACTAGAAACTGATAGAACAACAGCTAAAAACAATCTAGAAATAAAACAAGACACTTCTAAATACAATATTGGCCAATGACAAATCTCAAGAAATTAAAATATATTTTGAAATAAATGAAAATGAAAACATAATTCTTCAGAATTTGTGGAATGTTTTTCCTTTAAGCAGTCCTTAAAGGCAAATTTATAGCATTAAGTGTATATATACTAGGAAACAACTAATATAAATAATCTACAGTATCACTTTAGATTATTAGATCAAAAAGAGCAATTTAAGTCTAAAAGAATTAAGGTAAATGGTGTAATAAACAGAAGAAATCAAAGAAATTGGAAATAGAAGAAATTAGAGAAAAAATCAGCAAAATAAAAAACTAGGAGGTTTTTTTTGTTGTTCATTCACTTGTTTTTTAAGAATAATAAAATTGATAAACTTCTGGCCAGACTAATCAGGGGGAAAAATAGAGAGGACATAAATTACCAATATCAGAAATGGGAGAAAGGACATGCTAAACCCATGGACATTAAAAGGACAATAAGGGACTGCTATAAACAACTATGTTCCTAAAATTTTAAGAATTTAATGAAATGGACCAATCCCTGAAAGACAAAAAGTACTGAAACCCACACAAGGAGAATAGTCTTATATCCATTAAGAAATTGGTAATTAATAACTTTCCAAAAAAGAAATCATTAGACCCCAGTTTTACCAATAAATATTAAAATTTTTATTTATTTTATTTTTTAAAGATTTTATTTATTTATTCATGATAGACACAGAGAGAGAGGCAGAGACATAAGCAGAGGGAGAAGCAGGCTCCCTGCAGGAAGCCCAATGGGGGACTCCATCCCAGGACCTCGGGATCATGACCTGAGCTGAAGGCAGATGCTCAACCACTGAGCCGCCCAGTGTCCCTAAATACTACAAAATTTTAAGAAGAAATTTAAAAACACAAAAATGAATGACCAAGGCACAAAAGATACGAATCCTAAGTGTATTTTACTAAGTGAAAGACGTTCATCTCAAAAGGATATGTATTGTATCATTCCAATAACATGAATTTATTGAAAAGGCAAAACTATAGAGACAGTAAAAAAGATCAGTAGTTAGTTGGCAGAGAGCTCAGGGGAGTGGGGGAAGAGTTAAATATGTGAAACACAAATGATTTTTTGGAGTGGTAAAACTATTTTATGTGATACTATAATTGTGGATACATGACACTATAAATTTTTCAAAAGCCATTGAACTTCACAGTGCAAAGAGTAAATCTTACTGTACAGAAATTTTTAAAAATTATTTAAGAGGTCAGAGGAAGGGATCCCCGGGTGGCGCAGCGGTTCGGCGCCTGCCTTTGGCCCGGGGCGCGATCCTGGAGACCCGGGATCGAATCCCACGTCGGGCTCCCGGTGCATGGAGCCTGCTTCTCCCTCTGCCTGTGTCTCTGCCTCTCTCTCTCTCACTGTGTGCCTATCATAAATAAATAAAACAAACAAACAAACAAAAAAAAGAGGTCAGAGGAATTGCAGGGTGGGATGCCAAATGCGACAAAACAATCTGACTTTATTATAAGCATGTGTTAGAATGTCATTGAGCCCCTTCAATGAATGAATAGAAGGAACTACTGACCTACACAACTGGAAATGAGTGAAGTCTATAAAACAAAAGACGAAAGAGAATACACATAAGAACTGTACTCTCTCTGGTTAATAAAGTTGCCCCCCATTAGAATACAGGTTAGCCATTATAATGCATATATATTATTAATATATATTGCAAATTATATACATATGTATATTAGAATTTAAGCTTTTTTATTTATAAATTTATTTTTTATTGGTGTTCAATTTGCCAACATATAGAATAACACCCAGGGCTCATCCCATCAAGTGCCCCCCTCAGTGCCCGTCACCCAGTCACCCCCACTCCCTGCCCACCTCCCCTTCCACCACCCCTAGTTCGTTTCCCAGAGTTAGGAGTCTTTCATGTTCTGTCTCCCTCTCTGATATTTCCCACTCATTTTCCCTCCTTTCCCCTTTATTCCCTTTCACTATTTTTTATAGTCCCCAAATGAATGAGACCATATCATGTTTGTCCTTCTCCGATTGACTTACTTCACTCAGCATAATACCCTCCAGTTCCATCCATGTCAAAGCAAATGGTGGGTATTTGTCATTTCTAATGGCTGAGTAATATTCCATTGTATACATAGACCACATCTTCTTTATCCATTCATCTTTCCATGGACACCGAGGCTCCTTCCATAGTTTGGCTATTGTGGGGAATTGAAGATTTATGTAAATGTCTGTTGGATGGTGGGAGTTAAGTTTCTAACTGTTGGAATGGCTGTTTACAGATAAGCAAGGAGAGGAAGCTATAACGGTCCACATGGCACTGCAATAGCATTGAACACATCAGCATGAACTCAGGTTTAGTTTAACACAGATAAGAATGGTTACTTATATAAATATTTACAGACATATGTACATATACGGGTTAGTATTCACATATACATATCCTTCCTGTCAGCTGAAAAGGCATGGAAGTAATAAGACATATTGACTTCCTTCCAAAGAGTATAGTATGAAAAGTTATAAAAATTATCACTTTCAGGAGAGAAGCCTAGAAAACCAGGTTGATCACCAGGTCAACCAGGTGATCAACAGTTATAAATCATGTTGGTAGCATACACTCCTGATGTGATGTAATGAAAATAGCACTTTGCCTCTAAGGTCTTCCTTCCCCAAACCAGTAATACCAGTCTCATAATGAGGAAAACATTGGACACATGCAAGTAGAGGGGCCTCTGACAATATACCTGGCCAGTACACCTCCAAACTTGTCATCAAAAATAAGGGAAGTCTGAGAAATTGTCACAGTTAAGAGGAGCCTAAAGATACATAACACTAAAATGCAATATAATATCCGGGATGGAATCTTAGAAAATAGGTGAAATGGTGAAAATAGGTGAAAACTGAGAAAATACAAAATATGTTCTTTCGTTAATAATAACGTGTCAGTATATACCATATTTTCAATGATAGGGAAACAGATGTGGGGTATATGAAAACTGTAATGTACTATCTTTGCAATAATTCTGTAAATCTAAAGTGTTCTATCATAAGATATTTATATTAAAAAACAGCAAGGTCAGTGAACAAATTAAATCAGCCATCCTTAAAAACTGCCTGCATCTCAGATAGAATTTAAATAGCTGGGCCTATAATTTAAGCAGATCATCTCTTTGAAAAGTCAGATAAAGTGCATTATGAAGCCAGGCAAATGATACCAAAATTATATTGTGTTATTTCTGTGTCATGTCCAGTGTGCCTAAAAATAGAATGTGCAAGGGAGAAAGTAGTAGGAGTTGAGAACCAAGGGAAAAAAATTCAGGGCAAAATTGTGTAAGGCCTTATGGAATTGCATTATATTTGTTTTTGATTTATTGTAAAATGTATTAACTATGAAATACAAGGCTATTAGAATGGGAATGACCTAAGCATTCTAAAATGGCAGACAGACATAAGGAAGGAAGGAAGGAAGGAAGGAAGGAAGGAAGGAAGGAAGGAAGGAAGGAAGGAAGGAAGAAAAATAATTACTCCAGATTTTATATTAAGAATACATGACAGGAATAAAGGACAAATGTAAAAAAAAAAAAATGAAAAAATAAATTTTAGTGACTTGGGGCACCTGAGTGGCTCAGGGGTTGAGCATCTGCTTTTGGCTCAGGTCATGATCCCAGAGTGCTGGGATCCAGTCCCACATCCGGCTCCCCACAGGGAGCCTGCTTCTGCCTCTGCCTTTGTCTCTGCCTCTCTCTCTGTGTCTCTCATGGATAAATAAATAAAATCTTTAAAAAATTTTTTAGTGATTTAGCCCCTAACGGTAGACAAAAGTGGTGAGATTTGGGGTATATTTTCAAAACAGAGCCAATAGGATAAGTAACTAGAAAGATTTAATTGCCATTAATTAAGCTGGAGCACACTGTGCATTCACTTAAGGCATACAATTCAACCGTGAAAAGGGAATAAAGTACTGATATAACCTGGATGAACCTTGAAAACACTATGCTAAGTAAAAGAAGCCAGACACAAAAGGCTACATGCTATGTAATCACATTTATATGAAATGTTTAGAATAGGAAAATCTGCAGCGATATTAGTAGTTGCCAGGGGCAAGGAAGGGAGGCACATGGAGAATAACTACTAAAGAGCACAGGATTTCTTTCTGGGGTGATAAAAGTATTTTGAAATTAGATGGTGGTGTCACAAGTTTAGTTTTAGAGGTAAGTTTGATATGCAGATTATAAATAAGGGTGTTGAGGGTATAAATTGTGATGTCAAGAAGGCAGCTGAATATCTAACTCTTTAACTTAGGAATTGAGCCTGAATTGGAGGTATAAATTTTGGAGTGGTCAGTCTATACGTGATACTTAAAGTCCTGACACTAGATGTAATCATCAAGTAAGTAAATGGAAACAGAAAGGAGAAGTGGTCCAATGACTGAGCCCTTGTATATGTTAAAAAATCAGGAAAAGGAAG
Organism: Nyctereutes procyonoides; assembly: GCF_905146905.1. Taxonomy (NCBI): domain Eukaryota; kingdom Metazoa; phylum Chordata; class Mammalia; order Carnivora; family Canidae; genus Nyctereutes; species Nyctereutes procyonoides. The sequence goes on from NW_026575051.1 coordinate 61,562,309, forward strand.
TTGAGCTAGCCAAAGAAAATGAGAAAAAAGCACTCAGTGAAGTACCCTAGCAATTAACTGGGAATAAAATGATCAATCAGACCTAATACTGCAGAAATGTCAAAAAAGATGAGGTCTTAATTACTATAGGAACTTTGTTAAGGGTACAGGTAAACTTGATTAGAATAGTTTTAGTGATGATGTGAGGAAAAACTCTGGTTGGAGTGCTTCAAGAAACAGTGCTAGAAGGGGCATTAGAGAAGAAAACAGAGTCAGTGGGCATGGGTGGGTAACTGTGGTGAGAGTGGATGAGCTATCTTCTGACTCTATTTTTTTTTTTTCCATAACATAGAGATCAAGCTCATTAGCTGAAAGGGAGGGTGGTTGAATGGTTTTAGAGGTCTGTGCAAGAGGAGTTAGAAATCCTCTTGTTTGGGAACCCTGGGTGGCGCAGTGGTTTGGTGCCGGCCTTTGGCCCAGGGCATGATCCTGGAGACCCGGGATCGAATCCCGCGTCGGGCTCCTGGTGCATGGAGCCTGCTTCTCCCTCTGCCTGTGTCTCTGCCTCTCTCTGTGTGTGTGTGTGTGACTATAATAAATAAATAAAAATTTAAAAAAAAATAGAAATCCTCTTGTTTACGAGTGGGGGATTAATTGGACTAGGGAAATACAGCACAGTAGTTAGGCCCAGACATTCTGCCAATTTTTCTTGAGCAACAACATGAGGAAATTGACAGCTAAGTGGATGTTGTACACAAGCTCATCATCGTCACCTTCACGTGGCCAACAGTCACTGCCAGACACAGAACCTTCATCTGGAATTTGATGGTGGACTTCACTTCATCCACTTTGGCCACCATGTTCTCATTGTGGGTCAGCAAGGAAGGGAACTTGTCAGCTTTATTCAAGCCTGGACCCAGGATTCCTGGGATCTGCTCGATCAGAGATTCTGAAGCTAAAAAAGCATCATACTTCTTGGCCAGCTTCTTGACTAATTTTTTTTTTTTTTATATTCCTGTTGAGTTTCTTTAGTGCCTCAATGTTCATGTAGGGAATACCCACTGACCTGGCCTCATCAGTGCTGCTGATCTCCTGAAACACATTTGGAGAACTTGGGGGGCAGTGTATGGCCCTAAGCCTGATGGTGCCTGAGAAGCATTTGTCCTTCTGAGGGTCATAGTTTTCAGGCTCATCTGCAGCTCCACCATCTCCAAAAACTGCTGGCACTTGTACTGATCCCCATGCAGGACTTCCCGCACCACCTAGTACAGGGTGTCTCAGGAGACTTTGATGCTCATGGCTTCTTGTGCCACAGTAATTGGAAAAGAGAGCAAGAGGTTTTATTTGAACAAAGTTTGGTTGGTTTAGTGACGAGAAGAGCATGAAGTAAGAAGAACTGAAGCAAGAAGAGAACTGAGTAACTGTAAGTCATGGACTTCATGCTGGATAAATAAGAAAAAGAAGAGGACCTACCTTTGGGCTACTAGAGGTAATGAACTGGAAGACAGAACAGTGTTGGCAGAGAATGAGGTATTTGACATCGGGATTATAGAGCACATACAGTAATTGTTAATGACAATGCCCACAACATGGCTTAAAAGCGAGTGGCTAAGGAAGAGGGGATGACAATAATACAGAAGCAGAGATCATGAACAGGAGGTAAAGTGTAGGAAGGACACCTACTTCGACTTTGAAATCTTCAAAATTATGAACTAGGCAGTGTTAAGTGAGAGTAACACTGAGTCATGAGCCAAAATCTTTAAGAAATGAGGAGGAGTGACTAAAACTGGAGAGGAAGACACATAAGGGTAAGAAGATGACTCATAACAAGGCACAAAAGTAGTAAAGTTTGATGACATGAGTTTCATGCAATGACTTTTAGGGACAAAGGAGGGACAATGATTGGAAGTTGCAAAGAGAAGCAAAGAAAAAACCTTCCCACCTCTGAGTATAGAGGCACAAGAGAGGCAGAGAGAACCATCCACCACTTAAGAGTGATATAGGAAAGCAGTGTCTCAGAGGAAATACAGATTTCAAGAGAGCAGAGCTAGAAGGTGATGGAATTTCACAGAAGAGGAAGATACGGGGAAAAAGCACAGTAAGACTGATTTAAGCCATTGCACAGAGCTCTCCAGGGATTAGAGTCTGTTGGACAAAATAACATGGTGGCCCCACACATGTAGTAATAATGGGCATTGGTAAGACTGGTCCTGAAATATATAAGCCTGAGAGTAGGCCTGAGCTGTGAGGGTACATGCCCTTGCGGGAGTACGTTCAGAGTAGAAGAGGTCCCCATTTTTTTGGCTTTGTTTTGATTTTGTTTTTAGAATTGACCTTTTTAATCATCCACAAAGTATAAAGAATATCACCAGAGTCTGAGCTATGCAGAATTAAGCCAAAATTGTTCCAGGATCACAAATCTGGAGAATCCTCCCACTAATGAGGATATGGGCCTCTCTGATCTCATTCAGCAGAGTCCTATCACAGCTTATGACATTCTAGAGTCTGCTTTAAAAAAAAATAAATTGTATTTTTAGTGCTATCATCTCTAAGTTAAAAAGGTTGAGATCAAAAAAGAGGAAAAATATTTATTTTCAGATCAGACACCTGCTGCTTCCAATTTAGATTTTGGGTAAACTTTCAAGTGAAAACAGCAGAGTGAAATGTACTGGGTTCTAACGTCCCTAATTAACAGCAGTCAGTTCAGAGCAGCCTTACCCGGGGTCTCCTTTTCCTTATTGAGCTGACCAGGGGAGACCTTGAAGGCAAAATGTGTGAGCCCTGTTAAAGAAAACCTCAAACAACAGATAAGCACTGAAGTCTTTGAAGAAACTGCGAACACCCTCTGGGGAGAAAATTAGACTTGTGAACTTGAAAAAATGGCACGCAAACATTTTAACACACAACCGAAGACAGAGGTCAACAGGGATATTCCAGCCGAAGATTGCCTGTTGAGGAAGAAATTAGTTTTGAACATCAAAAATAAATGAACAAAGTGAGCAGAAAAACAACATTAGAGTTCTTTCCTCATGAAAAAAAAAATTCCCCTCAAACCCCCTACACACACTAATTGAGCTTTACAACTGAAAAAGAAAATATCTTTCCAAATAAGAAAATCTAATTCTAGGAAACCAATTGTGAAAAGAGTTGTTTTTATAAGCACCTCTCTAATCCTGCTACTTTAATGAAGCAGATGATTTAGATTAGCTTTATTCTTATATTTATCTGCAATTCTCTGTCTTATACTAATTTGTCATTCTGTCATTCTATTTTTAACATTACACAGACATGTGAAAGCCTTCGGACTAACCCCAATTTATGTCATCCCCCCTCCCCCCACCATCATGAAGGTCTTCAGGTATTTAGAGTTGGCCGCAGTCACAGACCTCCAAGGGATATAGATAGAGGGGGCACAAACCAAGCAGTCCCTTTTTATTACTATTAGGCTTTCTCCAACCCCTCTGCAAATTCCTTTTGCGTTATTGCTCTATAAATCAGGAAAATCATCTTTGCCTAGACTGTAGTGATGGCCTCCAAATGTTCTTGCTTCAGGACCCTGTTAAAGGAGTTTGAAAAACACGTGCTCTCTCTCCTTGTCACACTCTGGTCTTGCCTGGCTTGTTTAGGGCAGGCTTGGGACAGTGGGGCACACTTGGCTCTATCAGTCATGCGCTGCTTCGAATGGCAGAGAGGCAAAATCAGCACAATGGAGTAACTCATAGGAGATAAGAGGGAGCACAAGGCCATAGAGAGGGCAGAGAATGTACTTTATAATTTGCTCCTGCTGCCCCCGATTCCTGGGATTGGTTTCTTTGTCCTTGCTACTTCCCCCTGAGAGAATGAGGGACAAACCAAGTGAAGTCGCCCCTAAAGTCTGGAGTTTTCTGCTACAAACTAGCATACTGCTTAACCAAACCATCCTTGCTGTTGTGTTGCTACCAGCAACAAGCTCTGTCCCCTACGTCAAGTTACTGACCCTGTCCATCAAAGTAACATGGATGACAATAGTTCTTAACTCATTATTTCTCGGTGAGTCTTAAATGAAAACTCATATGCTCTACACAATGCCTGGCACACTGCAGATGCTCATTTAATCCCAGCAGTCAATGCAGTGCTTACATTTTCCTCCTGAAATTTTACTCATGTCCCAAGCCCCATCAAAGTTTAGCTTTTCTTTACAGCAGCTCTCATTCTTACCCTTTTCCTCTAGATGTGAGCTAATCAATTCAACCTAGGTAAATTAGCAGTACTTTATAGCTTTGTTGTAGTAGGGATTCCCAAACCTTCCTAATCCTCATAATGGCCAGGGAAGTAGATTATAAAATGAAGGTTTTAATTTTTCTACATATGAACTTTTATTCAGTAGATCTTCTGATAACCTGTCACATTTAGAAAGTCCTGAGAAGATAATCTGCAATATCCTATTCAATGCTAAATCATATAAAATTTCCTGGTATTTTAAATGCCTCCTTTTGTTCCCAGTTTACTGTTGTGGGTTGGGGGTGGATATGCAGACTGGGGAGACTGAATTGGTGGGACCTATAGGAAGGGAGTTTCAGTGTGAGGGATTTTTTCCATGGGAAAGGAGGAAGCCTTTATAAGACTTGCATACAATGACCACGTGGGCAAAAATGAGCTAAAGTTTTTTTTTTTTGTTTTTTTTTTTTAGATTTTATTTATTCCTGAGAGATACAGAAAGAGAGAGAGGCAGAGACACAGGGAGAGGGAGAAGCAGGCTCTACACAGGGAGCCCGATTTGGGACTCGATCCCAGGACTCCAGGATCAGGCTCTGGGCTGAAGGTGGTGCTAAACCACTGAGCCACCTGGGCTGCCCGAGCTAGAGTTATTTTAATGATAAATTTTACCTGGAGTACTTACTAGAAATTAAGATGCTAGGACTTTTCTCTCCCCCTTGAAAATTATCTTAAAATTAAATATAGATTTAAACATAAATATGATCTCACAAATTTCTTCCTAGAGAAAGCCAACAGATAATTTTCAATTTTGATCCTCTTCCTTACTCATTTTTATTTCAATGACCAATGCCCTGAGCTTATTTTTGATTATATGTTGCCTTCTATATCATATTTCAAAAAGTTTCTTTTTATGACCTCCTGATATATTGCAGGGCAGATTGAAACGTGTCCCAAGCAGGCACTGAAATTTTAATGCATTTTTATGGGAACCAGTCACAGCCCCTTCAATACAACATTTATTTGTCCAGAAGGATGTTAGTGGAATATCCTTCTATTTATAACTCAGCAAGCAAATTGTTCCCATACCCTGAATATGTAGAACAATTTGCATTTTTCAATTTACAATTTATTTCATTAGTTTATCAATGTCATAAAATTATTATAAAATGCATGATGTGCATCTGAATCAGTCCATCATATTAGCTAATCTAACAACTACAATGATATCCAGGTGGACTCTTTTAATTAATACAAGTCTTCTCTGAAGTTCAAAACAATGTTGTTATTGCGACTTTCATTAACGTCTGTCTTGAGACAGATCAAATAAAAATTCTTGCCACCGGTGTTATCATTCTAATCTCACTGCTTAGCATAGCACATGGCACAAAGTAGACAATAAACGTATGTTGAATCAATGTATTGCAACTATTTTTTTCTCTTTTATGAAGGACAGTTACCATGAAATTCTAACACCACTCTGTTTTTTAAGTATAGAAGCAAAGTCATTAATTTTCAACATGTGCGAAGTGAAATGGAGAAACTTAAGAACCCCATAGCCCCAATTCCCCAGATCAATGCAATAAAGTGAGATTTACATGAGTAAACCAGATAATTAACTTGTTTAGCCACATGCCTTTCTATAGCTAGATAATCTTAGATTTAGGCATGTGTGTATTGATTGATTCCTGAGTCACTTGATAAAGGATATAATTGTTCTTGTCATTTCTTAATTACAACAAATCACACTCATAGGATTGGGTGTTTCGCTCCTATTTTGCTCCTTTTCAATGCAATTTTTACTTATTTCAGATATTTGATGTTTAAAGTTCTAAATTTAAATACTTGAAATTGCTCCCTGGTGGCTAAAAGTGTCTCAAAGATTATGCCTTGGAGAATCCCATTCTATTTACCTGAAACTCTCATCTAATTTTATTGTTTAGAATAGGGGTCAGCAAACTACTGCCCATAGGCCAAATCTAGCTATAGCTGTTTTTATATGGCTTTTTTATATAAGAGACAAGATTGTTTCTTAAATGGTTTAAAAAAAATCAAAGGATATGATGAGTGAAAATCATTGGAAATTCAAATTTCTGTGTCCCTCACTCAAGTTTTATGGGAATGCAGTTCTGCATTGTCTTTGACTACTTTCACACTACAGTGAGGGTGGAGCAGTTGGGATAGAGACCACATGACCTAAAAAGCCTAAAATATTTATTATTTAGCCCTTTACAGAAAGGGTTTGCCCACTCCTGGCGCAAAACCTCTATCTCTACTTTCTCTCTGGCAACATTATTTATAACCAATCTCCTTTTTAGTAGTTGCTTCCCCCCACCCCTAAACTGATGTCTTTGGAGCATGTTCAGGAAGGTTGGAAAATGGGTGGCACTGGTCCAGATACAATGACTCTCCTATGTTTGCATCTTAACATTTAAGAAAAATTTTAAACGATTTTGCTCAGAAAACACAACTTGTTTCTTTGTGGGCAATTTCTATACCACCAAATACAGGACCTATTTCTAACCCAATGATCTTCTCAACAGCAGTCAAGTGCTTCAGGACATTATGCAATAATTGATTTAAATCTTTTGACAACTAAAATGATATGTAATTATAAAACCCACCACTGAAATATTACAATTATTAACCTCATAATCCAAATATATTACTGAAGAATTTTCAGTGGACTTGCTAGGTCAACTGCATTGTTCTAATTTGTAAAAAAAAATATAAGTCCAGTTCTGTAACTCTCATGGTTAAAAAGAGGAAAATTCTGGATCAGTATTAAACCTTAATTTTCCTGACTGAATATCATGTGATGCTTTTCACTTCCTCCCTTCAATGTCAATAAAACATAAAATGACTCGTATTAGTTAAGATATCTTTGTAAGACTTCATTCCATTTCTAAAGTTTTCATAAGACTATTTTGAAGATATTTTAACTTTTTTTCTGTAAAAAAGATACTCATATCAGATTTCTACTTCAAAAAATAATAAGGCAGCTTAACTGGTGTAAGAAGACATAATATGACAAAGAAATCAGTCAGAAAAATACAAAAGTTTAAACAGAAAGAAGCCGAAAGAAAAAAAAAAGAGTTTTCAATTGTTTCTTGAAACTTCTAGTTTTATCCTTTTGCCTTTCCTTTGTTCTACAAATTTCTTGGGGGCATGTGTGAAAATTAATCAACTCAGAAAATTATCTGGCCCATGTGTCTTGTTTCAACCAAAGGACATCTTAATCGCAGCAAAAACTTGAAATTAACATTGAGAGGCCCACCATTCTCCCAGAATCTTTTAAGCTCTAAATTCAGGAGAGAAACCCTAAAATAGTTAATAGGTTTATATAAATATGGCATTTAAAAATTAGTGGGAAAAGAATGAATAATACATAAATCTTACTGTAGTAACTATTTCTAAAAAATAAAAGAATAATAAGGTACCACACACCATACTCCAAAATGCATTTTTAAAAAATCTAAAGAATTATATTCATGAATATGAATTATAAATTAATTTTTAAATGGGCAAATATTTATGTGATTTGGTGTGAGAATGGATTTTCCAAAGAATTTTTACAAATAAACAAGTATAAATAACCTAGATAAAAATGGGCAAAGTATATATTCAGTGTTATTTTGTGCATAATGATACACATTAGATGGAACCAAAAAAACTGCAATTTTTAATGGTCAAATGTATTTGACCATTAAACATTTCATATGGTTGATTCTAATACACTGATGTGAGAGGCTGGTCAAAATTTCTCCAGGGATGTATGAAAATAAGAGTCTCGGATAACATGTATATTTGGGTTCATTTATATATTGATTTTATATATTTTTATATATTTTAAGGAAAAAGTAAGGAAAAGCTTAACAATGATTCTGTCCATGCCATGTTTTAAAATTAGACATTAGAAAAGTCTGAAAGCTCAGCAAAATATAATGGCTACATAAACAATAAAATATCTTTACAGTAGAAGCCTATGTAGCCAATCAAATCAGCAGGAGAAAATTTGATCATATCAGACCACCAGGCTATCCTAGGAAGGAGTAGAAAATGTCTCCTTTTTTTTCTCAATAACCCATCTTCCGCATTCATCCTTCCTAGTTATTTCTGTTGTAACACCACCTTGCTCCACCTTGTAGGATACTATCTTACTAATATTGCTTCTATTTTCCAGAGACAACAAAAGAATAGAAGCTGGCAAAGCAGGGTAGTCAACTCCAAATGGTTCACATGGGTCAGGCAGCAGGGCAGTTTCATATTTGCAGAGCTGAAGAAGGGATTCTGTGATGTGAAGTGTATCTGGTGATAGTGAGATCAGCGATCCTGGATCAAGAAAAAGTGGTCAGAAAGATCACAGGGTAGCTCAGAGTAGTGGAGGTTGCAGCTGAGATGAGAAATAGGGGTTGACAGCCTGAGATGAGCTCTAGATGGAGTGAGTAATAAAGATAAATCTTTGGAACCAGAGGGCAAGGAAGAAACCACTTATAGTCACTGGAAGTTTATCCAAATGTTCCCTGGCCATGTGAATATACTTTTCTATATTGTGATATTATCTTACTTTAGAATATTATCTAGAAATAGTTCACATTAGTCAATATTTTCTTTCTGTGCCTAATGTGCTAGGCCACAGAAAGGATTTATAAGTTTTATTTGCCTTTCAAGTCAAGTAATTTTTAAGCATTAGAATCTGTATTTTTAAAATAAGACATGGAACAATGGTCAGTAATAGAGTATAATAATAGTCACAGTGGTAGTAAGGAATAGTGATAAAACAAAATTTGTAATCAGTTAAGGAGAGAAGATTATATGACATAATAATAATCTTGGCAATTAAATATTATGGTTTTCTATTTAGGGTAGGAGATTTTGAAAATTGAAAAGAATCCTAAAATTCTTTTATATTGTTCCTTACTTGACTCATAATATAGGATATAGTAAAATTTCACTCAAGTAAGGAAATAATATTTTTTTCTCATAATAACCATGGAATGTCCTTGAAAAACAAATATATGCCGCAGAACATTTGGTTCTAGTCTCACATCCACCATCAATATAATGTTAGAAGGGGAAGAAATACTGGAGTTAAGAAATAAAATATGTAGGAATGTATGGGTGGCTCAGCAGTTGAGCATCTGTCTTCAGCCCAGGGCGTGATCCTGGAGACCCGGGATGGAGTCCCACATTGGCCTCCCTCTATGGAGCGTGCTTCTCCCTCTGCCTATGTCTCTGCCTCTCTCTTTCTGTGTGTCTCTGATAAATAAATAAATAAATAAATAAATAAATAAATAAATAAATAAATAAATAAAATCTTTTAAAAATATATGTATTTTTAAGACACAATTAAATGTGAAAAATTTTCAGAATGCTTATGAAAAATCCTTAAAGTTCAACATTTCCTGTGGAAACAAGAGGCAGTTTTCTTCAATTCTTAGGTTTTCAAGAATCACTGATTAAAATATATGGTGGTGCCCTCCCCCTCCCACAAGGTGGACCTAGAAAACCATTCTCTGAGCTACAACCCCCCAGGAAGTCTTTCCTCCTGGAAGATGAAGAAAATGACCTCAATTTCACATGGAACTGAACGAAGTCGAAGAATAATTGTACCAGATGAAGCTAAAAAGACAAGGAAGAGTTTATTAAAGACTCTTGCAACAAGGAAGAAAGATTGAATTCCAATCTGAAACAAAAGGCAGAAGAGTGTTCCCTCCCCCACCTCAGCTTGTGCTCACTCACTTGCTCTCTCTCTGTCTCTCTCTCATATAAATAAATAAAATCTTTAAAAAAAAAAAGGCAGGAGAGTTTTTAAGCTCTACAATGAGCTAGTGGAGAAGTACTGGAGAACATTAGGGGCAAGACTGGTCAATGTCTTGCTCACCTATGTTTGTTAACTGATGCTTATTGGTATTGGCTTCTACTCTAATGTCTTCTACCCACAGACAAATGGAGACAGGGACATTTTTCTTGATGGTAGCATTCCATAGAGATGGCCCCCAAGTCCTTGAGAAAGATATTCTGGGGTTATAGAAGATTGACATGTCAAAGGAGCAGTGAAAGAATTTACAAATTACAAGTTTCATAAAGTAAATATTCTAAGAAAAGAGAAGTCAAGGGCTTATAGTCAGGAAGAAATCAGTCTAAAGTTCAATCAGGCTGAGAGGAACTTTAAGGTGTCCTTGATTAGCTGCCTGTGTGAACTACCAGCACATGGATGCTCAGCCTGCCAATTCACTGAGGTGAAGAAATCCAGTAGAAGGCAAGCAAGCCTAGACTCAGAGGTAATGTATCCTGGCACGGGAAAATGATTCCTAACCCACCCCCCTTCTTCTCCTTCTCCTCCTCCTCCTCCACCTTCTTCTTTTTTTAGAGAGAGAGAGAAAGAGAGAGAGCAAGTAGGGGTGGAGGGAGGGGCAAATGAGAAAGAGAATCTTAAGCAGGCTCCATACCCAGGGCAGAGCGCTACATGGGGCTCAATCTTGTTACCAAGATCATTATCTGAGCTGAAATCAAGAGTTGGGCGTTTAACTGAATGAGCCATTCAGGCACCCCAATTCTTAATTTCTTCTATAGGCTACTCTATACTTTCTATGCAGTAAGGTCAGGAGTCAAATTTAACTTGAGTCCATACCAAATACCAACAATGAATGATGACACTGTTAAGTGGTCAGAGTTAGGAAACCAAGTCTGAGTGATGGCTCTGGTCTTGCAACCACCATCAATATATATCTTATTTTGTTTTTCTCACTCAGTGGTTCCAAGCAGAGACATGAGAGGCTGTTACTCCTTTTATTTTTTCTGATTAACCATAGAGAACACTTGGAAAAATTTTCTTTACTTATTTGAATTTTGACTTCAGATTCTTTTAATGACTCTAGTGAACAGTCATGAAATATTCTTTTTGTACTTAAACTGTTACTGAGAATTTTGCCTATTTGTTCATCCAAGGTCCCACTTCATAAATTTATAACTATTACTGCCAGGGAAAACTGTCTCCTGAGGAATTGGTTTTCTACTTTCTGACAAGGAGAATTTTCCTCTGCAGAGACAGCATTATGCCTAAACAAACAGTTAAACTTGCAGTCTTTCTGGAGCCAGATTCATGGGTCAGAATCCCGGTGTTAACACTTATGGCTGTGTAATCCCAGAGCAAGTTACTTCACCATTCTGTGTCTGTTTCCTCCTATTTAAAATAAGATCTTCAGTAAAACTTACCCAATGGAGCTATTATAACAATCACATGAATTAATGCATATAAATCTTTGAACATGGTAACCTGGTACATGGTAAGATCTGAAAAATGATATGCAGCATTTCATTCTCTTTCTCTCTCCTTCCCTTCTTTTATTCCTCTCCCTTCCTCTCTTTCTTCTCCTTTCCTCCTTTTTAATCTGACTAGAAGGAAATTCAATGCTTAATACTGCAATGATGCAGTCTCTTACATAAACTGCTTAAAAGAGTATCTGACTCATGGTAAATGCTAAGTGAGTGTTGTCAATATTTTTTTTCATTCCTAGAACCCATATTTCCCATTTGGAGTTGGGGTTTATTGCTCATATATTATGTGTCCTTTATCATTGATTCCTTGAGCATTTTATGTGTTCAAAATAAATATAAAATAACCTACGGTAGAAAATAATCTTCCATGTATAAGAAGTCACAAATATCTGTACAAGGTGATATAAGAGGAAATAAAACTCAGAGGCCCTGCCCTGTTGAAGTTTATACATTGGAAGACAGCTTGATGAAAATAAACATAGTGCCACAGTATCATACATAAATGCTGAAGTTCTAGAGTATTTAAGGAAAAAAGTTTACATAGTCGAGTGACATGCAGAAAGTTTACTATAAATCTTTGATAGTGGAATATGTGTCTACATGCTCAATATTCTATAAGTTATTTTGAATAAAATAAATGGTTGAAATTTGTAAGAATGCATGAAAAAATTTATGACAGAATAGTATAAGTTACCGAATAAAACAAAGAAGTTGTAAAATCGAATTAGAGCCCTCCCAAGTAATTTGTTATGAATTTTCAGGCAAGACACTTTCCCTCTATGTACCTTATTTTTGTGTCAAACAATGATAACAACACCTGTTCTGCTTACCCAAAGGGATCTTGTGAAGATCAAGTGAGACAATGAATTTGAAAACTTTGCTAAAACAACATACAAACATATGCAGTATACTAATGTAACTAGTAATATAATTAGAAGATTGCATTTTCAAAATGTTAGAAATTAGTTGCAGTATCTTAAACATCTATAACTTTAAAGCAAACAGATGGATAAGAATAGCTCTTAGATGCCAAATTTAGCATGCTGTGTTTTCTTGTAGGTATGCCTGAAAGTTGTATCTCAAAAGAAACGGCAGAAATAAAATATCGAGTGCCCAAATAGCAAATGGATGCAAAAGGGCTTGTTTACTGCCAAACGAGAAAGGAATAAAAAGATAAACTAAATAAAGCATGAAAGTATTCATCAGATTCATAAATGGGTTGCTGCAACTACAAAAATTACAAAGTTCAAAGAGAGCATTTACTATAGGGTTAAAAATCTTTGGGTCTGTTGCTTGATATTATCAAAGTAATTAACCTTAACCATTTCTGTCTTCTCCATACTGATCCTTAATCACTTCCATAAGTGTGTTTCTTTCTCATTGCTGTAATGGCCTTTCTACTTTTGGTTGTTGAGAAAGTTTATAAATGCTTTGGCTTCTACTCTCAGATGGAAAGATCTCTTACCTAATTGGCTATTTTTAAGGTAGCTCTTAATTACAACTGGTTCCTGAACCTAATTTCCATTCCATCAGTTTCTCTTTTCCCAATAGCTCCCTGTTTATGTTCTGTAGACTTTATTAACTTATAATCATTTTTATGATACCAAGTGGTTATTACACCTTCATGATGTTTTTAGATTGGCAGTGTTCGATTTTATAGGTAATGAACTGCTAAAATTATGAAAATCATTGAAATTTTTAATTATGAAACTATTATAAGAAATTATTACTGCAACTAGAAAAACACTAGTCAGTTGTAAGGCACGTTATATGTGGCTTACTTCTAATGTCAAAGGAAAGAGGAAAAGGGCATTTGCTTGCTATATATATTTGAACAGCAGAAAACAACAGAGTTACCAAAAAACAGATGCTGTCAAAACAAAAAACAAAAACAAAAAAAAAAACCCAGATGCTGTCCTCTTACCTCATTTACAAAATCAGAGTTTTTATAGATTTTTTAAGTGAAACTTATGGTGGAAGGAAAACTGAGACAGACAAGATAATATATTGGGAACATTTCTGAAATACAACAAGAGGCTAGGAGGATCAGGTTAGAGACAACTGCTAGATTTTTGTATTTATACCACAGGAAAAGCAAATGTCATAACTCACGTCCTAAAGGAGACGTTCTATGAAATCCTGATGGCTTAAGGGAACTTTTTATTCTATGGTTAAACAAAACACAACACATTAATAAAGGTCATGAATTATTTTTCATCAGTAACAATCATGTTGCCTCATGTATCTGAGCCAAGACTTCACTATGATGAGATGAAGTTAACACATATAACTAAAAATTGCATGTTGTGCTGCAGATCTGGGCAGTAGGTTTCTTTATTACCACATGACAATGGGAAATAAAACAAAATCAGAATTTTTTTCTGGGAAATAATGTGCAAAATGCATGCATGCAGAGGTATGAGAATGCTGGAAACATAGGCAGTAAACACTGAAACAATACTGAGGACTCTATGTCCTCAAAGTGACCCTGCCCTTAGGCCCAAAATATATAAAGGTGAAAATGATTTCATAAAATTTAAGTAAGATTTTAGTCACATATTTTTCCCCTTAGAAAAACTTTAAGAAGAAAAAAAGATGGGGTGGGGAAATGTATGGTTAGCAGAAGAAAAGAATCTAGGTTGACTTTGTAACCTCTAAGTATAATATGTATGATGACAATGAAGGAAATGATAAAATAGCTGGCATCAGGGGTGCCTAGGTGGCTCGGTCACTTAAGTGTCCCACTGTTGACTTTGGCTCAGGTCCCGAGGGTTCTGGGATTGAGCCCAGTGTAGTCTGGCTCCTTGCTCAGCAGGAAGTCTGCTGAATATTATCTCTCCTTCTCCCCTTGCCTCCTTCTCCACCCCAGCTCCTCTTCTCTCTCCTCTCTCTCTCTCTCAAATGCAATAAATAAATCTTAAAAATAATAGCTGGTGCTTACTGAGTAGAAACTGAGTGCTTACTATAAGCCAGGCCCTGTGTGAGATGTGCTGTTCTGCTATCCCTGTAAATATTGGGCATGCCATCCAGCCTAGATTTTAAGTTAGGCCACTCTAACATTAACCTTCAAATTTTGTGAAAATCCATTTTAACATTTTTTTGTTACTGTTGCAATGATAGACAGAGGGGGCAGAATTATCTTTTTAGTCACATGGATATTATTTTCTAGTTTAAAAATAATAGCTAAAGTTGAAAAAAATAGTAAAAAATACTTATTACTTCTTTATCATTTTAACTTTCAGTAAGCCAGGAACTTGGCTGTAATTCCACAGCGAGGTGTATTATCTCCCTTAGGTCATATGGGGTCTGTTTTTTTTTTTTTTTTTTCACTCTAATCTAATGGACTTCTGGTGGCCTCCCTAAGCATCTAACTATAGACAAAGTGAATTAGGCAATAGGGAAAACCCGGCTCATTAGGATCCAATGTGCTGTACTCAGAATTAAATTAAAGAGTCTCACCTCATCAAACTCAAGAATCTGCCATAACAGACACTGATGAACAAAGGCCATTGTTTCACAATAGAAGATGGCTCTAACTTTTGGATTTGGAATGTACGATATAAGCTCCTATTTTGATGTTTCTTGCCAATTCATAAGGTCATCAGAATTTTTCAAAGGTTACATTCCAGAGTTTCATATGGCTGTCCTGGGATTGGGACGCTCAATATATTTCAATTTATTTCTTCCCACGTTTCATCCAAATGCTTCTCCAAGTGTACCTCTGTGCTCGGACTGTAAAACAACGAAAGCAATGTGGGGGCTAAGAAAACAGTAGAAGTGAATTAGGGCATAGATAGAGATGTTAAGTTAGAGCTTCCTAGTGCTCCATTTATTTCTTAAATAAACTGGTATCATGAACATCTAGAAAATGCTCTTTAATTTTTATTTTGTAGTCATTGGCACCAAAGTGATAACTAAGACCACTGAATATAATAAACATACTTAAGAGGAAAATAACTGGTTTTCAGATGGTTTGTTAAAACAAAAAGCTCTCAAACCACAGCAAGAGAGAATTCAAGAAAGCAAAACTGTTTTTGTCTGAAAAAAACTGACATATTGGAAAGCAATGATTCTGTTCGTGGAGTGATTTGGTGAAAAAGGGATTAAATTTATTTATTTTTTTTAGATTTCACAAGCAAACCTAGAACAATCTGCAAATATCTAGCATCATTTCCAAATACCTAGCCATTGAATTTTTTTTAGCAGATAATCTAACGGGGTAATGTTCTACAGAAAATGCTTTTAGAAACATTGTTTTTGAAAGATACCTGTGGTTTTGTTCATTTAAACACCAAAACAGCCTTTTCATTTAACCTCTTTGTTTATAGATGTTACAAAATGTTCTGTTTTGAAATTAATATTTTGGTTGTGTTTGCTGAACCACATCAATCCTTTGCTGGTGGCTCGGGCTCAGGTAGGATGAAGACCAATAAGAACTACATGTTGTATGCAATGATACTTCCAAAACACATTGACGCACGTCAACATGTTTGTCCCAACACACAAAGCATATAAACTGCATATTTTGGTTTGTCTGTTTTAGGTTTTTAAATTAATTTGGGTGTCTGCTTTTGATTTTTTCTGCATTTCACTTTATGACTTGTTCTATATCATCTATAGCGACCATTTAAACCAAGTACAAAACTTATTAGAACATAAGAAGACAAGAGTTATCCGAGGAACTCTTCTGTCAGTAAAATAAACACATAAGCTAAAAATACCTTGAACTCATACTATATAGTTAAGATGGGCATAAATATATTTAGCGGATGATGCAGTCTATCTAGAGCAATTCTGATATAAATTTCCAGTTTAGAATTTAAGATTGGTGAAAGCCCTGAATCAAATATATTGTCTGTAATCCTAATATTTATCTTCTTTTTGTTTTGTCCTATTATCTTTTTCTGTGTTTTGTTATGCTACTTTTTTCTTTGATGATTTGATTACTTATACCTGGGTTCTTATTACTTAGGATATAGTAAATCTTGGCTCATGAGTTTGAATGAAGTCTACTTTAAGTACACTTTTTAAATCAATTACATTTAAGAGAAGAAGCTTTTTATAATTGCTGTATGCTAGAAGTCACTGGTTACCTATTACCAAAAAATTGATTCTCTATATGTTTGGGTAGCCTATGGTTCTCTTTTCCTTTCTGCTCTGCATCCTCTATGCTTTCTGGTCAGTTGCTTCAGTATTCTGACCACATTGTGCTAATAGGAGGTATATTTTGTTACTACTTTTTAGAGGGAATAAAATATACTTTGAAATTGTAGGGATCCCTGGGTGGTGCAGTGGTTTGGCGCCTGCCTTTGGCCCAGGGCGCGATCCTGGAGACCCGGGATCGAATCCCACGTCAGGCTCCCGGTGCATGGAGCCTGCTTCTCCCTCTGCCTGTGTCTCTGCCTCTCTCTCTCTCTCTCTGTGACTATCATAAATAAATAAAAATTAAAAAAAAAAAAAAGAAATTGTATAAATTCTGAAAATAATATATATAAAAATGCATACTACACTACTTCTTTTCTGAGATACCAAAGCCCACAATAGCTTGGATATTTTGCCCTTTAATTATTTCACATCCAATATTTTCATAGGTTGCAAATGGACTTTGGGGCAGCAGCTGTAGTAGCTGAAGGCCTTTAAAAACTCCTAGTGTCCGGGTTCATTTCAATAGGACACCTTGCAAAATATCTGAGTTTATACCAGGGAGACATTGCTATCCAAGTAATGTAGTTCTTATAATTTAGGAGAAATGAAAGGAAATGATGGAACATTAAAAGATTGGAACTGAAAGAAAATTAAATTCTATAAACAGATTATTAGTATAGGTTGCTAACCAGGAGAGACATAGCCACCAAGGAGATGTGGTGAAATGCTTGGTAGTTTTCAATTTAAGCATATTTATTAAATATCTAGTATGTTTCAGAGACTATAACTAGGTACTACACATAGGATGCAAAAATGGGAAAAACATAATGCCTTTTCTTAGGGGTTTTACAGAGTAGAGAAATGGATAGAAAGAATTATAATTAAATAATTTCAACACATGTAGGCATAAGAAATCAGTTCTGGACAGAGAAGGGAAGGTAACATTGCAGATGATATTAGAACTGTGTGTTCAAGGATGAATAGGAGTTGCCCGAGGTGCATAGATCTAAAGATCAACAATCTAGGGAGAAAGACCAGCCATGCATAAAAGGGTTAGAAGTATCAGAAAACAGAATCTGTCCTGGCAATGTTGAACATTTGCTATGGCTTGATTTTATGTATCCTGTCATAAGAGGTGAGGGTAAAAAAAAAAGAGAGATAGAAACCAAACATAAAGGGCCATATGACAAAAAGGGGAGTCATTTGGCTTTTATCTAATGAAAGATAGGGATCTACTGAAGGCTTTACAAACTGGATGTCAATTTGGGAAAGTAAAAGATGAGGAGAGAAAGTAGAATTGAGAAGCCAGAAGAGCCATAACAAAAAGGATAACTAAATATATTTATGGTGAGGATATATTCTTCTTACTCCCTGCCACTGGAAGGTTAAATGAGTTACATGACAAAATCCTAGACAAAACAATGAACTAAACTTTGATTAGCCAGCATCTCTTCTCTTCATGTTACAATAATTGTCAGATCATTCTGATATTCTGCATTGACTGCTGTTTCCATAACTGGAAAATGAATTCAAGGACAGTAAGTGTAAATCTTGATGCATCCTAGCTGGACTGTGATCTTGCTAAAAACTTCCAACAGAAAGTAGCATACGCTGCTAGAAGAAAATCTCTTTGAAGTTTTAACAAAGAACAAACAGGCATACATGTTGTTGTTCATCCCAGAGCTGGCAAAGCAAGAACTCTATAGGTCATCCATCTTTCTATGAACAGACCAAGCATCTCATTCCAATCAAAGACTATTTCCAACAAACATGCTTTATATTGGCCATGGGAATGAAAGCTTAGATAGAACTCCAAGAAAATGACAATTTTATTTCTTCATTTCTCCTTTATTGAACACCACAAATATATTGTAAATAGTCACTAAGATCTAGGCTGTCACAGCACCTCCACTACAAAAACAAAGTATTCTTCAATACTGTCTTCTTCAGAGTAAATAGAAAAAGCATCTTATTTTGTTTGCTAAGGTTTGACCCAGAGCTTGTCAGTTCTGTATTAAAAGAAAAATACTCCTTGTATTGCATGAAATAATCAAGAGAGTTAATCAGACACTATATTATATAGTAAAATAATCCAGAGAAATTTACACAGTAAATCAAATGTTTTACTATTGTGTTGCACTCAATGACCTATGAAGTTTTCTTTTCTCTCTCTCTCTCTCTTTTTTTTTTTTTTTTTGGTTCAGCAATATATCTCAACTGAAATGTATTCTTTTCAAACATAGCTTCAAAATTATAAACTTTGGTTTCATTTACACAACATCAAAATCTGAGTAAATGGCAAATTTTCAGTTGTAGGCAAAAAAGTGATGTTAAAATGCAGTTAAATTGGGGTGCCTGGCTGGTTCAGTCAGTAAAGCATTTGATTCTTGATCTTGGGGTCACAAGTTCAAGCCTCATGTGGGGCATAGAGCTTACTTAATAAAAAGAATAAACAGATCAAAAAAATTTTAAATAAATTTCAGTTAAATTTTAATTCTGTGTTTTTGAAAACAAAGGTACAAACCATGGAATAATGTAAAATTAATGAAGGCAATTTGCTGTTATACTTCAAACTTTCACTGAACTTTTTCAATCTTTATAAAAATAAGTGTTTTCCATGTACATGTAAAAATGAAAACAGATTATGTTTACTTGTCAGAGACTAGGTGATAAGAACATTTTTTCCATGTTGCTATTTTTAAATCTGAAAATCTACTACAACTAAAGGAAAGGGGAAGATCATCTCTGTAATTCAGGATTCTTTACTCTGGAGAATTAATTAATACATACTTTTTCATCAGTTTTACGAAGCAATGCATGTTAAATCTGTTAATATAGGACAATTTTAGAAACTTGATGTTCTAAATATGTGTGCATTTCTTAGTATTGTTCACTTCTCTCCACCACTATTAACTAAGTCATCTATTCAACATAATTTACCAAACATTTGCTATATGCTATATACTTCTGGGTGCTCAAAGAAATTTAGTGCTATCCATAGACTACCTGGTAATGAATGCTCTATGAGGAAACCATACCACCAATGGAACAGTTTCATTCTCATGTTGTCTAGGCCCCAAAATCCTGGGTAAGAATCATGCACTGTTTCTTTAGAGCTTAGTAGCAACAATGATTTTATAGAAAACAAATCACTAACATTATCCAACAAATCCCAACCACATTGAAATGGCTCAGTAGGATTATTTCCTTTCTTTCTAAATGGTGTTAGATGCTCTGGAGGATGCAAAGGTCAATTAACATGAACTCTGCTCTTATAGCATGCATTATTGTTGGAATACAAGCCAATAAGAAAAAGAAATTGCAAATGTAGTATTTTCATTTATGAGCAATAGATTACAGAAATAGAGAAGTAAGTCTCCTCTTACTGAGAGAGGGTAGTTGACAAGAAAGTTCTATGGAAATGGTCCTTGAAAGAGAGATAACAGATCACCAACAGAACTAGAGGGGAAAGTCATTTTAGACTGAATAAATGAAGTTAATAAAGGCATGGGGATAAGACAACAAAGACTGGGTAGGGGCATATAATCACAATAATGTTAAATATTCTGTCTAAGTGTACAAAGTCATGAGAGATATTTAGAATTCCATTAAATATAAGTTAAAATATGTAATGGTTGTACAGTGCCATCAGGAAGAGAGTAGAAGAAAAAGAAAATGTGGTTCTTTAAATTCAAGGTCTTTAGAGCTCAGCAGGAATGAATTTATCTACCTTTAAAGCCAAAAAAAAAAAAAAAATCCAGTCAAGTGAATAAAAACAGGCTAGGTGAGGTTTGCAGTTTTTTGTTATTAGAAGGAAGAATTAGGTAATATAGATCTTGAATCTAAAGTAGATTATGAGACTGCCTTAATCCTTTTGGTCCACCTCTAACTATGGGGTGACTGATATGGCAATTGTTTTAGAGCTTAGTATATATATCCCATCAGCACTGAATACAAAAATTCAATCAAAAAGCAGCTGAAACTTTGGTCATTTAGTAAACCATCGGAATTCAGAAGGCAAACTCAGGAAATTTGTATGAAATGTACTTCAATCAGATATTGAATATGTGTCCTCTAAAAGGGCC
The DNA here is from genome assembly GCF_905146905.1 of Nyctereutes procyonoides. NCBI lineage: Eukaryota > Metazoa > Chordata > Mammalia > Carnivora > Canidae > Nyctereutes > Nyctereutes procyonoides. The sequence goes on from NW_026575051.1 coordinate 61,582,993, forward strand.
TAGATGCAATGCACCACAGTATTTTTTTTCGAATTTGAGCCATATATATATATATATATATATATATATATATATATATATATATAAAATATTGGAATAATGGATTTCCAATATCTTGGAAATAAATATATCACTGACAGTACTAATGAGCACACCTAGCACTCATATTTTGGTTTCTAAGTACCTATTCTCCACTAAAGAAAAACAGAACTCCTTTAAAAAATGACTGAATTCAGGGCTAGGGCAGGTATGAGTCTGGAAAAGTCTTGACAGACCAAAAAGTTGGAGGGTACTCAGAGAATGATGAGGACATATCAAAACAACACAGAATTAAAAAGGCTACTACTGGCCAAATCAAGGAACATTTGATAGCAATGCATTGTAACTTACTGTGTAAAATAGAAAGATGTGAGTCTATATTGACATGAATGAGAGAGAAAGAAAAATGAGAGAGAGAAAGAGATAAAGAGAAAATGAAATCCACTAAACCGACTTCAACCCCAGTAGCACTCACTAGTGTCTTTTCTATATACCGGGCTTTTATTTTACTGGAGTGCCCATGCTAGAGTTAAATGTTTGGAAACCATTGGCCTGATGCTAACATTCTATAGATATTAAACAGTTTTGTTTAAAGCTTTTCCTTCATTCGTTAAATCTTCTCCACAGTGCCTAACAATGAGGTTTAGCTTTGGAAAAAGCATGAATTAATCTGGCACTGTTACTTAAATAAGAATACATACTCCACAGCATAATTGTGAGGACTTAAATAAGATGATGTATGTTGTATGCAGCACAAGGAAGTTTAGAGTAGGCAATCAATAAATGTAATTATTTCCTTCTTTTTCTAGCACACCAGTGAGCACATAGTTGTTTCTTAACAGGTATTTGCTAAGATGAATTACATCTGAGCATTTTACCACTTAATACTAAACTGCCTTGATTTCAGATAGCCTTTGTTGAAGGTTTACAAACAATTCATTTTGACCAATATTTTCAAACAAGCAGTTGATTTTCAATTTGCTCCTTGTAGGTGATTCTTTATGGTATGTAGGAGTTAGGAAGGAGACAAAAGGATCCAGAAAATTTGAGGTTAAAGTTATCCATTGAAAATTTGAAGTACCTAGATTCAAAGCCTGGTAATCTGATTTCAATATGCACGGTTAACTAATTAACCTATACTACCATAATCTGTAAATGGAAGGTTGATTGTTTTTTAAGAAAGGTTAACTTTAAAAGGTATTATTTAGGGGATCCCTGGGTGGCGCAGCAGTTTAGCGCCTGCCTTTGGCCCAGGGCGTGATCCTGGAGACATGGGATCGAATCCCACCTCGGGCTCCCTGAATGGAGCCTGCTTCTCCCTCTGCCTCTCTCTGCCTCTCTCTCTCTGTCTCTCTCTGTGACTATCATAAATAAATGAAATTTTAAAAAATTAAAAAAAAACCTTTAAAAAAAAGGTATTATTTATTAAGCTAATATAGTATGCCAGGTACTGTGGTAAATCCAGTACACGTTTCCTCTTCTCTAGTAGGATGAGACTGGACAACTAAAAACAATTAATAAATTTTTTTATCATGATGAGCATGATATTAACATATTTAAATAAATATTAACATATTTAATTGACAGGCTTATTGGTTACATTATATTCAATGTAAATAAAGAGCTTAATAAAAGCTGGGGGTTACAATTTTAAAAAAACCTAGAAAAAAGGAAGCTGAAGAATAACACCTTTTCAGTTGGTCATAAGGGTTGTCTAGGGGAGGAGATGATATAACAAACCATGTTCCTGGGGTAGGCATCTCTGATAGTAGAAAACTATCAGAACTCAAAAATACTAGCCATCAAGAATACATGTAGTATTCCTCTTAAGTTACATTTCTAACACTAAATGATTAAATGAGCATAGCAATGGTTTTATGTAGACCTGAAGAGTTTGGTCAGGTTGAAAAAATCTACCATATCTTAGTAAATTGTCAGTGAATTCAACAAGAAATAAACAAGCTTTTTACTATTCAAAGACAGAGAACGGACCCTGAAATATGGTAAACCCATAGTGTGCCTACCATTCTGAACCCTTTCTGGGTAACCAGTTGTCCCCTGGAGAAGCTTTCAGGGTAGTATTTCTCTTTTTTCTTGTTCCTTCGTTTCCCTTCCTCAGATTGTAGTGACATTTTACTCCTGTTTTTGCTTTTGTTTCCCTTGCCTTCATAGATGTATCTTTTAAGAAGTTACTGTGGCCAAGTTCAAAAAGGGTGTTGCCTGTGTTCTCCTCCAGGATTTTGATGGATTCTTGTCTCACATTTAGATCTTTCATCCATTTTGAGTTTATCTTTGTGTATGGTGCAAGAGAGTGGTCTAGTTTAATTCTTCTGCACGTGGCTGTCCAATTTCCCCAGCACCATTTATTGAAGACACTGTCCTTTTTACAGTGGATAGTCTTTCCGGCTTTGTCGAATATTAGTTGACCAGAGAGTTGAGGGCCCATTTCTGGGTTCTCTATTCTGTTCCATTGATCTATGTGTCTGTTTTTGTGCCAGTACCACACTGTCTTGATGACCACAGCTTTCTGGTACAACCTGAAATCTGGCATTGTGATGCCCCCAGATATGGTTTTCTTTTTTAAAATTCCCCTGGCTATTCGGGGTCTTTTCTGATTCCACACATATTTTAAGATCATTTGTTCCAACTCTGTGAAGAAAATCCATGGTATTTGATAGGGATTGCATTGAACGTGTAAATTACCCTGGGTAGCATAGACAGTATTTACTCTTCCAATCCATGGGCATGGGATGTTTTTTCATTTCTTTGTGTCTCCCTCAATTTCTTTCAGAAGCGTTTTGTAATTTTTAGGGTATAGATCCTTTACCTCTTTGGTTAGGTTTATTCCTAGGTATCTTATGCTTTTGGGTGCAATTGTAAATGGGATTGACTCATTAATTTCTCTTTCTTCAGTCTCATTGTTAGTGTACAGAAATGCCACTGATTTCCGGGCATTGATTTTGTCTCCTGCCACACTGCTAAATTGCTGTATGAGTTTTAGCAATCTTGGGGTGGAGGCTTTTGGGTTTTCTATATACAATATCAAGTCATCTGCAAAGAGAGTTTGACTTCTTCTTTGCCAATTTGAATGGCTTTATTTCTTTTGTTGTCTGATTGCTGAGGCTAGGACTTCCAGTACTATGTTGAATAGCAGTGGTGAGAATGGACATCCCTGTCGTGTTCCTGATCTTAGGAGAAAGGCTCTCAGTTTTTCCCCATTGAGAATGATATTTGCTGTGGGCATCGATAGCAGCAAATCAGTAATTTTAGCTGTTCTAATTCCTAATAGTCTAAAACTTTTCATCAGCACTTTTATTAAGTACTTTACAAGCACTCATGCTTGTGCATACACAACAAACACATACGTATAAGCACACGTGCACACACCTATATTTGACTCCCATTTTCCTAATAACAATAGGCAACCTTGCTTCATAGTCCAGATTCTTAACCCAATTCACTTTTATGATAAATTAAGTGACTTAATTCAGGGTTTTGTCACAAATATTCTTGCTTTTAAGGGGAGGAAAAATCAAGCTTTGCAAAATCCATTCTATAACTATTTGGTAAAAACTAGATGTGAGCAGTGGAAAAAACACTCCAAAACAGAGTTCCAAGTTCTTGAAGGGGAATGATAGAGAAATGAGTGAGCTGGAAGGACAATGAAAAGTAAGTTACACATTAAAACCAGGGGGTGCACCTGGGTGGCTCAGTGGTTGAGTATCTGCCTTCAGCTCAGGTCGTGATCCTGGGGTCCTGGGATCGAGTCCTGAATTGGGCTCCCTGCATGGAGCCCTGCTTCTCCCTCTGCCTATGTCTCTGCCTCTCTCTGTGTGTCTTTCATGAATAAATAGAAACTTTGGGGGGGGAAAAAAAGGGGGGGCGGGACACAACATCCCGACCTTATGGCTTTCAAGACCTTGGTACTGAAAATCACGAACCACAGGTATAGAACATTGGCTTTCCTCTGACCTCTGCCCTAGTGTAACACCTAGGCTCATTATAATGCATTTGCATTGTGAGTACAGCCTCTCAACAGAGGAAGGCTGCCATGATAGCTCCAGGCCAACCTGTTTGTGTTAAAAATCCCCACTCCCAATCTGTGGGAAGAGTTTCCCAAATGATTAGAAGTAGCCTCTATTAGAAACCACCCCACTGTACACCACAGTTTCTCACAACCCAGAGAGACACAACAAATGTCTAATCCCAAAACAGCCTGCAGCCAGTTACACCTCCCAGAACCTGCCCATTCCCCCATCTTGTGAGTGTACTTTTCCTTTACACACTGCTTTGTGCTTGCTACTTTCCCTCTGGCTGTCTTTATTCCAGCACAGATCCCCACCTAAATCTTCTCCTGAGGAATCCAAGGATGGAGACCATTCATACAACACCGACTCTCCCACGAGTAACATAACTTTATCTCTTTGGCTAATGTCATCAAGACATTCATCAAGACCAGCACCACTCACTCAGAAATATTCATGCCCTGCTAATGGGCAAGCTTTCATTTAAATCATGGCTAGAACATACAAATGACATTAGACAGACTTTACTGATTTACCTCGGGAAAATATGATTCAATTTAAGATCAACAAAATAAATGTTCTGGTAACACTTGCTTGAACTTAATATTTACTCTAAAGTATATAATTCAGCATTCTCTCATAAAATATCGTTGTGCTATACAAATTTTTGAAATGTTAAGTTTTGTCCCCAGTTCTGTTTATGCTAATCTCCATATTGTTCAGAGCACTATAGTCAACTTTGTAAAGAAATGCTTTTATAATGTGTCCAATTTTCATTAATGGCTTATTCGGGTAATAAAACCATTCATGAAACTCAGGGATGCTTTTTATGTTCCCTCTTGGGAAGCAATTGACACTAAAGAAAATAGAGGAAGAAAGCTATCTCTTCCACATAGTTTACCTATCACCAAAGTCTCAGAAATAACATATTAAAAAAAGTTTGTCTGTGTTTGCTTCATAGACTACATATGTGTATTTCCAATTCAAAGAAATATATGGAATGATATGATTGTTCAGTTAAATTCATATTGTTATTAAGAGGCTTACATACAGATTCTTTAGGATGAAATATTATCTTCAGTTAGGTTAAAACTTACTCTTTAAATATTAATAAAAATGTATAATCTGTAATCAACTCTCCTCATCCTAGTACTGTCATGCATGTCCATTTAGATGAGACCTGATGTTACTGCTGAGGCTTGAAGATAACACTTACTGATTCTTCTGAAGTTAAAGCAGCAATTTAATTCAGTCATGGACAGAATGGTGCATTAATAAGACACCTGGCCTATGGTACCAAGATTGAAAAATGAGAAGAAACCCAAGCATGGAGAAACAAACTTGTTAAAGAAAAAAAAAAAAAAAAAGGAACATAATCACAAGGGAGCTAATTTACTCATTTTTTAGATGAAAGAAAATTGCGAGAGAAAAAAAATGCTCTCATTTTAACACTTCTGAAAATAAAACTGTTGTTCTTGATTGAAACTTAATTTTTAAGTGTAACAGAGTAATTACTAAAATGAAGTAAAAAAACATATGGATAACATATAATCTCTGTGGTTACAACCAATTGCATGGTCTAACAGAGGTTCCCAAATGTAGGTTTTGTAACCACTGCACCTGAACCACCTAAAGCACTTGGTAAAAAAAATTCTTGAGCCCCATCTATTAAAAGAGACCCCAGGGATCCCAGGTGGCTCAGCGGTTGAGCATCTGCCTTTGGCCATGGGGTGATCCTGGAGTCCCAGGATCAAGTCCTGCATTGGGCTCCCTGCATGGAGCCTGCTTCTCCCTCTGCCTGTGTCTCTGCCTCTCTCTCTCTGTCTCTCATTAATAAATAAATTTAAAAATCTTAAAAAAAAAAGAGATCCCACAGTATTTTTTTTAAAAAGTTCCACAGGTGATGGTAATGCTCACTTAATTTTGATCATCAATGAGCAAATTCCGACATCTCTTCCCTCCTTTGGCTCATCTCAAGGGAATAATCATAATACACTTTTTTCAAAGACAATAGGAAGAAATCCGGGGATTATAAACAATATTAATGATCATAACTGCAACACTGAATGGGTTCCCAGCTCCCTCCTTCCATGTTAGCATGGTCATTGCAGGTGGGCAGGAGCTAAAAGGCTTGCTAATGATGGGATCAGTTTTACTACAGAGCTGGGCTTGAAAAGCATATATGTCTCTTTGTTGCTTCTAGTAAAAATGAGAGCTGGAAAAAAGGAACCAGCAGAAAACATGCGGAAGATTTTGAGAGGAAAGGGACATGGAGGAAGGGAACTGATTCTTTCCAATATGGAAATTCTAATTCAGTACTCTTTTTCTCTGAAAGAAGCTGCTGAAACATGGAGTTGGAAGTACTGGCGAGCAAGAGTATGCAAATTTGCATAATGAATCCAAATAACAGTTGTGAACACCCTGAAGGACTCTAGATTATCATAAGAGGAAAAATGAGAGGAAATATTCTTACCAGAGGCAATTTGGGGGGGTCCAAGGCATTTAACTGAAACATTCAAAAACAGGTGTTAGCATGTTTTATAATTTGAGCAGGGAGCAGAACAGAATGTTTAAATGAGTTCCTTCTCAGTTACATAGATTTCTGTTTTCTACGCTGTCATATTAACTCCGACCTTCATCAATGCTATATGCTGTGTCAGCAAAAGTGCCAGCCCTTCTCAGGGATTAGGATGATAATGTGTCATCTCACTCTGAGCTTTCCTGTACATGAAGTCCCTTTGATGTCAGCAGCAAATCTAGTCTTCTAATTGATATGGTCCTAGATTAGGAGGCTAAGAAAGACATTAGGGGATGGGACACAACATCATCGCTCACCTAGAAATTTCCTTAAGGAAATAATTCCCTCTTTCTACCCTTCCTACTGCACCAGAAAATAACAAAGAATACACCTGTAGGGAGAGTCATAGGTGAGAATGGGACAAAAGAAAGTCTTCTCTCTGCTTTTTTTTTTTTTTGCAGAAAATAATTTCTAACATATGGAAGGAAAATTCTAGCCCTTCAATTTGCAGCCTATGAAAGCTTCCATTAAGTGATACATTCTTTGAAACGTACAAGATTCTGCTTCCTTTATAGATCAGCAAGGGCGTCTTAGGGTCTGTATTTTTTCTCCCATCACTGGGTAATATGCTGCCATTTGATACTCACTGAGGAGATGCACTCCTTATAACCATCCACTTTTCATGAGAAATCATTAGAGCTGCGGTGTAAAAATCTACCTTGATTACAAACATGCACATTTTCCGAGCTACTAATATAAAATAAATGTCATACATTTTATCAGTTCTTCTTCCCCAAAGAGTTGATATTAAGGAGCCATTAAGAAAAGCTAAATCATGGATCATTATTCATTCAACAGTCAAAAAAGAAAAAGAAAGTATCTGTGTTAGATACTATTAACACATGCCAAATGCCAGTTATAATGATCCCATTAAATCGGATATGATGAATAGTTCATGAAATCTGACTTGATGTTATTTCTGGGACTTCTGTTTATATATATTATTTCTGGAAATAATGGTCCAAGGGCTGATCTGCCTAGGGGCTTTGCTGGGGTTTTTTTCCACAAGAATTTTTTTGATTCTAGCTCTAGGGAGTTAAGAGTTTTCTATTCAGACGCAGACGACAGAAAAGGTCATTTCCCAAACTCTGCTAAGAGACCATTGTTTCTTTGCCTTCTTAAACAAGAGGTTAAAAATGAACAAGAAATCTTTCCAAGAGAGAAAACAGCTAACCTAAAAGCCTCTCAGGGTCCCTCCCATATCTCATTCATTATGTTTCTTGTTCTGGTAGCAAACACTTCCTATTCTACTCTCTTTGTAATCATTGTGGGTCTAGTAGTTTGTCTGGGGGATGTAGCTATGTTGAAAGTATAAAAAGGAGCCAATTGAGACAAATTTTTAAAAGCTTTTATATGAAACACAGGCTCTTTGTTTAGTGCTGTCAGGCCCATAACAAATGAAGATTAAATAGTGGCTCATCTGGACAGGATGGTGGCAAAACTTGGAACTCTTTCTTTAACACACAGGCTTTCCACAGTGCCCAGCTTATCAAGGATTGCTGCTGAGGATGTTAGAACCTGGGAGACCTGGCCTAACAAAAACTATGCTTCTGGACAAAAGGAGAAGAGTTAATAAATTTTAAGTATGCTAATGGGGAGTCAAGACAGGATTGGCCAGTAGTTTGGCATGCATATTGAGAGACTCCTAAGAAAAGTCTAGAAAGCGCAAGAGGCTATGGTGGTTAGAAAGAAACGGAAATCCTACTCAGAATGAAATGAAGACACCAGTGTGAATTTCCAAGGCATATAAGAAACATTCAAGCAGTATTTTGGTAGGTAACAAATTAGTGGGTGATAGACTTCACGAGGAAAAAAAAAAAAAGGAAAAAATGTCATAAGGAAAGATAAACAGGTAATAAGGAATATTTAGGGAGGATTTAATTAGTAACCACATTTCAAAATTCAAAACTGCTCTTCTGATTTTTGGACGTCCAGTGCACACAGAGGAAAACCTGACCTGCATAATCCTTGATATTGCAGGAGTTCAGAACAGATGTCCCCAAAGTGTGCCACCTTGGCAGGTAGACTATTTTGAGTTGAAAACATTCGAGACCCTCTGGGATCAAGAGAAATTTTTCTTCCCACCATCTACCTAGAAAATCTAAAATGGGTGTATTTTTCAGAATAAGAGTTATTACTGGTGATAAATATTCTGAGTGACCCATCTGTATGGTAAGGCAAACATATAATTGCTAAACATCTGCTCTTCTCATTGCCCTGTGAATTGAAGGGCCTCCTCTTTGAAGCACCAGGCTCCCAACCCAAGTCTTAGTTCAGGATGGCATGTATACCTCATTTTATCTTTCTGTCTTTGGATCTTTCATGTATGTGGGGTTCTTGTATGCATGAAATTAAATTTCATAGAAATTAAATTAAATTTGATTTTCCCTTATTATTTTCTGTCTCATGTCAATTTAATTCTTAAAACAGCAAAGAGAATCTTTGACGGGTAGAGAGAAAGTTTTCCTCCCCAACAATATAAAGAAGGGACTAAAATTATTAGTACACCAAAATAATATACATTGACACAAATAATAAATAAAGTTTTATACTATGTATTAATGACCGAAATGAGAGAAGTTAATTGAATCAAGATTTCGTATTCCATTAAAAAAAAAATCTGTATAAGAAAATCATAGACTTTCAGGCTAAAATCACAGACTTTTTAGAACTTTAGAGTCACCTTGTTCAGCTACCCATGTTTAAGCTTCAGACATCACAATTACCGATTGTTGACAAGACACTTAGATGAGAAGATTTACAGAATAACTGACGACTTTACCAAAAATTCTAAATTAGAAAGTTGACTTTTGCTACTTAAATTAAGGTCTCTTAGATGTACAATCTTTACCCGACCCTTGATGGGAAATATAATTAAAAATTTCCCCTTGATGGGGAAATATAATTAAAAATAAAATCTTTTCCCAACTCAGAAATCTTCTCTACAACGGTAGTAGAGAAACATTTTTAGTATTGAATAGCATTAAACCAGAATGTGATGTGCATTACATTCAATCTACTAAGAGATTCCAAAGACAGAAAGAAATCTCAACCTCTTATATAGCCAGGCAGATACAACCTAAAGGGGAGCAGAATTTGCCCCCAAAATATGTCCTTTTGGCACAAGGATTATTTTAGGCTAATTATTTTTAAGAAACATGGGCAGCCCGGTGGCTCAGCGGTTTAGCGCCGCCTTCAGCTCAGGGCCTGATCCTGGAGACCTGGGATGAAGCCCCACATCAGGCTCCCTGCATGGAGCCTGCTTCTCCATCTGCCTGTGTCTCTGCCTCTCTCTCTCTCTCTGTCTCTCATGAATAAGTGAATAAAATCTATAAAAAATTATTTTTAAAAAACAGCAGATGTAGGAAAAGCTCTAAAAACTGAGAAGTCACTCCTTTGTGAGAGACATTTATAAGGTAAATCCCCATTTGTAAGGGTGTCTAACTCCTGTACCAGGAACTGAAGGAGGTCTAAATCTCTGGAAACTCTATCAATGGAGAAAGCAGAAACTTAATTCTGAATTACCACCATACCCTTGATTACTATACTTTGCTGAGTAATCTGCCATAACTGCACTCTTCTTTCCTCCAATATCCTTTGTATTTAGTAAAAATGGTATTTAAGGTGGTGGCTTGATCCATTTGGGGGGAGTTACTCAGTTTTTCTGACTATGCCTCATGAATACAGAGGTGTACTAGTTATTAAACTTCTATTTGTTTTTCTCCTGTTACTCTGTATTTTATTACTGGAGCAGGGTGAAGGGGGAGAGTCTGAGCCAGGAGCTTAGAAAGGTAGAGAGAAAATACCTTTTTCTTCCCCACAAATGCATGATTTTGATGTCTCTTTCTTTCAAGATATGCAATAACTATCCTGAAGTAAAAGGACTTGAAAACAGCATCTGTCATACTCTGTTTATCTTAACCTCGCCTGGTAGTTGAGGTTACCATCTGTGTTAGCTTTATCTAGAGGAAAACACACTTCTCATATCTTTAAGATAGGAGATAGTTTTGCAAAATGTGAGCAAAATGCCCACCCTCCTTACAGAAACTGGGATATAGGGATGCCTTGGTGGCTCAGCAGTTGGGTGCCTGCCTTTGGCTCAGGGCTTGATCCTGGGGTCTGGAATCAGTCCCGCATTGGGCTCCTTGCAGGGAGCCTGCCTCTCCATCTGCCTGTGTCTCTGACTCTCTGTCTCTCTGAGTCTCTCACGAATAAATAAATAAAATCTCAAAAAGAAAAGGAAAAGAAAGAAAAAAAGAAAAGAAAAGAGAAAAAAAAGAAAAGAAAAGAATAAAGAAACTGGGATATAGGAGTGTTTACATTTCAAAGAGATGGTTCCCAGGTCCAAGAGAAAGACATTTGTCATGAAAAGACATTCCAGACATTTTCTTTTTTTTTTTTAATTATTTATTTATTTATTTATGATAGTCACACAGAGAGAGAGAGAGAGAGGCAGAGACACAGGCAGAGGGAGAAGCAGGCTCCATGTAGGGAGCCCAATGTGGGATTCGATCCCGGGTCTCCAGGATCGCGCCCTGGGCCAAAGGCAGGCGCCAAACCGCTGCGCCACCCAGGGATCCCCAGACATTTTCAAAAAGAGGGCTGATTACCCTTCAAAAGGATTTATATACATTTCAAAAAGAAGAGTTAGTACTTACAAGTTTTCTAAAGGAAATGCTCTGAGAAAAAGGAGGTGTGGGGAAATCTCTTCCCTTATTTTCAACAGCAATAATTAAATCTCTTCATTTTATTTTCTTTAATTTTTATTTATTTATGATAGTCACAGAGAGATAGAGAGAGAGAGAGAGGCAGAGACACAGGCAGAGGGAGAAGCAGGATCCATGCACTGGGAGCCCGACGTGGGATTCGATCCCGGGTCTCCAGGATCGCGCCCTGGGCCAAAGGCAGGCGCCAAACCGCTGCGCCACCCAGGGATCCCCAGACATTTTCAAAAAGAGGGCTGATTACCCTTCAAAAGGATTTATATACATTTCAAAAAGAAGAGTTAGTACTTACAAGTTTTCTAAAGGAAATGCTCTGAGAAAAAGGAGGTGTGGGGAAATCTCTTCCCTTATTTTCAACAGCAATAATTAAATCTCTTCATTTTTTTTATTTTCTTTAATTTTTATTTATTTATGATAGTCACAGAGAGATAGATAGAGAGAGAGAGAGAGAGGCAGAGACACAGGCAGAGGGAGAAGCAGGCTCCATGCACCAGGAGCCCGACGTGGGATTCGATCCCAGGTCTCCAGGATCGCGCCCTGGGCCAGAGGCAGGCGCTAAACCGCTGCGCCACCCAGGGATCCCTAGTCTCTTCATTTTAATGTATATATGTCCTGACACCTTAAAGTCACCTTGGTTTTCCCATACTAGCACCCTGAGTTGGCCCAACCCTCCACCTGCTGCTTTCGATAGTAGCTGGTATTGTCCACTGATGTCTGTGGATGGCAGTCAGAGGACCCATGAAACTGCTGAAATTGTCTTTTGAATATGTTTTTTAGGTAAATGAGTAAAGGATTTATAGCTTTCAGCATTTTCTTATTTTGTGTTGTCAAGAATCCCTCTACCTGTTCAGTCACCTGCTAGGATTCTCTGTCCACTTCCTAAAGTATGTCTGATAGCATCACCTTCTTCACAGCCTAACAAGGAAGATCCTCATTTTCCTATACTTCATGTATCAAGTCCAGCATTTTCCTGGATCCCTGTTGTCGATTTCTAGGCCGTTCTTCTGCAAGTCTCCTTTCATAACTTATCTTCTTCTGGTCTGTGAAATCCATTGTCTGTGCCACATTTTTTCATCCATTTTGTTCACAATTTAGGGATTTTCATAATTCCCTAACTTCTTCACCAGGTGCTTTTAATTCTATTTATTTATGTATCTATTCAGTTGGCCACAAATCTGAAACTCAAGTTCTACTTCTGGATAATTTAACATTTATATTCCACTCTTTCATCATGTCCTTTTATCCTACAACTTCTTTGTACTCCTGTGCTCTTGATTTGATCCTCTAGAATACTCTCTCAAACACTGACTGAGCTTTGTCCCTTTAGTTTTCTGCTCTGTTGGCCCCTCACCATCCAAATTCAAGTTTTACCTCTCACTTCCTATGACAAGCAACCAAACAAATGAAACTTTCCTTTAATTTTACCTCTGCCTCTTCCTGTGCTTAAAATAACTTTGTGGAGGACTCATTTTATGCAAGATAAATTTCAAGTTGTTTAAAATGGCCTTCTGCATCTTAGCTTTGGATACATTTTCCAATTTCGTTTCCACATACTTCCCTATACCTCATTAGAATTCTTGTCTGAATATAGTAGTTGCTTTGACTCTTCCATGCCTTTATTTATTATGCATATATTTATCATATTCTTTGTGAACAGGACATTTTTTTCTCTTTTAAATCTCTTTTACATGACTTTTGTTCATTTATTTCAATTCTCTCTGCTATTGGCTTAGTCAAGTCAGTGGCTATTAATGTGTATTGGATCATCACATCTTTCATTTGTTCTCTTTTTCTCATTCCAAAGTAATCATTGAAACACCTCCTTGGAACACATTAAACATTGCTTAAAATTTATTTTCTTCATTTTATAAATGAATATTATCTTCTATATCTAATGCCAAACTATTTTTCCAAGAATATCAATTTTAGTTATATAAATCTTTTCAGTCAATTTAGTTTATTCATTGTTCCAGAAACAACTCCCATTTCTACTTGCTCATAATTCCTTATCCCATATGCTTCATATTTCTAAACCCAAAAGATAATTCAAAGGTTGATCCATCTCACATCCTCCTTTAAACCTTTCCTGACCACCATAACTTAATGTGATTTATCTTTTCTGTGATTTATAATTCAGTAAGTTATACACCCTACTTTGTTCTTGTGCTATTTTGTATACATAATTACCACTTAATGATGAACAAAACCCATATTTTATGAAAAGTATAACTTATTATAAATGTTTAAGTTGGTCATTATTTTTCTACTTATTCTATTTTCTCTTATTGCTAACTAGAGGAGTAAGGATGTACATGGCTCCATTTAGGGAGGTCGCTTTGGAAACCACTTCCAACTGATAAGCTCCAGAGTTGCCAGTCAGGCTATAAGTAAACAGCTGCCAGAAGCTGCAGAGAGGCATGATCTTCTTAACTAATCCTCTGAAAATAATGTGTTACTCTTTGATAGGTAAAAGTAACTTTGACCTGAATATACCAGTTTTAATTTATAGGTAACATAATACGCCTTGACTTATGCAGTATTCTTTGAGTAAATATGGCCTCTTAGATTTTAATCATTGTTTTAAAAAGTCACAGAAGTTGACTTTAGTTGACCCTTGAACAACATGGGTTTGAGCTGCATGAGCTGCATATATCCATTTATGTACAGATGTTTTTTCAATAAACAGATCAGAAAAATTTTGGAGATTTATGACAATTTGGAAAAACTCACAGATGAACCATGTAGCCTAGAAATGTCAAACATTGATGTTTCTAATACCGTATTATGAATATGACTATAATACTATATGCTATAAAAATTTTACAACAATTCATTCATTAGCATACAGGCTAGCTACCATGAAGGAATCATAGCAATTATACTAGGTTATCATATGGCAATCACACTGCTGCTTCTTTATTATCAATGCATGAATCATTATATCTGTAAATAAACATGAATTTCTTTTTCATATTATCTTTTCATTTTTGATGTCTAATATTAGTAATATGCACAATATCTATAATGTTTTGTATCCTATAAGACAATAGTGATGTGGGTACTAACAGATACTTCATTCTGTAACAGATGACATAAACGTATGGTATTAGAGAATACTGTAAATGTGTTTTCTCTTTCAATTACTTTCTTAATGGCCTTTTCTTTGCTCTAGCCTGCTTTATTGTAATAATAGCATATATAGTACATATACAAAATATGTATTAATCAACTGTTTATGTTATTAGTAAGGCTTTTGGTCAACAGGAGGCTATTAGTAGTTAAGGTTTTGGGGAGTCAAAAGTTATACATGGATTTTTTTTAGTGTCATAGTGTGGCCAGCACCCCCTAACACTTGTGATGTGCAAGAGTCAAGTGTGTATAGTCATGCTATTTACCTTCATCTGGTTTCTCATTTTTCAGTGAAATTCAAATGTTCAGCTCATTACTCCATAAAATTTTTACATTTTTCCGCTTATCTCCAGAGCACCTCAGTTTCTTGACTCGGACTCTAATGACTCCATGTCTCGGACTTCCTTCATGTCTCAAAGGAAAAGTAGTTGCTTCCTTCCTGAAGTCAGCTTGTACTTTGGTTCCACTTCTCAGTCGTCTCCTCCCAAGCCTTATATCATCAGCAGAGAAAACTATTCTCACTTAGCATCATGTTCTTCTACTATATCAACACAAACATGCAAAACAACAAAATCATTAAGATATTATCCTCTCAATTTCTCTCTTTCTCATCAAAAGTCTCAGAAAAGGAGTCAATACTACACCTGTTACTTCAAACAGAGTATGAAACTCAGTGTAAGTGCTGTTGACTGACTGATCATGTGACTTTGAGCAGCCCATGTAACCAGTTGAGTTTCAGTTTTCTTATTTAAAAATGAAATCTGGGCACCTGGATGACTTAGTCAGTTAAGTGTCTGCCTTTGACTCAGGTCATGATCCCAGTGTCATGGGATAGAGCCCTGTATTGGGCAGTTGGGCTCCCTGTTCAGGGGGAATCTGCTTCTCCCTTTGCCCTTCCTCTTACTCACTTTCTTTCTCTCTCTTATAAATAAAATCTTTAAAAAGATTTTAAAAATAGATAAAAATGAATTCATTCTTAACACAATATTGTACTTTTTTAAAAAGATGGAATACCCTATTTAATATTTATCATTTTGCAATTAATTCTCAAGTGTTTCTAGGCAATATCTTGAACCTACTCTTACATGTTCAACAATTTGCTTGACAAAGCTGTTAAATCCTGCCCCTCATTTTATTCAAATGCCCACTGTTCCTACAGTCATTTCAAAATCATGTTTTCTTTTTCCCATCCTTCATTATGCAAATAGTCTTTATATCTGAGTCCTCCTTTCTTTTCTGATTGACTATTGCCTATACTATAACAATATTTTCTAAAAAATTTTTTTCACTTTTCTCATCAGCCCCTCTTCCCATCCATCTCTGTTTCTAGTCATGTTTTTGTAAACTACATAAATCACTCCCTCAAAATCATTCAAGTACTTCCTAATGGCAACTGAACAAACTAAAATGTATCATTCCTTCAATATGATCTGGCATTCAGGCTCATATTCTGCTAGTGATTTTTTGCTCCAGCCAAATTGATCTATTTACCTTCCTTTGGATATATCCCTTGCCTCTTAGCCTCTGGGCCTTTGCTCCAGCACAACTCCCTCTGGAATTTTTTTTCTCATCCATCCAACTGTGGAGACCCAACTATATTCTGATTTTGACATCAACTTCTTGGTATCTAGAAATGGTCTTGTTTCTTTCTGAATACACTGATATCATGTTTTATCCCTTTGGTGGCTTACCTTCTCAGATAATATCACTGGATTAAACAACAAATACCACCCCCCAGTCCACATACCCATAAAAGGATTAGAGGAGGAATTAGTTCTAACTACTGAGTATCCTTTGGAGTAGACAATAAATATTTTCCAAAGGATAAATTTTGAAAATAAACATAAAATCTAGGGGCACCTGGGTGGCTCACTTGGTTAAGCATCTGACTCTTGATCTCAACTCAGGTCTTGTCTCGGGGTATTGAGTTCAAGCCCTATGGGATCTACTTATAAATAAAATAGGTGATAGATAGATACTCGACTGTTCAATGGTAGTAGAGACAGAAATATAAATGTAAATACAGAAAAATAGACATAAAGATAGATGTAAATTTACCAGTTAATATTAATCTATAAAAATATATTCTTTTAAATAAATATAAAGATCTGCCTTTGAAAGCCCAGCTGTCAGAGATTCTCCTGATCAGGGTTTAGATTATGTTATTTAAGTGGAAAGATACTTTACTGATGATTTTTTTTATTATTATTTATGATAGTCACAGAGAGAGAGAGGCAAAGACATAGGCAGAGGGAGAAGCAGGCTCCATGCACCGGGAGCCCCACGTGGGATTCGATCCTGGGTCTCCAGGATCGCGCCCTGGGCTAAAGGCAGGCGCCAAACCGCTGCGCCACCCAGGGATCCCTACTGATGATTTTAACCAAGGATTTTTATAGATGAAGAAACAGATACTCAGAAGTATTAAAGGACTTCTCAGTCTGCTTCTCTATATTTCTGCTCAGTTAAGCATTTCTATTTATTCAGTGCCTAAACCTTTATAGAAAAGGACCTGCTAATTAGGTAATTAGTCCTTATTCCTCAAATTAAAATGTTCTTTAATCTGGCAGATGAACAGAAAATTGTTTCCCCTTTCCAGCTATTACCAACAAACATTTTTTTTCTCCTGACTTTCTTCCTGCTTTTCTAATGGTCAATCAGGAAATTTGGGGATAATTAAGTAAATAGGACAAATCACAAAGTCCTCTGTTCCCTTCAACTATCAGTAAGTTAATTCTAAAATATTTTAGTTTTTCCTGAAATGATTCCTTGATCTACACATTAAGTTTTTAACTGATAAAACATATGTAATTCCCTAGATATGACCATAACCGGCTTGGTCTCATCTAAGGGAAAGGAATGATATGGAATCAGATTAGGACTTTTGTGGGATGAATAGAGGTGTTTGGAGTGGCACAGAGTCCTGTCTTCTAGGTAGGAACAGTCCCCAACATGAAGGTTTTCCAGATATTTAGAAAGGGAAGATCTCCCAGATTTTGAGAAGAAACCCGTTAATTTCCCCATTACCAGGGGAAGCAGGGGAGAGACAGAACTCAAAAGCACCAGAGCTGAGAGGTGGGGTAGTCCTCTCCGCCCCACAGGAAACTGGCTTCAGGTATTCAAGGAGATAAGGAAAAATCTGTGTTAAAAGAACGTAGAGGTTTGGAGTGGGGAACTAGTAAAGTTGTTGACCGGAAATTCTGCAGGATAGATGACAATATAAATTAGAACGTGGGGAATGGAATTTGCAGCATTGTCAGACCCTGAGACACAAAATTTTTCCCTTTATCTGGCTATCCAGAGATGGATCCAATAAAATGGGTAGCTGATTCCGGGCTGGAATAGGCAAGTCCAACAGAAATCACACCCACTGTCTCAGTAACAATAAGAAATCATAGAAAATAACTTGAAAATGATTAATATATGTAGGATATTGCCACTCAAATCCTTAATCATGTGTAAAAGATATGAAATAACCAATTCAATAATATGTGTAAATATGTGAAATCTTAAGTTGTAATCAAAATGCAGAAATAAGTTCTCATAAGATATTAATTTTAGTATAACTGCATGCTCTGCTATAAGTGTTCAGTCTTTATTGTATGTTTTAATAGTATAAATTTATTGGTTAATATAATTCCAGTTTTTATTTCTAAAGGAAGTATTTCTCTAATGTGGTTCATAATAAATCTTGAAGGAAAAAGCAGACCAGGAATAGCTAACAATATATCCACAAATCTAAGAAACTATAGTAAAATTGGTAAGTAGATTCACATGACCAGAGGTAAAATTCACCATTACAATGAGTTTATTATTTATTTATCTACTTCAGGGCCAGGAATACTTCCTTCCAAATGTTAGTCATTTGATGAATATTTTTGATTAACTTAATTATAAATATTATCTGTTTAAATAGAATACTTGTCTTATTTGGGGTGTGGGGGTCAGAAAGACATGAGTTTGAATTCCAGATGTGCTACTTATCATCTATTTGGCTCTGGGGATGTTCGCCTACTTTTCTAAGCCTCTGGTTTCTCGTCCGTAGATGAAGTTAACTAAGACCTACTTCATACAACGGTTTTGAGGATTTAATTTTATGCAATATGTTGTCACTCACTCACACTCCGACATGGAATTCCCTAACATTATTCTGAGTTACAGAGGCTAAATGAAGAAAAAAGAGATGACAATGTCATCATCACAAGCAAGAGTCTCTGAAAACATTTGCTGAACGTGTATTAGATTGTGACACTAGAGCACTGGGAAAACCATAGCTGCTTTTTATGGTCTGAATGATAATTTTCTTTAAAACCTTTCCTGAGTTCAAAAACAAAAGGGCTGTTCTGACTGGACACCCTCATCAAGGGAAAAGATTGAATGTCTCGTCAGGCAGTACACCCCTGACTGTTTTAAGTACAAGTCCTCCTGGAGAACTCAAAGTTTTGTTCACTGAACCACAAAATTAAAGTACCAGGGAAGAACTCCAGAATAGCTACAATGCCAAAATATGTATCACACAATACCGAAAGCCTTCAGAATTACTGTATTTACAAAAGGGTTTAACACATGAAGTAAATGGAAGTTTTATGGTCTAAGAAAGGAAACACAATTTTAGTTAACTAGCACTTTTCTGCTGTTCTAAACCTTTTAATGGGTGCAGAGGGAATTTGCACTTACTGAAGTAGATCAGTGAAATGATAATTTGTCTTTGAATAGAGTACTTTTATCCCATTAATTTCTGCCATTATGGTAGGAGATAAGATGTAAGCCAATGACTAACTGAAAATTAAGGTCCAAAAAAGAGGAAACGAAACAAAAGAATAGCTTATGTCACATTATACAATATGTATGATAAAATCTTGCATAACCATTTATTATAATGATTTCATGTCAGTTATATGCACTTAATTGTGCTTAATTTGCCTCTAAAGTTATTATAAATCAGTCCCCTTAAAAGCTACCTTTTATTATTATTTTATAGTTAACAGAAGTGATATAGAGCAGAGACAATAGAGAAAAACCAAACAAGTTTAAAAAATCAAAGAATAAATAAAGGTAACTTTAAGACCTAGAATGGGATATAAATGTCTTAAAATTATAACATTTCCTTGCATGTTTTCTAGATTTGGTGCTAAAGAACAAAATTGATACCCTTTGAAAGACAATAATGAAAAAGGAAAAAAATATCTAGATTACTAATGCGGGTAAACAACATTTTTAAAATTCAAAAAATCGGGACACCTGAGAGGTTCAGTGGTTGAGCATCTGCCTTTGGCTCAGGTCATGATCCTAGAGCCCTGGGATGGAGTCCTTACCAGGCTCCCCACAGGGAGCCTGCTTCTCTCTCTGCCTGTGTCTCAGTCTCTGTGTGTCTCTCATGAACAAATAAAATCTTTAAAAAAAAAAGTTCAAAAACTATTTGCTGAAGGTAAATTAGTAACAAGTAAGTTACTAACCAGGGAGATTATTAAGTAAATTCTATAAACTTTTATTTTATTATTTTTATTATTAAAACATTATTATAAAACAGTCCTGTAGAAAACAAACTACTACAATGGACCCATACCCACTCCCAATCTTAAGAAATAAAACATAACCAGTACAGTTGTAACTCCCTGTATACCTTGCCAAAACACATTTTCTTCTCTTTTACAAACAGGTAACCGTGGCTATTAATTTCGTATTTATCATTCTTATGAATTTCTTTATAATTTATATATAAAACAGTTATTTCTTTTCATTTTATTTTGGCTCATTCTGTCTCCTAACTTGGTATGTAGGATATTTGCTTCATTAATTTTCAGCCTTCATTCTTTCCTTATAACATTTTTAAAATGCAATATTTTTTTTCTCTATTTATTACTTTAGCTGGATCCCCAAAGTTTTGATATATAAATTTTTATTGTCATTTAGTCCCAAATAGGTTCCCTTTTGCATTATATATTCTTCGACGGATATGCTAATTTAGAAGATGTTAAAGTTATCTCTTAAAATTGGTCCCTAACTTCATTAACACTAACATTATGGCTATATACACCAGATCTTTGAAATTCGTTGAGACTTTGTGGCTTAGTACATGGTCATTTTTTGTAAATATCCCATGAGTTTATGTGAAGAACGTGACCACTGACTTCTAGCAAAAAGTATCCAATATCTGTAAGAGCCACCTTGGTTTAAGACAGCAGTACACTGGAATTTCAATTCTGAATTCTACTAAAGTATACCCAAAGGAACTTATAAGGATATATGTACAAAGCTACTCATAGCAGGCTTAGTGGGAAAAAATTTAATATTGATCAGGATAAAATTTATTAATAAGTTATGGAATTATGTAAAAATACTATCCAACTTTTTAAATGAGGTAGGCACTTAAGTATAAATATGAAGAAGCATCTATTATATATTTTAGAGTAATATACACATATATTAATATATGAATACATGCAAACTCACATATGTGCATTTAGATTTTGTGAGAGAGAGAGACAGAAGCTGGAGGAAGAGAATTAACAAAGGGTGAGGGGTACGGGGGGAAAGGCAGTGAGGGAAGAGAGGGACAGAAAAGAAAAGTCTTTCTACCTATTATTTATAACTTTCATCTATTATTTTATACAGTATTAAATTGTTCATTCCTCTCCCACTTCAACAAAAGGTAAATTTTTAAAATTGGGTGGTGTGAGAAATAAATTGTGTACCATAATTTCCGTTTATATATTCTCTCTTGCTGGAATGAGGATATGTTTGTTCAACAGAGAAGAAGAAAAATAAGAGAAGCCATGTCAGCAATCCAGGATGGAAAACTGACAGTCTGAATGACATCAAGAGGAAAAATCATTTACAGAGGGATTCAACAAATAAGGAGTCAGAGTCAATGGGTCACGATGGCTGATAGAATTAAACAATGAGTCTGGGAAAACACTAAGGAAAGTGTTCAAGTTACAGGGATGGATTACAAGGTGGATAGTGGTACTATTATTTACAGAGCTAAGGAAAACAAGAAGGACAGATTTTAGGGGAGGAACTGTGGTTGCCAATGCTCAAGTTACCTGTAACATTTAGGTGAAGTTTAGTAGATAGCTAACTATGAGTGTCAGGAATTAAAGCCAAAGAGCCAGATTGGTATATTTCATTTCATAGCTGAAATCATGGAATCAAATAACATTTTCTGTATGAATAATTTGTTTTAAAAATGCAAACATTATATGGTCCCATTCATTTGGGGAATATAAATAATAGTGAAAGGGAATAGAAGGGAAGGGAGAAGAAATGGGTAGGAAATATCAGAAAGGGAGACAGAGCATGAAGACTCCTAACTCTGGGAAATGAACTAGGGGTGGTGGAAGGGGAGGAGGGCAGGGGTGGGGGTGACTGGGTGACAGGCACTGAGGGGGGCACTTGACGGGATGAGCACTGGGTGTTATTCTGTATGTTGCCAAAATGAACACCAATAAAAAATAAATTTATTATTAACAAAAAGATAAATGCATAAAAAAATGTGAACATTTTGCTTTTCCATTGTTAGTGACTCCAGCCCTGATATTAGTTGTGGTTAAAATCATTGGTGTATCAGTGATTACCTTAGTCTGTCTCCTCATCTCAAGATACTTAATTTTCAAAAGTTATTAATACCTTCCAAATGTCTTTTAAATAAGCCAAAGGTTGACTGTCAGGGCAAAAGGCCACAGAAGGGGCTTAGCTGCTAGTGTACCAGATATGTAAATTGACATGATTTTTTTTTAATTTTTATTTATTTATGATAGTCACAGAGAGAGAGAGAGAGAAAGAGAGAGAGGCAGAAACATGCCTGGGATCCCTTGACATGATTTTCTAAAGGGTTTCACCTAGGCTTACTTAACATAAAACTAATGGGGGGATCCCTGGGTGGCTCAGTAGTTTAGCGTCTGCCTTTGGCTCAGGGCATGACCCCAGAGTCCCAGGATCGAGTCCCACATCGGGCTCCCTGCATGGAGCCTGCTTTTCCCTCTGCCTGTGTCTCTGCCTCTCTCTCCCTCTCTCTGTGTCTATCATGAATAAATAAATAAAATCTTAAAAAAAAAAACACATAAAACTAAAGGCACATATTTAAATGTACAATTTTGATAACTTTTGATGTCTATACCATGAAAACATCACCACAGTTAAGATGAGGAAAATATCCATCACCCCAAAATTTCCTCTCCTCTTTTAAATTCCTACTTCTGATCTTCCCTATAATCCGCTCTACCCTTAGTCTCTAGAAAACCACTGAACTGCTTTTGGCCACTACAGAATATTTGTATTTTCCGGAATCTATATAAAAGGAATCATGCAATGTGTACTAATTTTGTCTGCCTTCTTTAAGAAACAATTCTGAGGTTCATTCATATTGATAGATATATTAAAAATTTATTTTTATTGCTGAGTAGTATCCCATTGTATAGAGATATGCCACAATTTGTCCTGCACCTGTTAAGGAGCATTTGTGTTGTTTCCAGTTTTTGTCTATTACAAATAAAACTGATAAAGTCTTTTTATGAACATATGCTATAATTTATCTTAATACTTAGCAGTACAATGGCTAATGTATTTTGTAGGTACATGTTTAACCTTTGAAAAAACTGCCAAAAAATTAAAAAAAAAACAAAAAAACAAAAAAACTGCCAAACTATTTCTTTAAATGTTTGTACTACTTACGTTCCAAACATAAGTATATAAGAATTCCAGTCAGATTACATCTTTGCCAATAATTGGTATAGTCTTTTTAAAATTTTTAACTTTCTAACATGAATGTAGGACATTTCACTGGGAGTTTAATTTACATTTCCCCAATAACTAATTATGTTGGGTAGTTTTATCATATGTTTATTTGCCATCTGTGTATCTTCTCTGGAAATATCTTTAAAATCTTTTACTGATATTTGAATTGTTTTTTATAAATCTTATGTGCAAGTGCTTTATTTTATATGTAATTTCCAAACGTGGCCTATCTTTTCATTCTCTTAAAAATGAACTGAAAAAGAAAGATCCTTAGTTTTGCTGAAAACCCATTTTAATATTTTTGAGTATCATGTATTCATTTTCATTTGTGTATCATGTTTCTAAGAAATCTTTACCTGACTTGGCATATTTGGATTGCACAATCCATTGAGCTTCTGACTCTTGGTTTCAGCTCAGGTCATGATCTCGGAATTGTGACATAGAGCCCTATGACTAGCTCTGCACCCAGTCTGCTTGAGATTCTCTCTTCTTCTGCCCCTCCCACTTATGCTCTCTCTCTCTCTCTCTCTCTCTCTCTCTCTCAAAAATAAAAAAATTTAAAAAAATTAAAAAAAAAAGAAAGAAATCTTTGGCATAAGGAGACAAAGATTTTGTACTGTGATTTGCTTTTAGAAATGTTATACTTTTATATGATATATATTTAAGATGACATATGTTTTGAGCAAATCATTGTATATGGTAGAAGGTATCAACTGATGTTCACTGTTTTGCATGTGATTGTCCGATTGTCCTAGTATGTATTGGAAATATTATCCTTTTTCCATGAATTGCATTTTAAGGCCTTTTATTTTTATTTAAAGGGGCAACTATACTTGATGATATTTGCTATTATATATTATAAAACTTCCTAAATGTTAAAAATGACTTATGAGATTATGAGTTACCTTAAAATGGAGGAAAATGGAAAAAAATTACTATAGGTACTCAAATAGATTAATATTAAATTACAGTTGAGAATCTCCTACCTGTTCATCCTTACAGCAAGACAGATACTTTGTCTGAAATGTAATAAATTAATTTCCTGGAGGTAAGCATCTAATTAAATAATTCTATCCTATCTCAGGGGCTCAATGATGCTTAGAAGACCAGGAGGTGAATGTCCCTTTCCAACTGCAGTCAGCACATATCAGTAGAATATAGGATACCATGTTTTGTCCCACCCAACTTGAGAAATCATTATACCTTCAAAATTAAATTTATTAAAATTCATATTCAAGAAAAACCTGATTATTTGCATTTTGGCATCTATATATCGCAAATCAAATATGATGGGTTGGTAAGAAATAGAGCTCAAATACCAAGAGAGATAAAGACTGTTTTGATACTAATTAGTGTTGCCAGATTGAAAGCTTACCCCCATGTGATTCCTGTTCAGTTCGAGGTTCATTAATCACTTACATTTAGTAAGACCCTCCTGAGAAATGCTGCCATGTGTTAAACAAATATTATGTAAAATTTAAAAAGTAATAATTTTCTCCAAAATGGAACTCAATTTATCCTTCAAAGACATGTGCACAACCCACAGGTGTGATCAAAATTCCCAAGATAAGTAGAAGCAGCTCTACAAAGTTCTTCATGAGCTATCAAGGGAATGCCCTCTGAATTTCTCCAAGGATTAACTCTATCTTTGTTGTCTGAAGGAGAATCGGATATATCATATTCAGTTCATATTCTAATACCTGAAGCCTTTGCTCGTGATTCAGTCACTTACAGTAATTACAGTCTACCCATCCATTTCTCAAATGCAAATGCCCCTGAGAAGTAGAAAAAACTAAATTTTTCATGTCTTAGAGAATGTGTTCTTAAGGTGGAAGGTACAGTCCCCACCCCCAGAAGCTCCTCAAGAAAGCCATCAACCCCCTGAAAAATGCCAAATATGTTCAGGAGAGACTGTCTATACCATCTGATAAATAGTAAGCCCCTGGATGAGGAAGCATTAAGCAGTACCACCTGGGGAGGTAGAGTTCTATTACGGCCTTGTGTGTGAAGGGCTTTATACGTTTAGTGATATATAAAGGACTTTTCAAATTTTTTGTGTGTTCATAATTAACATGAATGGCAACATATCGTGTAGTATTGTTATTTCATATTTACTAACACCTCCTC
This sequence comes from Nyctereutes procyonoides, assembly GCF_905146905.1. Classification (NCBI taxonomy): domain Eukaryota; kingdom Metazoa; phylum Chordata; class Mammalia; order Carnivora; family Canidae; genus Nyctereutes; species Nyctereutes procyonoides. Next base: position 61,608,348 of record NW_026575051.1, read on the forward strand.
TATTTTATTATCTTTTATTTCCCTATTGCAAAATACTTTTTTAAAGATTTATTTATCTATTTGAGAGAGTGAAAGAGAGTGCATGCACGTTGCGTGGGGGGCAGCGGGGGTAGAGGGACAGAATCTTTGAGTAGACTCCCCGCTGAGTGTGGAGCTCAACACAGGGCTTGATCTCAAGACCCATGAGACCATGACCTGTGCCAAAACCAAGAGCTGGACACTCAATCTACTGAGCCATCCGGGCCACCCAACTGCAAAATAATTTTTATCCAAAAAATAATAATAATTTTTGTCCTACGTTTCTCATATTTACATGTTGGTACAATTCCCAAAAGCTGACTATAAATGAACATTTTCTGAACCTCAGTTATCATTAAATTGATTTTAAACAAAAAAATTTATTTTAATGAAAGGAAAACTGTCTTATACAGTGCACATGTCTGATCTTCCTTCCGGAGCCCATTTTAGTGATCCAGCTTGGCTGATGACCTTAGACATTATTTGGTTTAATCTTCTGGACTTCAGAAACACTGCCAAGTGAGGAACTTCCCTGACTTTAGAGAGCCAGCTTGGCCAATCTAGCTCTATTTCAGGCAACATAGACGTTAAGGTCTACAATCAATGGAAGTGAGCACTGCTGTAGTACTTGCAAGCTCACAATGCCCCTGGAAAGAACTGTGGCAGTTGCCCAAAGAGATGATAGTACCTTCATTACCCCTGCTTCTACTGGGCAAAAGGGAGCTTTCATTATAAGACTTGGATAGGATTCTGACCAAAGTCAGTATCGAACTCTGTCATGGGTACCTGGGGTGAGGTTTTGAATGACCCTACAGATATGAAAAGTCATAGTAATGGGTCAGAATTATATGGCAAATAGAACCAAATACATAGGGAAGTATGAAGATAACAAATAGCAAGTGCTAAGCACTATGCAATACACCCGAGCTATGCATATGAACAAAATATGACGTCTGTGTGCTAGAGGTACACCCTTTAGAGGTGGAAAAATGAAATAAAAATACATAACACTGTAGGAAGACTGCTGTATTCTCAAGTACTCCAGAGGAAGAACTTTACAAAAACTCATCAAAAGTACAAATGTAAGTGATTTTTAAATAATACAAAATTATTCAATATAATTATAATGGAGTTTGAATTTATTGGTTGCTGGGAGGCAGCAATAACCTGATCTTCTCCCTCAAGGAGACCTCAGTTACAGGCACCAGCAGAATGGCTCTCAGACGTGGATTTGGAGAGCAACGCTGCAGCCACCCAAGTATGTGCTGTACCAGTTGTGTAGGCCAGCTTCTCTCTCTTCCTCACTTTCCTTTGGGATATTTAAAAAAAGAAAGTGAATCCTTTTCTTGAGAAATGTAGGATCCTAGTTAGACTAAGCATGCTAACGTGGCTATTCCTGCTGGATACTGTACTTTCCTAGCTGGAGCGGGATCTGTATTTTATCTTGTATACTGTATTGCCTATTAACTGTATTGCCTAGACAGTTAACTCACAAGGTTAGTGTTCAGTAAATAGTTTCTGAATGAATGAATGAGTATCTGGATTTCTTCCCCAGAGTATAACGTTGAAGAGAGCTGCCAAATGTTTAATTAAGTAGTGTAATAGGGAGGTTTCCCTGTGTGTGCATGTGTGTGTAGCTCAACAGAAATAGATGGGATTTTCTAATTGTGTTGACAGAACCTAAGCCTAAACTATCATGAGAATTGTATTCCCCTAAAGGTTTCATGCAGGATCTTACAAGCATGCTCCATCATAAGTGATGTCATTATATTAAAACTCTTGTGTAAATAAAACAGTTCATTAAATGATAGTTATTTCTACCTCCTTAAAATTTAAACAACGGGGATATGCTTATGGATTTACACCATCTTGTAAACATACCTGGCAGAGATATGAAAAGAAATGAAATTGGATGTTACTTTTTTAGGGTAAAAAATGTTCCAGTCTTAGAATAAAAGAGCTGAGTAGAGATTTGGATCGCTGCCTGGCACTTAAGCTATGTCACAATTTGCTATGCTGAAGATTCAAGCTGGAAAATATCAACAGGGTATTAATTGGAATAAGTTATTCTGTTAATATAGTTAACCTTCCCCCTTGGATAATGTCAGGGCTTTCTGTCCAGTACAGCAAACTGAATTTTAGTGAAATAAACACAAATACTTGGAAATTCCGGTTTGTCAGAAAGTCTGGATATATTGATAATCAAAATGTGTTTATATTTATATATTAATATTAAGCAAAACAGTGTTCTTAAATTTGAAAGTCATGTTAAATATTAGTCTAAAGCAAAATTTATTGTAATGGGACAGATACTTAACCAAGGAAGTGATATTGTAACCTGTAACTTAATACCTATCAAAAGGACATAAAATTATGGTGAACACAATTATGTGAAGTTGAAATGGATCATTCTGAGAGACCTGACTGAATCTCGGTTTGTCTTTTCAGTGCTTCACTATTTCAGTGCTCATTTACCCTAGAAAATATCATGGAGTTTAAACTTCTGATGCATAGAAGTGAAATATGTCAAATTTCACTGTGTTAATCCTTCAGTATTTTGATTTTCAAAAAAGTGGAAGGGAAGTAGGCTGCTGCCTGTTTGTACAGTTTTGTTTATGTTTTCACAAACTCTAATTTGATATGTTCCAGTTCATGAATATGCAGTAAAAAGACATGATAGCAATATATACAATGTAGGGATGCATTACGTCATTTGATTACTGAAATTAAGCTATTATCTGGTTCCCTCTACCAGTTAATTTTTCTGGAGTCTCTGTTCTCTGTACCTATGTCCCTCCCCTCCCCTCTCCTCCACTCCTCTCCCCTCCCCACTACCCCCAGTGACCATGGGTGGCCTACATTTCCTTTTCCTACTTTTGGAGAAGGATTGGGAAAAACTCTGAATGGTTGCCTGCATATTGAGACTCATCACTCATTTTGGGAAATTGGTCAATTCTTAATAAGTATTTTGTTAACCTTGCTTAATTTTCCACATTTCCTATCTAGTTTTCAGATACCTGGTGTTACTCAACTAACATAAAAATGTTGTAACAGTGACATGCAACTGTTCAAATAAAATATTTTTTTTTGCTAATGTGATGTGAAAGTAGACCCCTAGGATACCAAATAATTTTCAGTAAATGCTTCACTGTAGTGTATATTAACAGTTGGATATCACATCCACATTCTGCCAACTTCTAGTTGCTGAGGTAGGACAAGGAAGGAGTTGCTGAGATTATAGTAGAGCGCTCATCAGTGGGTTCAGTGCTCCTGCTGTGCTAGCCACTGGGTCTCATGCTCATGGGTACAGCTGGTGGCAAATCCCTGCAATCAGAAGCCATCACTAACAGAAAGACTCTGCAGTCATTTTAATCAGTCTTCAGCAAAGCTAGCAGTAAATGTACTAAGTGCATACATTTTCCTGGGAATTGTCAGTGTGGCTTTAGTATTCTGCTTGAATTGAGACAGCATGATACAATGTAGAATCAGTGATGATGGAATCAAACATTCTACTGGCCTGAGCCTAGGTCTATTCCATAAAATTACTCTAATTCTTTATCTAGGGAACAGCAGTGTTAATTATTCACAAGGCAGATATACAGGAGGCATATACAGTATGCCTAAGACATCACTCAAGTGGACCTTAGAATACTTACACAATGGTGAGGAGTTGAGAAATATGGTATTTTATGTTTAAGCAAAATGTATAAGATTTGATCTACTAAATTTTTTAAAGGTTTTTCTTTTAAACACGTCTAATTCAAAATGTCAAATAACCTATAAGGTTTTGTTAAAAATCAATAGTTCTCCTCCCTCTCCTTCCTTCCCTACTCCATATCAGTAAATGTATGTCTCTCTCTGAGCTAGTTAGCTTTGTACATATTCAGAGATATGCCCCATATTTCTTAAGTAACAGGCTTATATTGCTACATCTTGATTTTATTTTCATTTTCTCTATTGCCTATTGACCTCTTATTATGGAAGATGAGGATATAGGTCTCTCACACTTCTACTCTCATTCTTTTCTCCACTGTGCAAACATAGTTATATCCTAAAAAATACAGTTGTCATATTTTAGTTAAACCAATATTCAGTGTTTATATTATTAGTAGTATTTCAATTTTACAGATGAAAAAATGAAATCTTCTCAACTTATATGTTCTGTCTCGTATGATGTTTTCTTTCCCCTGGAATTTATATCTACTTCAGGTTCTCTATTATCTCATTTTTTAATCCATCACTAATTTTCCTCCTTAAATGTAAATCTCCTCCCAATTCTATTTTTTAAAAATCCAAGTAATCTCTCCATTTTTTCAATCTAGAAACTTATTTCCTGCCTTGTAGAAAAGTTACAAAGATATAAAAAAGTAAAAAGAAGAATTTTATAAGTACTCAGGTACTCACTGCTCAGTTTGAGAAATAAAAGGTTATATGAAATAGAAGAGTCCCCATGCAGCTTCCTTATATATCCCTTCTCAGTCATGTAAACTGTCCCAAATTTAATGTTCATGATTCCTACTTATTGTTCTATACCTTTTCCATGAACATATACCTACCAAAACAAAAGGTATTATAGCTCAGGATATTTTTAAATATTTTAGAAATGCTACCTACTGGACCAATTTCTTAGACCATACACAAAATAAATTAAAAATGGATGAAAGACCTAAACATGAGACAGGAAACCATCAAAATCCTAGAGTAGAATATAGGCAGCAACCTCTTTGACATTCGCCTTAGCAACTTCTTACTAGATACATCTCCTGTGGCAAGGGAAACAAAAGCAAAAAAAAAAAAAAAAGTATTGGGATTTCATCAAGATAAAAAGCTACTGTACATTGAAGGAAACAGTCAACAAAACTAAAAGGCAACCTTTGGAATGGGAGAAGATATTTGCAAATGACATATCTGATAAAGGGTTAGTATCCAAAAGTGTGTAAAGAACCTATCAAACTCAACACCCAAGAAACAAATAATCTAGTTAAGAAATGGGCAGAAGACATGAATAGACATTTTTCCAAAGAAGAGATTCAGATGGCCAACAGACACATGAAAAGATGCTGAACATCACTCATCATTGGGGAAATCAAAACTACTAATGAGATATCACCTCACACCTGTCAGAATAGCTAAAATTAACAACACAGGAAACAACAGATGTTGGCGGGGATGCAAAGAAAAGGGAACCCTTTTGCACTGTTGGTGCAAACCATAACAGAGAGGCAAACCGTAGAAGACACTCAACTATAGAAAACAAACTAAAGGTTGCTAGAGGGGAGGTGGGTAGGAGAGGGGTTAAACGGATGATGACTATTAAGGATGAGCAATGGGTGTTGTATGTAAGGGATGAATCACTAAATTCTACTCTTGAAACTAATGTTACACTATATGTTAACTAACTGAAATTTAAATAAAAATTTGACTCTACAAAAAAAAAAAAAAAAACAAGAAAAAAAGAAAGAAATGCTACCATACTGTCGTCAAAATAAAATACAAAATGGAGCCCAAACTTGAATATTCCCTAACTGGACAAAACCATTTAAATCATGTAAGCAGGAGATCCCTGGGTGGCTCAGCAGTTTGGTGCCTGCCTTTGGCCCACGGCATGATTCTGAAGTCCTGGGATCAAGTCCTGTATCAGGCTCCCTGCATGGAGCCTGCCTCTCCCTCTGCCTGAGTCTCTGCCTCTCTTTCTGCATCTCTCATAAATAAATAAATAAATAAATAAATAAATAAATAAATAAATAAACAAAATCTTTAAATCAATCAATCATGTAAGCAAAACTGAATCTAGTTTATTTCATGAATACAAGCAAAAGCTACCTTAGGTTATTTCTTGTAAATTCCTCTAACAGTTATAAAAGAAACAAGTCATCTTCCTAAAATGGCATAAAATGATCACTTATAACTAATCCCTGCTATCTAGAATCCCCATTGTAACAATGAACCATTGCAAAGGTTAAACAGTTTCCTCATTTTCACTTTATACGCTACCCTGTAAAGTCATGCCTCCAAGCTTCATAGCAGTCTTGATTTTTTTTTTTTTCAGTCTTGGGTTTTAAAGCTCCCACTTTGTGACCTATTCTAATATGTTCAATACACTTTTACTAAATACTATTTTACTGATCTGGTTTAAATTTTTACTGTCCCTGGATTTTTAACACAGTACAAATTTTTCATTCTTCCTGTTTTTTTCACTTGATATTACAATGTTCATGAGTTCATTTATAAACATTATGCTTATGTTCATGTAATTCTAATTCAGTGACTTTCACTGCTCTATGGCGTGACCATTATGCTCAACATGCATGACTAGTGGAAGTAAACATAAAGTCACTTCATTTTTATCTTTTCACATCACTTTAAATCATCTGTGTGGGTCTACTACTTCCCAAGACGGAGAATGAAAAATTCAGATAGATCCAGCACTAAGTGGATGCTTTGAGAGCTTTAGGTCACAAAACAGTCTCAATTCACTGTTTAAAGGTCCAGTCACATAGGATTATCAAAGTCCAAATCTGTTTGGGGCTAGGCAGAAGGACATGGCAGGTTCTTAGCATTTGACTCCCCCCCTTTCAACTCTCTAACATCAGGGAAGCTATCTCTCAAACACAAGGCAAAGTCCAAGAAAACTGCAAAGATGCTCACCCCAATGTTTTTTAACTGAGCCAAAGCCAGCAACTGTAACTTCGAGACACTTTTTCCCCAGACTTAGTTTTATGACTACATAACCCTAATTCTTTTCAGCCACAGTTCAGTAACATTTAGCATAATTTGTGGCCAAGTACATTTCCCAAAAAATGCTTTCAATATTATTTAAGTGAATTATCTGGATCTGCTGGGATAATTATGTGTTTTTTTTCTTTTTCTATTGTAATCTGTCAGTATAGCCAAGTAACTTAAAGGTTTTCTAAATAATTATAATCTTGCATGTCTGTGATAAACCCAATATTTGTGTTTACACATATATATGTATATCCCTGATGTATAGTTCTTATTCTTACATGGTTTTTTTCCTTCTAAAACTCTGATTATATGTGTGTTGAATATTTTCATCTCCTTATCTTTCATAACTTCTACTTTTTTCACTCTGTAATTTAAATTCTGTATACTATTTTTATGTCTGCCAATTTACTAATTCTTTTTCTTGCCAATTTTTTTTTTTTAAGTAGGCTCCATGCCCAGACTGGAGCCCAACTTGGGGCTTGCACTCATGACCCTGAAATCAAGACCTGAGCTGAGATCAAGAATTGGATACTTAACTGACTAAGCCATCCAGGTGCCCCTAGTCATGTCTAATTATTGTTTACCCAGGTTTTTTTTTAGGACTTTGTTTACTTGTTTATTTATTTTAAAGATTTTATTTATTTATTTATTCATGAGACACAGGGAGAGAGAGAGAGACACAGGCAGATGAAGAAGCGGGCTCCATGCAGGGAGCCCGATGTGGGACTTGGTCCCAGGGCTCCAGGATCACGCTCTAAGCCAAACACAGATGCTCAACCACTGAGCCATCCAGGCATCCCAAGATTATATTTATTTATTCATGACAGACACACAGAGAGAGGCATAGACATAGGCAGAGGGAGAAGCAGGCTCCTTATGGGGAGCCTAATGTGGGACTTGATCCCAGAACCCCAGGATCACACCCTGAGTGGAAGGCAGATGCTCAACCACTGAGCCACCCAGGCATACCTGGCTTGTCATTTTAAAAAATTTCATTCGATAACAGCTAAATTAAACCTTTTTAGGAGCAGAAAGAAACTTTCTGCCCCTGTTTATCCAGTTTTTTGGATTTCTAAAAAATTCCCAAATTCTCTTTGGTATTCTTTTGTTTTAGATTTTATCTATCATCTATCTATCTATCTATCTATCTATCTATCTATCTATCTATCTATCTATCATCTATCTATCTATTTATCTGACAGAGAGAGAGAAAGGGAGAGCAAGCAAGGGGAGGGGGCAGAGAGAGATGGAGAAGCAGACTCCTCACTGAGCATGAAGCCTGATTCAGTGCTTAATCCCAAGATCCTGGGATCATGACCTGAGCCAAAGGCAGACACTTAACTGGACCCCCTCTTTGGTTCTTTTTCTTTTGTAAACCTGCCTTATCAATTTTTATACTCTCTTGGTCTTTAGTTATTAATACACCTTTTCATTTCTTTAAGTATATCAACATATTTATTCTACATTCCATAACTAAAATTACAAAATCTGCAGATGATGCCATGATGTTATTTCATGACTCTTTCTCCTATCATCTTTTTTTTTTTTGATAACGAGTTCAAGTTCTTAGCACCTTATTATAAGGAATTATTTGAGATCTGAGTTTAGAGTTATTTTTGCAAGGATTTGATCCTTAGGCCCTGAATCTTGACTTAATAATGTCCAGCAATATATAAGGCTATGAATTGCCCATCTTCAGATCTAACATTTCAAGGATAAAATTTCTCATTTTCATGTTATGCTCCTTGAATTGAAATTTTACATCATCGTTATTTTCTTTGCATTTAAAAAATTTGGTTTACTTTATTTATTTATGTTTTATTGAAGTTAGCTTTTAGTGTATTAACTTGGCAGTAGAATTTAGTGATTTATTAGTTGCCTATCACACCTACTGTTTATTACATCAAGTGCCCTCCTTAATGCCCATCACCCAGTTACCTCATCCCCCTACCCAGCTCTCCTCCAAAAACTGTTCTTTACACTTAAGAGACTTTATGGTTTGTCTCCCTCTCTGCTTTTATCCCATTACATTTTTCCTTCCCTTATCCTATGTTCATCAGTTTTGTTTCTTAAATTCCATATGAGTGAAATCATATAGTATTTCTCCCTCTCTCTGACTTATTTCACTTAGCATAATATACTATAGTTCCATCCAAGTGATTGCAAATGGCAAGATTTCATTCTTTTTGATAGCTGAGTAATATTCCACTATATACATATATATACCACTGCTTGCTTTATCTTATTTCTGTCAATGGGCATCTGGGCTCTTTCCATAGTTTGGCTATTATGGTCGTTGCTGCAATAAACATTGGGGTGCATGTGCCTCTCCAAATCACTATTATTATATCCTCAGATAAATACCTAGTAGTGTAATTGCTGGGTCCTAGGTTAGTTCTATTTTTGACTTTTCGAAGAACCTCCATCTTATTTTCCACATTGGCTGCCCCAGTTTGCATTCCCACTACCAGTGCAAGAGGGTTCCCCTTTCTCTGCATCCCCACTAACATCTGTTGTTTCCTCTGTTGTTAATTTTAGCCATTCTGACCAGTGTGAGGTATATTTCTCTGATTGATTTGTATTTCTCTGATGATGAGTGATGTTGAGAACTTTTCCATGTGTCTGTTAGGCATGTCTTCTTTGAAGAAATGTCTGTTCATATCTTCTGCCCATTTCTTTACTGCATTTTTGTTTTTTGGGGTGTTGAGCTTGATAAGTTCTTTATAGATTTTGGATACTAACCCTTTATCTGCTATGTCACTGCAAATACCTTCTTCCATTCTTTCTGTCTTCTTCAATTTCTTTCATAAGTGTTCTATAGTTTTCAGAGTACAGATCTTTTACCTCTTTGTCAGGTTTATCTTTTGGCATTTGGTGCAATTGTAAATGGGATAGATTCCTTAATTTTGCTTTCTGCTGCTTTGTTGTTGGTGTATAGAAATGCAACAGATTTCCGTGTGTTGATTTTATGTTCTGCAATTTTGCTGAATTCCTGGGTCAGTTCCAGCAATTTATTGGTGGACTCTTTTAGATAGTCTATACAGAGTATCATGTCTTCTGCATAGAGTGAAAGTTTGATTTCTTTGCTGATTTGGATGCCTTCTATTTCTTTTTGTTGTCTGATTGCTGAGGCAAGGACTTCCAGCACTACATTGAACAACACTGGTGAAAGTGGACATCCCTGTCATGCTTCTGATATTAAGGGAAAAGTTCTGTTTTTCCCCATTGAGGAAGAATATCAGTTGTGGGTCTTTTACATAGCGCCTTTATGATGTTAAGATAGAGTCCCTTTATCCCTACTTCATGGACGTTTTAATCAAGAAAAGATGCTATATTTTGGCAAATGATTTTTCTGTGCCTGTTGAGAGGACCATCTGGTTCTTATCCTTTCTTTTATTAATGTGGTATAGAATGCTGTTTGATTTGTGGATGTTGAACCAATCTTGCAGCCCAGGAATCAATCCTCCATGGTTGTGAATAATCCTTTTAACATACAGTTGGATCTGATTAGCTAATATCTTGGTGAGAATTTTTGCATCCATGTTCATCAGGCATATTGGTCCTTTTTAGTAGGGTCTTTGTCTGGTTTTGGAATCAAGGTAATGCTGGTCTCATAGAATGACTTTGGAAGTTTTCCTTTTGTTTCTATATTTTTGAATAGTTTCAGAAGAATGGGTATTAATTCTTCTTTAAATGTTCGGTAAAATTCCCCTCGGAAGCCATCTGGCCCTAGACTTTTCTTTACTGGGAGATTTTTGATTACTGATTCAATTTCTTTGCTGGTTATTGGTCTGTTCAGATTTTCTATGTCTTCCTATTTCAGTTTTGGTAGTTTATATATTTGTAGGAATGCATCCATTTCTTCCAGATTGCCTAATTTGCTGGCATATAATTGCTCATAATATCTCCTATGAGTGTTTTTATTTCTGCAGTGTTGATTGTGATTTCTCCTCTTCCATTCATAATTGTATGTATTTGGAACCTTTCTCTTTTGTTTTTGATAAACCTGGCTAGGAGTTTCTCGATCTTGTTAATTCTTTCAAGGGACCAACTCCTGGTTTTGTTGATGTGTTCTACTGTTTTTTTTTTTTTTTAATCTTGTATCATTAATTTCTGGTCTAATCTTTATTATTATTTCTCTTCTCTTGCTGGATTTAGGCTTTATTTGCTGTTCTTTTTCCAACTCCTTTAGGTATAAGATTAGGTTGTGTATTTGAGACTTTTCTTGTTTCTTGAAGGTCTGTATTGCTCTATACTTCCCTCTTAAACTGCCTTTGCTGCACCCCAAGGGTCTTGAACTGTCGTGTTTTCATTTCATTTGCTTCCATGTGTTTTTTAAATTCTTCTTTAAATATCTTTTTTTTTTTAAGATTTTATTTATTTGTTCATGAGAGACGCAGAGAGAGAGGCAGAGACATATGCAGAGGGGAAAACAGGCTCCTCTCAGGGACTCAATCCCAGGACCCCAGGATCACAACCTGAGTCAAAGGCAGACCCTTAACCACTGAGCCTCTTAGGAATCCCTAATTCTTCTTTAATTTCTTGCTTAACCATTAATTCTTTAGTAGGATGTTCTTTAATACCCATGTATTTGTGGTCCTTCCTAATTTTTTCATGTAGTTGACTTCTAGTTTTATAGTGTTGTGGTCTAAAAATATGCAAAGTATGATTTCAATCTTTTTGTACAGAATGAGGACTGATTTGTGATCCAGTATGTGATCTATTCTGGAGAATGTTCCATGTGCACTCAAAAAGAATATATTCTTTTTGAATGTATACTTTAAGATGAAATGCTCTGACTATATCTGTGAAGTCCATTTGGTCCACTGTGTCATTCAAAACCCTTGTTTTCTATTGATCTTCTGCTTTGATGTTCTGTCCATTGCAGTGTGGGGAGTTAAAGTCCCCTACTATTAAGTTTGTTATTGTTTGTTATTTGGCTACTCCCAAGTTAGGAGCATAAATATTTATAATTATTAGATCTTCTTGCTAGATAGACCCTTTTATTATGATATTGTGCCCTTCTTCATCTATTATTATATTCTTTGGTTTTTCTGATATAGGGATGGTTACTCCAGCTTTCTTTTGATGTTCATTAGCATGATAATTGGTTCTCTACCCCCTCACTTTCAATCTGGAGGTGTCTGTGGGTCTAAAATGAGTCTCTTATAGGCAACATATCAATGGATCTTTTTTCTTTAATCCATTCTGACATCCTATGTCTTTTGCTTGGAGCACTGAGTCCATTTACATTCAGAGTAATTATTGAAAGATATGAATTTAGTGCCATTGTATTACCTGTAAAGTAATTGCTCCTGTAGATTATCTCTGTTCCTTTCCAGTCTTTGTTACTTTTGGTCACTCTTTCCTGCTCAGAGGGTCCCCTTTAATATTTCTTGCAGGGCTGATTTAATGTTCATGAACTCCCTTAGTTTCTGTTTATCTTGGAATATCTCTCTTTCCTTCTATTCTCAATGACAGCTTTTCTGGACAAAGTATTCTTGGCTGCATATTTTTCCCATTTAGGATGTTCAATATATCATGCCAGTCTTTTCTGGCCTGCCAGGTCTCTGTGAACAAGTCTGCTGCCAGCCTTATGTGTCTATCTTTGTAAGTTAAGGACTTTTTCTCCTGATATGCTTTCAGGATTCTCTTGATATTTTTGTATTTTGCACTACAATATGTCATGGTGTTGACTGTTTTTGTTGATTTTGAAGGAAGTTCTCTGTGTCTCTTGGGCTTGAATGCCTGTTCCCTTATCCAGATCAGGAAGTTCTCCGCTCTAATTTGTTCAGTAAACCTTCTGCCCCTTTTTCCTGCACTTCCTCTTTTGGTACTCCTATGATACAGATACTGTGTCACTTAAAGGAATTACTGAATTCCATAAGTCTACTTTAGTGATCCAATAGTTTTCTTTCCCTCTCTTTTCAGTTTTATTATTTTCCATAATTTTATCCCCTATGTCACCTATGTTCTCTTTTGCTTCTTCAATCCTCATAGTTATTACACACATTCTGTTTTTTTTTTTTATTTATGATAGAGAGAGAGAGAGAGAGAGAGAGAGAGGCAGAGACACAGGCAGAGGGAGAAGCAGGCTCCATGCACCGGGAGCCCGATGTGGGATTCGATCCCGGATCTCCAGGATCGCGCCCTGGGCCAAAGGCAGGCGCCAAACTGCTGTGCCACCCAGGGATCCCCACATTCTGTTTTGCATCTCAGTTGTAGCTTTTTTTATTTCAGTCTGACTAGTTCTTAGGCTTTTATCTCTATAGCAAGGGTTTCTCTGCTGTCTTAAAATCCAGCTAGTAGTCTTGTGACTATTGATCTAAATTCTTACTCAGATAGATTGTTTATATCTGATTTGAGCAGATCTCTGGCTATGATATATTCCTGACCTTTCTTTTGGGGAAAATTCCTCAGCCTTGTCATTTTGGCTAAGTTTCTATCTTTTGCATGTTATAATAACGTTATATTTCCTGTACCCCAGAGTAATGTTCTATTAAAAAAAATATCATAAATTGTCCAGGGCCTGGCACTTCAAGAAATGTTTCTGGTGTATGCTAGGTACACTCTGTTGTGTTTTGGCTGCTTTTTTCCCACTGGCTCATCCTCTACAGATTTGCTCCTTGCTTGTAGTGGGGGAATGCTTGTATCTTTAACTAGGTGTGCATTGATTTGTTTGTTACCATAACCCTGGAAAAGAGAAAAAAAAATTAAAAGCCTGATCTAAGACAAGATAAAAGGATACAGAACCAAAAAACACATAGACAAAAAATTCTGACTCCAAAGAATAAGAAATAAAGAAAGAAACAAACAAGAGTAAGAGAGGAAGAAAAAAACATCAGCCTAATATGAAAAATAAGAGAAGGAAATACAAACAAACCAATAAATGAACCAAAATTATAAGCCTGAAATCAGAAAAAAATGTAAAGAATAAAAAAATATATATATATATATATGATAAAAGACAAAAACATTTAAAATAAGGGGTGCCTGGGTGGCTCATTGGTTAAGTGTCTGTTATCAGCTGAGGTCATGATCTCAGAGTCCTGGAATGGATCCCCACTTAGTGCTCTCTGATTAGCAGGTAGCCTGCTTCTCCCTCTCCTGCCTGCCTGCTCCCCCTGCTTGAGCTCTCTCTTTCTGTTACATAAATAAAATCTTAAAAAAAAAAAACATTAAAAATAGGAAATTAAAAAATTAAAATTAAAAAAAGCAAGCCTGGTCCTATTTCCCCCAGAAAGGAAGCTGATGCTTCAGAGCACTCTTTTATCAGTAGACTTGGTAAATGTGGGGCTGTGTGTGTGTGGGGTGGTGGTGGTGGTGTTGTTGTGTTGGTCTTCTGAGGGAGAGGCCTGCTGGGCTGGTTCACAAGCTGACTTGCCTTTATAAAGATGCCCCTGCCAGGTGCAGGGGGGCAGCGTTTGTTTTAAGGGACTCCAACCTCCACTGGAGGTGTTGTGTTTCTCTCTGAAGTCAACTGTGCTGGTAGGCAGGGGGAGGAAGGGGTGGTAGAGGAGGAAGTTGATATCACCCTGCCCTCATGTCCCCTGGGGAGGAGAACTCCTGCCCACTACTGTTCAGGAGGGCATCATAGAAAAATGAAAAATTTTCTATGTCCTGGGTTTTTGTCAGATCCCTGCCCTTAAACTGTTCTTGGGCAGTTGGCACACCTGGCTCTCAGATCTGTATTTTATCTCTCACCCATAGCTGGGATTCAAAACTACAAATTTTAAAGGGCCTGGCAAGGTGCAGACCCACTCTCCTCCCCCCAGAGGAGAGCCTAGCAGTGAGCCCAGCACCGTCCTGTCCCAGAAAAGCAGTTGCACAGTGTCCATACAGTAGCTTGAGGCACAGCAAAAAACTGAAACCATGTAATCTTTGGTCTGCATGTGTCTCTCTGTTCTCTGCTCAGTTCTGTTCCAGAAAAGCAGCATGCTCAGTGGCTTCAGTTTGTCCTGGCTCACAGCAAAAAGCTGCTTCCAGGTTATCTGCTCTCTGGCCCCACCTCTGTCCCTGCTGTTGAGGCAAGCTCAAAGGCTCCCAGCTGGCCTCTTGTCCTTTGAGAAGCAAAATACACTCATTCAAATGTACTCAGAGAAGGGGACCAATTCCTCCCAGTGTGACCCAGGGCTTATTGTGGGAACCCCGCCCACTGCATTCTCTCCTGCTCTCTCCTTGACTCTGCTCAGCAAAAAACAGTTCCCTTCCCTTGGTGGATCCATGGCTTTCCTCCCCCGATCCAATCCATGGCTCCCAACCTCACATCTGCCAAGTTCCTGCCTTGAATCGTGCAGATTGTTTTCTAAATCCTCAGATCATATTCCTACTTGTTCAAAATAGCTGATGTTGATCTAGCTGTGTTTGAGGAGCGAGGCAAGCTCAGGGTCCCCCTACTATCATTTTAACTCAAAAAAATTGACATCATCATCATTAGTTTTTGTGGGTTTTTTTTTTTTTTGCGTCCTCATTTCTTATCTGTTTAATCCTGACAAACCAAAGGTCCAAAATCTCAAAGTAGCAGAAATGTTTTTGATTATGAAAGAAAGACATTTAATTACCTGATTCTACATTTCAAGCTGTGCATGGAAGATAATTCATGTGCTTTCTAATAACTTTCATGTATTTTGACAGTAGTTCTAACACCTCTATAATTTCTAAAATTTCCTGTTTTGTTGACATCTTACAGATGTTTATCTTAATTTCCTACATCTCTCATTTCTGTGAATGTTTTAACTCAGATATGGAAGAACTAAGCTGTGTTTATAGGTATCAATGAAGGAGTTGAATAATCAATATATTATGTCATATAAAACCCGAATTAAAAATCAAATGCTCAGAGTTATGACAGTAATGGGTAATATCGATGAAAAACAGAATAGCCAGAGATGGAAGCAATTTAAAAAGGAGTATTTCTGTCATATTCCTTATCATATTTTTGTCAATTACCACATAGCTGTAATTGCATGATTTTGTACTGGTCCATGAATCAGGTGTAAACCTTGTTTTTCATTTAAATCCCATAACAGAATTTATAAAACAGCAACAACAAAAATAATGATAATTTACTTTGTGAACCTTACATAAATTGAGATCCATTGAATGTAAGATTCAAAGAAACAGTTTGGAATTTCAAGAGAAAAAAGAAATCTTGGAGTTTAGATGTCATAGATAGCAATATCTGAAGTAAGTAGCATTCATGGTTTAGGTAGCCTTCGTAACCCCTAATACATTTCAAGAACAAGTGTCACTCTGGCTAATAATGTATAGCTGTGAATTCAGGCTCCTGGAGCTCAACTCCTACTGATTGTGTGACCCTCAGCAAGATCCTAAATCCCTCTACGCATCACTACCCATATCTGGTAAACATGGATAATAATAGTATCTACATCAGAGAGGTATTTTGGAGATTTTAAAAGGTAATATTTTGAAATCTTCAGCATAGAGCCTTGCATTGACAAGTGTCCAAATGGATATTCATTTCCCCACAGTCTGAAAAACTTAAGATTTTCAAAGGCTAATCTGGGAAAATAAACCTAAATGCTGAAATAGAAGCTAATGTCTTAGTCAACACTGTATGTATGTAGCCAACAGTCTTCAAACATCTTCTCTTTCTAGTTTATCTTTTAAACAGCTTTAAAAGAGAGCAAGCAAAGAAAATTGGCTGTAGATCATGGGGGTGAAGAAAGTTTACCATGCAGCCCATCATTTGCGCTGCCATTTTCTTCTTGCACAGTATTTTGAGTCTTTGAGGGGAGCTGGTGATTGAACACATTGGTTTTGTCCCGCATAGACCTGGTTTCTCAGAAGCCAGATTTGGTCACTTAGTAAGTATCTGGTGACCTAGACCAAGAATAACTTGATAGCACAGAGCCTAGAATCAAGTAAAAACTCAATAAACACTAGTTATAATTTATTATTATTATTATGAATAATTTAAGATTTGAAGCCATTTTTCCTTAATGCTGGTGAGAAATTTTATGTGGAGAATAACTTAATCCAGTTGCACATTAGGTTAAATCATCTAGAATAACCCAGCAATGTTTGTCTAGTCCTCTTCATGTTAGAAATGCTTAAATAATCAGCTTATTGCATTTGCTAGGGTGGGTATAATCTTTTTAGTAAGAGCTTTCATTAAATACCTCTTTTTATTCTTAAAATTTCTCTATGTGGTGGGACAAAAATTATTGCCATCATTCATGAGTGAGAATACCAGTGCTCCAGGTGGGTAAGAGACTTGGCTAAAATCACAAAGCCTCACACTGGCAGAAGTGTAGGGGGGAAAAGAACCAGGAGATCTAAGCTCTGGTCCTGACTTTACCTCTAATGAGCTTGTCTTTGTATGTATAACAGGAACAAAACTCCCTGCTCTAAAAGTCTCACAGTATCATTCTGAGAAGTAAAGACAATAATTCGTAAAATGTGAAAGTACCTTCAAACCCACACATTGCTAGACAAATATAAGATCGTATTATGTAACAAAAATCATGTTATGCATTTCAAGCTAAATCTAGCTCTAGCTTCTACGTAAAAAAAGAAAGATGACTTTTCTATACCATTCTTGGAGAGAAAAGTGACAGGAAAGTCTTTTCTGATAGGAAAAAAAAAAGTATTTCCTAAAGAAAGGGAAGTTTTGTTATTTCCTACTGGGAGAGAAAAGAACTCTTAGAGGACAATGTCACAAGAGTCAGGAACTTTAAATCAAGATATTTGGGTTTAAATCCTGCCTTTGGCACCAAATAACTGTGTAACTTTTCTCAAATTCTTAACAAATGTGGACCTCAATTTACTTTGTAAAGTGAAGTTACACTAGAAAATACTGAAGGTCTTTTTCAGCTCTGACACTCTCCATTGCTACAATTCTGCTTTCCAAGCACAGGGCCTTTGTGAAATTGCTAAATTACAGCAATACCTGAGTTGAATTGTGGGACTTATAAATGCAATGCTCTTCATAATGGAATTTTCCAGTTGACTGGGAGGCAAGTTTATCTCAGGATCTTATCTTTTCATATTCTTTCTTTCATTACTTTTTTGTTTTTGCTAAATCCTCACAGATTTTCCTTTTGCACAATTGCCTGTGACAGCCCCCTTTCCTAGCGCTCCCTCAAGTTTTTCAAGTCCACACTGCCCTCTTGTATCTGTGGCCAGAGTTTCAAAACTATCCTTATTTTGCAATTCAAACTGTCACTATACCCCCCATGCTCCACATATTTACAGTAATGAAATAACCAGCATAAGAATTTTATTGGAGAGTCAGGATAATGCCCCCTGCCACCCCAAAGATGTCCACATCCTAATACCCAGGACCTGTGCATATATTACTATCTACGGTAAAAAGGACTTTACAGACGTATTACATTAAGGATCTTAAGGTAGGCAGAGTATCCTCGATTACCCAGGTGGACCCAATGTAATCACAAGGGCCTTGTAAGGCAAAAGTTTGAAGCAGGAAAAGGAGAGTTAGAGATGTGACTACAGAAGCAGAAGTCAGAAGGAATTTGAAGATGCCACATAGTTGGCTTTGAAGCTGATGTTCAAGGCCATAAGCTAAGAAATGTAGGCAGCCTCTAGAAACTGGAAAAGTTAAGGAAATAGATTCACCTTAGGGTCTCCAGAAAGAACTCACCCCTGCTGAGCCCAGAAATACCCATTTTGAATTTCTAACTTACATAACCGTAAGATAATAAATTTATGTTTCTTTAAGCCATCAATTTTGTGGTGATTTGTTACAGTGGCAAAACAAAACTAATGCAGATTCCTCCACTATTCTCAGCAGTCTGCCTCATCGCTAACTTGGGTTTTGTCTTAACTGCTAGTTCCTGGAAGATCTTAAGAAGTGGTGTACATTTTGAAATTTTCTATTGATGGGGCTCAAGGCATACCACCTCAAAATATGCCAAAATGGCATATTGATTATTTTGAAATAATTACTTGAGAAACAGCTGGTGCAAGGACACTCTGACCCTCTTTTCTGTTTCCCTAAAAGCAGAAAATATCTGCCATGTGACAAGTACACTCCCTAATCCAGGAGGCAAAGAGATATCCATATCACCAGATATTAGGAATTTAGGGCTGAGAAGGCTATGTAAATAAACTCCACTTAATTTATTCACTAATTAGTATCCAAGCATAAATTTCTTTGTTTGGTCAGTTCTTCATAAATTTATTGTTTCTTTGTCTAAAGGTATAAAAGCTGCCTGTTTTGATCACTTCTTTGAGCCTCATTATCTTTGGGATTTCCACATATAGGAATCAAATTTGTTTTGTTTCTCCTATTAATCTGTCTTGTGTCAATTTAATTATTAGACCACCAAAAGAATCAAGAAAGGTAGGGAGAAATTTTCCCCTCCCTGATACCAGAATGCTACAATCCTCAAGTTAGTGACTGAGGTTAAAAAAAAAAAAAAAAAAAAAAAAAAGATTAAGAAGTACTTTATATCACAATGCAATTTGCATTGTATTTACATTCCCCTTAATCTACTGCTAGCATAATTGATATCCTCAGATAATCACAGTGAGCTAGCTTATATTTCTAGATAATGTTTGATGTTGTTTGCAGCCCTGAGCTTATATGATTATCGTGTAAAAATAAATTAGAAGTTACACAAACATATCAGCTCATCTCTCCTTACTGAAGTATACTCTTAGTGACTCTAATTAACAGAATGTATCATCTGAAATCTAATTATTTATTATACTTCTAAGTTTCTCTGAATTACTGATTACTGATACTTGGGTATTTTTATATATGGGGCTATTTACTTTCAAAATCTTTTCTTATCTATTCACAAAGAACTTGGGGAGTAGCGCTCTCATCACCCAAACATATTCTATGGGACCATATTCCTATTCCACTGTGGAACCAACTATTTTTGGATTCCTTAATAACAGTAAGAATGAGAAATGTGAAGTAATAGTTACTATTAATGATCATGGAGGCATACATGGAAAAAATTCATTTCAGTTGCTTTTCTCAAAGATATAATAAGTCACAGAGGAAAGAGGATTAGCCAGCCTGGAAAATAAGGGAAGAGAACAAGAATAACCTTAAAATAGGAAGTATACATAAAGTAAGAATGCAAAGTATCCTTATAGTGTCATGGGATATGGAGGCTCTATATTAGCCAAGTTTTTCAGAAGCATGGGATTTAGGTGACATGGATTTAAGAGATGAAGCTCAAGAAGTAAAGAAGACCCAATCTGAAAGGCCTTGGTATATCAGTGCTAAGGAATTTTGACTTTACAAAGGGGTGTTTTAAATGGAGAAATAACATAGCCAGTGTTGTGTTTTAAACACTTAGACTGTATATAAATGACAGATTTGAGTGAGATGGTTATATGCACAGGAATCCAAGTTTTGAGGCTGTTGTAAAACTTCATTTGAAAATGAGAGTCCATAGTGACAGATATGGGGGGATGGATTTTTATTAATTGGGTGTGAAGGTAAAGTTGAGTTTCAATGTCCCTTCCCACCACCACTATCATCAAACTGTAATATTCTATGTTATGAGAACTCTCAAATAAGAGGAATAAAGATAATCAATTTCATTTTAAATATGCAACTCCCTAGGAAACTAAGAATAGAAGGAGATATCAAATAAGCAGTTGAAAAAGCTTGGTAGCTTGGTAGAAAATATAATTGAGGCATTATTGGTATAGAGATGAATAAGAACATTTGGCTTTGGAGATTTGAATCCACAGTCTTAGGAAAGATATGTAGTAACTGGAAACATTACTTAGTTTCCCTGAGCCCCAGTTTCTCATGTACAATAAGTATTTTAATACACTAACTCATGAAGTTTTGTATAGTTCTTATACATATAAAATATTTAGCACAATATCTATCCACAGAAAAAACTTAGAAGTATTAGCCAAATGTAGATGAAGCCATGACACTAAATACTACAATAATCCAAAAAAAAAAAAAAATACTACAACAATTCTACACAGGATGACATCAGAGGATAAAAAGAACAAAACCATGAGGTTACACATTCATATTTAAATTGTGAATAAATTAATTCAATTATTAAAATGAAAAAGAGAGGAGAGGAGAGGGAAGTAGGATATTATGGAAGTTGAAGAAATGTTTTTTTGTTTCCTGGTTGTCCATCACTAACCAGTAAAGGATAAGATCAATGACACTGGATAGATCTATTGTATTTCTTTTACCAAGTCCTTGATTCTTAGCACTGTGGTTCAAAAACATGAAAAGAATTGCAGCAATCTTTATTCATTCTGTAAACTAGTGACCTGACCAAACTGGGAGGCAGCCCCAATCTCTGTCCATTTCTGAATTTGCTCACAAGTCTTCCAATTTATTTTATAACCTCTTTCCCTTAAGAGTTGGTATGTGCTGCTTGCAAGCAAAAACTTCTAATTGATATAGAAGGAAGACAACAAAATAGGAATTTTAGGATGAAATAAGAACTAATTAAACCTCCATTAGCTTTGACAGTTAGAAACCTAACATCAGTGGATTATGAAAAGTCTGAAATGTAAAGTAGTTGAGGTAGTGAATTTGGGGTACCCTCTGGGGGAAAACAAGATAAAAATCAAGAATTGTCAAAGGATACAAAATGAGTATCATTTTGTTTGGACTGTTTGCATTGTTTCTCCTCAGATATGAGAGACATCAGCTTGTTTATAGTCCAGGAGAAGCCAATAGAGAAGGAAAGTTTTAGGAAGTAGAAGGAAGAGGACTGATGAAGGGAATAAGACAGGAAAGAGGAAGATGAAAAGGAAATAAAATCTATGTGTGGAGGGGATAGCATTGAACAGGCTGAAGCATACCTAGTCTCAGGGACTGATTATACTTAAAGATAGTATGAAAGGGAGGCAAAAAAATAAAATAATCTGTTGACCTGTTTTCACCTTAAAGCAGGCAGCAAGATCACCAACTGAGAATGAATGTGCATGGATAAAAACGTGGCTTGAAAACTATACTAGAGAAGCTTCAGAACATCTTTTACGGAGGATAAGAGCTAAACATGAAAAAGGTCAAGAGAAAGAATTAGCAGAATGTGTTGAGATTAGCAGTGAAATTGAGACCATGAATATATGTAATTTTTCAGGTGCTCACATAAAGGAGCAGAAGATGCAGATTTTTGACCTAGAAGTTGCGCTCTGTGAGTAGATTGCTGTGATCAAAAGAAGGTATAAAACAGAATTTATAAGTTGAGGCTAGTGGAAAGAGAAGGTGAAAGAGTAGGAAAGGAGGAAAAGTATGTCATAGGGAAGGACTAGTGAGGGTGGCCACTGTTGGTAGTCTGAGAGAAAATTGAGGGAGTCTGAAATTAGTTACTATGAGAATCATCTTTGAGGTTGCATAGCATGTATACTGGAATGAGAACCTGAGAAATCATTTGAAGTCAACATTGCACAGGTCCCTGATGTGGATAGATCCACAAGGAGACATTTAGAATAACTGGGCAAGCGGTCATTGAATTTAAGTAGAGCCAAGAATATTAAGGCTACATTGTTGACAGATTGAAAACTCTTAAGATGTTGGCAGAATGGTGAGAGAAGGGACGAGGCAACATCTTCCATAAATGAGAGAGTGTGAATAAATAATTGAGAGGTTGGGGATCCCTGGGTGGCGCAGCGGTTTAGCGCCTGCCTTTGGCCCAGGGCGCGATCCTGGAGACCTAGGATCAAATCCCACGTCAGGCTCCCGGTGCATGGAGCCTGCTTCTCCCTCTGCCTGTGTCTCTGCCTCTCTCTCTCTCTCTCTGTGACTATCATAAATAAATTAAAAAATTTAAAAAAAAAAATAATAATTGAGAGGTTGGGTGAAGAAAGGAGAAACATTAATGCAGCTAGATGAAGGGAACCAGAGGAGAAATAATATTCTGCATAAGAATGGATTAATAAAGAGGTAGAAAGCAACAGAAGGGAGTTAAGAGATTATAAACTTTCCCTTCTCAATCTATTGAGAAAAGGAGATAACATTTTTAAAAAGTGAATAAAAAACAGACACATTTCTACATTTGATTAGATGAAAATTAGATGCAAATTAAGTAGGTTACATCATCACATAACCCAATATAGCTCTTAGTCATCGGGGATATTTTGGCTTTGGGTTTCTTTCTTTTTTTTTTTTTTTTTGGTGTGTGTGTGATTATTCAAGATACAGAAATGATCATTCTTAGCAAAGTTCTTCATTCTCCCCAAGACTTCTCTCATGGGTAAGAGTTTGGCAGGAATCTTATCACACAATTGATGCCACTGGCTTCCTAGAGGTCAATTTTTTTATACATTGCCTGTCTTTATTAGATAAGAATGATCTAGGGTGTCTTGGCCCTTAGCATTCTCTTTTGGAAATTACATTTTGGTTAGTATACAGCAGCTGGTTTTAAGATTTGTTTATGCCTAAATCTTTTACTCTCAAAGCAGAACTATTATATAAAACATACTGAAAAATACATATAATATGTATAATATTTGGAACCACAGTTTAAAACAAATAATTGCGTAATAACTATGATATACGTATGATGACAAAGTATGTAATCTAATAAAGATAACACTAGAAAGCTCACGTTTAAAAACAAGCATACAATATTTGACAAAGTATGAGATATTATTTTTAATTTTTTAAAATTCTTGTGTAAAGTGCTGGCTCCAAATTAAGACAGATTTAGTTAAAACGAAGCAATTGTATACAATAAGCTTGCCCAATTGTTCTAAGAAGAAGTATTATTTTTAAAAAATGAAACCTGTGTTGTTTAAAATTCAAGAAAATTATACATTTTGCCAGAAGATGTTTAGGTTCCTCAGAGTACCAATATAAAACACTCCAGATTGAAATGTTGTTTAAAAATTCAGAATAAACAGCCCTTTCAATAAAAAGTACCACAGTTCATATTTCAATCTCTAAACAGCATTTACCAAGTAGTACATTCAATCAGAACCAAAGGATTCAGTTTACTTAGTGAAGTGCACCATTTAATAAAACTCCATTTTGGCAAAATTTCAGAACCATTATTACCGAGGAAATATGATACTACTTCACATCAAACAATATCGAGCAAAGCTAATCATTTGGTTTTTACAGACATCTTCTAAACATCTTGACTCTGCTTTGAGCCATATTTTTATGTTTGCCTGTAGCCTTAACATTAGTCCCACCTACGTTTTTCCCAATTTCACAATGGCCTCCTAACTGGCTTCTCAGCATCATTCTTGGACATTTTCTTCAATCTATCCCCCTAACACAGTCAGAGTGATCGTCTCAGAATGCAATTCCAATCATGTTATTCCCATGCTTAAATCACTTCTATGTCCATGACCTTAGCTCTGCAGGCATAACCTAGTCTTTTTCTCTAATTACACTTCCAGGTACTCTACCTCTCTCTCCTATGACCATATTCCCTTCAGTTACAGGGATTTTGCATAAGATACCCCTTCTTCATGAGCTGCCCCTCTCCTCTCCCTCAATCACTACCCTCTTTTCCTATTTAACTGTTTCTATTTGTCCTTTAGGACTCAGCTCATAGTTTATTGCCTCAGTGAAGTTTCCCTGATATCATCATCCCATGGTTCCTCAAACTTACCTTTTGTTGAATGCTATGCTTTACTAGCACTTATGACACCTTCATTGATGACTGTCTCCCACACAAGACTGTGAGCTCCATGAGAAAGACCAGGGACCACATATATGTTGTCCCTTACTGTATTGTTTGTATCTAGCTCAGCACCCAGCATACAATGGTCCTTTAATATATTTGGCAGAATGAAGAAAATAATAAATGAAATAAAATGACATCACATAAAAGCTTTCAATCCCTACTCTATATTTATACATTTTTAATATGACAACTTACAATATTTCTATGTTTTTTTAAACCTGAAGTTAATACAGAGGTGTTTTTTAAGGGAAAATGGCAAGATAATTTGTAATAGGCAAAAGATTATTTTGTATCCTTTCAATGGAATGCCATCTTTGTTTTGTTTTGTTTTGTTTTTCCTGGTAACCTCCTCAGGGTTATCTGATTTTAAAGAAGTCTCTGTGCTCTTCATTGTTTTAACCAACCTGTATTACAGCTCTGTAAATTGTAGAAAAGGATTAGTAATGTAAATGATTCTTGTCCATAGAAATGCAAATGAATTTTGCACCAGAGATATAATCAATTACAGCTCTATAAAAAAGATGGTTCCATATATTATGTTTAATGCCCTCTAGGATATCAACCCATTTTTCAAATTCTTTTCATCATTCCTGACTGCTCATATATATCTATTCTTCAGATTCCTCATCAAATTATTATTTTTTTCATCAAATTAGATGTGACATCTTATTGGTTCTTTAATTAATGAGTTAAAAATATCTTTGGCATGAGTATACATATTTATAGGATAGCCATTATCCTACTATTTTGAAAATTATCTTTTAATAGCTGTCTATGGTATTTAAAATATAAATACCAGGGGATCCCTGGGTGGCGCAGCAGTTTGGCGCCTGCCTTTGGCCCAGGGCGCATCCTGGAGACCCGGGATTGAATCCCACATCGGGCTCCCGGTGCATGGAGCCTGCTTCTCCCTCTGCCTATGTCTCTGCCTCTCTCTCTCTGTGATGACTATCATAAATAAATAAAAATAAAATAAAAAAACGATCTGTGGCCAAAACAAAAATCAGATGCCTTTTGAAGTACATTATAAAAAGTGAACTTCACATACAGAAGATCTAATAACTATAAATTGCTCATTTTATCTTTAAATTAAACTAGACCACTACAAATGACTAACACAATATATGGTACATTTCTTTGTTTTACATGTGCAGTGGTTTTCATGTTGTCAGCGGCCCTCACATTTATTATTTTATTTGATCTATATTCAAAGGTAAGTTTCTTTTAAAAAAGTAGTCATAAACACTCAGTAAAGTTCACTTTTCACCAAAAAAATATATTGAAGTTAAAAAGACATGATAAATATGGTAAATTGATATGTGCTGGCATGTAAACACTTTCAGGACATATTTTAACTGAAAAATATAAGGTATAGATATATTTGTGGATTGCAGTTACTAGTTATGCAAAAAAACCCATCCAAAACTAAACTATGTATACATGCTTAGGAAATTTCTGAATAAGTAATTAATATCATATTTAACTCAGGAGTTTGGGATGAGGTGTATCATTATATACCTTTACTTTTGCCCTGTTTGAACTTTTTTTACTCCATATATATATGTTACTTTCAACAAAGAAAAGCTATCTTTTCTCATTTTGAGTAAAAGCATTTTTTTTTAGTATTAGTTATGCATTCTCAGAGATTGCTCCCATGATTGGTAAGAAAAGATAGTAAGAATGAGATGATATGGACTAGACCATGTGTAAACCATTCAAAGGATCATGCCAAGCATTCTGGTTCTGTAAGTGAGCTATGACCTCAAAGCTATTCCTCAAAAGAAAATAAGGGCCTAGAAGAAATTCCTATGAAAGTGGGAGATTTTTCAGGAGAAAAGTCATTTTGAACTAGAAACATCAATAAACAAAGCATAAGCCAGTCAAAAAAACTAAAAAGACGGTGCCCAACTTAGGGGTCATTGCGCCTCTATAGTAGGTAAAATAATGCCCCTCAAAAATGCTCATGCCCTGATTCCCTAGAACCTGTGAATATTTTATGTGCTATGGCAAACAGGACCTTGCAGATGTAAGTTTATGAACCTTAAAACAAGGAAGTATCCTGGATTGTCCAGGTAATCCTAACCCAATCACATAAACCCTTAAAAGCAGAGAATTTGTCTAGCTGAATGCAGAAAAGACATGGGAGAAGGGGAAATGAGATTCAAATCATGAGAAACACTTGATGTGTCATGCTGGGTTGAAGATAGAAGAGGCAACATGACAAGGAACCCCGACAGCACTATAAAACTGAGAGAGATTCATGGCTGACAATCAGCAAAGAAACAGAGGTCAACCCTACAACCTCAAGGAACTGAATTCTGTCAACAACTTGAATGAATTTGGAAGCCAGTTCATCTTTAGTGCCTCCAGGAAAGAATATAGCCCCAGGGACACCTTGACTTGAATCTATGAAACTAAGCAGAGGACCCAGCTGAGCAATTCTATGCCAGGACTTTTGACTTACAGAACTGTGAAATAATAACTTTTGTACTGCTTTAAGCTGATAAATTTCTCTAGATAAAAAGTCTAGAATAATAAAGACAAACCCACTTGTTTCTGATGAGGCAAAATAATCAATGACAGTATGATTAATGAGCTAATAGTAAAAAACAACCAACCACCAAAGTATAACAGAAAGAAAATAAAAAGAAATTATATATATATATCTATATCTATATAGATATAGATATATGCCAAATGGTCTCTTTAAACAGTAGAAAAAATGTAAAAGCCATAATTGAAGCATTAAAAAAAATGATTATAGCAAGGTGTACAGGCTTTTGCATATTAGAATTGCCATAAAGTTAAAACAAGCCATTGACTGGGCTTGTCTCTTACACATAGAACATGCAAAAAAAAAAAAAAAATCCTTCAAATTGCAAAGAAAAATACAAATCTAATAATAATAAAATAGAACAAAGACAATGAAGAAGAAATGCTACTTAACTATGAACATTAAAACAATGAGATACCATTTTTCATCCATGAGATGGTCAAATATTTTTGGAATTTGAGGAAACACATATTCTTATCTACTGCTGAGAGGAACTGGAAATTGATTCAACCTTTTAAAGCTCAATATGGTAGTGTGTCTTAATTTTATATATGCTACTCCTTTATCAATAAATTCTACCCTAGAGATATAAAAAATGTTAGTTTCCCTAATGATTATAACAGATTAATATTGATAACCATATATTGATCTTTTTTAAAAGATTTTATTTATTTATTCATGAGAGACAGAGAAAGAGAGAGAAAGGGAGAGACACAGGCAGAGGGAGAAGCAGGCTTCATACAGGGAGCCTAACGAGGGACTCGATCCAGGGTCTCCAGGATCAGGTCCTGGGCTGAAGGCGGCACTAAATCGCTGAGCCACCCGGGATGCCCCCATATACTGATCTTACAGAGAAATGATTATATAAGTAATAGTACATTTATACGAAAGAATGCTATGCATCGATACAAAAATGCAGCAAATCAACATATAAGGATGCTCAAATATCTCTGGATATTTGATTAGGTGCAAAAAAGTTTTAGGATAAAGTTTTAGGATACAGCATATGATTTTACCAAAGTCCACAAAATAGAAGTATATATCTTTACATGTCCATATATATGTACATATATACAACTGCTTACAAAATAGTCTGGAAGTGGGGCACATGGGAGTGCACTTGGTTTAGTGTCTGACTCTTGGTTTCAGCTCAGGTTGTGATATCAGGGTCATGAGACTGACCCTGGTGTTGGGCTTAGCAGGGAAGCTGCTCTACATCTCTCTCCTTCTGTCCCTCCCGCTCATGCTCTCTCTCTACAATAAATAAATGAATACATCTTTAAAAAAAAAGAAAAAAATAGTCTGGAAAGTATTTGCCAATTAATAATACCTGTTGTATTTAAGAAAAAAACTCAGACTAGAGCATCAGGCAGTGGGTACTCAAGGATAATCCAATCACTGGTATTGTTTGAGTAAAACGACAAGAAAAATTAAACTGAATTTATTAGATATATAGATTTAAATGTTTTTTTAGTGTGGAAAAAAATAACATGGATTAAATTATACTGAAGGGGTAGACTTATAATCAGTAGTTCTAGCACCAGTGAGCGAGTATAGCCCTAGCAATAAATATGAGTTTATCTCTGACATTTGATCTAAGGAAAGGATCCTTGTGCCGGATCAGAAAATGTTCTTCATTAAGGAAAAAGTAAGAGACTATTGCACAAACATTCTTCTACTCACCTCTTCCAAATGTAAGAGTATAGGTGCTTCTAGGATCACTTCTGAGCAGTGGCATCTCCTAGCACTTAACTTGGGTAATCAAGAAATAGATCAGTGTCCATAACTGAATTCTTTATAGATTCCTTGTATTTTCAAAACTTTCCTGTACTTGTCATCTTCTCTTACCTATTTCACTTGTGTTTATTCTTAGGAAGAAAAAACTGGGAAAGTAAGAAAATCAGTCATAAGAGAACAATACCGAGTTGGTAATAGTAGCTTTGTAAAGGAAAGGGAAGCAGGATTATCAGGGTTCATGGCTGAGGTGAGCAGAATACTGATTTCCCAAAGATGTCCACATCGTAATCCCTGTAAACTATGAATATATTACTTTACGTGGCAAAGGAGACTCTGCAGATATGATTCAGGATCTTAAAAGGAAAATTATCCTGGATTATCCAGGTAGGCCCAGTATAATCACAAGAGTGTTTATTAGAGTGAGGCAGGTGTTTCAGAGAGAAAAGATGTGAAGATGTTATGGTGCTGGCCTTGGGGATGGAGGAAGGAGCCATGAGTCAGAGCATCACACAGCCCCTATTCAGACCCTGATGTTAGCCCTATAAGACCCATGTTAGCTTTCTGACATGTAAAATTGTAAGATTAGTGTGTGCTGCTTTAAGCAACTCAACTTGTGGTAATTTTTTACAGCAACAGGAAACAGACACAACTGGGAAGTGACTTTGAGAACTAAACCACTGGAAAGATGTGTCATTTCCAAACATAGGTACAAAAGATATATACGCTCTTCCCAAGGAAGACAGAACTGTTAGAAAACACTTCCCAAAGTTATTTGAATAAAAGACTCTGACTTTATATCTATACATTAATTTTCATGCCCTTTAGGTACTCTGGGGCTTTAGAAAGATTTCTAGTCAACCCCTTTCATATTATAGATAAGAAAACATAAGCCTAAAGAAGTGAGGTGATTTGACATTTAGCTATTAGTGAAATAATTAGAACTAAGATGTCCTGATATCTCTTGACTGTATAAAAAGGAGGATGAAGAGAGAGTGTAACCCCCCCCTTTTTACTCCCCCTACAGGTAGCTAGGAAATTTTAAATTAAGTAATATTGTGTACCTGCTAAAGTTAGTCCACTCAAATGCATGACAAAAGGAATATATTAGCAAAGTTTGAGATTGCTGAATGCAGAGTCAAATTGTCAAGAAATGTATGTAGAGTTAGATTTTAAAGGAAATAGGAAACATTCATTTTCTACTTTCCTCTAAATTTCTCTGGAGTAACTTTAAAAGGTACATTAATGAAAGATAAAACACAAAAATGGGATCCTTTGCATGCTAATAGATAACTAACCAAAGACTAATAAAGATTCAGTGATCATGCTGATTAGATTATTCTGGGTTGTTTTTCACTCCGCAGGCAGTGCCCATACCAAGCTTCTATTACAAATTATGCAATTAATGTAGCTTTGGAACTTGTATTTGCATCAATCACAGAATGTCTATTTGTTGTAATGGTGCAGAAGGATAATGTCTTGAAAGTTCTAAAAATGAAGATAATCATCTGAGACCTTTTACATAAGCTCACTTTTTTGTATTGACAACGCATAAAAAGGACAAGAGAACAAAAATCCTTGTATGAATTGAGTAAAACTCAAGATACTCTGAATTACAAAGCTTTTACAATGACCAGTTCTTAAACATGAACTTGTTAGGGAACACTCAAAGCCAATATATTGTTACTTTCATTTCCACCATTTAATCCTGACAATTAGACCACATGTATATGTATTATGCCAAATAGGGCTATAAAAATAAAAACATTAAAAGTCTGTGATGATTTGGATCCTTTTTAAAGTACACTGGAATACCTTGAAATTAATATTTCTTAATCTATAAGTGGATAGTTCCCAGCTGGTATGTTTCTCATCTAATTGAAATGCATAAGAATGAGTCAACACAATCATCGTATTTGTAATTAAATTTTGGATTTAAGTTAAATCCACTTGAATCACAAAAGCTTGTGGACAAATCTCCTTTCGGCAATAATGCAAATAGAAATATTCGCATAATATGAAATGCTAATTTTTGGAAACTAGCAACAGATAATACACACAGAAAAATACTTATAATGAAAAACATTCATCCAAAATGACATTTACTTTGAGATGAGTTCGTTCTGCAATTTCTCATTCTAAAACAACATTTGTATTATCTAATATAATTCAAAATCCTTCCCTAGTCTATAAGACTGTGAATAAATTCACATCCTCATTACTTCTTAGGCGTCTTTTGATTAATTATATCTTTTCTAATTTAGCTCTACAGAGTACCTTTAAGCATATGTGGATATTTACAATAAGCAGAGAATAAAAAAGAAAGAATACACCATTCAGTGAGAACCAATACTTTGGGAGCTTAAGAGCTGAAATTAAAGTTCAGAGCTTTTCACAGTTGTTCATAGGCCTTGATCCCCAAGTCCTGCACTTGGGAGGGTCATTGTGAAGGTTTAGTCTGGGGTTTTTAAAATCATCCAGGGAAAACAAACTACCTTGAGAAGACTTTGAATAAGATTGTTCAGCCATAATATTTTTTAAGGGCTCCCAGCATCTTTTAGACAAATTCTCTAAGGGGAAAAAAAATTGCTTATCACACATGTTTTAAATAGAAAAAGCCTGAAATGCATAATTTTCTGTTCATCTTTTTTTTTAACTCGTACACTAATATAAATAGTTGAAAATAAATTCAATTTCCTCCCTTCCTTTTTAAAAATATCTTACTAGGAAATTATGATCAATAATAATAGAATATTACAAGCTTAAACTACATGCAGGTTTGTTTCTTACAGACCAGGTAAGAATCTAAGTGCAGCCAGCTAGTCTCGCTTTGGTGGCCTCACAAGTCACCCAGGATCTTTCTATTTTATGGCTCATTCCCAGATGGCTGCCTATCACACTGCATCCTCAGTATAACCCTGAATTCTCTTCTCCATATTTGCATTCCTAATTATTAAGGAATTAACCCAGGAGTCACAAGCATCAATTCTCTTAATACTCCAGTTGTGAGAGCTTAGTCATAGGGCAACAAATAAATACACCATAGCTGGAAAATGTAGTCTTTACTTTGGTTGTCATAGAACCAGTTAAGTATTAGAGTGGTTATTTTAGAAGGGAGAAAACAGATATTGGGGAAAATATAGCAAGTCTTGATCATGTTATCCTTGTTAAATTTTGAGTAAATAAAAATAATTCAAAATTGTTTTTAGTGGTTTTTCTTTATCACTTAATCCTTTGGCCCTGTTTTGCTTTTCAAAGCATTAACTCACGCTCTATTCCTGGTTTCTCATGTCTTTTTGGATTTGTCCTCAGCTCTGCTGTCTACTAGCCAACCAGTGTTTTCCTGAATCAAGATATATTCATTTTAGATTTTTAAGAAATGGACCCAATGTATAAAATAAACCTGCAGGATTCCATAATTATATAAATAAATGATTAAAAACATGAATGGGGAAAGATAGACAAATCTTCCATGCAGAAGGATTCCAAATAACTTTTGCAGATACTTTGCTCTCAGTGAAGTAAAGCATTACTCCACACTCTTTTAAGTATGCGCTATGCGTCATGACTTCCTTCCAAAGAGTAGAGTAAGAAAGGGAAGGAAAAAGAATAACATTAGAGTGGAGAAAGCTGACAAACACTTCTTTAGCCAGGAGATGAACAGTGATAAGTCATGTTGTTAGTGTGTATCCTTGATAGGAAGTAATAAGAAATGGCACTTTACCTCTATGGGTCTTCCTCCCAAAGACCCATGACCCCAGATTAATCCTGAGAAGAACACCAAATAAATCCCAGTTGATGGAAAGTCTACAAAATACCTGACCAGTACTCCTCATAACTTTCAATATCATCAAAAATATGGAAAGCCTGAGAAACTTAGAGCTCACAAGAGCCTGAGAAGACTTTGTAACTGTCTTAGCCTGTTCAGGCAGTATAACAAAATACTGCAGTCTGAGTGGCTTATGAAGAACAGAAATTTATTTCTCATAGCTTTGGAAACTGGAAGTCTGAGATCATGGTGCCAGGATGGTAGGGTGAGGGTCTTCTCCTGGGTCTCAGACTTCTTGTATCCTCATAGTTGGAAGTAATCCCTCTCCAGGATCTCTCTGGAACCTCTTATCAGAGCACTAGTTCTTTTTAGGGGCTCCATCTTCATGACCTAAGCACCTTCCACAAGTCCCCCATCCCATCCTAATACCATAACACTGGGCACCAGGATTTCAATCTTTCTTTTTTCTTTTTTTAAAGATTTTTATTTATTTATTTATTCATGAGAAACACAAAGAGAGAGAGGCAGAGACATAGGCAGAGGGAGAAGCAGGTTTTCCATGGGGAGCCCATGGAATGGGCTGTGGGATGTGGGATTGATGTGGGATTCAATCCCAGAACTCCGGGATCATGCCCTGAGTCAAAGGCAGACGCTCAACTCCTGAGCCATCCAGGTGTCCCAACTGCAATTTTTCAAGTGTGGGACACACATATTCAGACCACAGCAACAAGTAAAGGTAATATGGTGCTCTAGATGAGAACCTGGAACAGAAGCAAATACTCTGTTTCTCTAGGTTTTCCTTAGTAAAAACTGAGGGGTTCTGAATAAAGTGGAGACTTTAGTAAATGATAGTATATCAATGTTTTCATTATTTGTGAAAAATGTATGATATTCATATAACCGTATATTACATGTGATGTAAAATATTAATAATTAGGGAAACCAGGTTGGGAGATATGGGGACTTTTTTTATATGGGGGCTTTATATAGCTTTTTATTTTTTTATTTTTTGTCAATCTAAAACTATTCCAAAAAAAAAAAAAAAACCAACCTCTTTATTTTAGAAATCGGAGGCTCCAAAGAAGATACTTATTGCCTATAATTTGGAAAACACAGCAAACTAGGAAAAATAAGAGGATAATTTCCTAAGAAATTTCAAGTAAGAATTCTAAAAAACCTTTTTTTTTTCATAGAAAATGTCTTATCTAGGTGTATTATTATAGAATTATTATAGACCATTAGTTCAAAATCCCTTCTAGAGATTTTCCAAGGGCAATAACAGAAAAGACAGTATTTAGAGATGCCTGGGTGGCTCAGTGGTTGAATGTCTGCCTTCAGGACCTGGGCCCAGGGTCCAGGATGGAGTCCCACATCTGGTTCTTTGCAGGAGAGCCTGCTTCTCCCTCTGCCTATGTCTCTGCCTCTCTCACTATGTCTCTCATGAATAAATAAAATCTTGAGAAAAAAAAAGAAAAGGCAATAGTCAAATAAGGTAAATTAAACCAAGTTTTATTTACAATTATTGTTTTGAATGAAATTTTCATATTATGGAAACAAAAATGACATTCTAAAAAACTGATAACACAAACGCTGATACAGGGACAATTAGCTAATAATTCTAGGAAAAAATAGGTTATATGCCAATTTTATTTATTATACCAAAATAAATTTCAGGCAGATCAAAAATTCAATAACAATAAATATATCTGAGATTTAAATAGCAACAATAATAAAACCACTATGTAAAAATGTGGAAGAAAATTTTATGCATTTTCTTGGACTGGGAAAACTTTCTAAGCACAAGAAAAATGAAGAATCAGGGGTACCTGGGTGGCTCAGTGGTTGAGCATCTGCCTTCGGCTCAGGTCATGATCCTGGGGTCGTGGGATCGAATTCCATATTGGGCTCCCTGCAGGGAGTCTGCTTCTGTTTTTCTGCCTCTCTCTCATTTTCTGTGTCTGTCATGAATAAATGGACAAAATCTTTTTAAAAAATTATTTAAAAAAAGAAAAATGGAGAATCATAATGCAAAAGTATATGTTTGAATACCTGAAATTTTAATATTTTAATATTAATATTTTTACTTGATTGAAGAAACAACATAAACAAATGCAAATTAAAATGCAATTAAAAATTGCAAAAATAAGGATGCCTGGGTGGCTCAGCAGTTGAGCATCTGCCTTCGGCTCAGGATGTGATCCTGTGGTTCCGGGATCAAGCCCCACATCAAGCTCCTTGCGTGAGCCTGCTTCTCCCTCTGCCTGTGTCTCTGCCTCTCTCTTTCTCTCTCTCTCTCTGTCATGAATAAATAAATAAAATCTTAAAAAAACTGCAAAAATATTTTTTCAGCATTTATGATACATTTGAGGTTAATTCCCTTAATAGATACAGCTTTCACAAATAGTGTCAATGAAACAAAACAGTGAAATAGAAGAAATGTGCTTATACACACATAAAATACACACACACACACACGCATGTGTGATATATACTTAATACATAACTGTCACAGAAGTTTTTATATATAATTTCTTATGTAGCAATAATTTCTGGAAGGTTAAAAGAGCTCTTAAGTGATTTTGCATCAGGAAAATAGAGTTTTACGACACAGAAGAATTTATCATTATATTTCCTTTTTATTTCATTATTTATATTTCTTGTGTGTACACATTTTTCTTTTATTTATTTTCTTTTTAAAAAAGAATTCCTTAAGTAAGCTCCACACCCAATATGGAGTCCAACATGGGGCTTGAACACAGGACCATGAGTTTAAGACCTGAGCTGAGATCCTGAGTTGGATGCTCAATCAACTGACCACACAGGCATCCCTATTTTTTTTTAATTTAATGTATTTGTTTTCAAGTTAAAACATCATATAAGTTTTATCCTTAAAGGACTTTCAGAGGATTAAAAATGGTGACCATAACAAAGAGTTAAAAAAGGGAAATCCAGGGCACTTGGGTGGCTCAGTTGTTGAGCATCTGCCTTTGGCTCAGGTTGTGATTCTGAGGTGCTAGGATTGAGTCCTAGGTCAGACTCCCTGCAGGGAGCCTGCTTCTCTCTCTGCCTAGGTCTGCAGCTCTCCTTGTGTCTCTCATGTATAAATAAATGAAATATTTATTTTAAAAAAGGAAAATCCAGTAATTTTGGTGGAAAAATTACTTCATGGGACTATCTCTAGTACTGGGTGCTGACATTTGGTTTCCATTTTTCTTAATTAATCTTGAATTTGTCTTAAAATCTCATTTTTATTCTTTTTCCGAAATTGAAATGCAGATTTACATAAGGGTCTCACATTTGGATATTAAAGCATTTTTAAATATATTTGGTGCTCATATATAAACTTTCCTTCCATTCAAAAATTTTAAGTAGTTTCTTTTAACTTCCAAAACATAAAAATGATTCTCTGATTTCAGAAAAACAGTTTATTTATCCAAGAACCATTATTTTAGGAAGTTTTAAGTGTATGAAAGTAAGGGTACTTAAAGTACTTTATTAACTATAAAAAGGATTAAAAAAAACTATAAAAAGGATTATTATCACCTCCTACAATGCCTTAATATTACTTGTTTCAATAACAAGATTTGCCATTAGTATAATTGCTGCAAAGCAGTCTTTAGTGAAATATTTTAAGTAGGCAGTAAGGTGTGATTACATTCATTATTACATACCACAAAGTATAGGGGGAAAAACTTTTAACAGGGATTCTTCAATGCCTGGAATTTATTTTGCTCTCAAAATTCACATTACCTTCTCAAATATTATAAATTGTCCAACCCACAGTAAAACTCCAAACAGGGAGTCTTTTGAAAGATAAAAGAATGAGTCATCATCTAAATATTTTCTGAAATAGAGGTGATCTTGGTTAGTTCATGTAGAAGAAACACTTATGTAGTAATTAATTTAATTCTAGAACAAAATATTATGTAGTAGGAAGTTTACTGAAGAAAAGTAGAACCTTTATGGTACCTCTGACTTATTGGATGACTCAGAAAGGATCAACCTTAATATACTACTTGTTAAGTGAAAGGCCTAAATAGAAACCTAATGGGAAGCTTTTCTGACTTTTAATTCAGGAACATGAATCTGAACCACTATATTGCTGTTTCTCAAGTTTGTGTAGTAACTAGTTACCACCAATCCACAGGGCAATAAGAGAGCTAACGACTTCCCTCAATCCCGACTATTCCACATCTGAACACACTATACTTAACATACTGATTTTTTCAGGAAGACATTAATTCTTCTCATTAGAATACAAACTAACACTGTCTATAATTTCCCATGTGTAGGTTTGTACAGGGATCCTTCTCCCCACATTCTCTCTGTGCTTTGAAACTGGAGCCATGTCATCCTTTCCCACATTTAGGCCCCTCTGAGATCCAGACATATGATGTTTTTAAATATATCATAATAGCAAAATGCTCCCTCAAATTTTCTTGTCCCAGTCAGTTGCTGAAACAGATGTTCAAGACTTGAACCCAGTCTAGCACATTTGGAGTCCCAAATCAGCAGCAGCCAAAATCTAGAATTCCTTTGCTGCTCCCAGCCTTGAGTGGGTCTACCAAGGCCCTCGAGACTATTTCTCACCCACTACCCTCATTCTACTTGTACTATTTTGTACTATTTTGGTATATTTTCATGGTTGCCTCATTTCCCTTAGCCAGTTGAATATAATTGGGAACATTAAAATCTGCCTAAACATTTCTGGTTCTATCTCCTAAGAAATTAAACTTTATGGTTGCACCTTCAACCACTGCTTGGGGTTTCACCACAACACAGATATTAACATCCTTGCATAAACCAAACTCTGCATAAGAGTAAAACAACTGCCCAGGCTATTCTGCTGCCTACACAGTATTCCTTTTGCTTATGTCAACAGCCTGAAATGGGTTTAGGTATACTAGGCCCCCTTGGACATCATGATTTGGCCATAATCTTTGGGGACTCCCACTAAACTAAACTGTCTGAATTGAGCTCAAAATATTCCCAGTGGTACCACCAGTCCAACGGTAAAGAGTCAAAACACTTTATACCAAAATTCACATAAATTATGATACTTAGATCTGACCCATATCCTCTTCTCTATTTAACTAGATGTTCTAGAACCAGATATTAGCCTAATATACAGAAAAGCTTTTTCTCTGCATACAAATTACAATATCTTTAGGACATAGTTAGATAAAATAGCAAATAAAAACTAATTTATTCCAAAGCCATTCAATGTTCTAAACTATCTTACCTCAGATATTCTCTCCTACCTAAACACTCCTATAATTTAAACAATTTGACTATTATTCATATGTGAAAAATATATTTAGAGCTATAAAAAGTATTTGAGTTTTCACATTTTCTCAGTAATTCAATACTTCTAAAGAACAATGAAAAGTGAATTCTTTTTGAGTGATTAATAATGCATATTGAACAAAATTGACACAAAATAACATATTTCATAGAATTTCATTTTCTATGCATTAACTGCTACTTTTTTTAAAGAATGAATTTTCTACATTGAGCTATTAATTTATGCTTAATAACAGCTATACTGTAATACTCTTCACTATCAATTTTGTTTATATTATATTTTCTTTTATTATGTTTAATAGTTTAATAATCAGATTGAAATCATTAGAAATGTAGTACTAAAATTTTTGCCTCACTTATCTAGTTTTGTTACTTTTAAAATTAACCTCAATTCTATTCAGCACCTTCTGTACATACAATATAGGAAATGCTTAATCAAAATAATAACTTCAAAAAGCTAAAATATAACTAAGCATATACAAAATAAAAATCTAAGGAGTGATGGCACCATGAGTCTTTTCTTCTTTCTCTTCTCTTTAAGTTACAGCTAATTGGACATCCACAATGGAAAAAAAAAAAAAAAAGCACTACTGCATAGAGTATTGGGACACCCAAAAGATTGATCCATCTGTGCACACATAAGTGGGTGGATCAGACTAGGAGGAACCTGGAGAAATGAGGGAAGTATTATGGAGCTGTTGGCAAGAGAGGTGGTGATGGCAGAGAAGGTAGTGGCCCATCTGGCGGTGAACCTGCACAACCTTTCTATAGGAGACGGTGGAGAGTGAAGGCAGTAAGGGGGGGTTGGCCAGCAACACACTAAAGCTGGAGAGACCAGTTGCTCTCCCTGAAGAGAGACTGTGGTGAATGGGAGGAGAAAAAGGACGGAGAAGTAGGCAGACAGAAACTAAAAGAAAGAATCTCCTGCAGTTAGCTCTGGGATACAAGAGGGCTATGAATCCCAACATTCTTTGCCTTTTTTTTTTTTTTTTTTACACACAGTAATCCCAAATTTAGCAGGGAGTCAGCTCCAGTAAGAGAAACCAATCTTGGCCAAAGAAAATGTTGGCTACTTCAAGTCTGGCAGCAGAGGCACTTCTCATCAAATACTATGAAAAATCATGGTAATATTGTATCAAAGAAAGAAAATGACATTTTCCAGCAACAGAATCCCAATACATGTAATATTATAATCTAACTGGTAAAGAAGCTAAAATGGCTATTATGAAAAAATTCAGTAGGCCACAAGATAGCTCAGAAAGGCAATGACCTCAGGAATAAAATTATCAGACAAAATGAGTATTTTTCTGAAGTCTATGTTAAAAACAACAAAAACAACAAAAAAACACAAAACTTTAAAGGCAGTCAAGTTAAAAAAAAAAAAAGAAGCCAATAACCTACAAAAGTACCTTCATTAGGCTATCAGCA
The DNA here is from genome assembly GCF_905146905.1 of Nyctereutes procyonoides. Classification (NCBI taxonomy): domain Eukaryota; kingdom Metazoa; phylum Chordata; class Mammalia; order Carnivora; family Canidae; genus Nyctereutes; species Nyctereutes procyonoides. Next base: position 61,647,511 of record NW_026575051.1, read on the forward strand.
GATTTCTCAGCAGAAACTCTACAGGCCAGAAAAGAGTGGAATGACACTCAAAATATTGAAAAATTAAAAACTGTTTACCGAGAATATCCTATCTGGCAAAGATATCCTTCATATATGGAAGATATATGAAAGCTTTCCCACAGATAAAAAGCTGAGGAAGTTCACCACCACCAGACCTGACTTACAAGAAATGTTGAAAGAAATTTTCCAGATGGAAATGAAAAGCAAAAACACATGAAACTCTGATGAAGGTGATCAACAGTCAGTTAAAATTAGAATACTGTAGCTTTTTAAAAATTGTATATTCAACTCAACAGTAGCATAAAGATCAAAGGAAAAGAGCTATGAAAATAACTATAGCTACTACAACTTGGTAACAAAAATCACAACATAAAAAGATATCATTTGGGATAATAAAAATATAAAAAATAAAGAGTAAAAGGATAGAATCTAAAAACAAATGAAAATTAACTACTATCAACAGAAAAAAAAAACCCTATTTCATATATATGATGTTTTGTATAAAACTCAGGGTAACCACAAAGCAAAGCTCGAGTAGAGACATAAAACATAAAAAAAAGAAGACTTGAGAAATTTATCCTGGAGAAGCACCAACTTACAAGGACAGATAGAAACAGAAGGAAAAAGAATGGAGAGAAAAACCAGAAGGCAAAAGAAAAAAAATGACAGCAATAAATCCTAACATATCATTCATCAGTCTAAATGTAAATAGATTGAACTTGCCAATCAAAAGACATAGACTGGCTGGATAATTAAAAAAAAAAAAAATAAGCAAGACCCAACTAGATGTTGCCAACAGGATAAAGATGATATTCCAAGCAAATGGAAACAAAAAGAAGGTGGGTGTAGTCATACTTATACAAAAGACTTCAAGCCCAAAAGGGTAACAGGAAACACAGAAGGTTATTATATAAGGATAAAGGGGTCAACATGTCAAGAATTAAGAAGGTACAACATACAACAATTGTAAATATATACACTCTCAACACCTGAGGACCAAAATGTATTAAGTAATTAATAACAGATCTTAAGGGAGAAATAGACAATACCAATGCAATAATTGTAGAGAACTTCAATACCCCACTATCAGCAATAGATAGTCATCAAGATAGAAAATCAATATGGAAACATTGGAATTGAAACAATGAAATGAAATTGAAACTTTAGAATAAATGGACTTTAAAGACATACAGAACATTCCATCCAACCACAGAACGCACATTTTAGTCAAGTACACATGAAACATTCTCCAGAGTAGATCATATGATAGGCCATAAAACAAATCTCAGCAAATTTAAAAGACTGAAAGCATACCAACAGTTTTCTTTGACAATGGATGAAACTAAAAATCAACAAGAAGAAAGTAATACGGTCTACAGATTTGTGGAAACTAAACAACATACTTCTAAACAACCACTAGGTAAAAGAAGAAATAAAAAGGGAAATAAAAATTATCTCAAAACAAATGAAAATGAAAAATATATCAAATGTTGTGGGATGCAGCAAAAGAAGTTCTGGAAAGAAAGTTTAAAGGAATAAACACATAAATCAAGAAACTAGAAAAATCTCAAGTAAACAATCTAACTTTACACAGCAGGAACTAGAAGAATAAATTAGGTCTAAAAGGACATAATGGGATACAAGGAAATGCTAAGAGCCAGGGTGGAAATCAATGAAATAGAGACCAGAAGAGCAACATAAAGGAGTAATGAAACTAAGAGCTGGTTTTTCAAAAGGATAAACATAACTGACAAATCTTTAGCCAGACTAACTAGAAAAAGAGAGTGAAGACTCAAAAAAAAAAAAAATTAGAGATGACAAAGGAGAAATTACAACTGATCTACAAGAATACCTAGAATTGACTGCTATGAACAGGTATATGCCAAAAATTACATAACTTAGAAGAAATGGATATATATCTAGAAATACATAACCTATTAAAGCTGGATCAGGAATAAATAGAAAATTTGAACATATCAGTAATGAATAAAGAGATTGAATCAGTAATTAAAACAAAAACAAAAACAGAAAACAGAAACAACCAACCTCCCAACAAAGAAAACTCCAGGAACATATGGTTTCACTAAAGAATTCTACTGAACATTTAAAGAGGAATTAACACCAATTCTTTTCAAACTCTTTCAAACTTTTGAGGAAAAGGGAATATTTCCAAACTCATTCCATGAGACATTACTTTGATACCAAAACCAGATATAAGGATATCACAAGAAAATAGAACTAAAATCAATATCCCTGAGGAATAAAGATGCAAAATTCTCACAAAGTATTAGCAAACCTAATTCAAGAACACATCACAAGGACACACCATGACCATGTGAAATTTATCCCTGGGATGCAAGAGTGGTTCAACATACAGAGATCTATAAATGCAATACATCACAACAATAAAAAATAAAAACCATATGATTATCTCAAATAAACACAGAAAAGCATCTGATAAAATACAACAGTCTTTCATGATAAAAACTTTTAAGACATTGGATATAGAAGAAAGATATCTCAACGTAATAAAGGCCATACGTAACAAAACGACAGCTAATATTACATTCAATGGAAAGAAATTAAAAGTGCTTCCTCTTCAGAAACAAAGTAAGGATGTCCACTCTAACCATTCTTACTAAAATTAGTACTAGAATTCCTCACCAGGGCAAATAGGCAAGACAAAAAAATAAAAGGCATCCACATAGGAAAGGAGGTTATAAAATTGTTAATATTTGCTGATGATATGATCCCATATATATATATATATAACATCACAGAAAATCAGTCAAAAACTGTTGGAATTCATCAACCATTTCAGTATAGTGGCATGATATAAAATCAACATACAGAAATAATTTGCATTTTTTGAAAGATTTTATTTATTTCTTTGAGAGAGAGACAGATATACAGAGAGTTCTCATGCATGCACACGAGTGGGGGAGGGGCAGAGGGAGAAGCAGATTCCTGGCTGGGAGCCAGATGTGGGACTCAATCTGGAGACTCCAAGATCATCACCTGAGCTGAAGGCAGATGCTTAACCAACTGAGCCACCCAGGCATTCTTATTTGCATTTCTTTACACTAATCATGAAACATCCAAAAACAATAAAAAATAAAACCATCCCATTTGCAACATTAAAAATAATAAAACACTTAGGAATAAATTTAACCAAGGAAATAAAAGATCTGTAAATGGAAGCTGAAAGAAAGTGAAGAAGACAAGCAAATGGAAAGGTATCCCATGTTAATAGATCAGAAGAATTAATATTGTTAAAATGACCATTCTACCTAAAGCAGTTACAGATTCAGTGCAATCCCCATCAAAATACCAAAGGCATTCTTCAAAGAAATAGAAGAAATAATCCTAAAATTTATGTGGAACCACAAAAGACCCAAATAGCCAAAGCAATCTTGAAAAAAAAAAGAACAAAGCACTTCCAGATTTCAAGTTATACTACAAAGCCATAGTAATAAAAACAGTAAGTACTGGCACAAAATAGGCACATTGACTGACAGAATAGAGAACACAGAATTAAACAACAGCATATATTGTCAACTAATACTCAACAAGGGATATTCAGTGGGGAAAGGATGGTCTCTTCAATAAATAGTGCTGAGAAAACTGGAGAAACACATGCAGAGCAATGAAATTGGACCCTATCTCACACCACTCACAAAACTTAATTAGATATGGATCAAAGACTTAAGCATAAGACCTAATACCTTAAAATCCTAGAAGAAAACATAGGAAAATAGTTCACTGATATTGGTCTTGGCAGTAATTTGGGTGTTCTGATGCCAAAGCATAAATAAAAATAAAAATCAACAAATGGGTCTATATCAAACATGGAAGTTTCTGTACAGCAAAAGACACAATTAACAAAATAAAAAGAAAACCTACAGAATGGGAGGAAATTTTGCAAATCCTGTATCAGATAAGGGTTAATATCCAAAATATATAAAGAATTCAGTCAACTCATTAATAAAAAATAAAACAATCTGATTTAAAAAATGGGAAGAACTAATTAGGCATTTCTTCAAAGAGGACATCGTAAAGGACAATAGGCACTTGAAAAGAGACTCAACATCTCTAATCATCAGGGAAATATCAAAACCATAATGAGATATCACCTCACACCTCTTGAAATGGTTTTACTCAAGAAGAGACAATAGATGCTAGTGAAGACATGGTGAAAAGAGAACACTTATATACAGTGTTGGTGGGAATGTATATTAGTCCAACCACTATGGAAAATGAATATGGAGGTTCCTCAAAAAAATTAAAAATAGATCTACTATAGGATTCAGCAATCTCACTTCTCTGTATATGCCCAAAGAAAATGAAAACATGGTTTGGGCAAATATACGCATTCCCATGTTTATCACATAATTATACACAATAGCCAAGAAATAGAAACAACCCAAGTGTTCACCAATGGATTAATGAATAAAAAAGATGTGGTATAGGGACGCCTGGGTGGCTTCAGCAGTTGAGCATCTGCCTTCGGCTCAGGGTGTAATCCTGGGTCCGGAGATGGAGTCCTGCATCGGGCTCCCTGTGTGGAGCCTGCTTCTCCCTCTGTCTGTGTCTCTGCCTCTCTCTCATGAATAACTAAATAAAATCTTAAAAAAAAAAAAAGATGTGGTATATGTATATACACAATGGAATGTTATTCAACCATGAGAAAGGAAGATATCTTCTCATCTGCAACAACATGGATGGACCTCAAGCACATTATGCTAAACAAGATAAATCTGAGAAAGTCAAATACTGCCTGGTATCACTTATATGTGGAATTTTAAAAAGTTAAACCTATAAAGAACAGAAAATTAAATGGTGGTTACCAGGGGACCGGTGGGGGGAAGTATAAAAATGATGAGAAAGTTTAAGGGTAAAAATTATAGAGTAATAAATAAGCCACAGAGATCTAATGTACAGTAATATGGCACTATAATTATGGAATGGATAAATATTACCATCAGCAATCATATTACAATATATAAATGTAGGAAAGTAACATGCTATACACCTTAAACCATGTTACATATCAAATTTATTCAATAAAGACAAAATTAATGGGTGACGGGCACTGAGGGGGGCACTTGACGGGATGAGCACTGGGTGTTAGTCTGTATGTTGATAAATTGAACACCAATAAAAAATAAATTTATTAAACAAAATTTAAAAAATAGACAATTAAAATCTATAATTCTCAATATGCATAAAACATATCATTAAATATTAAGTCTTTTCAAATACAAATTAGGAATAAAATTGTTTTATTTTATTAAAGTCAGAATGAAGAAACATTGCCCCAAACCCAGAAAATTATAATACGTAGAACCTACATTTCACTTAGGTCTAGTTTAATGGCTTATATTTTTAAATTCCTTTGTAACAACTTCTTTCTGTGATCTATCACAATTTTAGAACATTTTGAGCCCGATGCCTTAGGAAAGGTTTCAATCTGTCAATCATTCAGCAGTCAGATTGGTCCTGCTTGAAAAAAGGTTTAATTGAAAAGAAGCCATAAATCAAGAGAAATACTCAGGAAGATGCCCTTATGGAATTACCCTATAGAAAGATCAATTACTCTGGCCAAGAATGGTGAGTTTGGGCTGTGTGTGAGTGTGTGTGTGTGTGTGTGTGTGTGTGTGTGTGTTTAAATAACTGAAGCTATATTTACCCTGTTTTTTTTTTCCTTTTTCCAATATAACTGAAATACATTAAAATCCTACCAGACTATTCAAAATGGAATATTTCTACAAATAGATCTCACTGACTGAAATCCCATAATTTTTGAAATAACATTACTAGAGCATACATAAATACCTGCCTGGTACTTGGAGCTCTTCTGAAATTAGATAACACATAGGTCAGCCCTTAGCACTCATCCAACTGATTGGAGAATTGGATAGTTCCAGCCTCAACATCAGCTCTGCCTTTTTTTTTTTTTTTTTTTAGATTTTATTTATTTATTCATGAGAGACAGAGAGAGAGAGAGGCAGAGACACAGGCAGAGGGAGAAGCAGGCTCCAATGCATGAAGCCCAATGTGGGACTCAATCCCAGGGCTCCGGGATCACACCCTGAGCCAAAGGCAGACACCCACCACTGAGCCACCCAGGCGTCCCTGCCTTTTTTTTTTTTTAATGTGTATCAGCAAACAGCTTTCTGAATCATATAGGAACTAGTTAGAACCTAATAAAAATGCAAACATTATTTATAACAATTGGATTATTTTGGACTGGTATTCATGCTGCAATTAAGTTCCCCAACTCTGTGTACTTGGTTCTAGTAGTTCCAGATACACTGTTTTATAGGTAACTGCATGAACTTGTCTATATTTTAGAAGGGCAGATAGCATAAAAACTCCTACAATAATAAATCATAGTTCATATTCACTCATGCAGTATAGGATGGGATGTTATAGCACATAAACAACATATATTTTCCGAGTACCTCCTGAGTGCATGGCTCTGTACTGGGCACAGGGTATAACAAACAATATGACATAGTCTGTTTTTCATATTATTGAACCTCAAGCAGCATCTGTCAGAGTTGATCACTACTCATAATCTGTTCCCCTTGGGTTTCCAATACTATGCATTCTGTTTTTCTCCTACTCCTTGGCCTATTTCTGTCCTTGCTCCTTTTCCTTCTTTCTGTGCCAGATTTCTGAATTTCTGAATGATAGAATTCGCTAGGGCTAAATTGAGAGTATCTTTTCAATCTCTTTCTCTCAGATAAACCCATTCATTCCTTGGCCTTAAAAACTATCAATACACTGGATGATCCATTTACATTCCTTTTAGTTGTTGTTTTTTCAAAGACAGAAAATAAGACTCAAATCATTGATGGTCAAAATTACCCTTGAGTGGGACACCTGGGTGGCTCAGTGGTTGAGCGTCTGCCTTCAGCTCAGGGTGTGTGATCCCTGGTCTGGGGATCGAGTCCCACATTCGACTCCCTGCAAGGAGCCTGCTTTTCCCTCTATGTGTCTCTCTCTCTCTCTGTGTGTGTCTCTCCTTAAAAAAAAAAAAAAAAATTACCCTTGAGTATCCTTTTGGGAGTTATCTTCTTAGAGAACAACCTATAGCCTTTTATTACTCCAGAACAGAGATTACTGTTTCTTTGATAAATAAAATATTTAGCATGTATTTAGGATCTACATTATATCAAAGACAAATGAAATCTCAAAGTCTGGCAGATGTGAGAGTATCTATACACTGTGAGAGGTATGTAGGGGCTGAGATTTCTCAAAAACCACTGGACTCACCTCTTTAGGCCCACACTCATCCTGGAGTATATTCTCAGGGAGTTGAAGGGGGAATTGTTAAAAGTATTTAAATTGGGGTGTGCATGTATATGTTTTAATCTAACTGTACTTTATAGCCAACCTAATACTTCTTTGAAATTCCCAGACTCTTTTGCATCTCCAGCTGAACATTTCACAACCTCTTGAAATCTAACATATCCAAATCCGAATTCTGATCTTTCCACACACAAAAAAACGACTCCTCCTGCAGCCTTCTTCAGTTCATAAATGCAGCCTCCTTTTATCCATTGCTTAGAGTCAGAAACGTAATCATTGTGTTTTATTCTTTTCTCTGATTCTGTACTTATTAAATCACAAACACCTTGACTTCTACTTTTAAAATATGTCAGGAACTGATTTATTTACAGGTCCCCAACCACACTTCTATCACCTCAACCCAACCCAGAGTCTCCCATATCCCCAGGATACCTCATCTTTCTGCTTCTACTTTAACTCCCACCACCATTCTCATGCCCCAACCCCATCTGACACACAGACACATGGATTTATTGTCCATATATCTCAGAGACAGCAATAATTTTTAATACACGCATTGGATTATGTCAATGCAAGGTCCTGTTTAAAGGCCTTTAGTAAGTCTTTAGTAACTGCCCATTTTGTTTCAAATTAAAATCCAAACTATTTTGAGGAGCCCCTGCCCACTATTACAACCTCATTCCTTGCTACTCTCCTACTCCTGACTTCTTTGTGCCTTTTATTTTCATCGGTACTCTAAGTTCTATATAATTTTGCTGCTATTCTCACTATCTGGATAAATCTTACCCCAGAATTCTATCAGTATGGTTCTTTATCATTGATTAGGATTAGACTTCATTGCAGTCCCCAAAAGAGCCATCGCTGACTACCCTGAGGTTCCTTCACAAAGCACTCTATTTTCTTTATTGCATGAACATCTGTTTTGTAAACAGTTTTATTAAAGTAAAATTAACAATAAACAGCACATATTTAAGTGGTAACTTCTGACCTACATATACACCCATGAAGTTCTCTACAAAGCTAGGATAGTGACTATATCCATCACTTTTAAAATTTTCCCAAAGCCCCTTTGTAATCTCTCTGTTGTACCCTTCTGTAACCATCTCCTTTCATTTTCCCACCAACTCCCACACCCACTGATTTATTATTTTGTCACCATATTTTACATATTTTAGAATTTTATGTAAATAGAATCCAAACAAGCCCTTTAAGCTGGAATTCCATACATTTACAAAACATTATACTGGGTGGAGGTAGAAATATTAAGAAAATATTTTTTCTAACTTGAGGAAGCTAAAAAAAGAAATACAAACATCACAAATACAATTATATTTTGTTTTATATAAAACCAAATACTTGCATAAGACAGATATTAACACTTGTGTATGGCTTTAGGAGAGGCAGATACCACACCCTGTTGGTGGAATAAAAAAAAAACAAAACTGAAAAATTAGCATTCTGAACCTTGTCTTCAAGAGAATATTTAATTTTTGATCAGTAGAGTTGGAAAGAGCCAGATAAAAAGCTATTCCAACTTGGTTAGGAACTTTATCAGGCAAAGGAATGATATAACTAAAGGGACTCATTTTCCTAAAGAGAAAATGTGAAGTTTATGTGGGGAGTGAGGCACTAAGGAAACTATTTTGAGTAGAAGTTTCTGAGGGTATAAGTAAGACTGTGGAGGTATATTAAGGCTGGTACTTGGAGAGTCTTTTAAGTGAGACAATGGAATTGGCCTTAATGCAGCAGGCACAAATTGCTTGAGAATCCATTTCCAATAAGGAAAAGGAGGCATTAGTTATCCCAGGAAGTTGGCATGTTGAAGACTATATTCCCTTTAGCTTTTGTTCTGGAATTCTGGGGAACATCCAGGAATCATGAAATACTACACCCAATGTTTAGGTTTCTTCAATCTCTCTCTCCAAGGAATGCAATCCAGCAGTCCAGAGGTCTTTTACTATTTCCCCAGGCCTCAGATTTACATTGTGCTTCTTGGTGATACTAGCTCACTTTATAAATGAGGAGGACAATTTTTGGAAAACAAAAGGATTTAAGGCATGTCATATTTAAATACTTAAATATTTACGCTTTAAAAATAGTCACTAATCAGGCAGCCTGGGTGGCTCAGTGGTTTAGTGTCGCCTTCCGCCCAGGGCATGATCCTGGAGACCTGGGATTGAGTCCCATGTCAGGCTCCCTGCATGGAGACTGCTTCTCCCTCTGCCTGTGTCTCTGCCTCTCTCTTTCTCTCTGTGTGTCTCTCATGAATAAATAAAATCTTAAAAAAATTAGGCACTAATATCTTGTACATTGTCTTTACCAATATATTTATAGATATGTCTCCTTAGTAAAAGGAAACAAAAGCAAAATTAAACTACTGAGACTCTACCAAAATTAAAGGCTTTTGTACAGCAAAAGAAACCATCAACAAAATTAAAAGGCAGTCTATTTGAATGAGAAAACATATTTGCAAATGACATATCTGGTAAGATTAATATTCAAAATAATAAAGAACTCATACAACTCAATGCCAAAAAAAACCCCCAAGGAATCCAATTAAAAAATGGACAGAGGACCTGAATAGATAGTTTTCCTAAAAAGACATACAGATGGTCAAAAGACACATGAAAAGATGCTCAACATCACTAATCATCAGGGAAATGCAAATCAAAACCACAATAAGTTATCACCTCACACCAGCCAGAATGGCAAGTATCAAAAAGGCAAGAAACAAGTGTTACAAGGATGTAGAGAAAATGAAACTTTGTGCACTGTTGGTGGGAATATAAATTGGTGTAACCATTGTGAAAACCAGTATGGAATTCCTTCAAGAACTTAAAAATAGAAATACCATATGATCCAGTAATTTCACTACTGGGAATTTACCCAGAGAAAACAGAAACACTAATTCAAAAAGATAATACACACCCCTATGTTTATTGCAGAATTATTTGTAATACTCAAGATACGGAAGCAACCAAAGTATCCATCAATAGATGAATGGATAGAGAAAATGTGGTATATATACACAATGGAATACTATTTTATTTTATTATTTATTTTTTGATTGCTTCAAGTTTTTATTTAAATTGCAATTAGTTAACATACAGTGTAAAATTAGCTTCAGGAGTAGAATTTACTGATTCATCACTTATACACAATACACATTGCTTATCACAACAAGTGTCCTCCTTAATACCCATCAACCATGTAACCCATTCCACCTCTAGTAACTCCCAGTGTGTTCTCTATAGTTGAGTCTGTTTTATGGTTTGCCTCTCTCTTTTTTCCTATGTTCATCTGTTTTGTTTCTTAAATTCCACATATAAGGGAAATTATATGGTATTTGTCTTTCTCTGACTGACTTATTTTGCTTAGCATAAAACACTCTAGCTCTGTCCACATTGTTGCAAATAACAAGATTTCATTCTTTTTATGGCTAAGTAATATTCCAATGTACATGCATACCACTTCTTCTTTATTCATTCATCAGTCAATGGACATTTGGGCTTTTTGATAATTTGGCTATTGCTGATAATGCTGCTACAAACATTGGGGTGCATGTGCCCCTTCAAATCAGTACTTTTGTATCCTTTGAGTAAATACCAAATAGTGCAATTGCTGGGTTGTAGGGCAGTTCTAGTTTTAACTTTTTGAGGAATCTCCATACTGTTTCCCAGAGTGGCTGCACCAGTTTGCATTCTCACCAACAGTGAGAGGGTTCCCTTTTCTCTGTATCCTTGCCAACATCTGTTGTTTCTTGTGTTGTTAATTTTGGTCATTCTGACTGTTATGAAGTGGTATCTCATTGTAATTTTGACTCATATTTCCCTGATGATGAGTAATTTTGGCATCTTTTCATGTGTCTGTTGGCCATATGAATGTTTTCTTTGGAAGAATGTTCACTTCTTCTGCCCATTTTTAACTAGATTATTTCTTTCTTTTTTTTTTTTAAATGGACATTATTTTTTTTAATTTTTTTATTTACTTATGATAGTCACAGAGAGAGAAAGAGAGACAGAGAGAGAGAGAGAGAGAGAGAGAGAGAGAGAGGCAGAGACACAGGCAGAGGGAGAAGCAGGCTCCATGCACCGGGAGCCCGACGTGGGACTCGATCCCGGTCTCCAGGATCGCGCCCCGGGCCAAAGACAGGCGCCAAACCGCTGCGCCACCCAGGGATCCCGGATTATTTATTTCTTGAGTGTTTAGTTTGATAAGTTCTTTATATATTTTGAATACTAACCCTTTAGCAGATATATCATTTGCAAATAGTTTCTCCCATTCCAATGGTTCCCTTTTAGTTTTGTGTAATGTTTCCTTTGCTGTGTAGAAAATTTTTATTTTGATGAAATCCCAATAGTTTATTTTTGCTTTTGTTTTCTTTGCTTCTGGAGACATTATCTAGTAAGAAGTTGCTATGGCCAATGCTAAAGAGGTTACTGTCTGTGTTCTACTCTAGGATTTTGAAGGTTTCCTGTTTCACATTTAGGTCTTTCATTCATTTTGAATTTATTTTACACAATAGAATATTACTTAGTCATAAAAAAAGATGAGGTTTTGCCATTTGCAAGAACATAGATGGGTCCAGAGGGTATTATGCTAAATAAGTCAGACAGAGAAATATAAATACCATATAAGTTCACTTATATATGGAATCTAAAGAACAAATGGGCAGACAAACAAGCAAAAACCAAACAGACTCAAATACAGAGAACTGATGCTTACCAGAGAGGAGGGGGCTGAGGGCTGGTTGAAAGAGGTACAAACTTCTAGTGATAAAATAAATCAGTCACAAGGATTAAAAGTACAGCATAGGGAATATAATCAATAATGTTGTAACAACATTTTATGGTGAGAGATGGTGACTATATGTACTGTATTGAGCACTGAGTAATATACAGAATTATCGAATCACTATGTTGTACACCTGAAACTAAGATAACATTATATGTCAACTATGTCTCAATAGCAAATTTAAAAATAAACAGGATGAATGTCTGATAAAATTGAAAATTTAAATAAGAGCCTGAATTCTATAACATAATACCCAAAACCACCAGGATACAATTGAAAATCATTTGTTATACATAAAACCAGGTACATCCCAACTTAAATAAGAAAAGATAATCAAAAGTTGCCAAAAATGAGATGGCATATTTTGGGAATTATCTGGTTAGTGAAAATACTTTGTATAATTTCAATTAAAAATCATATATATATATATATATATATATAACATATATTACATATATTGTTATTTTTATGTGTAATATTGTTTATTTAAATAGGAAGGACTTTCCTTTAAGAAAGAAAAAATCAATGAGTTGACCATAAGATAATTAAAACTATCTGTATTTGGGGTAATTAGGTGATGGGCATTAAGGAGGGCATCTGATATGATGAGCACTATTATACTGTATATTGGCAAATTGAATTTAAATTTAAAAAGATAAAAACAAAACTAAAAGAAACAACAAAGAAAGATCACTACAAAATACAGAAGACTGGCTTCTTACGTACTTTTTTCCAGATAAACCATAAAGTTCCTGCCAAAAAAATTTAAATGAAAAACAATAAATTGTTCACTGAGAATCCACCTGTCATTTCCCTCAATGAGCTTATGCCTGGAAAATGTCTAATATGACTTTTGAAAGAAAGGGTGACTTCAAAGCTTGTGCTCATTCTACTATCTTAAACTGAAATATGGAAAACATACTAATGTCCTCAAATTCACAGAATAAATAACTATCTTTCTATTTTATCTTTTTAGTAAAAATTGGACAATATATATTTTATTTTGATATTAAAACAAATCTTTCTCTATTATGGCATTTGATACAAAATTCTCAGGAATTTGATAATCTGAAAGCTATGATCTTAAAGTTGCTTGTCTGATTCCTATTATGGCCCTGGGGCATTTGTATTATGCTTTGCTTTTGGAATATCTAGTTGTGAAATTTTGTGACCACTACACTAAAATATTTTAATTTTTTGACTGAGTTAGGGATTTCCTACTTTCATATAAGTGCACTGGCTTCTCCCCTGCATAAGTGCGATATCTTGATACAGTGCTGAAAATATAAAAATGAAACATTACATACTACTTAAATACCACATATTTAAAATTTAAATTTAGTTAACATATAAAGTATTATTAGTTTCAGAATGATTCATCAGTCTTATACAACATCCAGTGCTCATTACATTATGTGCCTTCTTTGATATCCAACAACCAGTTATCCCATATTTGTGAAAAGATAAGACAATCTTAACTTCCTAGATACTAAATGGGATGACAAATAAACTTATTTTCACTTCTCTTCCATTGTAATTTGAAACACTTAAAAAAATTCCAGGATCTTTGAAAACAATCTATAACCTCAAATTTCTCATAAAATCTAAAGCTCTAGGAATATTTTTTCTGTGTCACTATATGGCATATAATCTTGATTATACTCTACTAACTGCCTAGGAGATATTTTACTCTTGTTTCAAAAGAGTCCATGGATTTCTTGGCAGAATTACTTAATTCTACTCTCCTGGTAAAATTTATCTTGAGATAATGATATTTGGACTATCCTAAATCTGAGCCACTGTGTTTTCAGTCAGGTTTGACATTTCTCCTGAGTAACGGAATCGATCTGGTGCCGTGTCGTGTGCATTGCAGAGCAGATGCTACATTTCACCCTGGAGTATAATACAGTTGAAGGTGCAGTGATTCCTACATATCCACTTAACAAACTTTGTGCAATCACTGGAAATAAAAGACACCACCCAAAGAATGTTTACTCAAATGAATTAAATGTTTATTAGAAAAATGTAAAAATAGCCATAGGACGTTCAATCAGTTCTTATTGATACCATTATTTTTAGTCATTCATTTATGTACTGATGAAATAATTATTGAATACCTACTACATAAACATATGGATCTTAAATGAAAAATAAAAGTGTCCATCAACTCCCAAAATTTACGGTCTAAGAAGGAAAACAAACATATGCAACATAAGTATAAAGCAAAATGGGATAGGTTATAAAGTTCGTAAATTTCTATTCTATTATGTAAGAATGTAAGCATTTGAGTGAAGAGAAAAAATAGTAACTCACTTTCATATAGAGCAGTGTTTCCTAACATTATTTGATTAGAGTGTAAATTTGCTAATCTCTCCCTGGAGATTTTATAGTCTCTAGTTTCATTTTTTTACATGTTATATGATAAAGTAGGAGTTTAAATAAATGCTTAAAATTTCCATGTTTCTTAAGAATATTCATATAGAAGTAACCATTTTATAAGATGAATCATGTCCCCCAAAACCCATATGTGAAGTCCTCACCTCAGTACCTTATAATGTGACCCTTAATTGGAAATGGAGTCAAGATGATATCATACTGGGGATCCCTGGGTGGCTCGGCGGTTTGGCGCCTGCCTTTGGCCCAGGGCGCAATCCTGGAGACCGGGATCGAGTCCCACATCGGGCTCCTGGCATGGAGCCTGCTTCTCTCTCCTCCTATGTCTCTGCCTCTCTCTCTCTCTCTCTCTCTCTCTCTCAATCTATCATAAGTAAATGAATAAATAAATCTTAAAAAAAAGATGATATCATACTGGAATAGGGTGAGCCCCTAATTGAATCTATCTTTTTATAAAAAGCAGAAATTTGGACACAGGGAGCAAGCCATGTGAACATGAAGGTAGAGATTAGGGTGATCTACCTATAACCCAAAGAACACCAAACACTGTCAGCAAGCCAACAGAAACTAAGGGAGAAGGGTGCAACAGAGTCTCCTCATAGCTCTCAAAAGGAACCAACTCTGAGGACACCTTGATCTCAGACTTACAGCCTCCAGAACTGTGAAAATATGAATTTCTTTTAGGCCTCCTAGTTCATGTTATCTTGTTAAGGCAGCCCTAGGAAACTGTTATAATTCTTAAAATATGTATAACATAAAGGGTGCTGGGGGACTGCCTTTGGTCTGCCTTCGGCTCAGGTCATGATCCCAGGGTCCTGGGATGGAGACTTGTACTGGGCTCCCTGCTCAGTGGGGAGTCTGCTTCTCCCTCTCCGTTTGCCCCTCCCCAACACTACTATGTGCATGTACTCTCTCTCTCTCTCAAATAAACAAAGTCTTAAAAAGAAATAAAAAATATAAGAAGACAAATTTTGCATGTTGCATCTTACAATGTAATAAATTCTCTGTATAAATAATAAACATTATTTTAATTATATAACAAGAGAAAGGACTTACTGATAAATTTCACAATAGGCTTTTTATGATTTTATCATGTCTGGTATTAGAAAATAAAACATAGGGATCTTGGGTGACTCAGTCGGTTAAGCATCTGCCTTCAGCTCAGATCATGATTCTAGGATCCTGGGATTGAGGCCTGCAACAGGCTCCCTGCTCAGCAGGGAGTCTGCTTCTCCCTTTTCCTGTGCCCCTCCCAAATGATGCTCTCTCTCTCTCTCTCAAATAAATAAAATCTTAAAAAAAAGAAATTAAAAAATATATAAAATGTATAATTAAATTTAGGTTGAGAAAAAATTACATTCTTGATACTGAGGCTTAAAATTCTTGAATTTTACACTCAAGGAAGAAATGGATCATGAACATACTTTGTCCTCACTAATTGCCATACATGCTCTATCATTATGTACTCAGAGCCTCTCCATCTATTTCATTTTAAAGAGAAAAGTACTTAAAATCTCCTTGTATATTTATTTTTTAAAACATAGAAATTAAAGCAAATGTGATTCACTAAAAATTTCAAAGCATTATTAGGAGGAATTAAAGGGATATACCATATTTGTTTTTGGAAAGCTAAATATTATAAATATTATAAAGAAGTGTATAGAGATAATGAGATCCCAATAAAACTCCAAAAAGTTTGGAATGCCTGGGTGGCTCAGTGGTTGAGCATCTGCCCAACCATGATCATGATCATGCTCAGGGCATGATCCTGTGGTCCTGAGATCGAGTCCCGCAGCAGGGACCCCACCGGGAGCCTATTTCTCCCTCTGCCTGTGTCTCTGCCTCTCTCTCTGTCTCTCTTATGAATAAATAAATAAAATCTTAAAACAAAAAAACTCCAATAAGTTTTACTGTAGACATTGAAAGCTTAACTCAAAGAATCATACGGGATGCAAAGGGCATAAAATAACAAAGACAAAGAAGAACCACACAAAGTAGTCATATTACCAGCCCTTAAGCTTATTATTAAGATACAGTAATTAAGATTTTGTGGAACTGACAGAAGAATTAATAAAGAGACTGATGGAACAAACTAGAAGTTATTGTCCCAGACCAATTTTCAGTTTTACCAAATATTCTTATTTCAATATGTCAATATAGGTCTCCTATTTTTATGAAGAGTTTCCTTGGATTGTAGTCTTAAACATTAAATTGGGTTCCATTGCTTTATCTTTTTTAGAGACCCAGGTTCTTAAGATATTCTTTTCCTGTCTTCCATTTCAATTACTTTTTTCTCTGGTTTTTAAAATTTTCTTTAATTCATCCCCATTCCTATTTTCTTTGTTATTTCCCCACTTTTCTTGACTGCTCCCTACTAAATTTTTATTTTAATACATATTCCCTTTAACTTAGTCTATTTCTGAAAATAGTTTTATCTTCTCTTTTATGTCTCTCTTGAATTCTATCACCTCTCATTTTCTTAAAAGATTTTATTTATTTATTCATGAGAGATACAGAGAAAGACAGAGAGAGACAGAGACACAGGCAGAGGGAGAAGCAGGCTTCATGCAGGGAGCCCAATGTAGGACTCCATCCTGGGTCTCCAGGATCATGCCCTAGGTTAGTTTTTGTAATTAAAAAGTCTTATTTATTTATTTATTTATTTATTTATTCATTTATTTATTTATTATCTGTAATTAAAGTTATTTGTTTGTTTGTTTATTTATTTATTTATTAAAGAGACACAGCTAGAGAAAAAGGCAGAGACATAGGCTGAAGGAGAAGGAGGCTCCCTGCAAGGACAGGAACTCGATCCCGAGTCCTGGGCCAAAGGTTCAACTGCTGAGCCACCCAGGTGCCCTCAATTCTCATTTTCTCATTTTCTTTTGTACATTTCTGTTCTTAGATTTTTAAATTTCTGTTTAAAGATTTTTTCCATCTGTTTGTTTGCCTTTGTTTATTTGTTAATTCATTCTACTGGTGCCCAAATGTTGGTTTGAAGATACGTGATTCAGCTTGGAATGTTATGATAGAGGGTTTTTTTTAATATAATTTTTGAGGAGACATGAAGTGTCTATTTTTCTGGTTTCCTCTGACAGTAGCTTTGTACAGATGCCTGTGGTATGCTTCTGCACTTCATGAACAGGGTTGAAGGCTGGGGGTGAAAGATTCCAATTTGGGAACTCTTCCTTTGTAAGTGTGGTTAAATGTAGTTTTGTTAATGGAGAGTGTCTTGGGGAGGATGCTGGGGAAAGGTTTTGGTTTCTTTTATTTTTCAGAACCCTGAATTTTCTCCCCTTACTTACTTTTCCTTTTACCATGCAGGCACTGAATGCTGCTTCTGTCTTCCTTTTCACTTTTTTCTCCCCATGAAATGTTGCTTTACTTAACACTGCTTCCTCAAGTTTCACATGTGAAGTCCCTTTGCAACAGTCACTATTTTGATCTACAGGATCTTGTTTAGCACTTTCATACTTGGGGTGGATTTTTTCTTGAAGGGGAGGATTTTAGCTTACTGTGCAAGGGCTTCAACAAAAGCTCAAGAAAACGTTGACTAGAAACATTTTATTTTCATAGTTAAAGAAAACATTCTCTGACTTCTAATCACGATGGAGTCATAGAAAAGTATTCATTTACTTTTTTAGGGGAAGATTGGTGAAAGATTAACATTTAGGCAGCCATCGTTTGCCAATACCTTGACTACCAATGTTATTTTTTTAATTACACTGTATTCTTAACTGGAGAATATACCCCATATAAGGTATATTTGATTGCTGGCAACAGAAATCTGGAATAATAATAGCTTAAAAAGATTTTATATTTTTCTCTTAGAGAGGTCTGAAGGCAGGGGTCCACTCTGACAATTGTGCAATGTCACATTATTACCTAAGGATCCTTTACTTTTTTCCTGCACATCCATCATTAGCCTGTGGCTTCCATTCCCAAGGCTGCCTCAATGTTGCAAAATGCTGAAGACTCAGTTACCACTTTCATGTTCCAACCAGAAAGAAGGAAAAAGAATGATGAGTAAAATGGGGGTACTCTTTCAGATGACTCAGCTCCCTTTAAATGAGTGCCCTAAACAGTCTGCCCAGTAACTCCTTGTTTATGTCTCATTAGTTACCACTACCTGCAGGAGAGATGAGAAAAATGTACTGTTTAGTTAGGCACCTTTCTAACCCCAATAAAGGCACTGTTCTCTTAATAAGGAGAAGGGGAAAACAGGTACCTGATAGGTGCTGGAAGTTTCTGCTACAGGAAATAAGTCTTTGTTTATGTAATATGGGTGGCTTGGCTTTTCTCCATGCCTAATATATTTCTATGTCTAGGCATCCATTACATTAAATGATTATGTATTTGAAGTGAATAATAGTCAGAATACATTTAGTTCAGCTAACTCATTTTAAATCTGTACGTGCATTAACCGTATTTTATACTAATATGTGTTAGCTCAACTTTATAATCTAAAGGTATTAACTCAGCAAAATATGGCAAGTTTAAAAAAAAATCTTATAAATTTGAACAACTCCTTTAGCGGGAGAAGTCAAATCACTGTAAATTTTTCTGTTATGTATGCATTTAAATAGTCTTTGATATTAAATAACTATATTTTAAATCTAATAGCTCTAATAATAGTTTTGATATATGTCTTTCTACTTGAATCATTCAATATTTTACCACTGACTAAAAATTTCTGGTTAGCAGTATAACTGTCATTCAGTTTCTAGCTTCAGAGTTAGGGATTTATTTATTTGATTAATACTGAACTTTTACTACTCTGAAGAGCTTAAGGCAGTGAATGGCTAAGTGGAACCTTGAAATATTTAGCATTACAAAGGCAAAAAGAGGCAAGGCAATAAATAGGATGTAGAAAATGGGAGAAGGCTGATGGTGACAACTTCAAGCCCAGGTAACACTCCAGGCAGTGTTCTCTAAGAGTGATGCATTAGGAAAAGAAAAAAGTTCCCCACACTTCCTCCTTAATAGCTACTTTTGTAATTTATTGGGATAAAATTATCTTTCTCAACTTTATTTTTCAGATTCCCAAATTATTGCATGTACCTTCCAAATTTTCTTTTATCCTATCTTACAAAAACACATATTCATGCATTTATACAAAAGAAGCATATAATTTAAATGGTTTTGACATATTCTGAAGCTTATCCAAATATCCCAAAGTTGAGAACCAGTGACTTAAAATGTGAGTTTGTCAATTAGATAGAGGGAGAGGGAGGATATTATTCCAGGCAGATAAGCTACAGTTTCAAGCTGCCATAACTTCACGTTGCAGTATTTAGGGACTGCCAATAATTTTATATTTATTTCAAAATAACATTACTTGTAGGAAGATTGTGAGGATAAAGGAGTAGATAAAGGGTTGTTGACAGATGAAACCATGCTGTACTTTAAACTTGATATATTTATTTATTTTAGCAGTAGATAGAACTGCTGATGAATTTCCAAGGTGTTCTACTGCAAGAAACATATTTTGTTGTTCTCTTTGCTATTTTACCATCTTTTCTGTGCCTTATTTCTTCCTGTGATTAAGAAGTCCTTGGGGTGTCTGGGTGGCTCAGTTGGTGGAACTCTTGACTTGATTTCAGCTCAAGTCATGATCTCATGGTGGTGAGATTAGGCCTCAGAGAAGGCTCCATGCTGGGTGTGCAGTGTGCTTAAAATTCTCTCTCTCCCTCTGCTCCCACCAATCCCTTCTCCTTTAACACTCTGTGCATGCTCTCTTTCTCAAAATTAAATCAACCAATCAATCAGTTCTTTCACCTGAGATCTCTTTTTGAAATATTCCTTTTCCTAGAGTTAACCCTTTTAATATCATTTCTTCCTGAACATTCACTAAATCAATATATTTTCTTATGACTACCTATTACAGACACTGGAGGCCAAGTGCTAAACAAGACAAGCCCAATCCTTGCCCTCACTCATGCTCCCTTCCCTTAAGGAGAGGAAGTCATAAAATGACTGATTTAATAATTTGTTATTTAGAATCACAATGAATGCCATAGTGAGAAAGCACAGCCCGTATTAGTCTCCTCAAGCTGTCATAAAACACGAGAGAAGAGGTGGCTTAAACAACAGAAATTCATTTTCTCACTTCTGCAAACCAGAAGTCCCAGATCAAGGTTCAGCAGGATTGATCTCTGGCGGGGGCACTCCTTTTGGCTTGCAGATGGCCACCTGCTCACTAAATCCTCATATGGCCTTTCCTTAGTATGCTTTCAAGGAGAGCAAGAACAAGCAAGAGAACAAGCACATGAGCATGCTCTGCTGGTGTCTCTTTATGGGCTGATCCTGTAGGACCCTGTAGGATCAGAGCCTCATATCTATGACCCAAGTTAATCTTGAGTTATTTTCTTAGAGGTTTTAGCTCTAAATACAGCCATCCTGGGGGATAAGGCTTCAAAATTCGAAATTTGGGAAGACACCTTCAATCCAGGGTGAAGTCCAAACAGAACATTTAATGAGGTATCCGATTTAATCTGCATTATTAGGGAGTGTTATGAAAAGGCAATAATTGAGCTCTGAAAATTATGAAAGAATAACAGAAAGAAAATTATATAGACAAAGAGAATAGTACATAAGAAGGCCCTGGAAACAGCATGTCACATTGAGAGAACTGAAGCAAACGCAGTATTGTAGAAATCAATATGATAAAGCATGACATGAGGCAAAGCTGGAGAGGCAGGTAGGGACCAGAACTTATAAGGCCTTGTAGGCCCAGGTTAAATACTGGGCAGACACTGAACAACTTTTTAAGCATAAGAGTGACAATTAGCTATGCTTCTTATAAAGGATATCACTCTGATTGCAGTGCAAAGAAGCAGTTAAAGAGGATCAAGAATATTAGTTATAAGGGTATAATACTATGCCGGGTTGGATATGATGGTGGCCCAGGATACAGTAGTGACTCTGGAAATTGAAAGACATGGACTTAATTGGAAATAAAGTAGTACCCGCCACCCCTGACCCCCATCTGTACTTTTGCTTTCTGTGATTTTAGTGACATGAGGTCAACTGTGGTCAGGAAGCAGATTTCTCCTTCTAATGTATGGTCAGAGGGTCATTTGTAGCCTAATGCTATGTCACAATGCCTACATCACTCATTTCACTTCATCTCATCACATAGGCGTTTTATCATCTCACATCATCACAAGAAGTTTGAGTACAGTACAGTAAGATATTTTGAGAGAACAACATCACATTCAAGCAACATCACATTCACATAAATTTTATTACAGCATATGGTCATAATTGTTCTATTATTGTTATTAATCTCTTCCTGTGCCTAATATATAAATTAAGCTTTGTCATAAGCATATACATATAGGATAAAACATAGTGTGTGTGTATATGTGTGTGTGTATATATATATATATATATATATATATATATATATAGTTTTTTTTCCATGACCAAGCAAGATTTATTCCTGTAATGCAAGAATGGTTCAATATACAAAAATTGGTCAATATAAAGACTACAGTAACAGAATGAATAGGAAACAAAATATGATCATCCCAACTGCTGCAAAAAATTTTGGCAAAATTCAGTATCTTTTCACAACAAAAATAACCAGGAATGCCTAAGTAAAACAGTGTGTGTGTGTGTGTGTGTGTGTGTGTGTGTGTGTGTGTGTACATGGAATATTACTCAGCCTAAAAGGGAAATAATTCTGATAGGTTGCAACATGCATGAACTTAGGAACATTATGGCAAGTAAAATAAGCCAACCACAAAAAAATAATGAATGATTCCACTTACATGAGGTAAAGTAGTCAAATTCATGGAAAGTAGAAAGGTGGTTGCTAGGTGCTGGGATAAGGGAGAAACTGGTACTCATTGTTTAATGGATATATATATATATAATATATATATATTATATATATAATATATATATATATCTCAGTACCATCCATGGTTTCAGGCATTCACTACAGGTCTTAGAATGTACCCCTTAGAATGTATACAGATGAGGGACTAGTGTTTTAGAGGTAGAATTGAAATAACTTGGTGATTGATTACCTTAGAAAGAATATGAAGAGAAAAGAGTCAAGGATGACTGAGATTTCTGGTGGAATTTGGACCCATTCATTATCATGCAGAAGGATAAACCTTTTTGGTGGGGGATAGAGAAAGAATCATGTGTTCAGTTTGAAACATGCTGAATTTTTGGTGCCTATGATATATCCAGTTGGATATATGTGCTGCAGATAATTTTAAACATCTCTGGGATAAAGATTTTAAATTTCAGAATTATCAGCCATAAATGATAAATGAAGCCATTAGTTCTAGCTGAGATCTCTAGGGAGACAGTACAGAAACTAGAACAAAAGCTTAGGGCAGAGACATTGAAAAAAGCTAAGCTTTAAAGTTCAGTGAAAGCTCCTAAGGACACTTAGAAGGAACTGTCAGAGAGAAGGAAAAGCCGAGGGACTTGTGTGTTTCAAAGTAGGATGATACAGTGGGGACAAACTGCTAAGAATCAAGTATGTTGAGGTCTAAAACTTAACAAATGTAGTTAGTCAAAGAGAGTGAACAAGAGTCATTGCAGTGAAAGCCTAGTGATTGGAACCAAACTGGAAAGGGTAGAAGAATGACTGGGACACAATAGATGTTGGAGAGAAGAGCAGGAGCAGGGACCTCCTGCCACTAAACTAGATGCTTAACTGGAAACTCTTAGAAATGTAAAAGAAAGGAATGAATGAATAAATGAATGAATGAATGAATGAATGAATGATTTTTTTAAAAAGTTAATTTGAAACTCAGAACATCCAAATTTAAACTATAAATCAAACAACATTGCTTATTTTCATTTTTTTTCTGGTGCTATATAGATTTATAAGGATATTTCAGGGTTTATACACTGAGTAGCTTTTTACTACCTAAACCAAAGAAGTGAAATCGAAATGCTATGTATTCTATTAGGGTACAAGAGCACAGTTCTCAAATGCTTTTATTCTTACAAGTGTGAAATACCATTTGGCCAGGGAAAAAGTGAAATGGATATTGAAAATAGGTAAAAGTATAAGAAAATTTAAGAAAAAAAAACACACTATATTGTGGTATTAAGAGGAGTAACTAGGAGACAAATGTAAATTATAGTGTGGTAAATATAAATTGTTTACAGATCTACACAGGATTTAATTTTTAAAACTTTTAAGTTTAAGTAATCTCTACACCCAATGTGGGGCTCAAACACAACCCTGAGACCAAGAGTCACATGTTCTTCTAAGCCGGCCAGGTGCCCCCACACGGAATATTTTTAATTAATTAATTAGTTAATTAATTTTTAAGGATATTTTAAGAATTTTATTTGGGTGGTAATAGTGTGGTAATTTGAATCATCTTAACATGTTTATGGTGAGGTCCATTATAGACACATGAGAGAGATTTTCTAGGAAATGAGTATCCTAGAGACTTGGAAGCATCCAGGAAATGAGTCCCCCAGTAGAAGAGGAGGTAATCAATACAGAACAAAGTCATTGGAAAGTATTTTAATAAGATGGTATGTTCTTTTTTTTTTTTTGAAAAAAATATTTTATTTATTTATTTGAGAGAGCAAAAGAGAGAGAAAGAGAGTGAACATGAGCTGGGGGAGGGAGGGGACAGAGGGAAAAGCAGACTCTGCTGAGCCCAATGCTGGACTCGATGAGGGTCTCCACCCCAGGACCCCAGCATCATGACCTCATCGAAAGCAGACACTTAATCGACTGAGCCACCCAGGTACCCCTAAGATGGCATGTTCTAATAAAATGCTGGAAGAGTAGTTTACTAGAACAGCCCACTATGATGTATGAGAGCAGTTTTGAACACCAAGGGCAATCTACAATACTTCATTATTCAATTTTCTCCCAACTCATGTTAGTGTATAAAATAGTATTTTGGGGTGGGGCATCAGCAATTGTTCAATTTCCATGAAAAGCAGGACAAAAGGAAAAAAAATAGATAAAGGAAACATATAGTAAGAATCCACTGTTAAAAGAATCACTGAGCATGTTCCACCAATGTCTGTGAATAAATCAAGTACTTTAGAACTTAAGTTATAAAAGTGAGATAATAAGATAATTGTGAGATCAATTTCCTTAAATGTTTTAAGGAAAACAGAAAATATGTTCTTTTGGAAGCGTGAAATACAATCTTACAAATAGGCAAGAGAGTACTTGTGTGATTTTGACTCACTCTGAGTTTCACTGTGTTTAGACATGGAGAAAATGAGAAGAAGAAAAATCGTTTTATGGAAGAAGTTTGAGAGAAATGGTTATGTTCCAGTGAAAATTTTTCTGAATAATGTCTCTTATAACCAGACTTTGTACAATTCTAAAAGTTTACATGCTCCGTGCCAACGGACAACTTTCACAATGTCTATAAACAACTCCTATTCCAGACCCAAACATCTCCCTGCTGTGGGATGGCTAGTAAGCAAATACAAGCTGTCAAATCACACCTTGGAGGCACATTCCACGCACAGAGCGGCATGTGTCTGTGTGCAGGCTGATTCATGTGCACAGCACACCGTTTTCCAATAGTCGGACTTCAATTTAAAAGGGGAGATTTGGGAAACCAAATCTGTTTGGCGTAAATAAAATACAACTTTTCTCAAGATACCTTTCTCTTTCTATTCTCTCGTAAATGTCAAGAAGAAAACCCAAGTACCATTTGATTATTTATGGAAGAGAAAGTAGAGAAACAATGTGTAGTAAGCATTTGTACCTTAGGTGGCTGGGGGGAAGGAGAAGGAATACAGGTCTAGTAGGGAAGACGATGACAAAGACTGTGGACTCCATTCCAGGGGACATTTGTTTAAAGGCATAATCTTTGGAAAAGTAGGTATTAAAAAAAAAAAAACAATAAAAAGGTGACATAAGTGAAATACAGAATCTTATCACCCATGATGCTTTCATAGAATGGCAGCATGGAGAAAAAATAATTGACACATTCTATTCAGAGAGGTTTTGAAGTTTGATATTGTATATCATCTGACTATATTATCCCCTTAAAGGCAAAACAAACAGAAAAACAAAAACAACATTGGCATATTTCAACTGTGGAACCTGCTGTATATCTTAACTCTGGATGCACAATTCTGAATTCTACATTTAACTACTAAGGGGAAGGATGTCCCACCATGTCTTAGAAATGTTTTAGAAATCAGTCAACAAATGATGTCAGTTCATCCCACCATGTCTTAAAAATGTTTTAGAAATCAGTTAACAAATGATATCAGTTCATCACTGTCTTAACAATACTGAAGAGTATCTGCCAAACCTGAGGATACACTGCTCCTTTGGTCATGATTGGTCTAAAATATTTTAATTGTACGGAAGTAGAAACATCAGGATACTATGGTGAGACACAAGTCGATAGGCTTCACTATTCATTAGTCAGTGCATTGTCCAAATAATATCCAGCTTCTTCAGTCTTTTAAAGTGGAGAATTGCCCTTAATAAGAAATGTCCTGAGCTTCAGGGCTGGCCTTGCTTTCACATATGTTGGGAAAATAACTTGGGGGTTGCCCAAAGCTGCCCAACAGGTTATTTGGGAGC
Organism: Nyctereutes procyonoides; assembly: GCF_905146905.1. NCBI lineage: Eukaryota > Metazoa > Chordata > Mammalia > Carnivora > Canidae > Nyctereutes > Nyctereutes procyonoides. Next base: position 61,673,594 of record NW_026575051.1, read on the forward strand.
TAGACCAGAAAACACCAATGAAAGAAGACTGGGACCAGTTCAGACATCATGCATGTCAGAAATGGACTTTTAATGAAATAGAATAAACTTTATTTTCCTTATTCAGGATTAAAAAAAAGGGCCAATCTCTCTCTAATCTATCTTCATCTCTCTCTATCTTAAGAGCAAGGAAGCAGACTTATTTTAATCATAGATTAGAAGCTATTTCTCATTTCCCCTCCGAGTACCCTTGTAGCCTGTATTTCAGGGGGAAAGAAAACGGCAGAGAGATTTTGGTTGACATGTATTCTCATGATCTGTTAGTATTCCTTCTTTAAGAAAGGAAAACAGTCAAATACTTTGTCCTAAAATTCTCAGGACTCATTTGAGGGATGATCCTGAGCAACATCTCTAACTTCACGATTGGAAATCATATAAACCGTGCCTACTTTCAAGGCACTTAGAAGCAATTTACAACAAGACTGACACATGAAATAAAGTAAGAGAATACATCAGAAAAGCTAAATTATGTTATATGCTAAATACGCCACAGAAGACAAGTTTAAAGGAGATACTCGCTAGCATCTGCCCCCATTCTTTCTAACATCCCTCCTGCTGAGATGAAAGCATCTTTTCTCCTCACCACTGAGAGGATAATCCCCGTTTTCCTATCAATATTAAAAATGGCTCAAGTCTCTCCCATTTAAAAAATATCTCTCCAACTTGATAACACCTTCAACCCCAACTTAATAAAATTTCTTGGGGGAAAAATAGGATGTTTCCACTCATTTTCTACGTATAAGTTGTTCACTTTTCAAGCCACAGACATGGAACTATTGGCTAAGGAATTAATTATAGGGGGATCCCAGGGTGGCTCAGCGGTTTAGTGCAGCCCTCAGCCCAGGGTGTGATCCCGGAGTCCCGAATCGAGTCCCACGTCAGGCTCCCTGCATGGAGCCTGCTTCTCCCTCTGCCCCTCTCTGTCTCTTTGCGTCTCTCATGAATAAATAAATAAAATCTTTTTTTAAAAAAGCAGTATTTTTTTAAGAAAGGAATTAATTATATGTGTGTAGTTGAAGGATAAAGTATAGAAGTCTCTTCTCTCTGATATCTGAACATCCCTTAAGGTCTGCCCTGTGGTGTTCTACTCATGCCTGGGTAGACTCATTCTACTCCATGGCTTCAGTGATGACTGTTAGGCTGATGGCTTTGAGATCTAGATCATCAGCACATTTCTCTCTCTTGAGCTTTATACGCACATTTGAAGAGTAAACCTCTCTCTCTCTCCCTCTAAATACAGATCTTTGAATTTCTTGTTCATACATAAAATTAAATATGTTCAAAACTGAAATATTCTTATCGTTACCCTTTCCTACCCCACACCCTATCACCAAACCCCATTCATTTCTTTTCTCCCTCTCTCCAACATATTGATATTATTCTATCCTATTATTTGGATATACCAAGATTGCATAGATTACTGCAATGGTCTCCTTAGTTGTATTTTTAGTCTATTATTGTGTCTAATTTCTCACAGACTGGATACAACAATCTTTAAAACATTAAATATAAATAAATCTGATTATTTCAAGGTCTCCTCATTGCTCACGGGATTAAATATGATTTTCTTAATAGGGATGACATGGTCCTTTGGGATATAACCCCTGATTAATTCTCCAACTTCATTTCTTGATATTTTCTCCTGTCATGCAACAGTCCCGCTGCCTATCTACCTTCAATCCTCTGAAGGCACTGGACTTCAGCACAGACTGTTTCTCTTGCTTAGTAGACTCTTTCTTATCCACGTCTGTCATCAATCATGTACTGTTTCTCTCCACACTTTCCTTCATCTTCGAAGCCTTTCTTTTGAATCCATACCCCCGGTACTTTACCCACAACAGAGCCTCTCATGCTCTATTTGATGCTTGATTACCTTTACTTCAGCTCTCATTAGCTATAATACCTCTTATTAAACTTGCTGGGGTCAGCGAGTATTTCTACCTTAAATCCCTTAGTCCTCCCATAATGAAGCACAATGTCTCAGATGCAGTATGTGCTCAATAAATATGGTTAGAAAATGACATTTAAACAAAATCACTTGACTAGAATTACAGTGCAGATAGGCATATCAGGAAACAACATGTATGGAGAGTTCTCTCATATGACCCTTTAAAGACTGGCCAAATTTAGCAATCCACTTATATATGACAGAAAAAAAGAAAAAAGAGAGAGAGAGAGAGAGAGAGAGAGAGAGAGAGATGAAACCTTACCCATTCAGGCCAAGTAGGAAAAAATCAATCAAGACTAAATGGGAAAAATCATGGCATGATGTTAAAATGAGTGCAATTGTATGAGTTTTAAGTAAGATATTTCCAACTAGACAAGCTCCTGTACAGCTGCTGAGGAACGTGCTCTAAAACAAATAAATGCTTTCAAGATAGCATGTAAATTGTAAACATGTGGGTGTTTCTAAAAGTGTTTCAAAATCACCCATTCACCTAAGTATTTTGAACATTCCTCCTGCAATTTAGCTCCAGATGCAATTTAGAACAATTTGAGGGAAAAGTTTGCTAAGTAAAAATAATTTTCAATCAGCCCCCTTTTTCAAATTATAAGCTTTCAATTTATGATATTAGCTGTTCTAATTAATGAGATTTAAATACCTTTGAAACTGGAAAGAAAGTTCTTGGTCCTGGGTGATGTATGGTGCTAAAACGTAAACATATGATTCATAAAAAAATATTATCCCACAGCTGTGGGGGGAAAAGAAAATGTCCTTAAAAGCTAACAAAAGTTGCTGAAGACACTTAACTTGTGAGTCATCACCTTAATCCAGCAGTGTGAGTCAGGAGACAGCGCTAGTCATGAACCACACCTGGACTGGCCCTGGGAATATTCACGCACCTTTTGCTAAGAATGTCACGGAGCAGTGATTCCTAAGGTGGAGCATGTGTGCAGAGGATGGAGCAGTAGCTGGCAGGCTCCCCGAGGAGCCGCAGAACAGCATAAATCATGTTTATGTTGACAATGATGTGCCTTCATTATATTTGAGGCCTGGGTTCTTGTGTTTGCAAGGTCAAATTTTATCATACGAGGTGTCACATGGTTTTCCTAGAACAGCTTTTATTTATACAATGTAATCATTTTAAATATCACATGTGCATATCTAACACATAAGTTCCCATGTACACAGACACATGCAAATATTCTGCATCAAAAGACGGAACACTGAAAATACGATACATTTTCATATGTTTACCCTCATCTCTATCACAATCATTTCACAGAAAAAAAAAAATGATCCAGACTCCATTTTTAGGTTTTAAGAATTCAAGAAATGCTATCGTGTTCATCCCTCCATCTTTTATAGAATTAGATCTAAAAACACCAAAAAAATAAATAAATAAAAAAAATAAATAAAAACACCCAAAACTAATGAGGAAACATTTTACGTGTAAAGACCTTCAGAAATAGAGATCCACAAACCTCTTTCAATAATGCATTCCTGAAAAAAAATACCTGAAAACTTTTGCCTGAGGAAACTATTTTCTATAATAACATGAATTCCTCAGATAGCAGCAAAAGCCCATTTCCTGCTGTTAGCTCTCAATAGGAAGGAGATGAATAATTTTTCTTCATATCTTTGAACAATGTTTAAATTATTCCCCAATCTTCTCTGTTTCACACTAAATAATTCCTCACTCCCTGAGCACTTCTTCATGGGTGTTACTTGAAATTATCGTTGTTGATCTCTATTGCACTCACTTCAGAGTCTCTTTATGAGTTATAGAAACCTAGACTCGAAAATTTAATAAGAGTAAAACTCAGATTTCACATTTTTCATAGTCTTATTTGTAGCTTCCAATCTTCTAGTTAAAATAATAATAATAATAAAATGGGAAAACAGCAACACAACATCCTGGAACTTATTTTTCAAGGCTGCCCATGTTTGCTGTTGTCCTCATCCAACCTGTAAACCATCCCTACCCCCACATTCATTCCCTCCTTTTCCAGAAAAGCGCAATATTTTATATATTGGAACCTCTACACTCTATTAATGTTGCTGTGAAACAGAGCCCCATGAGACTGTTTAAATAAAATCAGAGCGCAAAAGCCCTTCGCTGACTTGGGACAGGATTCTGATGTAAGGAACAACACTGATTTCTCCAGTGGACCGAGAAGAACAGTTTTAATTGGATTAGGAATGTGAACGATGGGTCCCCTAGAGATTTACAAAGCTTAGTTAGATAAAATTCACCTAACTCAAAGGATTTGCTTAGGAGATGTGATATTCCGCCCCCCTAGTTTTATTGAGAAATAATTGACATACATCACTGTATAAGTCTAAGGCATACAGCACAATGGTTTGATTTACATATATTGTGAAATGATTGCCACAATAGATTCAGCTAATATCCATCCTCTCATATAGACAGAATAAAAAGAAAAAAAAATGCCTTATGAGAATTCAGGATTTACTCTTAACTTTCCTCTGTATCATACAACGGTGTTAGGTACACTCCTCGTGTTGTATTTTACATCCGCAGTAGTTAAGTCTCTCATAACTGGAAGTTTGTACCTTTGACCACCTGCTTCCAACCTCCCCTCTACTCACCCCTTGCCTCTGGTCACCACAAGTCTGATCTCTTTTTCTATGCGTTTGGTGGGTTTTGTTTTTGTTTTTGTTTTTTTAGATTCCACCTGCAAGTGAGATTCTACAGTACCTGTCTTTCTCTCTCTGACTTATTTCACTTAGCATAAGGAAGGCCCTTGAGGTTCATCCATGTGATGGTAAATGGTTGTTTTTTATTTCCTTGTTTTTTTTTATAGTTGAATAATATGCCACCGTGTGTGTCTGTGTGTGTACACGCATAATACACACAAACACACATACATACCACAACCCCTTCATCCCTTCACCTATCAATTAACACTTAGGTTGTTTCCATGTCTGGCTACTATAAATAATGCTGGTATGAAAATGGGTGTGTGTGAATGTTTCCAAGTTAGAGTTTTTGTTACCTCTGGAAACATTTCCACAAATGGAATTGCTGATCCAAATGGTTTCCTTTTGAAGAATTTTTCTAGTTTGATGTAGTCCTAATTGCTTATTTTTTTATTTTGTTGACTTGCGCTTTAGGTGTCACATCCAAAAAATCATTACTAAGGCCTATGTCAGGGAGCTTGTTTCTTCTAAAAGTTTCATGGTTTGTAGACTTACATTTAAGTCTTTAGTTTATCTTCAGTTAATTTTAGTGAGTGGTTTAATATATGGGTCCAGTTTCATACTTTCACATGTGAATGTCCAATTATCTCAATTATCTCAGCACCATTTATTGAAGAGATCGTCTTTTCTGCACTGAGTATTCTTGGTTCTCTTGTCAAATACAAGTTGACCATACAGACTTGGGTTTGTTTCTAAGCTCCCATTAGTCCATTAGTCAATTATTTGTCTGTTTTTATGCCAGTACCATACTGTTTTGATGACTAAAGCTTTATAATATAGTCATAAAGCTATATTAGAAGAAGTGTAACACTCTTGCTTTGCTCTCCTCTCTCAGGATTTCTGTGGCTATTTGGGGTCTTTTGTGGTTCCGTATAACTTTTAAGAGTGTTCTTTCTAAACATAAAATTGGCATTGGTATCTAATATAGTCTGTTTTGGTCTTTGAGGTTCAGGGGGGTGCTTCAGCTTTACCACCAAGATTTTCTCAGTTGTGTCTTATTCTTGAATAAGTATTAGTTGTTCTTCTTTTGAGGGGGACAAAGTCAGGAATGACCTATACTGACCTCTTGGTACCATCACTCTAACTGAATTTAAGTTCCATAGAATGAACTGGGTCTGTTAGAGCAGTATATATTAGTTACATTGTAGACTATGGGACTTATATTTTATTGTTTACTCAGGAGCTCCTTCAGATTTGTGAATGATGAGCTAGGCATTCTCAGAATGAACTTGTTCGTGGTTATACTTAATTGTTCAAGAGGCTCATTACTTGAAGGATTTAATTACAACATTGTGTAAGTTGATATAATGTATTTCTTCTAATATAAAAATGCTTTATCCTCCTTAGTGAAAGAGTACATTGCATAGGTAAGCATATTGAATGGAGACCTCTGGAGTTAGATGGTCTGAGCTAGAATCTTGCATCCTCCACATATCATCTCGGTATTTTTGGACAAATTAAATTCATATATCTCACTTCTCTCAAACGTAAAATGGAGACATATTGCTCTTTGAGTGGTTGCTACCAAGCCTGAGTAAGTTAATACTTGGGCAGTAGCTCATTCAGCCCATGGCTCCTGTCCCTGTGCTTTAATAAAATGACCTTTTGCACTAAAAAAAATTTAATAATAATAATAATAATAATAATCACTTAACTAGTTTCTAGAACATAGTAAGTGCCCACTAAATTATAAGTATAATAATCATTATCATCACTTAAATTTGTGATTTTTTGCATATTCAAGAGTTTTATGTCAAATATGACTTTTCCTCATACTTTAACAGTGATAATCACTAAGGAGAGGGATGAAGAGAGAAGTACGAATGAACACGGACAAATTTTCTGTTTGGTGCTGTCTTTCCTTCTCAACTCCTAGAGAAAATGCCAAGTAGTTCTCTTCTTCAACAGTTTGAAATCTAGAAAGAGGAGCTCATGTAGGCACACGAAATCTCCAAATGAACTCTGGAAGCACTGACCGGTAACAGAGACCTAGATTACTCCATTTGTCACCATTAGACAAGCTTAGGAGTTAACAAGATGGTCTACCATACACAAATACTCCTGGGGATAAATCTTCTCATTCTTCCCTGCATTATTTTGACTGATGTTACTCATATAGCCACTTTACTTGACATTTAGCTGTGTCAGTATGAATGGTAATTTTAATATAAGTGAGGAAAGGAGTTAGTTCTATATATATTTTATGGAGCTCATTCTGTGAGGGATGTAGTAGCTAGACAATGCAAGAGATAATAGGATGAGTACATTTTTGCCATCAAGGAATAAATATTTTAATGAAGACGAAAGAGATGGCATACAAGGTAGAGCCAATAAATGCTTTATCTCCTAGTAAGACATGAGGCATAAAGAGACAAAAGATTCATGGTCCATGTTGGGTTTACAATAGGAATTGCAACTGACCACCTGCAGATATACTTATTTGGCAAGCCTGGTGTTTTAATTTTTTTAAATATGCTTTTATTTTTAAACCATGAATTTTCACATAAAAATTTGTGTTTCTAAAAAAAATCATGTTTCTAGATTCTCTTTAAAATTTGGAAGTTCTGGAAAGATGGGTCTTTATGAATTAGTGCAACTGCTGATAGGAGACTACTGAAAGCTAAGGCTTATGCTCAGCAGATCACCAAAGTCCAGATCCTGCTACCTCCTACATGCATTAAGGATACCTGACTCTTGTAAGCATTTAAAATTAAAGTTTTGGTCATACATGATATTAATTCAAAACATTTAATACTCCTGTTTGTCCTATATCTAATACTATAGACTGGAGGCAACTGGTGGTTTTTTTAAAATTTTATTTATTTATTCATAGAGACACAGAGAGAGGGAGAGAGGGGCAGAGGAACAGGCAGAGGGAGAAGCAGGCTCCATGCAGGGAGCCCGACGTGGGACTCGATCCCAGGTCTCCAGGACCATGACCTGGGCTGAAAGCGGTGCTAAACTGCTGAGCCACTCAGGCTGCCCAGCAACTCATTTTTAATAGTCAAAAACTGAGTATAACCCAAGTGTCCATCGCAGATTACCAGATAACAAATTGTGATATATCACACTACTGTGTACTATACAGCAATAAGTGAGATGAACTACTGATAGGTGAAACAATATAAATAAATCTCAAAGTAGCTATGCTATGTGAAGGAAGTCAGACAAAAAAGACTATATGTTATGTGATTCCATTCCTATAATATTCTAGAAGATGCAAACCAATCCAGAGTGACAAAAGCAGGGTAGGCAGGAAAAATGGGTCATAAAAATGGTATAAAGAAACTTTTGGGGGTTACAGATATCGTTATTATCTTGATTGTGGTGATGGTTTCATGGTGTATACACATGCAGAATTTTTCAGATTATACACTTTAAATATGCAGAGTTTGTTGCATGTCAATTATACTGCAATAAAAGTCTTAAAAAGTAAATAAATACAAGAGATGTGATATGAACACAGCATAAAATATTATTTATGTATGACTATATGGATTAACATGCATAAAAAATCATGAATGGAGGTCTATGAAGAGTAGATAGTGATTGTCTTAGGCAGGTAAAATTTCAGATATTTTTTTACCATCTTTCTCATATTTTTAAATGTAATTCATTATTTTCTAAATATATACTATTTGTATAATCTCAAAAATAAAGCTATTTTCAATGTGAAGAATTCTGAGTGATGAAATTAATTTGATTTTTTAAAAAAACTTTATTTATTGATTTGAGAGAGAGATAAAGAGAGAGATAGCATGAGCAAGGGGAGGGGCAGAGGGGAAGCAGACTCCCTGCTGAGCAAGGAACCCAATGTGGGGTCCATCCCAGAACCCTGAGATCATGACCTGAGCCAAAGGCAGACATGTAACTGAATGAGCAACCCAGGTATCCCTTAAGCTGACTTTTGAAAACTACACTTTATTACATATCTGTTATGGAGCAAGAATTGATTATATATTATTTAATGTAATTGACTCTAACCATTACAATCACTAGACAAAGAACTACTAATCCCATTTTTCTAGTGAGAAGCTCTAGCTTTCATCTTTCCTAATATTACAAAATTAGTATATTTTAGACTTAGAATTTAAATGTATATCTGATTGACTTTGAAAACTTGTGCTCTTTTCATTATTTATTTTTTCACTCTTTTAGGAAAGCTACTCCATATAACAATAATTCATTATTTTCATCAATAACAAACATATGTGCCAGATATTTTTCTAAATGTTTAAATGTGCTAACTCACCTAATCCTCCCAACAAGCCTATAATAAGTGCTAAAATAATCCACATTCTATAGAAGAGGAAACCAAGGCAAAGAGGTTAACTGCCTTGTCCACAAGTCTTCAACTAATAAATGGTGGAACAAAACTGTGGATGCCAGGATCATCTATTTTGTTAGATATTAGGGAGGTTGTAAAGATCTTAGAACAGAGACAATCACGATTCGAACTACACCCTGGGAGTATTAATCTTATTTTGATACCAGATGGTAAAGAGGGAAGAAAGACAGAAGGTGAGGCACTGTCATCAAGAAAATCTAAGGTCCTCTCATGATCACAATTTATGAGGAATTCTAGTTTCCTTCCTACTGCTTTGGGCAAATTCTGCAAGGCGCTGTTGATATCACTCTAACAGGAGAAGCCATCTGTTGGGTGGTGCTCTCCAGATGCATACAGATTTGGGGATCCCCTTAGAGAAAACAGGCTGGCAAGGCCTACAGTCTTCTCAGAGGAAGTCTTGAGGCCCAGATCTCAAGGTTGCAGGTCTCAAGGAAGAGCCTGATAGACTCAGTCAGCCTTTGGGGTGAGCAGAAAAGACCTGGCACTCTACCTCCATGGTTTGGCTGGGTGGGGCACTTATTCCCCCATTGCTCCCTGTAGGGATATAGTGATGGAAAAGAAGGAGTGGGGTGAGCTTCTCACCTGAGTCAGCTACTGTGAACCAGGCATGTGGCATGTGCAGAGCCAAATAACTCATTTCCTCTCTAAAACTGTGTAAGGTCAGTGTTACTAATCCCATTTTGGCAATGAACAAACAAACTCAAAAATGGCATTTCCATGGTCACATTCTCTATGTCCCCAAATCAAGATTTGAAGCCAGTAGTTCTGACTTACGGCCCAAAACTCATTTCACAACAGACATACAAGAAGAAAGACTAACAAATCCATTTTATGAAGTAAAGGATCTAACTACAATTTTTGTTCCAAAGCTTATTGACACCAGGACCCAGTGGGCTGGGACACTGATATATTTTATCTTCCTGTACGTCACAGCCGTCCAAATCTTGATCTCTTCAATAGTGACCCATTACACAGTCTCATCCAGTCTTCTGGATTTAAATACCATGTATATTACTAATAATTATACATTTTATCTCTAACGTGACCCTTTCCATTAGATAACTAACATTTCAATATTATTCATCCAAAATCGAGGTACTGATATTCATATGTCCCCCTACACCTACACCTGTCCTTCTTATAGTTCTTCCCTCTCAGTAAACTCCATTATTTTTGTTATTCAAGCAAGAAACAAACAGATGAAAACCAGGTCTTATCTTGACTTCTTTCTTTCCCTTACATCCTATATCCAATCATTCAACCAATATTTTTCACTCAACTATCAAAATATAAATCGAGATCTGAACAACTTCATCTTCTTAACCAGTTTCATGGCTATCACTTTGTTCCTGTCTTGCACTGCCATAGTCCTGGCTGGTCTCCAAGCATCACTTCCTGCCCCCGCTGCAGTCATTCCTAACACAGCAACTAGAAAGTCTCCATGGACATGTGGGGCCAGAGCTTATTCCTCCTCCAATTCAGAGCCCTCTGGTGAGCTCACCTTGAGTAAAAGCCAAACTCCTTACTATGCTCTCCCCTACAAAAGCCTGGGGAAGCCTTCCCTCCTCTTTTTCGCCCCCATTTCCTCCTCAGCTGGATCTTTTACTTCTCTAGCCTATTTATTCACTGGGCATTTCCAGAATGTTCCTTCAATTCACTAGGTATTATGTTCTGCCTCAAGGCTTGTCATTGGGGATTTCCCAGAGTATGCTTTCCTTTGACATGCAGGCAGCTTATTCTGTTATTTCCTTTGGGTCTTCACTCAATAGTCAGCTTCCTAGGAAAGACTTCCTTGCTCAGTGATCTAAAATTTCAGTCTCCCCTATTGTTTCACATCTCTTTTTGTCTGTCTCATTTCTTCTCACACCATTTGAAATAATCTAATATAGTGTATATTTTACTTATTTTGCTTTTAATCCATCCCTTTCAACAGAATGAAAGCTCCATGAAAGCAGAAATTGTCTCTTTTGTTCACTGTTGTTTGCAAAGTGCTTAAAATGATGCCAGATATATAATAATTGTTTAATAAACACTTGTTAAGTGAATGAATGATTCAATGAACATACGGTTATAACTAAGGAAAATTTAATTAAAAGAAAAACATAGCCCAGTAAGTCTGATAATTTGTTATGTTTCTATTTGCTGTTATCCCTAGAGATGTAATCTTTAATGAAAAATAAAACTGCTTCACCGTGCATTCCTAGAATTTCATCCACTTGGACTCAAGGGCCAGTCTCTACATGGGACTCATACCTACCAAGCACCTTATCATGTGTTTCCATTAATGAAAGAATATAGCTAGGATTTTATTTTACACAAAGGTGAGAAAATTCAAAGTGATAGTTGCCATACCAACTACAACTTGGCCCCTGAGCTCATATGAATTTTTGCTATTACTTATATCTGCTCTTAACTTTTATGCCTTAAAATATATAAAGGCAATTTCTCTGCCTTACTACTGCTGTGGGATTTGTCTACAATTTATGCTTCAGGGCTCACCACAGGACTGTGACATACAGAACACACAAAACTCTTCTCTTTCTTTGGCATTGAGCAATAGGATGCATTTGCTTTACTACTGAAGTCCACCCATAAAAGAGACCATTCACTTTTTAAACTTGCTGCGCCACATTCAAGGGGGGAAAAAAAATGAGAATACTTTTATACTCCACAACAGCCTTAGTTCTCCCAAAACCTGGGCCTTATTAAGGTGCCTTCTCCTGACATATGTGATGCTCATTTTTATCTGTCTCATAGGCTCCAAGCACAAAGCCTCCTCCTTAATCTTGTAATTCATATGGAAATTAGAGCCATATAGATTCACCTGTCTCAATGAGATTAGTTCTTGTCTAGAGTTGTCTTGGTGAAGAAATAATGGAATTAAAGTAGCTGGGATGTCACTTTTTAGGACCTTCACAGAATGATGCCAGCAATATTTCACAATATTAATTTTCTTCTGCCATCACTATAGACAATAAGTTCTTAAATACAGCTTCTGTGCTTTTTGTGCATTGCTATTTTATCAAATTTGTGTATGTTGTGTCTGCAAGATTATATCCTAATTAGACAATTTAAAAAGACAGGCTAGATCAAATTCACCAAAGTCAGACAAGTAAGAGGACACACACACACACACACACAAAAAAAAAAAAAAAAAAAAAAAAACCACTCTGCCACTTAGCATACCACAAACACTGACCTCAGCAAACTGGGTCAGCAGATCCACTCGGATGAGAAATAACAACATAGAAGGTATTATTCTCTTCTTTCTAAATTAAGTTTGTTTGAAAAGATATGCATTTACATGGTTCCCAAACAAGGAAATATGAACACGCACACATGACAAGTTTTCTTCCCAACCTGATGACCTCATCTGGCCAGTTCTGCCTCCAGTCTCCAACCAAAAGCCTAAACACCCACCCTTCTTACTTTGTCATACACCCTTCCAGAGTTACTTTATGTATGTATAAGTAACTATCGAAGGGGCATCTTATTTTCCCATATAAAATCAGAAGTAAATAAGTAAAGCGCAAATAGATGTAAAGCACAACTAAAATTTGCGTCCATGTTCCGCAGAATAATTGATGATTCCCACCAAACTTTTTCCTCCTTTCTTCTCCTTCCAAATGGATTATGATACATTGACTTTTTTTTAAAGTGTGTCAATTAGATATTATTGTTAAGTACATCTTTATCCTGAAGTGTAAAAGATCTTTAACACAATTTTAAAGTAACAGAAAAGTAGTAGAAACTATACTTACTAATATCTCTTTTATAATCGCAGAGAAACTAAGAATTGCAAGTCTTTAGGTGCTGTGGTGCAGAGTAGTTAAGATATTAAAAATATGACTAGCTTTCTTACTGTAATGAAGCTTATTGTATTGTGGTTGTGCTGGTTAGTAAGAAATATTTAACATCATTATCTTCAAGTTATAATTTATAAATTGGTATTTTATATAAAAATGTAAAATGAGGTTAATTCTATAGGAATTAGGTTCATCTTACATATATTATTACATATGTTTAATGATATATATAGCAAACTCATGGCTAATTCTGTTATGTTTATGTTATAAAATTATTAGAATCATATAATTCTAAGTTACATAATTTTTTTTTTACAAATTTTTATGTATTTATTTGAGCAAGAGAGAAAGCACTAGTGAGAGACAACATGAGTGGGGTGAGGGGCAGAGGAGAATCAGGCTCCCTGAGGCAAGGCTCCATCCCAGGACCCTGGGATCATGACCTGAGCTGAAGGCAGATGCTTAGTCAACTGAGCCATCCAGGTGCTCCTAAGTTACATATTTTTTTAATGCAGAATTCAAATCAAGAGCAATAACTATGTTCTCTTTAGCCTGCCCATTTTAAGGGGCATTTGCACTTTGAGATATTCCTTTCTTAGTGATAATAATTTAAAAATATAGATCAACTTTGTCAAGTAGATTGTTTTAGCGGAAGAATGACCGAATTTGAAGAGAGGAAAATTTTTATGTCTAGTCCTGCCATTTCCTAATAGAGCGTGACTTTGAGCAACTTACTTTGATCATCTGTTATTTTAAAGGAGTTTTGCTTGCTCCAAAACTATTTAATTCTTTTTTTTTTCAGAACTATTTAATTCCTCTATGGGGAATTAGATATGGAAGAAAAGTGACAGAGAAAAAAAGGAAATTATAGCAAAAGTGACTAAAACTAAAAAGAAAAATAATGAAATGAGACAGGTAAGTAAAAGTAGAGAAAATGTAACTCAGAAGAATAAATATTTATGATGAATCTTTCAGACTTAATGTTTATCTCTTCCCTCCGTCCCTCCTACAAAATAAACCACAAGAAAATCTCTGAGTCTCCTTTTCCAAAGGACGGATGTAACAGTTGTGCCAGAGGAATAAGGTGAAAGGAAGAATATTTATTGTGTGTGTATTACGTGCTGGGTCCTTTATACAGGCTAGATCATTCCTACAAGAAGACCTAGTGCCAATTATGAAATTACTACACTCAGGAAAACTCCGCTTGTCAGTTCTCTTTTCTCCAGTTCATTTATTACTGTGACAGTTATTTTACATGTCCACTTGACTAGAGACAGATATTTGGCCCAGATATTTGATCGACCATTATTACAGGTGTTTCTGTTAAGGTGTTTTTCAATGAGATTAATATTTAACTAGGTAGACTGAGTAAAGCCGATGGTTCTCCTTAGTGTGGGTGGGCCTCATCCAATCAGTTGAAGATCCGAATAGAAGAAAAAAGGCTGAACCTCCTCCAAGTAAGGAAGACTTCTTCCTGCCTGCCTGTCTTCAAGTTGGAATGCTGGCCTTTTTCCACCCTGAGACTCTAACTGAAACATTGGCTCTTTCCTGGGTCTCAAGCCTGCTGTCTTTTGGACTGGAACCACACCATCAGCTCTCCTGAGTCTCCAGCTTGCCAGTACACCCTGAAGATCTTGGAACTTGCTAATCTCCATAATCACATAAGCCCATTTCTTATCATCTTTCTTGCTCTCAGTCTCTATTTCTCAAAATGTATCTCTCTCTCCCCACACAAACATATACAAAGTTGGCCCTTGAACAATGTGGGGACTAGGGGTCTTGATACTCTGTGTAGTAGAAAATCAATGTGTAACTTTTCACTCCCCCAAAACTTAACTCATAATAGCAAGAACCAGAAGAAATCACTTTGGTGGGAAGTGGAGAAGACGGAGATCACTTTTTATTGTGACGTGAAATTTACTGGAGAAACAAGCTTCTCATAGGAAGATTACTGCCATACTGTGTTTTAAGAGAATGCTCACAAGACTTGAGCTTCCCATAATAGCATAATAGCAACAGGAGTGCTATTACCGTACTGCTATAATAATTTTCTTAAAAAATTTTATAAAATTATTATAGCAGTATGGTATATACTCCAGTTAATTTTATACAGTTGTGATTTAATACTGCATCTTTATGTTTGTTCACATTTTTCTCAACTGCAAATGTTGCCATGTATGATCTATGTTTGTGTGCATAAGTTTTGATAAATGTTAACTTTTCACATAATAGATTTGTGTTTATTTTATGGTAATAAATTACAGACAATTATCTACATATATTTCATGCCTTCACGATGTGCCTAATCATTTATCTCTTTTTTTATATTTGTAGGCCATGTAGTTTGTCTGTAAGTTTTTGCAAATTGTCACAAATCTCCCCCCAAATTTTAATATGTTTATTGAAAAAAAAATCCACATATAAGTGTGCTTGTGTAGTTCAAACCTCCGTTGTTCAAAGGCCAATACAGTGTGTGTGCGTGTGTAGGTGTGTTTATACATACTGTATATATATATATAATATACTATACTTCTGTTTCTCTTGAGAACCCTACTAAAATTAGAATTATTATGCTGCTGAAAAAAAAAACTTGATGTTATGAACTGAATCTTTGTGTGTCCCAAAGTTTATGTTGAAGCTCTACTGTCAAATGTTATGGTATTTGGAGATGGGGACTTTGGAAGGTAATCAGGGTTAGATGAGATCATGAAAGTGGGGCCCTCATCATGGCATCAGTTCCTTTTTAATGAGACACCCTAGAAAATTTGCTTGCTGGGTGCTCACTCATGTGAGAGTGCACACTCTTTCTCTATGCTTGTACAAAGAGGAGATCATGTGAGCACACACTGGGAAAGTCAACTTCTACAACAACTCAAGAGAGGAACATACACCAGAAACTAACCATGCTGGCACTTGACCTTGGACTTCCAGTCCCTGAAGTGAAGACCATAAATTTCTGTTGTTTAGCTCACCTAATCTGGTATTTTGTTATGGTAGCCTAAGTGAATATACTTGATTTATATTGTACTCTATATTTTTAAATATATTCATCATCATGTTAAAGTCTTATTAAAATCTGTGAAACAGCAACACACTACATCTGGCCACACAGAAACTGACCTAATATCAAGACAACTTAATACCATACAAATGTTTAAAATGGAGTTCACGCAAACACTATTCTGAAGAAATTACCTTAGTATTCTGGGTTACACTTTCCTTATATCCACATAATCTCAGTGTCAATCAAAATAAGCCAAAATTCCATTTATCTTTAGGACAAGCATAATCTTCCCCACCATCCTGTCTGTAGACATCTGTTGTCATTAATGATAAACAACATTCCTACATTCTCTTATCTATTACATTAAAAGTTATACAGGTCACATTCTGGTCTTTGTAGAACATCTGAGATGCTGATCACATAATGACTTCTCAGATCATTTACTACATACAGGATCAACTCATGAACTATAGGAGAATAAAGCAAAGTTCAAGAGTTTCTTTGACTTTCTAGTATAAGCAAAAGAACAAGACAGTGATATACTCTTTTCCATTCAACCTTTGAGTCATTGTTAATGAAAGGATAAATGTGAATTTGTAGCCTTAAAGATATAATTTCCCAAACTTGTCAATCACTTGATTTCTTAATTTAATAGTCTATAGAAATAGAACATACAATGCCATGGCTTTTAATGGATAGAGCTGACTTGTAGATTAACTTTTTATCAGACCAAAAAAAAATGTTTCTCTAAAGAATAAATTCAAATATAAAAATTGGCAAAGATCAGAAAAGCACAGAACAAAAATTAATGTCTCCCATAATTTCATCCTAGAGATAAAAACTATTAACATTTTATGTAATAATCCCATTTTCTTTATACTTTTTGTATAAATGCACGTATATACAAACAAGTTTCATACAAGACATCATCCAGCTACCTCCATCCCCCTCCAGGTTATATTAGATGACATGAGGTAAAAGGACAAGAGGAGGAGTCAAGAGAGTCACCAAGAGTGCAGCATTTCTGTGGAGATTGTTCAGGATCACCACAAAAGGGAACACTACCATTTTTCTTGTGCAAGGAGGCTTATGCTCAACCTGAGGACTTATCCTCCTGCCTTTCAAAATTTCTTAATAGTAAAAAAGAATATTCAGAGAGGCCAAGTGACATAGTCTACACTCCCAGCATTTGGCCTAACAAGAATATGCAAACTTCTCCTGAGCAAGTAGTACTGTGAAAATTTACTGGGTTGAGCAATCTTGATAGAATGCCCTTTAAGGGAGCTTCCTGTCAGTTTAGGGAACTCTGGCAGCAAGCAGATGTGGGGAGTATAACAGAAAAGTGAATTTGGGAGCAGATTGTAGAATAGGAGGCCAAGCCAGATTGCCTGAAAGAGGGGGAGTGGAGAGAGAGTGGCGGACTCAGGACCTTCTGAGAAACCCACAGGTGTGTCCTTCAGAAGAGCTAGCAAACTATCTTAAGTGTTACTGGTCATCCCAAGTCACTGTCAACCAATAAAGCAACAACTGACTAGGAGGAAATCAGATTATGGCCAGCTAATAAACATTTTCTTGTTCCCCTATCCTATTTACCTGTCTTCAACCGTAGACCCAAAAAAGGTCAAGAAGTGGACGTCCCAAGGCTAGGGACGTCCAAGCTGCTTCTTCCACTCCAGGGTTATTCAATAGGAACAGGAATAAAAAGGAGACATGCCTTGTTTTAAATTTTGGTCTAAGGACATGCTCTGAAACATCTGATTTTTTAAAACCTATTGAAACTTATTTTATATTCCAGTATATGGTCTAATCTCCCATGTGGTCTTGAAACTATATACTGTAGTTATGGGGTATAGTGTTCTAAATGTCAGTCATGTGACATTTAAAAATTCTCTATATCCTTGTATTTGTCATAGGAATATCTAATTACAATGTAGATGTTTTCTTTGTAATGATTTCACTTTAAATCATTCATTTTGAATCACTGTTATTAGGAAGGAAAATGTCCTTTCTCTGGCATGTAAAATGGTTAACACTTGCTGATTGATGATTATTATTAAAAGAACCTCTCTTTATATTTGGTAAGTTATTTGATATTACTATTGGTTTTATAGATCTCTTTCCATTATTTTACTCTCTACCTGCTTGTGTCTTTATATTCAAAGTGTTTATAGTATGTAGTCAGCTCTTGATTTTTTTTATTTATTCATGAATTGTTCAGTCCGTTTACATTTAATCTAATTATTTGTCTGACTTTAAGCATATACTCTTGTTATTTTTTATTTCTCCCATCATTATTTTACCCACATTGTAAATAATATTTTTTTCTGGGTATATATTTCAGTGCTGTAACCTGCCCTCCTTGCCTCAGAAATTTAAAGATATTTTCATTGTCTTCTGAACTCAGAAGTTGTTTCTTATGGGTTTACTGTCCTTCATATGGTATTTTCTCTGTGTATAATATGACTTTTGTTCTGGCTTCCCATAAGGTTTTCTCTTACTCTTTCTTTTTACCTTTGACTATGATGTGCTTAGTTATGGTTTTCTTTATAGTTACCCTACTTCAGATGCCTGAACATGAAGGATGTGTCAGCTGATTTTTAACTTCAAATTTTGGAATTTTTGAGCAATTAAATCTTTGAATATTTTGTTTATGTCTACTGCACCCTCCTATTCTTCCAAAACTCTTCTTCTTCTGAGAGTCCAATTACAACTATGTCAGGTGGCTGATATTATTCCACAGGTCATTGATTATATATTCATTTATTTTTCATACCTTTTTTCCCTCTGTGATCCTCAGATTGGATAATTTCTATTGACTTGTTTTCTGGTTCCCACTATTCCTTCTGCAGTCTTCAATCTGCAAATCCCATTGAATAATTTACTATCTCAGATATTGTACTTTTCCATTATAGAAAATTTTATTTGATTCTTTCTGATAGTTTCCATTTCTGTACTTATATTGCCCACCATATCCTTATATTCATATTTTAAGTACCTGAACATATTTATCGTAGTCATTTAAACTCCTTGTCTTCCAATATCAATAACTGTGTCCCTTTAGAATTTATTTATATTGAATATTTTTATATTGAATATTTTTATTTTAAGTTCTTTTTTTTATTTTGTGTAGATCTAGTAATTATTGATTATATGTTAAGCATCGTAAGTGATATGTTTTTGGTAGTCAAGATTATGACTGACTACCTAATTGATAAATACCAAAATACCAAAAAATAATAATAATAATACCAGAATCTTTTTTTTTTTTGCTTCTAACATTACATATTAAAAATTTCCATAGTTCTTGTGCACAAAATTCCATCAACATACAACCGTTATTCACCTCCCTGCTGGGCCCAGGAACAGCCTGAAAAGAAAGATGGTGGTTTTTCTTTGCAAGAGTTGCAGAGTCATGGCTCAGTCTTTATGGCCCTTCCCTTCTCCACAGCAGCCCTGCCGGGTGGGGTGCTATGCTCACTCGTGCCTCCACTTAGAGGGGGGATCACATGTAGGGGCATGTCAGCAGGCAGTTTGTGGCCTTCTAGCTTGACTTTGATGAGGTGGTTGGCCAGGGAAAACTCCTCATCATCCAACAGCCCATATTTGTCCACATCAGCCAGCTTTCCAGCTTTCTGTTTTGGCAGGCAATTACATTGCAGGCGTATCCTGCCAGCCTCTCTCTCTTTTACTTGTAAGTGCTTATTTAGTTTTGTTCTTCCCTTACTCCTAGGATGCAATCCTTACATTATAGCATAGACTTTATTTATTAGTCATGGCTTTTCTTGGGATTTCAACTGAATGCCCAAGTTGCTCTGCAAGGTATATTCTTTCTGACTAGGTTGCATCTGTATTATATCTGTTTTGAATGACTTTGTGTTATTTCCATTCAGCTCTCAGCTAAATGGCAAGTACTCTCCATTAAGCCTAATGGAATCTCTCTGAATCCAGCACTTAGCCAGGGATCTATGGAGAGGTCCTGGTTAAATGGACTTAGCAGGGTTCTAGCTAAAACTAGATTTTGATGAGGAATTGCACAAACAGGCTTAGAAGAAAAGTCAGGACCTGGACCTCCAGAAAGTTCTTTAATTACTGAAGTCCCAGGGTTAAAAAGCTACAGGATGCAGAGTAAAAATTTGTTGAATGTCTTCATTAAGGTTAAATTAAACAGAAGTAAGTGTTGATTGGATGTAAAGAAAACCTAAATGAACTAAGTCTATGAGACTGTGAAATAGACTCCCTAGGGGCAGCCTCTCAAAGGAGTCTTTCAAAAATCACCCAAGCAAAATTTTTTCCAGCAAGGACTATAGAATTGTTTTTATTTTCCCTAATATTTTTTAAAAAGCAGAAAATGTCGATCAGAAATGAATTCTTCAAATCTATAAGGCATTATGACCCTGAATTTCCACTCTCACTTGCATATATATGTGTTCTGTAATCCTTGACATAAAAATATCTTTGTAACCTTGGCTATGCTGCCACCACTGGACTAGCTCTTGCCATGATCAACATGGAGATGTAGAACTAGGCCCGGCTGTAAAATGCTCCCAAGGTAAATGTTCAGTGCTTAAAATTAGGTCACATTCAGAATTCTACACAAATTGCATTACTTTTCTACTATCTACCTTAAAAAATAAAGTTCATACACCTATGAACTTTCTGATACCTTAACAGTTTATGGTATCCATATCCCTGGATTTTCTTTTGATCATTGTTTCTCAAAATTGTCTGAATACTTGGAATCTTTTCTAGACTCTGGATATTTTTTGACTATTCAGAATTTTGGTTCCTACATTTCTCTGCCACTTGGTAATTGAATACATTTTATTTACTTCTCTGGCTTTGATCACAAAACGTCTGGCACTTCTGTTAATTTCTTGCCTCATTTATTCACATTTGTTGTAACACCCCACTCCCCTGCTTCTTGAGTCCACCTCCACAATCTCTGCCTTGTTTTCATTCTTTGTTTCAGAATTATATTAACAGATTTTCCTGTAGATTGTATAATGGGCTGATTGGAAAAACATAAACCTGAACACTAGGCTAGATGGAAAAATAATTCCTATTGATTGATAATTTATTTATCTCTGCATTCCCCCAAGTAACTGGTATATATTTCAGATCACAGAACATGAAGAAATTATAGAAGGCCCTGGGGCTAAGAATGCTATGATAGATTTGATTTGTTTGTGTGAAGGAAATAAGATGTTAGCAGAAAGCTGGTGACCACAGAAAATAACCAACAATTTCCCTTGGTAGTTTCTGATGAATTTTCTTGAAAGAAAGTACAAACAGATGACCAAATTTTATCATCTGTAAATACTTTAGGCTTTGGCCACAGGAAATTTATTTTAATAGACTTAATATTTAAGCTGGGCTAAAGGGCAAATCCTAGTACAAAGTAGAAAATGAAATTATTTCCAAATTTATGCCTGGGAGGTTACTTTCATTTTGCCCTTCTGGACAACAAAAGAATAGAGAGATTCTTTAAAAGAAATTCTTTACATAGTTTTTAATTCTTGGAGGCACACTGACACCATCACTTACCTAAGCTAAATTCTAAAACATAAGAAACAATGAAAACAATATGACTATATTCATAATTATCTAACTGTGTAAAACTACTTTGTATATGCTCTAACATAATGCCAAAAGTCAAGTTTTGCATATGATAAACTGTTTCTCCTGTTCAACAAAATGTTGTGCCACTGTAATGAGTACAATGATCAGAGGTTGGAAGCAAAGCATTGTAAATGGCATCTTCTTTAATAAATCTTAGGTAAGATACTGGCAAATTAATCTCTATTTCATATAACAAAGAGAACATTTGTAGGTAGGATGTTACTTTGCTTCTGCTCCAATAGAAGAATTTCACCTTTCTGAAGCATATCTCAGGTGTCTCCAAAATCGCATTTTTTAAAAAAGATTTATTTAAAAGAGAGGGGGAGAGTGAGTGTGTGAGGTGAATGAGTACGGGGAAGGGCAGAGGGAGAGAATTTTCAAGCAGACTCCCGCTGAGCACGGAGCCTGACACAGGGTTCAATCTCATGACCCATGTGATCATGACTTGAGCAAAAGCCAAAAGTTGGGCATAAGTGACGGAGCCACCCAGGCACCCCTCTAAAATTGCCTTTTGAAAAGTATGGTCTATACTTGTTGCTTCTTATTAAGGCCAAGACAACTTCTGGAATTTAAGTAAATAAATAATTAATGGTATACTTTATGAAAGTTTCACGTTCCCAAATAGGAAATAATGATGAGGTGGCTTGATACTTTCATACCATTCACCAAATTGCCCAAGCATGATAAGGTTAAGATTGTAAACCTAGCTCCTGGCTTCAGGATTCACTAAGAACTCTGCTACATAACTAAGCCAGCTAATGATGGGCCCAAAATGAACATGATGGAGTAACAGGGAAGGATAGGGTTTGGGGAAAATAAGCAGAAACTGCCAGATGAATATGAATTTCAGAATGAGAGCCTCTTCATCTCTCTGCTGGGTCACCTTCCTAGATCTAGGATTAATGGAATGGATCATCCATAAATGTTGAATTTCTTGAGACCCTTATCTATATCACCAGGGTGTATATAAGCCCTAAGCCAGGAATATTTGTTTGTTCTAAGACACATCTCTCCCTCTGTCTTATCTCAGTCATAAAGCCTAAAATTCTATATTATTTATTAATCTACCTGCTGCTTAGTAGGCCTAATGTCCAGGTTTCATTTGGTCCTATCCACTAGGCTGTGCAGGGCCCTTTCCTATGTGTGTCATTGTCTCCCTGAAATTGGTCCTTGCATCATATTGTATACATTTGCTTCATGTTGCATGAATCAAATAGTCCAATTCTATCTGCTGATGAACAGAAATCCATTGTAGAGATGTATGTAACAGAGTTATTTTTTACTTTCAATCCATTCACCAGGTAAAAAAAGCATTTGGTAATTTCCAGTTTGGGGAAATTATGAATAAAGTTGCTACAAACATTGATAAAACAGAGTTTTGCAAGAAGCTTCATTTCTTTAGGGTAAATACGTAGGAGCAGGAATAATGGGTCTTGTGATAAGTAAAGATTTAACTTTGTAAGAAACTTTTCAATGAGTTTCAAAGTTGGTGTACCATTTAAAATTTGTACCAGCAACATATGATCTGCTGTTTTACATCTTCATAGTCACTTGGTTCTGTCAATAATTTAAATCTTGCCTTTCTATTAGATATAAAATGGCTTCCGACTGTGCTATTAATGTACTTTTCTGTAATGATGGTGAACATCTTTTCAGTGAGTTTACTTGTATTTGGTTTATCTTCTCTGATGAAGTGCCTATTTTAGATCTTTTGTCCATTTTTTGTTTGTTTGTTTGCTTCCTTATTGAAGTAAAAGTTCTTTTTGTATTCTGGATATAATTAACTGGTCAGATATATTGTGCAAATGTTTTCATCTAGGTCTGTTTACTGCTTTATTATCTTAACAGTGTCTATCAAAGAACAAAGATTTTAATATTTATAATACCCAAATTATCCATTATTTTTATTTTTTATTTTTAAAATTCCAATAGAGTTAAGATATAGTGTTATATTAGTTTCAAGTGTACAATACAGTGATACAAGAATTCTATGCCTTATACTCTCTAGTTCTATGTTGTTATAGTATATGTCCTGCCGAAGCGAGCACTAGATCTATGTTGTTACAAATGGAAATATTTCATTCCTTTTTGTGGCTAATATATATATATATATATATATATATATATATATATATATATATATATCTTCTCTATCCATTCATTTGTTGATGGACACTTGGGCTGCTTCCAAACTCTGGCTAGTGTAAATAGTGCTGCTATAAACATAGGGGTGCATATATCCTTTCAAATTACTGTTTTTATATTCTTAGGGTAAATACCTACTAGTGTGATTACTGGATCATATGGTAGTTCCTTTTTTTTAAATTTTTCGAGGAATCTCCATACTGTTTTCCATAATGGCTGCTCTAGTTTGCATTTCCACAGTGCACAAGGGTTTTTACTCTACATCCTTTCCAACACTTGTTTTCTTGTGTTTTAGATTTTAGTCATTCTGACAGGCATGAGGTGATATCTCACTTTGGTTTTCATTTGCATTTCCCTGATGATGAGTGATGTTGAGCATCCTTTCCTGTGTCCATTGGCCATTTGTATGTCTTATTTGGAGAAATGCCTGTTTATGCCTTCTTCCCATTTTTAGTTGGATTTTTTTGGTGTTGACTTGCATCAGTTCTTTATATATTGTGGATACTAACCCTTTATTGGATATGTCATTTGCAAATATCTTCTTCCTTTCAGTAGGTTGCCTTTAGTTTTGTTGATTGTTTCCTTTGCTGTGTAGAAGCTTTTTATTTTGATGTAGTTCCAATAGTTTATTTTTGCTTTTGTTTCCCTTGCCTGAAGAGACATATCTAGAAAAATGTTGCTAGAGTCGATGTCAAGAGATATTATTCCCAGTGTTCTATTTTAGGAGTTGTATGGTTTCAGATCTCACATTTAGATCCTTAATCAAGTTTTAGTTTATTTTTATGTATGGTGTAAGAAGGTGGTCCAGTTTCATTCTTCTGTATGTAGCTGTCTCATTTTCTAAACACTATTTGTTGAAGAAACTTTTTCCCATAGTATATTCTTGCCTCCTTTGTCAAAGATCTATCCATTATTTAATTTAATTTAAATTTTATTTTATTTTATTTTCAAGTTTTTATTTGAATTTCAGTTAACTTACAGTGTGATATTAGTTTCAGGTATAGAATTGAGTGATTCATCACTTACATACAACACCCAGTGCTCATCACAACAAATGGCCTCCTTAATAACCATCACCCATTTAGCCCATTCCTCTGCTCATCTCTATTTTTAAAGAATGGTGTCTTATTTAAGAAACCTTTGCCTGTCTCAAGGTCACAAAACATTTGTTCTATATTTTCCCTTGACATTTTATAATTTATGTCATTGAGCCATTATAAGTTAGTTTTTTTTGTGTGTATAATATCAGGCATAGGTGATGGTTCATTTTTTTAAAGTTTGTTTAAAGCATTATCCATTTTCCTTTGACTAGCTTTTGCACCTTTACAAAGTATCAGTTGAATACAGCTGTATGGGTCAATTTCTGGACTCTTTAGTTCATTCCATTGTTCTCTGCGTCTATCCTTTGATACATTTAACCTGCCTTCATTGATGTGGCTTCACACTTAGTTTTGAAATTGTATACTGTTAATACTCTGATTTAGTATTTCTTTTCTAAACTAAAATAGTAATCTAAATCATTGCTTCTCCACATATATTTTAGCATCAGCTTGTCAAAACTCAGAGAAATTCTACATTGGAGTTATATTGAATCTGTAGATCAGTGTGAGGTTAAGTTGACCTGTTAATAGAACTAAATACTCCATGCATAAATATAATATGTCTATTTATTTGAGAAATGTCTTTGAAGAGCTATATGAGAAATGAGACAGCTTCTTAAGGCTTAGGAATTCAGGATGTCTTCCTATAGAGAATGGAAGACATTAATAATAGGACTTTAATGATATAATACATGTTTGCTTTTAGAGATATAATGGAGGATTTAAAAAATATTAGCTATAAAAGTAACATTTTCATTGAATGTATATTGACAGTAGTTAAATCTTATAGATTTAAAGTAATGCCACTTTACTACTTTAATTTTAAATAAGAAATTTCTTAAGGCAAAAGCAGAATACATCTGCTGTAAAAATTTTTGAAAACTCAAAAATCACAATAAAAAAAAATCTTAATTTTATCCCTTAAATGTAAGTGTCGACTTTGTTCTCCCTGTCCATTCACATTTAAGTTAACTTGGTGATATAGTGATTTTGTTTTTTACATTACATGCAAAATAATACTCTCCAATATAATTTTCTATAAAATGCAAGTTTGATGATTCTAGAATATTCATTATGTGGATATATAATAATTTATCTTAACTATCCCCAATATTTTTCTAAATATTTTATTTATTTATTCATGAGAGACACAGAGAAAGAGAAAGAGAGAGGCAGAGACACGGGCAGAGGGAGAAGCAGGCTCCACGCAGGGAGCCCAATGAGGGACTCAATCCCGGGTCTCCAGGATGACGCCCTGGGCCAAAAGCAGATGCTCAACCACTGAGCCACCCAGGTGTACCATTAACTATCCCCAATTATTGAGCATGTAGGGTGTTTCCAGTTTTACATTATAAATATCATAGTGTTTAACATTTGGTAATTAAATATCCATATACATTTTTAATTGTTTTTTTTCAGGATAATTCCTAGAAATTAATCAAAAGTTATAAATATTTCAGTAATCTTGTCAAATTTCCCTCCAGAGAAAACTATGTTGAAATATTCTCCCAGCAGGTATGTCAAGAACTGCCATTTTCCCATTTCAACACACCATCAGTAATGCTAGTTATTACAATTTCTTAAATGCCATTTTTTGTAAAAGGGATATTTTATTGTGTAAATTTGTATTGTTTTGATTACTAGAGCTATCTGAAATTTGGCTAGAAACATTAAAACCAACAGTAATAAAGTAATGCCACTGATTTCAACCTGTTATCTAATGCCATGGCTCCTAATGTTATATCATACTACTTTCATTTGCCATGTATGTGTACCTATTAAAACCTGGTCTTAATTATAATGTTTTTATGTTCATATCCTGCATATGGAATTATAATAATGAAATATTATTTTTAAAAGCAATCTTAACAAACTCTTAAATTACATATTTATGGTATTCAGAAATATAAAAGGGATTATATTTTCTATTTCTGGAGAGAGTTTTCCTAAGCAAGGAAAATTTAATTTGAATGGAAAGATCTTAAACTGTACCTACAAATGCATAACACTTTAAAACAGTATTGGTATACTGAGAGTAATAAAATATTCATTAAAACATACTACATGCAGAACTATGGAGTATGTTCTGATGCAATATAATTAGTTCATAAAACATACATTATGTCTGCTTCCCTACATTGAGCATTACAAAAGAGTTTCATTGGTTTTGGCAGTAGCTTGATTTATCATTAATAATATAATCTGACACAACCCAAAACATGGATCATTGGGCATGATTTTATAGAAAGCATCTAAATAGACTATGCAATGATATTGGAAAGAAAAACAAAACCATGATTCTACTCAACCATGGTACTGCACCGTTATAGAGCAATTTCTCCTTGGATTGCACACCTGCTTTCTGGCCCATTAAGTCCTGCTGTCTTTACAAGGAACTGAGGTTGTAATGTCTTTCCCAAATGCACATTTTTATGGGACCATGCATAACAAGTACACATGAATGTACATGTGGCCAACCTCATTTTTAATATGTTCAATCTGACTGGAACAGGAAAATAGTCACCTTAGAAGATAAATCTCTTAATTGCTTAAACCTCTGCAGCAGTCATTTCCTGACAAGCATTGCAAGAATCCGCTGTAGCTGTGGGGAATTATTATTCTGTTCACTTATACATTCCTAGAAACATGATCTGATATCATTTTTCATAAAAAAGTGGTATTTAGGAATAATAATGTGCACATCAGATCTGATTTTATTTTTATGCACATCAAAATTCCACTGCGCCAAACCCCTGCAGTCACCTATCATTACTGTAATTCTGGTTGGCTATTTCTCCCCTTTCACTGATGTGCACAGACCACTTCTCAATGATATTTTCATGGTTTGCAGAACATATCAAGAGTTAGCTGAGAAATCATTTCAACAGCAGACTTCCATTGGGAATGTCAATGAGCTAAAGGCATTTTGGACACACTTTCTGAATTCCTGCACTTTATTTTATTTGCAGAATTAAAAACATTTGAAGTAAAAAGCCATGATCTGTACCTGATAGAACAATAATCTTTCATCAGAGATCTATATATATTGAAAAGGCAAAGCTTCTGCTTTGAGGAGATTATAAAATTGGGTTCTAGGGCCCCATGAAATACAATCTGGAACTCAAATGTGCACATTTCTTTACCTTCAAACTTTTTGATACAAAATTTTAGAAGTTATCATTTACTGAACTTCCTTTACACTCCATACACTATTTTTTTTTACTATCTTGACATATTAAGTCAGCTGAAATTAAACGTTAAATAAAATTGTCTTGGTGGACTACTTAAGGTCAAAATGTCAACTCATTTTCCCCTACATAAATACAGTAACTTATAAATATATTAGGAATTATTAAATGACAATATTTCTTTTTTTATCAATAAATTTTTTTATTGGTGTTCAATTTGCCAACTTACAGAATAACACCCAGTGCTCATCCCGTCAAGTGCCCCCCTCAGTGCCCACCACCCAGTCAACCCTACCCCCCACCCTCCTCCCCTTCCACCACCCCTAGTTCGTTTCCCAGAATTAGGAGTCTTCCATGTTCTGTCTCCCTTTCTGATATTTCCCACTCATTTTTTCTCCCTTCCCCTCTATTCCCTTTCACTATTATTTATATTCCCCAAATGAATGAGACCATATAATGTTTGTCCTTCTCCAATTGACTTATTTCACTCAGCATAATACCCTCCAGGTCCATCCACGAAATGACAATATTTCTTAAAATAGCAATATACAAAGCTATTTAACTTCTCTCAATATTAAGGAAATATCAGAAAAGATAAAATGTAAATTAGAAGCCTATTCTTCAAATTCCTAGGAGAAGATGTTATTTAAAGAAAAGGAATAATAAGTGTCAACTTTAACTTCTGATTTTGAAAGAGAACAACTTCTTAAAATATCAGGATTTTTAGTTTTTGTTTAATGATGTTAATTTTAAAGAAATAACCTTAGAGACATCTCAGGAAAGAGAGATGTCACAATCATCAGAAAATAATCTGAACATTTCTTTTTAGTATTGCTATGTATTTTATTCAATTTATTCCTTTTCTTGTGTTTTCTAACCATATATTCTCTCCATATTTTGTCAAATTGAGGTTGTTATTATGAAGAGGTAAGAAAAAAAGCATGAAAGCTCCTTTTGAGGACAGAGTCAAAGTACTAAAGGGAAAATCAACCAGAGAAAGAAACCATCTGTTCTGTCCCTTACAAAAATGTAAAAATGGGTTTTCTTTTGCAATGAAAACATTAAAAAAACAGTTCTTAGGAAATCTAAGGTTCAACTTCAATAATTACAATAATATTTTATTTACAACTTCAGATTGTTATTTCAGTGTAGTAATTGACTTAAATATACTAAGTTCATATCCCTTCATTATGACTGGCATGTATAAAAGATAATTGAGGGAAGTTCTGAATGATTTGAATAGGAATTATCTTCATAGCTCAACAAAAGTAAAATGAGCAACAGGAACAATCAATGTCTAAAGCTCGTATCACATAAGCCTTACAGGTTTTTAAATTATATAATTATTTGGCCAGTGGCCATTCACAGAAAAAAAATTTCAAATTGTATCAAAATGCTTTTTGATTTAAGTTTGGGGGAGTATCTCACTGTACATACTATCTTGGTTATGCCCCTGTGTTACAGCATCAAATTCTCTGAAAATTGCTTAATTATATGTTGTTTCAAACTACTTGAAAAGTGAAAATTCTAACCATTTAATTTCCTGATCCAGTAGATGCCAAAACACTCATTACTTTCTTTAACTAAATGAATCAAATATATTATGCTTTTGCAAACCAATCATTCTCAACTCTAATTCTGTAATGTTCACATAGTCATCTGAAATTCTCAAAGAAATGATTTCACTGTAATGTATTTAAAATAAAACATATACCACTTCTACAGGAAATAGGAGTCTGTAATTATTTGAATGTTATTCAGGAGGCAAGGGGGGTTGCTAATAAATAGTTGCAAAAAGATTGTATATTTACTTTATTTAATCTTTCTGACAGTCCTGTGAAATAACAATAATAATATCCTGTGCATTTTCTTAGATGAGGTACTTAAGATACAGAGAAGTTAAATAATTTACTCAATATTCCATAGTCCTGATTAGAAATTTTAGCATTTTGATTTGCACATCTGTGCCACTGGTGAGGAATAATGGGTATAGGTAACTGCACGTAGTCAAGAAATGAAAATAATTCCAGACTGAATGACATAAAAACACTTCATTGCTTCAAGAATAATTCTGCTATCCATGTATTTTCTACTTCATGTCAAATATATTGACTGAAAAACTAAACAAGTAGCTGCTCATCACAGGCTGATAGGTACTCACATTCTCCTTTCATTCAGAGATCTCAAGTTCTCTGGTCCAGGAAGCAGGGTAACGATGAAGGATACGGGAGTCAGTAGGACACCAGTCCTGGACCTGAGGCTTACCAGTTGTGTCAAACTCGCTTGCTTTTAAGTTTTCCTAGTGAAAATTCCATCATCCTAAAGTGAAAATAATAATCAGATGCAGAGTGTAGATGTGAGAATTGCAAGAAATAGATGAATCACATTTCCAGTTAAGAATAAATTTAATTCTGCATCTCTAAACAGAGTTGCAAAAATTTAAGATCACATGGAAGAGATCTCTATATAGTTTCATCTAGTTTTTTATCACATATAATCAATTACTGCTACCATTTGAAAAAAAAAAAACAAATAAAATCACATTGGGCAAACTAATGAAGGTGTTTTCCAATGTGATATCCATAGTTTATGGTTGTGTACTGTAAGCTTGTAAAAATTTAAAGAAATCACTATTAATTGGTGAGATATTAGAAAAATAATAGAAATCTCCAGAAAATTTTTTATTTTTCTTTTGATTTAAAGAGTAGCCCAGGTTCTTGACTATTCATCATACTGTTGACAATAGTCTTTCAAGTTAAAATTGTAGTGAATGTCACTTTGTTAGGAAAATGGAATATGGCTCTGCTATAGTAGGGCCATGGGAAAACCAGTTCCTGATTATCATAAACTTATGATGTACATGGTCAACCACAACTGTGATCAATTATGTCCCAGTTTCTGTAATAAAAATGTATTATATATTGTACATTCATTATGTGAACTCTATATTTAAAATTTCTCAGAAAAAGTGATTATTTCATTTCCACCTTAAATTATTAAAATTTGAAATAGTTATAGTCAAATGTCACCTTAAAAATAAACTACATCAAATATTACATTCTCAAAGAGGCAAAACTATGGAGACAATAAAAAGATGGTTATTGGGGCTAAGGGAAAAGGATGAATAGATGAAGTGCTTTAAGGTACTAAAGAAGTAAAAAAAAAAGATTTTTAAGGCAGTAAAACTATTTTGTATGATACTATAATGAGTTACATATCATCATACATTTGTCCAAACCACAGAATATACAACACCAAGAATTACCTTTAATGTAAACAATGGACTTTGGGTGGTTATGATGTGTCAATATAGGTTCATCAATTGTGACAAACATCCACTCTAAATGAAGACTGTGCATGTATAGGGGCAAGGGGGATATGGGAACGCTGTGTATTTTCTGCTTAATTCTGCTGTGAATCTAAAACTGCTCTAAAGGGATCCCTGGTTGGCGCAGTGGTTTGGCGCCTGCCTTTGGCCCAGGGCGCGATCCTGGAGACCCGGGTTCGAGTCCCACATCGGGCTCCCGGTGCATGGAGCCTGCTTCTCCCTCTGCCTGTGTCTCTGCCTCTCTCTCTCTCTCTCTCTGTGACTATCATAAATTAAAAAAAAATTAAAACTGCTCTAAAAAAATAAAGCCTATTTCAAAAAAAATTAAGATAATCAGAAATGTTACTGTATTTTTTAATGTGGGAACCTAGCTCTGTGTATTAGGGTATTTATATCAAATAATTTGTATTTATATTTAATGTGCCTGAAATTTCAATTAAAATATAAATGGCCAAGGGTGCCTGGGTGGCATAGTCAGTTGAATGACTGACTACTTTTGATTTTAGCTCAGGTCAGAATCTCAGGTTTGTGGGGTCAAGCACCATGTTGGGCTGTCTGCTTGACATTCTCTCTCTCTCTCCTCTGCCCCTCCTGCTTATTCTCTCTCTCTCTCTAAAATAAATAAATGAGTCTTTAAAAAGTATATAAATGGCTAATGAACATCTAAATAAACTCATTCATTAGTCATCTGGGAAATGAAAGGTACTTTACAATGAGATATGTCTAAACATTAAGATGAAAAATAAATGGGTAATAAACTTTGGCATGAATGACCCTTAGCCCAAAAGTGTAAATTATTGTGACCATACCATTATTTTAATAGCCAAAATAATGAGAACCCCAATGTTCATCAAAGGTATATATATTCACATAATAGAAACTATATAGCAATGAGAGTAAACTAACTTCAACTATGCAAGAGTATGAATACCCATACATAACTTAAGCAAAAGAGGCCAGATTCCAAAAGAAATCGGACTTCATTATTCCATACTTATTATAAGCAAAAACAAACAAAAAACCTAACATACAAAGTTAAAAGTCAAGCTAGAAGTTTTCGTTGGTGGGAATAGTGAATGGAAGGACCATGAACTGAAGCTTGGGTTTCAGGTAATGCTGTTTTGATTTCTGTGATGCTACGCGACGGTGTACAATTTCTTGAGGTAAATCTTTATGGCATATCTATTTTCCCACATTAGCTGAATATGACAAAAAAGTAGGAGCACAGGAGCAAACCTGAAGTCCATTTCAAAGGGAAAATGATGGTATATTGTAATAATTATTCTTGTATTTCTATAGGTTACAGTATTAAACATGAAATAACAGTTTTTACATGAACACTTTCCAAAGTTCCCAATTTGATAAAAAATTATAAGAAACTAGTGATGGTCATAATGGAGACTTTCTTTTGCTGAGATACCAAAAGATCTAAATACAAGATACTACTCTCAATATTATTTTTCTCCACCAAATATTTTCACACATAAAAAATATATTTATAATAAAGTGTTTTAAGAATTTTTAAGGGGAGCTAAAAAGAAAAAAGATGGCCTTCAAGAAAATTTGACTTCTTAACTGAAGGACTATATAACAATGAGTATTATAAACTAAGTAGTTTTGTTTACACTAAGTTGTCAGTTTTAACTTGTCTTGTACTTTTGGAGCTGTGTCAATTTTCTATGGTCATTACTTAATTATCCAACAGGTTGTTAATTTCATATGTAATATATATGCCCCTCAAACTATTAGTAGGTGTCTTAAACTGGTTCCCCAGAAACAGATGCTGAAGAGAAGATTTATGAAAATATTATTTATTAGGAAAAGTTCCCAGAAAAAATCAGTAGGATAGTGGGGAAGTGGGACCAAGGAGAAATGTAGCTAGACAAGCCTAAGATATCAAGCCAAGTCCCACAGTGTCTAACTGTGGCTCAATCTGGCAGGAAGCTCTGGAGACACTATAGGAAGCACCTCATTGTAGCCTGGATCAAAGGCAGAGAGCTGCAGTATTTAAATACCCAGGTCTAAAACCTTTGGCTAAGAGCTGGCTTCAAAGGGCATATCTTTTTAAAACATTTCTGGCTCCCAATGTGCACAGGCAAAGCAATGGCAGCCTGAGGCAGTTCTCTAACAAAGATTCACAGATGCTGGCTTGGGAGTGAAATCCCAACATGAGCAGGTGTGCACTGTAAAGGGATTTGAGGGGATTCGGACAGAGCACCAACGGCATCTGCTACAGTGGGTTTGCTTTCTTTTAAAATCAAAGACGAAACAGAGTGACTGTTCACTTAGTTAAATGTCCCTTCACAAAACTTTTTTTTTTTTAAATCATGAGGATGAATTCATATACTCATTAAGTGTTTTAGGCATGTCCTCAGACATTATAGAAAAAAATATAGAAAAAGAAATAAAAAGCGTTAATAAAGCATTGCTCTCTTTCCTTCAGATTAAAATGTAGCAGGTGAGAAAAGAATAAATTGCAGAAATACAGGAAAAGTACACTACAAGGTGCCGTGGAAGGAGGAGAGAGCATCTATGCTTTCTCAACTCAATGGTTGGCTTCACAGAGGAAGCAACTTCTGATGGTGTTGATCCAGTGTTGGGGATTTCCATGTGAATACAGGAGAAAGATAAGCCATTGAGAGCCTTGGCAAGACAGTAGTAGAAGTGATTGTATGTATACTTCAGA
This sequence comes from Nyctereutes procyonoides, assembly GCF_905146905.1. NCBI lineage: Eukaryota > Metazoa > Chordata > Mammalia > Carnivora > Canidae > Nyctereutes > Nyctereutes procyonoides. Next base: position 61,707,523 of record NW_026575051.1, read on the forward strand.
CTGGCAGAGGATAGCTGATAGACTACGAGACAAGGCTAACATATTAGAAATTTCTGGAATAGAAAAAGAGAAATTTCTCTAAGACATTTTAAAAGACTACCATAAGAACAGAGGCATGGGATAGCAGTTAGAATATCAAAGCAATGACTATAGGAATTTAAGAATTGAGAAGTTGTTCTCATGTCTCCAGGCTGCTATAATAGAATACCATAGACTAAGTAGTTTATAAACACCAGCAATTAGTTTCTTGTGATTCTGGAGACTGAGAAGTCTAAAGTCAAGGCACTGGAAGACTTGGTACCTGGTGAGAGCCTATTTCTTGGCTCATATACAGCTGTCCTTACGTGGCAAAAGAGCACATGGGGTTTCCTTTATAAGGGATCCACCCTCATGACTTAACTCCCAAAGATCACATCTCCAAATACCATTACATTGCAGATTAGGTTTAAATATATAAGGGGAGGAGGGGGGTGGCCACAAATATTTAGCCTGTAGCAAAGGTAGAAAAGTTCAAAAAATAGTGAAACTATCTGATTATATGTTGTAAATAGAATTTGGATGTGAAGGTAATCCAAATGAAATCAAGGAACTGCCGTAAAAATTCTGAGTAATTTGAGTCAAAGATTTGAATGACTTGTGTGTGTCCTCAATGATGTGAAGAATACCTAGAAGTTAGTAAAGAAAGAAAAAAAAAGGCTAAAGAATGGTACAACTATCAAAAGATAAATTTAAAAAATACCCTGATAAAACTGAAAATGGAGGGGCACCTAAGTGGTGCAGTAGGTTAAGCATCAGACTCTTGGTTTTGGCTGGGGTCATGATCTCAGGGTCATGAGACTGAGCCCCCACAACAGGCTACTTGGATTATCTCTCCCTCTGTCCCTTTCCCTCATGCTCTCTCTCTAAAATAAATAAATAAATCTTAAAAAAAAAAAACAGAAAATGGAAAAACACATGCCAAAACTTATGAGATACAGCAAAAACACTTCACAGCAATAAATACCTACATCAAAAAACAAAAACAGGAGTATCTGGGTGGCTCAGCCAGTTAAGTGTCAGACTCTTGATTTCAGCTCAAGTCATGATCTGAGAATTGTGAGATTGAGCCCCACAGTAGGTTCTGTGCTGGATGTGGAGTCTGCTTAAGGTCCTCTCTCTCATGAGATGAACATTGAGTGTTAGACTATATGTTGGCAAATTGAATTTAAATAAAATATTTTTAAAAATAAAAATGCATAATAATAATAATAAAAATATCTCTTTCCCTCTCCCTCTTCCCCTCCCCCCAAGTGCACACATGCACACATGTGCTCTCTCTCTCACTTTCTAACAAGCAAAACAAACAAAACACAAATCTTTAACAACCTAACTTTACAATTCATGGAAGTAGAAAGAGAACAAGGCCCAAAGTTAGCAAAGGAAGAAAATAACAACCAAGTGTGGAAATAAATGACATAGAGACTAAAAAGACAATAGAAAAGATCAAAGAAACCAGGAGCAGGGAACATACAAAGAAGAAAAGACAATCTCTTTAATAAATGTCACTGGGAAAACTGGACAGCTACATGCAAAAGAATGAAACTAGATCACTAACTTACACCATACACAAAAATTAACTCAAAATGGATCGAAGACTTGAATATAACACCTGAAATTATAAAATTAAAAAAAAAAATAACAACATAGGTTGTAAGCTCATCTTGGTGAACTTTTTGGATTTGATACCAAAAGCAAAGGCTACAAAAGCAAAAATAAAGCAAGGGAGGCTACAAACAAAATCTTCTGAACAGTCAAGGAAACCATTAACAAAATGAAAATTCAACCTGCCAAATGGTAGACAATATTTGTAAATTATGTACCTGGTATGATGTTAATATCCAAAATATATAAAGAACTTATATAACTTAATAGAAAAAAAAACAATGTAATTTAGAAGTGGGCAGAAGATTTAAATACACATTTTCCCAAAGAAGACATATAGATGGCCAACAGGGACATTAAAAGATGCTCAATCAGTCTCACTACTCATTAGGGAAATGCAAATCAAACCACAATGAGATATCACCTATACCTGTTAGAATGACGATTATAAAAAAGTAACTAGTTTTGATTAGTATGTTGAAAGAAGGGAACACTTATGCAGTGGTGATGGGAATGTAAGTTGATCCAGTAATGATGGAAGTCCCTCAAAAAATTAAAAATAGAACTACCATATGATCCAGCCATTCTGCTTCTGGGTATTTATCCACAGAAAATGAAAACACTAACTTGAAAAGATATATGCACCACTATGTTCACTGCAGCATTATTTACAATAGTGAAGATATGGAAACAACCTAAGTGTCTATTAATGGATGAATGAATATAGAAAATGTGCTATGAGGGATCCCTGGGTAGCTCAGTGGTTCAGCGCCTGCCTTTGGCCCAGGGTGTGATCCTGGAGTCTCGGAATCGAGTCCCATGTCAGGCTCCCAGCATGGAGCCTGCTTCTCCCTCTGCCTGTGTCTCTGCCTCTCTCTCTCTCTCTGTCTATCATGAATAAATAAATAAAATCTTAAAAAAGAGAGAAAATGTGCTATGCATGTATACACACATATTCATACACAAATAATGGAATGTTCAGGCACAAAAAGAAGGGAATCCAGCCATTTATGTTAACATGGATAGACTTTGAGGGCATTATGTTAAGTGAAAAAATTAAGACAGAGAAAAACAAATATAATATGATCTCACGGATAGTTGGAAACTAAAAACAATAAAACCATAAAAAGATAACCCAAACTCATACATATAAAAAGCAGACTGGTGATTGCCTAAGGCAGAAGATAAGGAGGTAGGCTAAATGGGTGAAGGAAGTCAAAAGGTCCAAATTTTCTGTTATAAAATAAGTCATGGGGAAGTAATGTACAGCATAGTGATCATAATCAATAATACCCAATTGCATATTTAAGAACTGCCAAGGGAGGAATATAAATAATAGTGAAAGGGAATATAAGGGAAGGGAGAGGGAATGTGTGGGAAATATCGGAAAGGGAGACAGAACATAAAGACTCCTAACTCTGGGAAACGAACTAGGGGTGGTGGAAGGGGAGGAGGGTGGAGGGTAGGGTGAATGGGTGATGGGCACTGAGGGGGGCACTTGATGGGATGAGCACTGGGTGTTATTCTGTATGTTGGTAAATTGAACACCAATAAAAAATAAATTTATTAAAAAAAAAGAACTGCCAAGAGAGTTAATCTTAAAAGTTCTCATCACAAGAAAAAAATATTAACTATGTATGGTAACGGATGTCAACTAGACTTAATGTGGTGATCATTTTGCCGTATACACATACACAGAATCATTATGTTGTACATCTGAATTTGATATAATGCTATGTGCCAGTTATAACTCACTATTTTTTTTAAAGAATAGTAAAACCAGATACCATATCTTTCAGAAATAAGGAGCTTTGCACTAGGGAAGAAGAAAGAGCAGTAACTTTAAAGAAGCTGTGATGATCCAACTCATGTCATGTCTCAGACCTCGGATCAGCCTCCACATGAGCAATTAATAGAAGGAGGAGTATAGCTGGGAAGTCCCATGCTTCAGTTAGGGTATAACGGTGTAGTGAACAGAAGTGCATGGGAGCTTGTTGAAAAAGCAAGAGGATTCTTGGGGCCCATGAAAAAATTATGGAGGGAGTAGGGCTAGATAAGAATGAGTCTTGGGGAGGATACGTAGAGTAAGAACAAGAATCAGAGAGGGGCTGGGTAACAAAAGACTTACATTTGGGATAAAGCCCAGATAAATGCTATGATTGGAACTTACTGCCTTGGGATTTTATTTTTTTAGTTTTTTTTCTAAAGATTTTATTTATTTATTCGCAGAGACACACACACAGAGAGAGAGAGAGGCAGAGACACAGGCAGAGGGAGAAGCAGGCTCCATGCAGAGAGCCTGATGTGGGACTCGATCCAGGGTCTCCAGGATCACGCCCTGGGCTGCAGGCGGCACTAAACCACTGTGCCACCGGGGCTGCCCACCTTGGGATTTTAAATGAAATCTTTATGTACCAGCAGAGTGTGTAGGTGAGGGGGCTGGTGGCCAGGCAGTAAGAGGCAGATTGGGGTCGAGAAGTGAAAAGGGGGCATTGAAAAGCAAGTCAGTCATATATCATAGCATTACCCCTACCCTCAGATCATAGCAAAGGAATCAAGATTAAAAGGGCACTAACTGAAGTGATGATGGTGGATACACCAATTAGCAGTTTAGTATACTAAAATAGTAAAGTATATTTCAGTTATTTATTTTATGTTTCAGAGTTTACGTATCTGATCTCATCTAAAACAGAGTATTTTATGTTTTGTCGTATGTGAGGAGGTTACCAATTGTTATGCTGGATGAGAGTGGGATGAATCAGATTTCCAATTCTAAAATGGAAAGGAACCTTATGAGACGGGGGAGAGGGTACGGGCCACAGTGGACTGTTATGTGACAGTGTGGGGTAAGAGCTGCTTTGATGTAAGATAGGATTTTGGTGAAAAGTGGTTAAGATTTCTCCTCAGGCTGGATTTTTTTATGCTGTTTGGCAAAGTCTTCTCTTTCTTTTTCATCAGTCTGAAGTGCCCTTGACATTAAGGCAGACATTTAAGGCATGTTTTAAGATTTAAAAAAAAAAAATAAGTGAATAAAATTAAACAAAAACCAACAACACAAAGTTTGTTAGTGGAATCAGTCAAAATTCCAAACAGATCTTAGTACGTGCAGCCTGAAATTTATCCTAATAGTCTTTTTTCCTGGTAGCAATTGTAAATGACAGCTTCACTTATTTACAAAAAATGATTTTCATAAAGTAAATCTTTTCTCAAAATTGACTATTTATTCCTCATGCATCCATTCACTAGTACAAAAAAATAGTTCCTGAGTCTTTGACATGCACCAAGATCAGATTAGGCAATAGATCTACAAAGGTAAACCAGGAACACACAGTCCCTACATTCCCATTCCATACAGTTCAGCTAGATCAACTCCAGAGACACAGACACCAACTTAGGAAAAATCACACCAGTAGACAAACAGGTGAAAAATTTCTCAAAGATGATTAAAATATTTTAAAAATCCAACAATCTTTCATTTTCAAAATAGTATTTTCAACTAGATATATATAGTATTATATAAGTACAAATTTTTAAAATTCTTAATGCATACTTAAAATTTAATAGTCGCCATATACTGCTCCTAGTCAAATCTCTAATAACTTTAATGTTAAACCCAAACCGAAGATATTTTCTCTTCATTTCAAGGCTAACATAAATTTTCTCTTTATCTCTAGACGGTGCTCATACTTTAGTATGTAACCATGTTTTATTTCCTTATTTTTTATTTCTATGGCTTCCTCACAGTCATGAATCAATAAATGACTGCATAAAAATTCCATATTTCTTGACAGATGTGATTTTTATACTGGATAGAAGAAAGATAAACAGCATATACCAGGGGTGTAATTGCCAAAGTCAATTTAAAGGGGATGGGAGCTTTGGTCTCTGCTCTATCTGTATTATCACATTCAAAATATGGTAGCTAACAAAATGTATACTGATGTCAAACAAGGAAATCACTCCCCAGGCATTCCATTCCTTTTTATTTGCAATTGCTATCATTGTATCCTATATGAAATGGGTTCTGCTCATATAGGTGGATTTTTGTGATTTTTAAATATGAGTTCTGGCTTTATGACAATTGCCATAAAATGGCTAATGTGAAACATAACAAAAAATATTTTTAGTAGTGACATAGTTGCAGATTTTTTAAACTAATATTGAAAGTCTCAAAAGGTACAGTATTAATAAAGTCAAGTTAATGGTCTATGTGTTCATGTCATACTAATCCATTATGAACTGAGAAGAACACAGACAACACAAAATAAACCTTGCTTGAACTCGTGAGCCTGTGTGTAGTAAAAGTATTTTGTAGCTTCACTTTGTTATTGTACTTCATTTTGTATTTTTAGTTCTTCAAAAGACAGTTGATTAAGTAAAGTACTTATCGAACTTATGTATAGTAAATAAGTGTTTTAATATTTCATTTGAAAAATAGCATACCTCCACATACTTAGACTATTTCCCAAAGGTTACTCTGACATTATTCTCCATTTGCAGTGCTACCCGTACTTGTGATATAAACTCCTCATTTACCAGAAGACTGAATTTTCTGACTGAGAAGTTTTTATTGATAAGTAACTGTTAGGAACATTCATTTCTCTTAAGCCTGCTGTCAACTATAATCTACAAAAGCAAATTATACTTAAATTATAATGTTCAACAAAGTGAATTAAACCAAAAAAAAAAAAAGGCAGCCATCAATGAACTAAGCACAATGTGTTTTCTATTTTCTTGCTGACCAGTTAAAAAAAAATTTCTATTATTTGACTAATTCATGGCTTAAGCTATTTCTGATTTAAAAAGTAATTGTCAATCAAGTGTCTAAGCAGTTACAGTAATTGGAAAAAATGGGCTCTCTTTCCTCTATTCCATTAAAAATACCTTCCTGAAGCATAGAGCACTCATGGTGCAACATTTCCAACTTTGGGTTAGCAAGGAACCATTAATTGGATTTTTCACTCCTGAGATGTTTATATTGGTACATGTCTTATATAGACTTATACTCACATGCTGATTGGATATGCATATTCTCATATTTGTGAAATTATTATTACATAGGAGACTAAATGGATTCAGAGTCCTCATTTCAAACTCAACATGTTGTCAAATCTCCAATAGTATGCATGTATTTTAACCTCCAAGCTGGATTTTCACATTAAATGACAGACTTTGTCACTATAAAATATGACCACGATGAGCTCAACTGTCACTAATGCCAATTATGTGTATATTCACTTTCTAGACTCATCTACATATAATTAAATTTTAGATATGGAATTTTCTTCAATATTCCCATATTTTTATATAAGCTCCAAGAAGCAATATATTCAAAACTGAATTGGTTGTTTTAGATACACTTTATTTTTTTTTAAAGATTTATTTATTCATGATAGACATAGAGAGAGGCAGAGACACAGGAGGAGGGAGAAGCAGGCTCCATGTTGGGAGCCCGACGTGGGACTCGATCCCGGATCCAGGATCGCTCCCTACACCAAAGGCAGGCGCCAAACCGCTAAGTCACCCAGGGATCCCTAGATACACTTTAATCATATCAATTATTTTAAGTGTTTTAACTGGATGCCTACTAAAAACTAATAGAACTAGAAAAAGAATGAGATTTCTTTAATGTAGAAACAGCATCTTAACTAAGATCACCCTTCCTTTTTAATGGGTGGGATTCTATCAATATATGACACTCCTTTTGTTCAAAGTACTCCTTATTCTGTAAAGACCAAAGCAATTGTTAAGTCAAAGTTATGTATTTACCCACAGTTATGAAGATTTTCTGCAAAGAACACTGGCAGCCAGCTACATACTTTGCTCTATGAAAGTAGGTTTAGCTTCTGTTTCATGATCAAGGTCATGTGCTGTGAGTGAATACCACATGCCTATCAATTTTCATCACTAGTGAAGTGCACTTGCTCCCCAACTTTAGACTACATCAAAATATAGTTCATAAATATAAAAAAAAATCATCATGGGCAATAAAAAGGCACACATAATCTTTGAGATATAAGAGTTTGGCAAATATACTCCATTTTATTTTATATTAAAAAAAATCTTATGAGATATCTTCATATCATTACACCAATAAATAAGATAATCAACTTTCTAAAAGTCAGAGTAATTTTGAGATATAGTTCACAATGGAATATAGAATCCCTTATACATGACTGATTTTTCAATTGAGAAAATCTTCCTACTTTTATATATTTGTTGTAAAGTAATATATTAGAAACTATTTCGTAGTTTTCAAAATGTTATCTTGATGTATTTGGGTGCCAAGTGATGAGGAGGAAGAAAGGAAAGATGAGTTAGGCTGAAAGAGATTATATTTTCTTCTTTATCATTCAACTTGACCAAAATACACAAGAGTCATCTGGGATATTTCTAGTGTTTGGAACAATATGATTTGCATGCCTTAAGAGGGAGACAGAAATGTAAATGATACAGTTGGGTTAATCAGCATCATTGGAAATCTTTCTTTTTTTTTTTTTTTTTTATAAATTAATTTTTATTGGTGTTCAATTTACCAACATACAGAATAACACCCAGTACTCATCCCGTCAAGTGTACCCCTCAGTGCCCATCACCCATTCACCCCCACCCCCCACCCTCCTCCCCCTCCACCACCCCTAGTTCATTTCCCAGAGTTAGAAGTCTTTATGTTCTGTCTCCCTTTCTGATATTTCTCACACATTTCTTCTCCCTTCCCTTATATTCCCTTTCGCTATTATTCATATTCCCCAAATGAATGAGAACATACACTGTTTGTCCTTCTCCGGTTACTGTGGCCAAGTTCAAAAGGGGTGTTGCCTGAGTTCTCCTCTGGGATTTTGATGGAATCTTGTCTCACATTTAGATCTTTCATCTATTTTGAGTTTATCTTTGTGTATGGTGCAAGAGTGGTCCAGTTTCATTCTTCTGCATGTGGATGTCCAGTTTTCCCAGCACCATTTATTGAAGAGACTGTCTTTCTTCCAGTGGATCGTCTTTCCTCCTTTATCGTATATTAGTTGAGCATAAAGTTCAGGGTCCACTTCTGGGTTCTCTGTTCTTTCCATTGATCTATGTGTCTGTTTTTGTGCCAGTACCACACTGTCTTGATGAACACAGCTTTGTAGTACAACCTGAAATCTGGCATTGTGATGCCCCCAGATATGGTTTTCTTTTTTTAAAATTCCCCTGGCTGTTTGGGGTCTTTTCTGATTCCACACAAATCTTAAAATAATTTGTTCTAAGTCTCTGAAGAAAGTCCATGGTATTTTGATAGGGATTGCATTATACGTGTAAATTGCCCTGGGTAACATTGACATTTTCACAATATTAATTCTGCCAATCCATGAGCATGGAATATTTTTCCATCTCTTTGTGTCTTCCTCAATTTCTTTCAGAAGTGTTCTGTAGTTTTTAGGGTATATTTTGAGAACCATTTGAATGGTAAATGGTTCTCCAACCTTTTATTTTCAGGTTGTAGGTGTCCTTCTGTCTAAAATGAGTCTCTTGTAGACAGCAAATAGATGGGTCCTGTTTTTTTATCCAAGTCTGAAACTCTGCGCCTTTTGATGGGGTCATTAAGTCCATTCACGTTCAGAGTTACTTGAACTTCTTCTTAAAGGGGAATTTTAAGAGTCCCCCTTAAAATTTCTTGCAGAGCTGGTTTGGAGGTCACATATTCTTTCAGTTCCTGCCTGTCTTGGAAGCTCTTTATCTCTCCTTCCATTTTGAATGAGAGCCTTGCTGGATAAAGTATTCTTGGTTGCATGTTCTTCTCATTTAGGACCCTGAATATATCCTGCCAGCCCTTTCTGGCCTGCCAGGTCTCTGTGGAGAGGTCTGCTGTTACCCTAATATTCCTCCCCATGAAAGTCAGGGACTTCTTGTCTCTTGCTGCTTTAAGGATCTTCTCTTTATCTTTGGAATTTGCAAGCTTCACTATTAGATGTCGAGGTGTTGAACGGTTTTTATTGATTTTAGGGGGGATCTCTCTATTTCCTGGATCTGAATGCCTGTTTCCCTTCCCAGATTGGGAAAGTTTTCAGCTAGGATTTGTTCAAATACATATTCTGGCCCTCTGTCCCTTTCGGCGCCCTCGGGAACCCCAATTAAACGTAGGTTTTTCTTCCTTAGAGTGTCATTTATTTGCCTTAATCTGTCTTCATGGTCCCTTAATTGATTGTCTCTTTTTTCCTCAGTTTCCCTCTTTGCCATTAACTTGTCTTCTATGTCACTCACTCGTTCTTCCACCTCGTTAACCCTCGTCGTTAGGACTTCTAGTTTGGATTGCATCTCATTCAATTGATTTTTAATTTCTGCCTGATTGGATCTAAATTCTGCAGTCATGAAGTCTCGTGAGGCCTTAATGCTTTTTTCTAGAGCCACCAGTAGCTGTAGAATAGTGCTTCTGAATTGGCTTTCTGACATTGAAGTGTAATCCAGATTTTGTAACTCTGTGGGAGAGAGGGCTGTTTCTGATTCTTTCTTTTGAGGTGAGGTTTTCCTTCTAGTCATTTTGCTCAGTGCAGAGTGGCCAAAAACAAGTTGTATTGGAACACGGGGGAGTATCACTGGTCCGTCCAGCTGGTCTTCTGGGGGAGGGGCCTGCTGTGCTGATTCTCAGGTGTGAGCACTTGGGGGAGCTGCTCAGCCCCTGCCTGCTGCCGGGCTCAGCGGGGGTTGTTTACCCCGTGGGACCCAGGGAGGAACAGCAGCAGTTGCTATGGCAACTCTGGAAGCCTGGATTCAGCCTCCGCAGGAACTACGGGGCTCGGGGCTCTCGGTTCTCTGTCCGCAGGGCCTGGAGGCTCCGGGGCGGGGCCGCTGATCTGCTCAGCTCGGGGCAGGAGCGTCCTCGCTGTCCTGGGCCCTCCCGGCCTCTGCCTGTCCCGGGGGAGGCCGGATCCTGGGCTGTGTCCCGGCGCCCTGTGCTCCGGGGCCTGCGCTGTGGGATTCGCGCTCCCGCCCCGCAGCCCCCTCCCTGGAGCCGCTCCCGAGCCCCTCCGAGCTGCTCCGGTCGGTCCCGCCGTGCGCGCTGCAGCCCTTAGGGAGCTCGGAGCACTCTCCCGGGGCGCAGGTGTCTGTTAGTGTCCCCGGGAGCCCGAGGGCATCCCCGCCCTCCTGGGTCCTGCTCCAACTCCCTGCGAGCCCCTTTCCGCCCGCCCGGGAAGGTTGGTGCAGCTCCTGCTCCTCCGGGACGGGGCTCTCCTGTCCTGGGGACCCTCGCCCCGGCCTCAGCCCGGCTCCTCGCGGGGCCCCTCCCCCTCGGAGGCCTTTTGTTCCTTTATCTCTTTTTCCCCGTCTTCCTACCTGATAGAAGCGCGGACTCTTCTCCCTGTAGCGTTCCAGCTGGTCTCTCTTTACATCTCAGGCCGAATTCGTAGATTTTCAGGATGGTTTGAAGGTTATCTAGGTAATTTGGTGGGGACAGGTGATTTGGGGACCCTGCTCTTCCGCCATCTTGCCCCTCCTCCCATTGGAAATCTTTCTTAGGTTCTAATGAGGTGGCAACAAATTGCTTATGATATATTTGCCATCTGATCATATATTCATCAACAGTAAATTGAGAGGAATATAATATCTGCGCTTGAACATAAAACTTTAACTGGTTGCTGGTAAAATGAGAAGCTGAGCTTTCGATGTTCAGATAGGAAGCTAGCAGAACATATTTAGGATATAAAAAGCAGGTCTGCAGTTAACAGAGGTAAAGAATTTGGGAGAAAGCTGGTTCTAAGGATCACAGAGGCAGCAGTCCTTAAGTGGCCAGGATCAAGGAGATCGTAAGAGTTGAAGACAGGAGGTCATAACAAGCGATACGGAAGTCAAAGAGCCTCAGTAGTGAGCAAATCCTTGATCTCAGCTAGGAAGTTTTATAAATTTCCTTTTTAGGGCAAGAAGACATGTCCTAAGTTTCTTAGAACTCACCAGGCGAAGCATGTGTAACAAGATCAACAGACAATGACTGAATTGTCAGCCTAAAGAATCATGCTCGTTTTCTTATACAACCAACCTAGGTATATTTACATAAAACAAGAAATAATATGCTGGCACACTTATAGATATTTCCATGTCCCCCTTAAACAGAAATAAATCAATAGCCAATATAAACTCTCATTTGTTCTAGATAGAAAGCAAAAGCTTTCTTTTCTGGACTATTATCTCTTTGGTACACAGGCTGTTCTTTCTAGTCAGTTTTTTAAATCTTTTTTTTTTTTTTTAGAGATTTTACTTATTTATTTATTTGAAAGAGAGAGAGTGTGTGGGTGTGCAAGGAGAAGAGCAGAGGAAGAGAGACAAGCAGACTCCATGCTGAGCAGGGAGACAGACTGGGCTCAGTCCCACAATCCTAAGATCATGACTGGAGCCGAAAACAAGAGTTAGATGCTCAACCAACTGAGCCACCCAGGTTCCCCTCTTCTTAGATAGTTTTTTTTTTTTTTTCTAGAAATTGTAGGCATTTTTATTCAGTTAAGAGGTTTCCTAGATAGTTTTAAACAAATTATTGTTTCATTCTTGTTAGTGTATCTTCCTAAAGTTAGCATTTAAGGTTAGTCAGGATCAACTGAGCCCTACAGCGATTAGTTTTCCCAATACATGTACAGAGTATCTGAATGTCTATTTAGCTCTACTTTCAGTCTGTTCTTTTTGCTTAACTAGCAAAAGTAGGGTACATTACACTCAGCTTATTTTTGAAGTTGAGTAGTTTTCAGAACTCAAGAGCAATGCCCCATCTGGAATAACCTAAAAATGCAGTAATGCTTCTCAAACCCAACTATGGCAACCTGCTTTATTCATCACATATCTAACATCATAGAGACTCTACAAGCCTGAGGAAAGCGTTGTCAGTATTCCTCAAAGTCTGAATCACAAACAACCTGCATTTGCATCACTTGTAGGTCTTATTAAAAATGCACCTTTTGGAGGGATCAGTATTTTGAATAAAAATATGTCAGGCCTGTCCAGAGACTGCATGTTTAGGACAATTCTGCAAGTGACTTTATTTTATTTTTTTTTAAAGAAAGTTTTCTTTCTTTTTTTTTTTAATTTTTTTTTTTTAATTTATTTACGATGGTCACAGAGAGAGAGAGACAGAGACACAGGCAGAGGGAGAAGCAGGCTCCATGCACCGGGAGCCTGACGTGGGATTCGATCCCGGGACTCCAGGATCACGCCCTGGGCCAAAGGCAGGCGCCAAACCGCTGCGCCACCCAGGGACCCCTGCAAGTGATTTTAATACAAAGTAAGATTGATAAAAGAATTATGAGGTGGTGTTCTCAACCAATTCCAGATAAATAGGAATCCCTTTCAAGAGGGATTCTTCTCTCTACTCTCACAGTGTTTAGGGTCTCAAAAACAAGTTAGAATATCTAGAGCAGGGCAGCCCGGGTGGCTCAGCGGTTTAGCGCCACCTTCAGCCCAGGGCGTGATCCTGGAGACCCCGGATCTAGTCCCATGTAGGGCTCCCTGCAAGGAGCCTGCTTCTCCCTCTGCCTGTATCTCTCGCTCTCTCTCTCTCTCTCTCTCTCTGTGTGTCTCATGAATAAATAAATAAAATCTTAAAAAAAAAAAAGAATATCTAGGGCACCTTGGTTCAAGATAGTCTCAACTCAATGTTAAACAACAACAAATATTTCAACTTTTCTAGCCTTTCTTAATTTGAACTGTACCATCATAAGAGTGTATTTACACAGATTTAAGACAGTGCTTTTTTTAAATTTTTATTTATTTATGATAGTCACAGAGAGAGAGAGAGGCAGAGACACAGGCAGAGGGAGAAGCAGGCTCCATGCACCGGGAGCCCGATGTGGGATTCGATCCCGGGTCTCCAGGATCGCGCCCTGGGCCAAAGGCAGGCGCCAAACCGCTGCGCCACCCAGGGATCCCTAAGACAGTGCTTAAGCACATATACGGAAACTATGATCAGGTTAACAAAAAGCACTTACTGAGAAATCAGTGTATACATTTACAATGGCAACAGTATATCATTGATTTAAGTAATAAAATCTGGAAAATGTAGAAAGTCCATGATTCTACAAGTCACTATTACTAAGTATGTAAGCAAGAAAATCACTTTATAATTGTAACTTTTCAAAGCAGATCAGTCATTGAAAATTTGGCAAATGAATAAATGAGATGCAATATTTTTGAAAATTTTGATAGGGAAATGTAATGGGGATAGCAAACTATTTTAAAACAATTTTCATCATAAATTATTTCTAGTATATGATCATGTGTAAAATGTTATGATTTTATGATAGACATGCAAACATGTATATTCATATATGATTATATTAAAATGTAAAATATCCCCACCCTAAATGAAGGTTATGCTTTAGTTGTGGTGAAAAGAGTAAAATATGTGAAACAGAGAGGCATCAAGAGCTGGAGTGTAAAGACTTAATAGATTATTTTCAAGAGTGAAGATCTTCTAACTTTGGCAAAAATAGGTGATGAAAAGAATTAGGGCTGGTAAGACTTGCCTGACTGAAGAGACATATGGATTTGAAGGGGCAAAAGGGAAAGGATAGAGGGGTCCAGGAGATGAGAAAAGCATGAGCAAAGAGAGGATATGAATATGTACACTACAAAGATAGAAGCAGGTCCGACTAAAGTTAGTTAAATGTAGGTGAAGCGTGGGGAGAAAAGCAACTTAATCAAGTCATACTTGGGAAGGCAAGGCAGAGATGAATTTGATGTGGTAGGAAATAAGGTCATTATTGGATTTTGAACATGAAAGTAACAAGATCAAACTATTATTTTGTTAGTTTTAAAATACCCGTAATATATAGACAAACAGGGGAAACAAATAGGCCATCTTTGAAGTAATCTAAATATATGAAGCACTGAAGGAGAACAAGTAATTCAGATAAGTTTAAAGAAGAAGTAAGAAGGCAGTCCAGGTGGCTCAGCAGTTTAGCACCTGCCTTCCGCCCAGGGCCTGATCCTGGAGACCCAGGATTGAGTCCCACATCGGGGTTCCTGCATGGAGCCTACTTCTCCCTCTGCCTGTGTCTCTCCTCTCTCTTTCTCTCTCTCTCTCTCTCCCTGTGTCTCTCATGAATAAATAAATAAAATCTTAAAAAAAATAAAGAAGAAATAAGAGATAATTTTTATGTTTTTAACAGGGCACACAAAGGAGAAAGAATTTAACATAAGAAGTTATAGTCAACTTGAAGAATGGTATTACTAAATGTATTAGTGTTCTACTGTTGTAACAAGTATCACAAACTCAGTGGCTTAAAAACACAAATTTATTCTTCCTTTTATAATGAGCCTTATGATTATAATAGGCAGACTCAAATAATCCAGGATATTTTTTCACATCAAAAATCTAAACTTAATCACATCTAAAAACCCCTTTTGCCATGAAAGGTAATATATTCACAGTTTCCAAGGATTAGATATGGGCATATTTGGGTGGTCATTATTCTGGTTACTAGGCCAAGGAATGAAGATGAGAAAGATTAATGTTATTGAACCAGATACATAGTCTCACATACCTAATCTTATTTATCTCCCAAAATTTATAGGAAGAGAGAAGAAAAACTTCCCCTATAATGCTATAGCTGATAAGATGTAGAACTATGTTTGAAAGCAGTTTTATTTTACTCTGGAGACCATCTTTTTAATGGAAACATTGGGGATCATGCTTTAGAATTATTTAGGGGGAGTAGGCTGGGAATTCTGTTTTAAACATGTCGTTTTTGACATAACTATTATGGCAGTTGGAAATAAAAAACAAAAATGAAGTATCAAGGATGCAGATAGAAATTTAGAAATAATCAACAGAACTAATGATTGAAATCATTAGAGCAGATGGATAAGTAAAAATAATTTTAAAAGAATAATCAGCGCTCTTCAGTGAGTTAGAAGATGGGAAAGGAAGACCTTAGGGGTAGAAGGAGAACCAGGAGAGTAAGTTACTTCAGAAGGCAAAAAGGAAAACATATTAATGAAATAGAGAAAATCATATTAATGAAACAGAGAAAAGAGTGTAAAAGGTTGCCAAGAGGGACAGGGAGAGGGGAACTGAAGGAAGGCCTTGGCTTTTGGTAAGGAGAAAACAATATTTTGGATCATTAGTGTCTTGAATAAAATTATTTGGGTAATAGGTTATTTGAAGAAAAGAGATGCTTACATTTCAGTAAAGTTTAAGTTGCTGCCCAATAAACATTTTATCATTGAAGTACTATAAAAAAATTTTTAGATGCTATTTTTCTTGAAAAGAGAACATAATGTTCTATTTACATAATGTTCTATTTTTCAAGAATAAAGCAATATAAAATCTTTTCATAGATTTTTTTTTAATTACTGACTTGTACTCTAAATTCCCTAAAACCCTTCAGAATGGTGTGACTGGGCTCCTGCCTCTTGCCTATTCCCTTTGTACTCACTGCCCCACCGTGTTCTTCTCATTTCTCAACATCACTGATAGAGTAACTCTAATCTGTACAAAATCTCTCACTGGGAATCCAGCTCTCCAGGGCTAAATTATCTTTTTATTTCCCTCTGCAGAAACAATTTTATCTTCTACAACACTCTTCTTTTGCTATCACCTCAATGTATTTATATTTTCTGCTAGCAGGAGAAATGCTCATGAATCAAAGTGATTCTTTTCTCATTTTGATGGAATTATTAATACTTAGGCCCTGGATTTCATATGTGAAATGCTAAGAATCCTTCCAAGATTTAGCCACAAGTAATTATATTCTGTGATAAAACCTAAGATATTGTTCTCAAATTACAAAATTTAAATTAAAACTATCTAGAATACTAAATAATAGAATATATGAGTATGAACACTGCATATGAGTGTTTAAGGATAGGCACTGACAGAGAAATTTTTAAAATAAGTTTTGCATGTTGTTGCCATACATATACACACATATAGCATATAACATATACATTATATAGAACTATATCTTTAATTTTATATATAACACTATAGTCACATAAATTAAGATGCAAACACACCTCTTTTATTAAGATTTACTTCATTGTGATTCACAGACATCATATTTCTTACAAATTGAAGGTCTTTGGAAGCCCTGCATCAAACAATTCTACGGATGCCATTTTTTCAACAGCACGACTCAACTACTTGTCTCTGTGCCACTTTTTGGTAAATCTCACAGTCTTTCAAACTTTTCCATTATTATTATATGTGCTATGGTGAAATGTGATCAGTGATGTTTGTTGTTACTATTGTAATGGTTTTGGGATGCCACAAAATGTGCCCATATAAAACCACAAACTTAATGGATGAATGTGTGTGTTCTGACTGCTTGACTTACTGGCTGCTTCCCCATCTCTCTCCCTCTCATGGGGCCTCTGACAAAGCAATATTGAAATTAAGCCAGTTAATAACCATACAACAGCCTCTAAGTATTCAAGTGAAAGGAAGAGTCACATATCTCTTACTTTAAATCAAAAACTAGAAATAATTAAGTTTATTAAGGAAAGCTTGTTGAGAGGTGAGACAGGCCCAAAGCTAGGTCTCTTGTACCAGTTAGCCAAATCATAAATGCAAAGTATAAGTTCTTCAAGGAAAATAGAAGTGCTACTTTAGAGAACACACAAATAATAAAGTGAAAGAGTCCTATTGCTGATATGGAAAAAGCTTTAGTGGTCAAGATAGAAGATCAAACCAGCCACAACATTCCCTTAAGCCAAATCCTAATGCACACAAAACCCTGAAGGTTCGGATGCCTGGGTGGCTCCGTGGTTGAGCCTTTGGCTGAGGGCGTGATCCCAGAGTTCTAGTACCAAGTCCCACATCAGGCTCCCTGGAGGGAGCCTGCTTCTCCCTCTGCCTGTGTCTCTGCTTCTGTCTGTGGTCTCTCATGAAGAAATAAATAAAATCTTAAAAAAAAAAAAAAAAAAAAAAACGAAAACTAAAGGTCTTCAATTCTATTAAGGTTGAGAGCTGAGGAAGCTGTAGGAGAAAAGCTTGAAGCTAGCAGAGGTTGGTTCATGTGGCTTAAGAAGCTATCTCCATAACAGAAAAGTGCAAGGTGAAGCAGCAACTGCTAATGTAGAAGCTGTCGCAAGTTATCCAGAAGATCTAGCTAAGATAATTCACAAAGGTGGACATCCTACATAACAGATTTTCAGTATAACTGTAATAGCCTTCTATTGGAAGAAGATGCCATCTAGGACTTTCATCACTAGAGAGAAGTCAATACCTACCTTCAAAGGACAGGTTGACTCTCTTGTTTAGGAGCTAATACAGCTGGTGGCTTTAAGTTGAGGCCAATGCTAATTTACCACTGAAAATCCTAGGGCCCTTAAGACTGGTACTAAATCTACTTTGCCTGTGTTCTATAAATAGATCAACAAAACCTTGATGACAGCACATGGTTTGCTAAATATTTTAAGCCCACCTTAAAAAAAAAAGATTCCTTTCAAGATATTACTACTCATTGACCTAGTCACTCAAGAGCTCTAATGGAGATGTACAACAAGATTAATGTTATTTTCATGCCTGCCAACACAACATCCATTCTGCAGCCCATGGATCAAAGAGTAATTTCAACTATCAAAATGTATTAAGAAATACATTTAGTAAGGCTATACCTGCCATAGATAGTGATTCCTCTGATGGATCTGGGCAAAGTAAATTGAAACCTTCTTGCAAGAATTTACCATTCTAGATTCTGTTAGGAAAATCCATAACTCATGGGAAGAGTAAAAAAAAAATATATATATCAACAATAATAGGAGTTTGGAAGAATTTGATCCCAACCTTTACAGATGACTTTGAGGGGTTCAAGACTTCAGTGGAGTAACTAAATGTAGATGGAGTAGAAATAGTAAGAGAACTAGAATTAGAAGTGGAATCATTAGAAGATGTAACTGAATTGCTGCTATCTCATAGTAAAACTTTAACAGATGAGTTATTACATCTTATGAATGAGCAAAGAAAATGATTTCTTGAGATGGAATCCACTTCTGGTGAAGATGCTGTAAAGATTGTTGAAATGACAAGGGATTTAAAATATATACAAATTTAGTTGATGAAGTGGCAAGGTTTGAGAGAATTGACTCCAGTTTTGAAAGAAGTTCTACATGTAAAATGCCATGAAACAGTATCACTGCTACAGACAAATCATTCATGAAAGGAGGAGTTGGTCAATGTAGCAAACTTCATTATCTTAATTTGCCACAGCCACCTCAGCCTTCAGCAACTACTCCCCCCCACCTCTGCTCGCCACCCCCCCCCCCGCCCCCCGCATCACTCAGGGGCCATCAATAGAGAGGCAAGACGTTCCACCACAAAACATAATGACTTTAAAAGCTCAAATGATAGTCAACATTTTTTAGATAAAGTAGCTAAAAGCTTAAAAGCTTAAAAACTTTTAGCTAAAGGTAGTAAAGTATTTTAAGGTATGTGCTTTTTGGGGGGTTATGCTCTTGTAAACTTAGTAAACTACAGTATGATATAAACATAACTCTTACATGCACAGAGAAGTAAAAAAAAAAAAAAGTCATTTGACTCACTATATTGCAGCATTCACTTTATTTCAGTGTTCTGGAACCAAACCCAACTCATAGTATCTCCAAGGAGTATCTGTATTTCAATTCTTTCTACAGTGATTCATAGAATTAGTAATCTTCAGTCCCAAATCTCTTTTGAATTCTGACAAGATTCTTCTAAATTTCATTTAGAAGAAATGGAGACTGATGTCAGAAAAGAAAATGTGAAGAAAAGGTAAAAAGCAAACAAACAAACAAACAAACAAACAAAAACCCCAAGAAAGTACCTGGCATTCTAAATACAAAAATATATTATAAATAAAAAATAAAAACATTACCATTGGCCTGGAATTAAACTAGAACTCCTCCTCCCCCGCTTCCCCCAAAGACATTTCCTACAGATTTAACAGAGTAAAGGAGAATAATATCTGAGCAAAAAAGATAATTTATTACATGGTAATGGTGATATAAGGTATTGGTTGGTGAAAAATTTTTTAAGTCATCCTTCAAATTATATCCTAGATCAATTATCATACAATTCAAACTTCATAAATACTAATGTAATATAAGAAAATATCTAATTTTAAGGCAGAAATAGTCTTCCTAAGCAAAAAGGCATTGAAAGAAAGTAAAATAGAAAATTCAGATTTATTTAAGATTTATTTTTTTGGAAGAGAGGGCATGCATGAGGTGGGGAGGGCACAGGGAGAGAATGTTAAGCAGGCTTCAACCCCAGGGTGGAGCCAATGAGGGTCTCCATCTCATACCCTATGAGATCATGAC
The DNA here is from genome assembly GCF_905146905.1 of Nyctereutes procyonoides. Classification (NCBI taxonomy): domain Eukaryota; kingdom Metazoa; phylum Chordata; class Mammalia; order Carnivora; family Canidae; genus Nyctereutes; species Nyctereutes procyonoides. The sequence goes on from NW_026575051.1 coordinate 61,727,422, forward strand.
CCAAGCAGAAACCAAGAACAGGACACTTACCCGAAAGAACCACTCAGGTGCACCTCAGCAGATGTGACTACATATTTTTAACTGTCTGTACCTCTTCAAGTAACAAACTTTAAAATATCATTTGCCCCAAATATGATAAACAAAGTTTACTATTCTCATTATGTGAAGGTCTCGCACAAATCAAATCTAAGCACTAAAACCCAAACAGAATAATTGGGAAGGGACATGAAAGGTGATTCATGGAATTTTTTTTAAAAGATTTTACTTATTTATTCATGAGAGACACAGAGAGAGAGGGGTAGAGACATAGGCAGAGGGAGAAGCAGACTTCATGCAGGGAGCCCTATGTGGGACTCGATCCCAGGATTCCAGGATTCCAGGATCACGCCCTGGGCTGAAGGTGATGCTAAACCACTGAGCTACGGGGGCTGCCTGATTCATGGAATTTAAATATGTAACAAGTATTAAAAATTTCAGTCTCAATAATAATAAAGGAGAAGCAAATTGAGATAATAAATAAAAATGTTCAATTATCAAATTTAAAAAGTTTTATTCAACTATTATCTAAATTTGGAAAACCTAAAGTAGCATTTGTCCTCTTATACACTGGCAGAAAGACTTTATTGTCAGATATTTTGGGGAAAATAACTTGAATATCAATCCTTTATATTAAGTAAGCTATAAATTCACATATGATTACATGCTAAGGTATTTTTAGTAGCTCTATTACCATATTTTGTGCTGTGTAACAAATTACCAAAAATTGGGATGCCTGGGTGGCTCCATGGTTGAGCATCTGCCTTCGACTCAGGGTGTGATCCTGGGGTCCCGGGATCAAGTCCCGCATCAGGCTCCCTACATGTAGCCTGCTTCCCCTTCTGCCTGTGTCTCTGCCTCTCTCTGTGTGTCTCTCATGAATAAATAGATAAAATCTTTGAAAAAAATTACCACAAATTCAGCAGCTTTGTAACACTGTTTAATAGCTCACAGTTCTAAAGGTTAGAGGCCTGGTGTGTGTAGGGCAGAGAATCCAGCCACATGCCACGGTTGAAACCAATGTGTCCTGAAGGCTGTGCTCCTTTCTGGAGGCTCTGGGCAAATTCCACTTCTAAACTCAGCAATGGTTTTGATAGGATTTGGTTGCTTGTAGTTATAGAACTGAGGACCAACTTTCCCATTGGCTGTCCCTAAATCTAGCCAGCTTCTAGAAGCCACTTGCATTCTGTAGCACATGACCCTCTCCATCTTCAAGCCGACAACCATGCAGAGACTCCTTGTGCTTTTAAAGTCTTTGATTTCTTCCTCTGCCACCAGTCAAAAACAAAACAAAGCAAAACAAAACTCTGCTCTTAAAGGGGCTCATGTGATTAGAATACGCCCACCAGGATAATCTCCCTACTTGAAGGTCAACTGTGGCAAATACATAACAAAATCCTGGGGATGATAGCTCATTATTTTCACAGGTTCTAGCAATGAGGGCATGGCATTGTGAAGGCCACGTTTAGAATTTGGCTTGCCACAACAGCAGCGTTTTCAGTTGTGCAGAATTAGAAAACAAGTTGGTGAGTAACAGTGGAATGCTTCAATCAATAATCATGTATCTGTATTTTACATTATGAGGCAGCCACCAAAATTGATGCCTTCCAGTAATAATTATTGCCTGGAGAAATTAAGGCATGATGTTAGAAGCAAAAAGAAGAAAAAACATCTTAAAACATATGAAGCCAAGATGTTACAATTAAATTTATATCCATAGTTCTTTTGACTTATGGGCTCTTTTTAGAATCTAATAAGAATTATAAATCTTTTCTCCAAGAGAATATATACATATACAAATATTGATTATAATAAAGATTGTCCGTAGAGTTCCTAGAGGTCCCAGATTGTCAGAAGGTAGAGGAGGGTCAATAAGGTACTCTCCAAACTGAGAAGACGCTATGAGACCAAAAAATGATGCAAGCCATCCCATACCATTTATACAGTTTTATCTGGGGGGAAGAGGGGGGGGAATCCCTGTGGATGGATCACTGGGCATCATGCAGCTATTCTATGCCCACTCCAGACCTCAATCCACAGCTTTTATAGACTGAGAAGCACTATAGTGAGGTCAAAGGTAGTTACCTGAAGAGGTCCTACCTGTACACCAGTCATCTCTACTAGTTATCTAAGGTGGCCTCCTATGTATGCTACTAGGGAAGATCAGAACAAGCCTTCTGTGTTCCTGCCAGAGCATATACTAACCTCCACAGGGCCTGGAACATGTAGCTCCCAAGGAGGTCATTGCACAAACACAAACAAGATAGAGGGCCAGACTCAGTATTGTTAGCACTCCCACACAATAAGAACTCTTAACTAATTGTATATAATTCTAAAGGTAGCACTAAAAGCAATACATTCTCCTATCTTCGCTTTAATAATTTACTGTATATAGTACCCCATTCTGTGTTCCCGTAGGTAGTCTTTTATCATGTTCTTATCACTATTTCTGAGAATCCCTAGGGAAGGCTTACATATTCCACCAATCTCTCCTCATTATCCCTTTCCACCTTTTGTTCTAGACCACTGCTCCCTGCTTCTTGGTGCCTAGTAACCAATTTTTTTTGTGTGTTCAGTGGTAGCTATGTCTTCAAAACTAATGAGCCCAAATGTGAAAAGAGTCTCCTTCCTGAGTTCCCTCAAAGCTCAGTTAACATAGGCCATAAAGTGTGGCTAAACTTTATAAAAGGCCACATTATATAAATATGCTACAGAGCAGAAAACAATAACCCAAAGCTAGATGTCAGATACTCTCTTCCACAAGTTATTGGCCATACATCTGTTCAGGGCATCCTTGACCTGGCATTTCATAGGCGATCTTGCTCCTGAGACTTGCCTGCAAATATGTTGGAAATGAGTCTTATTTCTCTGAAAGGAGTCTCCTTAGGCATGTCCTCTTTCTTCTAGGATACAATATGCCCCTTGGCCTTCCCTAAAGGAGCTCCTCTCTCCTTCCAATTCAAGATTCATTCCATTTTATCTTGTCTCATTTCTTGACCAATGTCGCATAATATTCAAAGACTATGGTTAAGAGGAGTTAAACATAATAGTCAATGATCAATTTTCCACATTCTTGGTTATTCAGCTCATCAGATGGCCCATTCAGCAACACCGTCAGTCTAGTCATTGTAGTTCTATATCCAACCTGGTTGAGTTCCACTGGGTAGTCTAATCCCGTCAAGGCCAAGGAAAGAAGTCTGCTGCTCTCTCCCACTAGATGCATTGGGCTTAGAATACAGGGATGTGGGCTCTTCCTTCCCCAAAACAGTATTTCTCAGAGACAGTCCACCATAAATAGAAGTCAGAAAAAATTCCACAAGCTAAGAATTCACTAAAATATATTCATCTAACAAATTGGACTAAATAATATAATCTGTGGAACAGCCTCAAACCTCCTATTTGGATTACTTAACTTGCTCAAGATATCCTCTGGAAATCTGGAGGCCTATCCAAGAAAAATCTGTCTACAATGGTCCTGAGTAAGAGGCTCTCCCAAAAAGGTTCCTTTCAGAGTGAAGGCAGGGCCTACGCCAAACTTGAGTTTCCATCAAATATAGAATCAACACTTTAAGAAAGTGGTAGTTTTCTGAGACAATATTCAAGAAATCCAAATTCCATCTCCAGGAAAAATAAAAGCATAATGACAATTTCAAAGCAGCAGTTTATCTTTGGTCCAAACACATACTCATCCATTTATAAAAATATACTACAAGAAAAGACAAAAAAATACGGATGTTATTTTATGACTTTTAGTTTGTATGTTTCTCTTATTTTATACACTTTATATATTATGGTCACTTTAGAATATATTGTCAAAAATAAAATTCATACATATTGAATCCAGTTTGATCCTTATTATAAATTAAATAAAGTAAATTATTATTTAATTATATTTAATTTATAAATTAAATTATATTTAATTTATAAATGAAATTATTAATATGTTTTCCTGATGATAATTATTCTTCCTAGGCTAAATTATATTTTCATTATGTTTAAGCTGAAAAACACTGATTTTATTCTAATGTGAACAAGAACAATTTCAGGAGAAAAAAGAGAACTCTGAGATCTAAGGTAGTTTATTATTAGAAATATCTAATAATTACTCAACTATCTATAATAAGAACTAAGAGTGGCCAAACAGTAAACCCAGACCTAGTGGAGATAATTTATTAACTATATATTGGCATGCTAAATATAACTGCTCTGTGCTTCAATTAATGTGACAACAGGAAGATGAGACTCTTTACCTACTTTAGAAACTTGTTTTGAGGAAGAGATTATTTAAATATAGGCTGTAAATAAGCTGTTAAAATAACAAGAATATGAATAAGTTCAGCCAGCTGAGCAACAGAAAATGCAATCAGTAATGAGTGACTTACTGTTTACATGCTTACTCTTGATGATGGGCATTTAACACTCAGTTAAATTTAACATGGTGGTTTCTTAGTATGCTAAAGGGAAGATGGACTTTAATTTAAACGAGCTCACTAACTTGCAGGGAAAACCACTGTAGAATCCATCTAAAAGAGTGTCACTTTTTTAAAATCATGAAGCTATCAAAATATGAGAGAGGACACAAGAAAGAGGATTCAATGTGGCTGGACCTCTCAAGAAGGTTTATATTCTAAGAAACATGTAAGGGTACAATTATAAGTTCTTTTGTAGTTATCATCTTACTTTTTTATTTCCATCCCAAAGGTCCAGTTACTAAATAAAGTCAAGAGGTTGGTTGTTCAGGAGTTGGCCCTGAAACAGGTAAGGAGCTGAGCAGGAGAATGCTATGAGAGCAAGCCCCATTTCCAGCATGCAAATAGTAGCAGGTAAATCTAAACATGGATTGGTTTAGATTAGAAACACGGGATGGAGTAGGGGAACAATCTGTTGGAGAAACATTCAACACCAACGTTCAAGAATAAAGAGTTGAAAAATAACCTCCTGAATTTAAATGATGCCAACCTTCCAGTTCCAATGAGCCTGCTGATTTCCGTAGCCTTAATCACTACGAATATTAATATTTCATATAACAGATTTGTTCATGGAAAAATGACAGGTTACGATCCTTCTGGTTTGGTCTCAGTTTCTCATTTCAATGAAAGCTTTCCTTTTTTTTAAGATTTTATTTATTTATTCATGAGTGACACAGAAAGAGAGGAAAAGACATAGGCAGAGGGAGAAGTAGGTTTCCTAATGGGGAGCCTGGACTCGATCCCAGGACCCCGGGATTACAACCTGAGCCAAAGGCAGATGCTCAACCACTGAGCCACCCAGGTGCTCCTCAATGAACGCTTTCAACAAAAGATCATTTCCACATCTTGTGAGACGACATCTCTAAATAAGGCCCTAAGTTGGCATGTGAACTCAGAGTTCTCTTAACATATTAAGTCATCCTAATATATTTAGACCTCAAATATAGATCAGGTCAACAGCTTTATCTGAGGTTTTACATGTAAAACTACAGAGTCAATAGTTTCTAAATACAGCCTGTCGACGTCACAGCAATAAAGAGCACTACATAGACTTGAGTATTGGGCCTTCCTACATTTAGATACACTGGTCATCATCAAGTACTGGGCTGAACTTGTGGCATAATTTATACAATATCAGAATTGAAATTATGAAAATAAACTGTTACTAAAATAGAAGAGTTAGAAAGCAGGCATACTCCAGTTGGGATGCATTCTCACGCACTGGAAAAAAACACTGAATACCTGTACTTTCTATTCTAACATTTAGGACAACTTAGAGTGTTCACGTGAGTCTCTGTTCACAGTGTGCCTTTTATTATAGAAGAAGCCAATTTTGTCCTACTCCTATTATAACTCCATTGCCCAGCATATTGTAGGTGAATTATTAATGAAGGAAGGAAGGAAGTATATGTGAGTGCACATATAAAAGAATTATCTGGTGTTTTGTTTGTTGCTGATCTATATAAAACTTTGTTGTTAGCCAAATTTGCCTTATTTCCTCAGCTTCCCTCCTTCTGCTTGTTCTGATCCATGTAAATTATTTTATTTCCTTTACAAAACCCTAGTGTTCTGTGTCTTTCAGGAAAGGAAGCGGTATCAAATATTTACATTTTAATATGAAAGTAAGAAAATCCCTCTTGGTTTTCAGTAATACTGCTAAAACGTGGAAGAAAAGAGGTTTTCACAGATAGGACTTTCTAGCATCAATAGTCAGTGAGGGGTGAAGTGAACACAGAAACTGATAATTCCAGGAAAGAATCAAGACATTTCTCCCTCCTAATGACTTGTTTCCACAGAAGGATGAAAATTTTAAAACAATACTACTTTTGTGCTAAAGTTTGGGTTGCCCTCAAGATACAAACAACCACTTAGCAGATGCCCAGAAGTATCCAATCTCCCATCCGAGTACTAACCAGGCCCGACCCTGCTTAGCATCCGAGATCAGACGAGATCGGGCGCGTTCAGGGTGGTATGGCCGTAGACAGTATCCAATCTCAAAACAGTAAATTACAGTGTGTCTCTTCTTCTTTATTCATGCTGAAATCCAATAGAACTCTCATTTAAAAAAAATATTTAAATTAAATTAATTAACATGTAATGTATTATTGGTTTCAGAGGTAAAGGTCAGTGATTCATCAGTGTTATATAATATTCAGTGCTCATTACATCACAGGGCTCCTTAATATTCATCACCCAAGTACCCCTTCCTGCACCCTCCTCCCCTCCAGTGATCCTCAGTTTATTTCCGATGACTAAGTCTCGTATGGTTTGTCTCCCTCTCTGATTTTGTCTTGTTTTATTCTTTCCTCTCTTCCCCTATGATCCTCTGTTTTGTTTCTTAAATTCCACATATGAGTGTGATCATATGATAATTGTCCTGGGTCTCTAGGATCACGCCCTGGGCCTAAGGCGAAGCTAAACCACTGGGCCACCGGGGGCTGCCCTCCTATTTCTACTGTTAAAGGTAAAATTCCAGCTGTGAAATTCATTATAGTTCAAATTGAATCCTTCAATCCAACTTTGTCTGAATTTTCCCCTCCAAATCCTGGTCATTTCTCTTTACCTTTGTATGTTACCACCATGCCTAGGAATGAAGACCTCTCCACCTGCCACCCACTACTATTACTAGCAGTGGAATCTCAGTTAGATACATCCCCCTCTGGCCCTTAAGATCAGGTTCCCCCATAATGCAGACAATTGTCATTGGACGGTATCCACATTAGTGAGCTAACAGAACAACCAGAAGTCTTTAATGAAATCAAACCTTAAAAAAAAAAAAATGAAATCAAACCTTTTCCACTTAATATCACTTAAAATGAACTACTACTCTGAAGAAATGAACTAAAAGAAAACTTTGTTTTCAGACTATTCCTTTTCTCAAGAGCTCTATTCTTTATGGTTTCCCTGCCTGCAACCTGTGACTTGGAAGGTTTCAGGAAGATTAGGAAATGATCTGATGACACACTGATGCCATAAGCAAGAGTCTAGTACTTGTCAGTCAGCTAATAAATTGCCTTAGCAGGACAAACCTTGCATAGGTGAGTGTTTGGTTGTTGTTTTTGAAGATGGCTGGAATTGCTTTGAGAGAAAAACAGTTGAAAAAGATAGAGGAGATAATTCATAAATCATAGGTCCTAGAAAGGAAAGAAAACTAAAATCCATAGAAGAGGTAGAAGAAAGAGCCTTAGACAAGAGGTGGCAAAGCTCTGTTCTAACAGATGAAAGGTGGGCAAGATGTAGTAATACTGCAGGGGAAGTTGTGCAATCATATCTGGCTGTTTCTGTGTGCAAAAGAATATGAGGTCCCTGAGGAGTCTGGCTGCTAGTTAAAAAACCCATATGTGATTTTTCAGATGTGACCATAGGCAATTACAAAGGCTTTGCCTTTCGGGCCTCACAGGGGAAGATGCCCTCCCCACAGCCGACTTGGTGCAGAGCCAAGGCAGTGCAGTCTCCGAATGGAGCTGCAGTCATGGACTCAGGCACCTCTGGCCGCTCATGTTCTTCACATCTTTACATTCCCAGGTCTCTTTATTTGAGGCCTTGAGCAGAGGTCTTAAGATCACTCTTTCCTACTGACTTAGTAGCCAATACTTTCCCACATCACCTCACACTCCCCTCAACCCAGGGTCTATAAAACTAGAGCCTTTTTTTCTCTGCTCCCTCAACAATTAGACAACCCCCAGGTCTGTGAGGATCCACCTTATTCTCCAACAGTGCGCCTTTCCATGAGGGCAAAAGGAACAGGGGGTGCTGGCATTTTTTTTTTCAATTTTAACCTCTTGCTTATACCATCACAGTAAGGGATTAAAGGTTTAACTCTTTAATTTCAGGCTTGTTGCTTTAATTGGCTACTCTGCCTCCTGACAGCCCAGCTCTCACCTCCAGGTCTGCTGAGTTCCTGACAGTCTCTTCTGAGAAGCTTGTCAAAAGTTCTGACTTCAGAGTCTTATTTCTTCATTCCCAGCCACCATGTGCTCTTGAGCAAGGTGCTCTATATATCTAAACCTCAATTTTCTCACCTATAAAATAGGGATTAAAGAGAGATAACAACCAATCTTTATATAGTTACTATGAGGATTAACTGATGTGGGGCATGTAAAATAACACTGGAAAATTCGGGATACGAAGTTGAGTTGTTTGTACATTGCTAAGCAAATGCTGTAAATTTTGTTTCTTTTTTAAGTAATCTATGAACATGGTAAAAAAAAACTGCAAAGGAAAAATATGTATATAAGCTAAGGATAATTCTTCCTTCTGTTCCCTACTTGCCCACTAATAACACATTTTTGGTGTAATCCTGCAAATTTAAGTGTTACTCATAGGTAGGCAGAACTCAATCTCCCCAGAATGCAAATAAAATATCTACTCCCCAGAATGTAAATAAAATATCTAATTATATAAATTTAATATGCTATAGCTAATGTGTATCCTTGATTAGTTCAAATTTTTCTTCACCAATTTAATATCATTAAATGAAAATACCCACAATAATTCTAGAGTCTGAGTATGCTTTTCTACATATCACACCTTGCAGGTAAGTTATATTAGCTTCTTGAGAAACAAATGCCAGCTTTTCCTCTGAAATATGTGAAACTTTTCTAATTACCCAGAGCAGTCCTTTATGTTCTTAAACAGTAAAGCCTTAAGCGAAAGGAGTAGGGAAATTTATCAATTATGTTTCCAGAAAAGGCTTTAGTTTTAATTCCTAAGGTGATATGGATTCTCAACTAGCCATTATTACTAGGAATTATCAGTTTGGTGCAATGTGAATGCTTTTTGTTTTTGAGTACCCAGTAATACTGTTTGAAATCAAAAAGAGAAAATAGATTCATAATACAAATTAAAGAAAGTAATTCATTTTTGAATAGCTTATCTTCCATTCCTAAGTAAAATTACTAGAACAAATGATATTTACCTGTAACATTTTTGCCTCTGTCTTGAGAGATCAGTGAGGAGCTGAAGTAAGTCAGCCCCAACTCTGGCCTCCCTTGCTGGAGCCCTGTGGAAGTTCTAGACTTTGCATTTTGGCAGGACAGCAAGTCATTCTTCCTCCTCAGAACTCATTATACTTACCTCATTATACTCTTTTCCTTTGTTTATGTCAATCTCCATAAGACACTCAAGTTGTCCTCTAGATCTCACTCCACACTGCTCTGTGCATTCCCACTTCAATCCACTATCCCTTCCCAACTGTTTGAACTTTTGCTCTGGGTCAGCTGGAATTCATAGCTAATTAGCAAAATCCCTAAATCCTCACCACATCCCCATGGTTTCTTTTGTCTCCTTGGTCTGAAATTTGACTTTCCCCTGGGGAAACTGTTTCCCCTGAGGACTGGACAAGTTCTCTTCCAAAGCCCTTCTAATGCCAGAAATAACAATAGATTAAAGGATATGGAAACTAAATGTAATACATGATCTCAGATCGTATCCTGGGGCAGGGAAACACAGACAGTGGATCAGACAATAGTATTCTATCAATATTTACCTGGATAATCATAGTATCCAATAACCATATCAACATGTATGTTGCAGGGATCCCTGGGTGGCTCAGCGGTTTAGCACCTGTCTTTGGCCCAGGGCATGATCCTGAACCCGGGATCAAGTCCCACATCAGGCTCCCTGCATGGTGCCTGCTTCTCCCTCTGCCTGTGTCTCTGCCTCTCTCTCTCTCTCTCTCTCTCTCTCTCTCTCGTGAATAAATAAAAAAATAAAAATAAAAAAAACATATATGTTGCATAACTATACGGTGGTAACATAAGACATTGTCCTTATTCTTAGAAAGTACACATTGACATGCTTTGAAACAAAGGCATGTAATATTTCAACTTAAAGCATTTCAAAAGTTATATGTATATTGAGAGAGAAAGAAAGAGAGAGAGAGAATAATAAAAAAGAAATGAGGCAAAGTATGAACAACTCCCGAATCTGATAACTGGTATACAGGTGGTACTCCTGCAAATGTTTTTTTTAAGAATTTAAAATTTTATCCAAAGAAGGGTTACAATCAACCAGTCATGGCTGACCCCAAAGTTTTGAGCTCCAATGACTGGAAGATGAGCAGCTCTACTAGGAATCCCAGAGGAAAGTAAGAAAGGGTGGAAGGGGAAGATAGGATTGAACTGTGAACATGTGATTTTGAGGTGCAACACTTCTGTTAGGACATGATTCCCGAGCAACAGCTGGAGCTTTATATGTGGATAAGAGATGGTGGCAGAAAGACAGATTCCCTATTATTATTATGAAAGAGCCTAACAAATACATCTGAAACCCTCCAGAAAAAAAAAATATATATCTTAAAAATAGTTATGTGCAGGTTATTTTAAAAAGCCAGTAGTCAGAAATCTCAGTGAATAAGAAAACTCAATAAAATATATTATTCATAGGTCAGCACACTGCCAAAGAGTATCTCAAACGAAACGCTGCTTTAAATCAGGCTGATCACCGTCCTCTGTTTATGTTGTGTTGACTCACAAATCTTGAAGGCTGGAGTGATGTTAATTGTTACTTTAATTGTGGTGCAGGGAATAAAAGGGGCAGTTCATATTTTAGCATTATTTCTTTTTATTCCTGAAAGCACCAGAGAATATGTGGCCTTTCAGTTATACTTTAGAAGTAGCTCAAGACTGCAGACAGCACTGCATTTTAATAGACAAGCTTAATTGACTTCTGTTCTTGAATGACTGATGTGTGGTCTCTCTGGTAATGCTGACTGCCACCTGTTCTGTAATCATTTTAATCATCGAATTACCACATGGCACCAGTTATGGATGCTACCAGTCTGTAACATGACAGACATTTTAAGGGCCATTTGTTTTTCTATTTATATTGCACTGATGAATTGAATTTGGGAGAGATGGATGATCCAAAGGGGACTCATTGAGGCTCTGGATGGACCCTCCCATCTCTAAAACAGTGCTTCCTTAACCCCCCAAGAACCACTGAGCCCCTCCACCAAATCGACGAAAACATGTTTGTTTTGCATAGAAAAATGTAAAATTGGTCTGAAACTGTTTTTTTTTTATTTCTTTCTTCCCCCTAAAAGATGTCTTATAAAACTGAAATGTCACTCAGACAAACAACTATTTTAAGAAGTGGTTGCTATAAGGATGCTGCATACCAAAGGGGATCTTTTAAAAAACTTCAGTCTCCGATGCAAATGCATTTCTTAGATCATACAACGCAGCTGTGTAGTAAATGTATGCGCTCTTGGCTATAGTTCTGGTACATTCTTTGAAGAAAACCTTCTCCACAAAAACATCAGTCAAGAGGCACAGAAAACAGACTAGGCATTCCACTCCATTACTTTTGTGCTGACTGCTTTCACACACTATAGTGCCATGCTTGTCTGAGCACTTATATAATCATATTTATTTTAAATGAATTGGTTTTATTGTATATCTTAAAGCAATACTCAACCCACATATAAGTACCTGTGGGAATAAAAAATGCTACTCTTACCATTTAAGCGAGGTGATGAAATATGCCCTCGTTTTAAGGCAAAAACATTTATGGAAAACTACCTTGGTATTATTTTTCCTTTGTGGTGGTTGTTTTAACCCTAGTCTTGACCCCAAAGTACAATTCAGTTTATTTACTCTTCCAACAAATACTACTGCTAACTGTGGAGGATTTAAGTAACGTAGGAGAAAAACTTAATCAGAATCACATTCCCATTGCTTCAGAGGATATTTTACAGTGGTATTTCTAGTTTTTATGGAGCTACCCGGGCTGCAACTAAGTTAATTCTTTTAATCATTTTATACAATATTTACTAAAGTAAAACTGCTACATAACACATATTTTCTGCTTTGTGAATATAAAACCATAGCAATTATTTGGTGCATTTACTACACAAAAAGTGTATTTGGTTAATTAAAAGGAGCATATCTATTATTTCTTTCAATGGCACTCTACATTTTTCACACTACTGGTGATAAAATTTTATTTCTAACTCATTATACTAGATTCTATATGGTATTTCTGAGTGGGAAATGACTGACAACCATTTAGACTGTGGTGACCACATTATGTGACTAAAATTAAGTGCTGTCTACATGAGCAACATGAAGTATAGATGAAAATATAAGAATAGGAAACCAGTTAATGGCAACCACAGTTGGATGAATGAAATTTTTTTTAAAAATAGCAAGATGAGTAGATATCAGTGGCCATCGGAGAACAGTGGATCCACTCTGTGGGGAGCCTCACAGAGGGCACACAGCTGGAATAAAGAGTAGAGACCTGGAAGCGAGGGAGGAATGTATAAGAAAACTCAGAGGGCAGCCCTGGTGGCTCAGCGGGGTTAGCGCCACCTCCAGCCCAGGGTGTGATCCCGGAGACCCAGGATCAAGTCCCACATCAGCCTCCCTGCATGGAGCCTGCTTCTCCCTCTGCCTGTGTCTCTGCCTCTCTGTGTCTCTATGAATAAATAAATAAAATGTTAAAAAAAAAAAACTCAGAGTTTATCCTCAGCTTCCAGTCTAGAAGAAGTCCATGAGCATTCTCTTTCTCTTTCTCTTTCATTTTTTTTTTTAACATCTACAAGTTTACGCATGTGACTCTAATGGACTCTCTCTCTTAAATTTAAAAACATGAAGTTTCAGTTTCCACAGATGTCTTAGAGAGGGGTGAGAGGGAGGTGGGAGGAAAAGGGAGAGAGAGACAGAACTGTGCCTGTTAGGAAGTAAATGAATTATAAACTGATTTTTTTTTTTACAAATATAAGCAATAGTCAAAATAATGAGCAGATACTTCACTACAATAAAACAAAGAATTTGAAGTTGCATTTATATTTATTTTTATAAATTGTCAACTAATTGTTTAGATATTGTATAAAAGGGTTATCTCTATTAAGACTAAGGATTACTGCTGTCAACGGAAATTATTTCAGTCAGCTTCTGTAAGTCATAGAAAAAGCAGCTTTACTATAGAGCAATCTCCATTTATCTTCAATAAAACTTATCTAAGGTATATATAACCATTGCCTTAGAAAGGGATCTCGACACAGTACTTGTCTCAAGAGGGCTTAAAACCTACTTGAAATCAGCCATTAGAGTATGCGTAAAGGTATACATGAGTCTATAAAACACTGTCTATAAATCCTTTATAGTGATTAGAGTAATAGGAACACAACTAAACAGAATAAATTACAATATTGCAGATAAGGAATCAGAAGTGTCCAAGGGAAAGAAACAAAAAATACAAGATTTAATGGGGGGGGGGAGACAAAGATCCATAGAAGTAATGCTCTAATGATGGCAACAAAAATGACCGTAATTAAGGCATTATATACTAGACCATATGCTCAAGTAGACAGAGATATTTTGTCTATATTTTTTTATTGCTGTGCCCTCAGTTCCTACAACTCTGCCTGGCACATAATAGGTGCTCAATAAGCGTTTATTGGGTGATGAAATAAAGTGCCAGATAGCTTATGTACATGATGTTTAATCCTTTACTCTCCTGCAACATAATTTTTATTCCTTTTTATATTTATTTTTTTAAATATTTAAAAATTTAAAAATTATCTTTTTATTATGGAAATATAGTTGACATGAAATGTTACATTAGTTCCAGATGCATAACTTGGTGATTTTTAGTCCCATTTTTAAGAATTAAAAGCTAAGGCTCAGAATGGCTAAGAACCAGGCTAAAGTCATACAGACAAGCTTCCTTCTGCAGACACACTGAATTAAAAGGCAGACCTCTAGACTTTATTCTTTTAAAAACAAATATGGCAATCTGTTGGCCATATAGAATTGATGGTAAATATCAGATTGGTCCATATGAAGGGCTTTACAAACATGTTATAAATAAAACATATAATAAGGGGATCCCTGGGTGGCGCAGCGGTTTGGCGCCTGCCTTTGGCCCAGGGCGCGATCCTGGAGACCCGGGATCGAATCCCACGTCGGGCTCCCGGTGCATGGAGCCTGCTTCTCCCTCTGCCTGTGTCTCTGCGCCTCTCTCTCTCTCTCTCTCTCTCTCTCTCTGTGTGTGACTATCATAAATGAATTAAAAAATTAAAAAAAATTAAAAAAAAAAAAAACATATAATAAGGATGTCCCCAAAAGCTTAAATGGTGTTACTGAAATAAATAAAAATGTATGAAAAAATATATGAAAGGGAAGTTGCTTCTTTTGGGGGGGCGACTTATGGCTATTGCATTGAAATATTCATGTAACACCCAGGAAACAGAAATGGTCTCCTACACAACTGAAGAAAAAGGCATAAAGCTGCCAGTCTAGGGCATATATTTGAAGTCATCTGGAGAGTAAACTCATGAAAAGAATCAGTTTTAAAAGGAGACAGCACAGAGCTAAGGAGGGTAAAGGGTGAAAGAATGTCCATGATGAGTGAAGAAAGGACTAGAAATAGAAATAAAATGAGGAGTAGAAAGAGAAGCAAAGTAGTACAAGATCACAAAGGGCAAAAAGGAAGCACTCCTACTAAGGAAGCACTGCCTGTAGCATCCACTGTAGAGGGGACAGATGACATGGAAAAGCCATGGCATTTGGTTATCTGATTTGGCAGAAGCTAGTTTAAAAGAGAAATAAGATGTGGGATGCCTGGGTGGCTCAGCGGCTAAGCATCTGCCTTCAGCCCCGGGCGTGATCCTGGAGACCCGGGATCCAGTCCCACATTGGGCTCCATGCATGGAGCCTGCTTCTCCCTCTGCCTGTGTCTCTCTGCCTCTCTCCCACTGTGTCTCTCATGAATAAATAAATAAAATCCTTTAAAAAGAGAGAGAGAGAAATAAGATGCATCCTCATTTTATGTTTAATCTTTGTGAAAACTTAAGTATTTTTAAAAGAGTGAATGGGGTAGTGGAGAAATGAGATTGAAACCGTGAAAAAGAACAGTAGAGGCTGCAAAGGCAGGAAAGATTGAAATGCAAGGTAGGAGGAATAGCCTCAGAATCCTCTCTGTCAATGTGAAAGAAAGAAATTCATAAAGAAACAATTAAGATACAGTAATATTTTGGTGTGAACAGGAGGGAAGTTTACTGGTTCAGCTTCCATTTTAAGGCATGTGGTGTTTAAAACCAGTAGAGCTAAAGCAACAAACAAAGCCAGTGCAGTGGCTGTTCACACAAACCTGCCCAACACAGGGGGGCAGCAGCTACTGAACAGGAACAAGGTTGAGGTCAGGTGTGTGAAAAGTAGGAAACATGTGTGAACTGATGTGAGAAATGCAATAAGCAGTTAAAAAAGAATAGAGAATTACCAAATGATAGCTCTTGCTCAAATGATGGAGTTTAGAATGGATTTGTGGTTGTACAAAATCTGTTGGGTTACATGACTTAAGTTATTTATTTGTTGGTTGGTTGGTTGGTTGGTTGGTTGATTTTATTTATTTATTTATTTATTTATTTATTTATTTATTTATTTATGGTGCAAGGATGAGGGGCAGAGGGAGAGGGAGAGAATCTCTAGCCAACTGTGCACTGATTGTGGAGCCAGAAGCAGGGCTGGATCCCAGGACCCCAAGACCATGACTGGAGCCAAAATCAGAAGTCAGGCACTCAACTGACTAAGCCACCCAGGTGCACCCTACTATCCTGACACTTAGTTTTTGATAATCTCGACAAAGGAAAAGATAAAGATGGCAAAAGTTGATGAATAGTATTTCTCTATGTGGATTTTTACAAAATATTTTACAGTACATATTTTTCAATGTCAAGTGGTATAAGACTTGAAGTCTGACCAAACCCAAGTACTGAAACAATTGCTTTCTCTAGAATAAATATTTGGTTTAAAAAGTAATCAATGAACCCAAACATTTATATCAGCAAAGATGAGGAGTTACGGTATTAGAAGATTTTGAGAAAGATAAATCTAACCAATGAGGGGAGGCAGAGAATTATTAAAGGTCAAGTCTTGGACACCTAAGCTGGCAGAGAAAGTCAGCTTCTCCCACACAAGAAATAATGTGAATATTGACTAATCTCAAAGTATGAAGGTGAGATGTCAAAAATTTAAATACCACATCTAATTTTACTGTTAGATAAGAGCTAAATTAAACATAATTTCCACTGATCAGTTAATCCTTCTCAAGAAAGTAAGCGTGAAGCAATATATCTAGCATTCTAGTGATCATATATTAGAATAAAACTGAGTTTTCAGTGACAAGTCTGAAACCCAAGAGAAGCATGTGGCTGAAACAGAATTAAATCTAAGAGTTGTAATCACTTGGTTACCTCAACAGTGACTAGTAGAAGTTAAAATTTCATAAAGCCAGACCAATTAAGGGTTTCCATGTTGGTATTTTTTTATAGGCTAATAGAATCGCAAGTCTAGGGGTGCTTTGGTGGCTCAGTCAGTTAAGCATCTCCCTCAGGGTCTTAGGATCAAGCCCCACATCAGGCTCCCTGCACAGCGAGGAGTCTGCTTATCTATCCCTCTCCCTCTGCCCCTCCCACCCCCCACTCATGCTCATTCTCTCTCTCTCTCTCTCCTCTCAAATAAATAAATAAAATCTTTTTTTAAAGTTCATCTCTGTTAGTAAAGATTAATAATTATATACATAAGATTTTTCACGAAACAGTGTATATCACTTCTGCTTTTTCTACCCGAGACCTGAATCAATTGAGACAAAGAAGTCAGTCAGTCAGTCAGACGGTCACCAATAATGTCAGCCTTGTCACTGATGGTTTGTAGAATAAGGCTTAGTTTAGGGAAAATATAGACTTCCCAATGACGAACATCTGGATTAGGCATATTTACAAAACCAAAGAAAACATGGAATCCCCTTGAAAGGTTGGGAAAGTGGATCCCACATTTGCCACATGGCTAGGAGAAAGAGCTTAAGCTCTCCAAAGGCAGCCAGATGTCAAAGAGTAGAAGGTGAGGGGGGAGAGCCACGTAGGTAGACCCATCTCTCTCTCCCTACACAGCAAGGGAAGTAGGGTAAACAGAGGCCAAGAGTGAATAACAATGGAGACCCCCTGGAGGGGGAGAAAGGGTAGAGAGATTCTCTGTAACAATGCAGAGGTATAGCTGAGAGGAAATACTTTATAAGCTGGGTATTCTCATGGGAAAGTTGCAAATTCAGCCTCAGAAAGACCTTACAAAGCCAGACATTAAGTGACAGAAATATCCTAGCTGTACATGGTGTGGATAATTGCCACTTCTCCTTGCCTCATTTTGACACTAAAGACAATTGAATGGGACATACCTGGTTAGATTTTCTTACATTTTGGAAAAACAAAAACAAAAACAAACAAACAAAAAAAAAAAAACACCACACTCGTGGCTGGGATCTGGAAAGATGATTTTATCACATTTATAGCATTAAAATGAGCCTTAGAGAACAGGTTTTATAATCCTATGTTTAATTCTTTATGTAATATTATCCTTCTCTCTGTAAACACAGCCGAGCTTAATCCCCAGAAATGCAGTTTTTAAAAAAGCTAACCAAGAATGTCATATAAAATGAATGCCAGTATTCACAGCATGTGAATCTAAGTTCAAAATTCTTATCTTTCAACGAGTCTGGTAAAACTCTGATGGGTTGCTAGACTATTTTTTTTAATCTCCTCCAGAATCTTTTCCAACTTGAGTTCCAAGTATGAAAAGACACCCAATCAAGTTCCAAAACACTCTGAGACTTTGAAAAAATCATCACTTCAATAGACATATTCTCATTCTATTCCTGCCAGTGATGAACAGTATGATTATGGCAGGTCCTTTGATCTTATTATTGTGTTTCCTCTAAGCACAAAGGCTGACAGGAGATACCTCATTAAATCCTGTCTCATTTCCTCCTGTTTTCTCCCCACCCCCCCACTTTGTTTTCTCAAAATAATATTGTGTAGCAGACCTTTTCTTGAGGAGAAGGTGCTTTATTGTTCTGTTTTTATTTTTTTCATTTTTTTAATCTGTTTTTATTAAACCACACTAGTATTGTGAATATATTGATTTTTCTTTCCCTACTATATGCAAAGAACTATAAACTAAGGGTGGATGAATTTCTACAATCTGATCATTGCCCTCAGGGTGTTTATATCATGACTGGAGAAAACAACAGTAAAAATGGAATATGTGAGGTCTTCTCCTATTTCTTTATATCGAAATCCACTCATATGTGCAAAACTAGACTCTAATATACACTATGTACCTCAAATATTTGACACTTCTGGTGGCCGGATATTTTAACTAGCCTCTACCTGCTGTTTCTCAGATCTTTAAGCTGCAAAATTCTTGTTAAATGATTTGAAATCTTGCAAGATAACCAAAGATTTTTAATTATTATGTTTGTGCTCTTAAGACTTTCACAACTAGATCATTTTGTTGAATAAAATTTAGTGATTCTGCTTTTCTATCAGAATTAGAATTTTCCTTTATGATTTGAATGAAAGAGAAACTAATTTTTAAAAATGAAGTCTTTCTATTATTGCCATTGTAAATGTATTTCCTCTTAGATTTTAGAATTTGAAACTCTTTGAAAATAAGCACCTTTCATTTATGATGGATAGGTAACTCCTGATAATTGTATTAGGTATTGAATACAAAAGTAACCTTTGGAACTCAAACTAGAGATTTTTCACAAAATAGTTGAGTAGAAAAATGTACTATGCTTTCTTCTTGTAAAGATATTACTTTCCTGTCTAAGAATTGAGATGCCTGATACATAGAGCTATATTATTTAAGTAAAAGTGTTAACAGATTAGCAAAGAAAAGTTGACACTTTGTGAAGTACAACATAATTCATAAGCATTATATAAATAAAAGCAATTTAACCTAAAGAACTGCATTGTATATTAGAATTAGACTGTATTTTGTCATTTAATGTCAGAGAATGAGGCAAGAAAAAACTGAAAGGTAAAAACAAAACATTAATCTTTATATATATTCTTTGCTACAAATTTGTTGAGGAAATTAAGGGTTCCACTAACTTAGAAATATCTATAAAAAAATCATATCACTTGTAGGGAAAGACAAAGCACTACTCGCAAATTGTCAGGCTCAGAGAAGATGGAAAACATCAATGTCTTTGATCACTCAGTTGCAGCGAGGGCAGTGATGATGAGCTGGGGCATTTGAAAATATACGGACCCAAACAGACAGTAAGGGAAAATGAATTATCAAACTCTGGTTTTTTGAATTCAGCTAGTGAAATTTCCTAAGGGCCTCTATAAACTTATTTATTATCTGATTTACTCCTATAAGAATAGAGAGAAAAATTCACATCACCAATAAGTTTATTCTATATATCTAATATCATGTAGAAAAGTATATCTTAGAGAATGAAATGTAAAATTGCTAAATTGACTGATGTAGTTAATATTCTTTCTGATGTAGTTAACATTTTGATAAATTTGAATTGGTTTCTAAAATATTGTACTTGGAAGGTCACACTCACAGTTTCAGTAAACCAAGATCTTTAAAAAAGAGAGAGAGAGAGACAGAGAGAAAAGACAGAGACATCCTGCAAAATTTTTTTTAAAAGATTTTATTATTTATTCATGAGAGACAGAGACAGAGAGAGAGGCAGAGACACAGGCAGAGGGAGAAGCAGGCTCCATGCAGGGATCGAAGTGGGACTCGATCCTGGGTCTCCAGGATCACACCCTGGGCCAAAGGCAGCACTAAACCGCTGAGCCACCTGAGCTGCCCACCCTGCAAATTTAAATAGCATTTTTTTTTCTAATGGAAGTTTCTGGAGAGAGATCAATAGTATAAATAGAAAAATCTATAATGATTTTTGCCAAAATTACAGTTTTAAGAGATTATGATTAGCCAATTACAGAGAACCACCTAACATGAGGAAGTATGAAAATCAAACTAATTAGTCATCAGCACAAATTGCTGATGACCAAAAAAATTCACACAAGGTAAAGTGAAAAGTTCCAAATATATAAAGACATAATTTTTGAAAAGAATTCCACATTGTTGCTGTAAATCAGATTTTATTTTTGTATTTCAAAAATTTCAGTGGACAAAATTCTACTCTGTCCACAGGCAAGTGCACTGTTTTACCAGTAAAAAGATATCTAAAAAAGTCAAGTAGTATTTCTGTTGGCAAACTCCTGCTTATGTATGTCACATGACTACTATTAAGGAAAATTATATAAACCTTTTGTTGTTTTAAAACCTATCTTGAGGGCAGCCCCGGTGGCGCAGCGGTTTAGCGCCACCTGCAGCCTAGGACGAGATCCTGGAGACCCTGGATCGAGTCCCACATCAGGCTCTCAGCATGGTGCCTGCTTCTCCCTCTGCCTGTGCTTCTACCTCTCCCTCTGTGTGTGTGTGTGTGTGTGTGTCTCTATGAATAAATAAATAAATAGTCTTTAAAAAAAATAAAAAAATAAAACCTATCTTGAAATAGAGAAGTCCACAATTTCACACTGATTTGACTTAAGCAATATAATCTATATTATTTGAACATATCCTCAAAGGTTGTTTCTTCTAGAGACATAATTATTCCTGTTATCTCTTTCCAGTTGGTTAAAACATTCCCCTCAGTTGATCAAAACTTTGTCAGTTCAGGTGACCCAAATTCAAACCAAACCCCTACAGTCTGACAGGAATGAGATGTACCTGTGGGTTTTATCACATTCAGTCTAAGATAAGCATCACAGATAAGCATCCACAAAAATGTCGTTTACCGCTATCAAAGACTGGTTATCCACCACCAGTCTTTATTCATCTAGAAGACTACCAATCATTACTATATTCTAATTTTTTTTCTATTTACTTTTTGGGGTATAATTGATAAATAACCTTTTGTGATAGGTGTATGACACGATATTTATATATAGTGAAATGATCACCAAAATCAATAAATCTAGTGAACATGTCACCATAGTTACATAAATTTTTTCTTTAAAATTTACTTTCTTAGCCACGTTCAAATACACAGAAAAAGTATTATTAACTACAATTGCCATACTTAACATTGTATCCCCAACATCTACTTATTTCATTACTAGAAGTATGTGCCTTTTGGCCACATTCACCCATTTTACCCATCTCCACTCCCTGCTTCCCATAACCACAATTTGTTCTCTATGAAGGAGTTTTTTTGCTTTTGTTTTTCATTCCACATAAAAGTAAGGTCATACGGTATTTATCTTTCTCTCACTCATTTCACTTAACATAACATTCTCAAGGTCCACGCATGTTGTTGTAAATGGTGAGATTTATTTTTTTTATGGCTGAGTAATAATACTTCATTGTACATGCCACATTTTTTTTTATCCATTCATCCATTAACGAACACTTAGGTTGTTTCCATATCTTGGCTGATGTAAATAATATTGCAATGAACATGGGGGTGCATATATCTTTTCAAGTTAGTGTTTCCATTTTTTTTTTCAAATAAATACCCAGAGATAGAATTGCTGGATCATATGGTGGTAGTTCTATTTTTTGAGGACACTTCACACTGTTTTCCAGAATGCCTGCACTAGTTTACATTCCCAACGACACCGCACAGGGTTTCTTTTTCTCCACATTCTCACTAATTATTATTTCTTGTCTTTTTGATAATAGCCATTCTAACAGGTGGGAGGTGATAGTTAACTATGGTTTTGATTTTCATTTCCCTGATGATTAGTGAGATTAATTGAATATGTTTTCAAGTACTTGTTGGCCATCTCTGTACATCTTCTTTGAAAGTGTCTATTCAAATCCTCTGCCCATTTTTAATCAGATTGTTTTTTTTTTCCTATGGAATTGCATGAGTTCTTTATGTATTTTGGATAGTAATCCCTTATCAGATATATGGCTTGCAAATATTTTCTCCTAGTAGATTGCCTTTTCATTTTCTTGGTGGTTTCTTTGCCATGAAGCCACTTTTTAGTTTGATGCAGTTCTATTTGTTTATTTTTACTTTGGTCGATTTTGCTTTTGACATCAAATCCAAAAATCACTGCGAAGACTGACATCAGTAAGATTAGAGTAAGATTATGCTTTCCTCTAGGAATTTATGCTTTTAGGTGTTTACATTTAAGCCTTTAATTGTTTTGGGTTAATTTTTGTGTATGGTGTCCAAGAGTGGTCCACTTTCATCCTTTTGAATGTATCTGTCCAGTTTTCCCAACCTCATTTATTGAAGAAATTGTCCTTTCTTCATTGTATATTATTAGCTCCTTTCTCATGCATTAATTGACCACGTATGCATGGGTTTATTTCTTGGCTATTTCCATTCTGTCACATTGTTCTGTGTCTGTCTTTATGCCAATACCATTTTTTATTACTATAGCTTTATAATATAGTTTCAAATCAGGAAGCATGATGCCTCCAGCTCTGTTCTCATTTCTCAAGGTTGCTTCAGATATTTGGTGTCCTTTATAGTTCCATACAAAGATCAGAATTGCTTACTTCTAGTTCTGTGAAAAATGCCATTGGAATTTTAATAGAAACTGTATTGAATCTGTAGATTGTTCTGGGTAATATGGACATTTTAACAATATTAATTTTTTCAATCCCTGAGCATGGAATATCTTTCCATTTACTTGTGGCTTCAATTTCTTTCATCAATGTTTTATAGTTTTCAGTATACAGGTCTTTCATCTCTTGGTTAAATTTAGTCCAAGGTATTTTATTCTTTTTGATGCAGTTATAAATGAGATTGTTTTATTTTATTTTTTTAAAGATTTTATTTATTTATTCATGATAGTCACACAGAGAGAGACAGAGAGGCAGAGACACAGGCAGAGGGAGAAGCAGGCTCCATGCACCGGGAGCCCGACGTGGGATTCGATCCCGGGTCTCCAGGATTGCGCCCTGGGCCAAAGGCAGGCGCCAAACCACTGCGCCACCCAGGGATCCCTGAGATTGTTTTATTTGTACAGAAATGCAACAGATTCCTGTATATTACTTTATATTCTGAAACTCTACTGAATTCACTTATTAGTTCCAATAGCTCCTTTGGTGAAGAGTGTTAGAAAATTTTCTATATAGGTTGTATATCATGTCATCTATAAATATTAATAGTTTTTTACTTCTTCCTTTCCAATTTGACTGTTTTTTTCTTTTTTTAATAGCTTTTATTTAAATTCCAATGAGTTAGCAAACAGTATAATATTAGTTTCAAGTGTATGATATTCAACACCTCCCCCATGTGACACCCATTGCTCATCACAAGTGCACCCCTTAATCCCCATCACCTTTTTAACCCATACCCCCACCCACTTTCCCTCATGTAACCATTATTTTTTTTCTCTATAGCTAAGAATCTGATTCTTGGTTTGACTCTCTTTTTTTCCCCTTTGCTTGTTTGTTTTGTTTCTTAAATTCCACATATGAGAGAAATTGTGTGCTATTTGTCTTTTTCAGACTGATTTCACTCAGCATAATACTCTATAGCTCTCTCCACATTGTTGCAAATGACAAGATTTCCCTTCTTTTTATGGCTGAGTAATATTCCTCCGTGTGTGTGTGTGTGTGTGTGTGTGTGTGTGTGTGTGTGTGTATACATTTATATATCACATTTCTTTTCCCTCCTCAGATCTAGGATTAGGCTTAGGACTAGGGTGAGGGTATGTGCCTGGAGTCCTGACATTCCAACACTTGCCCTAAAGATAAAACCATAGACTTCTGCTGGGATGAGAATAGACATGGCAGTCATCTATGGAGTTGAGGCAAGGAGGAGATTTAGGACGCTTTCTTTTTCTTGATTACAAAAGTTAGTATCAGATGTGTCAAGATAATATTAATACTGGCCTCATCCCAAGATAAGTAGCAAAAAATTTCCTCATATTACTTATAATTGTATATTACTGTTTTCTTCTTCTTTCTCCTCTTTGTAAAATTTTATGCTTTTTGAACCAAGAAATTACGCTAGTGATATCAATATCTAGAACATTATCGTTTTGTACTATGGCCTGCCTACAAAACAATTTGGTGTTTGTTGGTCTGTTCATCATTTATTGAGCACCAAATAAAACTATATATGGCATCCTTAATGAATGAGCAAGAAAATTGATCAGTGGCCTCAACTAGCTCATTTTCCAGGGAAGGCTGATATTTAAACTAGTATATTTTAATACAAAGTAAATACCTACAGGAAATACAAGAGAACTTAATTACACCTGAAATTAGTACTGAACTCTGAATAGTTGATTTATAAATGAATTTTTGGAAACACAGTAACTCATGAGTCAGGTAATGTGTCTCTATAAATATTCCATAATATCATTCATGAATGTTGATTTTACAACCCAATCTGAAAGCCACAGAAACCATCAAATCATTAAAAATTAACAGACATTAAGTCCACTTTTGACTTTTCACACTAAATTTGAGTATAAACATAAAAAATAAAAATTTAAAGTAATTATTCAGCTCCTTTTGTTCATAAATTACAAAAAGTATACATTAGGAGAAGTAGTTTTATTCAGAAAGTAAACAGTTAAAGATCAATATTTTATCTCTGCAGTTGGCTAGTTTTGACTCCTGTTTCTCAGTCATTCATTTTTCATTATTCTTATAGTTCTCATCGTTCTTACCTGATATGCACTCCCAGTCCTGACTAAGGATGTGAACTGTCATTATTTTTAAGCACTTTAGTGTAGTCAAAGATTTTAGTTTCCCTGAGGCATCATGCTGTATCAACAGCTCAATAAACCTGCCAAATGTTTTACTTATTCTGAAGGAAAAACAAGTTTTGAAAATATTAAGCCTTTAATATTTTGTGGACGTATATGAAGTGACTCTCCAGTAGGAATAAATGTCAAAAATAGAATCTTTCCTCACAATGTCAAACTCAGCCAGATACTGTGCTTATTGCAGGTCAATTCAATGGAGGAAGTATATCATTTTTCCTTAGATTATATTTGACTCCTATTTTATCATGAATGGCTTTGTTCTAATAAGTTGGTAAAACACAGTGGGACTGAAGTCAGTCTCAAATGTAAATACAGAAATAGAAGAAGCAGTACATGGCAGACATGTCTCTGTACAATCACCTTCAACTAAGGCAGAGTTACAAGAGTCTTCTACTGATAAATTTGAAAATATTACTTTATTTTGCAACAAAAATAATATAAACCAACTCATTACCATTGTATGTAAGCTACATTTAAGGAGTGAACTTCTGAAGATACACAAAAGTATAAATTCAGCAAAAGATGCTTGTTCAAGATTCCTTTCCCTTACTTACTTTTAATATACGAAGTTTGATTTAACTGGAGATCTGAGTGAAATTCCAAAGTAAGATTGAATGTCATTTCTCTAATCTACTCGGAGAAAGCATACTTAGACTGAAAGATTGTCCCTGAGCACCACTAAAAACTCTATGACACATGTAAAGTTACTTAGAAATAATGCAGAAACAAATTCAGAAGGAGAAGATTGTTAGTGTCCAAGGATTTTCTTCTGCCTCAGTCATAATCTATTTATACATTTAAAGTTACAACTTAAAACAAAGACATTATATTTTATATCATGCGTCAGTGAAAATTTTAAAGGAAAATAGCTTATGATTTATTTATGTTTCCCTCTCTAGAAGAGCAAATAAAAATCATTTCAAAATGCCATGCTGCATTTTTAATACACTATATTGATTATAGTTCTTACTCCTTTCAGGGAGTAAACAAGGTAGTAAGAACTATACAGGAAGATATGGGAGAAAAAGACAATTCGGTGAACTTAGGCATTTTTTTGTCCTAAATGTACCTGATGATCCCAGTAGAGGTAGGTGAGAGGCTGAGAAGCTGAACAAAATTTTCAATGGACTCTGAGTAGAGATTTCAACAGACTTTTAAAGCCAGAGAGATAAAATACTAAACTTCAAGGTACAGATTTCAAAATGTGCTTTGAACACCAAGAAGCACAGATACAACAAACAACTCACTTCTGGGCACACCATGGTAAAATAACTGGAAAGTAAAAACAAAGCAAAACAAAACAAAAAGAAGAAATCTTTAAAACAGCCAGAGGAAAAAAGACTCATGACCTTCAAAAGAGAATTAATCAGACTTACAGCTGACTTCTCAACAGAAACAGTGGAAGCTAGAAGATGATGAAATATTATGAAATGATAACTGCAAGGTGTTAAAAGGAAACAAATACAGACCTTCATCATATACCCAGAAAAAAAGCTTTCAAAAATGGAGATTTTTTAAAAAGACATTTTTAGAGATAGAACTTTTGACAGAATTATCAGTAGGCTATACTAAAGATGATCCAAGAAAAGGAAACTATTTGAAATACTGACAGTTCCCAGCTTAAGAGGTTCAATGATGATTTTTTTTTAATTTTATGATGGTGTGAAAAAATACATATTCAGTAAAAAATACACTTTGAATTTCGAATTTTGATTTTTTCCTGGGTTAGGGATGTGTAAGATGCTCTCTCATGATGTTGGCCAGGGACAGTGAGCAGCTGCAGCTGTTCCCATTTGGCCATGTGATCACAAAGGGAAACAACCTAATACACTTGGGACCATTCCATACCCATTGCAACCATTCTGTTTTTTACTTTTAGTATAGCATTTAATAAATTACATGAGATATTCAACACTCATAAAATAGGCTTTGTGTAGTACAATTTTGGTTAACTGTAGGATATGTAAGGGTTCTGAACATGTTTAAAGTAGGCTGGACTGAGCTATGATGTTCATTAGGTTAGATGCATTAAAGGTATTTTTGACTTGTAATTATTTTCAACTTCGGTTGGGTTTATCAAGACATAAGCCCACCCTAAGGCAAAAGATCTGTAAAGAGTTGCAAGAGGAAATGAGAAATATTGATGAATGAAGAAAGAGTGAATAGAATATATAGTTGAATCTCAATATTAATGAAATTAAATAATAGTAATTATAGTTTGTGGTAGTTTAAATACATAGGGAATTACAATACTTAATACTTATATAATTAAATAGACAGTAAATGACATTAAATATTTTTGGACTTATACACACTCAAGGATGGGGTAAAGGTACTATTTATATATAAGACACTGAGATATTGTAATTTAGCAACCACAATAATAGTTGTAAAACAGCGTAAAAATACCAAGCTACTTAGGCAGGGGAAGGGAAATAGAATAACCAAAAACTGTTTATGAGAGACATACATAGAACATATTTTTTTAAGTAAAAAATAAAAGGTTGGACCAATGGTAGACATAGATGTGTTAAACAGCACACAATGAACACTTGAAATAATGGAAAAAATTGATAAAATATTCTACATTAAAGTTAAGAATTTCAATTCATCAAAGACACCATTAAAGAAAAAAGTCACACTGCAGAGTAGGGAAAACTATTTACAAAACCTGTAACTGGTGAAAAGCTCATCCCTGGAATATTCAAATATTTTATTTACAAATTTAAAAAAAAAGCTTACAAACAGAAAGTGGGCAAGATAACTCAACAGACACAACATAAATATGATATCCACATTAGACACTATTAGACACACGAAAAGATGCTCATATTGTATTGTCTGTTACCAACTTAGCATCATTTCTACCCATATTTAACTTCTCTACTTCACAAAGGAGAAGCCAACAATTACATTTTCTAGAATCTCCTTCACCCTATGAGTCTGGCTTAGTTAGAGTTTGCTAATAAAAGGCATTCATATTACAGTTTGAAAATTGGAAGAGAAAGCAAGACCTGGGGACCAGAAAAGTGAGATGAGAATTACAGAGGTTACATGATAAGAATGTCTAGGTATATTCCCAACCAAATTCTGCACATATATGCACCAAAAAACATGTACAAGAATCTACGTTAACAGCACTGTTCCTAATATAAAAACAGTGAAAATGAACCCAAATGAACCTATATATTTTGCTTTATCCATAAAATGGAATTGCGACAGTAAAAATAAATGAACTACGTACAGGTATATGCATCAAATGCTGCATCCCAAGATAAATAGGTTTAAAACCAAGTCCATTTAGTTTTTTTCCTCTTTCCAGTTTAAAGATGCTTCTCCTTGGTTGTGATGAAACAAAACCTAAAAAGACCAAATGAGAAATTGAGGCTATAATTTTTACTTCTTCTGTATCTTTATACTCCATATTCAGTCTCCAAATATGGTCCAGTCTAATAATAATGAGTAAACTATATAATTTTTAATGTGCCAGTCCTTATATTAATACATTCTAGCATATTAATATGCCAGTCCCTAATGGTATACAATCTAATTTGACCCTGGCAATGATCCCATAATATAATAATATAAGTGCTTTTTTTTAATAATAAATTTATTTTTTTATTGGTGTGCTTTTATCCTCTTCTTCGATGTGGAAACTGAGGCATAGTAGGTTTGAATAACTTGCCAAGCCCCACAGCTAGGAAATGCTAAAACTGGGATTCAAGCTCAACCCCCTCATATGAGAAACTATGTTCTGAACAACTCCCTTGTACAACTAATTTAGCTCTGAAATATCCTCAAAATCTATTCCTACCCATTTCTCAATGTAGTTCATTTGCAGGAGCCTCTTATTTACTTGGGTACATTCTTTTTATTTTTTAATAATAAATTTATTTTTTATTGGTGTTCAACTTACCAACATACAGAATAACACCCAGTGCTCATCCCGTCAAGTGCCCCCCTCAGTGCCTGTCACTCATTCACCCCCACCCCCCGCCCTCCTCCCTTCCACCACCCGTAGTTCGTTTCCCAGAGTTAGGAGTCTTTATGTTCTGTCTCCCTTTTTGATATTTCCCACACATTTCTTCTCCCTTCCCTTATATTCCCTTTCACTATTATTTATATTCCTCAAATGAATGAGAACATATAATGTTTGTCCTTCTCCGATTGACTTACTTTTTTTTTTTTTTTGATAAGTCTAGCTAGAGTGTTATCAATTTTCTGATTATTTTCAAAGAACTAGCTCCTGGTTTCATTGATCTGTTCTATTGTTTTTTCAGTTTCAATATCATTTATTTCTGCTCTAATATTTATTATTTCCTTTTTACTTGCTAATTTTAGGCTTTGTTTGTTGTCCTTTTGTAGATTCTTTAAGTGTAAGGTTAGGTTCTTTGAGACTTTTCTTGTATCTTAAGGTAGGCCTGCATTGCTATAAATATCCCTCTTCAAACCACTTTTGCTGCATCCCAAATGTTTTGAACTATTGTGTTTTCATTTTTGTTTTCTTATACTTGATTATTTCTTCTTTTATTTCCTGGTTGACCCACTCATTGTTAGTAGCATGTTATTTAACCTGAATCCATATATTTATGGTCTTTCCAGATTTTTCTTGTGGTTGACTTCTAGTTTCATTCTGTTGTGGTCAGAAAAGATAACTTTGATCTTTTTGAATTTGTTGAGGCTTGTTTTGTACCCTAATATGTGATCTATTCCAGAGAATGTTCCACGTGCACTTGAAAAAAATGTGTATTCTGCTCTTTTAGGATAGAATGTTCTGAATATATCTGTTAGAGCCATCTGGTCCAGTGTAATCATTCAAAGCCACTGTTTCCTTGTTGATTTTCTGTTTATATGATCTACCCATTGATGTAAATGGGATGGTAAGGTCCCCTACTATTATTTTATTATTATCATCTAGCTCTTTTATTTTTGTTATTAACTGTTTTATGTATTTGGATGCTTCTTTGTTGGGTGCATAAATATAACAATCGTTAAAGCTTCTCATTGTATTGCCCCCTGAGTAGCTGTTTTAATGTAACAAGTCTCTCAAGTCTTTTCTAAAGTAAATGGATTAAAAATGTAACAGAGAACATAATTATAATTATAATGCTGCTATAAACATCAGGAAGAATGTATCTGTTAGATTCAGTATTTTTGTACCTTTGGGGTAAATACCTAGTAGTGCAATTGCTGGGTCAGAGTAATTCTAAAACTCAAAAAGTTTTAACTTTTTGAGGAACCTCCATATTGTTTTCCAGAGTGGCTGTACCAGTTTGCATTCCCACCAACAGTAGGAATGGGTTCCCCTTCCCCCACATCCTTATGGGGAAGGTCTGATGCTCTATTCACAGAAACTTGGCAGGCCAGAAGAAAGTGACATGATATATTCAACGTGCTGAATGGGAAAAGTATGCAGCTAAGAATACTTTATCCAGCAAGGTTATCATTTAGAATAGAGAGATAAAGAGTTTCCCAGATAAAAACTAAAGGAGTTTGTGACCACTAAACCAGCCCTGCAGGAAATATTAAAAGGGAATGGGAAAGAAAGACTAAAAGTGACAAAGACTAGAAAGGAACAGAGAAAATCTCCAGAAACAACAACTCTACCGGCGAAACAATGACACTAAATTCATATCTATCAATAATCACTCTGAATGTAAATGAATTAATGTTCCAATCAAAAGACACAGAGTATCAGAATGGATTTAAAAAAAAAGATGCATCTATATGCTGCCTACAAGAGACTCATTTTAGACTTAGAGACAAAGGCAGATTGAAAGTGAAGGAATGGAAAATCATTTATCATGCCAATGGACGTCAAAAGAAAGCCAGAGTAGCCATTCTTATGTCACACAAACTAGTTTTTAAACCATAGCAACTTCTCTTTAGATGTATCTCCTGAGGCAAGGGAAACAAGAGCAAAAATAAACTATTGGGACTACATCAAAATAAAAAGTTTCTGCACAACAAAGGAAACAATCAATGAAAGGCAATCTATATGGAATGGGAAAAGATATTTACAAATAACATCTGAAAAGGTTAGTATCCACAATATATAAAGAACTGATACAATTCAACATCCAAAAAACAAATCATCCAATTAAAAAATGGACAGAAGGCATGAATAAATATGTCTCCAAAGACAACATCCAGATGGCCAGACACATGAAAAGATACCCATCACCACTTCTCATCAGAGAAATGCAAATCAAAGCTATAATTTTATATCACCTCATACCTGTCAGAATGGCTAAAATCAAAAACCCAAGAAATAACAGGTTTCTAGAAAGCAACATTATTTTCAATAGCCAAGATATGGAAGCATCCCAAGTGTCCATGGATTGATGAATGGATAAAGAAGATGTGATATATATTCACACACACAAAGGAATATTATCCAGCCATAAAAAGGATGAAATCTTACCATTTGCAATGGCATGGATGGATCTAGAGAGCATAATGCTAAGTGAAATAAGTCGGTCAGAAAAAGATACATGATTTCACGCATATGTGGAATTTAAGAAACAAATGAGAAATAGGAAAAAAAAGAGAGAGAGAGAAATAAACCAAGAAACAGACTCTTAACTATAGAGAACAAATTAGTGGTAATCAGAGGGGACATAGGTGGGAAAATGGGTGAAATAGGTGATGGGGATTAAGGAGTGCACTTGTTGTGATGATCACTGGGTAATTAAAATAAAAACTTTATTTTTTTTAAAATCTTTTTTTTTTTAATTTTTATTTATTTATGATAGTCACACAGAAAGACAGAGAGAGAGAGAGGCAGAGACACAGGCAGAGGGAGAAGCAGGCTCCATGCACCGGGAGCCCGACGTGGGATTCGATCCCGGGTCTCCAGGATCGCGCCCTGGGCCAAAGGCAGGCGCTAAACTGCTGCGCCACCCAGGGATCCCAAAATAAAAACTTTAAAACAAAACAGCTACTCAGGGGAACAAAGACCAGGAAAAAAGGTGTTACTGTGCATTTGTTGCAGCTGAAACTGAGTACACCTTGATTATTGTAGCAGCTGAGACAAACAGGGTGTCACATCAGTTTTCTTTAGGTCAGAGGAAGCATGCATGCACAGTAGTTAATACTGCAGGCTCTACATCCCCAGGTGGGACTCCTCAGCTTACAGGGATGAATGCTGTGTGAAAGTTCTCTGGTACAAGAGCCATCCGTGTTTAATTTATTGTTCCTTTGGGCTAGTTGGCTCCCTATTGCCTGTAGAGGTAGACTATAAAATAAACTCCATTTGGCAGACTCTTTCCCTTCTAGCCCTAAACCTTATCTCTACCCCCTGCTACCTCCTCTTTAGCATGGGCCACTCATTGGAATCCTATTTAGTCTCCCTGCTTCCACCTTCATCCTTCCTATAGTCAGCTCTCCTTGAGATAGAGTTATCCCTTAAAGTATAAACCTCATGAGGGTACAGCCTTGCTCAAAGTCTTCCAGTATTTCCCAGAACACTTAAAATAGAATGTAGCATTCTTCCCTGGTCTAAACCTCTACAATATTCTCTCTTGGCTTCCTCTCTGGAATCATCCTCTATTATCCATGCTTACCATTGCTGGAGATACCAAACACATTCCTTCCTCAGGATCTTTGCATTTGCCACTCCCTCTAACTAAATTGCTCTTGCATCAAATACTCTTAAGGTTTTCTCCTTCATGTCTCTCCAGAGAGATTTCCTTTACCCCCTAGTTAATAAAACATCCCTCATGATTCCCCATGCCCTTGCCCCACTTTATTGTACAACATAGAATTTATCACATCATCCAAAATTATCCATATGGAATGGGATGATGGTTTTATGGTCTTCTTTCCTCTTTAGAATGTTAGTAGGAACTTTGTTTCTGTCATTTACTGTTAATCCATGCCCCTAGAATAGTTCATGGTACATTAGGTACTCTATACTTTTTTGGTAGTCAGTAAATTGTTAAGGCATGAATGAATAATGAACATATGAATGAAGCATATGACTTACCTACTTAAAAATGCTTCAGGCATTCTAAGTCTCTTGCAAAGAAGTTCCACCAATCTTCTAGCATCTATACAGCCTTTTTACAACCTATAGTACTTCCCTGTATCACATGTTATTTCCTAAACTGCTTCAAGATGCTATATTTTTATACCCTTTCCTTAGAATAAATCATCTTCCTTGAAACCTCTACACCGTCCTCTCTACTTAGTGAAGCTCTATTCATCCATCAAGACTCTCAACTACTACTTCTTTTGTGAAAGTCCCACTGGAAAATGTTTATCTTCAATTAGTAAATTGTATGATTTTAATCACATAATATCTGCATGCAAAAAAAATCCATTATTTTTTTTTTGAATGATGTTAAATTTGCTTCAAGTCCATCTTTGGCTCAGTGGAATATTCATTCTCAATCACTACTGGTATTTTCTCAGGGCTATAAAGGAAGGTCTTGGAATCTTATAAAGTCTAGGTCATTCATGAAAATGTTCTGTGGCTTTCACATCACACTTCTGTCAATATGCCCATTATCTAACCTGGATTTTTGCTGTGGGGGTGAGGGGTGAGGCTCTAGGGCTTCCAGGCCAAGCTCAGGCCCAGACTTGTAATTCTGGGATGGTTAATGTTTGCTTTCTCCAGCTTAGGGAGAAATACCCTATTATACCTAGTTACCTGCAAGTAAGTGGGCCAGGTGTCCACTCTGGGTAGATTCCCAGCCCCAGAATCCCATTACTTCTGCATTTTCATCCTGTCTCTTAGTGTTAGAGATTCTTCAGGTATCTCACTTTTATTCAGGTCTAACTTTAAAATCTAATTTTAAACTTGACCTTTTCCTCTTTTCTAAGACATCTTAATATATACTCATTAATTAGCTAAATCAAAGTCAATAGGGAAGAATGGTCACCAAAAAGTCAGGATACCTTCTTGAGATGTGTACAGAAAAAAGAGTGAAAACAAAACAGAAATTATCATCTACAAATTATCCTTGTTACTTAGACAAATGTCATATTTTTAAAATATTGTCAACCTCTTCTATATACACAAGGAAGACAGAAAAATCACTGAAAAGTAAATTTTATTATTGTAGGACCATTCTATTTCAGTGCAAATGTAAGGAAAGTGGGAAATGCCCATCGCATGAATGAAGAGAGTAATATTACTTCCCTGTGACTTTGGTGTGCTTCCATAATCATGATTATTCATGGGGAGGGGGTAAGAAAATCTTTAAAAGGAACAAAGAGGCCTTCTGTGAGGGAAGTGCTTGAGATCTCAATCACTTCTCCAGGAGATTCTCAATTAAGAACATTTAGTTAGAAAAGGTTGTCCTGACTAATTACTGCTGCTATGAAAGGACTCCAAAATCCTCACAGTGAAATAACCATGAGGGAGGGAGTCTGTGCTTATGACCAAGGCTCAGCACAACAGACAAACAATTCAGGAGAAAAGGTCAATTCCAAGAGCACAAGGTTTTAACCCAGTCAGTTGGGAAACAGAAGCTGAGCTTGAGGATGAACAAAGTGTACTCTTTCTAGAAGGCATCACCAGGGTATAGATCTCTCGACTCTGAAGGAACAGTGTTGAACAATGACATGGTACTTTAGCAACCAAAGAAAGATAATCAGATTTCACAGTTTAGACACATTCCCTTGACCTACATGAACTGGGACGCTTGCAAAATCAGAAGACATGTGGGGACTTATATAATTAATTAGAAAAAATTATAAACATGTGGCCATATTTTCCCCCAAATGGTGAAAATGATGCTGTTTAGACATGTCTGTATCTCCAAACAGACTGAATTCTTTGATGCCTAGGTTGGATTTTTTGCTTTGTCATCTCAGTATGAAAAAGAAAGTTCAATAACATTATTGAAAGAACAGCTGATTATTTTCCATTTTAACATTCTATATGAGATAGAATATGTATGTCACCCCATCTTATTTGGTCAATGATCTATCATTCAATGTTGAGAGTTTTTTAAAACGTATTCATTCCGGGAACCAGATCCTAAGTACACTATTAATTTTTCTTTTCTCCTATCTCTTATATATTGCTTCTTCTAATTCTAAGAATCCTGGTTTGGCTGAGCAAAAATACTTTAGTATATTTAGTTTGGCTTTTTTCTCTCCATGTTATAAGAATATCACCTTTAAAAATCAGATAATGTAGAGTTTATTAAAATATTCATATCTACAACTAATGTGGTTTTCTGCTGAATATTTAATAGAAAAAGATGAAATCTGTGTTTTGCCCAAATCCTGTCAGGACCTAAAGAGAGAAGGGATGTTTTATTGTGGAAGAGTTCTCTGTATTAGTTCCCAGTTCAGTTTTCCTCTGTCATGTGTTAAAGCAGATTTTGAGGATTCTGGTCCCCATAGACATAGCTCATCCACAGGCTCCTGGAAGCACTCATTTGTGTTCTACTTTGACTGAGGGATCATTTATGAGCAGCTAACTCAAAGCAAAGCATCAGTTCTCTCATTGCTTGAGACACATTGATCTTTGGGGAGAGAGTGACACAATAGTGAACACAAGGTAAGCAGGCTCTAAAGTAGAAATTCATCACCCCCATGAAACACACAGAAAAAAACACAGGCACCATGTGGGATATCTATAAATCAGAAAGGAGATTCTTTACAAGCCTCTTCCTGCCTGTCGATATCTATCACCCAAAGAACCAGGAAAGCCTTAGGCAAGCAACAATTACTTTAGACTCAGCAGGATGGCAGGTTCACTGATACCACTGGAACTGATCCCATCTGAATATTATGTATGTCTTCCTTCCAAGCTACCTGATATAAGTGTCTGTCTCTCACCCTCTCTGTTCAGATATAGAATAAAAAATGGTGAGTTTTAAATTACTCTTTGGTAAGACTGAGTCTTTTTAAGCTCCTTTCAAAGCAAGATTGGCCAAAGGCCCAATGATTTAGCCAGACTCATAGTTTTACAAATAATAAGAGACTCTGGGTTCACCAAATCAAGAAACACATTTGCTCTATCCTGATGTAAAATGTGCCAACACTTTTCCTTCAGGACTTAGAATTTCTCAGTACCCAGTTAATCTATTGACTATCACCAACCTCACATCAACCCTATGATATGGGAGATATTTGGGATGTCATCCATTATATTTTGGCTTTCAGAGAAATAGACCATAATTTGATTAATGTTACCTAATTTACAAATTAAATATATTTGCTACTGTTATCTTTTTCAGAACTATCTCCTACAGTTTCTTACCTTATACATGGATTTTTCTTGCTGATGCACCATTTCAATTGAGGTTTTAGTGGGAGGACATAATCAACTGCCCCTTCCTCACAATTATTGTTTTCACACCACTAATTTTTCATTTCCAGAAAAAAATTATATTTGGTGCTTCTATCTAGAGATGCCACTCATTTCCCCTCCCTTGTCTCCACTTGACAGTTTTTATCAAGGATTTCAACACTGAATCAGAGTCATCTCTCTGACATAATTCTAGATTGTAGCAATATCTTGTGCACATCATTTATTCACTACCTTAACCATTCTTTGATCCGCCAAATACCAGGGGGATTCTTCATACTCTATTTAATCACCTACTCAGAGACCTCAAAAAGTGGACACTTTTCCTTATCCAACCCATTGTCTTAAATTTTAAACTGAAATATTTATCTTCCAACCATAAATTGGCAGAGGTTAAAGTAAACAGGGAAGAGGAACACTTACTCTGGTTGGGGGTAGAGGTATAGGGAGTCTCAAAGAAATTATGTCTAAACTTAACTTTAAAAGAAAAGCAGGGAAAGCCTGGCCTGGCAGATGATGAGGGAGGTAGGATGGGACAAGACATGATAATAAATGAGAAAGAAGGAATTCTACTCAATTCAGATTCATACAAAATAGGAAAGAGATACAAAAAAATACTGGTTGTAGATTAACTGATGTTTAGTGAGGCTGGAAATGATAAAAAAGGTCAAAGGAGATAGAGAGTAGGGATTTGATCATGTATGTCTTGCTAAGGAATTTTATTTATTTAATTATTTTTGCTAAGGAATTTTAATCTTATTTATGGGCAACGCAAAGCTGTTGAGCAGAAAAATGAATG
This sequence comes from Nyctereutes procyonoides, assembly GCF_905146905.1. Classification (NCBI taxonomy): domain Eukaryota; kingdom Metazoa; phylum Chordata; class Mammalia; order Carnivora; family Canidae; genus Nyctereutes; species Nyctereutes procyonoides. Next base: position 61,764,552 of record NW_026575051.1, read on the forward strand.
ACCAGATATTTTGGTGGTGATATATACCTATTTGAATAAAATCCATGCTTTTCTTGAATTCTGAAAAATTATAAACCTTCAAAGCCTTGAATATTTTCCCATCTATTTTTTTTTGTTTGTTTGTTTCTTGGGTTCCTAATTGAATATTTTGGAAATTTTTTTCTTCTGTGTCTCTTAGTTTCCATTCTGTATTTTCCACCTCCATATTCCTCTGTGCTGAATGAGTACCTCAAATATACCTTGAAATTCACTATTTTTTCTAGTCTGCCTATTTCTAGTCTGTTGTTTAATTCGTGTATTCAATTTTAAATTTCACTGAGTATATTTTTTACGTTTAGAAATACTGTTTGGGTATCTTCACTTCTGGATTCTTTTCTTTTTTCTTTTTTTTTTTTTTAAGATTTTATTTATTTACTCATGAGAGACACAGAGAGAGAGAGAGAGGCAGAGACACAGGCAGAGGGAGAAACAGGCTCCATGCAGGGAGCTGATGTGGGACTCAATCCCGGGTCTCCAGGACCACGCCGTGCTAAACCACTGAGCCACCCAGGCTGCCCTGGATTATTTTCATAATGTTTTATTATTGCTATGTCAATTCTATTACTTTTACTTCTTTAACAATCTAAATATACTCATTTTGATTTCTCTTTTTTTTATTTCTAGAGTATAATTTTCTTATCTTTTTGGCACATTCTTTCTCACAGTATTAATCTTTTCTATATTACTTACAATTTTTTGTCTTTGAGCTCATTTTCAGAATAAACTATCTTCTCTGTGTGCTGAGCATGGGTGTCTTCCTGCTATGATATAAGTAGTTTATTTTTCACTAGGGAATCATTTGTCTTGTGACTTTCACCAGTCTTTTAGGGTTCCATTTCTACTTTATTATCTTTGGGCTTCTTAAATTCCAATGTTTATAGAACAATTTGAGGCTCATACCCACAAGTGGTGCTGTTCAGAGGCCTAATATATCACAATTGTATTTCTTACAACCCATGCTAAGCATAGGCAGCCTAGTTTGATGTGCTGACCTTTGAGAGTCATATTTTGGTTTTTTGGCTCCTACAGACCAGTCCTCACAACTTTATCTCCTGTGTAACCTCATTCTTCTATATCTATTATATTTCTACCATAAATTCCATTTTTTGCATCAGTGGAATCCCCAGATTATAAAAAAATAATCTGGGTTTGTAGATTAAAAAGTTTAGAATCAATGTACCCACATATTTGTTTTATGTATCAAATTGAAATATGTATATATATATATACACATATATATTATATTTCTAGTTCTAATTCTACTTAAAATATCATTTACATTATTGTTATTGTTTTTAAAAAGCCCTCCTCAGGTTGAATTTTGGAAAATAAAGAAGTAGCCCTAAAATTTTCTGCAGGACTCATAAATATGTATTGATCCTTAAGTATTTTATAAGCAGTTATAATGAAGGATAACTTTATTTCATAAATATTAATAAAAATAACTATTTTACTAGGATATCTTTCAAATTAACCTGCCTCAAGGATTAAAAAAAATGAGAAATCCCATTAACTTGGTAGAACCTTAAACAAGTTAAACATCTTAACTTGTTTAAGATTCCACCACGTTAAAATTTGAAAGACATCCTCAACTGTGTTCTTTGTCCAATGTCCTTCCATCAAAAAGGCCAAGGAGTTAGACTGGTACCCATCATGGATTTTATGATAAAGCTGATAGTCTCTATAACAGGCATGGTGATATATTTCTCCTGATAAATGGGCTCACTCAAACTCAGAAACCCCAAAATAAATATTCTATAATCTTTTTGCACATGTTAAGTTCTGTCTATTTTAAAAGGTGTCTTTAGATATCTGGAAATCAATCAAGAAAGAAAATAATAGCCCTACAGTATGTCTTTCTAGGGCTGTTATAACAGATAGACTTAAAATATTCAAAGAAAACCATAGTTCAGACTCTTATTGGAATTTTATACAATAATATTTTATCATCCCAAACTGTCCAATAAATCATCCTTAGTCTTCATGTGAATACTTATGTACCTGGGCACCACTTGAAAAATTTATTTTTGCTTTCTTCATAAATTTCACAACAGGTCACTCAATATTGTACATGAGAGGTAAGTTCATTAAAGACACAATTTTTGAACAACGAATCATTGTTATTTGCTGTTAGGCAAATTTCTAACAATAACCAAAGATATTTGTACAGTAATCATAAAAATCTTAATTGGGAAAAGCCTTTTTAAAAAAAGCAGTTGTAAACTAATACATATTGGAGGATTGATAAAATTAGAAAATCATTATTTTTCAACACTCAGTGAAGTAATTGAACCAGGCAAGAATCATTAACTGATACAAAAACTATTAGGTAAAATGTATAGGATATTCACAGAGTACAAAAACATCACACCACAGATAACTTGCTAATTACAAAGAGGAAAAATTTACTTCAGAAAACACTGGTCTGGTGATTACTACCTTCCAGCTATTATATATAGCATCACTAATAATTAGAGTTAGGCATTTTCTGATGTAATACAAAAGAAAATCATGGCTTTGCCTTCAAAATATTCTTGCATAAAATGTTTAGCCTCAATTTAATCAAGTCATAGACCTAATTTTGAATATATAAGAAATATAGAGAATAGAATTCCATAAGGAAATAATAGGCAAATTCATAGAGTGGAATGCAATTGACATTTTTTCTTCAAACAGCCAGTGCCACCGGGGAAATAAAAATTTAAAGACTATTCTAGATTAAAAGAGATTAAGGGAGGTATAACCAAATGCAAATGTAATGCTTGATGGGAAAATTGATTGGTTAGAGAAAGCAAATACAAAAGACATACTAGGGATACCAAGGAAATTAGTATATAGTCTGGAGACTAGATGATTTGAGGGACTTATAATTATTTGGTAAGTGTGACAATTGTGTTGTGGTTGCAGAGTTAATGTCATTTATAGACAATGCATGCTAAGTATCTAGGCATGAAATGTCATTTTTTTTGTTTGTTTGTTTTTCACAAAGTGTCATGATTACTTTCAAATGGTACAGCCTCCTTCTTCCCCCCAAAAAAGATAGCTGGGTAAATAGAAAAAGCAAACTTGGCAAAAAAAAATTAGTAATTACTAAACCCAGATGGTAAGAATATAAATGTTTATGTTCTATCCATCAGGCTTCAATCAAAGATGCAGAACCACCATGACTGCAACAGAAGGGAAAGAGACTTTTGCACTCATGGGCTCTGAGGGAGCAATATGTGCATTGCAGGCCCCGTGACTAGGGATGAGCCTGAAGCCCTACCGCCAGATGGGCAGCTGGGAAGGACAGCTGGGTGTGGACAAGAACCAGAACAAACAGAAAGATAATAGGATGAAACTAGAACCCCATCTGCCCCATAGCATTTCCAGCCTCACCGTCTTGTGTAACCTGCAGGAAAAGCTGGCACCATTTACGGAAGAGCTGCATATGGACTTGCCCAGAGGTGGAAAAGCTGAAGGAGGAGATCTAGCAGGAGCTGAGGGAAGGTCCAGTCTAGGGTCTGCCCCACTCCCACAAAGTGAGCTGCCACCCAGTTTAAACTTAGAGCATAACAATTGAAGCCCAGGCTTCACATCTGCTTTCCAAAAATCAGGAGTGCTGGGCAATTATGCTGATACAATACAAAGCCACCACAATTCATTTACCTCCTGTACATACAACAATTTTCATAACACAAGTTTTAAAAATTCCTTATTATTCCTCTATGATACACAAGAAATCTTTATAAGCTAATGTTTACAATTGAAATATGAGAACTAGACTTTTCGAAATTCTCACTTTTATAATCCTGGTAAATTAGAAAGGGTAGGAACAGTCCTCTGACAAATGAAACTCCAATTTAATTATTATAAGCCACGGCTTTGTCTTTTCTACCATAAATAAAAGCTTGGATATAAATAAACTGACACATAAATAAGTAGAAATAGATTCATGTCTACCTGCCAAAGCAAATAGTTAAATAAGAATCTTTCTTTTCCCAGATTATATAAACCAAAGATTACTAATAATGCACATGGATCTAACATTTTTAGAAAGCAAGACTTAAATATCACCTATCCAAAACAGTGAATCTGATCAATCTTCCCCAAATGGTCAGTCCAAAATCACCTCATGCAAATGAATTAAATGATTAAACCATTCAAACAGATGACTAAAATAACAGGGGCAGTTTGCCTGGAAATGGGAAGTTCTGTCAGAGGTGTTCAGTCTTGCATGCAGGTTAGAACCCCCTGGAGGAAGCCTGGGGCCTACCTCACATGACCACCTAAAGTACAATCTCAGGGAGGCTGAGCCCTGCCATCTAACATCAGGTTTTAAAAATCTGACTGGCTAGGAGTGGCTGGGTGGCTGTGGGTTGAGTGTCTGACTTGCTTTTGGCTCGAGTCATGATCTCAGGGATAGGAGATTGAGCCCTGACATCCGGCTCTGTGCTCAGCAGGAAATCTGTTTGAGATTCTCTCCCTCTTTCTCTCCTTCTGCCCCTTCTTGGCTCGTGTTTGCACAAGCTCCCCCCCCCCATCTCTTAAATAGATAAATCTTAAAAAAAAAGAAGAAGAAAAAAAAAAGGAAGGAGCACTTTGGTAGCACAGTTGGTTGAGCCTCCAGCTCTTGATCTTGCCTCCAGTCATGATCTCAGGGTCTTGAGATCAAGCGCAGTGCCAGGCTCTGCACTCCGCAGGGAGTCTGCTTGAGATTCTCTCTCTCCCTCTGTCCCTCACCCCACCCCCTTGCTCTTTCTCTAAAATAAATAAATAAATCTTAAAAATTTTATTTTTAATTTAGAAGAAAGAAGAAAAGAAGAAGAAGAAGAAGAAGAAGAAGAAGAAGAAGAAGAAGAAGAAGAAGAAGAAGAAAGAAAGAAAGAAAGAAAGAAAAAAGAAAGAAAAAAAGAAAAAAAGAAAGAAAGAAAGAGCAAGCTTGCTAGCTGTAGTATAATGCCCAAAGAAGGTTAAAAACTACTGGAAATTAGGGTGGAGAGCTGATTTGATAAGACCTGAGAGGATAAGTACTATAATTAGAGGTATAAACAAACAGAATTAGAGATGGAAGAAATTAATTCTAAATGGGTAACTCAGAAGAATTTATGGAAGATACAGAATTTATCCTAGACCTTGAAAAATATGTATAAATGTATTACATGGATTTCAAAAAGGAAGGATACTCCTGGAAATGATAGGGGCTTAAGGTAAAAACTGTGGGTAAGAAGGCATAAGAGAAGTTGGAGAAAATGCTAGAAATCCTGTTTCTGGGCGAATGGGGAGCAAGATGACAACATAAAGAACCTAGGAGTGGTGAATTTGAATGTACATTATCTACCTTTGCCAGAGATAATCTTTAAAGTAAGAGGAAGATCTTCTATTTTTTTAAAGATTTTATTTATTCTTGATAGACACACAGAGAGAGGCAGAGACACAGGCAGAGGGAGAAGCAGGCTCCATGCAGGGAGCCTGACGTGGGACTCGATCCCAGGTCTCCAGGATCATGCCCTGGGCTGAATGAAGATGGTGCTAAACTGCTGGGCCACTGGGGCTGCCCAAGAAGATGATCTTCTATCTTAGATTTATTAAGGTATAAGCAGAGCCTCTTCATTTTAAGATTGTCAGGTGGGGAAGTGCTATTACTGAATTCCCCAAAGCTAGGCTGACATGGCTGGGGCCACAGGCTGGTTGTCTAATCTGTAAGTAGCCTCCTGAGTATACGCCAGCATCTGTACAGAAAGTATCATTCTGTAAGTTTGCCAGGACACAAGAAAGTTTGGAAGGCACCCATCTACCCTATACAACCATTTTGCTCGATATCTTGATATATGGGGCTGACTGCCTGTCTTCAGAACTCTCATTTCCTATTAAAGCCTAAAAATTAAATAGAAAAGTGAAAATGTAAATGTTAATGAAAATAACCAAATACATTAAGAAAAATAAAACGAAATCTATAAGGAGGAACATTTTCATTCTAAAATAGAACATAACTCGAATTTTTTAAATTGTTTTTCAAAGAAGTAGCACATTACTTGGTGATGAACTAAATAGGATAGAAAAGCAGCAATTTTGAAGAGAGCATGTTTCATTAAATCTTTTCCTGTCCTTCAGTCACTTATTTTTTCTGAAGAAACCTCCATCACTGATTAATTTTTATAGTTCCAGAGATATTCTATATAGAAGCTGTGCAAAAAAAGAGTTGATGTAGCAGGCCTGAGATTACTATTCTCAGGCAGACTCCTTACAAGGCTAACCATGACTGGTGTTTGGAAACTTGAATTTGTTCCCGCCACACCCTCACTAATAAAAGCGGCTTACTGGGGTATCTGGTTGGCTCAGCCAGTTAAGCGTCTTATTTTTGGTTTCATCTCAGGTCATGATCTCAGGGTCCTGAGATCCAGCCCTGCATCAGGCTCGGCACTCAACATGGAGTCTGCTTGTCCTTCTCCCTCTGTTCCCCCTATCTCATTCTCTCACAAACAAATAAAATCTTAAAAAAAAAAAAATAAAGAACCCAAAGAGTAGCTTACTGTGCCTAGGCTGTCTGTGCTAACATTGTGGTTCGTGCTGAACATATTCCTTCTGGAAATCTGTAATTTTGGTATGTGCTTTGCGGGGGATGCCTGTGTGACCAGCTCCCAATGAAAACCCTGACCACTGAGTCTCTCTGGTGGTCTTCCCTTGTGGATTACACTTTACACATGTTATCAGAATGTGTAGGTAAAGGAAGTAGTGTGTCCTGCACGACTCCAGGGGGAGAGGACTAGTGGAACTTTGCACTAACTTTCCTCCATACTTTCTGTCATGTGCCTTTTCCTTTGCTGACTTTATTTTGTATCTGTTGCTGAAGTAAGTCCTAGTTATAAATATGACTGTCTGTTGAGTCCTATGAGTCTTCCTAGTAAACCACTGAAGCTGTGATGGTCTTGCAGATTCATCCCCACACTCCCCATACACAAGCATATGCATGACATATCTTTCAACAATGGTAGCACAATATATACACTGTTGAGTCTTTTTAATATACGGGTCTTGGACATTTTTCTTATTGGTGCCTATAGGCCCAGTTTATTATTCTTTTTTAAATTTATTTATTTATTTATTTATTTATTTATTTATTTATTTATTTATTTATGATAGTCAAACAGAGAGAGAGAGAGAAAGAGAGAGAGAGAGAGGCAGAGACACAAGCAGAGGGAGAAGCAGGCTCCATGCACTGGGAGTCCGACGTGGGATTCGATCCCGGGTCTCCAGGATCGCGCCCTGGGCCAAAGGCAGGTGCCAAACCACTGCGCCACCCAGGGATGCCCCAGTTTATTATTCTTAACACTAAATAGGAGTTCATTATATGAATGGTATCATAATTTCACTAGTCCTTTATTAGGGACATTTGGGTGTGTCAAATCCTTTACTTTAAAAAAACAAACAACCCTACAATGAGAATCATAAATGGTTCACTTGTCCTTTGTGTGAGTAGATCCATTTGAAGAAAACCAACAGGGAGCATTGCCAGGTCAAAGGTGATGCACATTTAAAAAATTTAATTAATAGTTAAAATTATGCTTTTCATCAATCAGGTCAATTTAACCAACACTTTTGTATGAAACTGTCTGTGTCCCTTAGAATTTGCCAACACTGTGGTTTATTTGAAAAAGTTGACCTTTGCTAATCTGAAAAGCGGGAAAGGATACTGTAGTTTCAACCAACATTTCTCTTATTAATGAGGCTGAGCATCTTTTTACAGGAACCATTTGCATTTGTTTCTGTTAGGTATCTTATGCTTGGTTTATTTTTCTATTATATATTTAGCATTTTTCTCCTTTATTTGTAGTAGTTCTTTTTATACATTAAGGAAATTAGCACATTTTATGTGATGTGAATTGCAAATATTTTCCCTCAGGTTGTTACATATTTATATATTGCCCTTGTTTATGTCAAGTCTTAAAGCAGAAATATTTTATGATTATGTAAATTTTTGTGACCTTTTGAAACTATGTCAAAATAGGATTTTAGGATTTTCCTCAATAATAAAACATTTATGTTTCTTTCTGCCTGAAATATGAAAATGTGAGTGCAAAAAAATTATTACATTTATAAAAGTATATTTAAAAGAGAAAAACAAAACTTCTCAAATTCTGTTTCAAGTAAAGATGAATTGGCAGGTTAACATCACACCTGTTTCATCCCTTCCTGATCTACCATTAAGAACTTTAACATCCCAAGTGACACTTTCTAAGGACACCATATTTCAATTTCTTTGGCACTAGTGTATAAATAAATCTTAATTTTGGGCTCTAGTTGACATTTCAACTGACTGTTATAAATTACTTGAACTCTTTTACTAGGGAATTTGATTTAAAAGCCTTTAAAAGAAGCTGATGGACAGGATGTGACAATGGCCAACCTCTATACTTACTACAAATTATAGACGTGCATATCTGAAATTTCTCAATACTTATCTGACTATTGTCTTGAAGGAAAAATAGTCAATTTTTCTTTTAAGATAATGAAAACTTCGTGTATATACCATCTTTTTTTCTGAAGCCTATACTGTACCTACAAAATTCATATTAAAACACACAAAAAAAAGATTTTGTTCTAATAAATTGACATTTGTCTCCCCTCCCTCTCCGCTTCCTTTCTTTCCTCCATCCATCCTTTCCTTACCAGTATTTACTTAATCTTAATAAGACCTACTCTAGGGTCACCTGGGTGGCTCAGTGGTTGAGCATCTCTCTGTCTTTGGCTCAGGGCATGATCCCGGGGTCCTGGGATCCAGTCCCACATCAGGTTCCCTGCAGGGATCCTGCTTCTCCCTCTGCCTATATCTCTGCCTCTCTCTCTGTGTCTCTCATGAATAAATAAAATATTGAAAAAAAAAAAGAGCTCATCTAAATACCAACTTTATATTGAGATCTGTGATGGTTTACATGTGGACCATGTGAAGTAGGCTGCATTTAAAGCCTCATTTTACAGATGAGGAATCTGAGGCTTGAAACTATTAAATAATTTGATCAAATCACAAAAATATAAGGAGAGGGACCAATGTCCATCTGTATATAACTCTATCCCTTACCCTTAACCATGCTTCTTCGTATATTTAAGTGAAAATCATCTGGCTGTATTTTGGCTTTATGTTTTGTTCATATATATAAAATTTGCCCCTTTCATTATTACATACCAGCAAAAACAAATTAACCTACACATTCATAAAAACAAAAGGGAATATTACCAACATTACACCCAAATACTATTCCTCATGGGAAATGCGCCCTCTAATTTAGTCTACGTTCCTCACAAAATAATTTGTTCACAAGAGTGTCCCATCTCCTTTACCATTAAAATATAATGTCCTGTCTAGTTCAGACAGGATTAGATCTTCATTAAAAACTGACGGAATTGGGCTGGGTGGCCTAAATTCCCAAGTGTGAGCACTTTAGCTTAGACGGCCATCCTGACTATTTTAAACTTTATCCTCTGTTCTTTTTCACTTATGTTCTCTTCCCTCACTTATCAAAACCACTCTTTCTAATCCTATCTTGTCTTCCCTCCAACCCTTATTATTCTAAATTGCTTTTCCTTCTGTTCTCTAACCTTGATAAGCTAGCCAATGTCTTAGCTCTCACCACAGTCCTTGGTTGCTTTCCCTCCACTCTCCGAACATCATTTATTTTATCTAACTTTCCTGTGACAATATCCAGCTTTATTAAATTTGTATGTATCTAAGAGAGTGTGAATCCTAAATTCTTACACAGTCATATGCCAAGTAGCTCCCCTCACAACCAGAGCTTAGAAAGAAACAAACATCTATTGACACCTATTGCATATTGTATGCAATATAATTTTTATTATGTTTTATATGAATTATTGACCTAAGACCTTAAGATCTAAAATTGAAGCTCGGACATTTTAGGTAATGCACCCATTACCACACAGATAAAATAGGACCTTGCTAGAATATGAACCTTATATTCTTGAAGTTATTTTATTTGACTACCCAGACACTGCTTCTTTTGTGGAATTCCATATATAGAAATTTTGTGGTACTCATAACTACACAAGTCCTTTGGCTAGGTATTTGTACTAATTCTTACACACTAGAAAAACTCAAAATATTTTTTATTGCTCTTTTTTCCTGTTCATCTTTGAACACAGGACATGATAGGCAATTTAATAGATTTGTTGAATATCATCTTTCTAATTGATACAGAGTTTTCTTATGTGTCTGACACTGTATTATAGGAATTCTTTAGCTCCTCACATTTATATGTATAGACACTCATATTAGACTCTCCATTTCCTATGTTTATCCTAAGTATTAGCATGCGCCCTTCATACATTCAAGATTCGCATTGAAGTTTATTCATAAAGTGCCTCACTATTTCCAGTTTCCCAGTGTTATGTGAGATTTCACAAGCTACAATTGATCTAAATAGCTTCAACAATTATGAAGCAACGTTGCATTGCCATACTTAAGCTAATTTTTGAATATGCAATTATACAAAAAGAAAATTGGAACTTTTGTGACTATCATTATCCTAACACTATTATGAATTCAAATATACATCGCTTCTCGGCCTTTTGGCTAAGATCAAGTGAATTCAAATATACATAAATAAAATTCCAAAAATTGATAAGATTAGAATCTTGGAATTCCTAAGATTAAAAATATTTAATATGCAAGTAGAATGACTCATTAGCCATATCACCAAATTTCTTAAAGATTATAATAACAATCTTGGTTAATAAAATTCAGATTTTTAATGCTATAACCACACTATAACACAATTTAAATTGTCAGAAATCACTATGATAAATGATTTAAGCTGAATAGGAGCCATTTTCTTTGAGAAGTTGCTCCAACCTCCTCCCTAATAGTTGGCAAGAGTCTATGTCATTAAAATAGTCTCAACCAAAGATAACATCGTTTTTATTTAAATGAATGCAGCTTTTATTATGTTTCCCTTTTTAATTCAAAATACTATCACTTCATATCGAGTGTTTTCTTTTTTGGCTTGGTCTTACTCTCTAATAGCTATAGTAATGTGAAACAACAAATTGAATCTTCAAACAAGTGTCCTAGATTCATCTTTACACTTTTATAATTTTTATTTTAACTCACTCATCTATAAAATGAATTCTTGGACTAAATGATTTCTAAAATCCTCCCAGCTTGAACATTCTACGTGCCTCAAGTTGATGGAAAACAGTGTACTGCCCAAGCATAGAAAACAATTTTCAGGCTCAAATACATATTTTAACATTTCAAGCCTAACAGTTACTGCCATAAAATTTTGCCCAGAGTTTTACATCTTACTACTTGAGTAAAGGCAATTCCATTTCAAAATGCAACAAACTGTAATGTAAATGCCTTTTTTACAGGGTATGCAATTATGCACAGAAAAGTAGGATATCCTCTAATCAAGAGTTAAAACTTAAGAAAGCTTAAAAGAGTTCCTGAAGTTGCCTTGTATCAATCACACATCTGCCTTTCAATCTTCCCTGACAGCTTCCTTTCCTTCTCCTTACTTCACATCTTCCACTGAAGTAATGTGTCATTTATCGCAAGGGAAATCTCCTGCGGGTGTTTTCAGGAGAATTTCACTTGGGGTTTACAGCTCACTCCTTTTGTTTATGACATTCTTTAATGTATTCCTTGGCAGATGGTAAAAGCAAAGTAATTAAGGAATACAGCTTTATTACTGATTATGGATTTGATATTTATGACCAGAGGTAATTTATAATCTTTGATTCTAAATACCATTATCCAAAACAAATGTTTTATTTACACATTCAAAGGCATAGCAACAGATATTAAGGTGCACTGAATGAAAACAAAAACAGACTTGTAAATTTTTGACAATGGTCCTTAAATACTCATATTTCTAAGTTCTTAAATAAAACATGTAAAGTCGTGAGACTTTTCATTTCCGCTTTGTTTCAAGATACTTTGAAGACAATTGAAAGAGAAAGAAGAGCAAATGAGTAACGGAGCTACCACAAGACGAGAGAGAAGGGAAAGACCTAGGAAAGAAGTAACAGAATGAAATACAAAACTTGGTTCAGCAATTCTCCATGAACACAATGCATTGGGGGGGAGGGGGAGAGGAGCAGGAAAAGGGAATTTACAGAAATCTTGGCTAGTATGTGAATTTTGTAAGGAAGGACCAGCCAAACTAAACTCAAGATGATGAGGACATGGTTGGCTCTGTTCATAAGGAAGGCTGTAGGTGGGCTATGGGGCTAGGATAAGGCAAATATATAATACTCAAATGGTCTGTGGAAGTTTCCCAGTAAACTTTTATGAGTACTGCAGCCATTATCAAAGTTGAAAAGAACATTTACTAGAGTCTTATATTGTGTGGGTGCAAGACCTTTCCTTGCAATGCGCCATGTTGTCTTTTCTTAAGACTTGACTTTTTAGAGTAGGTTTAGGTTCACAGCAAAATTGTGATGAAGGCACAGACTTCCCCTAAACCCCCAGCCCACACATACATAGCCTCCCTCACTATCAACATTTCTCACCAGAGTGATATATTTGTTAACAACTGATGAACCTACATTGACACACTATCACCAGAGCCACACTTTACATTAGGGTTCACTCTTGTGTTGCACATTCTATGGGTTTGGACAAAAGTATAACGACATGAACCCACTATTATAGTATTAAACAGAGTAGTTTCACTGCCCTATAAATCCTCTATGCTTCACCTCTTCATCCCTCCCCTTCTCCCTGGCAACCACTTATCTTTTTATTGTCTCCACAGTTTTGCCTTTTTCAGAATGTCAGGGAGTCGGAATCATACAGTATATAGTCTTTTCAGATTGGCTTCTTTCACTTAGTAATATACATTTAAGTTTCCTCCTTGTCTTTTCATGGAGGGTAATTTTTTAAATGTTTTCATAAGCACAAGAATACCATTCAGAGGATCACAATGACAGCACCATAAGAAGCATTTGGGGAACAGAAGCTGCCTGAAGGAACAGCGTCTTCATCTGTCATTTTAGGGTAAGTACTAATGAGTAGAACTACAGACAGAATCACTCACATTCTTAAATTGTTTTATTTTTCTTGTCGGAACTCTTTTTGTTTTACTTTTAAATATTTTGCTTTATGGTTGCCAAACTCTTACATTCAAAATTCTGTGAGCTTAATGCAAAATAGTATTGATGCACTCAATGATTATGCTTTTTTATTGTCTCAATAGAATTGTATTACATGGCATTATGAACAAAAAAATAGAAGAGAGGTGTAGGAAGAATCTTCCTTCTGTATATTGTATAGAAAATAATGAGCTGAGGGTGAAGTAACCTTGAAAGTTATTCCCATCTGCTCCCTCCATTGGGACAGACATTTATTTTTACAGCATCTCTCAAAGTTACAGCAGATGCAGAAGATGGGTTTCCACAGGCTCTCCGGTATTCTGATAATCCACAGCACCAGGATTTTCAATCATCACGGTGCAAGAGATATTCTACTTTCTTCTAGTATGATGTTAAATAGCAACTGGCGATGGTATTAAGGTCAGAGAGACATGAGGGACTGTTTGGGTGTGTGAGACTGCCTGCCCCATCTGAAGAGAGCAGCTATCCAACACTTGCAGATTTTTTTATATAAAGATGAGCCCAGTGTTCCCAGATCTTTTGATTGTGCAAAAGAATTTGGGAATTCAGATTTTTTGGTAATATCTCTAAATTTCAGAAATCAATTCTGTGATGGTCAATATTGTTCCAACCAAATACAGTACATTTTTAGGCTGAAAGATGCCTAAATCAATGGGGAAGGTACAAGGTTGTGGCTGATTCAAGTGAAATAATTGAAGAAGAAACCCTAATCCTGAAGCCAGTTCTAATCAAAGGAGTGTTTCCCTGAAGAAGCACAGAGGTTTCCCCAAAAATGCCATGCCCATAATCCCTTGCAAAGCTGAAAACCGTCCCTATTTTAATATCAAATAGAGTCAATAGTACATGCTGAAAAATATGTTCCATTTCCCCACTCTGTGTCTTACTAATACGTATCCCAGGGACAGAGAGAGCACAAGAATGAGGAAAAACTCAGGAGGTAATGATATACAGAGAGAAGCACCTTAACAATTACCTGGAAAGGTCAAAGCTTGTGATATGATAAACCAAGTGCAAAGCAAATTGAGTTTTTAGCAGTTTATAAAAACAAGATGTGAATACTTCTTTAAAAAATTAGAATTTTTACATTTAAACTCAATTAGCCAACATACAGTACATCATTAGTCTCAGACGTAGTGTTCAACAATTTATCAATTGCATATAACACCCAGTGTTCATCCCATCATGTGCCCTCCTTAATGCCCATCACCCAATTACCCATCCCTCCATTCACCTCCCCTCCAACAGCCCTCAGTTTGTTTATATAGTTAAGAATCTCTCATGGTTTTTCTCTTCAGTAAAAAAAAAAAAAAAAAAAAAAAAAAAAAAAATCAGACATTTTTATTAGAAAAGTTCTTTATTAGAAAAGCTATATAAAAAGCTACCTTTTTCTATAACTAATTTGGAGTAGGTTATCAATTCTTTTTTCACCTACTTGTCCCATATGGCTTCATATTTTTACTAATGTTTACCACAATACACAGCACATGGCAGATACTATGCTAAGTTGATGAGTTGATTTGTCATTGCAAGGACAGAAAAAGAATACTGAATATATTCCTTTTCTATCTCAGTGTAAAATTTTCTACATGAAGATTTACAAGTCCCACAGAAATCTTTAAACATTTAACAAAAAAATTAAAATCTATATATAGAAATAGGAAATAGCAAACAAAATTAATTATTCTTTTCTAGGTTTCTTTTATTTCTTTTTTAAAAGATTTTACTTATTTGAAAGAAAGAAAGAGAGATCATGGGGGTAGGAGCAGAAGGAGAACCAGGCTCCCCCCTGAGCAGAGAGCCCAATGCAGGCTGAATCCCAGGACCCTGGCATCATGACCTGAGCCAAAGGTAGACACTTAACTGACCGAGCCCCCCACATGTCTTTTTTATTTCAAATGAAAGCTGTCTTGAGTCCAAAACTGGTTTAAAGTTACAGGAGTTGAGGGACGCCTGGGTGGCTCAGTGGTTGAGCGTCTGCCTTTGTCTCAGGGCATGATCCTGGAGACCCTGGCTCCTTGTGGGAAGCCTGTTTCTCTCTCTGCCTGTATCTCTGCCTTTCTCTCTGTGTGTGTGTGTGTGTGTGTGTGTGTGTGTGTCTCTCATGAATAAATAAATAAGATCTTAAAAAAAAAAGTTACAGGAATTGAGCCATACTGTGTCTCAAAATAGTAGGGAGGAGTAGTGAGAAGGAGACATGAGTGAGCAGATCCTGAGTCTTTAAACATTTACATATTTTCTCATAAATATGGAAGTTACAGAACCAGTACCAAGATTTATCTATACCCTTCATCTTACTTCCTCTAATATTAACAGATTGCATAACCATTGTACAACCAAGAAAAGTAAGAAATTCAGTTAATGAAGCTATAGACTACGCTCAAATTATACCTATTTTTCCAACTTCTTCATGTTCCAGGATCCAATCCAACTCAACCTCATTTAGTTGTCATATCTCCCTAGTATCCTATAACCTTTATCCTTTGTCTTTCACAATGGTGACACTTTGTACAGTATCATTTAATTTGGGTCTGCTAGATGTTTTTAGTTGGGCCAGTGGGATCAAGGGGGATTGGGAGGCACCAACAAAATGCCAGCAGACCCCCCACCTTGTGGCCCCCACCTTATAACTTTCCCACCACCAGCAGACCACCCGAGGACACCTTCAGGGGGAGACTGGACCTATGCAGGAAACCTGAACCCCACCTTACCCAGACCCCATATAAGGTCATAAGTAGTTATCGCCCCATGCCGATTTCACCAGTAATATGCCCTAATACCTATCACCCCACACAGACATACAACCCCTTGCCCCTCCCCCCTTAAAATCTCTCTTGCCCTCCCCTGGGTGTGACTTCCCGCTCTCTCTGCCTCCCCTGTGGGCCTCAGAACCTTGCCCACGAGTGCATCCTATTAAAGGTTTGCCTCGACCAACTTTTGCCTGGCGTCTCTATTTCATTTCACTACCAATCGGATTAAACCTGACATTTTTTATGCTTAGATTGAGTTAATTCACTTTTAACAAGAATAACACAAAGATGATATTGTGTCTTTTCGAATGTATTACATCAGAGGGTGGCTCATTCTTTTTAACAAATGCTAGTATTAATTTATATAAAAGTCCACAGATGAGCATCTTTGACTTTCCATTCTTTTTATAAGTAATATGAACAATGTTACAGTACATAGCTTCAAAAAATAAATAGTGTCTCTCCTGTGTGAGTATCCCTCCAAGACAAATTCCAAAATACAGGATTTCTGGAACTTTGGATGAAGATGGCAGAAAAGGAGGATACTAAGCTCACTTCAACCCATGGATACACCTAGATAGCACCCACATCAGTGTAAATAACCCGGAAATTGAACCCAAAGCCATCACGACAGACTCTCTACAGTTACACGTAAAGAAGAAGCCCCATGGAAAAATGATAGGAAGTGTGGGAATATGCTCAAGAACCAAAATGATCCACAAGATTGTCCAAAGGGAGGGAGAGACCCCACAAGCATGGAGAAGAGAAAGGAGCAGACCCTACACCAAGCACCCCATGCAAGGAAGACAAATCTCCATAGCATTTGGCTTTGAAAACCCAAGAGGCTTAACTTCCTGAGTTTTTAAAATCAGTGGGGCTTATTTACCACCTGGAACTTTAAAAATCAGCCCCCTGGCTTCTGGGAGAGGTGAATGGCAAGAGGAAATGGAGTCCTCACCCTTAAAGAGACAGCACAACAAAGAACCCCACTAAGAAACAGCATAGAAGCAGCAGTTTGAAAAAAGCCTGGAGCACACGGGAAGATTTATTTGCTAATCTCAGAACTGGTGCTGGAGGGGAAGAGATCTTTGGAAGACTTCTCCAAGAACAAAACTGCTGCCAGGTGCCATTTACACCCCCCTGTTCCCCAGCCTACCTATAGGGGTACCTGCTGGGATCAGCTCAAACAGTCCACTTAGCTTGCTAACACTGCCCCATGCCCCTGGCCACCTCCTGGGGACAAGCCTCATCCAACTCACTCTTGGCAGGAATTCGCCAGGGCAGCTCCAGGTCTCCTTCCACAGCAGACAAGTACAAACACTATTTGATGCTATTACCATCTGCCCCACCCCTGCATTCTCCTGCAAATTCACCTCCCTCCAGCACTCAGCAGGACTCCATTCAAAGCTACACCACAGCATGATATTGTGTGTCTAGCCTCAACCATGGCCAATACCACACCCGTCCTGGAGATAGGAAAAGAGGACTACACACACACACTAATCCAAATGCAGCCCCAGCAGTGGGCTGGTGGCATGCATCTAGTCTGACTGCAGTACCCCCTCACCAATGAAAGTATTTCAGGGAGTGAATACCTCGTGGTTCAGTTGTAGAGGCCCAGAAAATTAAGCCCATTCCACCTTAAATTCAGCGTTAGCACAAGTACGGCCATCTCAGGCCCCTGTGAATAAGAGCTGAACTTTACCTCACTTCAGTTACAGGAAAAAAATGCTTAAGGCCCTTGAAAGCCCCATATCAGAATGAGAACAGAGCTTAATGCCCATGGCTGGGAATCCCATAGCAGAATAAGAACAGAGCTTAACGACCTTGAAAGCCCCATATCAGAATGAGAACAGAGCTTAAGAAATTCCTCCACCCCTTCTGGAAATCCCCTAGACCAGCCCATAAAAACCCAGCTGTAAAAAAAAAAAAAAAAAAAAAAAAAAAAACCCAGCTGTAACCCACCTTGGGGTCCAAGTCCCTGCTCCGCTGTGTCGGGTACACTTGGACCCAAGCTCGAGCTTGCTAATAAACCCTCATGCGCTTGCATCGGAGTCGGCTCCTTGGTGGTTTCCCGGATTCGCAATCTTGGGCACAGCACAGTGAGACCACAGCTCTGGCAAACACCTGGTCTGACCTAACTCAAGCTCAAGGTGGCCCCCAACTAGCCCATTAACAACACAGGTGATGAGGGAGCAGGGCTAGCTCACGAAAAGCACAGCTGACATCCCACAAACAACGCCCACCCAGAGTGGGATATATGTGACATTCTTTAGGAGGCTTCCAATTGTCTTAAGGTTATGCTAGAGGGAAAAGCAATCTTTACCTTGACAATGGCAAGGCTTCCAGTATCTTACAGGTCCTCCTTAGCATATGAAAACCCTTTTGGAATCTCCCTTTTGCTTACCTCCCCCAATTCCTGGGTATATAATCAGCCACTCCTCACAGGCCCAGGGCAGCAACTTTTCCTGCTCGTGGTTTCTGTCCTTGCGCTTTAATGAAACCACCATTTTGCACCAAAGACATCTCAAGAATTCTGTCTTGGTTGTTAGCTCCGGACCTCACCTGTATTCCAAAACTTCATCACAGGGACCAAACCCTGCCCCCAACAGGCCCCCAATTTTAGTTATCTAAATTTGATAAACCGGGGGCACCTGGGTGGCTCAGTCAGTTAAGCATCTGACTTTGGTTTAGGTCATGATCCCAGGGTCCTGGGATGGAGCCCTGCATCCCATTGGGCTCTCTGCTCAGCAGGGAGTTTACTTCTCCCTTTCCCTCTGCCCCTCCCCTTTGCTCGTGCTTTCTCAAAATAAATAAATAAAATATTTTAAAAAATTAAAGTAGTGATAAGAGATCTTAAAAGCAGCAAAAGAAAACAGTTACATACCAGGGAAACTCCATAAGGCTATGACAATCAAAAATGGTAACTTAATGGTTTCCATTAACCAATGGCAATGAAAAATCAAAAATAGATATGCAAAATATAAAGAAAAAATGAATCCAAGTATATCACTGAAGAAAACCATTAAACCATGAGAAAGCAAGAAAGGAACAGAGAAAAAGGACTACAAAGATAACCATACAGCAAGTAATAAAATGGCAATAAGTACATAGCTATCAATGATTACTTTGAAAAGACTAAATGCTCCAATCAAAAGATACGGGATGACTGAATGGATTAAAGCAAGACCTATTTATGTGTTGCCTACAGGAGACTTATTTCAGATCACACACATACAAATCAAAAGTGAAAGGTTGGAAAAACATTTATCACACAAATGGAAGTGAAGAGAAGCTGAGGTAGCAATACTTACATTGGACAAACTAGACATTAAAACAATGATTATAACAAGAGACAATGTGGGACACTACATAATCATAAAGGCAACAATCAAACAAGAAGATCTAGCAATTGTAAATATTTATGGGCCCAACATAGGAGACTCAAATACATAAAGCGGGTATTAACAAACATAAAGAAAGTAATCAATAGTAATACAATAATAGTTTAACACACCATCCCCTTACATCAATGGATAGATCATCTAATCAGAAAATCAATAAGGACACAGGGATTGTGAATGACATATTGGACCATATGGGTCTAACAGATATATTCAGAACAGTCCATCCTGAAACAGCAAAATACACATTCTTTTCAAATGCACATGGAACATTCTCCAGAATAAGTCACATATTAGGGCACAAAACAAGCCTCAACAAATTCAAAAAGATCAAAGTCATACCATCCATCTTTTTCCGACCACAGGTTATAAAACTAGAAGTCAACCACAAGAAAAAATCTGGAAAGACCACAAAGACATGGAGGTTAAACAACATGTTAGTAAACAATGAATGGACCAAACCAGGAAATAAAAGGAATAAATACGTACATGGAAACAAATGAAAATGAAAACACCATAATTCAAAACATTTGGGATGCAGCAAAAGTGGTTCTAGGAAGGACATTTATAGCAATGCAGGCCTACTTCAAGAAGCAAGAAAAACCTCAAATAAACAGCCTAATCCTATACCTAAAGGAGCTACAAAAAGAACAATGAACAAAACCTAAAACCAGCAATAAAAAGAAAATAATAAAATTTGGAGCAGAAATAATATTGAAACTAAAAAAGCAGGGCAGCCCGGGTGGCTCAGCAGTTTAGCACTGCCTTCAGCCCAGGGCGTGATCCTTGAGACCCGGGATCGAGTCCCATGTCGGGCTCCCTGCATGGAGCCTGCTTCTCCCTCTGCCTGTGTCTCTGCCTCTCTCTCTCTCTGTGTCTCTCATGAATAAATAAATAAAATCTTAAAAAAAAAAAAAACCAACAGAATGAATCAATAAAACCAGGAGCTAGTTCTTTGAAAATAATAAAATTGATAAACCTCTAGCTAAACTAATCAAGGGAAAAAGAGAATGGATCTAAATTTAAAAATCACAAATGAGAGGAGAGATTGCAACCAATACAGAAATATGAACAATTATAAGAAAATGTTATGAAAAACTAGATGCCAACAAATTGGACAACCTAGAAGAAATGGATAAGTCCCTAGAAACATTATCTACCAAAACTGAAATAGGAAGAAATAGAAAATTTGTATTGACTAATAACTAGCAAAGAAATTAAACAGTAATCAAAAAACTCCTGGGGCACCTGGGTAGCTCACTCAGTTAAGGGTCCAACTCTTGGTTTTAGCTCAGGTCATGATCTCAGGCTCAAGAGACTGAGCCCTGAGTCCAGCTCTGTGCTCTGCATGGAGTCTGCTTGAGATTCTCTTACCCTCTCCCTCTGCCCCTCCTACTCCTGCTTGTACTTGCTTTCTCTCTCAAATAAATGAATCTTAAAAAAAAAAAAAAAAAAACTCCCAACAAACTAAAGTCCAAGACTAGATAGCTTTATAGGCAAATTCTACAAAACGTTTAAAGAAGAGTTAATACCTATTTCCTCAAATTGTTCCAAAAAATAGAAAAGAAAAATTCTCAAATTCATTCTGTTCTATCCAGCATTACCCTGATACCAAAACCAGATAAAAACGCTATGCAAAAGAAAAAGAGAATTACAGACCAATATTGTTTATGAACATAGATGCAAAAATCACCAACAAAATAAACCAAATCCAACAATACATTAAAAAATCATTTACCACAATCAGGTGTAATTAACACCTGGGTTGCAAGGGTGATTTGATATTTATATATCAATCAATGTAATACATTACATCAATAAGGGAAAGGATAAGAACCATATGATCATTTCAATAGATACAGAAAAAGCATTTGATAAAATACAACATCCATTCATGATAAAATCCCTCAGTGAAGTAGGGATAGAGGGAGCATACCTCAACATAACAAAGGCCGTATGAAAAGCCTCTGATTAACATCATCATTAATGGGGAAAAACTGAGATCTTTTCTCCGAAAGTCAGGAACAAGATAAAGATGTCCACTCTCACCACCTTTATTCAACACAATACTAGAAGTCCTAGCCACAGCAATTAGATAACAAAAAGAAGTAAAAGTCATCCAAATTGGCAAGGAAGAAATAAAACTTCCACTATTTGTTGGTGACATGATACTCTATATAGAAAACCCAAAAGACTCTACCAAAAAATGGCTAGCACTGGTAAATTCAGGAAAGGCACAGGATATAAAATCAACATGCAGAAATCTGTTGCATTTCTATACACCAATAATGAAGCAGAAAGAGAAATCAAGAAAATAGTCCCATTTACAATTGCACCAAAAAAAGTAAGTAACCTAGGAACAAACCTCACCAAAGAGGTGAAAGACTTATACTCTGAAAACTATAAAACATTAAAGAAGTTGAAGATGACAAAAAGAAATGGAAAGAAGATTACAAGAATAATTGTGTTATGCTCATGGATTAGAAGAATAAATATTGTTAAAATGTCTATACTACTCCAAGCAATCTGCACATTTAAATACCAACAGCATTTTTCACGAAAGTAGAACAGATGATCCTAAAATTTGCATGGAACCACAAAAGACACCGAATAGCCAAAGCAATCTTGAAAAAGAAAAATGAAACTGGAGGTATCCAAATTCCAGATTTCAAGTTCTATTACAATGCTGTAGTAATCAAAACAGTGTGGTATTGGCCCAAAGATGGACACATTGGCACAAAAATGGCACGAAAATGGGTCAATGGAATAGAATAAAAACCCACAACTGTACCCACAATTACATGGTCAATTAATCTTCAACTAAGCAGGGAAGAATATACAAAGGGGAAAAGGCAATCTCTTCAACAAGTGGTATGAGGAAAACTAGGCACCTACATGCAAAAGAATGAAACTGGACCACTTTCTCACACCATACACAAAAGTAAATTCTAAATGGATTAAACACCTAAGTGTGAAACAGGAAACCATAAAAATCCTAGAAGAGAACATGGGCAGTAATTTCTTTGACATCAACCATGGCAACTTCTTTCTGGACATGTCTCCTACGGCAAGGGAAACAAAAGCAAAAATAAACTATTGGGACTTCATCAGGATAAAAAACACAACAAAGGAAACAGTCAACAAATCTAAAAGGCAAAATATGGAATGGGAGAAGATATTCGCAAGTGACGAACCCGAGAAAGGGTTAGTACCCAAAATATACAAGAATTTACTCAACACCCAAAAAAAACATAATCTGATTAAAAATGGGCAGAAGAGGGATCCCTGGGTGGCTCAGCAGTTTATCATCTGCCTTCAGTCCAGGGTGTGATCCTGGAGACCTGGGATTGAGTCCCACATCGGGCTCCCTACATGGAGACTGCTTCTCCCTCTGCCTGTGTCTCTCCCTCTGTGTGTGTGTATGTGTGTGTGTGTGTGTGTCTCATTAACAGATAAATAAAATCTTTAAAAAAAATGAGCAGAAGACATGAATAGACATCTCTCCAAAGAAGACATGCAGACCACTAACAGACACATGAAAAGATGCTCAACATCACTTATCATCAAGGAAATGTGAGTCAAAACTACAATGCGGTATCACCTCACACCTATCAGAATGGCTAAAATAAAAAACTCAAGAAACAACAGGTGTTGGCAAGGTTCTGGAGAAAAAGGAATCCTCCAGCACTGTTAGTGGGAATGCAAACTGGTGCAATCACTGGGAAAAGAGTAAGGAGGTTCCTCAAAAAGTTAAAAATAGAACAACTCCTGATCCAGCCATCCCACTACTCAAAGAATACAAAAACACTAACTCAAAGGGATATATGCACCCCTATATTTAAGGAGCATTATTTACCATAGCCAACACCTGAAACCAGTCCAAGCATCCATGGATTAATGAATGGATAAAGAAGATGTGAAATACACACACGCACGTGCACACACACACACACACACACACACACAATGGAGTGCTATTCAGCCATAAATACGAATTAAATCTTGCCATTAGCAATGACCTGGATGGAGCTAGAATAATGCTAAGTGAAATAAATCAGTCAGAGAAAGACCTATCATGTGATTCAGTCATATGTGGAATTTAAGATTTCAGTCATTTGTGGAATTAAGAAATGAGCCTAGGGAAGAAAAAGAGAGAGACAAACCAAGAAACAGACCTTTAAGTATAGAGACCATGGCTAAAGAGGCCAGATGGGTGGGGAGATGGGTGAAGGAGGATGAACAGTGCACCAACTTGATGAGCACCGAGTATAGAATTTTTTTAAGCTAAAAAAAAAAAAAAAAAAAAAAAAAAAGAACCGAAGGAGGAAAAAAAAAGAAAACAACA
Organism: Nyctereutes procyonoides; assembly: GCF_905146905.1. Classification (NCBI taxonomy): domain Eukaryota; kingdom Metazoa; phylum Chordata; class Mammalia; order Carnivora; family Canidae; genus Nyctereutes; species Nyctereutes procyonoides. The sequence goes on from NW_026575051.1 coordinate 61,788,197, forward strand.
ACATAGAACTTCTGGATGAAGTAGAATTATTGGGCTGTTTGATAGGTATTGTTCAATTGTTCCCCATAACTTTGGTACTAGTTTATAGTTTCATCACCAGTGATCTCCCCACTAACGTGAAATAATCCATCCCTTCCCCCCAATTTGAAATGTGGATTTTTTTTATCCTACTTTATGTTGCACACAGTTTATATCTCCCTTTATAATTTGTCAAGCTATTGAGGACTGAATATATGTCTCTTAGTGTTTCTGAAACGATGTATCCCACATCAGAACACAGTTAATGTTCATTAGATGGATGAGTAAAAACAGGGTCGACATTAGACTTCAATCCAGGTTACTTTGCTCTCGGGACACTGGATTACAAAAGGTGAACTGCTATTTCTGAATAAACAATGGACCAGATACGTAATAAAGGGTGAGTATACCAGGCAGTCATCATTAAACAAATCATTATTATTTTCAAAGAATTTTGAGCACATAGGAGTTAAACACAGCTCTTAGATTCCTATATATTCAAGCACTTTATTTCACGGAAGGGGTGTTTAGGGAGGGCCTAACTGCTCCCACCAGCTAGAAATGCATTTTATATAGCTTCTCAAGGTAATAATGTGTTACATGTAGAAAGAAAATTTAATAAGCCTCAGCAAAGTTTCCTTATTAAAAAAAAGAAAAGAAAATACTCAACTGGTGATACCTTTATTTATTTATTTATTTATTTTATTTTTTATTTTTTATTTTTTTTTTCGGGTGATACTTTTAAATGACTTTGTTTCTACCAGGAGTTCAGCAGCTTGTTCAAGCAGATAAGTTATTGTCTCCGAGAATCTCATCTTGAGTGACTTGCCCTTAATAAGAATGGTTGAATAAGATTTAATGTTCAGAACCACCTGCTAAAGAAGGATTCTCATTTAACACAACCCGTTCACTGCAAAGCTCTCACACTGTAAAGACTTCTTGGGGGAGCCACAGTTCACTTGGGTGTGTTAGTCTCAACAGGCCTTGAGGGCAAGGGGCTGAGCTTTTCCCTTCGGTTCACAGCTCAGAATGGTTATGAATGCCTAAGCCTTTAACAAGCCTTAGAAAAGGAGACTGAAAGAAAGCCAGTTAAACCTAATGTAATTAATATATTACAGAATTACATACCAGCATTTTAATTTTCCAAAAAAAAAAAAAAAAAAAAGACTCCAATTCATTCCAGGGCAACAATGAGGGTAAAAATACCTAGAAATGGTTGTGTCCAGGAGTGTCATCTCAGAAGATGATCTGATTATTAATTTTGTTTCATATATGCTAGAAGCTTGTCTTGGAATCTTCAACGTTATGACTTTAAATGTCTTCAAATGAGTATTTACTTTGTAATTGTTATTTATTTTATTTCAGAAAAAAAGAAATTTTGTTGAAGTACACTCTCATAATTATTATTATTAATTATTATTATTATTATTATTATTATTATTTTAAACAAGGGACGGGTTCTCAGCAGTTTGGGCTTGATATGGGGCTTTTATTATATTTTGCTGTATCTCCCAAAGGTTTTAATTAAATTCAATTATAACAAATTTTTGGAAGTCTATCACTCTCATTTTCCTTGTCTTCTTTAAATCTGAGGTTACTCAGACTGGGTAACTGATGGGTGGCTCAGAGGTTGAGCACCTGCTTTTGGCTCAGAGCGTGATCCTGAGTCCTAGGATCGAATCCCACATCGGGTTCCCTGTGAGGAGCCTACTTCTCCTTCTGCTACGTCTCAGTGTCTCTCATGAATAAATAAATAAAGTAAAAAATAAATAAATCTGAGGTTACCTGAGTGAAGAGAGCAATTATTAAATGATTATGATTGTGACTGATACATCTGTCTCCTTGTAATATTGGATACTGACAACTGAAAAAGAAAGCAGCCTCACCTATTTTGTCTAGATAGTTCCAGATTCCTGGCTCCACACAGTCACAACCACAAAGATGATTTTTTTTTTTTTTTTTGGTAAACCCAAATTCACTCTTTATTTTCCCGAAAAGCAGTTTTAGACTGAATGGTCCTGATCAGCCTTAACATTTTAACTTCCTATTGCCTCTCTACCCATTGACACTCTAATTTAGGAACTGTCTGTTCTCCCTTCCATGCCTAAAATTCACTCCATTGATGGAAAGTTACACATGAAAAGCATTTTGCTCCTGTCTAAACAAAATCATGAACTTGAAATAAATGGACAATTTAGTCGTTTCGGTTTCAAATATTTGAGAGCTTATAACTACCTCTCGAAGCAGGAAAGCTATTTAAACCTCTAAATATAATAATGAGCAATAAACACACGCAGTTTGATACTTAATAACCCATATCTGCTCGCGATTAAAGTGATTGCATCATAATGAGTTTTGCCTCATAGCAGGGGAACCTTATCTAAATAGATGTCACTGGTATTTCAGAATAAAGTCAGACTTTTGCATGAGAATGCCATTGGAAATTGGAAACTCTACAGGTAGAGTTTACTGTAGCAAATATGATCTTCACCGACTGAGCCAAAGAGAGCAGGTCAAGGGGTCCTGTGTTCATTTTTTGCCTGTTTAAAGGTTGGCCAGCCAACCTGCTCAGAACCCAGGAGCCTGGAAGCCTGAACTAATTTTGAAGAACCTAACAAAGGCTGTAAACTCTCAGTCTATTTAAGTAGAGGACAGTACAGATTTCCGTAGACAAGTCCTTGCCTTGATTTTACACAATTTTACACACTCACGGAAACTCTTTTATTCGAGCTCTTTTCCAGGCTAAGACATGTGCCTTTTGAGGGACAAATATTCATTTTGTCCAAAGTATACAAAATACAGAGATTTAAGGGGAAAGAGGAGGTTATTCCTTGACCACTAGTTAAAAGATGAACTCAGGGTGAAGGGTACCAAACCATCCACTTTGAAGGAAGCTCAGCTCTTCTCCCCTAAAGAGTATAAAAGAAGTAGCCTCTGACATAAATCAGGCCAATCACATGCATTCCCCTTTCTGCCTTTGAGCCTCTCTGATGCGGAAAAACAGTCCTGAGCTGTATTGGCTCCCGCGTGTTGGAGTATGGTCTTCCCTACTCCCCTCCCTGCAGGAAAGCCTAAGATATACTAGTGCTGCCTATGTAGTAGTGGTTTTTGATGTGACTGAGTGGAAAAATGAACTATTGCATCCTTGGAAGATATTTGATGATTTTACATAAGATGGAACAAAGCCTGTGTTGCTTTCCACACAGCAACTATTGTCCATTCAAGACCTTCTAGAAAGTTCTTTAAAAAAAAAGGAACATTCAGAGATTCTTACCCAGCACCCCTTTTGTTACAGACGCTGTACAAACACCTGTGGAAGATGCAAAGAAAAAGAATACATGGCTTTAGTTCTCAAAAACATAACCAAGTAACACATTTCACAAATCACTGTTAAGAAAATGGTCAGATGAGAAGTTAAGACAGCTTTTCACTGAAGTTGATAAGACTATTTGAATTTCACCCAAAAGACTCTTTTACCTTCTCATCCTGTAACTCCCCTTCACCCAAAGGACTCTTTTACCTTCTCATCCTGTAACTCTCCGGCAGAAATATTAAAATTGGATTCCAAATTAAGATAAAACAAAGTAAGAGTCCAAATAAGTTCCACATGTTGGGACAAATTTGAGGCTGCATTCTATTCAACTACATGTCCTTGTTAGAGACCTCAATTTTCATAAAAGACTGTGGGTGGTCTCCCCAACTTAGCTGGTTATTAAAGCATACTTCTTGGCACTGATTCACTGACACAGAATAGCTGCTCTCCAGGCACTTGTCAGGGAATATAACCCTGGACAACTGCAGCAAAACCAAGCAAAACTTGGTAAAGAGAAATTAAAAGTGTCAGTGCCTATGGGAATTTGCAATAATTCCAACTCATTTGATTTTAAGTTATAAAACCCTTCTTTCTTCCATTTCTTTCTTTTTTTTTTTTTTCTTTCTTCCATTTCTTAAAGGCAACAGGTATTTCGTGGAAGTCAAAGAACAGGGATGCAATCAGACCTCACAAATGGACTTTTTTTATGAGTTTATTTATTTATTCACGAGAAACTCAGAGAGAGGCAGAGACATAAGCAGAGGGAGAAGCAGGCTCCCCACAGGGAACCTGACACAGTACTCTGGGATCACGACCTGAGCCAAAGGCAGACGCTCAACCACTGAGCCGCCCAGGTACCCCACCAATGGATTTAGATATGTGTCTTAAATCCACTTCTCTCCACATACACAATTCACCATTTGCTGTATCTACAGATCATCCCTGCTGCTTGGTTGCATAAGGCTGGTTAAAGATATCTAATCCTGACAATATGTAAGCTTATTTTACACGTTAGGTTTCCAAAAAGGAGGCGAAAACCCCTCTCTTTTCCCATCTCAATTCCAAATACCAGGGGAAAGGACCATGCTTGCTCAAGATGCAGCCCGATTCATGCTCAATTGATAAATTATAGGCAAGGAATAGAATTTAGGATAAAGAACAGGTTGGTGCATTTTAAATTAAATTCCTACCCCTGATCTAGCCAATAGCTCAGGACTGTTTTTGCCAAATCACCGCTATGGGCTTACTATTAGGTGAATCGTGGAAGAAAGAAAACAGCCTAAACATATGTGGAGAAGTGTGAAATGGAAAGGAAACACATTATGGTCCACGATACATAGTCAGGGCCTCCTTTTGTAAAGAAACTCCAAAATGTAGTGTTTAAGCAAAGGGCCGCTTACTCACGAGCATTAGCAGTTACCACCTGAACAAGAGTCTTGGGTGATGCCTTTAGCCTATCAGGAAAAGTCTTCACAAAGAACACCTTTAAGGCTCACTATGAGGATGTTGAGGACCTTGGTTACTATCTCATATGGACATGCAAGCATCATCACCAACATCTCAGTAGGGGACACATATGTTTTTGTTTTATTAATCCTAAGGTATGTTTAACAATCCATGCTGCTGTCTTCACATTTGCTAATGGAAATCCAGAAGTCCTATGCAAGCTTTTAGATGTCTGTTGTACATGATCCTCCCACCTTGATTCATCCTTTTTTTTTTTTTACATATGCTATTTTTGCCTATGATCTCTCACTTATTTTAAATATTTTTTTTCCTTGTGATTTCATGAGCATTTTAAGTTGCTCTGTGCTCAGGGTACCTGGATGGTTCAGTGGTTGAGCATCTGCCTTTGGTTCAGAGCATAATCTCAGGTCCAGGGACTGAGTCCCACATAGGGGTCCCCACATGGAGTCAGCTTCTCCTCTGTCCATGCCTCTGCCTCTCTTTGACTCTCATGAATAGATAAATAAAGTATTTTAAAAAAAATTCTCCATGCTCATGTCCATACCTATTAAATAATATAATTTTTTAAATGGGCAAAGCTGTGTGCTTTAGTTAATATAAAAAAGCAAAAAATTTCCCAGGGCTTCCTTACTAAGTTTGAAGGCATTTTTCTGTTATAGTAGTCCCAGGTAGAAATCCTTCTCTTCCCCCATATTTTCTTATGCTCTGTTGTAATTACTGCTATCTGGTCCTATAAGTCTTTAAGTTTCCTTCCAAAAGTAAAGATAAATTTTAAAAATAAAAATTCTCATTGTTAGAAATTTCAAAATATACCAAGAAGGTACAAAATGAAAAGTGATGCTGTGTTTTAAGCAGCTTTCAAGTGTCAAATAAAGAATACTTTCCCATGTTTCTCCACAGAGAGGCATTCATTTGACCCTTCTCTGAAATACTGACTCCACTTCAACTGCTTCACTCCAACCCTATGCTAACTTACTGTTGAAACACAAGCTATTCAGTAAGTTTTCAGCACAGCCTGGGTAGTAGATTAGAAGTTCCTCTACCTGGAAGTGTTGCCTTCTACTAAGGGTTTTGCAGTTATGCAAAACCTGAGTGGCTCAGTGGTTGAGCATCTGCCTTCAGTTCAGGTTGTGATCCCAGGGTCCTGGGATTGAGCCCCACATCGAGCTCACCGCTGAGAACTTGCTTCTCCCTCTGCCTATGTCTCTGCCTCTCTCTGTGTCTCTCATGAATAAATGAAAGAGACAGTTTTGTTTGGACAAGATGATCCTTTTGACATCTCTAAGTGAACCATGCCCCCACACAGCTTGGCATCCTGGCTTGTCATGGTCAAGTGCCACTGTGCTAAAAAACATCCTGGCACTACTGGACAAAACATTTGCTTTCTCATCAACATACCTTTGACCTGTTAGAATCCATTAAAAATGTTAAAATAGTATTTATTAACAATTTAATGGATAAGCAGTTTCTCTGGGAACCCTATTTCAAATCTGTCTTCTCAGAAATTTATGGAAATGAAGCTTCAGATTGCTAGCAGAGGAGTAGCAGGAGTAATTTACTGAAGTTAAGGTAATTGAACTTTGACAGGGACTCACTGTTTGTATTTTGATCATTAATCATCTATTTTTTCCATTCTCCTTATAAACATTTATTAAGCACCTACCATGCAGCAAACACTGGAGTTGCAAAGGTTTTTAAGACACAATTTCCTTATCCTGGCAGCTTAGAGCCCAGTGTAGGAGACAGAAATGTAAAGAATTAAGTTATGGCTTAAAATGGAGGAGGGGAAAAAACCAAAAACAGTAGCAAAGCACTCTTATAGCATATTAACAGGGCAAAGGAACCAATTTGGGATAACATTGTAAAGAGAAACTGCCCCCAGAGCTGAATTCTAAGATAGGCAGTTAGGAGTTTGGTAACTTAAAACAGGAAAGATGTCTCAGCAGGTGGGTAGGCATGACCTGTGAAAAGGCCCACGGTGGGACTTCCCAGCCTCAGCACTATTGGCTTGTTTGGCTGGATAATTCTTTGTTGTGGGAGGCAGTCGTACATTTTACCTTGTTTAGCCCCATTCATGGCCTCTACTCACTACATCCCAATAGCACCCCCCCTTATTCAGTTGTGACAACCAAAAAAATATATATATATATATCTCCAGACATTGTTACATATCCCCCGAATTAATGACAAAATCTCCCCTGGTTGAGAACAACTGACCTAGAAGAGCTGATTAAAGCATCAAAATGGGCAGGGATAGGCTGATGGTGACTGAGGGAGATTGGGGCCAGACTGTGGAAGGATGTTATAAAAGATGCTAAAATTATGTTGAATGATTTGGAATATTTTACAGGTAGCCCTAGATTTTGATTCATATTAATTTGTAATGTTTCTCCAAATAAACACCTGCTTAACATAGACATTATGAGCAGTTTAGTAGCAGGTATATTAGAGATATTAATTTCCAGGAGTGGCCTAAAAGATTGCTTGTAGCTTCTAGAACATGCCTGGCTGTATAATTTTTCCCCAAATCCTGTATAATCCTATTTCTAGAAATTTCTCAGTTACCACCATTGACACCACTCCATTCTGTTGCCATCAGCAAAAAAAGAGCACAAAATTAAGTTGAACTAAGCAAAAATAAATCATTGAATGGATGGGTATATTAGCCAAAATAATTAAATGAAAAAAGGAAAGACATTAAGAAAGAGAAGAATGGTTAAGAAATAAAGAAGTAGGGGTGCCTGAGTGTCTCAGTTGGTTGAGTGTCTGCCTTGGCTTTCAGGATATGATCCCAGAGTCCTGGGATCGAGCCTTGCTGTGGGGTCCCTTGCTCAGGGAGGAGTCTGCTTTTCCCTCTGCCCCTTCCATCACTCATGTTCATGCTCTGTCTGTCTCTCTATCTCTCTCTCTCTCTCTTAAATAAATGAATAAAATCTTTAAAACAAAAAGGAAGGAAGAAATCTTCCATCAATAAAGTAATAAAAGAGATTTTCCTGGGAGGATGGGAAATTGGTTCTGAAAAAACACTAAGTAATGGCATCCTTTTTGGAAAAACTATTTTTCCCAGGGGACTACTGAAGGCATTAACACCATTGGGGCAAAAAAGTTCTTATATACTGCTGAACAGTCTTAACTATATTATCGTTAAACCCTGTATTCAATCCTTAAAAATGACTAACAAAAGGAAAAAAATGCAGTGCTAAATTGGAAACTGCTAATAGTAATTTTTTTTCTTTTTTCTTTTTTTTTTTTTTTTTTTGCTAATAGTAAATTTAAGACAAAGGACACCTTGAACCTGAGTTAGACCTGATATTATGCACTCAGGATCAAACTAAATACAGTGTGTGTGCTTTTCAGTCTGGCCATCAGTCAAACCAGAGCTTTGCAGTTTGACACAACTGTGAAGCAACTTCCCGGTAGGATCAAGGATAGAAAATACAGTGCAAACAAGTTTCCTGCGTTTTAAAGTTAGAGCCACCATTTACATCACTGTCATGGGCTATGAAGATATAGCTCCAAGGGGACTTTCTTTTTGAAGGTAGTGGTAGGAACAATTTGATTTTGAACACCTCTGTTCATTTCAGGAAATCTTGAAAGAGGAAAGGGGCAACAAAAACAGTCATCTCCAGATACTTTCTCTTAAAAAGTTACCTAGTGGTCTTCGATAATCCAGGGTGTCTTCCTGAAAAAAAAAAAAAAGACTTTTGAATCCTTTGACTCTGGTGAAAGGGTTTCTTGTGCTTCCTTTTCTCTAGGAGAGATAGATGCAGAAATTATGAAGAACTCCATGTAGTACAATGTATTCTATTAAATACAATTTCACACTGCTTTTGTCCAGTTATTGCTACTGGATTAATCTTTTCTCCAACTTTTTGATTGTGGTAAAATGCATAGAACATAAATATTTGCCATCCTAATTGTTATTAAATGTATAGTTCAGGGATCCCTGGGTGGCGCAGAGGTTTGGCGCCTGCCTTTGGCCCAGGGCGCGATCCTGGAGACCCGGGATCGAGTCCCACATCGGGCTCCCTGCATGGAGCCTGCTTCTCCCTCTGCCTGTGTCTCTTCCTCTCTCTCTCTCTCTCTCTCTCTCTCTCTCTCTCTCTCTGTGACTATCATAAATAAATAAAAAAAATTAAAAAAAATAAATGTATAGTTCAGTGGTAGTAAATATATTCATATTGGTCTAGAACTTTCACCACCATCCATTTCCAGGATTGGCAATACTGAAATGCTCTACCCATTAAACAGCTCATTTCCTCATTCCCCAGCAATCAGCATTTTACTTTGTTTTTATGAATTTGACTACTCTTAGCATCTAATATAAATAGAATCATACAGTATTTATTTTGTGTGTGTGACTAGTTTATTTCACATAATGTCCTCAAGGTCCTTCATATCAGTGCATTAGAATTTCCGTCCTTTTTAAGCAAGAATAATATTCTATTGTATGCACATACTATACTTTCCCTAGCACCCTAGGTGAAAAGACTGTCCCTAACCCATTGAATGGTCTTGGAACTCTTGTCAAAAATCATTTGCCCATATATGTAAGGACTTATTTCTGACCTTGAAATTCTATTCCATTAGTCTATATGTCTGTTTTTTATGCCAGTACTATACTGTTTTAATTATTATGGCTTTGTTAGTTTTGAAATCAGAAACTGAGACCTCTAGCATTGTTCTTTTTCAAGATTGTTTTGGTTATCTGGAGTCTCTCGATATTCCACAGAAATTTTAGGAGAGGTTTTCTATTTTTATAAGAAATGTCATTAGAATTTTGATTGGAATTGCATTGAATCTGTAAATCCTTTGCAAGTAGTACTGACAACCTAATAATATCAAGTTTTCCATTCCATGAATATGGGATTTGTACTCATTTGTTTCTTCTTTAATTTTTTTCAGCATAAAAAAATAATAATTTCTTTCAGCAATGTTTTGGAATTTTCATTGTATAGGTCATAAACGTCATCAGTTAAAGACTAAGTATTATATTTTTACGCTTGTGTATATAGATGAAATTATTTTTATAATTTCCTTCTCATATTGTTCATTGTTAGTGTATGGAAAGTCAACTGATTTTTCCATGTTGGTTTTGTATATTACATCTTTTGTGTGTCTAAAACTATGAATTCTTTAAACATCAGTATCTTAAATCATGAAGAAAACAAAAAATACAGTTTTAAACCATTGTTCCAGTACTAGCTTTTTTATAATTGCCCACATCTCTACCCTTATTTAGATCTTTATTTCTTCATTTGGCTTCCTGTTACTGTGTAGCGTCCTTTTGTTTCACTCTGACATGACTCCCTTGAGTATTTTTTGCAGGGCAGGTATAGTGGTAATGAAACCTTTCTAGCTTTTGTTTATCTGAGAATGTCCTGATTTTGCCCTCGCTTTTAAAGGACAATTTGCCAGCTATAGGATGTGGTGTTTTCCTTTGCACTCTGAAAATATCAGCCCATTTCTACTGGCTTCCAAAGTTTTTCATGAGAAATCTGATAATCTCACTGATGGTCCCTTGCATGTGATGAGTCAATTCACTCTTGCTGCTTTCAAAATCTTCTCATCTTTGCGTTTCAGAAGTTTGATTATAATGTGTCTTATGTAGATCTCTTTAAGTTCATCTTGGAGTTTATTGAATTTCTTGGGTCTCTAAATTCATGTTTTTCATCAAATTTGGGAAATGACAAGCCATTCTTTCTTCTAAGATGCTCTGTCTCTTTCTCTCTTTTCCTTCTGGCATTCCCATAACATGTATTGTTGATCCACTTGATGGTGCCTTATAGCTCTCTTGGGTTGTTTGATTTTCTTAATCTTTCTGTTCCTCAATATCCATTGTCCTATAGACTAGTTTACGGATTCTTTCTCCTGCCTGATCAAATCTGCCTTTGAATCCCTGAGTCCTTTTAATGAATATGAAATTCTTCATTTAAATATTGAACTTTTCAGCTTTGGCTTTTTTTTTTTTTTTTTGCTTTCTTTTTAGGTTTTCTATCCCTTTATTGATATTTCCATTTTGTTCACACATTGTTTCCTTGACTTTATCCACATCTTCCTTTAGTTCTCTGAGCATCTTTATTTTTTTTTTTAATTTATGATAGTCACACACACACAGAGAGAGAGAGAGAGAGGCAGAGACACAGGCAGAAGGAGAAGCAGGCTCCATGCACCAGGAGCCCGACGTGGGATTCGATCCCGGGTCTCCAGGATCGCGCCCTGAGCCAAAGGCAGGCGCTAAACCACTGCGCCACCCAGGGATCCCTCTGAGCATCTTTAGAGTAGTTGTTTTAAAGTCTTTGTCTAGTATATCTGTGATCAGGTCTTTTTCAGTGAAAATTTCTATTGATTTTTTTTCATTTAAACAAGCCTTACTTTTCTGTTTCTTCGTGTGCCTTGTAATTTATTTTTATTGAAAATTAGACATTTGATTTCTTATAATGTGATAAGTCTGAAGATCAGGTTCTCTCCATCACCAGGATCTGCTGTTTTTGTTATTGTTTTTATTGTTATGGGTTTTTGTACCTGTTGTACATCATCCCTCTTCTCCAATGATAAGCCTAAAGTGTAAATTTAAGGTCTTCTCAGGTCTTTTCTGAGCCTGTACTTTTCTCTGGGCATTTGTAGTCACTTTCTAATTTTCCCTGTAGATCTTGTAGTTGTTTTTCCTTGTAGATATGCAGTTGTTTTTAAATGTCCTAATCTTTATGTTTAGCTCCTAAAGGGTGAAAAAGAGGAAAATGAGGTTTAAGTCTTCCTTTACATCCTTTGGAAGTCACTTGAGCCAGAGTGGAAAGGGGCTTGCAATCATGTGGGGAGGTACAACAATGGTGGCTTGCTTCTTTGTCTGCATCTCTGTGATCAGAAGCAGCAATAGCACAGATCTCCAGTGTCTGGAGAACAATGTGCTCCCCCCCCACCCCCGCTGCTGCCAGATCCTTCAAACTGTATATTGTTCCCAGAAAATGTACACAGTTGCCTGCCATTGGAGTTGGGTGGAAGAATGGATAGTTGCTATTGTACTAAGAACCAAAATTGATGAAAATTAACTGCAATTTACTGCTCAACCCCACTCCTGGAAGTTGCAAACTTTCAATAGATCCCAGAGTTCCAAAATAGTTATATCAGACAGATTCAGGCAGTGCAATTGTTATGTAGTTGGGGAGAGAGATTCCTGGTATTTCTTACCTCAGTATCTTAAACTCATTATTGATTAATCTTTTGATATATATTAAAATATTTTATTCTTCTTTCATATGTGTGTATATATATATATACACACACACACTTAATTAAGCACTGTCCATGACCCTCCAATAAAGCATTTATAAATTAAGTTCTTGGTCAAAAGCATGAGTTTGCATATTTATACAATAATTTCCTTTATTTCAATGGTCTGTTTACCAGAATTTTCTCTCCAAGTGATTTACTGCTACCTAATCCACATAAGAACAGCTTCTTCATACCCTTTTTTCCTCTGTGGCTCCAGCTAAACATTACTTATCTGTTAAATGTGTTTAGTTCTTTTCCTTTTGTCTTCTGACACATTTATCCCAAACAAAAATTCTTATTCAAAGTGGCTAGAATAGGGCAAATTTCCAGTGCTTTCATTTTTATGATACTGTGTTTCATAGTGATCCTACGCTATCTGAGTTTCTCTTTCCAGTTATTATAAAATAATAATTATAGAATAAAAATTACTTCAAAATTCAATTCTTTGTTATCTATAATTGGTGGTCTGAAAATGTTTTATCATAATAAATAAAATATATAGGGAAAATATAGTTCTTTTTTCAATGAGAGATGCATATAGAAGTTTAGAAAGGTAAAAAGAAACACATGTCCATTACTCACATATTGTGAACTTTGCACATTTAAGAAGATACAACATGGATTAGATAAACTCTGGGGTCCTTTCTAACAGTCTACTATTCTATGATCAATATGCTTGTCTTTCAATGATTTTAAAACAGACATCCTGGGATATGCTTGTCTAGTTATGTTAGAGATGGTCAGATCTTGATATATTTATCTGTATGCAGGCATTAATGCCTCATTTATCAGGAATGACAGGAAATAAATTTTGTGAACTAAATCATTAAGCAACATTTTCAGGTCAGTACTTTTAATCCCTTTATGCACAAGTATGTTTTAGTTTTGTTATAAATTCTCTGTTGAAAATTTTCTATTGTGTATTACCATATATTGATAAAAGAACATAATCTCATTAGGCACACTTACTGAACTGTAGCAAAGTATGGCAACTTTAGTAGTTGTGGGGGTTTGTAGAGCTATTTACCTCCGTACTATCTGACTTCAAACTAATAAGACCTATTAGCTAAATTATAGATAGGTTAAATCTACTTAGAAGAACTTACTTGATTTTCCAAAATTTGTTTTATCTAGTTCTTCTGTTAATTTCTGTCACTCTTTCCTGTTGTCACTGTGTTTTCTGGTAAATCTGCTTCTTCAGTTTATATAAAAGAACTTGGTGTAATGACACTAAGGTTCTCTTACTTAAAATACATGAGCTATTAATTTGCTACTCAGGTATTTCTTTCACTTATCCTTTGCTTTACTCTATATTCTAAATTTTGATGTTACTGGTCAAAGAAAGTGAGACTTTAGAGTATTCCTCAGTTTCATTTGAAAAATGTGTATTATAGTATCTCTAACATTCACTATTAATAATCATTTTATTATTTTGAAAGCAAAGCTATGTTAGAGTTCTAAGGAATTTCACTGCATACAATGATAGATGTAGGAGAGAAAAGAGACAATTACTAGATCCCTCACCATCTTACCAATACAAGAGCATGCTCCATCAAGTTTTGCCTCTCTCTTACTGCATCCCTTTCTTTCTTCTTGATCATTTCTTTATGATACAAAACATCCTGTTTTTCTCCCATCTTAAAAATATTGAATCCCACTATCCCCATCACCACTCTCCCATTTCTTAGTCTCTTTGGAACAAAATGCCTCCAAAATTGTCCATACTCAGCCTTGGCAATCCTTCCATCTCATTCTTCCATTCTTCATCTGGCTTTTGTCCTCTACCTCTCCACTAAAACTACTCAGTATAAAGTTGATCAAGGATTTCCATATTGCTAACTCCCATAGTTAATCTTGGTCTTCATCTTACTCAGCATAGCCTCAGCATTTGACAAATTTAATCACTCCCTCCTTCTTTAAATAATTTCTTAACGTGGGTGCAAAACATTTTCCTCATTGTTTAGTTATAAAATGAGTAAGTCTGGGAATCTAACATACAGTATGGTGACTATAGTTAACACTACATTATATACTTAAAAGTTGCTAACAGTAGATATTAGAAGCTCTCACCACACACACACAGTAAATAGCAACAATGTGAGGTGATGCATACGTTAATCAACCTTCTGTGGTAATCATTTCACAATATATATGTATACTGCATCATTATGTTATATGCCTTCAAGTTATACAATATTATATATCCATTTTATCTTAATAAAGCTGGAGAAAAAGAATCTAGCACAGATCTTTGCATTCAAGAAGTACTTGACTAAAAAAATATTGAGAACTTCTGTTAAAATCACAGCTATAAAGTAGTGATAAAGCAAGCCACAGAATAAGATATTTGCAATAAATTTTTACTACAATAGACTCTCCATTAATTTTATGTAGCTACCTTCATGAATTACCAAAAAATCTGGCAGCTTAACAACACAAACTCATTTCTCACAGTTCTGTAGGTCAGGATTTGGACATGGCTCCCACTGGGCTAAAATCAAGTTATCAGTGACACTATGATTCATTCTGGAGGATCTAAGGATTCATTTCCTTGTTCATTTGGGTTGTGGGCAAAATAAAGTTGCTTGTGGTTGTAGGATCAACATTCACATTTCCTTGCTGTCAGTTGAGAGCCATGTGCATCTTCTTAAGGCTGACACATTCTTTGGCTCATAGCCCCCTTATTCCATCTTTAAAGCCAGCAATGGTGGGTTCAAGCCTTTTTTATGTTACCTCTCTGATCCCTTCTTCTGCTTTCCTCTTATTCTTTGAAAAACTCATAATTAAACTGGGGCCATCTTGATAATCCAGCATCTCTCTATCTCAAGCTTTTTAACCTTAATCATATCTGCAAAGTTCCTCTTTTCATGAGAAGTAACATATTCACATATGCCAATGACTCAAATGTGGACATTTTTTGGAACATTAACCTACCTATCACAGATCCCTATCTAAAATATTGAAATTTGGGGCACCAGGGTTGCTCAGTAGTTGAACATCTGCCTTTGGCTCTGGTCATGATCCCAGGGTCCTGGGATTGAGTTCCACATCCGTTTCCCTGCAGGGAGCCTGCTTCTCCCTCTGCCTGTGTCTCTGCCTCTCTCTCTCTCTCTGTCTCTCATGAATAAATAAAATATTTTTAAATTAAAATTAAATAAAATATTAAAATTATTCCTCTAAATCAATATGAAAAAAAACAAACAATTTAAAAAATGGACAAAAAGACTTGAACAGGTACATCACAAAGAGGACATCTAAATGGCTATTAACCTTATAAAAGGTTCTCAAATTTCTAGCCAGTAAAAAAGATGATGATTAAAACCACAATGCAATTATATTCCACATGCACCAGAATGACTAAAAAGTAAAATAAAGACAGTTCCAAGTATTGGCAAGGAATGGAATAGTTAGAATCCAAATCTTGCTGATAGACATGTAAATTGGTATAATCACTTTGGCAAACTCTTTAGCAGTATCTACTAAATTTGAACATAGCATACTCTGTGACCCAGTAATTCCACTCTTAAGTACACATGAAATTTTAAAAAATGCTTATACAGAAACATTGAAAGATGTATATAAATGTTCATAAGAACTATTTATTATATCAAGAAACTGAAAATAAAAGAAAGAAAGAAACTGCAGCAAATCAAATGTTTATCACAGGAGAATGGTTAAACTGTGTCATTATCATACAATAGGGTATTAGCCAATAATAAGAACGTAGGATCTAGGGGCACCTGGGTGGCTCAGCTGGTCAAGCATCTGCCTTTGGATTGGGTCTTGATCCCAGGGTCCTGAGATTGAGCCCCACATAAGGCTTCCTGTTCAGTGGGGAGCCTGCTTCTCCCTCTGCCTCTGCTGCTCCCCCTGCTTGTGCTCACTTTTCTCTCTCTCAATCTTTCAAATAGGTAAATAAAATCTTTAAAAGAAAAAGATTGTGGTATCTACAAATACAATTCACAGATGTATTAAACAAATATGGCAGATACACATACAAGAGTGCATAATTAGTGGGTGGGTTTGTTTTTTGTTTTTTTTTTTTTTTTTTTGTTTTCCATAAAGCTAGTGTTTGGTGTTAGAAGTCAAGATAGATTTTCCTTGGTGGGGAGCAGTGACTGGTAAGCGGCAGAAGGGTAGGCCTACAGGGTCTAGCAAGAGCTTTTTTCTTGATCTGAATGCTGATTATGCTGGTGAGTTTATTTTGTGAAAATTCAGTGATTTTCTGCATGTCCTACATACCAAAAAAATAATTATATCACTTCCTTGTTTAAAATCCTGCAATGGTCCCCCATTTTTTTCGCATTAAAATCCAAAATGCCTAGAATGGATTCACGCTCTACATACTTGGGCCTCCATTACCTTTCTGCTCTTATCTCTCACCATTCTCTTTGCTCACTCTGCTCCAACCATACTCACCTCCTGGTTGTTACTGCTTTCTGTTCCGTCTCCCACCAGAGAGCTCTGGTGGTATCTTTTTGGTCTTCCTGAAATGGTCTGCCCATGTATTAATCTTTCTGTCCCACTAACCTCCTTTAAATCTTTACTCAAAAATCTCCCTTTTGGCAAAGCCCACCCTGACTAATTCTGCCCCCAACACAAGCACAAGGCCTGATCGTCCTGATGTTACCTATCCTGTTTTGTTCCCCCTATAGCATTATCTTCTAACCTTTTATGTATTTTACTTAGGTATTTTACTTAATGTCTCTCTGCTCACTATAAACTATCATTTCCATGAAAGCAGAGATTTTATATCCCAAGGACCTTGTGCTTAATAGGAGTTGCATGCACTAGGTGAATGAATTAGTAATCAAACAGTTCAGTCTGAGACAGGTTTTTTTGTTTCATGACTAGTAAAGCTCTCAGAGATAAATGATAGGGTTCACCTCAAAACATTGCGCACAGCTAGCTGTCTACCAAAGGAAACAGATCAGAGTTATTATCTGGGTAGTTTCTACCATTGAATAACAAACAACAATTAGGTATATGCTTATAAGAAAAGAATGACTTAGTATTTCTCATTGCACAGAAGAGTTAAATAGCAGGCCTGATGGTCGTCTTTCAAAAAACCTACTTACAAGGTTGACTCTTGGCTGCCATCTGGGAACTTTAATTTCAGGAGTGGCCTCACTGTTCCTTACCCAATAATGGTGGTTTGTCTTCTAGACTGTGTAAACAATGTGGCTTATGCTAAATGCTCACCTACCTTCTGGGAGTTTGAAATTTTAGTATATGCTAGATAGATAGCATATGTCTATTTAGTATATGCTACAACCAATCCCTGGTAAAATTCCTGGGCCTTAAGTCTCTTCCTGACACTCAACATTTTATAAGTGCTGTCACAATGTGGTGAAAATGCTGGAGAAATTAAGCATGACTTATGTGACTTCATGGAGACAGGACTCCTCAAGGTGTGTAGCTCAAAGTTTATCCCACGTGCCTTTTCCCTTTGCTATTTTTTCCTTGTATCTTTTTGCTGAATAAATCTTAGCTACGAGCCCTCTGAGTCTTCCCTGTATATCACCAAACCTGAGTGGGTTTATGGAGACCCCTGACACACTCATTACACACAAATAAAGTAGTAGAAAATTTTCTCTTTTCTACATTCTCATTTTACACAGTGGCTCAGAAAACAGAATTTCTAGGTGGTAAAAGAATGCAGATATTGTGATACATAGACTCATTCATTAGGGCAGTTCTGTAGCTACTAGGTCAGAACTTGGCCACTGAGAACACAAAGAATGTAAACTGGTGTGAATGTCCTGGTCCCAAATGCCTCTAAAAATTAAAAAACTATTTTTTTCATGCAGACAAATAAATAATATCTGAGCTGTTTCTGAGGAATATGCCATGCACAATCAAGTCTGGAAGGATCTGAGGCAGTATGGAGTACACCATCCAGATCACAGGAGAGAGCTGCTGTCCAGAGATGGCTGACTGTGACCATGTAGAAATTGGAGCCCAATGCTGCCAGGGCTTTGAATTTCTAAGCCAGAAAAGCATTTTTAAGTAAAGTTTCCTAATATTTAACACTTGGCAACAAAGTAAAACAATGTTTAAAATGTCCAAAAAAAAAAAACCATATTCCATGTGGTCCACCAGTTTGGAATCTCTCACGTCTGACATGAAAATTTATGAATGTATGTATTTAATTCATATCCTAAGCCTCCAACAACAAAAAAAATATAAACCAAATTTCCACATAAAAGGGCGATAAAGATCTATGGTCATTAGGCAAAATAAACGTAGCTCTTGCATAGCAGTGATCTGCTTTCAGATAATGCAATTAGAAAAGTTTCGTGAAAAACAGCAAAATGCATCAAAGCTGACATCATGGGAGTAATTTGGATAAGTTAACAGGACCAGAGTGCTAATTATTTTATCTTCTAGAATGACAACCTTCACTTTCCCACAGATGCCAAATACTACTGTCTCAATTTCTTCAGCCCAAGACACCAATAAACAAGAAGTTAGGTCCTCAGCAGAAGAGCTGACCAGTCCTCAATAATCCAGCCCACTCTCATCCCCAGAATGAGCAGCATCAAAGTCACCACACGGTTAACGATCTCTGGTCTTGCCAGGACTGCGATAATGCACTCAACCATTCTGAGGTTGTCAGGTGTTTTAACTACAGATTTAAGACAACACTTTTGCCCCCTTCTCTTACCATTTGCCTTTTGTCTGGGCTATTGATTTGCTCTCCAAAACAATCCAAGAAAAATATACCTTTGTAGACTGTTTATTATCTTTTCAGTGGGCTCCTAGTGGAAGTCTGAATTCCCTCACCTGGACTGCTGGTCAAAGCATGATCTTACAATCTTGTCCATTTTTAATGTGATGTGATTTTAAACAGACCATTTATCTGCTTGTCCAGAAAAAGCTGAGGGGGTAGAAAAGCAACATACTCAGAAGTAAAAATGCTCACGTCATTATCCCAAATACACATGTTGATGACAACTATTCCGGGCAGTCTATTTTCCTCTCCCTCCTTGTTTTCAAGGTTGTAACTCAGTGACAGACTTCTCCTTCCTAAAAATAAACCATTTGTCTTCCAGAAATTCACTGAAGATGTCCCAGATTTGTGTGAGGCTATATATCTCACAGGACAAAATCTCTAAGAGTTGACTTCTTCAAAAGTTCTAAGGAGAATGAAAATGCTCAAACAACTCCATCTTGTGCATATGTCTGTATATACACATTCAGTGTATTATTCATAATAGAGATCCCAATTCAAGAATAGAGGCTATTTGCTTTATTACAAGTTGTGGTGCTAAATATAATTTAAAAACTATCATCTAATTTCTGTTAATTTTCTTTTAAAATATATTATTTTTTTTATAAAACTGATAGGGCAAAAGATGAATTTTTAGAAAATAAAGATCAAAGACACATTCGACCATTATGTCTTCAGAAAAATAGTCCAGCATCCTCTTTTTGGTTTCTTTGTTTTTTGTTGTTTTGTTTTTTGACTAGGAGATCAATTCATTTGGACCTAAAAATAAAGCCTTTGAGGGGAACCTGGGTGGCTCAGTGGTTGAGTGTCTGCCTTTGGCTCAGGGCATGATCCTGGAGTCTTGGGATCAAGCCCTGCATCAAGCTCCCCACAGGGAGCCTGCTTCTCCCTCTGCCTGCATCTCTGCCTCTCTCTCTATGTCTCTCATGAATAAATAAATAAAATCTTTAAAAAAAAATGAAGTCTTTGAACTCGGTCAAGTTGCCTGGGCCTTAGGAATCCACAGTTTTATTTCAAGATACTCAATTCATTTTCATCACAGAAGTAACTGGAATAGGTAATGGTCTAAGTTAGGGGCACCAGGAAAACTGTCCAGAGATTCATTCTATCACATGTTGTCCCTAATTGTTTTCACAGGAAATTCTACAAGTCTTTGATTCTTGGCCTTCTTGTGCATTTTCCTCCATTCTGTGTCCTACCGAAGAACACAAATACCCCTGCGAAAGTAACAGATCAAGTGCCTCACACCATTATCTAAATAGTGCTACTCCATCAGATTGCTCTTCTCCTCAAAAGAGACCCTAAAAGCATTCCCTGTCCTACTGTCCATGGCTCCTGAGAAGGTGAGGAGGGTGTAGAGAGGAAGGGGGATTTGGAGAGGACTTCAAACAAACTTTACTTATTTCACATATTCCCCATCCTTGCAACAGTAGAAGGTTTTCCCTAAACATCTACTATTGCCTCTCAAGTTTTCACTTGAATTACGTAATGATAATGAAATTTCACTAATAATTTAAGGCATTTTTATTAATATAACATGGAATTATTAGTAAAAGCAATACATATTTTGTTCTGTAAATGACTTTTTACAACTTTTGAGTATAATAGTGGTAAAAGTTTCTTTCTGGGTTTCCAACACAGGCCCATCTGACACAACCAGTTTTATGCTTATAAGGAAAGCATATTTATTCTAAAGGAGTAGAGGTTACTGGGGAAAATATGGACATTAATTACAGTTGGCCCACATTCTAGTTCTCACTCAGTTTCCAACCTAAGAATTTTCCTTCTTTTCTTCCCTGGGAGAATTTAGCCCTAATGGTATTAAATATATATTCAAATGTCTCTTCCCTGATACTGTCCTCTGAGGAAGTATCCAGATAGGACACAGTTAATTTACAATTGAACCTGGAAAGGCCTAACTTTATCTCTGGGGATTTGGGATGTCAGCTTCGACCTTTGGCTGAGAAAGATGCAATGGGATTTATGATGTGCAGTTTAAAGTCCAAAACTCCCCTGAAAAGCCTTCCACTTTGTTTACTGATGGTTTTTCTGGTGTAACTTGTTAGCCAGCCTGGCTTGACTACATGACTACGTGACTGGACAGCTATAAATATCATACAGATCTTAATTCAGAGCCAAGTGTATCCTTGAGTGAATAAAAGCCCCACAAAGCTTGTACCTGGATGTCTAACAGATCCTCCCTCTTCACCGCCCCCCCCATACGTGCCTGTTTTTCTTTCTCTTGCTGCATCATACTATTTATTTGAAATAAAAATCCTATGTAAGTATGTTCTGTTAAATTTGGTGAGTCCTTTTCAACAACTGAACTTGTGGAATCACTGCAGTGTCTACTACAAAAACTAGTAATCTTTCAGCATCACTTAACACAGAGTCCATTGAAATCAGCCTACACAAATCCTCTTCATGATTTAGGGGTGACTATCTACAAATTATACTATGCCCTTCTTTGGTTCACAAATGATTCTAATTTTGCAAACATTTTCCCTAAAATTAAAAATATATAGTTATTTTGGTTCGTGTACTCCTTGACACCTCCATGTTATATATAATCTCAATAATATTGACATATTTACATAGCACAGCTGAAATATCCTTGGCAAGTGAATTCCATCTCTAAAATTCTGACAGATTTAATATTTCGCTGATTAAAAAGGTTACAAACATGTGGGAAGTGACTTTGCCACTGAGGAGAACATGACTTTGCCACAGAATGGAATAGAGTCATGAAAGTAAAGTTCCTGACAGGCTGAACACTGGAAGAATTTGAGGGTTTACTTAACAAAATCGATCAGCAAAGAAGGTAAGATAAAAAAAAAAAAAAAAAACAGTTGCAAGTTGGAATACTAAAGTAAATAAAAAGAAAAAAAAGAGAGAAAAGAAAAAAAGGAAAGAAAACAAAAAAAAGAAAGAAAGAAAGAAAGGAAAGAAAGAAAGAAAGAAAGGAAAGAAAGAAGAAAGAAAGAAAGAAAGAAAAGGAAAGAAAGAAAAGAAAGGAAAGAAAGAAAGAAAGAAAGAAAGAAAAGAAAGAAAGAAAGAAAGAAAGAAAGAAAGAAAGAAAGAAAGAAAGAAAGAAAAAGATGTACTAACTGGATCAATTAAGAGGGCCTATTTGGAATTTCCCCTTTCTTCAGCACATCCTCTGGTATGCTGAGATCTTTCCATCCTCTTCAATGGGAAATGTCTTCTCCATCCAGACTAACATGTCCTACCAGACCCTCACAGACAAGAGAGTGCTTGGTGAATGATTGTGCCAGTGACCAAATTTTCCTCTAGTCATAGATTACATACAATGGGAATAAGTTCATTCTTCCAAGAAATGAGAGTCTTCATCTTCTCTTAAGGGAACGATGCAATGATTGACACATCTAAGGCAACTTCCAAAAGTACCTGTTGAACTTTAGTTCAAAAGCATCCAGAATAAATGAAACTCAACCGTAGAGAAAAAGGAAAGCTCTGCCTAAATCATTTTGTAGAGAGATGTAGTGACATTTCAGTTCCCCTCACCGACCCCCTTCCCTATTCTTTAGAATGCCTCAACAGAGAATCCTGTTTTCTTCTGATACAAAGGACAGCTCTCTTCACAAACATATGGAAATCTGCAGAAAATTAACTCCCCTGTTGTTTTTCTCCATTTTTAACTATTTAAATAATCACATAAACCACGAGAACTGGAATTCAGAGAGTTTTATTTATCCATAGTAATTAAGAATTTGAAAGGCTGTTAAAATCATAAAAATTTCATGTCTTTTTTTTATATTTCCCCATGAAAATAATTTTACCACCTATTAGTCCTAGTGTCACAGATGAAATAATGATTGTGGTGTTGCTGATCTAAATACTTGCCTAGCCACAGCCAAGTCTTGGACAGCAGTGGTTGAATCAAATAAAGATGGAACCCAAACTGTCCACTGCTTAATGACAAATTATCACATTATACTAGATCTACTCATTATCTACTTTAATTTCATATTTTTATGAGTTAATACTAGCACCATACTAAGGTTATAGAAGGAAACCAGCAGAGTCCACTCTAAAGTTTTCTTTTTTTTTTTTTTTTTAAAGATGTTTCTTTTTTTTTTTTTTAATTTTTTATTTATTTATGATAGTCACACACAGAGAGAGAGAGAGAGGCAGAGACACAGGCAGAGGGAGAAGCAGGCTCCATGCACTGGGAGCCCGACGTGGGACTCGATCCCGGGTCTCCAGGATCGCGCTCTGGGCCAAAGGCAGGCGCCAAACCGCCGCGCCACCCAGGGATCCCCCACTCTAAAGTTTTCAACTTGAAAATCATTGCTGAGTTATCCTCACGTATTCACTTATCAACTCTAACTTGTCCTGTGTAGAATATAGTTTTTCAGTCCAAGCCACCCTGATCCCAGTTACTTGGCCTAGAAAATTAGACATCTGTACACACTCTATCCTAGCCTGGAACTAACGAGCAATACTGCTATAGAGCTATGTCTTGGAAAGTCTCGGCAGGTCCAGACATTAGACATGAACTGCCAAGTGCTTTGGAGACACTAAGAGACAGTAGAACCCTCACCACCCATTTAAAAAGACTGTAAGACTTACCATTTACCCCTTAACCTCTTAGCCACAAAGGGATTACCCACGTTACTTGCCCTGTATTCCAGTCTACTGATTAAGACCCATTTCCCCATTATTCCCATTAGCTTTGTTTCACAAGGACTAGACACTTTTTCACTTCTCTCTGCCTCATTTTTCTCAGGATGCCTCACTGGGCTTGATGCCCCACTGTTTCTTTCCTGCCCCCCTAACACTTTACCCAGCACCCGTCCATTCAGATATGACCTGCAGTCTTGGATATCTACCTGTGTCTGGGACTGGTTTGAATATGCCATATTCCTGCAGAATTTGATGCATAATTTTTACTTCTTTCCTTGAATTGAGATTCCAGCTCTCATCACTGCCCTGTTTCCTGTGTAAAACCCCTTACCCTCAAACTCAGCCCCTTCCCTCCTAGCATGCTACCCAGCTGCATGTATTTCAAGCCCTCCTGTCAATACGCCCACTCTAACACCCTTCTACTTAAAAATTACTGACTTCAACTGCTGATTTCTTGCCTTCACCTGCTTCTATAACACTGTGAGCAGAAGTATTTCAAAGGGTCTTTCAGGCCAGCCTTTATGGTCTGTCATTTCTACCACTGCACTGCTCTTCCCTTTTTATTCATTGAACTCTATCAGGCCTGATGAAAGGTTTTGTAAAGCTTGCACTTGGAAAGCGTGGTTTTTCTGCCAGAACAGATCATCATTTTCTGACTAATTGGTTTTTAGGACTTATGAAGCCAGCTAACATGGTCTGTCCATTTCAGACCTATGCCTCCCTGCCTCTTCTCTCTGTACTTCAGGATTGATGCATTTCTTTTTAATCACCCCTCACTCACCTCCAGCCCTTCTTCCCCTTGGTCATATACATTTATAGCTATACTGGTAACCTGCCCAATCTGCTCTTTCATCTTCTGCCAACATCCCCACAGTCACAGGGGATCTGGAGCAGGCAACACAAGAGCAGGTATAGGGAATGGACCAGATACCAATGAAGCAGACTGAATAAGAAGGCAGCTGAAGAGACAGAGATGCTGATGGTAAATCACCAGCTTGTTTTTCATGAGCATGTCTGAAAGTACCATACAGATTATGAAAATAAAGGCGTCCTGCTACATAAATTAGAGTTCTGTGGTAAATTATCTACAGATTTATAACCCGAAAGAACTGCTGAGGAAATAGAACAGGTTCATTTATGTATACTGTATATGCTTAAAAATAAGAGTTTAAGGAAAACACCAAATAAAATAAATCTTAAAAGAAAATACTGTATGATTTGGGGATTTGTATGCACACACATAGCACGGAAGGGAGTCAAGCACAATCACATCATCACAAACAAATACCAATATCTCACTTTAGGTAAGGGCAAGTAAGGTTTATTGCTTTAGTAGAATGTTTTCATCAATGTCTATGACAAAAGAAAAAAAATTTTCACAAGTAAATCAACACTAAAAACACAGTCCAGTTTAATCATTCCCTCTTATTGCAAATTTTCTCTTCTACCATACAAAAACACTGGAGCAGATTTGGGGGAGGAGAGTCTAACTACATTAATCCTTTCCAAGGATAGAGTAAAAAGCCTCAGCAACTGTTTCAAAGAGAAAGTTTGATCTGCATGTGAAGTTCAAGTTAGAGATGTGACTTCAGTTGGAAGATTGTTATAAGGAAAATAAAAAGCTTACTCTTACAAAGTTTATCATTTTACTGAGAATGAAATGGTGTTTGCGGTGCCACACAAAGAATCAAGTTTCAATCACTTCAGTTCTTAGAAACTTCTGCAAATGTAAGCTTTTTCTATACTTTTCTAAACAGGTACTTGCAGGTAAAATGCAAAGCTTTTCTCCTGATCTGGTTGAGCAACTGTGGAAAAACTATTCATTGTGATGAAATCATTTCTCTTCACAAAATATGCTTTGAATGCCTTCTTCCCTTGTTACTTAATGAAGGAGTTCAGTTAATAACAGGCAAAAGCTTGGCTTACATTCTTAAAATCATTCTTCTGACAAGAATTCATTGAACTGGAACTGTGTTTATTTTTATGCATGCATACATTATCCCAAAATGGATATGTAAAATGTAGTAATTATTGTTCTTGATAAATATGAATTAGAGAATGTTCATCCACTTGTCTTTTTGATTCATGAATACTTATCAGGTATCTTCTAGAAAGACGCTCCGGAACACTGAACTACTATCATTACTACTAAGTTACCTGAGCTCTAGAGACAAGACCAAAAAAACAAAACAAAAACAAAATAAAACAAAACAAAACCTCAAATAGTCTCACATTTGAAAGGGATTCATATTTATACCACAGAATTCTCAAGACTACCGAAATTCAAAAAAAATCTCTCATGCTTCCAAATGTGGTCACACTTCTTATTCTTTGACAGCTTATGTCAGAAATGAGTTGTATTTGATAAAAGATATGTAGTCACAAGCCTGGTGCACATGCCTGCCCGGCATAAACATAGCCCTGGGAACTTAAGTCCTCACTGGGAGGAAAATATTTTTCTCAGTCTTTCATAACCTACTTTACACTACATATGTGACTACACCATTCTATACAACTAACACTCCTTCACCTTGCAAAACATCGTTTCCATGAATCACATCTCTTTATTGCTAAATAAAACACCTCTAACTCCAAATTAACTCAGAGAGAAAATATACTCTGAAAACAAAGGAGAAAACTAGTCTAATAACACATATTTATATCCACTGGGCTACAAGGATCTAACACTAGCATCTGACATCTTTAAAATTCTTGGCTCCAGCGATATTTTTCTATTGTTTTTATTTCAACCGAATTCTAGAATGCAAACTTGTTTTCAATGAGAGAGAATTTCTGTGCCTGTAAGACAAGTCTTTGGCTGTAATTCTGACCAAATCCTTATAATAATATTTAAAATAGCCATTAAAAGTTGTATTTTAAAAAAAGTTGTATTTTCAACTATGATGCAAGGGAAGTACTTAGAGACACAGAGACCAGGTAGAGAGGGCCACCTGTCAGAAGCTGATTCCTTTAATGGGGAGACATAATCATTCCATGATAGCTCTCTAGAGAAGGAGCTGGAGAAATGTGAATCCTGATGTCTCCCTCCTCCCGATCTGCTGTGATCTCAAAGTTAGGGAGGGAGAACTTGTGGTGGAGGTCCTATTGGTCAGTTTAGTAGCACACAGCAGAGTGGGAAGATTTAAGAGTGGATCTAGAGAAGCAATGGAGAACTAGCTTAATCACCATGCAAAAGTCAAAGCTGTTTGAGTAAGAGGACATAGGTGTTATGGTAGCAAATAACAACAGCCATTACAGAGGAATTTGAAAGCTTCAAACTCATTAAAGGTGTAAGTGAATTGAGGTTTCATATGACATTTTTCTATCACACTGATTCACTCGAGGTTAACACTGTTAATAGAGTTTACTGTGGGAATGTTCTTTGGCTAAGAAGAGTGACAACTTTGGGGGGGGGCACCTTCATATCTTTACTGAACTCCATCCACATGCGGTATATCAAAATTACTCTTTGTGTACCATATGTCCCTATGGAGCACCAAATGTATGTGAGGAATTTCCTAGAACAGTTCTGACAAGAATGAAGGAAACTTCAATTAAAAAAAAAAAAGTCATACTTTCAAGGTAGCAAAGGAAGTAATTTTAGCCCATGTTTACAAAAAACACAATCCGACAACTTCCATGACTGCTAGCTTGACCACACAAGCAAATCATGCCCATATCAGAAAGGAAAACAACCACTTTAAAAATAAAAGAGCTAATTTATTTGTGGTTATCTATAATAGATATGTGTTGGCCATTAAATTTAAATGTTTTAGAATGTTCCAAGGGTCTGAACTTCTCACCTGACATCATGTGGCTTATTGCTTCTCTAATTGATGGGGAATTAAAGACTACAAATTCTGCTCCTAAAAATGATTCCACAAGCAAATCGCAATGAAGAAAGAGGAGAAAGGCATCGGAACTGAAGCAGCAAACCATCTTGCCAGGGAATTATCTTGGGATCCAGGATAATTAGCAAACCAGATATATTAGTACCACTCTCTACACATCTGCCATGTCTGCCACTCCACAAATATCTTGGGTAGCTTTAGCATCCACTCAAAATGTGGTCACACCTGGGAGCTTATTAGAAATGCAGAACCTCAGCCCACATTTCAGGCCCACTGAATCGTAATTTGCATTTCAACAAGAGAGCCCTAGGTGATTTGAACACATGATAAAGTTTGAAAAGCACTATTTCAGATTATAACTGAAAACTCTGAGACATTTTTTCTTAATACAGGGCAATGATGCATCACAATCATTACCTCGGACAAATCACCTCTTCACGAAAGGAAATGGAGAAATCCCAAGGTGGTTACAAAGATTTTTTTTTTTCTTCAATGTATGGGCAAACAATTATTGACCTTTTATCCTCTCAGTGATGACTCCAGGATTTCTGGACAGCAGGAAGGAGTAAAGAGTTTATCTGGAAGCATGCATATTCTGTAAGATTGGGAAAACATCTAATATCCATACAAAGAATGGGAAGTGGACTGATAAAAACACTTAGAATAGTCTTTCACCTTATAAATAGCAGCAAGTTATTTTTACCACTTCGAGGGAATTTACTTTTTATCTTTCTCACTGAATTGTGTACAAGTATCCTCAGGAGAGGGGAAACCAATATCAATACTTTTAATCAGATGCTATAGTCATGAAAATTCCAACTGCAAATTGAGATCCCTAATTGTTCTTGATCTATTCTAGACATTTTCCATTGTTCTGAATTTGCTTTTCCAATTTTTGGCAAAGGCAGTTAAATAAAAGGACTTGAAATGCATTTCTGCTACCCGTGCATTCGACAAGCATTTATGGATTATCTATCACACTCTAGGTGGGTACAGGTGCTAAGTGCAAACAATACAATAATGACTAAGTTATAGCTCCTGTCCTTCAAAACATGGCCAACGGAGACAGCATACAAACCAATAATGACATTGAGATGTTTTAAATGCACAGGAGAGAACCTAAGAGACTAAAATATAACAAAGAACCTTCATAAAAGAGAGGGAAAAAAATCACCTTCGACTTTGATTTCACTACTATATGTATTTCATTAAGTTCTATTAGCCTTTGAATGTCATAATTATTTAAATCCAACTTACAACTGTCTCAGTGCATATTTTTGAAAGTATCCCATTATCTGGGGCTATAAAAAGCAGCTACACAGTAACTAATTGTTACTAGGAACACCTAGAGCTTAATATTTTGTAAGCAGACTAAAACATAGAACTCCAAATAAATGTCACTCTTGCAAAATGTCACCTTGAGTGGTTTATACTTTTTCAATCTGTGAATTCTAAAATTTAAATTTATAATATATTTAACGGTGATTGGCTGTTAATGCCATTTACAAATTAAAGTCTTATAAATATAACTTCTAATCGCAAAGTACAAAATTTGATAATAAGGACCAAGTAGATAAAGGTAATTAAATCAATTATGATGAATCATGTAAGTAATTGAAAGAAAAAATGATGTAAAAAAAAGAAAAAATGATGTATAACCTTTTGAAAAGCTGGTTTTACATAAAACACAGAAAGAACAAACATTACCATCACTAGGCTGGTAAAGCTCTCAGCCCCAACCTCACCTAAGATCAAAGATATTTTTATATCAGTTGATAAGATGGATCAAAATCTTCCCAAGTGGAAACATGTTATAGAAGAGTCACATGTTGGTTTTATATAAAAAGTTTTATTAGGTGGATTCTTAGACTTCCCAAAGTAATTGTGAAGTTGAAACTTCCAAGGATATTCCATTGAAAATACTCTTGAAGGCATCTCTAGCTTTATGATGTTCACATTTGGCCAATCTGTTGGGATTCAGATGATAGTGGACTATTATTGAAGGAGATATGAGTGCACACGCATGCACATGTATATATGGGTATCTGGAGATTCTTATCTTAGATTGCATTTTTAGAAATAGTACTGAGATTTTTATTTGTCACAGTGCTTAAAATAGTTTGAAAGATTCTTTTCTAAGTTAACCTCTTAATCATCTTAAATGAAGCAAATCATTTTCTTCTCTCTGGGTAAATTTGATTTTTAAAATAGCCAAAAGCCATTCAGATCCAAATCTGGTGAGTTACATATATAATCATGAGAGATTTTTTTTTTTTAAACAAAATCAGGCCATGGAAAAAAACCATGATTGCAAGATACAGATTTTCGTATAATGCTTACAAACCAATTTCAAGGCCATCCTCAATTTTAAAAAATGATAGTAATATTGGAATAAACATAGGCTCCAAAGACCACCACTAATAATTTTGTTCTAAAGAACTGTTAATATGAGTTATTATGCATACTAAGACATGGTTTATCCCTTCTACTTTATATTGTGTAAACAGTTTAATAGCAAACAGAGCAATTGGTTTATATGATGGTATTTTCCTCTAAATTTAGTTAATTATGAGAATTATAACTTAAATTCATACTTGTAGTTCTTAAGTTCCTGGCACAGAGCTAGCATTCAATAAATATGAAAGGAGCATAGGAGTAAAATGAGCAATTTGGTAGAATCCATATATAACTAGGCTACATCATGCATGAATGAACCAAACTTCTATACTAGTCTGACCAAAAGAATCCTCTATCTAGCCGAAAAAATAGAACTGAAAGGCTATGAGTAAAAACTTCTTGTAGAAATCATTTTAGCAAAATATTCTAAAAAAGTTCAAATATTGATCATATTTATCAGACAGAAAAATTATAACATCAAACTAAGAATAGATACCTTGGCCAGAGTCCTCAATCTTTATATGATTATGAGGACAGGGACACTTCACTCCCACCATCCACCCCCACCCCAAACCCACACTGCTCTACACACATTCTGGGTTCTTAGATGATGTTATCATTTTTCACAGGGTGTATGTGAATCTTCAAGGGTTCCAGTTAATAGGTTTCAAAAACTCTCCATTAATTTAAATTTTTCTCTATCTTTGTAGCTTTACAGAGGACATATCACTTATATGCAGAAATTTGTATTGAACAATATATATATATAATTTATATGTTTAGAGGAGATATGTTTTTGTACAGTATAAACAAATTATACAAAGACAGTTAAAAGGAAAATAAAAGTAAGCAGGGAGAGAAGATGTACCCAGAACAAACTAAAATTTAAATTCATAAGAATGTTTTACCCCCCAAAATCAGATTTTGCTCCTACTGGAAATGTTACACATTCAGAAAAGAAACACATCAGAGGTAAAAGTTTAAAAAGTTTAAAAGTATAAAAAGTTTAAAATCTGTAAATATGTGGAGCCCAAAAATCTCTCATCAATTTTCATGTTTCATCTCAGGCTTTATTTGCACATAGCACAGAATGTACTGGCAGTCACATCCAAGTAGTTTTAACCGCGTACATGCCCAATGTCAATAAAAATGCTCATTCCAAAAGAAAAAATATCAAATTTGATTCATTTCACCCAAACTGGTTCAAACAAACAAAAAAGATGTGTGAAATCTCCTGTTTTATATATAGTCTAACAGACATTATAAGGAATGATTCAAGGAATATAAACACTATTTGATCTCTATTTCAAAAAGAAAGATGCTAATCGCAGCAATATAAGAAATTTGCTCCAAGAGTTTCTGTTCATTCAAAGCAAAAGGCCTGCTCTGATGGAAATATGAATTTTAGGGGTGCCCAGATGGCTTAGTTGGTTAAGTGTCTCCCTTTGGTTCAGGTCATGATCCCAAGGCCCCCTGCTCAGAAAGGAGTCTGCTTCTCCCTCTCCTTCTACTGCACCCCCTGCTGTGTGCTCTCTCTCGTTTTCTCTCTCTCTCTCTGTCAAATGAATAAATAAAAATCTTTAAGTAAAATATAAGAAATATGAATTTTAAAGGAAAATCAGCAATGGCTATAATTCATGATCACAAAACTCCCAAAACTTCCTTTAATTCAACATGACTTGTTAGAATTCTAAAGCAAGAGAATAGAGTCGTGGACACACTGAAACTTGATACTCCTTCAAAGGAAGTGTCATATAAGGGCAGTGTGGGAAAAAAATCCAAGAATTCAGTTATACTGAGATAAATAAGATTTCCATCACCTAGAGATATCTTTCTTCCAAGACTACAAATTCCATAAAGAGATACAGAAACCATGAAAAAGGAGTTGCTCTAATCTTTTCTCTGAGGATTCAGTGAGAAGGAGCTCAGACTTACAAGCACTCAACCTGAAAAAATTGGATGGCAACCCAATTTCAAATCATTTATACTGTCATCTGTCCATAGAAAACCAAAACTAAATTGGATAGAGAACTGTCTGATATGTGTCATCTCCAGTTTACTGTGGTAGGGACTGAATGTTTAAAAAAATATGCCATACAGGCTGAACACCAAACTGTAATTTATAAAGAGACCCCAAAATAATGGAGACAATCCTAAAGATGTTGAGAAAATGCTCACATTGAAGTTGAATGTGAACTTGAATGTGAAGTTGAAGTTTCCACTAAACCATCAGACAACTTGCTATTGCTCCTTGAAACACAGTCAGAGGTCCCAATGGCACTGTGATATCATAATTTTGGCAAGTCTACCAAGGGCAATATAGCACAGCACAATTTTTATTTTAAAAAATAATTTGTATATTGGTTTATACAAATGGTTCAACATTACATATTTCTAATAAGAATCCAAAGATCCCTTCACTAGCATATTTTCAAGGTTGAAAAGCAATCATTTCCATGTTTTTTGTCTTAAAAAATTTGGGTAGTGACCCAAACCTTAAAAATATATCCAGAATTCTACTGGATAGAATTATAGCCAGAATTAAAATATATATAAAATATATCCAGAATTCTACTGCATTCTAAAACCTATCCCAAGGTACCTTTATCTCTTACCAGTATTATTGAAATATGCTAGTAGTGGTCAAACATGTATGCTCATGTACACCTCTAAACAGGTTAAGTCAACAACTAAAAATTTCATTATGCTTTTTAATTATTGTAAGGGATTATTTTTTTTATCTACATAGATCCCATGAAATCTAAAGATCATATTGATTTAATATCACCATCCCCCAGGGATCCCTGGGTGGCGCAGCGGTTTGGCGCCTGCCTTTGGCCCAGGGCGCGATCCTGGAGACCCGGGATCGAATCCCACGTCGGGCTCCCGGTGCATGGGCTGCTTCTCCCTCTGCCTGTGTCTCTGCCTCTCTCTCTCTCTCACTGTGTGCCTATCATAATAATAAAAAATATATCACCATCTCCCAATTAAAAATATATATGAAGAAGCACTTAAACAGGTAAAAATATTAAATCTTTTTTTTTTTCTAATTAAATGTGCTTTCCCTTTGACTCCCATGGCTCACTATTTCAATTTCTTTAGGTTGCTACTCAGATACCTCCTCAGAGAGCCTTTCCTGGCCACCCTACCACTTACTCTTCTTATCCCCCCCTTCCTGCTTTATTTTTTTCCTATCCCCTCCCTTCCTGCTTTATTTTTTTCCAAAAGTGCTTTATGTGACTTAACTATATATTCTTTCATGCTTCGTAGAAAGCAAGCTCATCAAACAGGATTTTTTTTACTGTTACTATAATTTCCTGTGACCTATTACTTTTTCACTTAGAGGCTACTTATTCCACCAGATATGATTAGAAAGGGCAAGAGGAAAAAAAAAAACAAATTATAATTATTTTCTAAATGACTTTGGCAGAACAAAATTATAAATAAAATATTTATCACAGCCTCTAAATATATCTTTATGAGAGCCATAGACCTGCAGATTTAGTAAATTCATTTTAAGGGAAATACGAATGGAGTTAGGAAAATCAGTTCTCAATACCAAATCAGTTGCCCACAATTAAACTTATTTTTTACCAGAAAAGTCTGAGTTGATTTTTCAATTAAATAAATGTATTAATAACAATCCTAGTAAAACAACCTTTTTCAATCCAAATTCTTAGAGACAAAGAGATGAATAGATGAATGGATAAAACAGAGAGTTGCCATTAATCTGTGACATGAATAAAAAAAAAAGGTATTTCCCCTTTATATCATTGTTTTTGTTTTCAAAGTATCTCCCATAGGAATGGTGGTTTTTCCAGCAAGCAAGGGTGGTGTGTGTGGAAGAGGTGAAGATGTCAAATCAAACTATTTGGAATTGTCCCTTCATTTTTCACTCTAAAAGTTTTTACATCCTGGGGAAATGCCCCACAGTAAGATCTGGAATGGATGAGAAACAAAGGTTTCTTCTAAAAGGGTTAGGAGATATGAAATGGGAGATGGTCAACAAATGAAATGCCTTGATCTCAGATTCATCAGCAGGCAGCTAAATTCTAGGCAGTTAAATTCTAGGCAGTTAGTTGATCTGGAAATTTAGACTTTTAAAGACTTGTATGTCTGTAAGGTTTTCAGGTAGCCCTGAAGGTCACATATTCTAGTTTGAACACCATTTTATTATACTATTGATCATCGCCTCGCTTCTTCCAATCCCTTCCTCCTTAGCCGGATCTCAACACAGCACTCAGAATGATTCTTTCGGTTTGAAATCAGAAAATCATTCTGCTGCTCAAACCTTCCAGTTGTTTCCCATTCTTACACACAGTAAAAGCCAACTATCTTGACAGTAGCCTACAAGTCCCTTAACAATATGCCCTTCAACTCCATTACCCTTCTGACATTCTATCCTACTCCACTCCCTTGGCTCAGTTTGCTGAACCACTCTGGCATCTTCACTGGCCCTCAAAGTTTCTCTTAGGTTATTTTTTTTAGGATGATTCTCCCTCTAAGATGCTCTTCCTCTTGACTCACTACTTCACTTTCTTTAGGTTGTTACGCAGATACCTCCTCAGAGAGGCTTTCTCTGGCCACCCGACCACTTAGCCTTCCTATCCTCTACTTTCCTGCTTTATTGTTTTCCAAAGTGCTTAATGCAGCTTAACTATATATTTTTTCACCCTTCATAGAAAGCAAACTCACCAAACAGGATTTTTTCTTTTTCCATATTCTATAGTATCCCTAAAACAATATAAGGTATACACATGAGGCATCCAATAAATATCTGTCAAGTGTAAAAGTTGTGTGATCTCTCTTCTAAATGAGGCAAATTTCTATGCACATTGAAGAATGGGGTTACTTTATTTGTTTAGGCTTTCCTGTGTGTAATGAAATTGAGTAGCTAATGCTCAAAATTATCTTCTAACGCACAGCAATCAAGTGGTTCTCTGCAATGGATATCAACATTTAGGTTGAATTCATCTAATTCTATACATGTGACTCAGGTGTATGGACATGACTTGGAAAGTCACTTACTTAGTATTTGCATATTTTTACTCAGTACTAACCCAGGAGTATGCACATTCTTTTCACATGGTTTCCTCCATTTTTGCTAAAATTGATCGGTTTTTCTGACTGAAAAGCAGCTCCCTTAGACTTATAAGATATGATTAATGAACACATTAACTTCACCAATGGCAACATATTAATTGATTCCTTTTTCATATTATTTTATCACAGTCCTTGGAAAAAACTATGTAGGTGCTGCCCCTAAAATAATAACCTTTCCACGTCAAAATGTCTGAAAAGAATGTAGCTAGAGTGTTAATCAATAGTAAATATATGCGGTTGACAGCACACTGGAATTGGGTACCCTGAACTGTAGCCAATCGTGGATGTTATCAATTTTGTCCTTAAAAGCATTTAAGGCAAGTTTGCCAGCTGTCGCTACCAGACTATAACTTTCCCTCTTGTCTTTAAGTCATTTAAAAATCCTGTTGGATTTTATTTTATTAACAGGTTAACAGATCTATTATATCCCACTAGAGTACTACTGACTAATTTTGAAAAACTATCCACTTTGCCTCATGGCACTTGTGTAGCATTTTTTTCCCAGATATCAAAGTATCAAAGAGTCAGAAATGCTAAGACTAAGAGTCTTGAAGCATGTTGAGTATAATTTAACATTGAACATACCTCACAAAACCATGAACCATAAATATCATGTATATCATATTTAACATGCTTACATGTTATTTTTTAAAGATTTATTTATTTTATTATTTATGAGAGAGAGAGAGAGAGAGAGAGAGAGAGAGGCAGAGACACAGGAGGAGGGAGAAGCAGGCTCCATGCACTGGGAGCCCGACGTGGGATTCGATCCTGGGTCTCCAGGATCGTGCCCTGGGCCAAAGGCAGGCGCTAAACCGCTGAGCCACCCAGGGATCTCCAATATGCTTTCATGTTAAGTCAGCAACGTTTATATGGGGTTTACTCCATGTTAGTTGCTCTGAAT
Organism: Nyctereutes procyonoides; assembly: GCF_905146905.1. Lineage (NCBI taxonomy): Eukaryota > Metazoa > Chordata > Mammalia > Carnivora > Canidae > Nyctereutes > Nyctereutes procyonoides. The sequence continues at coordinate 61,823,902 of NW_026575051.1, forward strand.
GAATATAAAAGCAAAAACACGCATTACACTTACGATCAAAGATCTAAGCTAAAACAATATGAACACTATAGCAATCTACAAAATGATGAGTCAACTAATAAACTCCAATAGCATTCATAGATGAAATTTATTTAAAGAAGTTAAACATAAAAAGATATTTAATAACCTGAAGAATATTTATTCCATAAGCAAATAGCGATATAACCTTATTTAATGATCATCCCAAATAATAACTCTGACAGAAAATCATAAAATATTAGTTTTTCTAAACTATTCACTGTATTCATGCTCTAGAGATGATATCCAGAGAGCCATGGAAAAAAAAGCCTAGACAAAGTTAAGCCTAATGGCCCTAAACATTCCTATTTCTTCAAAGAGTGTTCACATCATAGAGGATTTATAGGTTTAAAAAGAAATGTAAACCTAATAAGTGATTCCAAAAAATATGTATTATATTTAAAAAGTGGTCTTTGTGTCACCAAAAGGAGTAGCAGTCCCATTGCAAGAACAATACTGACACTAGCCTCTTTCAAACCTTAGAAGTTAAGGTCTTTTCTCAACTTTTCCCATAAGGGGATGATTCGCCCTTAATTAATAGAAAGTTCACAATGGATGTATAAATGAATCACAATTTAGGATTAAAGCTCTAATGAGGTCTTCATGAAATAGTGAAGTTGTCACCGAATTATCCTCTGGCCTTTGTCCAGAGTTAAATTATGAAAGTGTTTCAATAAAAGTTGCTGAGGTTTTTATTCCTCACAAAAGGTAATATATAGAGAATAAATATGCTTTCTTAATACTACCAGCTCCCTCAACACACTTTTCAAAAATGTATACTTTTAATGCCAAGAGAAGAATCGTTCTTTCTAATCTGCAAATTCTAAGATGCTTTTCCAAATAAAAATTTTGACACTTCTATTTTGAAAAAGGCTTTGAAGTCTTAGCTTTTTTCAAACCAATGTTTCAGAGGAAATCATATCACATATAAATTTGCACTTATTTATTTTAAAACACTAGTGCTCCAAAGAATTTAGTAGTGAGTCATAGTAGAATAAAATACATGTTTATATAAACAAGAGAATTTTTCTGAAATAGTTTTAAGATAATTATGAATTGTTTCAAAGCAAATGTAATGTATTTTAAAAAGATACATTATCACAAGTATTTCCTTCTAATTATAATATTTGAGGAAGAAGAACCGATTTATACTTACTATAGATATAATACTTGGACACTGTATGTAAAATATTAAAGAAATTGTATTTTAAACATGGCTGTACTATCTGAGAGTTGTAAAGTCTGAAACAAATTACTAAATACTATAATTATATTAATTTGCAGGATAAACATTACTTTAATTTTTAGATAATAAATCTTTAAAATACTTATAACTTCAAGTGGAATATACAATAAAGTTTATACTACTCAAGCACAGTGTTTGCAGAAGGCAAATTCAACAAAACTAGGAGAAACTGATGACAGTCTAAGGCAGCATAGCTTTATTCACAATTATTTCTGCTTAAAAGTCTCAGACAAGAAATAAAAAACATTGGATAAAAATGAAATTGCTCTATTTTTGCCATTGCAAAGACTGCTGACTCTGGTTTAAGATTATGTGTCCATGATGTCTAATATGCTGATAAATTAAACATTTTAATTACCATTTTATTTGCATGACAGCAAACATCCAATTATTTGTAAACTTAATGACTAATTAATTATATACAAATTATTAGCTTTAGTGGCTTTAGTATATGGAGATGGCTGTAATTGAAAATGGCCAACTTTTCTTGGAAGTCAACTCAATGAGAGAAAATGTGAAACTATCTTTATCAGTATTTCCTTACTCACCATCACTTCTTGTACCTCTGCAACAGGCAACTACAATCAATGTTCATCAAGTCCTGAAATATGACTGATCTACAAAGCATTATGTCAAATAAGAACCAACTTCAACTTGAATAACCCTACTGCAATTCTCCTCTCTTAAAGAAATGTGGGAAGTGAACACATAAAAACAAACTTGCTTGGTGGATGTCCCATGTCAAACAGCTTAGAATTCAAAGAAATCTTGGAGATCCACATTATATTTCCCTCTTGAAGATAGCTGAGTTAAGAATGTATTGTCTAGGGACACCTGGGTGGCTCAGCGGCTGGGCACCTCCCTCTGGCCCAGGGTGTGATCCTGGAGTCCCAGGATTGAGTCCCACATGGGGTTCCCTGCATGGAGCCTGCTTCTCCCTCTGCCTATGTCTCTGCCTCTCTCTCTCTCTCTCTCTCTCTCTCTGTGTGTCTAATGAATAAATAAATAAAATCTTTTTAAAAAAAGAATGTATTCTCTGAAACTAAAAATATATCCAAAATGTAAAAGCTTATCAAATAATCCAAGTATCAGATAAAATAGTCTGTATTAAAAACGAAATTCAGACAAGAATCAGAAAAAGAAAGAATCTGTTTTTCCTTCTCTTGAAACCTGCTTTCCATGAAACCCCTTCTCTACTCTGCAGAATAAAAGGAATAGGACCAGCCATGAAGCACAGTTGGGTTGTTAGCCAAGGATACTCTCTAACCTTGGTATCTCTAGGAATCAGTGGGTTGTGACTTCCTTGGCAATTTTTAGGAAGGAGGTATATTCCACAGTATAAAATGTTATTTTGTTAAAGTTCTTCAAATGCTCTATGTAATGATTCTTTATTCCCTGTGGTCATTCTTTGCTTATAAAATTAGATCCCCAATGGGAAAACTCTTTTCATGGATAACGAATAACATCCTAACACATGGCCTTTATAAAGCTGTAGAGCCAAGGAATCTTTCGTCTAACATTAAATAATACGTTACTGCTGACCCTGGCATCCTAAAGGCACAAATGAGCAGCATGACATAATTGAGAAAAGGAAGAAGGTATTGTTGGTCACAGCCCAAGAAATAACCTCAAATCAGAGTTTCTTTAATCGAGTCTGGGGGCCAGACACCATACATATATTTACAATTTCTGAGTTCAAATTAAATTGCCTGACTCCCAGCTATTATTATTTTTTTTTCCTCTAAGGAACCTGAGATTCAAAAAAGCACTTTTGCAACTTGAAAAAGTACTAAACTTTGAAAGTAGGTTCGCCCTTCTTCTTTTTCTATTGTAATTCCTTGTTAATACTCTTTATCTTGCAGATGTCCTAGATAATGGGTTTATCCCCTATTGGAAAGAAAGTGTTCATTTCAGTCTTTCACTAGATATCCTCGCAAAAAATAGAGCATTTGAGAGTCCATGTATATCTAACATTGCAAAACAAGAAATATTGTAACTCCTTTATTCTCTCCGTTTTCAACTGACACTTCAACTGGTTCATCATAAAAACAATCCCCTCACCTAAATACCCGCAACTTCCTTTTTTTTTTCCATCTCAATGTCTCAAATGTCTAAAACAAATCTTTTAGTCTTGTTGTTATAGCTGGATAATATTTTGAAGTATTAGTTGATGTGTTTCCCCCTTCTTTGTCATGTTAAACTTCTTTACTTGTATTCACAGGGCCTAGATTTGAGTTCAGACTCACTTTCACTTAAAAATTCACCTACTCATAGTTTTCAGGGTAGGGCCAATATAGAGGTAAAAAACACAATAGAAGAATTAGAATCAAGTGCATTTTTATAGAGCGTCAGGTGAAGATAAAAGGAGAAGAGGATCCGTTACTGTTACGGAGAAGAGGATCTCAGAGATAACAGCATCAAGAGCAAGTAAGACAGAAGTAAGACAAGTATCACAGAAAGAAACCAGACTCCCCCCTCCCCATAAAGACCTTTAAACAACCAACCCAGAAAGTCTTCGATCCATTATCCAAGAGAAATCTTTCACTTTTATGTTCCTAGACTTTGCTCAACATCCCCCAACCCACCACCAGCCATCTGAAGAGCACACTATGTGGACAACCCCAAATCAGTTGGCCAAAACTCACAGAAAGCTCTAGAATAATAAGTAGGTTGGATCTTAGATGTGTAGAGAGATGGTAATAGAAGGAAGAAGGCATAGCCCCTGCACCTGTCAGATCAGACAAAGTCATTTGAAATCTCCCACTGAACTGAAGATTTCTCCTAGTCTCTTCATTCTCTCCAGGGCACAAGGCAGGCAAGACTCTATCCCTCACTCACTCCCCTTTAAATGGTGAATCCTTCCATGGGGCGTATGGGTGGCTCAGCCAGTTAAGGGTCCAACTCTTGATTTCAGCTTGGTCATGACCTCCGGGTCATGAGATCAAGTCCCACATGGGACTCCACATCGAGCCTGCTTAAGACTTTCTCCTTCTCCCTCTGCCCCTCTTTTGCTCATTCTCTTTATCTCTCTCTCTCAAAATAAAACAAGCAAAAACATTTAAATGGTGAATCCCTCCAACTATGCTCATACACCTAGCTAGCTGCTCCCCCCCCTTCTTAAGGTTTGTCTCTCTTAATTTCTTGTGCCACCATTTCTCCCTTTCTTTTTTGTTCCAAGGGCTATTTACCCTCCCCTGGCTCACACTAAAGCTCAAAAATGATTCAAAGGAATTTGTTGACCTAATTAGAAAGCATTAATTCCCTTCTCTGGTTCCCCCGCAGGGAACCTGCTTCTCCCTCTGCCTGTGTCTCTGCCTCTCTCTCTCTGACTTTCAGGAATAAATAAATAAAATCTTTTAAAAAATAAAATACATTGCACACTTCAAAAGAATGTGTTTTCTGTCACTTTTGCCTATATTGTCCTATGAATATCAAGTCAAAGTGATCAGTAGCATTCAGGTTGACTCCAGATTTGTTTTATTTTGCTTCGTGAGTTTTTTTTTTGTTGTTGTTGTTGTTTTTTTGTTTTTGTTTTTGTTTTTTGTTTTTTTGCCTAATTGTAGATTTTATTTCAGGAACTCATAGAACAACTATGATTGTGTGCTTGACTATTTCTCCCTTTAATTCCATCAACTTTTGCCTCATGTCTCTTGAAACGTTACTACTGGGCCCAGGCACATTTGTGAATGCTATGACTTCCTGAAGAATTATGCTTTTTTTTTTTTTTTTATCATTATGAACTATCCCTCTCGATCTCTGGTAATACATTCTGTTTTCAGATCTATTTTATCTGGTTATCATATGGCAAACTCAGCTTTCTTATACTAATTTGCATAGTATATCTTTTTATATCCATTTATTTCAGCCTATGCACTTATATTTATCACTTTTATATGGCACAGAGTTGGGTATTGTTTTTATTTTCTTTATTTGAATCAATTCTAACAATATCAACACTTATTTGTAGTCTTTAGGGGTTTTTCATTATTTTTAGAATTCCTTTTCAATTGCTTCTGTTGCTATTTTATTAATATTCTTTGCATTCTTTTTTTAACACCTTGTTGGCCTACAGGCTACATGTATGCCCTTGACTCTTTACACCCACAGAGTTATCATTACTACCTCATATAAAATATAGAAATCTTGTACACTTACAAGTTCATGCCTTCCATCCTTTATGTTATGATGGTTGTATCATACATTTTAATCCTCTCAATAAAATACAAAACTTTGTGCTTTAAATGCTTACACAATTTCTGAAGATGTGGAGGGAAAACAGAACAAAAATTTCCATTTATATTTATCCAGATATTTGCCATTCAATTCTGATGTTCTTCATTCTTTCCTGAGAATTGAATTTCTATATATATATTTTTTTAATTTTAAAGGACATCTAGAGAAAATTACTAATCAGTAGGCATAAAGTTTCAGCTAAGTAAGAAGACTAAGATCTGCTGTAGAACATTGCACTAAGCTTGCAGAAACTTTTCCTAACTCTTCACCATCTGGAAGTCTCCACAGTCTTCAAAAGTGAAGCTAGAAAACAATGTTGTAGCTCCCCAGGCAACAATAATGTCATATATCCTCAAAATTTTATTAAAGAGGGTATAGCTAATGTTAAGTATTGTCACCACGTAAAATATGAAGTAAAATAAATTTTAAATAAGTAAATAGATGTTTTTTAGTATATCTTATAATGCTGGTCTCCTGGTGACAAATTTTCTTAGTTTACATTGAAAATGTATTTTACCTTCATTCTTAAAGGTGTTAGTGGAACAGACCCTAGAATGACAATTTTTTGTCTTTGTTTTTTCTTTTCAGTTCTTTTTTTTTTTTTTTTTCAGTTCTTTAAGAATGTTTTATTCTCTCGCAGCCTCCATGGTTTCTTATGAGAAGGCAGTTGTTAATTAGATTGTTGTTCCCCTGTCTGTAATAGGTCATTTTTCTCTTCTTTCAAGATTTGCTTTTTATGACTTTCACTAGTTTGACTATATGCCTCAGCATAGGCATATTTATCTTCATTTGGCTGGGTGTTTAATATCTTGTATTTGTAAATTTCCATATTTTATAAAACTTGGTTAAGTTTTTGGTATATCTCTAAAAACTTTTTGCCTCCATTATCTTTCCTCTTTCTGGTTTTCAAGTTTCCTGTATATTGGACTGTTTGATATTGTCTCACAGCTCACTAAGGTTGTTTTCTTTTTTCAATGTGTTTTCTCTTTGTTCTTCACCTTGAATAATTTCTACTGATATTCAAGTTCACTTGAATGTCCATTCAGTAGTAAGTCTTATCATATTCATTCAGCAGTATGTCCATCTGGTTAATATTTGTATTTTAGAAATTATATTAAGTTCTAAAATTTACATTGATTATTCTTTCTTATGTCTAATTCTCTGCTGAAATTTTATCCATTGAAAACATGTATTATTTTACTTTACAGAGAATAGGTATCTTAGTCCCTCCATAATCCTTGTCTGTTAGCTATAACACCTGGTTCATCTTGGAGTCAGCCTCAGTAGATTTTTCTTTTTTTTTTTAATGTTGTTTTATTTTTAAAATTTTTTTTATTTATTCATGAGAGACACAGAGAGAGAGAGAGAGAGAGAGAGAGAAACAGAGGCAGAGACATAGGCAGAGAAAGAAACAGGCTCCATGCAGGGAGCCTGATGTGGGATTCGATCCCAGGACTTCAGGACCATGCCCTAGGCCGAAGACAGGCACTAAACTGCTGAGCCATCCAGGGATCCCCTAGATTTTTCTTTTGAGAAGGTGTCCATCTTCTTGGTACTGTGCATGTTGAATACTTTGGGATTGTGTCTTCAACATTATGAATGTTAATTTGTGGAAAATTCAAGTGTTGTTTTTCTCCAGTAAATGTGATTTCCTTTGTTTTAACAGGTAATTTTTTGAGCAGGACTTGAACTTCCAACATTGTTTGTTTGGCAATTCCAGTTATGTTATGTTATGATGTTATGTTATGTTGTTATGTTATTTGGGCGGGCGGGATGGTGGGGGCAGAGGGAGAAGGAGAGAGAATCTGCTGGACATGGAGTCTGACACAGGGATTGATCTCATGACCCCGAGTCAAAAGCAAGAGTCAGATGCCTTACCGAGTGAGCCATTTAGGCACTCCTCAATTTTTTCCTTTAAATTTGAACTGCTTAGACTGTGTGCACATATAACATTCAAGGGAACATAAGAGACATAGGTAGACAGGGTTTGTAGATAGTCTCTCTAGCTCTTCACCTTCTGAAATTCTCCACACTCTTCAGCATTCACGGTTTCCCAGCTTCACTTTTGTAGTTCCCCAAGCCAGAAAGATGGGATTTTTCAACGTGAGCCCCTGCTCTCACTGTACATGGTACACCATGTCATTTAAGTGATCACTGTGTCACTCAGAGAATACCTAGCCCTGAGCTATAAGCCTCAGAAAGAAAACACAGTGGTATAGTTGGTCATCTCCACTCTAAGAAAACATGCACTTCCAAGTAGAGTCTACTTCTGTTGACTCTCCACTTCTGTTGACTCTCCAACAGAAGAGTCAGAGCTTCAGAGTTGCTTTACGCATGATTTCCAGGTTTACAGGGTTTTTTTTTTTTTCCCTTATAGTCAGATCATTTGAGAGGGCCTTACCCTGACATACATGGAAGCAGAAGAATTTGGATCATTTATAATACTCTCTTTCCCTCAAATTTCACATTTAATCCTCCCATAAACCCTGCGGCTTATATCTTAAAACTATATCCATCATCTAGACACTCCCATGACCACACTGTTTGAAGCCACCAACCCCTCTCCCCTGAATTCTTGCTATAACCTCCTTGCTATAAACTTCATTATTCAAAATCCCCCAATAGCTTCTCATTTCACTCAGTAAAAATCCAGCTTCCTTACAATCTGCTACAGGGGTTATGTGATCTGGGCCTCTACAACTCCTTGATATCCTAATATCCTCCACCTGCACTCACCCTTCTCCAGAGAACCATCCTCCCTTGTTTTTTCTCAAACATACTCCTCTGTGTTTTGCTATCACTCTTCTAGAACACTCTCCCCCACAGATGTCCATTGTTCATTCTCTCATGTTATCAGTTATCTAATCAAACATCATGTTACCAGTGGAGCCTTCTCTGATAATCTCTTATAAAATAGCCCTCAACCTTCTCTTTTGCTCTCCAATCTTAAAACGCATCGTTAGCTTTCAAAGCACACAGGTTGGCCTGACATATATCTTCAGTAATGTATTTGTTTCTTGTTTTATTTCCACTCACTAGAAACTAAGCTTCTTTAAAATAATAGTTTAAAATAATAACTATTGATCTTTTTTGTACATCCAGACCTTAGAAGATTGCCCAGTTCATAGTAAGTACTCATTAAATAATTTGCTGAGAGGATGAATCAATTGTTTAAATTCCATTATGACAATGAGTGCTTTCATAAATTTAAATAAGTGTCTCCACATATTTAAATATTATTAATATGTACTAATATTTTTCCTGTTTTAAAACACCTTAAAATATTTGAATATTTTACAGCAACTCAGATACCATACCATTCAGACAGGGTTGATATGCAAGTCTTCTCGTTCAGTTTGAACCCTAGAGAATAGCAGCCTTTTATGTCTCACCGACTGATTTTGGTAGTTGTACATCTGTGACCTCACCTTGATTTCTTCACAAGGTGATTATACTCAACCCATCTGTTAACCAAATGAATCTTACCATTAGCCAGAGTTTTAAGGTTTTTTCAAAGTCAGAATTCATTTTCCTTCCTTTCATAAAAGTGAAAATCTTATTTTACTTCATCAAGACATCCTTATTTGAGAGGTTGATAGATAAACTGAAATAACAAATTCCAACTGAATCAGCAGTCCATGATTCTCTTCTCTTCTTCTTTCATCATTCATCCCACTTCTCCAGCTCTTCTCAGGGCCGTGATGTAAATTTCTGACAACCATAACCATACAAAGCCTCCAAGGGAAGGCTGTTTGCCCTATTACTCTGACCAAGGTGGAAGAAATCTGTATTCTTCTTGTTTCCATTAAGGAGATCATTCTAATTTTACTAACCATAATTAACATTTATTTAGTGCCTATTATGGGTTAGTCACTTTACATATGATATCCCATTAACATTCACAGTTAAGCAAGAACTACCCTATTTTACAGATGAGAAAACTGATCATTGGAAAATTCACGTAAATTTCTCAAGCACACACAGGCAGAGCCAGAATATAAACTTGAGTATGTCTCTTTCTCCTCTACACAGTGTAGCATGAGGCCATAAATAAGAGGTCAGGCTTACAGATCATGTATTTATCATCATAAATTAAAATTAATTTTGCATAACCACAAGCTGACTTGGCTGAAGCAGCCTAAGGTACAACCTTCCCTGATTCCTTTTCAATGGTTAATTTCATCCGTGTGGATATTTGCAAATGGAGGCTTGTCAAAATTATTCAAACTTCTGGTCTCGGGAAGATTTTGACTGGCCCATAGCCAAGTCTGGAAAGATCTCAATCTCTCAGTCCTTTCACTGACTGCAGACCTCTCATGACCTTCCCTTCTGCATCTATACCTCTGCTGAGAATTGGCATGAGGAGTTGGACTCACTCACAGCCACATGGCCTTGATAAGGTCAATAAGGGCCATCTTTCCCAAAAGGTTCACTGCACGTTATCAACTATAATGGCCAAAAATCATCAGAAGCAAGTCTTGGATATCTAGGTTAAAGAACTATTTTCACAGCACTAGGAATAGTCGTCTGAGAAAGTCCCTGCCGTGAAGATAGAGAAAAGTCAGGAAGTTAATAACAAAGGAAATTGGCCTCAGGCCAATCTTCCAAAGCTCAAGAAGGAAAGCAGGCTGTATTGGGGCAGTCTGACAGCAGGTGGCATGGAGCCAATCACCAGAATGAGGAGATAGGAGATGTATTAAAGTTTTAAGAAGGGCTAATAAGAGCAAGACAAATCCACAAACTTGGGGGTGGTGGGTAATGGGGATGATAGCAAGGTCCCATGACAAAATCTCAAGTCTATAGCAACAAAACCAGAATCTCGGGTACTTAAACTGCCATAAAGGTGGAGACTTTTTTCACAAAAAAACCCAAGGTAGGTAGAAGCCCTTTTACTATAATCACGGTAGAAGATTTGTAATACCAATAGCAAGGTTGATTTCTTGCTGAGTTACAGATCCTTGAATTCTTACAGACAAAGCATAGAGCCAATCCCAATGCCTCAGGAATTCTAAATGGGAAGAAGGTTCAGGTATAGCAAAGCTCTAACCTCTTTGGCTTTATTGCAAAGTTTGTGTATTCCTTCAACTAGGCATGAGCAAACTTTGTACATGAAGTACCAAAGAGTAAATATTTTGGGTTTGAGGACCATACACTCCATTCTTTGTGACAAGTACTCAACCCTACCATTGTACTATGATAGCAACCACAAGTCACATGTCAACAAATATGTAAACAAATAAGATTGCTGTGCTCTAATAAAACTATTTATAGATGCTTAAATTTGAATCTTACATAACTTTCATGTGTCATGGAATGTTACTCTTTTTGTGATAGCCACCCCCCCCCCACAAAAAAAAATCATTTAAAAAGGAAAAAAACATCCTCAGCTTACACACCATACCAAAATAGGTGGTCATCCAGATTTGGCCCACAGCCCATAGGTCAGCAACCTCTTCATTTAGTGACATAGTGCCTTATAGTCTCCTGTGCCAAGGACCTTTCTAGTTTGCCATCATTTGCAGAACTGTGAGAAGCAACAACTTCTTAGCTGAGTGAATGGCCACACCCTTGACATATGAAGCCCTCTCAATATACATATATGTTTTTCCCTCACATTTTTATTAATGGGAAGTACAATGTAAGTAATTTACACACTGCTTTTACATGATTTTTTACCTTTATTTTAAAGTCCTGTACAGTAACATACAGAATGGCCACATCAACATTTATGCCATCAACTGTCTTTTAGGTTACAAGGTCTTTGCAACTTTCAAATTTTTCTGTAATTTATTAAATTATAGCTCTCCTCCTCTTCCCCTTGGAATGATCTTCAATAATGCCGTCACAGTATGAATCTAGTCATATTTTCCAAGAAACATAGGATGTTTTTCCCTTTACCATGCTGATCTGTTGTTGGTGCTCTCATACAATGAGCCCAGCATTCAAAGAAAATTACTTTAATCTGAAATCACTTCACGAGCTGACAAGGTCCAGTGATGGAAGCCAATGGAAACAAACAAAAAAACTCTTAACAACTGAACTTTTAAAATTACTCCTGATGTTTTTCCATAAATTAAAAGGTTTTTTTAAGTTTTCATAGTTTTTCTTTTTGAATTTTAAAAAACTTTCCTCCTGCGTATTATAGTAACACATGCTTATTGGTATTTATCATTCTATATCTCTCCCCTTCATCCTCATACCTTTTGGATACTTCCAAGATAATGCTTTAAAAGAAGCTTTGGGATTCTTCGATACTGTCACACCTCCCACTATCATATGATATGGTATGAAAAGTTTAAAGCACACTTATCAGCGCTACCTTGAAATTTCCTTTTTCCAAGTTAAGAGAATTAAAATCTAAATTTGGAAAGTGAGAGATAGGGGATGGAATAAAAAGTGACCCTCTGAAAAAAAGGTTGCAAGGTAAAATAGGATTTAAACAAGAAGTGCTCCAAGATAAAAGAACTTCCTTGTTGGAAAATTCTGTATGGTTCATGCTTAATTATTCATACTAATGAAGAGCAGGAGACATGCAAAAATGAATAAACCAAACCATTTATAATTCTATTGAAGATCCAATATGAGTTTCTAAAGTGTGGGGATTTATTGTCCTCTTTAAGATAATTTAATGATCCCACCACAACAAAATGCATGTTTATACATTCATTCTACTTGTAAACAATTGGCAGAAATCTCTAAGACTATTTATGATACTACCACACAATTGCATTCTAAACAACAGTAACTAAAACAAAACTGGAAATTAAGTGAACAGATGCATCATTATGCACAGATTAAACATAATGAAAATAATAACAATAATAGTTACCACTTATTGGGCACTAACGATATGTCATGCACTGTGCTTTGTGATTTAAATGCAATTTTCATTTAATTCACTCAAAAAACCCTATCAAGAAAGTAACATCTTGCTTCCTATCTTATGGATGGTAAAATGTTTAACTTGCAATGGAACTTAGAGATTTTGAGGTCCTACTCTGTTCTTACACAGAGGGAGAAACTCGACTCCAGAAGGTTGCCAGTTGGCATGGGTCATATCTCATCAACAAAACTGTGGTCAGCAGAGGCAAGTCTTAAGAACCCACTTCCTCCCTGGTACAATCTAGTCTCCCAAGGTTTTGCAGAGTTGACCCTCTGAAGATCCACAGTTGCGGTCTGCATTGTGGCCATCTGTTTTAGAGACTAGAGCCTAGTAGCCACTAAATTTTCCTGCTTTAGTCATCAAATACTCGTTGTGCACTTAACTGTGGAGAAGCATTTTACATTCTTACATGATAGCAAAACATCTATATATAAATTAAAAAATCATATTTTAGTTACATGTTAGGAAAGGTTGTTTTGGGTTGACATATAATGTTTCACACTTTTTCCCCTTTTACGGTAACAGGAAATAGGTTTCCAGTTAACATTTTCACCTAGAATATGTGATTTTCCGGAATAGATTATCAACATTAAGGGGGAAACGCCTGGTAGACAGAAATCTCTGGTGGAGTTTACATTTTAGAGGGAATAAAGAGACAATAAGAATAAATGAGTATATTGTATAGTTTGCTAGACTATGATAAATACTAAGAACAATTAAGCCAGCAGCAGGGTAGAGAGTATGTGTATGTGTGGCAGGGACAATGTAACCTGGGAGGTCTCCCTGAGAAAGTGAAAACAGACTAAAACCTGAAAGAGGTGAGAGCCAATTATAGATATATGTTAGTGAGGGACATTCCACATCAAGAAACAAATGCAAAGAATATTCTCGGTGAATTTCAGGGGCAGTAAGTTGGAATTTGGCTGGAAGAATGTGAGGAAGAAAGGGGAAGGTAATGACTTGGGAGAAGCAGGGAGAGGAGCATATAGAAATAACAATGGGATGGTGGTAACAATGGAAAAAAAAGTTGTTTTTCTGGTATTGAACCTCTGTCAGTCCCCCAAGGTATTTTTTTTTAAGATTTTATTCATTTATTCATGAGAGAAAAAGAGACAGAGAGGCAGAGACACAGGCAGAGGGAGAAGCAGGCTCCATGCAAGGAGCCTGACATGGGACTGGATCCCAGGACCCCAGGATCACACCCTGGGCCGAAGGCAGGTGCCAAACCACTGAGCCACCCAGGGATCCCCCCACAAGGTATTTTCATTGTCCTTCTGCTTTACCGAAGATAGAGTCTTGCACATAAATTATCCCCCATATGCTTTCTTGAGAGCCATGTGATAATAGGAACATAGTTAATTATGGGGAAGGTCTGTTTCACAGTCACAGTTAGTATAGAGACCACTCAAATTCCATAGTACAAAGCTCCATTTGGGTGCCTTTTTATTCCTCACTTCCAAAACTCATGTATAGTACAGAAGGGCACACAAAATATACCCTCCTTTATTGAGGGCCAACCTACCATGATATACTGAAACATGCTGACAGGCCACGATTCATAGCTCTCTTCCCCAGAATTGTTTCAGAATGGATTCCTTTCAAAGGACAGAAGTCCCACCCAAAAAACAGGAGCCAAGGGACTTTGATGAGCCCTCTCAAAAGAGTGATTCTATTATCTCTGAGGGTGTCTTATAGGGGTAAATTATTTAATGATTATAAAGAGATTTTATTTTCTTCTTTTCATAGGGGTAAATTATTTAATGATTATAAAGCGATTTTATTTTCTTCTTTATTTTCTTTATTTTCTTCACAGGGAAATAAGATGATACATAAATCATACAGATTGCTGTCAAGTTGAAATGTTGCTCAAAACTATATACTTCTAACCAGGTGTGTGTTTTTTCTTTCAATACCAGAGGGCTGCTGTCATGAAATTAATTTGCTCCCCAAATGCTTAAGACTAGGACACGAGGGAAGCAGAGGTCAGACCCAGACACATGGGCTGGGAAAAAGAATGACAATGCAGATTCTGATGACAGCTCTGTGCTGACACAGAGGCAGATGAGGAGAAAGACACAGAAACTTTGAAGGTGAAAAGGAGGATAAATGAAAAAGGGTCATCTGAAGAAAAGGAACATTTTAAAATAGCATTTCCCAGGAAAGTGGTAGGTTGAATTATTGTTTATGATGATACCACTGTGTTTCTTTCTACTTAAGAGCAGCCTGGGGTTAAAGAAAGGAGACCATTAGTTAAAGACTTTATGTAAGGAGGGTCAGGAAACACAGAAAGCCAGCTGGAGGGATCCCTGGGTGGCGCAGCAGTTTGGCGCCTGCCTTTGGCCCAGGGCGTGATCCTGGAGACCCGGGATCGAGTCCCACGTCGGGCTCCCTGCATGGAGCCTGCTTCTCCCTCTGCCTGTGTCTCTGCCTCTCTCTCTCTCTCTGTGTGACTATCATAAGTAAATAAAAATTAAAAAAAAAAAAAGAAAGCCAACTGGAAACCTAGCCTGGAACATGAACATCACTGAATGCCCAATGACTTGTTAACAACAGGACAGGGAAACAGAAGGGATAATATCATTGGGCAAATATATTCTGTTGTACCTTCTCATCACTGTATGTATTTTATTCTCGCAGATTTTTTTTAAAGTTAAATATAACTTATATAACCTAGTCTTTTTAAGAGGAAAAATGGAAAACCAATATATGACATAGACGAAGTTAACTTTTAAAGTAAAAATTTTAAGGGTTGGCTGGGTGGCTCAGCAATTGAGCATATGCCTTTGGCTTAGGTCATGATTCCGGGTCTGGGGATCAAGTCCTACATGGTGCTCCCCAAAGGGAGCCTGCTTCTCCCTCTGCCTGTCTCTGCTTTTCTCTCTGTGTCTCTCATGAATCAATTTAAAAAATCTTTAAGCAAAAATGTTAAGAAGAAACAAACAGGGTTGCTAGAAGGAAGAGGGATGGAGGGATGGGGTAACTGGGTGATGGATATTGAGGGCACATGATATCATGAGCACTGGGTTTTATGTAAGACTGATAAATCACTGAACTCTACCCTTGAAACTCATAATACACTATATGTTAGTTAATTCAACTTAAATTTTAAAAAAATTTTAAAAGAAGAAGAAATGTTCTCCAACTGTAAATTTCATAAAATGGAAAACAAACTCGTTTGGGGGCAAAAGGCAGTTCCAATTTGCAAGTACCAAGAGCATGGATTACCTCCCATTGCTTGGCTGTGATTCTAATATTTGGGCAATTCTTAAGGGTTCTGATGTTAAGGAAGTCATTATTGGGTATGATATGCATTTTTGTAGTTAAAATAAATTTTCTCCTATGATTGAGAGTAAGAAGAGGAAAACTCTATTTATCATATTACTCTAGCTCAATAGCTATCTGCATAGATTACGTAAGAATATTGTTCCTGTGTTTTAGAACTCCATGGAGCTAGGAATTGTGGTGTAAGACATTGTATGCTCAGAGTCTTTAATCATAAGAACAAGGCCACATAAGGCAGATATACATGCAATTATACTTTCTTCAGAGAAGCAAATTCTTTTCTTATTGACAAAAGATTTGAATAAGATAAACTATACACTGCTAACTAGATAAAAATATGACAAAGAGTGAGGTAGAAAGACCAACAGGTATCACTTCAGTGTTCTAGTGAAGGGGCCTAGAAAATAGAGAAGAAATAAAAGGCACAGAACTTGAAAAGTTGAAGGAATTTACCCTGGCCAGAAGGCACTTGTGCCTTTCACTGCAGCAAATGAAACTATAAGGTTTGATGGAGGAAATGGACAGTTTTGAAACAATAGAAAACGTGGTTTGCAAGGTCCTTCTCTGACTATAGCCTGTCTCCGTATCCTCTTTCCTGAGCTATGAAGGCTTTAATCACTGAGCCCTAACAATGGCCTCATATCTTAGCATTGAGACTAGCTTTAGTTCCAAAGCCTGGGATGAGGGGCAATTCTGTGGATCCAACCATATAAAAGACCTGGCATTTTATTAAAATATATAAAGAAAGGATGAGAAGAAAGCACATTCACAAATACAGAATGTTATACAGGCAAAAGTGTGAAAGAGATATTCATAGAATCAAGAACTCAGCTCTGACAGCTACTTTAGAGGTAAGGAAGCTTAATCCTCATTCTCTTCTAAACAACTGAGGTGCTGAAAAAAATTAGAGCACCTCATACAGTAAACATAAACGTGTAATAAAGAATGATTTGCCCACCCTTTAGTCTATGGCAGAATTAGAAATAAAATCCCTTCTTTTCAATATTTTTTTTTCTATCACACAGCACACCTATGCCTGGCTCCACCAAATCCAAAGAGTCTCGGGCATGCTTCCATTCTCAAGTGTGCCGTTAATTAAATGTCTGACTTAGGCAAAGTAATTTCCCTCAGCCTCAGGAATGTGTAAATTACATATCTTTTAAAAATTAAGAAACATTTCTTCCAGTTTAAAGTGTCCATCCTTGGGGGCGTCTGGGTGGCTGTTGGTTAAGCGTCTGCCTTTGGCTCAGGTCATGATTCCAGGGTCCTGGGATTGAGTCCAGAGCCAAGCTTCCTGCTCAGTGGGGAGTCTGCTTCTCCCTCTGCCCCTCTCCCAACCTGTGTGCACATATGCATGTACGCACACGTGCTATCGCTCTCAAATAAAATCTTAAAAAATTAATAGTAATAGTGTCCATCCTTGTTGTTATTACAGTAAACTGACAGCCAATACTAAAGCATGAGCAAGTAATGCTCAAAATGATCAATTAGCAATAGATTATTTTCTCCTGGAAATCCAAAAGTTGCCAAAGGATAGCTCAGAACCCCTTATTTGAAGCTTATGAAAAACTAAGTTACTATTGTCCTTGTTTTTCATTTTCTGAAATAGATGCAGGAAAATGTGGCCTTAGGGTAAAGTGTATTTATTTGGTCTACCCACAGGGCAAACTGCAATTACTCCTCACAAGGCCTAGCAGTGGAGCCAGCCTCTGCCTAACTGTGAGGAAATAGTTCCCATAGGTGGTTTGACAACTCTCCTAGGCCAACTAATATGGAAAATTATCTTTGGGTGTGCCCCCAGGGTTTTCATCTCATCTCAAAGGAAAACCAATGGACCAAGAAACCAAAGAAGTATCGGTGACTTGATATTATCACCCCAATCTTAGCAATAAGCCATCAAAATGAAATTGCTAAAAGTTACACTCACATATGTGCTCCCTCACATCACAAAGGTAAACAGACTAGGAGAATCCTATACTTACGGTATTTGTCAATATCCAGCATATGGATAATTTTTTAAATTAAGGACTTCTGAATTTTAAATAAATAGCATTCTGCTTTTCTTAACAAAAAAAAAAAAGTCTCCCTTTTCATCATGCATTCTTTGCTCTATTTTTTTAAGTTTTATGGATTTTCCTCCCCAGCGTTAGGTGAAGTACCCTTTAAACTATACTTCTTATAATTGTTTTTGTGTTATACTTTCAGGAAACGTGGAAAATCAGCTTACACCTTCTCATGTTTAATTTAAATTAACCATGACATATTCATGTTGTTTCTCTCTAAATTCATAACCAAACAGACAAAACTATTGCCATATATAACTATACATCATAGTTATATATATATATATATATGTATTTGTGTATATATATATGCACACATATATAATTAAACCTTGAAGTAAACGATGTCACTTTAAAGAAAATTTTGGCAGTCAGGTTTGGGTGTATCTAATGTGCTGGCTCATTTTCCTCTAATTAGAAACACTGTGGGAAAATCTTTCAAGGGGAATCGCTGTGGATGACAAGAAGGGATT
This sequence comes from Nyctereutes procyonoides, assembly GCF_905146905.1. Taxonomy (NCBI): domain Eukaryota; kingdom Metazoa; phylum Chordata; class Mammalia; order Carnivora; family Canidae; genus Nyctereutes; species Nyctereutes procyonoides. Next base: position 61,842,139 of record NW_026575051.1, read on the forward strand.
TTGCTTTGGTTATCCGGGCCTTGTCTTCTCAATTAATTATAACCAAGCTGGGGAAAGTATGACTCCTGAAGCAATTAACATATGCTTTAGACAAGAAGAGTGAAGAAATCAAAATGATAGCGACTGGGTGACCTAACCCAGACAGGAACTAACTCATTATTAGACATTGTTCTGAAAATGAAATGTAATGAGGTGAGAGGAAATAGTTCTGATTTATAGACAGAACAAACCACTATACCATCACAAGAAAGGGTCTTAAACACTCTAACAGGGGGAAGAAGTCTTTTAAATGACAGAAAGCTACTGAGGAAGGGAAAATAAGGGGCTTACAGTTTGTACCTATACCCAAAGACATATTTTTTACATGTTAGCCCACTTCAACACAGATGAGGTCCAAAGAGCAAGCATTCTGGGTTCTAATCCTGACTCCCATCACTTACTAGCTATGTATCTTTAAGAAAGTTATTTAACTTTCTTGACTCAGTTTTCTCATCTGTAAAATGAGAAGAACATTCATACCTACGCCTTTAAAAGTTGTAGGAAAGTCAAATAAGGTAATCGCTGTAAAGCAATCATAATAACAGTATAATAGGTGCTATAGAAAAGTATTAGCTACATTTAGTGTTAGTTTAATATGCTCTCTGGGAAGCTCTTACATAATCCAACTCATGTTTTGCTCCCTTTTCCCCCATCACCCACTCTATTTCATTCAACTAGGTCTTTTCTCTGCCCCCAATTGCAACTTGCTTTTTTTTTTTTTTTTCGGTCTCTCAAGGGATTCATTTCCTAGGGTTGTCATGACAAATTACCATGAAAGGAAATGGGTGGCTTCCAACAACAATTTTGATGTCTCAGACTCTTGGGGACTAGAAGTCTGAAGTCAAAGTATAAATTGGGTTGGTTGCTTCCTTCTGGAGGGCTTGCCTCTCTATCTGGCTCCTGACAGTACTGTAATCCTTGATATTCCTTGGCTGTGGATGCATCACTTCAGTCTCTACCTCTATCATCACATGGCATTCTCCCTGCATGTCTGTGTTCAAACCTCCCTGTTCTTATAAGGACACCCATCATTGGATCAGGACCCATCCTAATCCAGTATGACCTCATCTGAGCTTGAGTATATCTGTAAAGATCTTATTTCCAAATAAGTACACATTCAAAGCTATCAGTGAGTAGCGATTAAGCATATCTTTTTGGAGGGACACAATTCAACATGCAACACTAGGTTTTTGCTCAAATAGGTTCTCATTCTTGACATTGTCTCCCTCTCACCTATAGTCTATACTTCTGTTGCTTCCACTCTTCATAACTGACATAGTTTTTAAACCATCCCCAACTACTACTGCAATCCTCCTTCTTCACGTTACCATGCATGCAGTTGAGAACTTAATGTTTCTGGTATCAGTTCTGTCTGCCTCTCTAGACTCAGCTACTAAAGAGCAAGTGAATTTTAGGACATTTCCCATTCCCCATAATACCAGTACTCCTCTGGGCAGAGAGAGGACCCTGTATAAATAGGGTTTAGTAGTTTGTTGGTTTAACAAATGCAACTATATGTATTGTTTGCCTCTGTTTATGAGATAATTGGGGGGGGGGATGAAGAAACAACAGATATTCAAGTTGTGTCTTATTTATGATGTTTATTAGACCAGGAAGTTAGCTTGAGAGCATTTAAACAAGCCATTTTATTAAAAGGCATAGTCTTTGATCCTTGAGCAAAAGCAGCTTAAACTCTAGTTGGGAAGAAAAAATAGACAACAATTAGAGGGGAAAAAAAAAGCTTTATATATGTTTTGGTATTATATGATTATACACTAATTTTATGAATTCTAGCACGGAAATAGCTAGGAAATAAAGCAACACGTGATAAGAAGCTACTTATGTGGGACAAACTACAAAGGCAAAATGAAACTTTGATTTCTTGTTTTCTATATAAGAAATCATATTTAGATGTCTTGTGGATAGGGGTAGGGTTAATTCCCTTTTGTTTAAGTTAATTCACAAAAAAAAAAAAGATGTTGATGTCATTTGATGACCTGACAATTATAATGTCTTACCATTTAAGGGGCTTGCAGTCTGAGTCTAATTCACTCACACAGTGAGCAACAGAAAGCTATTGTGCTTACACACATGTCATATAATATTATCCCAGACCCTATAAAGACCTTGACACAAAGTAGTTCCTCTTCTCTCTAGCTACAGCAGAACTTGAAATCTTAGGACCATAGGAAACATCCTAACTATTGCTTCAGGAGTGCCCTAACTACAGAATTTCAACCCTTACATTACAGCTGAAAGCTGTCTACTGGATGTTCTAACTCAGTGGACCACACAAGACCAAGTTTAATCTCTTTCCCCCATGACAACCCTTCAACAGCTGAAAGCAGTGTTCTGTCTCACAGCATTTTCCTTCTCTCTAGCTTAAGCCATATGACACATTACCAGGCCTCTTTCTCTTCTGATCACGTCGCCTGTGTGTGCCCCACCTTGTCTATCATCCTGGTAAAGGGTGATGCCAGAACTGAATGAAACCTCCAGGTGCAGGGATCCCTGGGTGGCGCAGCGGTTTGGTGCCTGCCTTTGGCCCAGGGCGCGATCCTGGAGACCCGGGATCGAATCCCATGTCGGGCTCCCGGTGCATGGAGCCTGCTTCTCCCTCTGCCTGTGTCTCTGCCTCTGTGTGTGTGTGTGTGTGTGTGACTATCATAAATAATAAATAAAAGAAAAAAATTTATAAAAAAAGAAACCTCCAGGTGCCCACTGACAGCCACAGCATATTTATAGTACAACACCCTAGGAATATCTGCATGTCTCTCATCTCTTCTCCATCCCCAGGTGTGAGCCCAGGTCTTTACTGAAGAGAAATTACTTTGACAGCCTCTTTATTGGACCACTCATCACTCCAACCCTCATATTTTCCTACTTCTTTAATAATAAATTTGTGACATAAGATAACAGCACTTCCATTATTTAACTATCTCAATAGGACCTCTATTTTCAGCATTAATGTCAAAAAATTTCAATTTTTTAGGAGGATGTGAGAGTCTATCAGTAAGTGTCAAGATGGCATGATTTTCAGCTTACTTTTTGTCAGCTTCCTCCCTGCTTGTTATGGATTGCATTGTGCCCTTCCAAAATTCATATGTTGAAGTCCTAACCTCCAGTACCTCAGAATGTGACCTTGTTTGAAATAAGATCATTCCACCTATAGTTAGTTAAGATGAGGTCATTGTAATGGACTCTAATCCAATATGACCAGTGTTTTCCTAGAAGGGAAATCTGAACAGAGACACATACAGGGAGAATGAAGATGAAGATGTGGTGACCATCTCCATGTGATGATGAAGATGGGCAGCTACAAGATGAGATGCCAGGCCTGAAACAGATCCCTCCCTGTCAGCTCCCGGGAGGAACCAACCATGTCAATGCCTTGATTTCAGACTGCTAAGCCTTAGGAGTTGTGAGGCAAATTTCCTTAGTTTAAGCCACCCAGTATGTGTTACTTCAATATGGCAAACTGATACATCACATCTTCCTCTCCACAAAAAAGTCCTCAGTGCCAATGAATGAAGATATGATGAAATGTTCATTAATTAGCTTTTATCTCTAAGAAACCACCCCCAAAATGACTGGTTTAAAACAACCACCATTTCTCTAACTCATGATTCTACAGATTGCCAAATTGAGCTAGGCAGCTCTGGTCTAGGTCAGGTTCAGTGGATTTCAGCTGAGCCCACTCAAGCATCAAAGGTCATCTGGTACTGACTAGACTATGATGACCTCGGATGGGGCATTTAAGAATGATGGACCTCTCTCCACGTGGCATCTCATCCTCCAGCAAGCTGGCCCCAGCAGTTCCAAGAAGCAAAAGAGTAAGTCCCAACGTAAGGGAATATCTCAAGTCTCTTCTTACATCCCATTTGCTACAATCCCATCAGTCAAAGCAACTCACGAGGCCAAACCAGATTCAAGGGCTGGGGAAATAGACCACTTCTTTATGGGAGGATGACGAAGTGGTAGTATTGCAAGTCTATGGAGGCAGGGAGGGAAAGAACATACAACCATTTTTGCAACCACCACATTCTTATTCTTATTGTGACCACAAATTTTTATTGTAAACCCCACAGAGGGTATAAGGCATTGTGAATGTAGTACTTAAAATCACACAAAGTTTTTAAAAAGCAGACATGCTCCCTGCTTTTATGTCTTTTATCATCTGAGGTGATATTTAACATGAGAAAACTTAATATTTAAGATAAAGGTATAAAATAAAAGTATCCTACGGCCAGCAAATATCATCAATAAACAGAAAATAGGATGCACAGTCTGGAGAAAAAAAATATCCTCTAGTTGAAGTGCCTGTCCAGCACAGGTGATTCTGTCCAAGGGATATTTGTCAACATCTAGAGACTTTGTTGTCACAACTAAAGGGCAGGAAGTTTCCACTGACATCTATGGGTAGAGGCCATGGATACTGCTTAACATCCTACAATGCACGGAATGAACTCTCACAACAAAGAATTCTCGAGCCCAGAATGTTATTAGTACTTCTGCCATTAGGAAGCCCTGTTTAAGCCTGAAGATTCTTACCAACTCCAGCAAACCTGGGGTGCCAGCTACTCTCATTATTGCTGTCTGTTTTCAGTACTTCCATTTACTTGAAACTATCAGGAGCAATAAAGCATTTCTTCAGCCCCTGCAGCGGGCAAGCCCTGCTGTCCTGCTGTGCCCTCCAAGGCACCAGGGATAGAATGATAAAAAGGACTCTGTCCTGCCTTCCAGAAGCCGAGGGTCCAGGAGGAGCAGGCTTCCTCCATCCAGGCAGCACCTCCTGTGCACCTGGTACCTAGCTGTACCTCTGCTGTAGGTCACGTCTGCTCACTGATGTATGCGCCTCCTGTTGGGCTACAGGCTTCTGCGGAGCAGACCTCCTCTCATTCACCTCTGGATTCTCAGGGCCCATGAACTTTGCTGAATAAAGCATGTGAAGGGCAAATTAAGGAGTGCTCTAGCCATCGCGTTGTAAAGTCAGTGAGGTATGTCATGTGTAAGCCCTGAAGGATGCAGGAAGGAACGTATAAATGCGTTGCCAGTACCTACACTCACACATCTCAGATTCTTGCACCACCGCCTCTCCCCAACAAAAAAAGACAAAAATAGCATTGTGATTCTTTTTCATGTAGAATTAAAACTCAATGAGGTGTCTGGATGAATGACCAACTGTCCTTTCTCCAGGAAAGCCTGGTCCTTTTCTATCATTGCCCAGTGCCATTTAAGGTGATCGCTACTTTTAGGTCACTGAATATGTTTATCTATTACTTGATTTGTGGGTTTTTCAGTTGAAGCCTTTCCTCTGTTGTCACTGGTACCTAAACATTTTTTCACTATTTGTTTGAATAAAGAGCCTCCTAACATTTTACTCCCACATAGTTTAATAGTCATCAAAAAACTGTCATTTAAAAATACTTCCCCCTGTGTGCAAACATCTGGCCTACCCACTTAGCGTTTGAAATAAGTAGTAATTATCTAGACTCTGCTTTGGCATGATATCGGATGGCAACTTAAAATCCCAGCCTCTATTCCCAGACCTTGCTGTTTGTTACTGAGCAGAATTCACTCGATTGGAACTTGAGAGTTTAATTTAGTACAGCATTCTCTTGCCTCCCAAAATTTATAATCAAGTGCTTGGCGCTGCTCAGCCATATATTAAGTAAAATTTTAAAAATCTAAAAATGGTTCTGGATAATGGACCTATGTCCAAGGCAAGAAAATTCTGCAGTTTGGATTCTAAGACTGCGACACCGTGGAATTAGAAAGTGTTTAAAAACAAACCTAAAATGGAGAGAGAAAGAAAGAAGAACCTACTAAGGCATCATCGAAGACCCTTTCACAAGCAGAAGTTTGTTCATTCATGAGTGAGGCTGGCCTCTTGACATCACTTACACTGATTTCTTTGCAGTGGAATCTTGTTGCAGTAACACCGGGTTACGTAGGTCTTACTTAATCTGCACAACTCCATAAAGGGGATGTGCCCATTTGTGAAAGGGATTGTCTAATTACCAAATCTATTTCTGCTTCTTCTGGGGGCTACACATCTACAATTCTCAGTCTCCATGTGTAAGACTATCAGCAGATTTGGCCAGTGGAATGCGAGCTAAGGCAAAAGATGCCATGTGCCATGATTCGTGGTCTTCCCCCTCTGCTATCCTGACCTGGAGAGGCACAATAACATTAGAAGCCTACGTTAAGGAGGGCAGAGCCAAATGGCATGACCATGAACACTAACTTCTTATGGAAATCTTTTTTTTTTTCTTATGGAAATCTTAAGAATTACCATGTAAGCAAGTTTTTACACAAATAGTTCTTTTTTTAAAAAAAGATTTTATTTATTTATTCTAGAGAGAGAGAGAGAGAGGCAGAGACACAGACAGAGGGAGAAGCAGGTTCCATGCGGGGAGCCTGATGTGGGACTCGATCCCAGGACTCCAGGATCATGTCCTGGGCCGAAGGCAGGCACTAAACCTCTGAGCCATCCAGGGATCCCCAACAGAAATAGTTCTTACAGAAGTATTCCTACCTACTGCTCTCTCCCACAGGGCTTACCTCTCCATTTTATTTATTTTTTTTTATTTATTTTATTTTTTTTGTACCTCTCCATTTTAAAAAATATATTTCATTACACACTGTCTGAGATACTAGACATTTAATTATGCATTTCTTTGTCTGTCCCCCTTCCCTAAATTAGAATGGAAGCTCCACGTAGGTTGATATATTGTCTGTTTGTTCACTGCTTTATTTCTAGTTCCTAGAACAATAACAAGCACACTTAGTATCTCTGATGGAACCATGCCTAGTGTAGAGTCCAAGGGACACATAGGGCCACTGCATTACACAAAGGAAAATGAGTAATGGGGACAATCCTGATGGTGTAAGGCAGGGGTGGCTGTGATACAGGAGTGCCATGAATGGGATAGAGGAGCAGGGGTCTTCAAGACCACCCAGAGATTTCAATATTCATCTTTCCATTTGGCTTGTTGCAGAATATAATGTTCTATACGTATGTGTGTACCTTTAACAATATGGGGGAAAATAGGTTCTTATATGGGAGACAGATTTGCAAGCAGGAAAAGTAAAGAGAAGCTGAGGGCACTAAATCTTCTACCTGCAACGTTTACCTTCTACTTTTGCTCAACCACATGAAAGAAAGCTAAAAACTATATTGAACTGCAGGGTAAAAATTTTCAAAGGAAAATATAATTAGAATTCAGAACTACATTAAAAATAATAGTGCAGTGATGGCAACACATTAGTCATGGTTTCTACCCATCCTAAGAAAAGAATTAAGGTCAGAAGCAAAAGAATACTTAATATTCATGTACACTTTGCTTTAAGAAAACTGAGTATATGAAAACTTAATTCAAAAAAATCAGATAATTTAGGGAGTGATTTTTTTTATGGTGAAAATAAAAGAATTTATTGCTCTACAAGAGTAACTTTATGATTAGTTTAAGTACAGAGTTTTCAGTGCGTGTCTACATATAAATATTTGCCAAGCCAAGAACTTTCCCGACTAAAAAGGAACCCTCCTTAGTATGAGACATTTAATGTGATTTTGAAAAGCAATGAGCAGGAACACATTCCAGAATTATTCACACACATTTGTCCCATGTAAAGACACCATACACAGAAACATTCTCTCGATTTTTGTAGGATGCAGAGATTGTGGACATTCACAGAATATAGTAAAGTGAATATTCTCAAATATTTATTTTAATAAATATGTACCATGTAAACTGTGCACAACATTTTTCCATTGTAAGAGTAGTTACAGGAAACTACACTCTTGGGAACAGCCATTATGATCTTACATTCCAACCAATAGGAACAAAGCAAAGTCAACCAAACAGAATTAAGTGATGCAATGATTATAAATCGACTTCACACACGTACAGAATAGAGATTTGTCACAGCTGTGAGGCCTATAGCCATGAACTATAGGGGATGCAATAACAGGTTATAAACACAGAAGTGAATTAAAAATTAAATTGTCTGCAGCTAATGATTAAATATAAAATATTAAAGTATTATGCATTGAAAATGTTCACAAAATAAAGAAAAAAATCCCAACTCCAGGGGTTTTGCTTGGGGGCTGCCATGACATAAAAAGGAAGCAAGGACAGTGGGAGACTAAGGAGACCCTGGCTTGTGGCCAAACTCTTTCAACTAGAGAATCTCTAGCATGTTAGTAACACTAGAGTTCAGGTAAGTTTGGAAAACGGTTTTCCTGCTAAAATTTTTTATAAAGGTTTTTATAATTGTATGATGAGGGTGATTTCACCACACTTGTTTTACAGAAGAACACTTAATCCCAGAGATAAAGTGAATTTCTCAGGATCTGTCAATTAATGTTAAAAGTCTCCAGATTACCAAATCTGCTACACTTCTAGTTGATGGTGTTGTTATCAATAATCAATGTATTAGAATCTATAGCATATATTGGAGAGATTATAGAGAACTACTATAACAGAAATACTGAGGTAAAAATATATATATATGGAACTTTTTGGTATTTGCCCAAAAGAGATGAAAATCAGTCTTTTTTTGGATTTTTAAATTTTATTTAAATTCAATTAATTAACATATAATGTATTATTGGTTTTAGAGGTAGAGGTCAGTGATTCTTCAACCTTATATAATACCCAGTGCTCATTACATCACATGTCCACCTTAATGTCCAACGCCCAGTTACCCCATCCGCCCACCTCCTCCCCTCCAGCAACCCTCAGTTTGTTTCCTGTGATTAAGAAGAGTCTCTTATGGTTTGTGTCCTTCTCTGATTTTGTCCTGTTTTTTCCTCTCTTCCCCATGATCCTCTGTTTTGTTTCTTAAATTCCATATATGTGTGAGATCATACAATAATTGTCTTTCTCTGACTTATTTCACTTAGCATAATACACACTAAGTCTATCCACATCATTGCAAATAGCAAGATTTCACCTTTTTGATAGCTGAGTAGTATTTTGTGTGTGTGTGTGTGTGTGTGTGTGTGTGTGTGTATCTTTTTTATTCTTTTATCTGTCTCAGTGGACCTCTGGGCTCTTTCCATGTTTTGGCTATTGTGAACATTGCTGCTATAACCATTGGGGTATAGGTGCACCTTCGGATCACACATTGGTATCTTTGGGGTAAATACCAAGTATGAAAACCTATGTCTACACAAAAACCTGCAAATAGTATTTATAGCAGCTTTATTTATAATGGCTAAAACTTGCAAGGAACCCAACCGTCCTTCAGTAGGTGAATGGATTAATTAACTATGGCGCATCCAGAGAATGAAATATTCAGCACTAAAAAACTGAGCTATCAAGATATGAAAGACATAGAGGAGGTTTAGATGCATATCACTAAATGAAAGAAACCAATCTGAAAAAGATTACAGAGACAGAAGGAGAGTGGTTTTAAAATCATTGTGAGCAAACTTAGTGAAAAATGGTTTGAGAGGAGGTTGAAGGGAGAAGCAGAGAGCAAGGTCCTGAGTTGGAAATTTCTGGTGCAATGACAAGACATTGGAGAGTCTATGCAGAGAGTAACATGGCTCAATCTACAACATGTTAAGAGCATAACACACAGCAGGCAGTTTGTGTGGAGAAGGGTTTGTAGGGGGAAGGGTGGAAGCAGGAAGAGGACTAAGGAGGCTATTGGATGAACCCAAATCAGTTGAAAGATGATAATAATTTGGACAAAGGTGGTGGAGATGGAGGCAGGGAGCAGTGGATCTGAGCAGTGGATCTCTTTATGTGGAGAATAAGGAAGAAAGAAATTTGAGATAAGCCCTTGACATTGTACAGAGTTCAGATAGAATGAGAGCTGAGAAAACACCATGCTCTAAGGGGAGGGGGGGAAACCACACAAAACAAAACGAAAACTCATCTCTGAAGCATTTCCAAATTATACAGAAAAAGAAATAATCACAGGAAAGACACATGTGGCTGCAGTTCAAAGACAGCATAATAACAGTCTTTAAAAAGTCATTATATGACTGCTACATTTGTCGCTCAAGTGATGACTGGAGCCTGACCAGGGAATTCAGATGAAAAAGTAACAGGCAACATGAGATATACTTCTTAAAAGTTAGAAATGCAGAAGTTAAAGGCAGATTTCCTTCACACAAACCATACTTAAGCCTGAATGATTTATATATTTATTTCATTTTTATGAGTGCATTTGAATAGGATTTTGGAGGGTTTTCTTTCAGCAAATAGATCAGAAACTATCCCCTTAAATGAGAGTTGGCCCCTTCAAAATAACCACTCTCGGAGAAAATAGACTTATTCTAATGATACTGCAATTGCTAAAAAAATTTTTGAAGCTCCTCTGTCATGTTTACTTCCAGAGCCAGCAGCTCCTTCTCAGAGCCAGCCTATGTCCTTTGAGGGGGGGCCTAGTCAGAGTCTGTGTGATGCAGAGCAGTGGACCAAGCTTTGTGAGTGTTCTCAGAGAGGGCATGGCAGTGGGCCCAAGTCCCATGGTGTGCAGAGTCCGTCACACACACAGAAGCACTCAGATGCCACAGAACTTCTCTGTGGGTCTGATGGACAAGGTAATTGCCTGGGTTGAATCATTCACGAGCAACACCATGGATATCAAATCCACACTGTATCCAGGGACAGTTTCTTTGGTGTAACTTTTTTTCTCAGGTCAGGGATGATGGTGTGTTCCATCCCAATTTTGATAGTTTCTCTCCACATCGTCATATGTATGACATGTTTTACCACTGATTTCTATTTTCCTTCATTTTGGCTGGTGCAGGATGGGGAAAGAACCCTAATGCCGAACGTGAAGGTTTCTATGTGGCTGTTCTTCAGTACGAAGTACATGAACAACTTTTCAGAACTTGATTTGAGTTTTTAGGAATATTTAGACATCTTCGTCGAAAGTGTGCTCTTTAGTTGCCATTCTCATAGTTAACTGTTTATTTGAAGGCACTAAATGTCTGCCCTTTTCAAAGATTCTGTAGATCATAGTATAAAAGAATGAGTGGTCCCAACATTTTCAGGCACACTTTATTCCTCTGCAAAATGGAGGGCGATTAACATTGTTTTTTCTCATAAGCTTCTTTTGACATGTTTAGTGTTTCAGTTGCTTATTTGTTAAACTACACATGGAGAAAAAAGAAAAAAAAAAAGACCTGAATTACTTGCTCTCAAAAATTGCCACTATTTTATGTTTTGTCACAAAGCGATATGTAATTCCACTCACTTCCTTTGCTGCCACAAAAATGATGGGGCCAGACATGAAAGCACTGCTATTGCAGGTGGAATAGGAATTTTTATTAGTCTTTCAAGAGTCCGAATTTAATTGCATCTGTACTCAAATTTACTATACAGGATAAAGCATTTATTGTAACCTTTCTTTATAATTGATTTCCATAATGATTTTACTTCCTATGCAGAACAAATAGAAGTATTTCATCTTTTTAAGCAACTCAAAAAGCAATTATTTTTCTCCAGCCCTAGACATCCCCCACCTTTTCCTTCCATCCCTAAACACACACCCACTTGATAAGGAGATTCCTCCCAAAGAGTTAGAATCATGGAAATATGTCACTTGAAGGCAAGATTTCCTTTGAGTATAATAGAGATCGGGGCTCTAGTCTCAAAGAGGGAGGAAGGAGAGAGTGGATATAATGAGAAAAGACGGTCTTTGGAATGCACCCCCAGATGGTCTCAATGTTATATTATCTGTAACGTTAGTAGAGTCTACTCTGCAATAGAGTTGTAAGATATTCCAGATGTGACTACGACCTGGACTCTCCTGCCACAAATAAATACAGAAAAGGGGGGAAAGATGCTTTAGCAGCCTTTTGTGGCTAACAGGTAAAAAAGTAGTCCAACTATTTTTTTATACTGGCATTAATACAACTGTTTTTGTTTGATCCAACTTGAGGTCACTAAAAAGTTCATTATCGGGACTCGTTTTTTTATTGAAAAGCAAACAAAGGTTATTTTAAAATGTATTATTCTTTTATTTTCAATACTATTCTTAATGCAAGTCCAAATTTAAAAACAAGACTTTATTTTAAAGATGGACGCTAGGCAGCCCGGGGGGCTCAGCGGTCTAGCGCTGCCTTCAGCCCAGGGCCTGACCCTGGGGACCCGGAATCGAGTCCCACGTCGGGCTCCCTGCATAGAGCCTGCTTCTCTCCTTCTGCCTGTGTTCTCTGCCTCTCTCTGTGTGTTTCTCATGAATGAATGAATAAAATATTTAAATAAATAAATAAATAATAAATAAATAAATAAAGATGGACCCTAGATGGGCAGATATCTTTCATTAATATTGATAGAGAATAATATGTAATGAAAAGACTTTCCTAATACTTCATAAAAAGTCAACAGCATGTGAAATATGCCACTATTTATAGCCAGAGACTATTTTATTTGAAATATTGTTTAATTAATGCCTAATTAGCCATCAAAACCAAAACTATAGTGTATTCTTAAATCTTTCAAAGCTACACAAAACCTACAGAAAATTTAGAGTAAAAAAAAAAAAACAACAAAAAAAGAAAATTTAGAGTACATGGTTTAAAGAATTCTTTCTTCTAAAGCCCAACTCTTGTTGTGAGTATAAGAATGTTCATTTCTTAAATCAACAAACAACCCCATAAATACATTCATCGTGTATTGGGGATTTTTTTCTCTTTTTTTTAAGGATTTTATTTATTTATTCATGAGAGATGCAGAGAGAGAAGCAGAGACATAGGCAGAGGGAGAAGCAGGCTCCTCACAGGGAGCCCAATGTGGGACTCCATCCCAGGACCCCAGGATCATGCCCTGAGTCGAAAGCAGATGCTCAACCACTGAGCCACCCAGGCGTCCCTGTGTTTGGGATTTTACTAGCACTCAGGACACTTCTGCCGCTGTGAACCTACAACCAGTACATTTCTTATATTGCTTATTTCTCTAATGAATGAAATTCTAGGAATATATAAGTGAACTTCTTAAAGAGATAGAACATAAGCAACGCATGCCTGCTGTAGATGCAGGCAGCCTTTATCCATTCTGAAGTATCTCAGAAAAATAAAACCTCTTGATTATTCAATAGATTTTATCATAACAGACCAGTTATCCATGTGCATGATGTAAACAGTATTCACTTCAGATGTTTTGTGACCCTATGTATCCTTCCAGGTTTGAGATAAATCAATCCAGCACTGGCAAATCACACAAAGTACTAAACTGATACAGGTATACAATTCCACTTATGTAGAGGAATCACCACTCACTCAGACCTACATCCTCTTCTACTCAATCACTACTTCCCTGTCCTACAGAAAAGGACTTTGTTTTAGGAGGCCAGCTTTTGTAGACTTTTGTTTTATTTTGTTTTTATTGTTTCTCTTCATTGATAGCCCATTTACTTGTTCAACATCTTTCTAACTCTCTGTTGGGAGGTCATGATTATTTTCCTTATCATCTCTCTTTATTCTTCTCTGCCTTTGACTTTTTTTTCCCTCCTTTTGCTGGCTACTAGAGGATGTCAAGTCAAACAATGTTGTCCAGTTTACCCAGGTTTTCGTAACGAGATTTTGTTCTCTCTCAATCACCTCTCTTTTTTCACTCTTTCTGTGTAGTAGTCCAGGTCCTTCCAGAAGCAGATGCCATGATGGGACTAAATGCACAAAGACTATATTAGGGGGAAAGACAGAGCAAAACCAAGGAAAGACAGAGAAAGCCATCAGACTGCTGTGCAAGTCTGACCCCAGCAAAGGAGACAAGGTTTGGGGAAGCATCCTGGGCTTCTCTACAGGTAAGAAAGGATCAGGATTGGTAGCATCTACAAGGTCAGCAAAAGTGCCAGCCCTTAGCAGGAAGGGTGGGCACCTCTGCATGCCCAGAGAATCTTAAGGATGCTGTGGCATAAACGTCCTCAGGGCATCCATGTAAATGTCTCCTCTCATCATTTGGATTCCCAGATTTTGTCCCACCATGGCCCTGGCAGTCGCCTTGGCAGTCCATAAGACCAGGCCTCGGGGATCCCTGGGTGGCGCAGCGGTTTGGCGCCTGCCTTTGGCCCAGGGCACGATCCTGGAGACCCGGGATCGAATCCCACGTCGGGCTCCCGGTGCATGGAGCCTGCTTCTTCCTCTGCCTATGTCTCTGCCTCTCTCTCTCTCTCTCTCTGTGTGTGACTATCATAAATAAATAAAAATTAAAATAGAAAAAAAAAAAAAAAAAAAAGACCAGGCCTCCTCTGCGCATTCAAAGGTCTCTGAGGTCTGGGACCCCTATAGGTAATAAGAGGCGTCTTGATAGGCTACTTTGAAAGTTCCCTGGATCTTACACTTAGCCTGCCTTTTAACAGTCTTCAGTCTCTCCTTATCCTTATCTCTCATTATCATATCATCCAGGGTTTCAGTACAACTTGCAGCAACCAGCCAGCTCCAGTGACTTGTAGGCACTGAATGGTCTACCAGAAATGAACCCTCTTGCCTATAACAGAGTCTTCAATAACACAGTATATTACTATTTCCTATTTCATCTTTTCCACTCAATCACTCCTGTCTCCTGGAGTGAGTTCTTCCAAAGTAACTACTTCTGCAAGCCCTTGTTTCTTCAGGCTCTACTTTCTGGTGAACTTAAACCAAGATAGTTGGTTCTTGGAATGTATAGGGAGAAAAGACACTTGGGATGGAATCCTGGACCTAGGTCATAACCAGACATATGGGAAGATCTATTAAATGTTAGTGGGTGGGAAGCACCTAGGGGGCTCAGTCGGTTAAGCATCCAAGTTGTGATTTCAGCGCAGGTCATGATTTCATGGGTCTTGTGATCATGCTCCACATAGGGGGGCCACACTCAATGGAGAGTCTGCTTGAAGATTCTCTCCCTCTTCCCCTCCCCCCATTCTCTCTCAAATAAATAAATCTTTTAAAAAATGGGCAGCGTGTAGAAGCACCTCAGAACTAAGACTGATCACAGTGGAGTTGGAAGCATTTGTTTAGATAGTAGTTCTAGCACTTGAGCTGTATAGGGAAATAGTGTATTCATAAGGATTGTGGTGGTGGCTGGCTTTTGTTGCCTTGGAAGTCTTAAAGAGAGACCTGCAAAGATACAAAGACTTAAGAGGTCTCTCTTCGCTAGATGACCCCGAACATGAATAAGAACAGACAGATCAAGGTGAATGTAAAAACTAGTAGAAGATATCATTAGATGTGGCACTTAGAATACGGCCACTGCTGAATGGACTCCCCTGTGAATGAACCAGAGAGGAAGCACTAACCAAAACAGTGGGCAGAAAACAAACCATTGCAAAGTGACCAAGGGCAGCCTGGGAAAGCAGAGTGGGGAGTGAGAGTATTTTATCCAATGCAGATGGCAGCTGCAGGTAAATACTCAGACTGCCATTTTTCACAAGGATATTTCTTACAGCGTCCTCTGTTTTGCAAAGGTTTTTGTGGACTAGAACCCATCTTCCCTATAGCAGTGACATCACTAATGTATTACCTGTCGTGTTCTTCCCATTCCCTCATTTCTCCTACCTGTGGTCCCCTCCTAAATGAATTGCATGTAACCAAGTTCTTGTCTCAGGCTTTGCTTTCAGGAGAACCCAAACTAAGAGTGGGCAATAATCAGCTCTGTCTACATGTCAGAGGACTCTGGGGAGGTCCCAGCCTAAGGAACTGTGCCAAGGGAGCACCAAGCCAGCCCAGAGTCTCAGTCATACCTGCCTCAGTACATAGGGTGCTGACAGAGCATGCCCAGCACAGAAAATGCTTTTGGATTTTGCATTGCTTATCTACTGTCTTTCCTCAGGTCTAATATATCCACCTGGTTCTAGGTTTCTGAATCTAAAGTTTGGCTACTTAACCTAGAGGTTGTTAAGAACTCCTGCAAGTTAAAAGTAGTGGTCAACTGCTAAAAACAGTGAAGAGGTTAGCCTATTATGGAGTTTGAGATTCAGGTAAATGGGGAACATTATAAGACTCCAGTTATCAGAACAGAGACTACGTAAAGATGTGGATAAGGGAACAACGTGAGAACCTCATTATAGGAATAAGCATCAATTTAAGAATCATACTTCTGATAACATTACCTTGAGGCCTCATTCCTGAACATATTCATCCCAGACCCTGAAATGTGGTTGAGCCCAGCCATAATCAGTCATCGGGAATGGGGTGTGGAATTTGTATGGTCTCATCAGCATTTGAGCTGATTTCACGACTTCAAAACTATCAGGACATTCCTTAGAAGAGTCTACCCTCATAAAAGTGGAAATGAAGCCAGAATACCAATCCTGCACTATTCCTACAGATAAGTTGAAGAGTTTTTATAAATAAGTCTCAAAAATGTCTCAATCCTTTCATTGGTAGATTAAAGAAACAGACCCCTTAAGCACATTTTTTTTTACTTTATTCTACAATGTAATTATCAATAGATTAATATATTTTATAGACATTTATAACAGTATCTATACCTATTCCTGTCTAAACATCCTCCTCCCTTTTCTTGATCAAAATCAGTATTAGCCTAATTTTTTTTTCAGATATAAGAAAAACACGGTCTGTGAGATCATTACTTTCAACCTTCTATTTTCTCTGCAATACACCCAAAGTTTCACTCATGAACTTCCCCTAAACATCAGCATGCTAAATATTGTTTCTCCATTTATAATTATGTTAGGAGCATCATGTTAGGACCTACTCTCCTATGTCTTTATATATGTTAACTCACAAACTTCACTTATATTCTTTAAAAACTTATTTTAGTGCTCACATCTCACCCACATCTTTCTAGCTTCAGGTTCTGTCTCTACCCTTCTTCATTTAGTCTCAACTTTATGTCCCAGGTCATATCATCACTTATATTCTAATTATAGGTCAAATAAAGCAATGCCATCAATTCCGTGGCCCCTTACAGATAAATTGGTGGGCTCAACAATCTTTGAAACATACCCATTAAACTTTAAACATTTAAAAAAATGTATATTCACAAACTCACATAAATTCTTTTTTAGTGATACTGAGACCTGTAAGCAATGAATTTAGGTTGTGTTGTTCACGTATGGAAAGTAGTCTCTGTTATTTAGGCACTGACTTGGCTATAATAATGCTAATGCTGACATTTTCCTTACAAAACAATATAGACTCTACATTTATGAAGATAGAACTTCACAGCAATCATGATCACTTTTATCCAACATTTATAACGCTGCAGATGCTGTGCTGGGAACCAGAGGAAACAAGTTTTAAACATGGACATATTAATAGACATGGCACGGGCCATTATCTGAAGAACTAATGCTTGAAAGCCAGGAACTAATAGCTGAAGTTGAGAAAAGGACAGAAGCAAAGCTAAAGGATATTTATTCTAGGAACTGACAGGTAGGGATTAAAATCTGAAATCAGGTATTGGAGTCAAATGTGAGTTAATAAGAGGTGAGAATCACTGAAACAATCAGAGTGAAGGCCCTACAGAAGAGGCCATGTCATCAACGAAATGACAAATGCAGGAACTCAGAACGATGGCATGTTGATTTCTAAGAGGACAGCAAATATATTTAGGGACCTAGTTCTGTAGAAAACAAGATTTAGGAGCTGAAGGCAGAGTTAATAGAGGAGCAAGCAAAAAAAAAAAAAAAAAAAAAAAAAAAGAAATCTATATAAAAGAACAAGACCGATCCCCAGCCACTGAGCAACTGAGGTAGCAGAAAGGAACACATTCATATGTAGTCAACTGAATTTTAAGACTAATTGGAACATTCCCCAACTTCTCTCAGCTTAGAAGTTTATTGATTAACTTTATATTTGAATGACCACTTAGCTTATTAAAATTCCTGGATCACACATATATTCCCTTTTGCTAGCACTCTGTAGATACTGCTAATCTGTATTCAGAAAATTGAACACTGCACATGAGAAGTCTGAGGCCAGCCTGATACGTTGCCCTTATTAGGAAACGTGTTCTTTTTGCCTGAATACCCCCTCAAATTATTTGCTAACTTTACAGAGATATTTAAGGTTTATTGATGTTCCATGCTGGTTTTTCCTAAACAGGCTAAGAAATCTCAATTTGTAGATTAAACTTTTTAAGTTTTCTGTAGCTTTTCCTATGTAGTTTGTTTAGGGTTTTTTGTTTTTTGTTTGTTTGGTATTGTTTTTACTTTTTACTTCATGTCAAAATACACATAATAACCGTCTTACCCATTTTTAAATGTAGACTTCAATGCCATAAACTACCTTCATGTCCATTACCACCATCCATCTCCAGAACCTTTTTCATTTGCAAAATGAAACCTCATACCCAAGAAACAATAACTCCCCATTCCTTTCTCCCTGCCAGCCCTTGGCAATTACCACTCTATTTTTTTCTGCCTCAACAAATGTGTCTACCCTAGGTGTCTCATAAGTGGAATCATATTGTATTTGTCCTTTTGGAACTGCTTTATTTCACTTAGTGTAATCCCTCACAATTCATCCATGTTACAGCAAGGCATGATTTTGTGATTCTTTGATTATGGGTATATTCTATATTTGTACTCTAGAATGATAGGTACTACTCACATGTGGTTATTGAACACATGAAACCATGGCTAATGTGACTTAAAATCTAAAATTTAAATTCACATTTATTTTAATTTTAAATGGACATGTATGACTCTATGGCTACTCTATTGGCTAGCACGGCTCTATATGGTCAGAATCAACTATTTTCCTGGTTTATCAGGGCTTTTTTTTTTTTTTTAAGATTTTATGTATTAGAGAGAGAGAGAGAGAGTACTAGCACGAACAGGGGAAGAGGGGCAGAGGAAGAGGAGAAGCAAATTCCCCACTGAGCAGGGAGCCTTACAATGGGCTCCATCCCAGGACCCTGGGATCATGACCTGAGCAAAGGCAGATGCCTAACTGACTGAGCCACCCAGGTGCCCCTGGTTTATCAACTTTAGATAGGATTTTTACTGCTATGATATATTGCACCTTAGCCTTATACATCCTTCCTCTGTTCAGTTATTATCACTTTTTAAAATACATTTCTGTTATATATGTAATTTAAAAACATTGTACTGATCAGTCCTTTATGTTTAATTTTAATCTCTGGAGGATGTTCTGCAGTTTTATGTTGAAACATGAATTTGTTCCATAATTTCATTTCTCTTATTGGAGACATCATGCATCACATCTACTCTCTTTGCCTTAAATCCACATCCAAAATTCTCTCCAGGGCTTATTCTTTTCAGTATTGTTCTCCATGCCCACCAATGTTTTTAGCAGTAAATTCTCCTTATTGTACTTCAAATTTTCACTTCATTTTGGTAACTCATTCTCTTTTTTTTTTTTCTGAAGAGCTGCATATTTTATCTTCTATTGTTTTACCATGTCCCTGAACTCTTGTTTGTTCTCTATATTCTTATTCTATATTGATAATTGTTTCAAAATTATTTTTTAAAAATTCGTCACAATATGTTCACTTACAATTAACAATTATCATTTAATGGCAACAATATTCTTATGATGATGCTTTATTTGCTATTTGTTTGTTATTCCTCTACTCCTTTGTTTTGCATTATCCATTGGATATAGTGCCAACTGTTCTTTGGTTATTATTCATATTTTAAAGCAGTTTTTTTTTCTAGACCACTTTTTTTTCATGAGGTTTATAAAGAAGAGAGCTACTAGTCTCTCTAGACTCTTCATCAACCAGAGATGGTGGTTTTGTAGTCGAGGCATGCTACTTAGGCCTCCGAGGTTTGTAGGGCAGTGCCCCCCTCTCAGTCTCTCCACTCCACCTCATTTGACATCCCAACTTCAAGCAGGGTGAGAGCCCAGGGTCTCAGCTACTGTTTGTTTCACAGGAGATAGAGATTACATGTCTATTTTTTATTTTCTTTTGCACTTTTAGGAAGTTTCAAAAAAAAAAAAAAGGAAGAACCAACCCACTATTTTCACATTCCCAATTTCACATCAGAAGTGCCCATTTTGTCCCTCTTTCTGAGCATGTCAAAGGATCTTTCTCCACCGATATCACAACTGGCTCTCAGAATAGTCTTGCTCTATTTTCTGTGTACATGGCATGGCCCCTTATGTTTTATTTTATACCATCTTCCTTCAATAGGTTTGAGAGGTTCACTACACATTAAAACAAAGAACAATCTGAGTGATATTCTGATGTCTTGAAAGGTTCCTCTTCATCAAACAGGTTTTATCTTCCTAGACCCGAGTGACAGATTCTCTCATCCCTGTGGCATGTCAACTCAGCAGGTTTTCTGTGACAGGTTAAGGGCAGCCTTCAACTCCTTCCGGGAAGGAGTTCACCTGCTGATGTTCTGAGACTTGAATGCTTGGTCCAGTTTTTGCTTTACAATTCTCTTAAATAGCACTTTGAGGAAACATTTTTTTTTCTATATTCTTTTTAATTGGTATAAAAATGATATTCTAACAGAACATGACAAAATCTCCTTCCAAGAAGCTTAGGTAGAAATAAGCTATTTCAAGTTTCTTGAAGATAACATTTCATGGGAACCCTGCCATCTGGTATCAATGGTTTCTATTTATCAATATCATATTCTGTGTCTGTCAAGTACTGCTGACATTAATTGTCTTCTAGCCTTGTTTATTGCCTTAGCAGCCAGCTGTGGTTGAAAAAGCCTAGCAGGAGCAGGTTCTCTCTGACATCCTTTGCAACTCCTCCCTCCATGAGGTGTCATCTTTTCACCATTTTCTGGTCAAATTAAAGGCAAGCAGACACATAGAAAATTTAAGATACTCAGATTTCAAAATAGGCTTTCCAAGGCTTTGGACAAGTCAGTTACCAAACCTTGCACCAATATCCTGCCTTAACAATTTCTCAAGTATCAGTGATCTAGTAAACTCTTGTCTCTCACTAAATTATACTCATATCCCAGAGCTTTCCATATCTACATCTTTTCATGCAGTTCCTTCCATCTATATTGTCTTCTCTCTCCCAATTTTTGGTTTTATTTTTTGTCCTCCACACTGTCTTTTATGGTATAGTTCAAATGACACTACATTCATGAAACCTTTCTGATTGATACCAAATAGATGTGATTTTTCCCCCTCCTAGACTCCTATAATATATCCATCTTCCCTAACAGTCCTAACATTGTATCCATTGTTCATAGTTATTTGTGAATTTGTTTCATACTGCTCCTTGGAGGAACCATCTATAGCTTTTATCTTTTAGATCCAGAGATCTTTGAAGATTACGTGTCATATATACTTAATAGGCTAAATTGAAAGCCACAGGAAGAATGTTATAACTATTAGTTTTATTCTATTCTTTTAAGTTGCACACATTTCCAAAATGAGGGAAAATTACTGGAAATCAAGGAATTTCAGTAATCATTTCTTTGTGCTAGTCACTATTCTATAGTAGAAATATCTTGAGGCACATACATCAAAACAAACCCCCTTCTCCAAAATTGTCACCTCACACATAGTGGATCTGGGACAATATCTTTAACATTACTTTATCCTCCATCCTAGCTATGGTTACAGAAGCAAACACAGACCTGAGTTAGACCAATTGATTTGTATTATGGAACAATAGCTTGGAGCACTAATATTCCACTGTTCTGTACACAGAGAATCAGGAGAGACCTGTCTGTAGTAAGATAGACTATATAGATATTTAAACTTCACCGGGCATCCTACCATCTACCACCTGTCTGCCCCCCCACCCCAGCTAACGTTCACCATGTTTCAGTTCTCCCTGTTTTACCCAATGACAGATGTTTATTAACTTGTTATGTCTAACAGTTCATCCATGTCTTTGTTTCACTGTCACCTTCCAAATTATTGCCTTGATTTTCCCTGTGTGGCAAATCAGAAAATAGGATTATAGAATATACGTACCTTCTTTGATTTGTGTGAACAACAAGAAAGTGTTAATTAGGGATCCCTGGGTGGCGCAACGGTTTGGCGCCTGCCTTTGGCCCAGGGCGTGATCCTGGAGACCCGGGATCGAATCCCATGTCGGGCTCCCGGTGCATGGAGCCTGCTTCTCCCTCTGCCTGTGTCTCTGCCTCTCTCTCTCTCTCTCTCTGTGACTATCATAAATAAATGAAAAAAGTTTAAAAAAAAATAAAAAAAAGAGTTAATTAATTAATTAATTTATTTATTTATTTTCAATTTTATTTATTTATTCATGAGGCACACAGAGAGAGGCAGAGACATAGGCAAAGGGAGAAACAGGCTCCCTTCAGAGAACCTAATGTGGGGACTTGATCCCAGGACCCCAGGATCACGACCTGATCCACTGGGCCACCCAGGTGCCCCAAGAAAGATATTTTAAACAAAGTGTCTCACCTTAAAATCAAGACCTGCCAACAAAATGAATAGGCTGGTAATATTCAATTACAAGATTCGGAGAGTTGCAGCTTCCCTGACCTTTCATCTGTACTTTTTAGTAGCAGATGGATGGCAGTGGATCTTAAAGAATATTTCCAAGTCTCAGAGAGTCAAAGCAGTAGGTTTCCTTTGACCAAAGCTACTATGATCTTCTAGGAATGACAGTGCACACACTAAGGCCCTAGGTCTTAAAATGCTAAAATCAACTTAGCTTTATGAGAGAGGTTGTAGTGGTTGGAATTGATGTGGAAATAGGAAGTCGGTTTTATTGTTTTATTACAGCTACTATATTTTCTTGAAATATATCTAGGTACATTATCTTGATTCTATCCTAGATGACATTCATCTATTATTCTAATCTTTGTACATAAATTATCTCACTTTATACTAAAAACAATTGTGAAATAGATATTGTTCTTCCCAGGAACATCTGAAAAGAGGTGGAAACAGATACAACATGGAGCCTGCCTTCTGCTAGCTATCCCATGGACTGCATGTTAACTTTAGTGGGCAGGACTGTCCCACACAGAAATATATCACTTGTATAATATGAATTTTAGTAGTGACTTTAGTAGGATATGGATTAAAAAAAACAATATTACATTAGCTAAGTAAGAAGGAATGTCATGAGTTACAAGAGGCAATGAAGTTCAATGTTAACATTTTGTTCTTTGTGATTACTTTTTTTTTGCACGTTTAGGCTATTTTGGAACGAGGAGGGGAGAAAGGATTCCATTAACCCAGATTTATTTTGTAGAAATAAAGTGTTCTTTGGTGGCATGCTTGCATGTTACTAGCTAGCTCTTTATGGTATTGCTATCTGATACAGCTATACCTTAGATATAATTATTGTTACTGTTATTTAAACTGCAAATACCAATAATAGTGCATCATTCCACAGTCTGCACAACTTTTGGACGAGAGCTAATAGTCTTCACAAGGGGGTGGTTTCACACTAGAAAGGTGTTAATAGATAAAAACTGCAATTTGCTGAAATTGGTATGATATCTTTATTATACCTTCTCAGCTCAATTGGACCAAATTTGACATTCTAAATTGCTATAATTTGGAACTCTCTAGTTTTATTATTAAATAAAAGCCTAAAATTTTATATATTTGCAAAGAAAAGATAACTTTCCTAATTTTTTTTTTAGTAATTAGTTATAATTACATGTGGCACTGTGTTACGTTACTTTCTTTGTAGACTAAGAGATACAAGTAGACTTTTCAAAGTCAGATCAAGCAGAAGGAGCAGAGGGATTGGCTTGATAACTGCATATAGGTGCAAAGGTCAGCATATGCTTAGGGACAGCAAAAATCACTTTATGGCAAGAACTTAAGATACAGGGGAAAGCTAAAGATAAAAAAGGGAAGAGAAGTTGGGTTCAAGTTGCAGAAGTCTTTGAATGACAGACCAGAAAAATTGTATTTTATTCCATAAGCAATGAGGAAACATATTAAAAATTAAAGTAGGGTAGTGATATAATAGGAATAATTCTCAAACTCTGGAAACAAAATAAGAGACATCAGGAAGTCAAAGAGTCTAAAGGAGGAAAATCATTTTGAAAGTAAGTGCATATTAATTAACATGCTATAAATCAGATGCCCTAAAAACAAATGCCTATAACTTTCATCTTGCTCTAATGACACAGGTCATTCATGCTCTAGGATGTAGTGTGATTACTGCCAAATCTCCACGCAAAATACTTGGGGGGAGCTATGGTAGATTATTCAGGCACAGTCCTCTCCACCCATACCACCTTAGAAATACTCTTAAGTTTATAGAAATGTTTAACAAACGACAACATAAGCCCAAAATCTTCCAATTTGCCAAAGATGCAACCATTTCACTTATATATTGTCTATGGCTGCTTTCAAGCTACCATGATAAAGTTCAGTAGTTGCAACAGAGACTGGCCCATAAAGCCTTTTTTTTTTCTTTTTTTTACTTTACAATTTGGCCCTTATAGAAACAGTTTGATAACCCCTGTGCTGGACTACTGTCTGCTCCTGGTGGCCTTCTTTGTCAATCTCTGCACAACCGCTCCAGAAATGGAGTTTCAGGTGAGTTTCCTCCTCCCCTTCTAGGTTAGCACTGTCTTTTCTCATGTCTCTATTTCCAGTGCAGCAGCTGGAAACATGCCATTCCAGAGAACACCTGCCATCAAGTTGGCCAGGATTGTCCAGTGGACACTGCAGCCTCAATGATTACCGTGGTTACCTGTGAACATAAATCAAAATGTGCAAGGTATGTCTAGGTGAAGCATCCGGGACAGTTCAATGTAATTAGAAAATTGATGCTCTGTGCCCCATTTCCACATAGCTCCCTTCCACTGCCCACTTCACACTGCTCCAGAAGAACTTTACTGCATGAAAATTTCATAGCAAAATCTTTGATGAAATTCCTTAAGATGAATAGGAGTGGAAAATGGTAATAATTATGTTTCTACCCTTCTCATCTTATTACAAAAAAAGACAAAGGAGAAAGAAATATGTAGCCAAGAGACTTGCAATTTTGTCATTGGTAGCTAATAAATGTCCAAATGAAATCAATGTTTTATTATGGAACCCTGGAAGCTATGGCTGTTTTCCCTCCCTGCAAAATGAAGTAAGCAGAGCGCTCTCATCAAGCCTAAGCTGACAACTAGGCTGCTCTTCATTGTTATAAAATAGGCAGGTGTTTTTTGACAGTGCACAGTCATTAATAAACTCTTAATATTTTTCATAATTTTGTGCTAAATTATTTTTATTCATTTCTCTGCACATTCAAGAAAGATAGATGGCATGAAAATTTTTCAACAAGGTCAGAAAGCTGATGAGGAAAAATATTCCTTCTTAAAGTCTACACGACTTCTTAAAGTTGTTCTTAAAGTACACCAACAGTGTGGTGTACTTCACGTTGAAACTATAATCTGAATGGACAGCAATAAACATAACATGGAGCAAGCAGGATGACAGTCAAAATGCAACATAACACATTTTCAGAACACTCGAAATGCAGTAAAAATATGGGGAAAAATTGAATGAATGTTTTAGTGTGTCTTTGAAAGTTCATAGTGTCCTTTTTGTGATACAACAAAAGCAAGACTTAAGCCAATGCATTTCATTGAACCCTTAAAGCAAATAGCTGACAGTTAGATTACGTTGATTTGCAGAGAACTGTCACCTAACACAGTTTATTGCGTGCTTTGCTCTTTGTTCACAGCACTGTGGATCTGTGTGCAGGCTCAAGAGATCAAATGGACTTCTGCTCCCACTAGGGTCTATAGCTAAAGATCCAAGAAGGCAGGCTGCATAGCCAAAGACAGTGATGTGAACATAGATTATTAAAGAATAAAATGCTTTCACTCAGGTAACAGTTCAGATGGTTAAGTATGTCAGCTGTTTAGAGAGAACAATTAATCTATTGGTTATTTTCTCTGGTATATGACAGCCTTAATTCAAAGAAGGATGATAACGTCTACTGCCATGCTCCAGAATTTGTGTAAGCACATAAAACATCTTTTTTCTTAAAATACTTTGATAAATCATCTTTTCACATCCCAGAGGCATTCAGGTAGACTAGAAACAAGACGAGCATTGAAGGCAGGCAAATAGAGTTGAATTTCCGGATATTCCATTTCCATTTATTTTATATATGACCTTGGAGAAGTCCCTGGCCTTTCTCAGCTTGAGTTCTCTCACCTGGAATTACAACTACCTCACAGAATCACTGTAAGAATTTAATAGTGTACTTAAATCAAGTGGCTGAGTATTAATATTTTCATACCATTGATCTATGTTTGGCCTTCTGAACAATTCAGTGAGATGGGAGGGCAGGTATTATGATTCTATTTTTTTTTTTTCCTGTGCATGTCCCATATCAGTTCAGAGACAGAACAACTCAACTTGCCCCACAGCTTGCCCTGGGCTCTTTCTGCTCTAACCTTATCATAGTTCATTAGAAGGGCTGTAAAATGGATTGTAATATAAGACGACCCAGGAGGCAGATTTTCACGGAGGGACTCATGAGGTCACAAAGAGGTACTTTGTTTAGATTGTGTCAAAACTTGCAGCCAGTGGAGGGGCAGGAAAGCTTTCAGCCAAATATTAATACAGTCGCTGAGAACACCAATGGCAAAAGACAACGATGGTCAAAGAACAGCAAGGAAGGGGCAGATCACCAAAGTTTCAGTCAGCTAACGTAAATATGGGGCCGGTCTCAGCAGGGGATGCAATCAGGAAGTAATAGTTCAAAAAACCGTAAGCAAAAGCAACCTAGTTAAGTACATTTTGAGGACAAGGCAGCAGTAATTGATGAAGATGCAGTAGGAAAAAATCAGGAAGGCTGTTCTGAAGATGCAGAAATAAAACTGCTGAAAATGTTCTGCCAAAGGCAGAGCCTGTTTAGGAGGTTCATTCTTTTAGGCCTAGAATATTGTCTGTACTCATCAGAAAGGCACAGTGCTTTGAACATAGCATTTGATCCTCTCTTAGGCACTACTCTGGGCATTTCAACAGAGGAAATTTAACATAGATAATTGGTAATTGGTTACCCAGTGATAAAAATTAAGAAGCCAAATGGAATGAAGAGGCCACCCAAAGAATAAAAACTGCACAAAGACTATTGCCCCTACAGCTATGGACACAGCAGGAGGGTTGGCATCACTGGAATGCAGAAGCAAAAGCCCTCCAGCAAGGGCTGGAGCCATAATAGAGTTCATCCAGAAGCGGAGACCATGGAAGAAGAGGTAGACTTGTAGGAACTGGAGCCTTAGAAGAGATGCAGTTGCTGCCAGAAACACTAAGGGAGAGTTGGGGAAAAAGAAATATCCTGAGTTCTCCCTCAACTTCCCTCCCCCCTGCCTCCCCAGTGTCTCCCATTGACCAAAGCCAGTCAGGAACCAGGAGACTCAGGAGACAAGAATCAGCCTGCCTAACCATCCCACTGTAGTACAGACAAAACTGGGGTGGATTGAGCACTGACCAGCATGGATACCAAGCTGAAATCTGTACCTGATGCTCTCTCCTCTCTCACTCATTTACTTCCACTAGTAAGACCAAAAAATGTTTCTATTTCTGGGTAACACTTGTCACAAAAAGAATGTACTATCAAGTCCATTGTCCCATTGTGCTACTTGACTTGTTTTTCTCAGTGAATTCACCTTAAAGCAATTGGCAAAAATCATCTTTGTCTTACTCATCTTTGTACACTGAGGGTCTAGCACAGCACCTGCCATCTAGCATGTCTGATGAATGAGTGAACTTAAAGAGCTAAGCTTTGGTTAAAGTCATTATGAGTAAATTCAAGAAGTTTGCTCATAGTACTTCTAAGGACACTTAGAGTAGAAATTATGAATAAGGTAAGGTCATACAAAGAGAGAGATCCAGGAAAATCTCAACATCTGAATTAAATTAAAATTTAAAGCATATTTTACAATAAAAAGAGAAAAATGATGAGAAATAAAATTTAATTCATCTTTGGTCACACCAGACTTCTTATAATTCCCAGGCCTGGCTTTGTTCTCTACTTATTTTTTCTTCTTATTCCTGCTTCTTCAAATGTATCATGGTTGAGGCAGGGTGGCAGTACACAGTGTCACATACTTCGAGTGTATGAATATCCCCTGTTGCCACAGGTCAACACTGGAAAGAGAAACACTCTTTCTACAAATCCCTATTTTCTCCTGGCAGCATGGCCACCAGCCATCCTTAATTTTTTTTTTTTTTTTTTTTTTTTTTTTTTGCCATCAATCAGGAGTCAAGCAAAATACATACTGGTTCTTGGTACATACTCATTTTTATACATATTATCCAGCTTACTCTCTCAAAATTATCACCACAGGGGATACATTTAATAACTGTCCTCTCCTACTAGAACATCAGCTCCATGAGAACAAGGACATGATCTGTTGTTTTCACCTTGCAAAGAAGTGCTTAGCAACTATAGTCAAATAAGTAAAAGCATTAAAAATACTGTTCTATGGCACCAAAGATGAACTTCTGGTTCCTCCTTTTTAGAAATTAGCAAAATATTTTTTTTAATTTTCATCTATTAACTATTTTCTTACCTAGTCAAGATTTCTCTCATGTAAAATCCAAAATCCCACAATATTCTTACCCCCTACTTCTCTACTGAAATATTGCTTTGTCCATATAGGGCCCTTTTTGTAAAAAGTAATTAATTCTTGTATCTATCAATGAATATTTATTTTAAGTACAGAAATAAATTGAGTTCTACAAACACATCAATATATTTTGAAATATTTTGGCTGCCTGCTTTGTTGGCTAGTCATGAGCAGCTTATACCTCTGGCTTAATCCTACTGCACCCTCACTGTTGAGAGTACTTACTGTGCTATCGTGTGTTTTCTATTGAAGAAACCATTTTCTACCAGGTACTTTCTGTGCTTTTTGGAAGAAGAAGATTATGTAGAGTTTTTCAACAGCCTCTTCTCCTCCAGCCATGACAAAACATGGGAGCCATGACATTTCCTTGAAATCAATCACCCTCCAAACTCACTAACAAAGACAGGGGCTCTAATTTGAACATTTCACACTGAATGTCACCAAATCTTGTATAGTTGTGAAAGCATGCCTTGGAAAATTAGTTTTAATATTCAGAATGACATTTTGATATAGACATAAACCTACAGAACTTATGCCGTTTTAATACTATAGTTAGGGACTATAAAACAGATCTTTGTTGTATTTAAAATTATCTATAGCTATAGTAAACATTTACAAAGTGAGGTATTTTTATATATTTTTAAAATATTTTATTTATTTATTCATGAGAGACACACAGAGAGAGAGGCAGAGACAGGCAGAGGGAGAAGCAGGCTCCCTACAGAGAGCCTGATGTGGAACTTGATCCCAAGACCCTGGGATCATGCCCTGAGCCAAAGGTAGACCCTCCATCACTGAACTATCCAGGTGTCTCCAAAGTGGAGTATTTTTAAACCACTTAAGTTTTCCACTTAACTTGTTTTTTTTAACACATAAAAGACTTTCAAAAAAGTATATATATAACTGAATTTTCTCATATTATATGGTGGGAATGTTATACATTATTGAATACTAAAGGATTCAATACCAAAAAGGGAAAGAAAAAAAAATAAATCTGTTTAAAGAAAGAATTAAATCATTTTGGCAGTGTTAAACATAGTCCGGTGACAATATCCACATAATAAGAGCTAATTAATTTGAGTCCTTTAATTGGATCTCATTCACTCTTAATACATGAACAATCTGCAAACTAAACTAGATAAGTAACACGAGCATTACCTCCATTTTGGTCTACCAGTGGCAAAAGAACAGAAGTCATCCCTAGAAGTTTCCACACACAATCTAGAAAACCCGTCATACTGCTAAAGCACTCACCGCTGAAGGGTACCCATGGCTTTTGCCACTTGAGTCCTGTCTTCTCTCATTCTGCTGGTCTTGAAGAAAATGCCTGTGGCATTGGCAAAGGCCCATGCTGTGTTTGTGTTGACGGATCACTTGAAAATAGACTGTGCAGTCACAGACAAGGGCAAAGAAGGCACGTGCATGTGGTGTCACACCCCCCCACCCCGAGGTTTCTGTTAGGCATGGGCCTTCGTCACCTCCAAGTTAACTGTGGAGGTTCACGTCAATTTGGAAGAGAGCAGACAGGAAGCAGGAACCCAGCATGTTTCATTTTTGTTGAGGATGACAGCAGAAGCATCTGGCTTCAGGGGCATGAGAGATAGTAATTCAGTGTGTGAGTCTAGAACCAAAGGCAGGCAGCAAGGGGGCGGGGGGGGGGGCTTCAATACAGAAGCTCCTTGGGGTGTTGGAAGGTCGTTCCTCAGAGGGATAGTCTCCAAGCCTGATTCTGGGATGTCTTTAATGCCCATTAAGAAAGTCCTTTTTCTACTTGCTCCAGTGGGAATGGGCTCTACTGAACCAGAGGCACCTGTGTGATATACTCACCTTCTCAACTTTTTGTTTCTTTGTATCCCTTCTCTCTCCTGCTTCTTAAAAAACTACCTCTCCAATCATTCCCAATAGCATACACATTTGCCATAATACCTTCTGTACTATAAAAAGAACAAAGAGAAACTTTCTCTTGACTTCCATCCTCTCAAACTAACAATCCTTTTCTGTTCCTCTTCCTAGGTAGAATAAAGAATTATCCTTACTTCTGAATATATTTTCAACCCACTCCAACCTGACTGACATCTCCCCACATCACTGAAACTGCTCTGTGCAAGGTTGCTTATGGCCTCCATGTTGTTAAGTGGCAGCCCCTATCATTTGACCTCTCACACTTGGATTCAGTTGGACATTTCTTTCTTGGAGCTCTGCACTTCTGTGACCAATTTTCCTGATGTCATTCATCTTCTTCTCTCCTTATCCTCTGACCCTAAGTGATTACATCCATTCCCATGGCATTACATTCCATCTTTAGGTAGACAATGCCCAGAGTCCCACATCCAGGTCACAAACACAGTGGCCTAGACAATGCAAAATTGTTGTATCTGAAATACAGCCTTAACTTTACCCCACTCCTCCCAGATTGTAAGAGTTACCTATCAACTCACATGGAAACCAAATGGTTCCTAGGCTCAAAACCACTCATTGAACATGCAATAAAATCCAAACCTTCTGTGTGACCCAGCATCTGCCTCCTTCTCCAATTCATCTTGTGTTCCCCCCATATCACCATTCCCCAACCACAGTGAGCTCCTTTCATCTCTATGGGCTCATTGAGCTTTTGTACTTCCAACATTTGCACAGGCTTTTGTCTCTGCCTGAGATGTGCTCTCCCTCCCACTCTTTGAGTGACTTCTTCCTTCTCTTCCTTCTGGGCCAAATGGAAAGGTCATCTCTTCAGAGAGAAATAACGTACCATACTGCTTCATTTGAATTTGGATTCCAAACAACTCACTTCCACTGCTTTAGTACACAGCTTCTTTGGAAGTTGGAGACTCTTTATTACATACAACCCCCAGAAATTAACCGATATGCTCTGCACTTCAGGATTTCTTCTCTCTTCCTTGGTCCTTTCCTCTCCCTGACCACAGAAGTTTTCTTACCCTGAAAATCTACTCTCAGGGCAAACATACTCAGTTTTGTAGCTTACTTCTCCCCCACCCCCACCTCCAAAAAAAAGCTTTATCTCTAAGTGTCTTACAAATATGCCTTCCTAAATAAGAGGAAAGTATTTATGAGGAGGGGAAATACTGTTTTATTCCCTGGCCTTTCCCAACACCTAAGAAAGCATGCTATTAGGATTCCATTTACTTCACTTCCCATTGTGCCACATCAAATGTCAAGAGAAGATATTTTTATGACTAAATCATATCATTTTCAACATATTACCATAGAGTTCCTGAACTTCTCAATGGAAATATTATAATTCTTAGACATACTTACTAAATCCATCTGTAAGGCAGGAAGGAGGTAAGTGAATATACCAAATACACAAAACCCCACATTATCTGCTCACAAGCATGAGAACCAACAAGGCTTTCCTTACCCATACCCAAGGCCAGAGTACGGTCCCACAATTGAGTGGCATTTTACATTAGCAGCAGACAGGCGGTCTGCCTAGACCAAAACAGGCACTACAGCAAGAGTAGTACATCAGTAATCACCCACGAAGAGACTTCAACTGGTCTGACATTTAGATTTGTCAAAAAGATCATCAAAAAAGATAATCAAACTTCAAAATATATCGTTGCCTATATTTTTTGTTTTATTAAATTCTGAAGCTAATATTAAGACTGAGTACCCAAGCAATAACCCATGATCATAAAACAAATCAATGTGGAAAAGACTTAATTTACATGAATTGAAGCAACAGGCAACTTACAGATACACAAATACCTGATGCTTGTCATTAGCTGTAGTAATATCTAAACAATTCTTGTTGCCCTTATAATGTGGAGTTTGTACATAGCTCCCACCCCCCCCCAAAAAAAAAACAGTAATTGCATCCAATCAATAGAAAGCAACTGTTACTGGAACTCTTTCATATCATCAGGCATCTCATTTATGCCTCTACCCTCAACAAGTGATTGCACTGCCGGTTAGAACAAAGCAACTGTTCTACTGAGATTGACAATGCACTACAATTGCATATTGCATTAGCTTTAATTAAGGCATCAGAATTGACTTCAGGACTACTTATGTGCCATTTCTTGACCAGCTTTGCAGGCAAAAAAAAAAAAAAAATCACATTTACTAGTAAAATTATTCTTTTGCTGAAAGAATGAGAAATCTTGTTTCAGAAGAGACACACTGGATAATCAGGGTCATTTAATGAGCATAGCCACTTGCCTACTCAACTGTTGGGAAGAAATTTCTTTTCCCACATTCGTCTTGCCTCATGGAGGAGCCCACTTCAGGGCTTGCTTACTACCACAGCACAGCCACATACCGTGAGAGCAGCAGAGCGCCACAGGGGACTGCACACAGTAGGCACTAAAGTCATATGGTTTCTGCCACCAAATTGTAGTAAACACTAGGAGTCACACAGCAGCAGAGATACAATTTTAGAGATGTCGTTCCAACCAGAGCCATGTTAAGCTGTTGGATTCCAGGATACTTGCAGTGAAATCGGTTGTCCTCTAAATGGTTTCCTCTTAAAAATGTAATTGCTTTGTTCTGGGTTCAGACAGGCATGGGAGGGAGAGCACGATTTCCATCCCCGACTGCTGCCACAGATTCCAACTGCAAGTGCAAGGGCTGGTAAAACAATAAAGTCATCGTCTTTTATCTCAATGCCAGATAGACTCTTTCCTTGGCTTCCAGACAAAATTCACTTATTATAATTATCTTCGGAGCTGGCAATGGCCACTATCTAAAACTGTGTAAATGTTCCAGTGAAACCCTGTGGAGCTGGTGTTTGTGTCAAGCTGGGCAGGTGACTGTCCCCCCTAACTGCTGCAGTGTCATTTCGCTCACACAGAGGCAAGTACCCATGCGATGCATAAGCACGGTGGGAAGTAACTGCAGTGGAAACACACATATTATAAAGCACATGTGCAATTCCTCTTCAGCATACTTCATGAAACCTAAGTTGACATTTTACAGCTAAAGCAAGTTTTTGTACTGACTACTGTGTTAAAAGAGCGCTGGGCTGTTACGCACAGACGTGCTGTTTCGCAATATAGAATTTTAACTATTCTAATGCATTATTAGCCATGTGAAATTCATGTGAGCTTAAATATTTATATTGAGAATCCTCCCAACATCTATAGTACCATCTGTAACAATTTTATTTAGGGTTTCCGTTAACATTTTTCCCCTCATTCTGTATGAATTGATCCCTGTTCCCTTCTTCCTTATTCTCTTTTTAAAAATCTCATTAAAGAAGTAGAATTTAAAAAAAAAAAAAAAGAAGTAGAATTTAATCATATGCCCAGGTGCTTTGAATAGAATAGTGTTTAACATAACTTCATGATAATTTCATATGGAGTGTATAGGAAAGGCTTAATTCATTTATACGCACACGAGTTTTGCATTTTGGCCATTAAAAATGAGCAGATTTTACACACCTCTTTGAAACTGTGGAGTTCCTCTATGTATAAACTATCCTGAGGGACTATGGAAAGCCAGGTTGTAAATTTTAGTCTCTGAGTTTAGGTTTCACCTATACATACTTGTTTTAAACAGGAAACAGATCTTAGGTCATATATTTTTGCTTCATGGATTGGTCACAACGAAAAGTCCAGGGTCACTCAACTAGCAACTGAATGATCCTGGACTTGTCACAGTGTCTCTTAGCTGTAGTCAGTAACATTCCCTGGTCACCCCCAGCGCCCTGCATTAGCAGTGATTCATCATTTTTCAGTTGCAGTAAGAAAGGCAAACCGGTTTAAACATCTCCCCCCCACCCTACCCCCACACACATTTTCCAGATTTTTTCATTGATGAGCTAGTAGCCGCAATTGATGTAAAGACTTTGCGATGGGCTGTCTCTGTCTCGCAGTGAAGGGCACAGGTAAAGCAAGGGAGGACAAAGAGAAAGCGCCACAGAGACTGATGCTCCCAGAGGTCTCTAGTCCTAAGGTGGAGGTTATATAAAGGCAGGACCTAAGTCCCTGTCAGCTGCAACACACATAGCATTCCCCCCCTCCCTTCCACTCCCATCTCTAACTGTACTGACTGGGAATGGCAGTGTCAGAACAGCCACCAGGGAGGGCTGTGTTCAAGAAGAACACACCTCACCCATCCAGTGCCCCTCAAGAGCATGGAAGAGAATCTAGATCTTTGATGCCAGTTGAAAAATCATGGAAGTTAACAGAAACAGAGGCTTATAAACAAGTGGGCAGACCCAATACACTGGTGGCTGCAGTGAGGGGATGTCATACTAGGAGACAGATAATGACCCGTGTGATGAGAGAAATAGCAGGAACCATGACTTTTCCTGGGATGCCAGCATGAAGGGCTGGCCACAGCCCAGGCCTAAATACATCAATGTCCATTGTAGACAAATGGTGTTCCCAAGTTCCAGGAACCAGACATCACCCCTGATGCTGTTTTTATACCCCAGAACTAATTCCAGGAAGGCGAAGAGAGAAAATTGTGAACTGATAAAATATATCGCTCACTGATGTTTTGTTTCGTTTTTTGGCATCAGGCAAAATAGAGGTACAAAAGAGAAAATAAAGTTGTTATAGATCAATAAGGTTGAAAGAACCCCTAAATGCTTGAAACAGTGTAACAAACCTCCACACAAGGGGAAAAGTATTAAATAATTTTTTTTTTTTTAAAAAGAAGGAAAATAGCATTTTCTCCTTGGAATTTTACATCAGAGTCATCCCATCTCAAATGTGAAGAATTAAAATGCTTAATTCTTGGGCACCTGGGCGGCTGCCTGGTTGAGTGTCTGCCTTTGGCTCAGGTCATGGCCCCGGGGTCCTGGGATCAAGTCCTGCATCGGGCTCCCTGCAGGGGACCTGCTTCTCCCTCTGTGTCTCTGCCTCTCTCTGTCTCTCATGAATACATAAATAGAATCTTTTTTAAAAAATGCTTAATCCTCAAAGGAACTATAACTCTTTGACAGCATTTTGTAAAACATACTATTTCCACATTCCTTAACCTAAAGCCTAATTTCTTGCTGTATAAGGAAACATCCAGGTTTCTAACTGACTTTCTTCTATGTACCAGGTTTCTAGGCAGAACCTCAGCTAAGACTTCTAAGGCACGTGAAACTCATTTGTTCTTCAAGTTTTCCGTGAAGAAGATCAATGTTCTGGCGTTGGCATGTGAAAGCAGGGAGGGACATGTGCCACCCTAATATTACAACATGCCTCCCTCGGCTTTACAAGATAATATGTTTAAAGAAATCCCTAAGTAGAGATGGAGGTTTGGGGCAGTAGAACTCATCCATAGATAATACAATACAAAATATGACAGTGAAACATAAGTCACGGTTCTTCATTTTTTCCTGCCAAAGTGGTAAACTTTAAAGACATTTTTATCAAGAGCAAACAAAAATTGGAGTCAACCCATGATTGCCATCTTGTGGAGAGATCCAGCACTATCCTGCCAGGATTTCTGTCCCCCAGGTGTTAGAATAAAAATGCCTCCGGAGATTCCTGGGGCACTCCTTCCATTATTTAATAATCCTTGCTGCAAATAAGCTCTGCCTCAGAGCTGACCCAAATCCCCGGGTTATCTCCCGTAGATTTGGTGAAGAACTGCCCCCACTTATTGAGCTGTAATGCTTTACATGCTCAGTCAAGTGATTGAATCATGCCTGTGACTTGACTTTTCCAGGTTAAGAAGTTCCACACTGTCTGACTTTTCCACCAAAGTCCTATGTTCCAGCACTTGAAGTTGCCAAACTTCTGAAAACTTGGTCTGTGTTTTGTGGTTTGGGTCATTTCTATGCCTGTTTACTCACTTCCTGCAGTGTTCCAGGCATGGGAATGGCCCGTCTCTGCCCTCCTTTGGGAACAAGAATTTCTGCAGGGGCAGCACTGGGCCTGAGGGTTCTATAGCTTCCATCTCTTTGGAAGGAACACTCAGAGCCTGGGAAAAGCCCTTATACTCCAGCACCTCAGGCCAGTTGCCAAGGGAACTAAATCACACCGTGGATGTTCCAGATTCTCTCTCATGCACACATATGCGCGCAGTTAAATGTGCCAAATTGGTCCACTATAAATGTATTATAAAAATAATTTTGAAAAAAAATAATAATAATTTTGAAACCTCCAAATACTGTACAATTTCCCCTTTGCTTGATCACCACCTTCTATGATCTGACTTGATCACAAGCACTGTGAAAAATACTCTTCTTCCCTTGCACACATCCTCCACAAATGGAGAGCCAGCAGATCCTGACAGCTCTACTTTCAGAATAAATCAAACATGACCATTTCTCCCTTAGTCCTACTACCCAAGAATGAAGTCCAAGCCAACATCGTTCCTTGCTGAAATTTTTGCAGTAGCCTTCTAGCCAATATTCCTTGTTCTACTCAGGATTCCCTGCAGCCTACTCTCAACACGGAAACCAGAATGACCCGGCGAAGGCTCAAGTTATGGATCATGACACTCCCTGACTTGCTCAAAACCCTCTCATGGCTCCTGGAACAAACTCAGAATATCAAAATCTCTGCTAGGACATATATGGCCCTCACAAGATGACCCCCATTCTCTCTACCTCACCTCCTACACCCTTTCCTGAGTTCACTCTGCCCCAGCCACACTGGCCTCCCTACTACTCTTCACCCAGTCAAACCTACTCCTGCCTCAGGGCCTTTGCTCTTGCTGTGCCCTCTGTATGGAATGCTCTGCCCCCCAGTATGCTCATGGTTCACTTTCTCATGACCTGCAGGTCTTTACTCAAAAGTCACTTTCTCGGGAAGGCCTTTCCTAGAAATTTTAGATAAAATGCCATCTCTTCTCCCATATAATATCTTCCTTTGTTTTATTTTTACTCCTTAACATTCATAACCTACTAGCAAACATTTTTCTTGTTTTTTGTCTGTACTAGTTTTTCTATTGTTATCATTACAAAACTGCCACACACTTAGAGGCTTAAAACAACATAAGTCTATCGGCTGACGGTTCTGTAGATCACAAGGCCAGTGGGCTTCTCTGCTCTGGGTTTCACGGGGCTGAAATCAAAGTGTTGGCAGGCTGGTCTCTTAGCAGAGACGCTAGGAAGAATCTGCTTCTAAATTTATTCAAGCTGTTGGCAGAGTTCAGTTCCATTGGGTTACTTAACTAATAACCCACTTTCTCTTCAGTTGTCAGCCCCAAAGTCTTCCTCATCCTCGAAAGGTTGCCAGGACTCCTTGGCTCATGCCTCCTCCCGCCATCTCCTCACTTCATATTCAAAGTGGAGGAGAAGGTCTAAATCTCCTCCAGTCGAAGAAAGTTTTCTCCTCCTCCTCAAGGTTCACATGATTAGTCCAGGCCCACCCGGATAAACCCAGGCTACTCTCCCTATTTGAAAACCCTTAATTTTAATTACATCAGCAAAGTCCCTCCAAAGCAGGATCTAGGTTCAGGTTTGATTAAATAACCATGTGACAGGCATCTTGGGGGAACCGCCTTTAGAATTATGCCTACCACGTTGTCAAACTATCCCGATAGAATATAAATCCCAGGGCAGCCCGGGTGGCTCAGCGGTTTAGTGTCACCCTTGGCCCAGGGCATGATCCTGGAGACCCGGGATCGAGTCCCGTGTTGGGCTCCCTGCAAGGAGCCTGTTTCTCCCTCTGCCTGTGTCTCTGCCTCTCTCTCTCTCTGTGTCTCTCATGAATAAATAAATAAAATCTTTAAAAAGAAAAAGAATATAAATCCCAGGAAGGCAGGATTTTTTAAGTTTAATGCAGCACAGTGTCTCCAGCATCTAAAAACAGGGCCTGAGACAAAGTAGACAAACAACAAATAAATGTTGGATGGACACACCTAGTTTGAGAGTCCTTTCTCTTAATTCCAGTATAATTAACATATAGTGTTAACTTAATGTCAGGTATACAATATAGTGACTCAACAATTCTATATGTTACTCCGCATCTAAGACTTCTTAATGTGAAGATGTGAACTCTGCAAAACGATATGTAAAAAATATGTAGCGTGCGTGCGTGAGCACTTTCTTCTTTTCAGAAGTGGACCCATAATTTTCATCAAATTCTTGAAACGGCCATACCTCCCAGTTTGCGTGATGATCCTCATTTTTGTCTCTTCAGGATTATTTAATTATTCATTGGACCCCACTTACCCTCTCAAAGTGTCAGGGATTGTATGATAAATTTCATGATCATCTTAGAGTCTCAAAAATATCCATGATCCAAAAAAGGTTTAAAATCTTCTGATCTCTTCAAGCTTTTATGTAGGACTGTATTTAAACTTATGAAAACAGAAATCTAGTTTGTTTGTTTGTTTGTTTCCATAAAATATACATCCACTCCCTTGAAAACACAGGTGAAGGACTTTTATAATTAAAGACCAACAAGCAGATCCTGACAAAACCCACCAATTAACTATCTCACCAAAATGCCATGTTGCCTCATACTATAAATACGAGAAATGGCAATGGGTATAAAAACAAATATATGACACTGCCTTAGTGTGGCAGTGATACTGATGTGATACTGTGTCCCACCTGTTCAGTGAGAAAATAGAGCATTTTGTCTACCCTAACATTTCTTAGAAACACTTGCGCTAAAAAAAATAAAATAAAAAAATAAAAAGAAATACTTGCGCTACAGATTTATTGGTCTAGGAGATATTTATGATAATTAAACTTCAACCATTTTAAGTGTGTTCATGCCTTGTATATAATACAACACAAGAAATATGGAATATTAAATAATTATTCTTTAAAGCAGGATACATGGAAGATATTTCAGTTTGTCCCAAAGCCTTTGCTTTATTTCTAGTACTGTGGATTGGGGAAGATCAACTCGGTTAGGGAATCTGATGGGTATTTTTTTAACTTGTTTTTCTTGTCTTCATTTGCTCCTTTCATAAAAATTTTGGGTTTATTCACTTTCTCTTGGAGAAATTTGATTGTGGCCTTATTCCCTGATCACCAAACCCATCTGCAAATTTAAGTGCAAAAGATGGCCTCTGTTGAGCAAACTGTCTAAAAGACTAAGGAGTTAAGGGACTTTGTATAGCTTTATAAATCTGCCTTCCCCCCCACCCTCCCCCACCCCGCCCCACCAAAATCTTCATTTAGAGGCTTTTTTTTTAACTTATGTTAAATGCAAATTGTTTCTAATCAGCCACTCAAAGCAAGGAATCTGTGTGTGTGTTATGTTTTAGCTGTAAAAAATGCATCTGCTGAGATTATAAATTCTATTTCAAGTTACATTAACAGAGCAAGATACCTCAGGAAGAATTCTGAATGAAACAAACATGTCCCTCACTTCAAGCACATGATTCCTATAACACCCTCTTTTCCTCTTGGTTCCCTCCCCCTCTGATATGATTGTTTTTACCTATCTGTGCCTATAGACACCCTTTACCCCTTCATGGTCAGAATCAATCCACATTCCATATTAGGGCCCCCAGATGTGCATTTGCCCGTTTCAGTGTCCTAAATTCCTCTGGCTATAACTAACCAACCCATGGGACTGAGAAGACACACTATTTTTAAGGAGGAAAAAAAAATACAACAACTCTTCCCAGTGTGAATCTCAAGATGCAGAATTCTGAGTGGGTTAAGCCCACACGTGGCCAAGATAGCTTTGCAATCCTCTGCTACATGATAGTAGCAGGTCTAGAGGTCTCCAAAGTTGACCTGAAGATTGAGGTTTTCATCTGTGCCTCAACAGTCTTCAAAAGCAACTGCTGAAGGAATAGTAACATCACAGGCAGTGGCAAAATGCTTTCAGTTTTGTAAACTGTGGGTGGTGTCTCTGCTCCAGGATGATCTGCAAACCAATAAGCTTATCAGGAATGCATCACCCCCCCCCCCAAAAAAAGGAATGTATCACCCAAACCTGGCCCACACCAGTCCTTCTCTCCTTTTCTCCACACTGACCTTTTCTTTTCTAAATGTGGTAAAATAAATATATATAACATAAAATTTACCATTTTAGCTATTTTTAACTGTACAAGTCTGTGACGCTAAGCACATTCACATTATTTTGCTATCATCACCACCATCCATCCACAGAATATTTTTCATCTTGCAATGATGAAAATTCTGTACCCCATTACAGAGGAATTCTTCCCCTTTCCTACTCTCTCACACTTACCTTCTTAAATTAATTTAAAACTTCTTTTTCTAAACTGGGGGAAGATTGGTGGATAAGAATGTATTCCTAGTATGTATATATTTTCCTACTAAAAATGGCCTTTTAGAATAAGCTTAATCTACCACAGTCTATTACTATCTCAGTCAGGACTATTTTATTTGCCAATGACAGAAACTGAAATCAAATGTTTAAGGAAAGGAACAGATTTTTTCAAAGAGAGAGAACTATGTCAACTGCTCTATGTACCAGTGGAAAGGCAGGATTACATGTGAGGCTCAAAAACAAAATGAATTCAAATATCTTTAAGACCACATAAGACAATCTCCAGCATTTCCAGTTCTGCCTTTGTTTCCCTCCACTCTAATGGATGAAAACACAGGAGTAGGGCAATACTGCTCCCCAGGGGACAGCTGGCATGGCTGGTGACAATTTGGGTTGTCACAACTGGGCAATGCTACTGCAGTCTAATGGGTAGATGCCAAGGAAGCTGTCAAACATCCAAAAATACACAGGACAATCTCCACAACAAACATTTTCTGACTCCAAGTATCAGTAGCATCAAAATTGAGAAACCATGGGATGCCTGGGTGGCTCAGCGGTTGAGCATCTACCTCTGGCTCAGGGTGTGATCCTGGAGTCACAGGATCGAGTCCCACGTCAGGCTCCCTGCATGGAATCTGCTTCTCCCTCTGCCTATGTCGTCCGCCTCTCTCTTTCTGTGTCTCTCATGAATAAATAAATGAAATCTTTAAAAAAAAATTGAGAAACCCTGATCTATTCCTTCCATATGTTCAGTAACATAAAATCTTCAATTTCCAAGCCACTCATCTGGTGGTCTCACCATGAAAAGACTAAAATTTCTCCCTGGTTTCAATTTTTAAAACCGCCCAAGAAGGATTCTAATTAGGCTTATTTGAGCCAATTGTCAATCGACTACAGTCGGGAAGAGAGAGGTCACAGGGAGGTGGGGCTCAGGATGGTCTCTCAAAGCCTCCTTCCTTGTATGGGTGCCATTCTCGGAAAAGGAGAATTGCAATGAGCTGGGTAAATACTTCAAAGTGTGTGTACCACAAAGTAGAACTCTATTGTTGTAACTATATTTTTTAAAGAAGGTCTTAGTGTTTGCTCTTTCTCTAAGATAGAAAAATCTATCACTGGAGTAGTTATCATACTTAGGTGGGGTTTTTTTGTAACCAGCTTAAAGGGTTTAATCATCCAGTTTTGCCCAAAATATAAATTAATTCAAGTAACGAGATATGCAAAACAGAGGGGGGAAAGCATAGATATTTATAAGGTTTACTTTTGAAATTGGCAAAAATAATGAATCTTTATGTCTGCAGTGATAAAGTTGGACTCCTCTCCTCTTAGTATCTCCATCTTCTGTTAGATTGCTTGCAGATCCACTGAAATTAGATGTCAGTGTAAATTATGGTACAGGCAGACTTACTAGCCAAGGCTATGAAGGGTAGACACATAAAAACAAGGTGCTATTGAATGTAATTGCTTCTGATCTTAAAATTCTTAAGTGACAAAATTGATGCTGATGTGGTATTTGCATCAGGTAGTCCCTTTAAATGACACTGACTTAGTTGGGGACATTTTTTTTTTTTCTGAGTGGTTTTATTTTTTTCTTCCTGATTTTTAAGTTCTGGAACAGGAAAGTCAGCAACTTAAAAGTTGGATAGATCTGAAAGGTGAGTAACAGTAGGTAGAGGAAGTAGAGAGCTCCAAATATCTTCCACACCCATGGCCCTGTAAAGTCTGAAGTGAGAAAATGAATCTGAGTGAAGAACATTCGGAGATAATACTTGGAAGGAAGTTAGCACTTTCTTGAACCTTGCTAAATTAGGAATAAAGCCCCATTTGCAAACATTTCCATTCTCGTCTATTTCAATAAGGAGAAAGATGAAAAAGCATGACCCACAGGGTTCCTGGAGGAAGGAGATGCATGGTTTTGTCTGCTCATTTAAATACTTAACAAGCCACAGGGAAAAAAAGAAGACATCCCATTCCACTGCCCATAACATATGTCAGTAAGTCATAAAAATAAATCATACCGTGGATGGCTTGTGAACAGCGCTCAGCCTCCTGCGAGACATTAGCGCTTGTTCTTGAGCCAAAAAAGCAAACAGCCCAACTGTCTATCTAATATTTGTTCTTCCCCTGCCATGAGAAACAGTTTCCAGAAAACAGAGAGGATATTAGTTAATT
The DNA here is from genome assembly GCF_905146905.1 of Nyctereutes procyonoides. Lineage (NCBI taxonomy): Eukaryota > Metazoa > Chordata > Mammalia > Carnivora > Canidae > Nyctereutes > Nyctereutes procyonoides. The sequence goes on from NW_026575051.1 coordinate 61,884,891, forward strand.
CTTACCCTGACTCTATGGCAAAGTTATAATGTTCTCTCTAATCATTTTATCCTATAGAACTTTAAATTAAAGGAGGATATTTCAGTAATATTTTTAGGTTTAGCAAAACCGTAACATCTGAAGGAAATGATAAGAAGCTGCCTTTATACTTTATATGAATCAAATTAATAAATATTGCCTGAAGATGAAGGTCTCTGGGAATCTAATAATGAGTATTGGGCTATTCATTGGATGAAAAAAAAATAGTGAATGAGAACTTTTTCCCTGTTCTATCATACTTGAATTTGACTAAAACTGCAAAGCAATATGTTTTCAAATATTTCCAAAAATTTATCTAACTGGCTGTTTGGGGAAATATTTGTTAAGATGAAGTACAGCTTCAAGGGGATACTCATATCTCATTTTCTAATGAGTCCTATGTAAGAAACTGGAAACCTTAAAGCAGTTGTTTTTCTCCCAAGTTTTCCTTATAGTGCAGCTCAAGTGCAAGGAATTTTGTGTCTGTTCCCACTCAAAATATGATCAATGTTACACATGATAAATTTCACTAAGCCTTTCCAGTCTGATGAGGGGTGGAGATAAGAGGAGCAAAAATGAGGTTAGGCTGGAATGAAATCAAGTTACACTAAAAAAACCCCCACAATATTGTTTGGCTGGAGAGCTCACTCATTACTGCCTGATATGTACACCCTACCTGCCACTCCATCCCATCCCTATTCCCAATTATTCCTGGCAATCTACAGGAAAGGTCCCATATGATGTCCTGACCATCAAGGGGCATCTGATTTTTCTTCCTCCACTGTTCCCACTCTCTTGAGAATATTTTTATGGTCTAGGTAGCCTTGTCTGCTACCTGACATTTCTGATACAGAAGGCACTCCACAGCATCCAAGCCCCACAAAGTATTAAGCCAACAATTGGGTGGAATCTCCAAGGCAATGCTTTACCCCACGCCTCGTCTCAACTGCTGATGCATCATGTGGTATCTGTTGACAATGGGCAATGACTTCTGTGCAAATGTGATACTTTGTACAACTTCCCAAGGCACCAGTAGCATCCCCCACGGATGTTAATGCCTCCAATGCTTGTTCTGCTGGACCTGGAAACTGGCTGCTACTATGGCCTGGTCTTGCCAAGATGACGACTGCATCATTTCTAGGAGGACAGACCAATACTACACTGCAGCTTTGCTATGGTCAGTGCCTGAATACGCAGAACCATGCTGGGTTTTGCCCACAGGTCCAATGACGTCCTCTCTCCTCCACGTGTGGTGCTTTCATATCTATGCCAAAACAGAATTGTTTAGTATTTCAAGAAGTGGTAGGGAAGGCAAGTAGCTGATTGACATCTTACTATGCCTCACCACCAAGCCCTGAGCATTATTATTAGAGCAAACCTTGAGACACTGACCCTCCATTGAAAAATTGATTTTTCCCATGAAGTTCCCTTAATCTCCAATGGGATAAAAGCAAGTTGACTCCTAGTGGTTTCTGTGCCAGACACCATGTCTGAAACCCTGTGGGAAACATAGCTTAGGGCTTTGTCCACAAGACCTGAAGCAAATGCTCCCTGCTGCACCTTAAATTCAATATTTTTAAATTTTAAGATTATATCCTTTTTACTGTACATGTGCAGAAAAACACTAAAAAACTGTAAGACTAAGAAACAATAAAAGAGGAAGAAGAAACCCAACTAAACAAAAGGATAAGTGCAGAACAAAAATTTTCATGAAGGAACAATGGAATCCTGGGCTGCTTGAAACCAAGTGTGTTTAAACCAACAATATTATCATAATCTTCTCCCCATCTCTCTCTCTCTCTCTCTCTCTCTCTCTCTCTCACACACACACACACACGCACATTTGGCTACATTCATCCAACATCATTTCTAAGCATTCCTGCTATTTTCTTATTTTTTTTTTCTTTTTCATTCTGGCTATTTTTGGTACCTTCAATGATAACCAGCTATAACTTTTTTCCTATTTTCCATCCTCTCTCTTTCCCCATTGAAATAATACCTTTCACTTCATTAGTCTCTTTGTAAGGTACAGATACCCTGGTAAACTATTAGGAAATGAGATATAAAATTCCTCAAAGTAACTTCAAAGCCATAAAATAATCACAACAAAGAAATTAAAATTTTATACATCAAAGAATTCAACGTAGTTAATTACTAAAACTGAGAAAAGGAGCTGACATTTTTTTTTTCAGCGGGAAGAGGACCTCTCAATGTGAATATTCTCCTTCATCAAGAATAACTGAACACAGAGCAATTGTGTTTTAAAGGACACAGATGTAAATAGGATGTGCTGTTTGTATTTGTTTCTTCAGCCTGGCTATCCCCCCCACCCAATATATATGCAGAATTAAAGTCTTAAGAGCTTGTGCACACCTCTACTTTCCGTCTCTAAAAATACCTGCCTCCGATGTAGCTGCTTAAATCAGGCATGCATTTTGCTACACAGGATGGCTCAAGCACAACTAAAAGATTATTCAGTGACCTGAGATGGGTGTCCTCTTTCTGCAAGGTATAATACAGTTTCTTCAAACTGATAATTGTCACCAGAAGGAATTCATATTAGAACCTTAATCTTGCTCCAAAATTCTCTTGGTAAAAGCCTATAATTTGTGCAACCTGATGTATCTGTCAGGAACAGATATATTAGCCTCACCTGCTCCCGACACAGAGGACACTTGCCTATTCCACTGTTTTTGTCTCCTGCTTTAATGATTAGTACTATTTCCATCATCTCTCTTCACTCTGCTTCAAACATCCTACTGCTGTCATTTATCTGAGAGCTGAATACTAACAAGAAAATGTGGTTCACGCTGCGCTTGAGCTTCCTTTGGGATTCTCACCACCAAAACTGAATCTTTCTTGTTTCTCTCTTTCTCTCCTCCTTTTTTAAAAATCTTACCACCTCAGTTATATTAAATTTTCCAGCAGAGCTTAGTGATCACAGTTAAGAAACTGATACCAAAAGATAAATAGGCAAAGCACTCCCAGGAGGCCCGATGTCGGAGGACTCCTAAGCCCAATGCCAATTTAACTCCGATAGGAACAGTGGCCCCACTATGGAAAACTGAAACAAGTCCACAGGGTCAAATCCAATCCCAATTACCAACCAGCAACTAAACTAACATTTTTCGTAGAGCAATTTACTGTCTGTCATGGACCTTTGCCAAAGGCCAGACTAAGAAAGACCAAAAAACGTGAAAATATCCCCAATGTTGTTTAATTCAGGTCTGTTTAGCCATCAGTAGTGGATGTATTGTTGCAGAGGAACCAAGGAATAAGGCTTCAAGAAGGGGAAGAGGGAAGAAACGAGAATGGCAGATATAGGGAGAAAAATTGCCCTTTTTAACCAGCTGCCTGAAGAAAGAAACCAGAGAGCTCTCCTAAAACAAAACAAAACAACAAAACAAAACAAAAAAGACAGAAAAAAAAATGATTTCCTGAGACAGGAATGAAAATAAAACTAAACCATAAAAAACCCCAATATTTAAAGAGAATCAACCTGAATTATTTGTTTCTTTAAAATAACATTAATTCAATGGAAAGGGTAACAATCCCAATTTCATATTCTAGTGTACTTTTGCTTACAACTGTAAACATTTTAGGTCACTTTCTCATTTGCTATCACTTCAATCAATCCTTTCATTATCCTAGGAAACAAGATTAACTTCCAACAAGAATGGACAATCGAGACATAAAGAATATATTTGTTAATTTTCTGTCACAAAATAGGACACGAAGTTGGTGCTACAAACAAAGTATTACATTGAACCTTAATAAAAACGGATCTATATTTGAGATCTAAAAAACTATTGAAGGCTGTGCTCTTTCAGGCAGCAAACGTAACGGGAGATAGTGATGGAACCAACAGTGGAGAGAAGGACTGAGTGCCCTCCTTGAAGAGATTAATTCTTCTCACATGGAAATAACCACAGTATCTAAATGTCACTCAATGGTATATAAGCTTCACTGGCCCATAAAAATATCACTTTCCTATGAATGAAAAACAGGATTAAGATCAAAGAATAAAGGCCATATTTTTAGAAGTTGGAGATAAATTATTTAAAAATATGTGAGTTGAATAAGCTGACTCAAAAAAAGAGAGAATAGTACTTCCTTACTCTTTTCTGGAAATGCACATGTGTTTCATTGTGCACTATACATTTTTAAATATTAATTTAATTTCCACACTTTTAGCTACTTAGAATTAGTGAAAATTAGATACTTCATTGATATAATCTCAATCTTTGCTGATTCTCTGGCCTAGCTATCACATTTCAAGTAAATAATATTAAGACTTTCATAAATAATCTTGGGACCTCTGGTAAATGAATGAAATAAAAAAAGTTTCAATTATGGAAGACATTCGTTGATAATATGATTATACATCATAAAGAAGAGCAGCATTGCCAGATGAAAGGCAATGCTTCTGACGTCAGACCTGGCTTGAGTTTTCTCTGCACCACGATCTCTGTTGCATGACCAAGTCAGGGCTCTTTTCTGAGACTGTTTTTCCTACAAAACTGAAATTACAATTCCTACCCATGCAGGATATTTTAAGATTAGGGATAACATGCCAGGTGGCCAACAAAATGCCTGGCAATGAGAAAGACTCGTACAGGATAATAAAGAGTAGTTCTGATCATCATCTTCTTCTTAGGATTGTGTTCTACAAAAAAGTTAAAGCCAAATTCTGATTGCTTGATTTACTGGATCAAATGCAAAATTAGACAGAAGGATGTTGCTTTTATTAACTCTTAGAAGAACAAAGTGATGTTTGGAACACTGTCATCACCACATCATCAATTCAGTGGCATTAAAAATTAGCATTTATCAGCACTTCAAATACACAGGTGCCACCCCTCCAAATCTGTTTTAATAGACAAAGACTCAAATAAATTTAAAGATCTAATAAGCTTCAAGATTCACTGGTTAAAACAGCATATGCTCAGCAATGGTGACTTTATTAAATCAAGGGTTTATTAATTGTTTAGCTATATTCTCAGGGTTTTGTACACCTTCTGTCACATAACAGGTCCTCAATAACTGTTTATTGTTGAATTACACAGGAGCAGGAATTGAAAACCATGAGTATTAGAAACACATAAATCACATTTCATTCCTTCATATTAACTAATTGCTTCATTCTTAGTATTTCATGGGTTCAACAATCAAGAAATATTTACTGACTGCCTATGTGTAAGGCACTGAGCCGGACACTAGAGATAGGGAAGTGAACAAGACGAAGTCTTAAATGAGATAATGCAGACAAATAGAACAGTACCTAGCATATAATAAGCTCTTAGTAAGTGAGAGAGTAGTAGAGAAGTCCATGCCAGTATCCTTCTCTGTCATGCTCTCCCCCCTCCCATTTATACATGGCAAACACATGCCTAAAAAAATTTTAACATCTCACTCCTTTACCCAGAAATTTATAAGAAAAAAAATGAACTTTTGTTGAAGTATCCCTTTGCTTTTATTTTATCTTTTTTATCTCAAGCTGTGGTTTATTCATAAAATAGCCTTCCAGATTAATGAAAAAGCAGTTGCTGTCATCAAAGAATCTCTAAGAATCTTCAAACTTTCTGTAAATTGGCAGCATTCTGCTCAAGCTGTTTAGTTCCCCCAGAAGTGAGTCTTTGAAGATGACAAGGTGTTCATGGAGAAAGCAATAGTTTGCTAAAAAGCCATTACTTTTGTTTTACTCGAGATCTAGTTAAGCCTGATTTGGAAAGAACAAAGCCTAAGTTTCCAAAATCACAGTTGGGCCACTGAAAGATAGACTCCTTCCTACTGAGTGATGGCCAAAGGCACCCCACGCAGCTGCTGAAGGATATCGACGTACACTGTAGATCTCTGTCCCCCATTCGTCTTGTCCTATGCAGCTGAGTAAAGACAAAGCTACTTTGTGGAAAGATCACCAGCCAATACAATGAAAACACAATCCCTTCTCATGAGCATGCCCTGGGAAGCAGTACAGGGTTAAGCGAGAGCTCAGGAGGCAGAAAAACCTGACTCTGAAACTGGGCATCAGCTCTCTATCTATAATAATATTAATAGCTACCATTTATTGTGTGCTTCCAAGTTCCAGACATTGTACTAAGTGCTTTATATTCATTATCTTACTGACATACTAGAAAGACTGCCAGTGTATACCAATGAGTAGAGAGCTGCTTCACCACTTAGCAGCTTTTTGGGGTAAACATTCGTCTGCGCTCTTGCTGTTTCCTTCTACCTGGAGGGATTTCATTAGCTTTGTCCTCCAAGTTTCTCTTCATTGCCTCATTTAACCCTGGGGATGGATGGCATATCTGGTTGGTAGGTTTAGTCAGGAAAAATGAGAATTCAAGGCCAAATGCCTGCCCTTATTTGCTCTTAGTAATGAACCCACCAACAGAGAGCCCATCTTCTCTGCTCTGGCATGCCCTACCCCATAGAGAACACTACTTCCACCAGGAGATGCGTACCTGGGCCAGCAGGACTATGCCTGAGGTTTGTCCTTAGCAAGTTCAATTGTCCACAGAAAGAAGCCACATTCTAATTATGTCAGCTATAAATGGAGTATTTTGATTTTCTACCAGCTGACATCTTGGCTTCCTTCCCAACTGGTTCAGAATTTGAAAAAGAAACAGTGATAATTTAGAGGACATTCTCTATAGTTACACAATCTTGCAGTGTCTCAATTTTCTTGTCTCTAAGATGAGAATAATGGTATTCATTTCATAGACTCATTGTAACCATAAAAGACATAATATCTATAGAGTAAGTAAAAGGCATATAGTAAGTGCTAATAAATATTAGCAATTATGATTAATGATATTGTTGTCATTTTTATTTTTATTATTTCACCAAATGGTCTACCAGATTTACTCTACTCCTGACATTCTACAGATTTCTGTTAATATTAGAGTTACTTTAGGGGGCACCTGGGTGGCTCAGTCAGTTAAGTGTTTGACTCTTGATTTCAGGTCAGGTCATGATCTCAGTGTCATAAGATTGAGCCCCATGTCAGGCTCTGCACTCAGCAGGGAGTCTGCTTGAGATTCTCTCTCTCCCTCTGCCTTTGCTCCTTCCCTCCCTTATGCATGCATGTGCACACATACACTCTCTCTAAAACAAATGAATAAATACATAAATACATAAAGTTATTTTATCTTTGATCAAATCACTTTCTGATACTCAAAAAATGGTAATAACAACAGTATCAGGATCAAAGCATTTACCTGAGAATTATAGATGAGAAAACATGTTTAGTGCTTAGCACAATGTCTGGCATGTAAGTGCTCAATAAATTGATAGTGCTATCTCTACTAATATTATTTTATTAATATTATTTTATTTTTATTATGAATCACCTCATTCTTCTCACTCTCATCCCTGCTGTGCCTATTGTGTAATAGTATTTAATTTAAACTGGTTTCTCATAAGTGACATATGTATTTTTTTCTTATCCCTGTATAGTTATTTTCTTCATGTAAATCCCCTGAATCCACTCTCCATCTAACTTGAATAAAGTATATCATTACCCTTTTCTTCCAGTAAATAAATGAAGAGTGCTTGCTTCAAAGAAAAGACAATAGCGAATCATATATCCTATAGTGTTAGACTTTGGAAGTGCAGCTCATATGCCAACCAGATGCTTTCTATTACATTATGACCACCAACACCCAACAAGTACTGAATAAAGAAAAATATATGAAATATACACAGATATCAAGTATAAAAAAAGGCAAAGTAATTCAGAAAGCAAAGTTTCTTCTCTCATTTCATCAGTATAACTTCTCTAAGGTCTTGACATTTAAAGCATTTTCTAGACTGAGCTTTAACCCAGTGCCAGAGGCAGCTCGGCTTTGCATTTCTTGCTGATAAGTAGAAAGGATGATGAATATTTTCAAATCTCAATATGGTCAGTATGAGCTATAGCACATACACAAACATACAGAAAAGGAAAGTGTGTTTTCTCTGAATTGAATTGAACTAAAAGAAATGTATATTTAGCAGTTCTGCAGAAAGTACACTAAATCTTCAAAACACAGACAGGGAAATAAATATCCTATCAATCCTGACTCTGAAAAAGATTTGAATTCAAGCTGAATGTTTTATTAGGATTTCAACACTATAAACTCATGTTGGTCTTCAATGATACACATTCAATTGGAGATCATGTCATCCCAGTTGATTTTTCCACTTAAAAGTAAGAAATTTTAAGTTAAATGGAAAAATTTATGTTCTCAGTGCAAGAACATTTTCATGGCATCAATCACAGTTTCCATTACTAGAATACTTTGTGAGAGTTCACTTCAAAGAGTTATTTCAAATATACACATATTACCACCTCTAATAAACTCAAACTCTATGACAATATATACTTGAGGAATTTATTCATCATTGCCTGGTAAATTGTGCTGGATTGTAATTATAGAAAGTTCATTCTATTCTAATTATAAGAAATTCTTTAGAAACCAAGTAAAAAAATAACATGACATAAAGCTTAATACCTCCATGTTCAGACATTTTGAAAACAGATTGGTCAATTACATCACCTTTATTTGTTCATTCTTTCCCTGTCATTGCTGCCTCCTCAAAGAAAACAATAGATATATCTGTAACAGTCTACAGAAATAAAGAGACTCTCTTGTAGGCCAGAGGAAAACTATTTGGAAGTAAGCCAAAATTTTTTTCTTTTCCCTCAAATTGATTCTGTCCATGAAATGACCTAAGAACAAATTTTCCCATATTAAAGACTGAATAATATTCCATAAATATCTTGGTGGTATTTTTCCTTAATGTTAAAAAATAATTCTGAAGTTCATTTGGGAGAATAAATAGGTTATAAATATAAGTAATTTAATTATAAATTTTAAAATTTGAGCAATAATGGTACACTTTGCTAAATAGACGTTAACTCTCTTATAAATATACAGTAATTAAAGCCATTAGATATCAAACCAAAGGGAAGATAACACAACATATTATTTATCCTCAAAACATAATATATAAAAAGTTAAACAGCAATACCAGTAAAAATACTGATTCTTTCACTTTGATAAATTAAGGAAAAAATGTTTACATATTTGTCTCACCACAGACATCAAAAAAATTTCACATGACTTGGAAGTTTAAATATATAAAATTAAGCCAGCAAAAAGTAAAAAAGAAGATGTACATGAAGCCTTCTATGCCGACTTCCACTCCTGGCTATGACAGAATAATTAGACAAAGACATGCTCTCCTACCATAAATAGCTTAAAACTTGGCAAAACATTTGAGGTAATTGTCCAAAATTATTAGATGCAAAGGAGGAAAATGTGATATCTAACCAAGGAAAACAAAAACAGTCAATAGAAGCAGAAACAGACTAGTTACCCAGATTCAAGACTACCCACATGTTAGAATTAGCAGCAAAGATGTTAAAACAACTATTATTATGTTCAAAAACATAAAGAGTGAAGTCTCAAAAAAGAAATTTTAAAAAGAACTAAATGAAAATTCTAGAGCTACAATATACAATGTGTGAGATGAAAAATGCAATGGATGGATCAAAAATTAGATTGTAGACTACACCATAAAGGATTAGTGAACACGAAGAAAGATCAACAGAAACTATTCAATCTGAAAACGAAGAAAAAATACTGAAAGAAAAAAGCACATAATTGACTTGTTGATTATGCATCCTAATTTATATATCAAATTTTGACAGGAATATGATGACATTCGTGGCTTTAATTTGCATTTCTCTAATGGCTGATAATGTTGAAATCTTCTCGTGTGCTTGTGATCTGATGTCATCTTTCCACAGATATGTCTTCATGTCATTCACCTATTTTCTATTTAGATTGTTGGTGTTTCACTATTGACTATTGACCGTTCTTGATATATTATAGATGCTAGGGCTTTGTCAGATATGTGATTTGCAAACACTTCCTCCTACTATGCACCTTGTATTTTTATCCTTTTACTAGGATAACATTTGCAGAGCAAAACATTGATTGTGATGAAGCCCCATTTATCAATTTTTCCTTTCATAAACTGTGCTTTTAGTGTCAAGTTTAAGAACTCTTTGCTTGCCCCTAAATACTGAAGATTTTCTTCTATGTTGCCTCGAAAAGTGTTATAACTTTACATTGTACATTTAAGGCCATGATCCATTTGAGTTAGTAATTGTAAAAGGTGTGAGACTTAAGTCAAGGTTTACCTTTTGGCCTATGGGTGTCCAATCATCCCAGCACCAACTGTTCAAAAATCTATCGTTCCTTCATTGTATTGATTACACACATTTGCCAAATACCAATTGGTATTTCTTGTGGGTCAATTTCTGACTCCTCTCTCAATTTATCCAACACCAATATCACACAGTCCTGATTACTATAGCAATATAATGTTAAAGTTAGCAATGTTGATTTCTTCCACTTAATTCTTTTTCAAAATTGTTTCAGCTATTCTAGTCCTTTTGCCTTTCCATACTCATTTTAGAATAATCTTGTCTGTATGTACCAAAACAAATTGCTGGGGTTTTCGTAAGAATTGCATTGAATCTGTATACCAATTTGGGAAGAGGTGACATCTTAACTATATTGAGTTTTCCAATCAAGCCATGAACACAGTTTTCTCTCCATTTATTTAATTCTTTTATTTCTTTTATCAGTGTTTATATTTTTCAACATTTATGTCCTGTACATATTTTGTTAGATTTATACCTATTTCATTTTCCTTGAGCAATTGTAAGTGCTATTGTACTTTTTTTTGTACTTTTTATTTTGCTAGTGTATGGAAATACAATTAATTTGTGTGTTTATTTTGTATCCTTTGACTTTGCTAATTCACTTTTAATTCCTTGGGATTCTCTATATAGACATACATATTATCTACAAATAAGGACAATGTTATTTCTATCTTTGCAATATGTATGTCTTATATTTCCTTTTCTTGCCTTATTGAATTGGCTGGAACTTCTATCATACAATAAATAAAATTAGTGATAGTGGAATCTTATTCTAGACCTTGGAGGGTAAGCATTCAATCTTTCATCAGTAAGTATAATGTTAGCTATAGGTCCTTTGTAGATGCTTTTCATTAAGTTGAGGAAAGTTCCCTCTAGTCCTATTTTTTGGGGGCGGGGGCGGGGGTGGAGAGATGGGGGAATTTTTTTAGTCTTGAGTGTTTAATTTTGTCAATTGCTTTTCCTGAATCAATGATACGACCACGTGATTTTTTTTTCTAGCCTGTTCATGTGATAGATTACATCATTTCATTATTAAATTGATCCAATCTTACAACCCCAGAATAACCCCATTTGGTATTGGTGTATAATTCCTTTATATATTGGTGAATTCTACTTGCTAATATTTTCTTAAGAATTTTTATATTTATACACATGGGGGATATTGGCTAGTTTTCTTCCTTTTTAATTTTTTTGTACTTTATTTACCTGGTTTGGTATCAAGATAATATTACCTACATAAACTTAGTTGGGTGGTATCCTCTATTCTATTTTCTGGAATAGATTCAATAGAATTGATGTTAATTCTTCTTTAAATATTTGATATAACTGTTGAAATCATATGAGCCTTAAAATATCCTTTTTCAGTTTTTTTAATTTCAAATTTAATTTCCTTTATACTCATAGAGATATTCACATTATCTATTTGATATTGGATGAGTTGTGATAGTTTGTGTTTCTCAAGAAATTGGTTAATTTCATCTATCTTGTCAAATTTATGTCTGTAAGGTTGTTTGTAGTATTAGCTTATAAGTGATTTTGATATTCATGAGGTCTGTAGCAATAACTTCGGTTTTACTCCTAATAGTGGTATTTTTTTCCCTTTTTCTTTGACATTCTTGACAGAGCTTCATCAATTTCATTGATCTTTTCAGAGGACCAACTCCATTTTTTTTTGACATTTTCTATTATTTTTCTGTTTTAATAAAAATTTTATTGGGGCAACCTGGGTGGCTCAGCAGTTTAGTGCCACCTTCAGCCCAGGGCCTGATCCTGGAGTCCCGGGATCAAGTCCCACATCAGGCTCCCTGCAGGGAGCCTGCTTCTCCCTCTGCCTGTGTCTCTGGCTCTCTCTCTCTCTCTCTCTCTCTCTTTCTCATGAATAAATACAATCTTTAAAACAATTTATTAATTTCTTCTCTTATATATATTATTTCCTTCCTTATGCTTGCTTTCAGTTTATTTTGCTCTTCTTTTTCTAGGATCCTTAGATATGAAGTATAGATTACTGATTTGAGACAATTCTTCCTTTCTAATATATACATTTAGTGCCATAGATTTCCTTCTCACCACAAATTTAGGTTATGCCTCTCAAATTTTTATATGCCGTATTTTTTAAATATGCTGTTTTTATTTTCATTCAGTTCAATGTATTTTTATTTTCCTTAAGGCTCTCTCTTTGAACCATGATTATTTAGAAGTATATTTTTTAGTTTCTGTTTGGAGACTTCCCTATTATCTTTCTGTTACTGATCTCTAGTTTGATTCTATTGTGGATGGAGAACAAACTATAATTTCAATTCCTTTACATTTGTTGAGGTTTATTTAATATTCTAAGATATTGCCTATCTTGTATATGTTCCATGGGCACCAGAAAAAAAAAATGTGTATTTTGCTGTTGATGATTAAGTCTTGGTTAAGATTTTTGTTGAATTTCTAGATCTTTGCTGAGTTTCTGTCTAGTTCTATAATTTTAAAAGAGCAATACTGAAGTCTCCAACTGTAATTGTTGATTTGTCTACTTGTTTTTTCAGTTCTACCTTTTTTGCTTCATATATCATGTGGCTCTACTATTTGGTGTGTAAATGTTGGGATTGCTATGTTTTCTTGGCAGTTTGGCCCTTTTATCATTGTGTAATGTCCCCTCATCTCTAGCAATTTTGCTTTTTGTTCTTAAGTGTATTTTATCTAATATTAATATAGTCAATTCTGCTTTCCTTGGTTAATGTTTGCGTGATGTACCTTTTTCTATTCTATTACTTTCATTCTCCCTATGTTGTTGTATTTAAAGTTTCTTTGAAACAGTATATATACCTGGGTCAGGATTTCTAATTCAACATCCCCATATGTTTCTTTTAACTGATATACTTACACTATATACACCTAATGTAATAATTGGTATGTTAGAGCTTACATCTGCTATTTTACTTTAGCTTTCTGATGTTCTGTTTTTGTCCCCTTGTTTTCTTTCTCCAGCCTTCCTGTAGGTTATTTAAACATTTTCTAATTTTATTTTGTGTTATCTACAGTGTTTATAAGTGCATTTCTTCATATAGATATTTTATTGGTTGCTCTGGTGTTCCATTTTATATATATAAATATAAATTATAACAAATATATGCATATACATATATAAGATAAAATAAATATATATGCATATATAATTTATCAGGTGTTATCATTGTAACACTGAGTAAAGTACAGAACTTTTATCTCCTCCATTTATAATAAAATCACTTTAAATATTTTATCTACTTACTCTTAAAATCACACCAGTGTTGTAATTTGTGCTTCAGTCATTTAACATAATTAAGAAAACTCAAGATAAGGGGAAAATCTGTTGCATTTTTCCATATGATTGCTTACCATGTCTATTCTTTCTTTCTGATGTTCTAAGATTCTCTTTTATTGTTTCCTTTATGCTTAGAGAAACTCCTTTAGTCATTTTTTAGGGTATATCCACTGGCATCAAGTTTTTTAAGTTTTCCATCACCCAAGAATATCTTGATTTTTTCCTCTTCATTTCTGAAGGATATTCTCGTTTAGTATAGAATTGTGCATTGATAGTGCTTTTTTTTTTTTTTTCAGCCATTGAAATATGTCATGCCACTTCTTTCTGGCCTCTATATTTTCTGATGAGACATCTAATATTATTCTAATTATTTACCCCAATAGGTAAGATGTCAGTTTTCTCTTTCTGGTTGCAAGATTTTTTTCTCTTTCCTTAGTTTTCAGAAGTTTGCTCATGACATATTTTTGTGTTTATTGTGTTTGAGGTTTATTCAGCTTCTTCAACATGCTGGTCTATGTCTTTTGTCGCATTTGCAAAATCCTCAGCTTTTATTCCTTAGAATACTTAGAATACTTTTTCAACCCTATTTTCTTTCACCTTTCCTTCTAAGACTTTAATAATATGAACATTAAACTTTTTGTAATAATAGTTCCACAAGTCCCTGTGTTTCAGACTATGTAATTTCTTTTTTTTTAAGATTTTATTTATTTATTCATGAGAAACACAGGCAGAGACATAGGCAGAGGGAGAAGCAGGCTCCATGCAGAGATCCCAATGTGGGATCCGATCCCAGGGCTGCGGGATCACACCCTGAGCCAAAGGCAGACGTTCAACCGCTGAGCCACCCAGGCATCCCATCAGACTATGTAATTTCTATTGTTCCTATTCTCCAGCTCTCTAATTCTCTCCTCTTCTTTTTTTCAATTCTGCTCTTTAGTCCATATAATGAGGTTTTAATTTTTTTCTTGTTGTATCTTTAAGTTCTCAAAACTCTATTTGGTTCTTTTTCATGTCTTCTTTTTATTTGTTGAGGATCTCTATTTATTTATTCATTTGTTTCAAGCTAGTTCACAATTGCTCACTGAATCATTTTTATGATGTCTACTTAAACTCCTTGTCAGCTAATTCTAACATATCTACCATCAGTGTTGGCATCTATTATATATCATTTCTCATTCTGTTTGAGATCTGATTCTTGGTATAATGAATGGCTTTCTATTAAAATCTTGCCATTATGGGCATTATGTTATGAGACTCTGGATTTTATTTAAATCCCTCATTTTAGATAGCTTCCTCTGTTTCCATGCAAGGTAGCAAAGAGGTTTGCCTCCTTGTTACTGCCAGGTGGGGTTAGAAGTCCTGGTTCACAGACTGGTGGTGTCTATTGACATACAAAAACTTCCTTATTACTGCTGGGATTTCTGGCTCCTCACATGGCCTTCATTAGCAATATAGGGAGGCAGCTGGCAGCCTCATTAATGCTGAGAAGTGAAGTAAGTCTTGACTTTCTAGTAGGATTACTCAGACAACCTATCCAGTAATTAGGATGAGTGGGTACCTCATTACTTCTGGGTGGGGCTCTTCGAGTGGACCCCATGGACATAACAAAGGAAGGGGGAAAAGGTTGACTAATTTCCACTAGTATGGAATGAAAATTCTGGCCCCTTCTGGTCCTTTATGACACCATACCAGCAGGGATGAAGAAGGTAGATTATAATGCCACACTGCACCCCCTGATGAAGTTGTAATCAAAGCTCCTTTCTGGGCTTTTGTTGGAATGAGTGAGAGTAAGGGTCAGACATTTTCCTGTGGTGTTTTCCTGCATTAGAGCAATTATTGTTTAAAATTTTCCTGTCTTGATAAGCTGCCCTTTTCCTAGTCTTCTAGGGAAAGTGTGCTTTTGTTAAGGCTTCCATTGTCTGTGTCCATACAACTTTCTGGGTAGTAGGCTTCTTTGGCTGCAAGTGTTGAATATATGAGGCAAGAAAAAAAACCCCAGGAGGCTCACCACAATGTTGTCTTCTGTATTTGAGGTTCCTGCTCAGTCTACCTTCTACTCTCCTCCTTTCAGAGTCTTATATTTGTTTGTTTTTTATAAAATGCCAGGGTTGTTACTTGTAGTTAATGGGAGAATTATGGCAAACTATATTCCATTTTCTCAGAAATGAAATTCTTTAAAAACAATCTTTTTTTTTTTTTTAGATCTTATTTATTTATTCATGAGAGACACAGAGAGAGAGAGAGAGAGTCAGAGACACAGGCAGAGGGAGAAGCAGGCTTCCTGTGGGGATCCCAATGCAGGACTCCATCCCAGACTCCAGGATCACAACCTGAACCACTGAGTCACCCAGGTGTCCCTAAAACCAATCTTTTTAAATAAAAGCAAAATTAGATGATGTACTACCTGATATCAGCAATATAAAACCACAGTAATCAGGATGGTGAGGTATTTACATGAATGTAGACAATGTATCACTGGAGCAGATTATAGAAACATACTCATACATACACCAAAAATTGACCTTTGCAAAAACACCATGAGAATTCAATGGAGGGGGAAAAAAAATCTTTCAACAAATGGTAAAAGACCACCTGGATAAACATATGATCGATAATGAAACAACCTCTGCTTCGTAACTTCCACAAAAGTAACTCAAGATGGATCATAGATCTAATTATCATAGGTAAAGCTATCTTGTAGAAGAAAATAAAAGAAAAATTCTTACTCAATTTGTGGAAGACCAAGATAGAGACAGAAAGAATATACATCCTCATATAAAAAAATAATAAATTAAGCTTTATAAAATGTAAAAACTAGTCTTCAAAAGTCACCATTAGGAAAATTAAAAGATAAACAAGAAACCAAAAAAAATTCATAAAACATATATCTGACAAATGAGTTGAGGTCAGAATTTTTTAATGACTCCTATAATAAATAATAAAAATAAACAACCCAATTAAAAATGTGTAGGATATTTAAACATACATTTGATTTTTAAAAAAATATAAATGGTGAATAACACATGAAAAGGAATTTAATGCCATTATGCATTATAGAAATGCAAATTAAGACTACAGTGGGAAGCCATATGCCTATACTGGAATGGGTAAATGAGAAAAAAAACCTGACAACAGATGTGCATGAAGATAAAGAACAACTGGAATTCTCAGATATTGCTGATGAGAGTATAAAATGGTTCAACAACATTGGAAAATGACTTGTATGTTTCTTATTACATTATGTATGCACTATGACGCAGCAATTTCACTCTTATTTATCCAAAAGAAATTAAAATACAAACACAAAAAAACAAACACATACACACACAGATTTATGCATAATTTTTATATCAAGGTTACTCACAATAATAAAAAAATGGAAGCAACCCAAATTTCATCAGCAGAAGGTTATATTTTTTTTAATTATTTATTTATGATAGTCATACAGAGAGAGAGAGAGAGGCAGAGACAAGGCAGAGACACAGGCAGAGGGAGAAGCAGGCTCCATGCACCGGGAGCCTGACGTGGGATTCGATCCCGGGTCTCCAGGATCGCGCCCTGGGCCAAAGGCAGGCGCCAAACCGCTGCGCCACCCAGGGATCCCCGAAGGTTATATTTTTAAAAATATAATGTATTTGTATAGTGGAAGGCTATTTATTAATAAAAAACAATTAGCTTTTAATACATTCAACAGTGTAACAACTAGCACAAACATCATGTTAAGCAAAAAACCCCAGACACAAAAAGTTTGTCATTCTACTGTATATAAATTTTATAATTATAAAATAATGTTGTAAAGATTTTTACAATTTGTATAACACCAGTAGAATAAAATCATAAAGGAAAAGACTGACATAGTACATAAATACAAAAAAATTTGGCTCTTTAAAATAATTACATAAATATAATTGAGAGGAGAAAATACTTAGAGCTTACATGACAGATGGTTAAAATTATTAATATTTATTGACTTAACATAAAAGTAAGAAAAACATTTAAGCTCCAATAGATAAGCAGCTAAAAATCATAAATAATTTGCAAAGGAGAACATGCACTTAAATAAATGTGGCTAACCTACACTCTTTTCCAGCTCATTTGTCTTTTGTTTCCAAATCCTAGGACACTATTCTCAGCCATCCTGTAGATGCCAGTGGCCACAGCACACTACTTTCACAAGAAGAAAAATACTTGTCTCTTCTTCTTTTTCCTACCTTTCTGGCTTCTTTCTACCTGGAACAATAAAAACTGAGTCGGTTGCACAGCTGCCACCTTGTGATCATGAAGCAGCAAGAATGAGAGCAAAAGCCAGGAAGCTTGGCAGAGTGAAACATAAAAAAGATCCTGGATTCTAAGGTTATTTCCATGCAGTTGAATCATTTGGTTATGTGAGAAATGTTGTGTGAGAAAAATAATATTCACATTTGTTTAAACTCACAATTACTGAGTTTTCTGTTATTTTGACCAAAGACATTCTCTACCAATACACTAATCAACATTTAAAAAGCATTCAATATCAAATCAATGCAACAAAAATATTTCAAAATATTTCATTCCCGGACATATCAAATGTGCAAATATTTTTTTAACTGAAACTATTGGGTAGCATGGATTAAAATAAGAAAATTTTTAAAATTCACTTCTACAGGGAATGTAAATTTAGACCTCTAATTTTGGAGGTCACCATGAAAATATGTAGAGACCCACAAATGTATAATCTAGTTTATTTTTTATTTATATCTTGAAATTTTATTACATATGCATAATTATTAGTGATTAATGTTTATAACACAGAATTCTATCTGGTTACAGGTGCCATTTAAGAACAATGGCTTATGGAGGCACCTGGGTGGCTTAGTCCCAGTTGAGCCTTCAACTCTTGATCTCAGCTCATGTCTTTTTTTTTTTTTTTTTAAGAATTATTTATTTATTTATGAGAGACACACACACAGAGAGAGAGAGAGGCAGAGACATAAGCAGAGGGAGAAGCAGGCTTCCCACAGGGAGCCAGATGCAGGACTCAATCCCAGGACCTGGGATCACGACATGAGCCAAAGGCAGACACTCAACCACTGGGCCACCCAGGGGTCCCTCAGCTCAGATCTTGATCTCATGGTCATGAATTCAATCCTGCATTGGGCTCCACACTGGGCATGGAACCTATAAAAAAAGAAGGAAAGAGAAGGAGAAGAAGAAGGAGGAGGAGAAAGAGGAAAGATGCCTTATGTTTTTCTCCTCTTTTTTTTTCATTTCTCCAAAAGATTTATTTTATTTTGGAAGGAATGGATTTTGAGGAGACAAAACATGGAGCAGAGAAGTATGAAATAGCAAGTAAGTACAAACGTAAGTGGCTTTGCTAATTGTTTTATAGCCACAACAAATTAGTACAGAGAATGCCCACTACAAAACACAATTAAGAAAGAATGTCATCTACATCCCTGTGAACTAAGGATTCTGGGAAGCACAGTTCCTAAAAAAACATTCTAGGAAATGCAGTTCCCAGAGTGCAGAATAAAGCATTTAATGAGAAAAGCCAATCAATCCCATACAGAAACAGCTAAGTGAACTGTGGGTACAACTGCAATTCAGAAGGGCATGTTTAGATAGATCCCTAATATCCTGAAATACCCTTCAAAATGTGGCACCACAGTTGAAGCAAATAGAATATTCTATTACCTCTTCGGAAGTTGGGAAGTGAAAGGTTCTACCACAACAGAAACCTATTTAATGTTGCCTAACCCTTGTTAGCCTAAACTCAACTGACACTAAGAATATACATTAGGGGGAGGCCTGGGTAGCTCAGTGGTTGAGCGTCTGCCTTCGGCTCAGGGCCTGATCCTGGAGACCCGGGATCGAGTGCCAGGTTGGGCTCCCTGCATGGAGCCTGCTTCTCCCTCTGCCTGTGTCTCTGCCTCTCTCTATGTGTGTCTCTCATAAATAAATAAAAAATCTTAAAAAAAAAAGAATATACATTAGGGAGTAGTAATGTGTTACATAAATATTAAATTATTTACAGAATTTTTAACAATATGGGACATGTGTTATAAAATATGTACAAAATAGGAATTTACAAGACACAAGATAAATATGCAAATAGAACATTTTTCTCCCCAGCCCTAGATTATTAATTTCCACATCTCCTGGAATTTACACACTCCTCCATGGAAAAAATGGCTTTTATTAAAAGTGATCATTTAAAGTATGCAACTCCCCCCACCACCATCAGTACAACGTAAACTTCATAAGAAAGAGACATTGTCTATCTTATTCACGGGTTTCTGTCTAGTGCCTAGAAAAGTTCTTAGCTAATATTAAATAAATTGTTGAACAAATGAGCGAATTTATGTATGCGAGTTGGAATGAATGAATGAATGAATGGAATTGTTATGATAGAACTCCTGTAATCTCATAGGAAAGATACCAAATAGGACAGTGAAATCTGCTTTGGAGAGATGTTTCTGGGCCCAGAGTAAATAGTAAATAACCATCGACTAGACAAAGGAAAGAATAAATGACTATGAGGAAGAGAGAGTTACCTGGGGAGAGATTTGGGATGATTGTGGGTTGCAGAGAAATCAATGTGAATAAAGAATGGGCTGTGTGGTGAAGTTAGCAATAGTGAAGTTGAAAGGACAAAGTTTCATAAGAAATGATCTTATGTGTCATGATAAGGAGTTGAGATTTTTACATTTTACAATTTAGAAAAGTTCTCTTGGTGGGAGTGTCTAAAATGAAAGACAAAACTGGGAGCAGAAGAGCTAATAACTGCATTGAACTGGGTGAGAAATAAACAAGGAAGGACTTAAGGTATTGGCAGTATGAATAGAAAAAGGAGGAGGGGTCTGGAGACAGAATAAGGCAAAAATGACAGCCATTTCATCACAAGTTGAATATAAAAAATTAGGAAATGACTAAAAGCCTTAGTACACAGCAGTGTCATACAATAAGAAGGAGATAATAATTGTTATAACTGAACATGTGAATTTTGGCTTCCGTTCCTTGAGTGCCTATTACAGAAGCAAGTATGAGGCCTGAGAACTGCCTCTTCGTTTTCTCATGCCCAGGTTAGCTATCAATGACCAATCACAAGTCCCTTTCCTGATGAGCTTGGAGATTGTTTAATAATCCTTCCTAGGAGAGCACTCCAATAATCACTATCAATCAGACTCAACATGTCTAAAAAAAAAAAAAAAAAAAAAGATTCAACAAGCCTTAATCTCCTTATATTTCCAACACTCAAATAAAACCTTTGGGTATATAACCTTTATTAATCCTTGCAACATAGTTCATGAGTACTATTGTGTTCATTTTACAAATGAGGAAACTGATGATCAGTGTAGTAAGTACAGAAGCAAGAAAATCACCGCAAGTGTCTCAGTCTTTATAGTTTACACACTCACAGTCCTCCCCTTAAAACCGACTTTGCAAGGTTCCACACCTACTCTTGGAATGAAGCAGATGGCAGTCTATACAACAAAGCCTTCCCAATATCTAGGTATTTCTGGGACATCCAGTAAAGATTTCTGGTAGACATTCTGACATATAGGTCTGTGGTTCAGGAACACTGCATGAGCTCCAAAGCTAGACCTGGGAGTCATGAGAAGGCAGGTGGTGGTTGAAGCTATAGGTGTAGATGCAATCACCAAGAGACAACTAGTGAGGGAGAAGAAGGGAGAGGAGAGGAGACAGGAGAGCAGAGTGAGGAGTGGGATGCGGACATGGACCCATTTAACTGAGGGAATTCGAGGACTTGTCAGAGCTGCTGGGAAGAGTTGCTCTTTTCCATTGTTTGGATAAGAGAGGTCACTATGTGGAGCCTGGGCCTGAGAATAATGACCTGGAAAGTAGACCAAGGGTATGAAGAGATTCAGTTGCTACATCTATACCTAACCTTGGGTTCTTCAAGTATGTGAACCAATAACTTCTGGTTTTTTATCTAAGCAAATTGTATTGGGATTTGAAGATTTTGACCCTTTCTCACCAAGATGTTGAAAATATCAGATGATAAAACCAATGAAAAAGAAAGGATAACAATTTCTGTCATAAAAGTTTCCACCATCATTAGTAAGCACTTCTTCAGTGACCTCTAAAGTTGTGAATTCCAGGCTTTCTGCCCACTGTAAGGCCTTCTTAAATGGCCCATACAAGAACAACACGGGTACCATTTTTCTTCCCTAAGTGGATCATGCGCCATCTAGCTGGAGGGTGTTGAAGATGTTATCAGACCATGAACAACCCAAGGAAAGGGTCCACAGTTTAAGCATTTTATTCATGTTATTATTGACTATATTGACAGTCTCCAGCACATTGAAGAAGTAACACACATGCTTGTACAATGAAGGTGATGCCAAAAGTTGTTCCTTATGTGGTGAAACATCATCCATTTAAGGTTACATTTCCAGGCTCCAAAGAAAAGCCCTGACACTTTTGCAGACAGACCTCCTAATGTTTCACATGGATGTGACTGATACCAACGTTTTCATATATTACACTTATGGTGTTTGACATAACTGCATAAAGAAGCCATTATAGAAACTAGAATTAAGGATTTGAAACATCCCTCATATCTCAATGTCTAAGCTGAAACTGTGATGCATCTTGTTGGAAAGACGGGAATTTTTTTTTTTTATAAAATGGTTGTTTTACTATGCATGATGGATGCCATGGAGTTGCAATTTTCTAGTCTTGCCGGGCTCGGTGATTTCCTTTTGCTCTTTTACATCGCTGCCGAGACGTGTGCTACAGTCTTCTATGATACACAGCTTGCCAGGTATAGCTGACTTAATTTTGCTAAAATCTCAGATTCGTTCTTTTCTCTCATTGGTATTCATTATAATGAAGACCTATGGTCTGTGTTAATTTTCAATTCCCAAGGTAGAGTTTCTCAGTGTTATGAGGTGAACCTAATTCCTAGGTTGGCCATTAAACACCTGTGCTTAAACCATGGGCTTCTTGCCTCTCCTCTTTGAAATCATTTCTGGATTAGCACTGCCTTCTGAATATCCTGAATTTTATGTGATATGTAACCTCATGATCTCAACCTTTATTGACCAAACCGGCAAACTTTGGCACTAAGGATGAGTGAGGCTGAGTGATAATAGATTTTATTCTTTTTTGGTGACATGAAACTAAATGCAGCCACGCTCTCTAGGAAACACCATTTGATCAAGAAGGCAAAAGCATTCTAATCTTTCCTCACAATGCCCTTCAGAAACATTAGCGTGTGTGCGTGCATATGCTGTTATCTTTTGAAACTAATAAAAATCAGTCACTGAGGAAATGTAGTAACATCCATTAAAGGCAGAGCTGTTCACAGTCTGTGATGCTCACCACATGCAAAGATGTACAGTGAGGAAAAACTTACCAGGTGGAACCCATGGACTATATAATCTTCTTCACAAAAGCCGGAAAAAAACAGTTTTTGTACAATGTGACATTTCACAGAACACATTCAAGTTAGTGCCCTCATGAGGGGAGAAGCCCATAAACCAAAAGTTTCAAGCAGAAAATGATCCTGGAAAGGACAGAGAATAGTAACTACATTCCACTGGATGCAGTAATGCTTCTTCCAATATGAAATTACCAGCCGTCTTATTGAAGAATAATCCAAGGGAGAAGTAAATTTTATTAAATCAAGGAAATAGAAATGACTTTATACTTTTCCAATAAAATACGAATCATTAAAAAAATCCATGAAGTTATTAGTGTCTTTATCTGAATATTAGATACTAAGAAAATCAGAGGGAATTGTATTTTAAAAATAAATTTCACTTTTCTCGAAAGTTCACATGGTGCAAATGAAGTCTGGGGTTTTATCTTCTTACCTGTTTTCTACAGTGACTAGCACACAATGCGCTGCACGTAATAAATGGTACATGCAGATGTAACGATAATTGATTAAAAACCTCAGTTCAGAGGTCAGTTTGGCCATCAAGTTCCTGCTTCACTCCACCTTCCTCACTTCCAAGATTCCACAGGATAGCCCTAGCTTCTCCTGTGTTCTAGAACTCTGTCTTAGACAAAGATTCTACTTTCTTCATCCTTACATTTCTGCAATATTTTACATACTACGGGTGCAGACTCAGTATGTAGAGACAGGATAAAAACACCGAACAAATAACCATAGTCTCCGCCCATTTATATTTAAGTATCAATTTCCATTTTCTCAAGATTAATACTCCCAATCCGTCTCTGGAAGAGGGAAATAAGTTCAAAGAGAAAAAGGTACAGACTAACGAAAACACTAGAGCAGGACCTGCTACAGGCATCATCACTACGTGCTATCCAGCAATATTATTTTATAGGTCAATCAACTGAAGGTCAGATTAATTAAGTAGCTGGTCCTAAGCCACCTGATGGCAGCATCACAACTGAAACCTAGTGCTCTGATGGTTATGTTGGAGCACTTTTCACCCTACTCTGCTGATGCTGAAAATGTAAATCTTATCAGGACTTAGAATGTGTATTGTCTTGCATTTTGTATCACTTGCCTGCTACCCACATTTGATTCCTTGTAAGTGCTCTATGTGTTCTTTTGCCAAACTCTCTACCTAGAAAATACATACCCATACATTTCCTAGAAATAGGAAAAAAAGAAGAAAAGAAAAAACAAATGAATGAGATGGAAATGAATGTTGTCCTGTAAGTTCTTCTTGCTATGCCTTTAAAATGTTGTGTTTTTTTTTTTATGCTTTCCATAAGAATATGTACGCCTTATCTCCCTCAATTAGTTGAAAAACAGGAGCAGTGTCATATACTTGTTTCTGTCACTGTATCAGCTGGCACTGGCACTGAGTAGGTCTCCAGGACTATTCTATGCACTGAGGGTCATAAATGAATGTCATAGCAGGCAAATTCAGTACGTACTGAACACATTAGTTAAGGCAGGAGTTAAAAATGAGTAAAGCTCAACTGTAAGGAAACTACCTAATATTTGGCCATCAGAAAAATCTAAGAATCTTAAAATCGGAAATATTTAATTTCAAAAGTATTTAAGGAGGTTTTGCGCCTTTGAATTTGGGTTATTTTTCTTTTCAAGAAAAAAATCAAGTACATATAACAAGGAGCAGAAGATAAGTTAGTATAGTCTCTTTGAGTGCTAAGAGTCTCTAAAGCATTTAACCCTGCTATGTTGAGGCAAAAAAAAAAAAAAAAAGCAATAATTATCACTAATTCTATTCACTGGATCAACCAATCTGCTGGTTGACCAAACAAGGTCTTACACGGCTGTGCTATGAACAACTGGCAGAAAGTAATCTCTCAATAAATATTAACCATAATTATAAGAAACTGGTTGTGAACAAGACAGACACAGTCTTAGACCTCAAAGATCTTAAATGATGCTTGTTCATATTTAACTAATTTTAACTTGGAGATTCAAGATTAAACCCAATGTTTAATTAAACCCAATTACTATTTACTTTATGTTTAAACCTAAGAAGAATACAAAAGAAATAAGAAAACCAAAGCAGGTGGCTTAAAATTTAATTAAAAATAAAAAAAAATATTTGGAATCAGTTTCTGATCTCTGAGTTAATTCTCAATTTTTAAAAATGATCCAAACCTTTGACAACCTCTAAATTGCATCTGGGGATGGGGGGAGTCAGTCTTGTCACCAGTGCAAAGAATAATATTGCTAGCCTTACAAATCCTATAAAAATTGTAAGTGTGAAATTCTTGCAATGATATAAGCCTAAAACTTCACACACACACACACACACACACACACACACATAAAATATACGGAGGACCCTGACTAGGGTTGTTTCTATAAGATATCGAAATGATTGGTAATTTTGGTGTATTCATTGGCAAAATATACCCTAAAAAAACTTATTTAAAATAAAAGACTTTAATTATAGAAACGTTTAAGTTATATAAAATGTATAAATTTCTTATAAACATTTGCCCTCATAATTGGTTCTTTTCACAATTGTATTCAATTTTTTAAAAACCTGATGTGGGCTAAGGCAGCAAAGAAATACCAAAATCGTACAGATTTGGTGGTGGTCCACGTGGTTTTCCTTTTCTTTAATTTCCTTTAAAAGGCAGTTCTGCAATAAATAAAGTGAGCAAATAAAAATGTCTCGTTTTAGTTTCAATTTTCAAATTCACTTTTTGAAAAAACAATTTATAGCCAATTTTTCAAAATCAGATCACTCATCTTCCAAAGCAAACCACTTCTCTAGACAATCTAAAACCTAGCAATTTTGCCACTTTCACTATCAGCAAGGGCTTCTACAGAAATGCTGTCAATGTTTGCTGGGCCTATCTTTTTCCTTAAGTTTATGAAGTTGCTCAAACAACAGAATATTATAATTTATGGGTGAGTGTTCTATAGGGTTTAGTGTGTATAAACCACAGCAGAGAGACCACCATTTAGCATTCTAAACTCCTAATTTCCTCTTTCAGCATAAGTGGACACATTTTTCTCCTATATTAATGAACTTTTAAAGTACCAATATGGCAACACCAGGTGGTGTGGTGAGCTGTAGATATTCGCCCCTCAGAGCACGCCTTTACTTACAGACGTGATGATTGCCAGACCCCTCATGCCTTCCTGCTTACATACATGCTGACGGCCACAACCACAAACATTTGTAAGACATGAACAGCATACAGAATTTATGTGTTTTGCCCATTTATCAATTATACAAGTCACTAACACTGTTGGCAAAGGTGTATACACTTTTCCTCTGTCATCATAATTACAAAGTTTTAGTATGTGGTTTTGTGTTGCGACACATCGATCAAAGTCCATTTTTTGACATGTGTAGCAGAGGCAATATGTTCCACATAGGTTATTTCTGGAATTGTATTACTTACTGTAATAGAATCACATTATGTAGCTCTATTGTAGCAACTTTCCCTCCCTACCGCTGCCTGAGCGGTGTCCACTTTAAACTCTCTCAAGCATGCACAAGAGGGGGTGATGGGGTAGAAAAGAGAATTTTTTTTTTTAGGAATTATATTTTATTGGTTAATATGCACAAATAAAGTTTTGTTTTCTAGATTTGGTTTAAATATTGATATCTCAATCATCTAAACTTCTTAGTATATTTAGAATATATACATCATAGAGTTGACTTTTAGAAGACCAAGACAATGTGTGTATTTCCTTTCATGGTTTACTTAAAAACAACTTGTGGGCAATATCAAATATTTATTAAGGGAAATGAATGACTTCCTGTCATTCATTGCTCTATAAAACAGGTTTTGGGCAGGAGACAGTCCTCGGGAAGAGAGAAAAAACTTCCTTAAAAAAGGAAGGATAGGGACGCCTAGGTGGCTCAGTGTTTGAGCCTCTCTGCCTTTGGTTCAGGTCATGATCCTGGGGTCCGGGAACCAAGTCCCATATCAGGCTTCCTGCATGGAGCCTGCTTCTCTCTCTGCCTATGTCTCTGTCTCTCTCTCTGTGCATCTCTCATGAATAAATAAATAAAAATCTTTTTTTTTCTTAAAGAAAAAGGAAGGACAGAAAGTTGAAACAATTTCTTTCCTGTTCTTAATTCCACATTGAATTTGCACAAGTGTTTCAAGGGCAAAATGAGAGCTGAAAATGGAAACTGACAAAATCATAAAATAAGTTGGTTGAAATTTGACAGAAAAATTAGAGTACCCTTAAGTGATGCTAAAGAAAGCAATGTGTATATTGCACATGAAGCATAATAAGAGGAAAGGCCTTCTTTAATTGCAAGGAGGAAAAAAAAATCTAACTATTGGCAAATTTAATTTTCTTCCCAGAATTTAACTAACTGCCTGAGATCTGACATGCTACATCAGTGCATTATGAAAATCAGTCACAATTACTGTCAAATGCACAATGTTCTCCTCCAAAAAGCTTCCGAATTAGATCTATTTCAAAATAAAGCAAGGAAACTGACCTAGCACATGTTTATATAAAGGGATATATTGTTTGAGATCAATCTTTTACCATCATATCCTTCAAGGTGGGGAACTGAATGAGTAAATTCATTCATTTCTAATCAGCTTCAACACAAATGGAAATCCCAAAATTATAAGAAATGTTAGAGCAATACGAAAACTAACATATGCATTTTCACCTCTGTCAGATGGTTAAAATTATAATAATTTTTTCTAACAAAAATGCAATTGAATGTTGTCCTTTTAAGTGCTTTTAATATTAATTTTAATAGATTAAAATCATATGTATACATGTATATATTCAAAATGATCCATAATAAATGGGATAAACAGATGAGATAGATAAGGGGGGGGAGAAGGATAGACAAATTGGGTTTCTCAAGGCAAAAATGACTGCAACTTAATTGCAAATGATGGAATTAAGATCAAGTCAGCAGGCAAAGTACCTATGCAGATGCACAGGTAATTTTCACATTTTCTTCTAAAATAAAATCAAATTAATCACTGACTTGTGTGCTTTTTCTAAAGTCTAAATGAAACTAATGGATTTTATTACATATATTCCCAACTTTTCTGTCTATAATTAAAAGTTTCCAAAGACACTTGTTACTTCCTTGGGGAATGAGCCAGAGGTCCATTCCCTAACTAGAATGTTTCATCTACCAGGAGGAATGTGAACAGATACAATCACTAAAACATTATAATGAAAAATTAGAACACTCATTATTCATATTAATAGAATCACCAGTTCATAGATGACTTTCAAATCCATTATCATAGCATCTGAAGAGTTCATGATTCCAGGGAGGAAGCCAAATCTTAAAAATATACATCCTGGAGAGTGCTTGACAGTACAACCTTTGTGAAATGATAGAAGGAGGAATTACAATCACTTTTTCAGAATGTCATGGTTCAAAAGAAAGGTGACAGTGGAATAGATTACTCTAAAGACTTGGAAGGTGACATTAACTCTCTCACATGTATATCAGTTCATCAGAGAGCAAAAGGCATCCCTATCCAAAAACAGCTGCAGAGACCTTTGTATAATGAATTAATGGGTCAGCCCATTTCCAATGGTTTCTCCATCATATCACAAAGATTTGCATTAATTAGGACCTTTATTTGTAGAATGATCCAAGAATCTAAGAAGTAAACACACACACACACACAGACACAACTCCCTGAGCAAAGTGCTACTGCCATAAACATGTCTGCTCTTGTGTTGTCTCATATTTTCTTTTAAGTCAGTATGTTTATGCTAATTTATGAAGTCTTAGAGGACTGGAATCTCTTCTATATATGTCTGTTTGTAAAGCATCAACATAACATCACAAGTTTTAGTATCTAGCAAATGAATTTTGATGGTGATGGTGATGGTGACTTTTAAAAAAAAGTTTCTTAACTCACCCGGTCTGGTTAAGAAGTTCCGAATCTGTGTTCCCACAATGCCCAGTGAATATATCAGTCACTGCTCCTATAAAAGTCTTATTTACTGGTATGTCTGCCTCTCTTTCTGAATTTTTGACTACCATGAAGGCACAAATTATATCTTACTTATTTCAGGTTCTCCAACCCCTAGTGTGTAGCCCATCATTTGTACTTAATGTATGTTGACTTAATTAGTTGTTGATTCCATGTGCCCCTCCCATGATGTTGCCTCCCCTAATATCTATCTACTGCTAGCTTTTAATAAGAGAAATTAAGATGAATTCACACAGATGCTTGAGTTTTGTGGATCATCCTCTGCGTTAGAAATATAAGGTGAAATATGGTTCTCCTGTGAGGGCAGGAGCAGTTAAAAGCAGTAATGGAAGAAGAAAAGTCCTTGGATCACCATCAAGGTATTTACTGTGTAACTGTAAGCTACCACATGATTCAAAAAAAAAAAAAAAGTCACCCTTCAGATGTAAGCTCTACAGCCAGCCACTAATGACACCTACAGAGATACAAAGGGTCAGGCATATTATTTTTCTACCTTCTTTTTTCCTTATCTTGAACTTTGGTCCATCGTCTGATCCCCAACCATTGATGGAACAGTGGAGCTGATGATTACATCTATACTTTAAAATTCACTACAGCTTTTTTCTAGAGGACACAGGTGAGGACTACTGGTAAAGGGAGAGAGAACATCCACATATAATTTTGATATAGTCATTGACAAGGTTAGTGGCCTTGTTGCCTCTTTTCATAAAAGATCCTAGAAGAAAGGACTGTGGATAGGAGTTTTATTTATAATTAAGTATACAGATGTGCCCTATATATGTGCCCTATATACATAGCTAAAGTTCTTCGATCTCTATCTGATTAGAATATAAAAGTTGTAGCTTCATAGAATAAGAGTAATTTGGGGAGATTTTTATGATTTCCCATATCCCTAATATAGTACCCTAGCTTCTACATATCCTAAGCCCTGAATGCCTGAGTTAATAAACACTCCTGGATGTTTTCATCTATTATTACCTCATACTCTACTGATACAGACACAGGACTGTTGTTTACAATTTGGAAACTTTGGCAAAGAAATGTGAAAGAACTCCTCCCAGCTTGAGTGACCCCTTTGTTACACTGCCTAACTGCAGACCATGAAATACATGGACGGATGGAATTTAAAGTTTCTTATCCTGGATTGGTTTCAGCAGATCCAGGAATGCACTGAAGTTTATACTAAATCTTGCCCCTATGTTGTAGTCTTTTTTCCAGCTAAAAAAAAATTCTGTTTTATTAGATCTGAAAAAGAACCAAGGGAAAAAAAAAACAATTAAGAACCAAGAGAAGTACATCATAAAGGAGATTCTTCATTCATTCCTACAGTCAAATGTTTTCTAAGGATTCTTCCCATTAAAATATCTCTTTTATGCCAAGGGGAATACATGGCAAATAGGTCAGCTACAACTTCCCCAGAGGTTTGCTCTCTAGTAGGAAGAAAAAGAATACACAAAAATGATCACAAACAAGACAACAAATAGGTTTTATATGAGTGATAAAATGTCCCATGAAACTTCAGAAAAGGGACATCCCTTCATTTGAGTACTTCAAGAGCAAAGTGGCATTCAAGCCTGGCCTCGGCATAGTATAACATTTCTATGCACAGAGAGACAAGAATGAGGAAGATGGAGATGAGCGGCATTCATGTTCTAAGAATGAAATCTTCAAAGCAGGGAGATTGGAAAGAAATAATTTTGATGGTAGGGCAGGTCTATTTTTAACTCTTTGAGGAACCTCCACACAGTTTTCCAGAGTGGCTGCACCAGTTCACATTCCCACCAACAGTGTAAGAGGGTTCCCTTTTCTCCGCATCCTCTCCAACATTTGTGGTTTCCTGCCTTGTTAATTTTCCCCATTCTCACTGGTGTGAGGTGGTATCTCATTGTGGTTTTGATTTGTATTTCCCTGATGGCCAGTGATGCAGAGCATTTTCTCATGTGCGTGTTGGCCATGTCTGAGTCTTCCTCTGTGAGATTTCTGTTCATGTCTTTTGCCCATTTCATGATTGGATTGTTTGTTTCTTTGAAAATTAAAAGGATGTTGGAAAAAATTAACTTGACCATAGCTTTTGTGGCATGACCATAGAGGATAAGTTTGGAAATATGGATGATAGCTTTGAATATAAAGGGGAAATTTTGGACTGTAATATGTGAAATAAAAGAAGTCATGAAAGGTCTCAGGGCCAGAAAGTGGCATTACCAAGGCAATATTTCAGAAAGAACAACCATCATCAAGTATGCAGAATGCACTGTTCAAAGGAAGAAGATCTAGAGGAAAAAAAGATCAGTTCAAGGCTGGGGCAATACCAAAATAAATTATTGCTGCTCATACCACTGAAAGAAGGGAAGAATAAGGGAGGATTTGTGACCAAAATATCACCTGGACTGTATCATTGATTGATTGATTGATTGATTGATTGAGTCTCTGTCCATAAAATGGAAATAGCAGTGAGTAGCTACTTAATAGTTTAAGTATTTAAATGATATAGTCAATGTAAAAACTTAGAACATTGTCTAGCACATAATAATAATACAATAAGCATTCATGATTGTTGTCATTCAATATAAGAAAGTTAGGGAAATCAAATCCTACTGAAATTAGGGCCCAGTTACCTGACATACTCGTAAAAGCATTAAAAAAGTTGGAGAGGGGGATCCCTGGGTAGCTCAGCGGTTTAGCATCTGCCTTTGGCCCAGCGTGTGATCCTGGAGTCCCAGGATCGAGTCCCACATCGGGCTCCCTGCATGGAGACTGCTTCTCCCCCTGCCTGTGTCTCTGCCTCTCTTTCTTTCCCTCTGTGTCTCTCATGAATAAATAAATAAAATCTTAAAAAGAAATAAAATAAAATAAATTAAAAAGTTGGAGAGGCCAAATGGAAAAGGAAGTTTAGGGTAAAGGGAAGGGATATAGATGTGCAAGCTATGAGACTGGCTGCAGAAATATGGGGTTGGGGTGGAAATAATCAGTGGACAAATAGAAGTAAGGTACTTACTGCATGATAGGTTCAGCCAAAAGGCTCAGATTTCAGAATCGCCCACCTACAATGATAGCAAGCTGTGGGAGTGGCTGCAATTTCCAGAGAGAATGGAAAGTGAAGAGATACAATGAAAGGTCAGAATCTTTCAGAGGGCCCAAGTTTAGGGGACACAAAAGGAGGAGCCTGCAGACAGGTAAAGAGAGCACTTAGAAAGGAAGGAGAACCAGAATAATTTTGCTTTCAGAAAGCCATAGAGGTGGAATTCATTTGGTTGAAAGTTAAGGAAATACTTCCCAGACTTCTGGGCAGGTGAAAGAAAAAGTTGATGAATGTAATGAGGCAGAGGTGACCAAATACAGTGCTTCTTCAGGATTCTGGCAGCGAGGGAAGAAGAGGTCAGATTGGATCTGGAGCAAATGGGGTGGTTTAAGGATGGGAAAATGTGAAGCCAAGTTTCATGTGAGACAGGGTTCAGGTTTAAAAACAAAAAGCCTCACAAACAGACAAGCACAGGCAGCAAGCCCAAGAGGTTAGCCTAACACAGAATCCGAAGAGATATTTTACAGAAAAACTGAAGCAAAGTGGAAGCAATGCAGTTTAATGGTTTAATCACTCAGCTCTAAAGCCAGACAGGGTTGCCTCATAGTTGAGCCCTGTAACATCAAGGAAGTTCTATACATCTGCTGGTCCTAACTCATCATAGGTAAAATAATACAACCTACTGCACAGCGTTGTTGTGGCAAGAGACAGATGAGATAAAAGGGAGATAATACAAAGTGAAGCACTCAGTGCAGTAGCTGGCACATAATAAATGCCAAAAAAAATGTTAGCAATTGTGATTAACAGTGGGTAAGGAGTTCTCCAATAGGCTAGACACAATACTTGCAGCTGCTATTCAGTAGAAACCCGAAGCTAAGACCAAGAGAATCTACCTTGAAAATTAGATTCCCCAGTTTGTTTGAGAAAGATCTTGAATATCAATGTGACATGTGGCCATTGTCCTTTAGGATATGTAAGGCCATTTATATTGTTTTATCAAGATAAGGACATGATTAAAATATATTTAAGAGTTAATCTCAAAGTGGTATTCAGGATGGTCTGGACATAAGAACGCTTGTTAAATTCATTTCCCATCAGTAATTTAAAAAAGAGTGTGGTGTGGTTGTTTCAGTTGGACATTTGCTCCTATTCACTCCCCATGGACTCTCCCTGTATTGCTATGTGTCACTGTGACCCCTTCCACTGGGTATATATTAAAGTTTTTTTAATATATTCTAATGATTTCCAGACTGAATGTGGAACAGGAGAATAGAATCTTTAATTCTGTTTATGATAAAATTTAAAAAAGCTAAATACCCCTTCCACTGGGTATATATTAAAGTTTTTTTTATATATTCTAATGATTTCCAGCCTGAATGTGGAACAGGAGAATAGAATCTTTAATTCTGTGTATGATAAAATTTAAAAAAGCTAAATTGTTGAATCGTACAAAATGAAATAATGACCGTAGATCTTATAATTATCACATACATGTCCACTTTACTTAACTCTATCATATTTTAAGCCAGTTTATTATGCATAAAGGGTTGGAACAAAACATGTGTAAAACATCATTGGTTTCCAGAAATGACAAGTATGCCCTCCAAGTGAAAGCCAAGCCTGCGACCTCCTGCCTTCCCTTCTCTGCATGTCTAGAGGCTCACCACGTGCTAGAAATACCACAAGCCAGTCTCACACTTGCTAAAAATAATTTCTATTCTTCTATGTCTGCTCAGGCATGATGCTCTGAACTAAAGCACAACGCATAGCAGCTTCAATTAACAAATATAACTACAATAGCCTTCAATTCTATATAGATTCATTTTATCCCAAGGATATTAGAATACATCACAAAGTTGCATTTTATTCCTATCACATCTGTCATCAAAGCCAAAATCATATAGCTAGATCCACATAAATCACAGCAAACCTGCCATCCCACAGTGAGAGTCAAACATCCACCCTATGCTGAAGCCTTCACAATATTGCGATAATTGATGGATAGTCTTCTTTCCTCGTCTCATCACCAAGGTTTCGCTGCAGAACAATACCACATGACGAGTCCACTTTTTTGATGCCACATGTGAATATTGTTTTCAGAATTTCGTATGCAGTGTGCTGGTCTGAATCGACATGTTTGCAAGGGATTCCATCGTGTCAAACAGAGGGGAAGGGAAAATCTGAGAGCAGGCACTTGTCGGATATGGCCAAGTCTCTGCTGGATCCTGCTTTCACTGCACAGTCCCTGAAGCATGTAAAGCTCATCCCACTTTTATAAAGCCATGCATGCATGAAACGGAGGGTAGAGTTTCAAGTAGGAATTGATGACTTAGTAAAAAATGTGTATGATTTCCCCACATAAAAGAGAAATGGAAGGCACACCAAGAAAACACTGCTCCTGAGTGAGGTGATTAAAAATTCAAGAGCCCTTTTTGAAGTCAAAACCTCACCAAGCTCATCAAATCCATGTAAAGGTAGACATTTTGAATAAAGCAAATTGCACAGAAGAATTAAGCAGCAGCATTTTCGAGGTGCGGTGGTTCTTCTATTTATCCACATTTAAAACAGAGAAACCACTACAGCAGAGTGGGAACGCATAGATTTACTTGGCAGATTGACAAATACTTGTTAATCTTTTAACAGTATTTTTTTCTTTTTTTCTCTTGAAAATCCCTGCTTTTCAAAGAGGGGCAATCGTTCTGACCATTTAATGGGAAAATGCTCTCTTTAAAGAAAAATTATTGCTTTTTTCTATACTCAAAATTCGATGGTTGGATAACTGGACCTTTGGTGTTTTTGAGGTCACATTTCTTAATAAGTTCTTATTGGATCCCAGAAAAATACTGACATGCTTATAACCAAAGCTAGTGCAGAAAACTTTCAAAGGAAATAAGACCAGTATATAATGGAATGGATACACTGCACAGATTTTAGTAAAGAGAGTAGTTCACTTTAAATATGATTTTAGCTATTTCAGGAATTGAATTATTTATCATATCATATACTTTCATTGCCCCGTGATTGTTCTGTGGTGTTAGTCTATGTGGACTCAAATCTCAACTTTACTACTTAGTAACTGTGCACATCACTTCTCAAATGGAGTCTTGATTTCTTCATTTGTAAGATGCCATTAATAACAGTGTCTACATCATATGGCTGTGATGAGTTATGTTTGTTATGGTTATGTGAGTTAATGTCTACATCATATGTCTGTGATGAGTTATGAGTTATGGTTATGTGCGTTAATACATATAAAGCATTTGGCATCTGGGCAGCACTATGTAACTTCAAATATAACATACCTTCAATAAAATCCATATACTTGAAGGCACTAGTATCCTCCCTAGCCTCTCCTTATTTCATCTGTTTTTTTTTTCTGCTGCTCCATATTCATTCCTAATCTTTTGCTCAGATCTTATAGCCCTTATCATAACCAGTTTTACATTTTTAGAGAACCACCCTCGATGGTGGCTCATCTTAAACCAAAGGGAGAAAAGTAATTATTTTTATCGTAATATATCCCATAGCAATGTCTAACTTGCTGAGGTTAGTGGGTGGGGAAATATTTCGTGAAACTGATAATGTATACCATGTGGATAGAGAACACCACTCTAGAGTAGACCATTGGAGATAGAGAGATGAATAGTAGCCCTGTTCTCAAAACATTCACAGTATAATGGGAAAGGCACACTGGCACACTAGTAAACTATTGCTCCGCAGGCTGATACATGCCTATATGTGGGAGAGTACTGAGTAGTAGCACCCATCATAGACTGAGACAAGATTGAAGGGGGAGAAAGCTTCTTAGAAGAACAAGAGAAAACCAGAATGATGACTTTCAAAGAAGGATAAACTTGGGGGGAAAGTGAAGGGGGATGGAGACTCTGTAAGAGATGTAAGGGCACGGAGAGCTATGAGCTTTGTGGAAGGACTGAAAATCGGGGATGTTACAACTCAAAACTCTGCTAAAGAGAAAAGGCCATTATAAGAGAAACATGATAGACACACCAGAGAAAAGACTATAGAAAGAACAAGGTTCTTACATGGGAAAGAAAAGATATTAGAAGAACAAGGTTCTCAAATAAAGGAATTGAACTCAAAAATGAAGCTCCTTTTACTTCAAGTCCATGGGAAGGAATAGTATTGGGGATTGGCCTGAATATAGCAACACGGGGTACATATTTCAGTGTGAGCTAACATAGAGGCACCTCCTGCCTGATGGTCTTCATCTTCTCTGTGAGGAGTAAGGAATGGTAGGCTGGGGGTTGAGGAATAAAGTAAGGGTCTGACACAGCTATGGAAAACAAGGATGGAGGGTGCTTCCTTGATATGTCAGAAGGATAAACTGGCAGTATTAGAGCTCAGTGGTCATTAGAGGCTCTCATTAGAGGTGGTCTCCTCATGTGCATGAGGAGAAGTGGTGTTTCTGTGGGCAGTATTCTATAGACATGACGTTTGAAACAGATGAAGTGGTAGTTGTCCAGGCTTGGTGTTTTTCTAGGTATAAGCAAGAGGAAGTTAAAAGGCCAATAGTGTATGTTTAAGATAAGAGAAGTTTATGTCATAAGTAATGTGACAATAATAAGTAATCTAGGTGATTAGAAATATAAATAAAGCCAAAAAGATGCAATTGAAAGAAAAAAAATGGTATATGTGGCAGGAGAACCAGTCAGGGGAAGAAAATAAAGAAAATACTTCTGAACGCCTGTTTACTTCCTTTTTATTTTCTTTCTTTCCTCTTCTTTTTTTGTTTTTTTATCATAGTAGGAGCACTTACCATGAGATCTATCCACTCAACAAATTCTTAAGCGCACAATTTAGTGTTGTTAACTATAGATACAACAGATTTCTACAACTTATTCATCTTGTATAACTGAAACTTTATTTATATTGACAATAATGCCATTTTCCTTTTTTATTGAGGTACAATTGACATATATTAGTTTCAGGTGTATAACACAATGATTCAACATTTGTTTATATTGTGTATTGGCTACCATAAGTCTAGGTAACATATGTTACCATACATAGTTACAGAATTTGTTTTCCTTGTGATGAGGGCTTTTAAGATCTACCTTCTCAGAGACTTTCCTTTTTTAAGATTTTATTTATTTGACAAAGAGACAGAGAAAGCATGTGCAAATGTAAAAGGAGGAGGAGCAGCAGTGGGAGAGGGAGAAGCAGGCTCTCCATTGAGCAGGGGGCCCAATGCAGGACTCCATCCCAGGACCCTGAGATCATGACTTGAGCTCAAGGCACACGCTAAACCAACTAAGCCACCCTGGCACCCCCCCTTCCCTTAGAGACTTTCAAATGTACAATACAGTATTATACATAGTTGTCATGCTGTATATTATATCTCCAAGATTTATTTATTTTGTAATTGGAAGTTTGTACCTTTTGCCTCTATTCACCTATTTCAGACCCCCAACAAACACACTGCCTCTGACAACCACTAGTCTAATTTCTGTATCTATGTGCTTGGTGGTGTTTTTTATTTTATTTTTTACACTCCATAGATAAATGAGATCATATGATATTTGTCTTTCTCTGAGTTATGTCACTCAGCATAATGTCCTCAAGGTCCATTCATGTCACAAATGGCAAGATTTCATTCTTTTATAGGGCTGAATAATACTCCAATACACACACACTCCACTTTTTTTTTTTATCCATTCATGTGACAATGGACATTTAGGTTATTTTCATGTCTTGGCTATTGTAAATAATGCTACAGTGAACATGAGGGTGTGTATATCTTTTTGAGGTAGTGTTTTTGTTTTCTTTGGATAAATACAAAGAAATGGAATTACTATATCATATGATAGTTCTATTTTTCAGTTTTTGAGGAACCTCAATACCGTTTTCCAGAATGGCTACACCAAATTACATTCCTATCAACAGTGCATAAGAGTTCCTTTTTCTCCACATCTTCATCAGCATCTGTTATCTCTTGTCTTTTTGATACTAGCCATTCTGATAAGTGTGAGGTGATATCTCATTGTAGTTTTGATTTGCCTTTCCCTAAAGGTTAGTGATGTTAAGCATTTTTCACATGCCTGTTAGCTATCTGTATGTTTACTTCAGAAAAATTTCTATTCAGATCCTCTGCCCAGTTTTTAAATCAGATTTCTTTTTGCTATCAAGTTTTATGGGTTCTTTATATCCATTCTCTTTTAACAATAAAAAAGATAGTAGAAAAATTCAGTAACTTGACCATTTCATCATCTCAACTTAATGGTAGAGACTCCTAGCAAGGCTACTAAAAACATTTAAGTAAAGTGGCTATAAACTGAGAGACTTTTGAGAGTGAAGGGAGGTGTTACTAGTAATTACACCAATATAATAGACTAACCCCAAAATGCTAGGCAATTAGAGGTGTAGGGTGACTTTATATTTAATGACTTAAAAAATAGAAACTTTTTGAGGGGTATTAACAGGAGGAAGATGATAATAAAGGGTCTGGGAAAAAAAAAAAGAAGAAAACTCCAGGATAAATATAGCCTACTTTACAAGTTTGTTTATAACCAATTCTATGAGTAATCGATCCTCACAGCAATAATTTTAGCAAGTTTATATATGTTGTAAATTATAATATCTCATAGTTATGTGAAAACTAAGTTTATCAATTAACCTTATTCTATACCTTAATTAGTGTACAGAATGGGTTTAAACAGTTTGGATTCTTTCTTTTTAGGCAAAGGAAACAGACCACAGTTGTCTTAAGAAAATTCTAAACAGGAAAAAGACGGTCTCTCTTGCTTCAAAAAGGTTAAGTATCAGTGGAATTTCAGGAGCTTCTGTGGCAGGAATTCATGGAAATGTTACCATCAGGTGACTAGAGTCCACTACCTTCCATTCTTCTTTACCTTCTTTACCTTTCTCACACTCAATTCCTCTGGGGGGAAATTTTGATTGTCTCAATTTGGGTCAGCCATCTCCTGCTATAGTCAAGGGAGTGGGATCACACACTGAAAGCCTACCAGAGCTAATGCTCAGCAAAACCCCTGAGATCTACCACATATGACTTAAATAGTCCTTAATAAATGAGAAATCCCATAGATGGAATATTAGTTTGCACTCCCATTC
Source organism: Nyctereutes procyonoides (assembly GCF_905146905.1). Taxonomy (NCBI): domain Eukaryota; kingdom Metazoa; phylum Chordata; class Mammalia; order Carnivora; family Canidae; genus Nyctereutes; species Nyctereutes procyonoides. The sequence continues at coordinate 61,923,888 of NW_026575051.1, forward strand.
TATAACTCCTGGGCAATACTATGTCTCCAATTCAATTTTTGATGCTCCAAACCTAAAAATGATTGCACATCAGTCAGAACCTGATATGAATAGCATCAAAATATAACTAATACATTTAGAGATTTCTGATGTGAGCAACCACAGAAGCCAGAATCAGAAACCCTTCATGTATAACCCAGGTTCTCGGGAAAGCATATTTCTAAATGATCTTTCAGTTGATGTGATCCTCTTTGAAAAAAAAGATCCCTAGCCAGACTTAATGAAAAGAAAAGAGAAAACTGATTAATAAAATCAGATAAATAAAATCACAAATGAGAGAAGAGAAATCACAACCAAGACCCTAGAAATACAAATAAGAGAATTTTATGAAAAATCATATGTAATCAAATCAGACAATCTGAAAAAAATGGATAAATTCCTAGAAACATATAAACTACCAAAACTGAAATAGGAAGAAATAGAAAACTTGAATAGAACTGATAACCAACAAAGAAATTGAATCAGTAATCAAAAATCTCCCAACAAACAAAAGTCTAGGGCCACATGGTTTCATAGGAGAATTCCATCAAACATTTAAAGAAGAACATTTAATACTTACTCTTCTCAAACTATTCCAAAAAATAGAAAATGGAATGAAAAATTCTAAACTCATTCTATGAGGCCAGTATTACCCTGATTCCAAAACTGGACAAAGATTCCAATAAAAAAAGAGAACTATAGGCTAATATCTCTGATTAGCATTGACGCAAAAATTCTCAACAAAATATTTATCAGATCAAATCCAACAGTACATTAAAAGAATCATTCACCACAATCAAGTAGGATTTACTTCTGGATTGCAAGAATGGTTCAATATTCTCAAATCAATCAACATGATACATCATACTAATTAAAAAAAGGGGGGGTAAGAACTATATGATCCTCTCAACAGATGTAGAAAAAGCAGCTGACAAAGTACAATATCCATTCATGATAAAAACTCTCCACAAAGTAGGGATAGAGGGAACATACCTCAACATCATAAAGGCCATACATGAAAAACTCACAAATAATATCATCCTCAAAGGGGAAAAACTGAAAGCTTTTCCACTACAGTCAGGGAACACACAGGGATAACCACTCTCATCACTGTTATTTAACATAGGACTGGAAATCCTAGCTTCAACAATCAGACAACAAAAGGAGATAAATGGTATCCAAATCAGGAAAGAAGAAGTCCAACTTTCACAGATGACATGATATTCAATATAGAACACCCAAAAGACTCCACCAAAAAATTACTAGAACTGCTACATGAATTCAGTAAAGTCACAGAATACAAAATCAATGTACAAATACCTATTGTATTTCTATACATCAATAATGAAGCAGAAGAAAGAGAAATCAAGGAATCAATCCCTTTTATAATTGCACCCAAAACAATAAGATACCTGGAAATACACCCAACCAAAGAGGCAAAAGATCTGTATTCTGAAAATTATAAAACATTGATGAAGGAAACTGAAGATGACACAAAAAGATAGTCTCTTCAACAAATAGTGTTAGGAAAACTGGACAAGTTCCCTGTAGGAAGCCTGCTTCCCCCTCTGCCTATGTCTGTGTCTCTCATGAATAAATAAATAAAAGCTTTTAAAAAAAGGAACAAAACAGATGAACATGGGGGGGGGGTAGAAAAAGAGGCACAAACTAGAAAGCAGACTATTAAAAATATAGAACAAACAGGGTTACCGGAAGGGAGGTGAGCAGAGGTTATGGGTTAAATGGGTGATGGGTATTAAGGAAGCCACTTGCGATGAGCACTGGGTGCTTTATGTAAGTGACGAATCACTAAATTCTACACCTGAAACTAATATTACATTGTATATTAACTAACTGAAATTTAAATAAAAACTGGAAAAGAAAAAATGAAAAAAATCCAACTAGTTGTACTGTTAACTGAATGAACTATAACTACTAGATAAATACAAGAAATGCTGATAGGAGTAGCCAATAAGAAGAGTTGATTCGGGATGCCTGGGTGGCTCAGAGGCTGAGTGTCTGCCTTTGGCTCAGGGCGTGATCCCAGGTCCTGGGATCGAGTCCTACGTCAGACTCCCTGCATGGAGCCTGCTTCTCCCTCTGCTTGTGTCTCTGTCTCCCTCTCTGTGTCTCTCATGAATAAATAAATAAAATCTTAAAAAACAAGAAGAGTTGATTCACCATTACTCTGAGTTACACTCATTAGCTATTCATTGTTAGAATTAATATAAAAATACCTACTTTATTCCTGTAGTCAGTTGAAGATGAGAGTCAAAAATGCCTTTTTCATTGTGAGACAGAGCCACTTACACTGTTGCTATATTACAAAGTTTTCCCTAAGTCCATTTTTACTGTAAAATGATGACTTGCTAGCAATTAAAAGCAAAAACTTCAAAGTATAAAACTGCACCTCCACTTTAGTTGTTAAACACATTTGAAATTCAATTATCCATAGTATCAATTTCAAATCATCCATCTGCAGCCTTAAAAACTAAGGTAAGCTCTCTGCGCTATTTATTTCAATGTATGTGCATACACCTGATTCTTATTGACTTATTGGTCACTTCTTGTAATATACTTTCTTTTACATGGAAAAAAAAAGAACTTTATACTTACAGCATAAGTCACTTGGAGACCTGTTCAGAAAAGTGAAATAGTTTTAAAATGTACAATGCCCAGAAGCAGGGTTAAATAAGATTGGGCTGTGTGCTGGGAGATGTTAGTGTTATGACCCGAGGATTTTAGACTCCAGAGAAATACCCAGGTCCAATTTCTAGCTGGCTAAAGAGCAACATTAGCATTGATTGAAGAACTGGCCGCAAGCCTTCTACCCTGCCTTGTGGCTAGAAATCGGGTCCTTGGTGGGAACACCAACCATACAGAAAAAAAAAATGCAGAAATAATACAGAATGTTGATTTAACCTTTTGAACAGCTAAAAACACATCAAAGGCTTGAACATTTGTTTAGATGTGAAGCTTGAATAATTTTTAGAGCCTATAAATCTGTCCTCAAAAAAGTCTCATAAGAACAGGATTTCTTATGTGATTTCTGGTGCTCAATTCATTGTTGTTCTAAAATATCACCAGAGTAGCTATCTTCAAGTAACAGGTTTTTTTGTTCTGTCTGATACAATACAAAACTTGAGAAAAGCACATTGGAAAAAAAAAAAAAGAACAAGGTGAGGAAATTTTAGAACTCTGATAATTTTCAATGAAGGATAATTTTGTGCTTAAATATAAACTTGAATAAATGCATCTCTCAAGATCCAAAATAATTCCCTTGTATACACTGTCCTTCCTTTCATCTTTTCTCTTCTTCTCTTCTCCCTTCTTTCAGTACCCTTTAAATGAAAACATTATTATATAGAAATATTATAAGTTTCCTTTCTGCTCTTATACTCTGAGGAAGTACAGGAGTTTTCTCTGGAATGTTTTACTCTAGACAACGAGGAGTGTATAAAACAAATAGGGAGACTTTTAAAAAGTGTAATTAAAGCAAATAAAGTATAAAGAGACAAACAGAGATGCTTGCAAAACACTTAACAAACACCCAAAAGAACTGGGTTCAAATGCTATGTTTGGGACTTCCTGTGTATATACCTTGGACAAGTCCATTTTCCCTTCTATTTTTCTTTTTTTTTTAATTTTTTTTAATTTTTATTTATTTATGATAGTCACACAGAGAGAGAGAGAGGCGCAGAGACATAGGAGAGGGAGAAGCAGGCTCCATGCACTGGGAGCCCGACGTGGGATTCGATCCCGGGTCTCCAGGATCGCGCCCTGGGCCAAAGGCAGGCGCCAAACCGCTGCGCCACCCAGGGATCCCTCCCTTCTATTTTTCATTTGTAGAAATGTGATCATGATAATTTCACAAATTTTGTTTGTTTGAGGGAGGTTGAAATTAAAAATATATCCCTAAACATGATATCAAGTCTGAGTGCTATAAAAATGGCGACTATAATTTGATTATAATAATCATAAACTATATGTTGGCAAATTGAATTTAAATAAGGGGAAAAAAGGAAGCACTATGAATGGGGTTGGGCCAAAGTTAAGGCAAGTCAGAAGTGTTAAGCTTTAATGCTCATTATCATCAAAGAAGCTAAATGGCAGTGCATAGACAAGAAGATGCTATTCGGTGGACCTCTCATTCACCTTTTTGTGCAATCAACATTCCTGTGCCAGACAGTCTTATAAGCGTTAAATAAATAAGAGGTACGGACACAACCCAGCCCTCAATAATCTTAAAAGTCTAATGAAGCTCAACAGGTAATTTGACAATTGCTGTGAAGTTCAGTGATGCTATTATGGATACCTGGACAGGCACAATAAGAACATGGGAGACATATTGACTATAGTTAACAATATTGTGTTGCATACTTCAAAGTTGCTAAGAAAGTAGATCTTTTTTTAAGATTTTATTTATTTATTCATGAGACACACACAGAGAGAGAGAGAGAGAGAGAGAGAGAGGGAGAGAGAGAGGCACAGACACAGGCAGAGCGAGAAGCAGACTCCATGCAGGGAGCCCAACATGGGACTTGATCCCAGGTCTCCAGGACCACACCCTGGGCTGAAGGCAGCACTAAACCGCTGAGCCACCCGGGCTGCCCAAGAAAGTAGATCTTAAACATTCTTACCACACACAACAGTAATCAGATGAGGTAATGGATGTGCTCGCTAAGCTTATAGTAACTCTTTCCCAGTATATATCTGTATCAAATCATCACGCTCTACACCTTAACTTACAGGACATTCTATGTCAACTCTATCTCAATAAAGTTGGGAGGAGAATTTTTTAAGAGGGAAATTTGGACACAGACACACATAAAATGCTATGAGACCATTGAGACATAAATTGAAGGTATGTGCAAGCCAACAAACACTAAGAATTGCCCGCAGCAACCAGAATCCAGCAGAGGGGAATGGAACAATTCTTTCTCAGTGTCTCCAGAAGAAACCAATCCTGCTGATACCTTGGTTGTGAGTTTCTGGCCTGAATTATAAGAAAAATTTCTTTTGTTTTAACAACAACAAAAAAAAAAATACCCCGCCAGAGAACCACCTCAAATTCAGTCTGAGGTGGAGAGAAAAGGCAGACCAAAGAAGCCCTTTGAAAACAGCTCCTAACTTGGAGGAAGCAGAGATAGTAGAGTAGTTGAGCAAAATCTACAAGGGAGTAAGAGTAGAGGGACAACCAGACACCCCCAAGTTTCAACACTGCTGGAAAGGAGAAAGGATGGGAAAAGCAAGGAGGCAAGCCTAGAAAGGTTTGCATGAGTCAAATAAAAAAGGGCATTTTATGTCACATTAAGACTTGGAGATTGTATTCTTGGAAGCAATAGGGAGTTGTTAAAGAATTCTAAGCAGGGGAGAGGCAGAACAAGATTTGCTTTTTAAAAAGAAATGGTAACACTGTAGAACACCAAGGGAAGTTATACTAGATACAGACTTATTGCAGCGATGAGAGGAAGAGACAAGAGAAACTAATTCAGGGATCTGGTGTTGGGATAAGGGGGAAAAAAGAGATAAACTGAAGAGATCCATTTGCAAGAAGCATCCATCCAGATTTGGCAATGGATTTAACACGGGAGAAAGGCAACAGAAAACATAAAGGGTGATTCCCACAGAGTTGCTTTACTGCCTTTACTGGTGGTGGCACCGTCCACAGGCCACTAAATACTGGAGGAAGATGGAATTGCCAGAGGGAGGGGTTGGGGTGGGGCCCCTGGTGAAGAGAGGCAGGAGATGATGAGGTTCACTTCGGAATGTCTTCGATTTGTGTGGACACCAGAACACAAATGCCTACAAGGCAAGTCTGGAGCCAGCGGGAAGATCTGAATTCAAGACACATATTCAGAAATCATCACAATTAAAGTGTTAGAAAAAATTACAGTAATAGGTATAGTAGCATGGTACACTGAAATGAGGAAAGGGCCAGGGACATTGGATACAGTAAATTGAGAGAAATAGCCGGGGGAGGGGGGGATTGGTATCATTAGTAAGACAAAGACCTAAAAATCATGTATTTATTGTATATCATGTTCTTATCAGCTTCATGAAAATTTACACTAATGGGTTTCAACTGAATTATAGAGGCTTCAATAAAATCATACTAGCAGCAGCCAAAAGAATAACAAGCCCAGCATGATTTACAAATATGTATACAGTAGAATGAGTGTCTCAGGATCTGACAAATTAAAACTACCTCAGCCTCTAGTTATTTAATCTTGAACTAGTCTCCTAAACTTCCTAAATGTTAAGCTCTTAATATTAAAAGTAAGGAAATTCAACTAAACCAAGTTGTCTTTCAACAATGTGTGATTCTACTATGCGACACACACCCAGCTCTCTAATTCACCATTCCTTGCCCATCAGCTGTATAGTCAATACTTCATCCATTCATTCATCCTTTAAATAAATATTTATTGAGCATGTGATATGCACTAGGACCCCTTCAAAGAGCACAGGACAGAGCTATGAACAGAACAGCCAAAGTTCTTTTTTTCAAAAACCAATGCGGAAGAGAGATAATAAAGAAAAATAATATATGCAAGGAAAGGAAAAGTCCTTTGAAGAAAAATAAAGCATGGGAGATAAAAGGGACCAGATTTGATATGGTGTTGGCAGGAAGAGCTCTTGGTAAGAGCATATTTGAACAAAGATCTAAAGTAAAGGACAAAGTAAACCATCCTTATGTAGGAAAAGACAATTCCAGGCAGAGAGAAGACAGTCTTTGGGGCAGAGGCATGCCTGGCATCCTCAAAGAGCCTCAAGAAATCTGATGCAGCCTGGGCATGTGGAGAACTTGGGAGGTTAGAGGGGATGGATAAATAGTAGGAGGCCAGAAACCCACTGGAAGATGCCAAATAGGCAGTTAAATAAATGACTTGGAGCTGGAAATATACAGGTGTCAAGGACTGAATGTTTTATACCCCCCAAATTCACATGTTGAAGCCCTAACCTCCAATATGAAAGAATTAGGAGATGGGGCCCTTGGGAGGTAATTAGGTTTCCATGAGATCATGAGGGAGGGACTGCCAGGATGATACTGGTGTCCTTAAGAGAAAAAGAAGACAGACCAGAGCTCGAGCTCTCTCTCAGCCATGTAAGGACACAGCAAGAAGGCAGCCATGTACAAACTAGAAAGAGAGCTCTTACTAGGAACCAAATCTGCTGGCACCTTGATCTTGAACTTGCCAGTCTCCATGATTGCGAGAAATAAATATATATTGTTTAAGCCACACAGCCTAGGTCCAAGGACACAACCTGAAGTGCCCTCACCACTGATGTCAAGGAGAGAATGATCCTCTCAGGAGACTAAGTAGGAGCAACCAGTCAGGGCAGAAGAAAAGAAGAGCTGAAACCCAGAAAGTGCTGAGAGTGTTTTAAGGAAGAAAGATGATCAATTGTAGGAAAGTGCAGCTGGTAGATTGCATATAATGAGGATGCTATTTACCAGTTAGGAGTAACCCTGACAAGAGCTCCTTGAGTGGCATGGTAGGAACAGAACCTTGATCTAAATGCAAGTGAAATGAAATAGAGGCAGCAAAAGGAGAGGACTCTTTCTAAGAGTAAAGGTTAGGCTAATAAGGGGGCAGAGAATTGATGCAGTGGCTTGAAGAGAAGGTAAAGAAGGTTTTTCCTAATGGAAGATATTATATTTGTACACTATTGATAAAGTTTCAGTACTGAGAGTAATATTGATGATATGCTTTGTAGTGAGACCCTTAACAGGAGGGGATGAGATTCACTGCCTCAGTTCAATTGTAAAAGAAGGAAATGCACAGTATATGGATACGGGTAATTTGATATATCTTGTAAGGCCACATGTGTGAGTTCTTTCTCTTCAATGGCATCTATTTCCTCAGCAAAATAGCAAGCAAGGTCATCAGCTAAGAGTGAAAGATAGTGGTGATATTAGAGGTTTAAGAAAAGAGGAAGTATAAAATCCTCAACTCAGTGAATTGCTAGGGAAAGCAATAGGATTCTTGAGCAGCACTAGAAGTCCCCCAGAGGTCTGTGGTCATGAAGTGAGGCCAGTCATCATAGTTGTGCATTTTTCTCTAACTCCATTCTGCTACTTGAACGCAGCCATAGAGCATGGGGAGATTGGGCCACATATCGAGCACCCACTATATTAAAGGCTTGAGACTCCGGATAAAAAGTAAATAGGATCTCATGGCATTCATGATCTTTTGGAAATTAGGGAAAAATATAGATGCAAAGAAAAGGCGATCTGAAATACAGAATAATAAGCAATCAGAGGGAGAAGGTGACTGCATGCAGGGCAGGGCAGGGTCAGAGAAGGCTACCTGGAGGAGGTTGCCAAAAACCTCCCTTCTTCCTCTAAATCATGCATGATTTCACAGCTGTTTGGGATTCACAAGTAATAGAAATAATGATTTGGTCATGGTAGTGATCTGTTCCCACGGCTGTAATCCCAATTCAATCCACAAAGGTAACCAACTGAAATCTTCTCTCCGCGGGTCCAAGACTAAGTGTTTATAGATATCCTAAAATGAGAGGAAGAGAAGTGAAGGAATATAAATCTGCTAATGTTTCTTCATTCACACTGACTTTCAGCCGGATGAGAGGAAGAAATATCAGGTCGACCAGTTTCCCAAATGTGGTATACTGTGTGTGTGTGTGTGCGTGTGTGTGTGTGTGTGTGTGCATGTATATAAATAAATACCATGTTCTCTGTTGCCTCTTTCCAATTCTACTCAGGTTTCCACTAACAATCTCCATTGGAGTGGTCAGTGACAACACTTTGCATCCCAGATTGCTGCCTACTGTCCTCAGAGTGGGCTTGCACATCCACCTTTGTGGATTGCCACGTTGTTACAGTATGAGGAGTTGTACCATCTCATTCTGAGTCTTTGAATTCCCTTGTTCCAAACCTTAATGCTTTGGTTTCCTTCCAAGTAAATACAAATATGTGTGAGCGACCTGGATTCTTCAGGGAACCAGAATATTTGATATAATTGGAAGCAAATATTCTTCCAAGCAATTATATCTTATTGACACCAGTTGATATTCACGGACTATTTTTTATTGTTCTCATATGCTAAGACTTGTTTTTATTGCAAGCATGTTTTTTTTTTCTTCAGATGTTAAGGACTACTTCTAAAACGTTATTCAAATTTTAATGTATCAACTTCTGTGATTTTATTCCTTGTCACGATGATCCTTTCCAAAGTAACATCCAAAATGTGTACTGAAAGATGAACAAAAATTTTCCTGGTAGAAAACTGAGGATGGAATTTCTAGGTAAAAGACGAATATCTACAGATACAGTAGAATAATAGATGAAGCAAATGCCACATGAAGCCACCATTCTTCTCAAGACACAAGAAGGAAGAAAGAAGGGACCAACTCCAGAGGGGAGGGATGTTTTTTCTAACTGGTCCAATTCATTCGCGATGATTCCATTTTCCTTGCCAATGATTAATTAGGCACGAACATGTGAAGCAATTCTGGCCAATGGTACATAAGATGTCTGGAGGGGGAGGCAATGGTATTAATTTCCTTACATATACAAAAAGACAAACTAAAAAAGCTACATCTCTTGTGCTAGACTTTGTTCTGTTTTGTATTTCCTTGCAAACAGAGGGACACTAGTCAAAAACAAGTCAATATGCTGAGAAAAAGAGAGTGAAAATTTGATAAGATGTGACTTCCAATTGTTCTCATCATTGAGTGGCCGAATTAACAACCCAGAAGCTGCTGTCTCTTGGGATTTCTTTTTCTGTGATTTATTAAATCTAATTTTTAGAAAGGAAGAAGGAAGGGAAAGAGGGAGGCAAGGGAGGAGATAGAGGAAAAAAAGAGAGTAAGTAATTAAACAACTACAGAATTTTAAAATTTTAAAAAGCATTTTTAAGTGATGGTTTAAGATCAACTGGCAAAATGTATCATTAGTGAAGACTTCTTTCTCAGATTATAAACCCAAGAGTGCTATAAAAAAAAAAAAAAGCTTTAAACCTCTTATTTGATAGATAAGCATGCAGAGGTCCAGACACAATAACTGCTTCCCAAAATTCACAAATGCTAGATGTAACATAGTCAAGACTCTGAAATGAGGCTCTCAATTTTAAGTCTAATGATTAAAAGCACCATTATAATTGTTTTAACATCTGTGAATCAAGATGATGACATTTGTCCCAACTAACTCAAATGCTCAAAGGATAATCACATTTGTTACTCATTTTGAATTCTGAACAGTGTTTTTTCACTATAGATAAAAGATATTAATATTAAAAACCATCACAATTCTTCAGATTCAAAAAAGGTAGTGTTCTGCTAGAATAAATAACAATTCCTAATTCATTATTTAAAACTATATAACCACATAAAAGTTCCTATTTTTTCTCTTCACACTATCCTCTAATAGAAGCAAGTCATACTGGGTCATAGGTAATAACTGAGTTTCTTGAAATACATAATAATCTGTGTTTAACCAATAACAAGGTCAACATCTACTTGATTTTCTCCGTGACATAAGGCCATGTCAATCAACCTTTTGAAAAGCAATGCCAAGGATGTTTTTAAAGACCTTCAATGTTGTACTGCTCAATTTATCTGTCTGTTGAAAGAATAAAATAATAAATGGCTTCACACATTAGAATCATTTTAATTATCTATTATATTTTGTCACAAATGAGAATACATAATTTCCAGACTTTGTGCTTCATCCTATTTCATCTTAGTCTGTTCTCAGATAAAAAGTATGTTAGATAATATTCAGTGCATGACATAGAATAAGTACATAATATACATGCACACAGAGATGTATGTGTACATATGTGTATGCGCACAGGCATGTGTGCGTGCATACAGGTACACATGCACACACACACACATACAGTGATTAGTCTCCCAATCAATGAATCTTTCCCTTTTCTACCTAGAGGGATATAACCCACCTGATGAATATTCTCTGAGCAAAGGGAGAAAAGGGGGCTAAGATTCTCATACCCAATCCTGTTTTCACAATTGTCCCCACTCTCTCAGCCAGGCCTCAGGTCCAAGAACAGAGAGTACCTCAGTTCAACCACTCCACAAGTATACTTCTTGTGGAAGAGAGACAGCTGAGTGCAACAGAGGAGGTGACTTCTAGTTCTGCTTCTTTTTTTTTTTTTGATTCATGAGAGAAAGAGACAGAGACAGAGACAGCTAGCAGAAGAAGGGGGAGGGAGAAGCAGGCTACCTACTGAGCAGGGAGCCTGATGCCAGGCTCTGTCCCAGGACGCTGAGATCATGACTTGAGCCGAAGGTAATGCTTACCCATCTATACCATCCAGGTGCCCCAGAGTTTTGCTTCTTTTATTTATTTATTTATTTATGATAGTTACAGAGAGAGAGAGAGAGAGAGAGAGGCAGAGACATAGGCAGAGTGAGAAGCAGGCTCCATGGCTCCATGCACCAGGAGCCCAACGTGGGATTCGATCCCAGGTCTCCAGGATCGCGCCCTGGGCCAAAGGCAGGCGCTAAACCGCTGCGCCACCCAGGGATCCCCAGAGTTTTGCTTCGTAAGTAGACTTCGAACCAATATTCCTGACTTCACATGTATCTGCTGCTTCCATTTTGTCATGCTTTTTAAGGTTTGTCTTCTTGAATTGGCTTATTTGGATCTTTTTCCTTGCAGGCTTATATTTCTGCTTTTTCAAAACTGTTAAGTCAGTAACCATTCATTCATTTGCTTTTGTGCTTCCAAAATTTAATTAGCATCTCTCATCTGGTGTTTTCTTCTCTTTCATTAACTGCTTCTACATGGGTTTATATATTTTTTCTTTTAATGGCATTTTTGTGGGGTTTTTTAAGGGAACAGAGATAAATGTTTGTGTCCAGTTCACCACTTATAAGTGGATTTTCTTTAATATATTTTCAAATGTTAAACCATCTTTGCATTCCAGAAAAAGCCTATTTCATCATGACATATTATTTTTAGTATATTACTGGATTCTTTTTTGCTAATATTTGATTTTCTTTGTTCATATTTTTTTCATAAGTGAAATATGCTTATGTTTGTAATTCCCTCTTTCAGTTTCAGTGCCAAGGTAAAACTAGTGTCACAAAATGAGTTTTCTGACTTTACTTTTATAATCTGACAAGTTTGTATAAGATATTCTTAGACTTATATAGTAATAATAATAATAATAAACAATAATAATAATAAAACACCTCCTATCACAGTCTAATGTTTTAGGTAGGCAAGTTAAAGTTTTTAACAACAATCTTTAGTATTTTTTTTTCCTATTCAGGTTATCCTTTCCTCCTTGAATCCCAATCGCTTTGTTTATATTTTTCCTAAAAGTTTTTACATTTCTTCTGAGCTCTGAAATATACAGGCATAAAGTTTCTTCTTTTTTAAGATTTTATTTATTTATTCATAGAGACACAGAGAGGGAGAGAGAGAGGCAGAGACACAGGCAGAGGGAGAAGCAGGCTCCATGCAGGGAGCCAGGTGTGGGACTCGATCCCGGGACTCCAGGATCACACCCTGGGCTGAAGGCGGCGCCAAACCGCTGAGCCACCCGGGCTGCCCAGGCATAAAGTTTCTTAATGGACATTCTTGTGATTATGAAATCTCTCCTTATATCCTATATTTATATTTATAACCTTTTCTATAGATAATATATGTATTTCTATAGAATATATATATATATATATATATATATATGATACTATTCTGTATTTGGGTCTGTGCTATTTACATTTTATTATCAATTTTTTAAAGGTTTTATTTATTTATTTGAGAGAGACAGCGAGCAAGCAAACAAGGGGAGGGGCAGAAGGAGAGTTTGAGAGAGAGTCTCAAGCAGATTCCATGAGTGTAGAGCCCAACATGGGGCTTGGTCTCACAACCCTGAGATCATGATCTGAGCCAAAATCAAGAGTTAAACTTTTAACTCACTGAGCCAGCTAGGTGCCCCTGCTTTTGCATTAAATTTGACAGAATTTTATTTCATCATTCTTCTCAGGAAACTGTAATTTTATTAATAACTTTTGTGGTCTCTTTTCTATTTCATTAACTTCTGCTTCCATCTCTTTAGCTTCCTTCCTTTTGATTTGTTTTCCTGTTCCTTTTATCTTGATTTTGACAATGACTGCATATATTAAATATGTATACGCCCTAATATAGACTGTAAATTGTTCCCTACTCTATAAATTGCTCTTAATATAGGCAACAAATTGGCTTAGTACAGAATATAAATTGCTCCTTAAAATACACCTTAACTGCATCTTCTGAGTTTTGATACATAGTGCTTTAATATTTATTCAGTTTCTAAATATTTTCTGGCTTCTAATTAATTTCTTCTTTAACTCACAAATTGCTTGTAAGTATACTCTCCCACCAAATCACCATGCAGGACAGGCAGGAAGAGGAAATTTTATAATTTTTCTGATTTCTAAAATATTATTACATTGTGTTTAAGAATGTTGTTTGTATGATGTTGACATTTTTGAAATTTTTTGAGATTTCCATTGTAGCCTTACACAAGTAACTTTTTAAAATAATCTGTGGGGACGCCTGAGTGGCTCAGTGGTTGAGGGTCTGCCTTCAGCCCAGGGTGTGATCCTAGAGTGCCAGGATCAAGTCCCACATTGGGCTCCCTGCATGGAGCCTGCTTCTCCCTCTGCCTATGTCTCTGCCTCTCTTTCTCGGTGTCTTTATGAATAAATAAATAAAACTAAAATAAAATAATAAAATTAAATAAATAAAATAAAAATCTGTGTGTACTCGAAATAACGGTCATTTTTTTCGATACAAGCTATTATACACATATGGAAACATATATTTAATCAAGCTTTTAATGAGTTATTTAAATCTCCAATTCTTTCTCTCTTCAACTTTTCTGGCTGTGTTTCTATGTTTCTCTAGTATACTAAACCTTCTATGTGGGTTGATTTGTCAGTTTCTCTTTGTTGATCTTTATGTCTTTCAATCTTCTGTGGTTAGGAGCCTTGAACTGGGAGATTAAGAAATGAATTAAGAGTTCATAGGCCAATGGGAGAGACTGATGGGTACAATTAGAACAACAAAACCCAAGGCCTGGGATCCCTGGGTGGCGCAGCGGTTTGGCGCCTGCCTTTGGCCCAGGGCGCGATCCTGGAGACCCGGGATCGAGTCCCACGTCGGGCTCCCGGTGCGTGGAGCCTGCTTCTCCCTCTGCCTCTCTCTCTCTCTCTCCTCTCTCTCTCTCTGTGTGTGACTATCATAAATAAATAAAAATTAAAAAAAAAAAAACCCAAGGCCTAATACAAGTGACATAAGAGAAAGAAACAAAATGCTAAGTGGTATAGGTCTGACAATAAATGGGACCATTTCCTTTTTTTGAATCATCTCTAGTTTTTTAATAGGTCTGAGGAATGTGAACACTCTTCTTTTCAATCTGTGAAATATCTCCACGGGAGGTTGTGGAGAGAGGATTTTTACCTCCCTTGCTTTGTTTCCTCTCCTCCCTTCCCCAACTAGCTCTACCTCTTCCTGTTCAAAAGCTTCCTGCACTTCTCTTACTTCCCTGAGATCAACTTCTCTTTTCCCTATTAACCATTTTCATTTCCATTTTTTTCTGTCTCCCTCCATTGATCATAAAATAAAACTTTAGGATTCTTGTTTATTTATTGAATAATGCTTGTTTTTGTTATTAAAAACAACATTCATTCAATTCAAGCACACATAAATTGAAGAAAAAATGTGTCAGACTTTGACCTTTTGAGACAATCATTACAAATTTTTTTTTATATTTATATGTCTACAATTGTCCCCTATCCCTTGGTAAAGCAATTAAAACTTTTTTAAAAAATTCTTTTTACAAACCCACATTCCTATTCCACTCATTTTTAATGGGCAGGACAATTTACAATGTTATCTCCTTTTGCTGAAAGATTCCATGAAATAAGTATGGTTTTTGAGCTTTTGCTCTAAGTGTAGAATAGTTAAAGGAGAGCATACGTGGCTAATTTTTTTTTTCCCAAGGATTAAAAAAAAAAAAATGTCCCCAATGACAAGGGAAGATTGCATCTGGTAAAGCAACTGGTCTGACTGGTGCAAGACCAGCCTGCTAAAATGCAATGCTTAAATATCACAGAGCCATGATACAAAAGAAGGTTATCACTAAAATGTAAAATAGCATATTAAATTCAAATAGTATGACCATCTCCAAGGTTGCCTTGTCTTTGTAGTAGCATGGCTATGATGGATGCTTTGTTAAAGCTATAAATAACTTTGGCATTTATAGCTTTATCAAAGAGTAATTATGATATAAAGAAAAATGAATATATCTGCCTTTAGAATTTCTGTACTGTTCTTATAATTTTCAGGTTATTTGGGGCATACATGCACATTCACACACATACACACTGTCATTTTTCCCCCACTATCAAGAGATGACATGAAAAGACTATAGTCGGACATCAAGTAACCCCTGCAAGGCTGCTTGAGGGGTAGTTTGTGTTGCATTGTGCGCAGTTTTCAGTCAAGGTGATTTCTATGGTAACCCCTATTTGCATTCTTTCAAATGGTGGTAAAATCTGACATATCCCATTAAATATTGATAGCAGTGTTTCATCCACTCTTAAAGTCATTTGGGAATTCTTCATTTAATCTACTGACTGCGACCATTCTCCTGCAGTATCAAGGCATCAAGCTTTTTACTCTTAAAATGTTAATTAGATTTTTAATACCATTTTTATAGTTCTGCTCTTCATCTCAATTGCTACAAACATATTTATTTACAATTCCATAATGTTCTCATTAATATGCTATGGAAATCTGCCATAGTCCGTGGAAGTTAGCTTAATAACAAGCTGCAGAAATATATCCTTAAAGACATCTGCGAAGCATCTGTAGAATTGTAATGATGCAAAATAACTTTTCAGCAAATGAGATAATAAGCAGATGATACTTAAGGTCAGCATTGTTTATGACCATAGCCTGTCTGCTAGTATGACTATTTTCATGCTTTTAATACCACCAACACTACTACCTACCAATAGTTATCTGCTAAATCTCATGCTTATTAAAAGTGATACACATATAGCCTAGAATATCTTGATGTCTAAAGTAATGTACACAATCATAGCATTTATTTATAAACATTTTCTTCCAAGATACGTCAAGGAGCCCTACCCATATCCCACTCATCCTTGAGCTACCGGCTTAAACATTTATTTCTCACTTCACAGAAAACACAGATGCTAAAAACCTAAATGACTTGCATATATCCATAGAACAGACAGAAAATGACGATGGAATTTCAAGTTACATCAGAACGAATGTCCAACTAAATGTAACCTGTGGTTCTTCTACGAGTTCCTAGTGGCAATGACCCAAAATTTGTAGTAAAAAGGTTATTTGTATTACCTTGGGCAAATCACCTAATTTATCAGAATCTCACTACTTTTTTGTTTATAAAAGTAACCATCTCAGTGTTCAGTATCCTCAAAACCTAGAATAAAATCATAGTAGGCAAGATTAAACATCACCTAGCTGAATGAATGATAACTGGATGGATACATATGGTGCTTTTGCAAACTTTAAAGCATTATGTGTCGAGATTACTACTCTACAAGAGTCTGCCTCTTTGCAGAAAAATGCCCAGTATAGATATAGGCATAATGTATTAGTTTTCTATTGCTGATTCACAAACTATCCCAAACTTAGTGGCTTAAAGAACACAAATATATTATCATATAGCTCTGTAGGTTAGAAGTTCAACATGGGTCTCATTAGGCTATAATAAAGGTTTTATCCCAGGGCTATATTCTTTTTTGGAGACACTAGACCAGCTTCTAGAGGCCACTCACATTCCTTGGCTCATGGCCTCCTTCCCTCGTGTTCAAAACCAGGAATGTTACATATTTTCATGATAAAACACTCAAGAAACTAGGAATAGAAGAAAATTGCCTTTCCATTATAAAGGCCACGTGAAAAAAGCCCACAACAAATATCATATTCAATGGTGAAAAACTGAAAGCTTTTCCACGAAGATCAGAAACAAGGCATGGAAAAAAAAAGAAAAAGAAAGAAACAAGGCATGGATATCCACTTGCACCACTTCATTTAACATAGGACTGAAAGTTTGGCCAGGCAAGAAAAAATAAAAGGCATCCAAATTGGAAAGGAAGAAGTAAAATTATTTTGGTTCACATATGACATAATGTGCAAAAAATCCCCCACACAAAATAAACCATAAGAACTAATAAACAAGTTGACTAAAGTTGCAGGATACAAAAATCAGCTGCATTTCTATGCCCTAAGCAAACTCTCCAAAAAGAAAATTAAGAAAACAATACCATTTACAACAGCATCAAAAGGATAAAATAATCAGAAATAAACAACCAAACAGGCAAAAAAGTCTGACATTGAAAAACACAGGGCCCCTGAGCGGCTTAGTCGGTTAAGCATTCACTCTGGATTTCAGCTCAGGTCATGATCTCAGGGTCCTCAGAGGCGCCCCATGTCAGGCTGCACTCAGTGAGGAGTCTGCTTGGGATTCTTTCTTTCCTCTCCCTCTGCCCTCCACCCCACCACTATTGCGCACTTGCTCTCTCTCATAATAAATACTTAAATTACATCTTTTAAAAAAAAGAAAAGACAAATGCAAAGCATTGCTGAAAGAAATCAAAGAAGACAAATAAAATAAATGGGAAAGATATCCTTGTTCAAGGATTGGAAAACTTAATGTTAAACTGTCTATACTACCCAAAGCAATCTACAGGTGCAATGCAAACTCTCAAAATCTCAGCTGTTTTTTTTTTTTTTTTTTTTGCAGGAATAGAAAAAAAAACATTCTAAAATTCATCTGGAATCTCAAAGGACCCTGAAAAACCAAAGTAATTTTGAGGAAAAAAAAAAAAAACAAGACAAAACTGGATGCCTCACACTCCCTAACTTCAAAGATATTACTAAGCTACTATCTCAGACTGTTCAGGGTGCTATAACAAAATACCAGACTGAGTAGTTTAAATAATAGAAATTTATATCTCAGAGTTTTGGATGTTGTGAAGCCCTGGAATCCAGCCAATTCAGTTCCTGGTGAGAGCTCCCTTTGTGGTTTGCAGATGGCAGCTATCTCCCTGCATGGTCACATGACTTCTTTTCTTTGTGCACTTGTGGAGAGTAAAAGCTCTGGAGTCTCCTCTCCTTATAAGAGCACTACTGCTGGTTTGAAACCTCAGGAGATTCCCAGGTGAAATCTGAAACTTGTTCCCACACATGGAGAACAAGGAGCCAAAGAAAAAGGCAGAGCACTCCAAATTGGTAGGTGGCAGGTTTACCAAGCAAGGGAACTTACTCATGAGGCTTGTCTGGAGTGGCCAAATAAATAATAAATAGATTTCCACATCTACCCACTAGAATCTTAAAAGGTTGTATAGAGGCCTCAGCTGGGTAGAGCCACCTACCATCCAGATGGTCTCAACTACACTTTACTCTCTCAGAGCTGTGTCCTTCCACAGTGAAAATGGTTAAGTAGAGCTTACATTCTAAGGAGAGGGGAGAGGGTCTGGATCTTTTGATTGCTTGGGTCCAGCTCAGAGGTCAACTGGACAACACATCCTCTCGATGACCTCCTCTAATACTCTACCCCCCTCCCCCACACCTCATGATGGGCTCCTATAATCTTACATGCCCGAGCAGTCTGCAAAGGATTTCTCTAGCATGGAGGGGGCTCATTTGGCAGCTAACTTGCTACACTGAAGTCAGATACCACAGCAACAATCTAGGCACATGTAAAAGAAAACAAATTAAGGTAATGATTCTATAATATAATATAATATAATATAATATAATATAATATAATATATATAATATAATATAATTTTTTCCACCTAGAGTTCCATAATCCAAACCATCGATTTACTAGAGATTCTAGGCTTGAAGTTGGATCACTTGGGGCATTCATTTATGCCTCATATGATTTAATAAAGATGATATATTATGATTATGAGACTCAGTAGATTTGAACATACAACCTTCTGTTTGAATAATGGGATGCAGTGGGATGACCTGCAGTAGGACTTGTTTCCCATGACTTTCATACCTTAATTGTATTGGGTGCCTCGGCAGAGGTTCCAAGTGTGACAGTTGGGGCAACAGGTCCTCCTGGTTAATCATTCAAATGTATTAAAGCCTGGGACAGTACTGTAGTCCACCTGGTCAAGGTGGTTTTACTTCGCAACATCCAAACAGGTCCCTCCTTGCAAAGTAGCAATAATGTCCAAGGCCATCCTATTAGAAGACAGTTTTTTTCATTGGTGACATTTCAGTGTTCCGTAAAGATAGTTTTGCTGCTATCATTTAAGGATTTCTGGGTGAATTTTAGTAAGGGCTTTTATGTGTGCTATAGGTCTGATTTCTGGATCAGTACTGGTAATATCAGATGAACTAAGAATATTAGTCCTAGCCTATCCTTCCTTAACATACTGCTTCAGGGCTTTCCAATCCCTCCCTGGAGCGGTAGTGATACGCACCGGAGCTGTCCTGGCAAGCTAGAGAGGGTCAGCTACCCATATACACAACAGTTAGATCGATTCCTTTGTCAAGCATATGAGGGAGCCACTGTAGAAAGGTATTTCTATCAGGTGCCTATCCTGCGACAGAACACCACAACAGCAGAAGTCTAACAACAAAAAGACAAATATTTAGCAGGGACTTCTATGAAAAGGTGGCCCCCTTTTATAAGAATTACACTTGTGGCCCCACCCTTAGTTGTTAACGTGGCTGCAGCTTTAGAAGCTTGACCTGGTTGTGCATACCACACAGGTTGGCAGGGGAGAGGCAGTACTCTTAAGTGTGAGGAAATGGGCTGGGTGGCAGAAGCATATGCCAGACCCGGACTCCCATCTGCCCCCCCCTTCAATGTTGGGTGTTTCAATCTATGTATAGTGTATTTCCATGGGTCTGGTTTGTAGCAAGACAAAAGGATCTCACTGGGGATTGAGTGGTTCCCCCCTCACTCATCCCAATGGGACATCCCACAGCAAATTCCAGGACATAATGCCTTTTCCGGGAATTGTGGGGCTTGGTGTTCTCAGCAGCATAGCATATTGATCCACAGTGAGAGTCAGGACAGTGGCTGTTTCCCATGACTTTCATACCTTTATTGTATTGGGTGCCTCAGCAGAGGTTCCCAGTATGACATTCGGGGCAACAGGTCCTCCTGGTTAATCATTCAAATGTATTAAAGCCTGGGACAGTACTGTAGTCCACCTGGCCAAGGTGGTTTTACTTTTTCATGATTTATTCTGCTGCTTTAATATCCCATTCTTCCTTTCTACCAACCTTACTGCTTGCAGGTTGTGGGGAGGATGGAACCTCTCTATTCAATGTTATGTTCTTTTGCCCACTCTTGCACATCATGACTTTTGACCTACCTGACCAAGGTATCCACATGTGGTATGAAGCTTCTCTAATTCCTCAGTGGGGGTAGCCTGGTTTGTGTGGTTACAGGGGAGAGCTTGGCTTAGGCCAAATGCAGTGTCCACACAAACCAAGGAATATGTGGAACCCTCACTGGGAAGGAGGGAGCCAGTATAATCTATGCCAATCCCTCATTGGTTGGGACTTCTGATGGATAGCCTACACTGCTTTGGCAGTTGCCCTGGATATTGTTTAGAACACAAAGGACATATTGTTACTGCATTAACCAAGGCATTGTATTCCAAGGGCAATCCAACATTTTTGGCAATACACTATTCCACTGGAGGGCTACAGTGGCCATCCTTTCTTGTTTCTCTCTCTCTGTCTTTTTTTTTTTTTTTTTTTTTTAGAGGGGGGAGAGGCAGAGAAAGAGGGAGAGGGAGAATCTTAAGCAGGTTCCATGCCCAGAGCAGAGCCCAACTTGGGGCTCAATTTCACTTCTCTAAGATCATGATCTGAGCTGAAATCAAGAGTTGGAAGCTTAATCAGCTGATCCACCCAGGTGCCCAGTGGCCACTCTTTTTATGCACCCAACCTGATGTACCTACTGAAGGGTCAGTTGCTAGAACTCACACAAGTGAGTTGGGGCATCAGCTTCCTGATTGCCAGAGGGTATCAACACCTTATGAAATAGGAAACAGTGAGGACTGCCTCAGGTTTTCTTTCCACATATGCTGACCCCACAAGGGCTTGTTCACGATCCTTCACCCTTCAGCTTCCTATTGTCCAAGCCAGAGGGTTAATCTCTTCAGAAAAGCCTCAACTATCAGTCCAAAAGGTTAATAGTAGCATTCACGAGTGATCATCAACCAAACTGCTCTAAGTTCAGCCCATGGAATATTTCTGTTTCTATCTAGATAATGTCAGTTTGGGACTGAATGGCAACTATAGTCCATGCAGGTAGGCTGTCTCAAGTAGATTCATCTGAATACCAGGCCTCAGAGGGGATCCCCCCCACTCCATTTCCATAGGCTGCAGAGACAACACAGGACTAGGGGTGGTGGCATTTGGAGGACCTACATACTCTTACAGGGTCTAGTAGCACCCACCTTCCTTGAGACAGTGGGCTGGCAGACTGGGTTCTCCTCTGCTGCAAATCGGCATGCAGATTAGTTAAAGTGGGAGTCTAAGCCATGGCAGAGGTGGGTCAATAGAACATATTTTCAACCCCTTCCCCTGATAGGAAGAAAGGTTCTAAGGATGATACGCTGTTGCTTCATAAGAGGCTCTACCTGGAGGAGCACTGTGTATACTGCTAGAAGCTGTTGCTCTACAGGGGTTTCTGTCCCCTTCCAGAGCTGGGACCAAATCCCAAGGGCACTCTTTTTTTTTCTCTTTTTTGACTCTGCCATGGAGCCCAATCCATGCTTTCCAGAATCACAGACACATCTAACTCAAATGGGAGCCCTGCTTGAGAGATGCCCAGAGCTTTAGTCTGCTTCACTAGTATTTCTTCCCTTTTTTTGTTCCCTAGAATTTTTGCCTTTTGCTCTGATTCCCCAGTCCCCCATATGTGCCCTTTCTTTACCAGGTGGTATAAGGGAAGGGTGCACTGTACCAGGTGGGGAATAAACGTCCTCCAAAACTTCAAAATCCATACAAAGACTTGCACCTTTTTCACATTCTTAGGGGTTGGATAGGCTTGCACCTTATCAATCATAGCTTCTGGAACACTGTGCATCAAACCCAACCAAAATGACTCCCTTTATGGTGGGGACTGGGCCTTGAATTTTCTGTGGATTCGTTGTTTATCCTCTCTTTTATATATGTTCTAGTAAAGTCTGCAGAGTGTTCTGCAGCAAAGGCAAGTCTTCACATGTTAACATTATATCATCAATGTAATAACCCCATTTTACTAATCTGGGAAAGGGGAACAGGGGCAGATCTTGGGCTACCGTCCTGTGGCATATTGTGGGGCTGTGCAAGTAGCCTGGGGGAAACATTTGAAAAGTCTACTATTATCCTTCCCATGAGGAGGCAAATTGATCTTCTGGCTAAGCAATCAAGGGAATACTTAAAAAAAAAAAAGCTTTTGTTAAGTCCAATACAGCATACTATATTTCTAGGGCCATGGCCAAGGTATTTTAAGAGGATAGCAATGTTGGTAACAGCCACATGGATGGAGGCACTACCTTATTCAATTTTTGGCAGTTCACGGTCATCTGCCATGAGCCATCTGACTTTTTTATCAGCCATACCAGGCTGTTGAATGTACCATGGGCAGAATGTACAATACTCAGTATAGATCTTGGATAGTCTCTTCCCCCCCAGGAAAATTATATTGTCTGACACTTACCATTCATAGACTTACTGGCTCCCACTTGGCATTTCCTTTCGAAGCACTTGTTTGATTACTCTAATCTGAACGTGGAAAGCACCAGTAGAGGTTGACAGATTTCTATCCTGTGGGATATCAGTGTTCAATATACTTTCTCGTATTGGAAAGATAAAAACCTCATATTCTGGCAGGAGAGAACACTTAATTTGTAGTGTCAAAGGGAACTTCATGACCCTAATCATTTGTCCTTTGTAACCATGGATGGTGCTGATGGGTTAAGAAAACCTCAAGCTCCAGTATCAACTCAAGCTATCATCTTTTCTTTATTTCTGGGGGATCAATCAATAGTGAGTTCAACATGAGGCTTCCAGTCACCTCCAGTGGTCCTCACACAGAAGCAATCTTGGCCTGCATCCTACACCCAGGGCATGAGAGACACCTGCCCTGAATAGGACTATATCCTTGAGGCCCTTTATGGAGCAGAAGGGGCATCAAGGATGGTAAAAGCCAGTGGGGCAGCTCTGAACTCTTGTTCAAGTTTTAAGGCTTTCCATACACCTACCAACATAGTACCAGGTTGCTGGTCTATTTTTTCAGGTGGGATCCTGGCAGCAATGAGGTCAAACCACATTTGCTTCCAGGTTACCTTTATCAGACCCTTTACAGCTGATTGGAATATTCTCTTGGCTTTTTGAGGTCCCTCTCTGTCTTGGGTCTTTCCCATAGCTTGTATATATTCCTGGGATTCTCAGTTTCACCTAGATCTGCAATGAAGTACCTAAAATCATAATGTCTTGTTCCACAATTGGGCTCAGCATGGATATCAGAGTCTCAAACCAGGTTATAGGGGTGGACTGGAGTATCTTGGTCTTCATTTCTGTAGTGAATATGGTCCTGACAGGGCCTTCAAAGATGAAGGTGTAAGTGGCCTACCTCATTTCCAATTCCCTAAGAATTTATTGTAGTTCTTTTGTAGATTTCCAGGGTCCTACTTTTCCAAGGATATCCTGATCATTCAGCCAAATGTCCCTTCAGGCTGGAATAATACAATCTATAAAGAAATGAGTACCCTGAAACATCCCTACCCCTCCCACCCTGAGTACCAGGCAGGCACTGCCAAATAGCAGTGTATGTGGTAATGTTTCTCATTTTCTCTGCCTCCTGCCCTCTGAAAGAAATGCCATTGCTGTCCTTTCCACCCCCTATCCTCAACCTGAATCCCATAAGCACAATAACAATGCTTGGGTACTTTCCCTGGTCTTTCAGTGGAACTTGGTAGCTATATCAATAAGCTCAGCGGCAGTGTATTCTCTCTTCATGAATGTTTCCTGAATTGGGGGCTGCCCTGCTGGCTGGGGTTATTGTTGCTATGCTTTTGCTTTCCTTTGTGTCAGGGGTCAGATGGCACTGGGTGTTTCTTCCGTTTCTTCACTGATTACCACAGCATCCTCTTCCTTGTCCTCATTTTCCCATAGATTCTACATTTTAGTGTCTCCACCAGGCATTATCACAGTACTCAGACCTCAGTCTGTGCCAGTCTGGGCCCTCCTAGCTTGGCAAAATAGCATGCTCAAGTCTGCGACTTATAACCTACTCTCCCACCGTATCTGCCAGCCCAGAATCTGGCAATCACACATTCTTCTCTAAGATCAGCCCTTCCTCCAACTTTCTAACGTGAGCTTCAGCCTCACAGCCTTTAGGATGACCACTATAAAAAATGAATAACTAACAAATGTCGACAAGGATAAGGAGAAATTGGAACCCTCAGGAACTATTGCTGGGAATGTAAAATGGTGCCACGGCTATGGAAAACAGTATGGAAGTTCCTCAAACAATTAAAAATACAATTACTATATGACCCAACAGTCTCACTTTGGGGTATTAAAGAATTGAAAATAGTATCTTGAAGAGATATTAGCACTCCCATATTCACTGCAGCATTATACACATGGTCAAGAGATGTAAGCAATCTAAATGTCCATCGATGGGTGAATGAATAAAGAAAATGTGGCATATACACGCAATGGAATATTATTTAGCCTTGGAAAATAGAGAAATCCTGTCATGTGCTGCAATATGATTGAAACTTGAGGACATTATGCTAAATTAAATAAACTAGCCACATACAAACACACACACACACAAACACTGCATGATTCCATTTATAGGAGGGATCTAAAGCGGTGACACTCAGAAATAGAAAACAGAATGGTAGTAACCAAGGAAACAAGGGAAAAGGAGGATGTTCCATGGATAAAAAGTTTTAGTTTCGCAAACTGAAATATTCCAGAGACTGTTATATATAATTAACAGTGCTGTACTGTACACCTAAAAATGGTTAATATAGTAAATTTTATGTCTTCCACCACTGTTTCTTGTAAAGCTACATTGTATTCTCTCTGACTATGCCATAGTCTCATTTGATTCTGACTTTACTCTCTCTTCCACTTCCAAGGACTCTTGTGATCACATGGGTCCCATCCAGATAATACAAGATAATCTCCTTGTTTTTAGGTCAGCTAACTAGCAATTTGAATTCCACTGACAACCATAATTTCCCTCTGCTATACAACCAAAAACATTCATAGCTTCTAGGGATAACGACATGGACATTTTTGGAGAACCACTGTTCTGCCTACCACAGACACCTTTCTGGAAGGATATCAGATTAGCTTTACCTGAACTCTAACTCAAAGACAATCCCTTTTGATGATATGGCTTCACTTATTTATTTCTTCTGAATAAGAAAACATTCAAAAAATTTAAAATGCAGTACTTCTACCTGTTACCTTTTCTCAAGTACTAATTTAAAATAAAAAAGATGAGGGGCACCTGGGTGGCTCAGTGGTTGAGCATCTGCCTTTGGCTCAGGGCATGATGCGGGGTTCTGGTATCAAGTCTCGCATCAGGCTCCCTGCAGGGACCCTGCTTGTCCCTCTGCCTATGTCTTTTCCTCTCTCACTGTGTCTCTCATGAATAAATAAACAAAATCTTAAAAAAAAGATGGAATATTTTTAGATGTTCCATTGCTTAATAAAATTTGTATTTGTTACACATGAGTATGTATTAGTATATGTGTTTTATTTTTAATCTATTTCACCCAAATATAGATATAATAAAATCACTGACAAAGAAAATAACAATAGTTTTTCTTTTCTTTTTATTTAATTTAATTTATTTATTCATGAGAGGCAGAGATACAGGCAGAGGGAGAAGCAGGCTCCATGCAGAGAGCCCGATGCGGGACTCGATCCGGAGTCTCCAGGATCAGGCCCTGGGCCAAAGGCAGCGCTAAACCACTGAGCCACCCAGGCTGCCCCAGTAGTTTTTCATTTTTATGTTTTCAATACCTTGTTTTTTTCTCAATAAACAAACCCAAGCATAGGAAAGATTCCCAGGTAAGCCCACCTAACCAAAAGTGGACCTTATTCCCACCATCATCTCTTCCTCACTACACAAGTCATACCATTCTAAACTTTCATTGCCCAATGCTGTAACTACTAGCCACATGTGACTATTTAAATTTAAATTTATCAAAATTTAATACCATTAAAGATCAAGTTTCTCGATCACACTAGCAACATTTCAAAAATTCAATAGCCACATGTGACTACTCGGCTACTCTGTTGGACAGCTCAGACATAGAATAGTTTCATCATCTCAGGAAATTTTGTTGGTGTAAAGTAGAAAGCATATGGTACATATTATACAGAAAACACATACATAAACACTATGCAAATTCATACTAATTGCTTTATATAATTAGCTTTAGTTCTTTGGTTCTCTCATTTTTATTTGCCATATTTCTCATGTTTAAATAGCACATGATATATATTTGTTCAACTCATTTCAGGACTCTTTATCTATGACTATGAACAGAAACAGGGATTAAGTCAAATTGTTGAGCTAGGGCAAATCAGTTTGCAGCATTTCTTTTGTTTCTTTGAAAGCTGAGGGCACCTGGGTGGCTCAGTCGGCTAAGTGTCTGCCTTTGCTCAGATCATGATCCTGGAGCCCTGGCATTGAGCCCCACATTGGGCTCCCTGCTTGGTGGGGAGTCTGCTCCTTCTCTCTCTCCTCTGCTTGTGTGCTCTCTCACTCTTTCTTGCTCTCTCTCTCTCAAATAAATAAATAAAATCTAAAAACAAAAAGCTGAAAGGTAAAAGTATCTAGGCATGATGATAATAGGACATGAGGATAACTGAGGAAGTTTTCAATACTTTCCTCCTTCACAAGAATTTTAAGGTACTCAACATAACTACATCACCCACCAGGCTTTGAGAGACAATTTGACTTATTAAAAGGCAGGGAAATCTTGACCCTCCAGAATAGAGCTGAAAGAACAAGATAGAGATTAGGAACCTTGGAATCCTGCAGTCTGAATTGAAGTTGCTAAAAGTAGGTTAGCAAGTCACATATCCTCTTAGGAGCTCCGCATAATACCGGAAATAAGACAATTTTCTCTTCTTCTGCTTGGGACCCATCATTACCTATTGCTGCCTCAACTCAAGGGGATCATACTTACATCTTAAGGACTCTGTGATGGAGTTATGGGGTAATGCTCCCTATTTTCATGTTCTGTTTTTTTTATAATTATTATTTTTTTAATTTTTATTTATTTTATGATAGTCACACACACACAGAGAGAGAGAGAGAGAGAGAGAGAGAGAGACAGAGACACAGGCAGAGGGAGAAGCAGGCTCCATGCACCGGGAGCCCGATGTGGGATTCGATCCCGGGTCTCCAGGATCGCGCCCTGGGCCAAAGGCAGGCGCCAAACCGCTGCGCCACCCAGGGATCCCTCATGTTCTGTTTTGAATTTCTTCATTCTTCCATCTTAATGGAAGACTGAATTTCCAGCTATATGTGTTTGATTTTCCCAGTTTTATTAGAATATTTAAGGGCAAACTCCATACTCCCCCCATTAAGCTTAATCAGTATTTCTTTTATCAAGAGATATTGGTTTATTTTGGTTTCCTTTTACAAAGGTTTCTGAATATTCTCCTGGTGCTTGGCTGTCATCATTGGAAAGAAGTGAAAGAATGGTGATTATGCCAAGAGAAATAAAATAGCATTACTTAAATAATTCACCTTTATGTCATGTAACCACACTAGCACAAAAGGAGACACAGAGAACAAAGACCCTTATGACACTTTCACTAGTTGGTGAGAATTTAATCTCAGATTTCCATAAAAGCCTTTTATCTACTCCCACCTCCACCTTTTTCCCCTGACCCAGTTTAATGCTACACAATCAGGTTAACTCAGCAGGAGATACAGAAGGCAGAAAAACAGATTACTATTCCTTCAAATGGAGAGAGAAAGCCAGGAATCTAAAAGCTAAAGTTGAAAATTTGAAAGAAATTATTTTAAAGACAGGGGGGAAAAAAGGAATATTAGAAACAAATAAAGGTCAGAACATCCATTTTTCTCTTTGTATCAAGGAAGAAAACATTTCTGTTATATTTTTTGTGGTATTTACATACACAATACCTGAATTAATTTTGAGCTACCCATGCTGCACTAATAATAGCTAACATAAATTAAGAGTTTACTATTTGTTGGCACTATACTTAGCATTTTAAATGGATTAAGAGACCAAATCCTCACAAAATCCCTTATCCTCACCCTCCCTTGTATAAGTTAGAAAACTGAGTTTAAGCATATGCCCACAACTAGAAGAGTTAGGATACCATTCCTGGCTATTCAATTTCTGAGCCCTTTAATAGCTTTACTATATACTTCTTCATACTACCACAAACCATTGTTTTCAAAGAATGATCCCTAGACTATGCCTATCAGAATTACTTAGAACTGCTGTTAAAAATAACTTCCTGATACCCACGGCAGGCCAAGCGAATCAGAATCCATGGAATGGGACCCAGAAATCAGCATTTTTATAAACTCTCCAGGCGTTTTCAAAATACTTGCAAATACATATTTAAACTTTACTATACCTAAGTGACAGTATATAATAGACCTCAAAATCTTAGGCACTGAAGCCAGAATTCACGGGGTCAAATCTCTATTCTGCCACTCACTAGTTCCGACTTGAACAAGCTACTTAGTCTCTTTTGGCTCAGTTTCCACAGATGCATTATTCAATGGATTTAATGGGCATCTGCCTGTTATGGTTCTAGTACTGTTAAGTGAATTCATTTTCCACATAGGGAAGGCCAAAAAATTAATGATGTAAAAAAGGATCGATAACACTAAAATAATTAATGTTACATTTTGGATATTTTGCATTTGAGTGTAATTTTGATGTTCTATTAAATCAGGCAAAATAAACAATAACCAAGACATCTTGGTGCCATATCCTGAAAAACTTGATTTTGAATATACGAGGAAATGATCTGGTTTCTTCACATTGATTCTCTCCGAAATACATTTCTTCCCCTGCCTTACCACCCAGTTATGTCTTATAAACCACAATAGGCTGGTATATTCTCCTCATTCTTATATTGACACGCTTTTACTCTATCTCATTTCTGCTACAAAACTTCTGGGGAGATTGAGATGAAAGGTGGAAGTACAGGATGGAGGAGAGAGACAGATAAGAATTCAAAAGAAATATTTGGGTAGCAAATTATTTCAATGTATACAGAGAATATGAGTTTAAAGAGTCTATTAAACCAACACTTATCTCAAATAGGTTTTAGCTCTAATAAAATAGAAGGTAAGATTTGCTACAAAATACAGATAATCAGCCTGGAGATAGGGTGGAGTTCTGACTGTCAAATAACTGAATCAGATCCTTTTTAGTACTAGAAAACTCAGTCTGTTTCATGCCCTGAATCTTAAAGGTTAGTGTGAGAAGGTGGAGAGTAATGAAGATATTCAGGGCTTGAAAAATGTTTACTATATAATGCCAGATGAGTGTTTTCTTCAAATAACTTTTATCCTTGAACCCAAATTTGGTAAGTTCACAAAAGAGACATCTGGACACCTTAAAGAAGCTTCAGATTATCCAAAAATACTGCATAAGTCTTCAACTGAGCTGCTCATTTCATAATAATTAAAAGAAAATGGCAAAGTTTTCGGAGAACAGTAGTCTAAGCAATGAGCTCCACTTCTGCATCTACTAAATGAATCACCTCAAAGCAGAGCCTTGCAGAGGGCTTAACTCAAATTCCTGCTTCAGAATGATGTGTCATTACTAAAATGTTAAGCTTCACAGCAACAGGAATCTCCTCTATTTTATTTATTCCTATACTTCTCGTTTCCAGATCAGTGGCTGGTGCAGACCACTGGCTGGCTGATAATTGTTAAATCACTTATTAAATTGCTGAATTAATACTATTGGTCATCACCTTTTACAGTTGTTCTTAGATGTCAAAGTTGTTAACTCTTTAGGTGTCAGTATAGATAAACAACATCTTCTCCCTTAACTACCTTCCTACCTGCAAAGTTATAAGGGAAATTAGAAATTATTAAGGTTTGGAGTAGCATGGGTGGCTCAGTTCATGTTCTCAGGGTTATGATTGAGCCCTGCTTCGGGATCCATGCTGGGCATGGAGCCTGCTTAAGATTCTCTGTCTCTCCCTCTCCCTCTGGCCCTCCCTGCCCCTCTCTCAAAAACAAAAACAAAAAAGTAAAAGAAATTATTATGATTTACTTCAGTAACTTTCTCCAAAGAAGACATAAAAATAGCCAACAGGTGTATGAAAAGGTCATCAGCATCACTCAACATCAGGGAAATGAAAAACAAAACCACAATGAAATATCATTGGATACCTATTAGGACAGCCACTATCAAACAAACAAATGAACAAAAACAAACAAAAAATAACAAGTATTGTTGAGGATGTGGAGAAAGGGAACCCTGGCACACACTGATTCAAATGTAAGTTGGCGCAGCCATTATGGAAAACAGAATAGAGGTTCCTCAGAAGTTAAAAATAGAACTACTGTGATGCCTGAATGGCTCAGTGGTTGAGTGTCTGCTTTCAGCTCAGGGTATGATCCTGGGGTTCCAGGATCGAGTCCCTCATCGGGCTTTCTGTGGGGAGCCTACTTCTCCCTCTGCCTCCTTCTGTGTCTCTCATGAATAAATACATAAAAAAATCTTTCTTAAAAAATCAAACTACCATATGATCCAGCAATCTCACTTCTAGGTATTACTCAAAAGAACTACAATCAGGATCTCCAAGAAATGTTTTCATTTCCATGTCCCCCAGCATTATTCACAATAGCCAAGATATGGAAACAATCTAAATGTCCACTGACAAATGAATGGATATATAACATACAGTATATACATATTATAATGGAATACTATTCGGCCTTAAGAAGAAAATCCTCCCATCTGTGACAATATGGATGGATCTGAAGGACATTATAGCAAAGAAAGAAAGACAAACACTGTATGGTTTCACTTGGATGTGGAATCTAAAGTAGTGAAAGTCATAGAAGCAGAGTAGAGTAATAGTTGCCAGAGGTTGCAGGGAAAATGAGGAAATGGAGAGGTGATGGCCAAAGGTACAAAGTTTCAGTTAAGCAAGATAAATAAGTTCTAGAGATTTACTAGAGAGCATAGTGCCTATAGCTAATAAAACAATATTATATTCTTAAGATTTTCCAGAAGGGTAGATCTTATGTTAAGTATTCTTACCATACACATTATCATATTAAAGATGGCAAGAAGGAAACTTTGGGAGCTGATGGATTTGTCTATGGTCTTGAGGGTGGTGATGGTTTGTTAGGTGTAGGCTTATCCCCAAACTCATCGAGTTGTATAATGAAATATATACAACATTTATGGGTCAGTCATACTTCAAGAATATGACTTTGAAAAAAACTTTTAATTAGTTCAGTGACAAGCGAACATCCAAATCTGTAGTTCAATGTGCTAAATAAGTAACTTGAAATTTTTCAAAAAAAGAAAAAGAAATACCATCTGTATGTCTTCTTTGGGAAAAATGTCTATTTAGGTCCTCTGCTTGACTCTACCAGATTATTTGTTTTTTTTTTTAATGTTATGTTGTGTATCTAAAGAAGATATGTTGCATATTATCCCCTCATTGGATATATCATTTGCAAAAATCTTCTCCCATTCAGTAGACTGCATTTTGTTGATGGTTTCCTTTGCTATGCAAAAGCTTTTTATCTTGGTGTGATCCCAATAGTTTCTTTTTGCTTTTGTGTCTCTTGCCTGAGGAGACATATCCATAAATATAGGTCATGCCCAAGAAATTGCTGTTTATGTTTCCTTTTAGGAGTTTTATGGTTCCAGGTCTCACATTTAGGTCTTTAATCCATCTTGAGTTCATTTTTGTGTAATAAAGTGGCCCAGTTTCATTCTTTTGCATGTAGCTGTCCAGTTTTCTGAATACCATTTATTGAAGAGACTGTATTTTCTCCATTGTATATTCTTGTTTCCTTCCTCATATATTTTTTAAAGTCTCCTTAAGGACTGACCACTTTTATTCATATCCATACAAAACACAGTCTTAAGGAGGTCAGCATTTAAAAATGACATGGTCAAGTAAATGAAATCAAAGAAAGCTGGAAAGTTCCAAGGCCCAATAATTATATTTCAGGTAATGGAACCAGGTAGAAAAGAAATCAGCACATGTTCATCCAGCACAGATCTTTCAGAAAACTTGCCTGGATCCTCCAAACTGAGAGCACTATGAGTGCCCTCATCAAAGAGGAGTAAATAACCAACTGTTGCCTGACTATCTAATAGTCAGGGACATGGGTTTAGTTCTAGACTTTCTGTCTTGTTTCATTGATCTGTGTCTATTTTTGTGGAAGTTCCATACTCAAAACATTAATAATCATCAGGGAAACGCAAATAAAACCCACAAAGAGGTATCACCTCACACCTGTCAGAATGGCTAATATCAAAAAGAGAAGCAATAACAAGTATTGGTGAGGATGCAGAGAAAAGGGAACACTTGTACACTGTTGGTGAGAATGCAAATTGATGCAACCACTGTGGAAAACAGTATGAAGGTTCCTCAAAAATTAAAAATAGAAATACCATAAGATCCAGTAATTCTACTACTGTGGTGTATTCACTGAAAGAAAATGAAAACACTAATTCAAAAAGATATATGCATCCCTATGTTTACTGCAGCATTATTCAATAGCCAAGATATGGAACTAACCCAGATGAATCAAGAAAAAAAGAGATGAATGGGTAAAGAAGATAGATATAGGAATATCACCCAGCCGTAAAAAAAAAGAATGAGATCTTGCCATTTGCAAGAACATGGATGGACCTAGACAGTATTATGCTAAGTGAAATAAAGTCAGACAGAGAAAGATAAAAAATATATATATAATTTCACTTACACATGGAATCTATAAACAACAAAGCCAACAAATAAAAACAAACACTCATAAGTACAGAGAACAAACTGGTGGGGAACAAACTTGAAGGGAGGGGAGTTGTGGGTGGGTGGATGAAACAGATCAAGGGCATTAAGAGACACAAACCTCCAGTTATAAAATAAGTAAGTCACACAGTTGAGAAGTGTCACATAGGAAATATAGCCAGCAATATTGTAATGACATTGTATGGTGACAATCGGTGATTATACTTGTGGTGAGCATTGAGCAATGTATAGTGATCGTCAACTCACTATGTTGTACACCTGAAACTAACATAACACTGCATGTCAATTATATTTCAATAATTATTTTAAGTTGTAGCTTTGAAATCATGGGGGAGGAGAAATAGTTTGGAATCCTGTTTCCTTGGGGGATGATTGATTGATTGCTCTCACTAATGGTCTTGTTGGCCATCAATAAGCACTCAAAGTTTCTCTCTGAGCTATGCCACTGAAACAAAAAAAGGCATAAGTGAAGTAACTAAGGATGGAAAGCTTCTTCTTTTAACCCATTTTTGCCCACACTAATTTCTTCTCATCCCTTAGCTAATTTTTTACTCCTTTGTGGGACCCAGGAAAAATCCCCTACCCCTGGACAAGCAGGGCAGGACTAACTCCATTTTGTGCTACACCCGCCATCTCATGTAAAACCCCCCACACGACCTGCCTGTTGTTTAAGGCACTCCCTCACCCTAGTTTAGCGATTAAGCACACCCTTATCAGAAAGTAGCACACATAGGAATGCGGGACCTCTGACCTTTAACCGCCAAGGAATGAAAACCCCTCTTTTGCCCGCCAAACCTACGTGCCAATTCTAACCAGAATAATAGGCTAGTTCAAATGGTCGCTATAAGGTGAATCGTAATTCAACTGGCCACCTGCGTGTGGACCAACATGACTGCAACTTTCTGCGTATGTTACAATCTCATTGGCCACTGGCCCCTATAACACTGCTGTGCTTCTTAGTCTCGGGGTCCAAGTCCCTGCTCTGCTGTATGGAGTATACTTGGACCCAAGCTCGAGCTTATAAATAAACCCTCATGTACTTGCATCAGTGTCGGCTCCTTGGTGGTTTCTCGGATTCGCAATCTTGGGCACAGCACCTTCTGAACAGGAAAGGTAATCAAACAAGTGAGCAAAGAAGGCTTTGGAATTACATCCCTTCTCCTCTCACCAGAGGCCCCCAAGATGAGATCTGTGAGAGCCCCACAATAAAGCAGTTTGAAATTACAGATGTACCCCTGGACCACTGCCTCCTAGGACAGGATGAAACACTTCACAGCGCTCCCATTTTACCATGCAGAAGCCACCTTCCCCTCCATTTACTCAGGGCTCCCTCCAATTGTAATCATAAAATCAGACTATATCAGACCATCCAGAAGTGCTATATTTTTCCAGCAGAACATTATCTAAATCAAGGAGCGAATCTTTAACAAAGCACTGTCATTGTTTGCCTAAAACGCATGCTGATAATAAAGTGCTTTGCATCCGTGCTGATGCTGAAAGATTTCACTTAAGGCTTGTTTACTCCTGGATGGACAGAACTTCTTTATAGCATCCTTACTTAGAAAGGAATATAAATGAGAGCTAGGGGAGAGAGGGGAGCCAGCCTGAGCCGTGCCCCACTGGCCAGTGGGACTGCTAACTTCACCTCCCAGGCAGAACAAGAGCAAGATCTCCTCTAATCAAGGAAGGGCCGAGAGGTGTGGTTTGAGCTAACCCTTATATTCTGATTTGATCCAAACACTGTTATTCCAAAGCAAAGCTGAATCTGTGGGATTATAGGAGCACACAGTACAGGTGAATGAGAGTAACGTGCAGGGTTAAATCACTTAAAAATTCCCTCCTGAAAGAAAACAAAAGAGAGGAAAAGGGGCTGGTGTTTAGAACTGCAGCAGGTGCCTGGACTTGCCATACCAAACTCCTCCTCCTCTTGGGGCCTGTTTCTTTTTCTTTTCTTTTTTTTTTTTTTAAGATTGTATTTATTGTATTTATTTATTCATGAGAGACACAGAGAGAGAAAGGCAGAGACACAGGCAGAGGGAGAAGCAGGCTCCATGCAGGGAACCTGATGTGGGACTCGATCCCTGGTCTCCAGGATCACACCCTGGGCCAAAGACAGACACTGGGGCCTGTTTCTAACCTATGACTCCTGAGTTTGCAGTAGAAGTGCCTGATGGATATGTGAGCAAGAGACACTGTTTGTAGTTTTGTGTGTGTTTTTTTTTTTTTTTTTTTAAGAATAAAACCCCACAACAATGTAGGTTTTGTCAGAAACCACAAGCTATTCTGTTTGGCCATCAGAGCACCTCCCACTCGAGGTTTATCGTGGCTGCTGAGCAAGTGCACAGACTGTGGCTGAATGAAGAGGAGTCTGAAGCTCGCCTGTTTACGACTGGGTTAGAAAGCTTTGAAATAGGACCCAGGCCAGCAGCTGTTATCTTTATTGTGCAGAATGACTGAGTTCGACTTCTGGATCACTGGGTTGGGGCGATACTTCTGCAAAGAAGCAAATGGTGCTGTCAGTGTGGAGGAAAAGAAGTCCTAGCAGCTTAGGTGTTAGCGATGAGGCGATGGAGGGGAGGGCAAGGGGATGCTTGTCAAGTGATGCAGATAATGGAGAAAGATAAGCCTTAGATCATAAATCAGCTTGCCGACACCACCTACGGCTTTGAAAGGGCACCCTTGTTTCTTACTGTATCACGAGCTCATTAATACGGTCGGCAGTCATTAGGGGGGTACAAGAGAGAACATAATTTACATATTAAGTAGTTAATCGTGGATTCCTCAGCATTCCCATTCTGAAACGCACGCCTTTCTAAAACACTTCAAGGGCACAGTTCAGGTTCATGTCGCTACATTAAAGTTTTCTTCTGTCTATAAAAAGGGTGCTTGTTAAAAGTTATGATTTCAGTACAATTGCACAGGCTGTTTCCAGGGTGAACCTCTGACCCCTCGTCTGAAATGGAGGTGGGAACTTTTCCAACGTGGATGATTATTCCCACTGACATTTGGATGAAGTTAATGGACACAATTTACAGGAAGGGCCATAGTTAAGAGCTCTCAGTAGGGGTGGGTATGAATAATGTTAACTTTTGTAATGCAAAACCATAAAAATCTATTAATTTTATTATCATCATAAATAGAATTATATTAATAAAATACTCTTATTTTGAAAAATTTTATGACTACTGGGATAGTTGGATGACTTTTCTACATCTTTCTACGACTGTTGGTTGTCACAAACAACCGTGGGCTGCCAGCTGGGTGCAAAGAGGCCAGGCCAGGCCTGGGGAATGAGTTTATTGATAAACCTGAAGCAGGCCTGTGGTTGTATCGTTAAGGTACAGTTACCCAGGTCTGCTCTGTAAATCAATGCTTTCCTGAAAAAGCAAGTTCCAATAATGAACATCTTGGCACAGAAGAAGAATGTGAAACAGCTAGGGGTTCTCTATGGGGGCACCCAGTTCAGCAAGGTCTTCCCCTCTTTCCAAAGCAGATTTCTCTCACCATCTGCAAGATACTCAGTGCACACTCTCCTGGATCAGATTGTAGAGCTGCAAAAAATATACCATGGCATTCAGGAGCCCTGATTAGGACCATCTTGGAGGATTTTTAAATGCACTTATTTTTCTTATTATTAAAATATTACTTTTTTAAAGATTTTATTCACTTACTCATGAGAGACACAGAGAGAAGCAGAGACGTAGGCAGAGGGAGAAGCAGGCTCCCTGTGGGGAACCCAATGCAGGACTCGATCCCAGGACACTGGGACCACGCCTTGGGCCAAAAGCAGATGCTCAACCACTGAGCCACCCAAGTGCCCTCATATTACTTTAGAGTAATACGTTATTCAGGATTATGAAAAGAAAAAAGGAAAATAACTAGGATTCTTTTTTTTTTTTTTTTTTTTTATAAAATAATTTTTATTGGTGTTAATTTACAATTACAGAATAAACAACCCAGTGATTATCACGTCAAGTGACCCCTCAGTGCCCGTCACCCATTCACCCCACCACCCCGCCCTCCTCCTTCCACCACCCCTAGTTCATTTCACAGAGTTCAGAAGTATTTATGTTCTGTGTCCCTTTTGATATCTCCCACACATTTCTTCTCCCTCCCTTATATTCCCTTCACTATATTCATATTCCCCAATAAGTGAGAAACATACACTGTTTTGTCCTTCTCCGATTGACTTACTCACTCAGCATTTTTATACTCCGAGTTCCAATTCCACGTTGAAGCAAAATGGTGGGTATTTGTTGTTTTGTTGGCTGTAGTAAGATTCCATTGTATACATAAACACATCTTCTTTATCCATTCATCTTTCGATGGCACCGAGGCTCCTTCCTCAGTTTGCTATTGTGGACAGGGCTGCTAGAAAATCGGGGTGCAGGTGCCCCGGCGTTTCATTGCATCTGAATCCTTGGGGTAATCACTAACAGTGAATTGCTGGGTCGTGGGCAGGTTTATTTTTATTTTCTTTGATGATCCTCCACCACGTTATCCAGGTGGCTGCACCCAGTTCACATTCCCACCAACAGTGTAAGAGGGTTCCCTTTTCTCCGCTTCCTCTCCAAACATTGTTGTTTCCTGCCTTGTTTATTTTCCCATTATCACTGGTGTGTGTGAGGTGGTATCTCATGGTGGTTTTGATTTGTATTTCCCTGATGGCAAGTTGATGCAGAGCATTTTCTCATGTGCATGTTGGCCATGTCTTTGTCTTCTCTGTGAGATTTTCTTCATGTCTTGTTGCCCATTTCTTGATTGGATTGTTTGTTTCTTTGCTGTTGAGTTTAATATTTCTTTTTTGATTTTGGAAATAGCCCTTTATCTGTTATGTTATTTGCAAATTTATCTTCTCCCATTCTGGAGGTTGTCTTTGAGTTTTGTTGACTGTATTCCTTTGCTGTGCAAAATGCGTCTTATCTTGATGATAGTCCAATAGTTATTTTTGCTTTTGTTTCTTTTGTTTTCGTGGATGTATTCTTGCAAGAGTTTACTGGGGCCAAGTTCCAAAATGGGTGTTGCCTGTGTTTCCTCTAGGATTTTGATGGAGTCTTGGTATCAATTCTAAATATTTCATCCATTTTGAGTTTATCTTTGTGTATGGTGCAAGAGAGTGGTCTAGTTTCTTTCTTCTGCATGTGGGGATGTCCAGTTTTCCCAGCACCATTTATTGAGAGACTGTCTTTCTTCCAGTGGATCGTCTTTCCTCTTTGTCGATTATTAGTTGACCATAAAGTTCCAGGGTCATTCTGGATATATCTCCTTTTGTTTCCTTTGGTCTATGTGTCTGTTTTTGTGCCAGTTCCACTCTGTCTTGATGACCAGTTTGTTAGGTACAACCCTGAAATCTGGGGCATTGTGATGCCCCCAACTAATGGTTTTCTTTTTTAAATTCACCTGGTATTAGGAGGTCTTTTCTGATTTCCACACAAATCTTAAATAATTTGTCTAGGTATCTGAAAATAAGTTCCTTGGTATTTTGATAGGGATTGCATTGTAGTGTATATTGCCCTGGGTAGCATTGACATTTTCACAATATTACTTCTAGCCAATCATGAGGCATGGATTATTTTTCATCTCTTTGTGTCTTCCTCAATTTCTTTCAGAAGTGTTCTATTAGTTTTTAGGGTATTAGTCTTTACCTCTTGGTTAGGTTTTTTCCTAGGTAACTCTTTTTGCTTTTGGGTGCAATTGAATGGGCTTGATCTTAATTTCTCTTTCTTCAGTCTTCATGTTAGTGTATAGGATGCCATTGATTTCTGGGGCAATGAATTTGTATCTGCCACGCTACAAATAGCTGTATGAGTTTAGCAATCTTGGGGTGGTGGCTTTGGGTTTTCTATGTTGAGTATCATGTCATCGGAGATAGGAGGTGCGTTTGACTTCTTCTTTGCAATTGAATTGCTCTTTAATGTTTTTTTGTTGTTGATTGTGAGGCTCGGATTCAATATATGTTGAATAGCGGTGGTGAGAGTGGCATCCTGTCTGGTTCCTGATCTTAGGGGAAAGGCTCCAGTGCTTCCATTGGAATGATAATTTGTGTGGGGCTTTCGTAGATGGCTTTTAAGATATCGAGGAAAGTTCCCTCTATGCCCTACAATCTGATGAGTTTTAATTCAGGAATGGATGCTGTATTTTGTCAAATGCTTTCTCTGCATTCTATGAGTGGAATCATATGGTTCTTGTTTTTCTTGCTGATATGATGAATCACATTGATGTTTTACGAGGGTTGAACCTGCCTTGCATCCGGGGGATAAATCCTACTTGTTCATGGTGAATTTTTTTCTTAATGTGTTGTTGGAATCATATTGGTAGTGATCTTGTTGAGAATTGTTGCATCATGTTCATCAGGGATATTGTCTGTATATTCTCTTTTTGGTGGGGTCTTTGTTGGTTTTGGGAATTAAGGTGATGCTGGCCTATAAAATGGAGTTTGGAAAGTACTCCATCTTTTATCTTTCCAAACAGCTTTCGTAGAATAGGTATGATTTTCCTTCTTTAAACGTTTGATAGAATTCCCCTGGGAAAGCCATCTGCCCTGAATTCACTAGGATTCTAACACGAAACCACTGTAAGTCTTTTGGTGCTTGCTTTCAAGTTTGTTTGTTTTTTTTTTTCTCACTTATCTTAGAAATATTCTCACTGTTGTTGTTTTTTTTTTTTTTTAGATTTTATTTATTTATTAGAGACACACAGAGAGAGAAAGAGAGAAAGAGAGAGAGGCAGAGACACAGAGGGAGAAGCAGGCCCCATGCAGGGAGCCTGACATGGAACTCCATCCCGGGTCTCCAGGATCACGCCCTGGGCTGAAGGCAGCGCTAAACCGCTGGGCCACCAGGGCTGCCTCTCTCACTGTTGTTTATTCTTCTAGGAACTCTGAGGAAATGATACAGACCACTATAGTCTATTTTCAGTAGAAAGTGTGGAGGATGTAACAGTAGATTTGTTTTAATCAACAAAACCAAAGAACTTTTTGAGTGTTTCAGGAATTTTCCACATGTATAATCATTATGTGTCAATCATTATGATCATGAGATTAGTGAATGCTACATGATTATCTAGAGGTCAATAACTGTAAGCCATGCTTGAAGCAGAATTCTGTAAATATTTTCAGTTGTTCTCTGGTATCTTACCAGAGTCCACTTTTTTCCATACTCCTGAACACACATGCTTACTCAATTAGCACAACATCAAGGATTCCCATTTCTGCACGTATCTGCAGAAGGAAAACTTTCTCGCTCATTCTCTGTGTTCTGATGTTGGTATATTCCTACCCACACTGTTTCAGCTCTGTCTCCATATTCATGCATTTAAATCACTGCATATTGAAAACTCAGTCAAGCCCTGTACTGGGCACTAACACTATCAAGCTAAATGAGAATCAACATCTCCTTGCTTTTTCCTGCATTCCTGAAGGGCTTTCAATTTTGATACAGTCGAAGATACAGACTCTTAGGCTGGTCTAAGGATGGGTGAATTTCTTCATTTGATTTTAGGAATTTAACTATCTAAATATTACTTGACTTAGTACATTGCTGAGGAGATGTGAAAGCAAGTAAGTTCACACATACAATATTGTGTTCTTGGGATTTGAAAGAGAAATTTGAACTCTGACATATTATTGCAACCTGTGGACCCCAGAAAGGCAATGACTTGACTTACTGAGGCTTGGTTCTGGGATAGAAGCTACCTACCTAGTCAGCCCTCTTGGAAATCAAAGCAGATGGCATTCTCATTTGGGTCCACCCTGACCAAACTCTATGTCAGTACTTAGAAGAAGAATCCTATCCAGGACATTACAAAGAAAGCAGAGGAACTAATTAAGATTAGTGAGACCCATATGTAATAGAAATTCTAAGTGACTATAAAATTAACTTCAGCATTAAAATACATACTGCAAATTCCAGCATCTCTTCTCTAGGGGGTCAAGGCCTTCCTGGCCACTTGGAAGCTTCAGATGAGAAAAGTGCTAAGAAAAAATCATTATATTCTTAGCTCAATATAAGACCTAAGGGAGAAACTTAAGTCCATACCTTGGGACTTCTCCTAGCCCTATTCCCAAATATAACAGAATATATAGAGACTTACATATAAAGTATACTTTCCCCAATAAAAATCCTTTGCCAGAACAGCTATTCTAGCAAAACGTTCTAATTTCTTTTTGATTGGGAAATTGGCAAACCTCATAAAAGTGATGGGAAATATATTAATGTTTAGTGAGGAATCCTATGTAGTAGGGATAGTTACTGTGACCCTTATAAGGCTTATAGAGTTTAAATAATTTTTCTGAAGTCACACACATAGTAATGGATACAACTGAATTTCAAACTCTGGTCTACATGACACTGATACCCTTGCCCTTTCTAACCTATCAAACTGTCTCAGGAAAGGCAGTTCCCTCTCCTTATCCCACACCATTCCCATCCTATGAAGGCCTTATTTTTTTATTCATTTCACAAATTTTTATTTAACACCTGTCAACCAACTGTTGTGATAAGTATTGAAATCACTGTTTAACAATAATTGTAGGTAATTATCTTTATGTTTGCCATTATTCAGAATCAATATTTTAATATTTTTATTTGTGAAATATTCTGGTATGATGAATTATACATTAGTTAATATAATAAACAACCTTATCATCATGCAGATTTAACATAAGCAAATACTGTGCCACATTCAATTTTCTCCTATTCATTAAGGACTAGAATCTTGCAGTTCCCAACTTCCATCCTCAGAGTTAGCCACTACCTAAAAGTTGGTATGTATGATCTGCATGTGTGCTGTTTATATACTTTTATTGCATATTTATCTCTAAGGGTCCAGTGTTTTTCTGTTCTTCGTGGAATGGACCTTAGGGAGATCTACTATTTTTTTTAAATACTCTTTTTTTTATTTTTTTTATTTTTTTATTTTTATTTATTTATGATAGTCACAGAGGGAGAGAGATAGAGAGAGGCGCAGAGACATAGGCAGAGGGAGAAGCAGGCTCCGTGCACCGGGAGCCTGATGTGGGATTCGATCCTGGGTCTCCAGGATCGCGCCCTGGGCCAAAGGCAGGCGCCAAACCGCTGTGCCACCCAGGGATCCCAGATCTACTATTTTTAAACCTATAACACTTTCTCCAAAACACGGGTCACCATTTCCATTTCTGTGAAGAAATAATATCTATTTCCCTAGTTCTACAAACACCACTGTATTTCCTAGTGAGCACTATGAAATTAGAGGTGGACATGAGATTAGATTTATAGAAATGGTGATGTGCACATAGGGAGAATGAGTAGGAGAGATTATAGAAAACCAACAGGTCCTGGTTTGGCATTTGTATTTGCGATGCCATTAACTGAGACAGGAGAACTGCTAAAATGGGGCAGATTTTGAGGGGGAGGAGGCAGGATTTGGGATACCTTAAATGTAAATTGACAGTGAGACTTCTAGGTAAAAACAATT
The DNA here is from genome assembly GCF_905146905.1 of Nyctereutes procyonoides. Taxonomy (NCBI): domain Eukaryota; kingdom Metazoa; phylum Chordata; class Mammalia; order Carnivora; family Canidae; genus Nyctereutes; species Nyctereutes procyonoides. The sequence continues at coordinate 61,966,414 of NW_026575051.1, forward strand.
GAATTATTGAGCACATTACAGAATAGACATGTGCATGTGTGCATGTGTGTATGTGTGTAAGGATAACAAATTTAACTCAATTATAACTTGAATGAACATATAAAATGCAGTTTCTTGATTTGGTCTGTAGTTCAACTGGCCTTATTTACAAGTCCCATTTACTAAGGGGAAAGTTGGGTACAACTCCATGGCCCATCTGATTTTAAGTATTTTCCAATCACTAATTTAATTAACACTTTACGTTTATTTGCCTAGGTTCTTATATTTTTAGCTGGCTCCCGTAACCCCTTTAAAATGGCATCATGGGTGTAGGAGTGGAGTGTTCATGTGACCTCATGGTAGGAGACTGATGGTGGTCCCCAGAACTGTATGGCATTCTCTGAATTTTCATGGTGTAGACAACAAAAGCCATACAGCTATGCTCCGAAGTATGGTTGGCCAAGTTCTGTATACCTTCTGCTGACATCTGTCATCTATGTAATCCATTTCTTGTCTGGACTTTTCTTGGTTAGCCACAGCCTAGTGGCACCTCTCTGCCAATGTAGGATCTCATTGTCACTTCATGGCTATAGATGCCTTTATATCATGTCCCTGTTCTCCATCTTGCCTTTTATGCTCACAATGATCCACTCCCAGCTTCTGCTATGGACCCACCATAGTGGGCCCCAGGGCAGGCCCCAGCTCTCAATTCTGTTTGCACCAAGGAAAGTTCAGCAGGGGAAAAAAAAAAAAAAAGAATCTTCTCCCTGTTTGATCACAGGGCTCTGCCTGCCTATATGAAGGCTCTGACCCTGTTGGAGGTCTATTTTACATAGCAATCTTTTCCTAAATTTCCAACTGGGATGAGGTTAGTTTATGGCTGATCTTCTCTTTTATTTGAAGCCTAGCCTGGGGTGGGGAGACTTGAACATGGACATCTGACAATCTTGCTTACTTCTCCTCTTTTGCCCTTTCTTGCTCAATAAGCCCACAGGAACAGAAGTTCTAAAAACGTCTTTGTTTTGTAGAAAACAATCTTTGTTTGTTTAAAAAACAAAGTAATGCCTCTAATCTTCCTTCTCAGCACAGCCTCTTACTTAAGAATGGATAGGGTATATTTGCTATAACAGAGTGAGAACTCAGTGATTTTAGTCCTTTATGTTTAACATTTTATGAGTTAAATTGGGAGTGGTGAGAAGTAGGAAGGGGCTAAAGAAATCAGCAAGTCCATTCTTTCTTTCAAGCCCATTTTCATGCAAACACACCAAGCACCAACCCTTTTTTTCCCAATAGACTACAAAAAAGTAAGTTGTCATAAACTCTTTTAAAAAATATCTTAGAAAAAATATATATATCTTAGTTTAATATTGCACAATAGTATCTCTACTGTGTATATAGTTGGAGTCTTGACTGAAAAAGTGGAATTTGTAATCAGTGGAATTTGTAAGAAAAGAGAGATGCCAGAGCATAGAGGGAGAAAAAAACAAATACTGAAGAATACCAACATTTGAGCAGCAAATGGTAAGAGAGGCCAAATGAAAAGCAAGAGGTTGAGGGACAAGAGGAAGAAAATGAGAAGTGAATAGTATCATGGAACATTTCTAAAGGTCATAGTGCTACATGCTACAATGTCAAGTAAGGTAATAAAAATGATCCACTGCATCTGAAAATTAAGGAGTCATTGGCAAGTTTAGCAAAAATAACTCTGATGAATTGGTGGGCTCAGAAAAAAATGTACTAGGCTAAGGAATCAAAGAGAAGTGAAAAAGGTAATAAAGTAAGTTTCCTTTAAGAAAATTTGTTGTTAAGGGTAGAATAAATGTAGCATAAGAGAATGTAAGCAGAGGCTCAGGGAAGGTTGCTTTTAAGAAAGAAAACTGTCAAGGTAGGTTAAGTTATACTGTAATAATTAAAAGCCCAAAACTCTGAAGATATATTTCCCCTATAGGGGACATGTCACATGCAGATTATCAAGAATCTGATGTTATAGTCACTTAAGAGTTGCAGGAAAGTGGAGGCTTGATCACGTTGGCTCCTAGGAACTTCTAGCCATCAGTGAAACTCATCACCTGTTATTAGCCAAAGCAACTCATATGGCCATACTTGGCTTCCAAAAAAAAGGGAAATGCAACCATATAATAATGTCAATGAATACAAAATATCACTATTTGTGAATAGGCTTACTGACTACTGTGGGTAAGGGTGACTTGCTCATACCAAGGCAAGTGAATCAGGAGGGAGAGAGAAGTTGAAGACTGACTAGAGACAGGAATTAACTGGGAGAACATGGTCTTAGAAGAAAGTAGAATGTAAAGCACGAGATGATGGGAGAGCTTTTGCGGAATAACAACTTGTCCTTAGAGGTGGGCAGGAAGGAAGTGAAGATGGCCATGAATGGAGATGGGTATGTGCAGGTCATATTTGATAGCATTTTTTTTTCCGATGAAACAGGAGGCAAAATCAAAGACTGAGTATGAGACCATCAGGGTTAGACTAAGGGTACTGATAAATTTGATGCAAATTTAGAATTATTATTCTAGCAAATGGAAGATGAAGCTGTTTAAGGATTGCATGAGTAATTCTGGTTCACAGCATGATTCCAGGTGTTTTCAGTAGGAATGTTTAAAACCGCACCAGTTTGGGTGGTTGTTTAATTTTCTCCAGTAGTGAGAGAGAAAGAAGGATGACTTGAGATGGTTGGATTGTTCAATGTTTGGAGCTTTGTAGGCCAGGTGCAACAGACTGTTGAGAGGATGAACTTGTTAGGGACAGTGGCAGGAAAGAGGCTAAGGGCATAAAACAGGAAAGTAGCTCTTCAACTGGGAGAAAAGAAAATGTTGACCAAGTTCTTTTTCCTAATGGAAATTATGACTTTTTAGACTCCCTGATAAAGCAAATCCCATGGAAATATAATGACAGCTGTTTATAGGAGTCCAATTAAATCAAGTAAGATTTGCATTCTCTCTTTGGTAAACCTCCCAGAAGAGACTTCTAGCAGAACTACTCTGTCACTGGGAGTTACGACTATGCAGGTAGCTAATAAATCTACCCCTTTTGATGAACACATGAATGTGTCATGGGAGCCTAATATATTTTATCCAGCGAGAAAAGATGGATTCTAGTAAACTTGGTTTGCAATTCTGAAGACATAAATCACTTTAAGAACAATCATTAGGACTAAAGATACCAACATAATAGAAAGCCTGGGAATCATTTAACAAAAATCTTTATTAGAACCAGGGAACAAATATAAATTCAGAATTTATCTTTTTAGAATCCATAATTTTTAAATAAATTCTGGACTGGGAGATATTACATTTAGGAATATTTACTTTCTGCTTGAAAATTTTGAGATAGAGGTAGCAACTGAAAACCTATCAAATCTAGCATGTTGACATTCAACTGCTTTACATTTACATATCCAACAATGTGAGGATTATCTCTACAGAGAAGTTAGAAAGCTGAAATGTTTTTATGCTCTTATTTCCATTTTTCCCCCCTGGGTCACAGGTTATTTCTTCTGCTGCTCCAATTCCAAACTCAAGTGTGAATTGGACACACTTTTTATTATCTTGTATCTCTTAAATTAGGAGAGGAGAAGTATTATATCTGGTGATAAAAATAGACCAGAAAAAGCACTGTAAAAAAGGCCAGCTTGGTCTGATCCTGAAAACTTCAACCAAAAATGTAACCTGTGCTTTAGTTATTGCCAGAAAGGAAGGACTGGATCAAATCCAAAAGAAGGTAATTTTAATCAATTGTTTTTAGGAGGAGAGTCTATAACCTACTGGCTTGAAAATCTTCGAACAGTAAGTCTTGTAGAGACAGAGCAGACTTGCCAAAATTGCATTACCGCTTCAAACCATCACAAATTACACTGCACTTTAAGTTTTATTACCAAGTAAGACAGCACACAAATTCATTTCCATGTCTGTTGCCAATTTAAATGAATGGCTGGCTCCTGCCAGCTCAGGAAGACACCGGAGGAAATGTTGCACAGATCATTGGTGCATGGAATAAATGATAGCAGGCCCCTTGGTCATTTAATATCAGAGTAAAATTTATACTTTAAGTAGGCTTTAAAAATGTAATGTGAATTATGCTATGTGAGGGCAATAATTCAAAAAGCAACCATATTAAATGCCTACTATGTATCAGAACCATTCTAGATGTTGTAGATGGCATAGAATTAGATGACATAAACTCTGTTCTCAGAACTTGCTCTATGATTAGTCAAAGTAAACTAACACACAGGAAAATATTTAAGACCTTATGTAATTAGGGTTAAACTGTTTGGTTTAGGAATTCAAATGCTATAGGAATTCAGAGACAAGAAAGATCAGTAAAAAACTAGAACAGTCACAGGAGGCAAGGTGTTGAAGATCTGAAAGAGAGAAGAAAAATGAATATTCCAAGCAAAGAAACAGAATGAACAACAGCAAGAACTTAGGAATTAAGGTTGCAAATTCATAGGAGTCATGGGATTCATTTGATTAAAAGGGAGTTGATTTATAAAGAACTGTTGGAGGTTTGAACATGACCAAAGCATGGAAGAACTTAAAAAAGAACCAGAGGCACTGAATTTTGAGTAGTGATGGGTCGTAGTTTATTACTGTTGTTTCATCCGCGAAGCCCCCAACCAATCCTGAACAGCCCTATTAACAGGAAGGGGGCATATATTCATCTGTGATCTACGTGGGCTAAGAGTACTTTTGTGCCAGATGAGTTGGGTTAGAAATAAAACCAGTCTGGATGCCAAAAAAAGTAGGTAAAAAGAGAATGAGCAGGAAATAGCCAACCAGAACTGGAAAGTGAAGACCCGAAGTCCCTTGGGGAAAGGGGGGAAATAAAACCAGGACAGAGGCTGAAATGGGGAGGAGAGGAAAGGGAGAAAAAAAATAGAAAAAAAAAAAAGAAAAATTAAAGGTCACAGAATGAAGACTAGAAAGATTAGGAAGCTGAGAAATAAGACATGAAGTATATAACCTGTTTTAAAAAAAATGAAACAGAGAAAGTGAAAGAGAAAAGTAAAATAAATTTTAGAGAGGAGGCCATGAAATAGGCATTGAAATAATAAAAGAAGGAAAACCAACAGTAACCCAAGGCAAATACATCGTGAGGTAACAAGGAGAGATGGTAAGAAGGTGAAGGAGAGAAGGGGTAAAGACTAGGAAATGAGCTGGGGGAACAGTAAGATACCCTAAGTGAGTACACTTGAGAGGAGAGGATGGAGGAAGAAGATAAGAAAGCAACTTCTGGGAAACAGAAAATATTCAACATTGCTCTTCCTGTCTTGTCCTTGCCCAGAACCAGCACTGCCAATCTCTCCCCCCAGTGAGCCGCAGCAGGGTGACAGACTCCTCGGGACTCCCACCCCCCGCCAAGACTTCTCAGGGGTGTTACCTAATTTTAAGGCTTCGCATTCAGACTCCAGAACCTCAGTTACAACGTGTCACCACTCTGCACTTTTTAAATTCATTTCTGTTTAGCTTTCTATTACCTTTCCACAGTACAAGTTCCTAAACTTCCCCTCTTCCCAAAGCCCCCAAAACCACCCACGCTGCATCTTCACTGGATTGCTTCTCTTACCCAGCCTTCTTTTGAAGAAAAGAAAGAAAAGGAGGAAGGGAAAAGGGAGAGGGAGAGAGAGAGAGAGAGAGAGAGAGGAAGAGAAGAAGGAAAGAAAAGCTTCCGTTCCCTCTACTGTTAACTCCTTCCCTGCATTCCCCCTTGGATGCCCAGACAGGCCTTGTTGGATCTCTCAGCCCTGCCTCCTCCAATGGTCAACCTTTCTTTAACGTCCCTCCCCACTCACTTCTATCGTACTTGAGACCTCTTTCTTCAACACATTTTGCACTTTTAACCTTGGCTGTCTGGCCTCCTCTGCCTTCATAACAGAATTAAGACCTTTATCCATCTTTAACAAAAACATGAAGGACCATACTTTGTTCCTGAAGTTTTTCCCCATTTTCTTCTATATCAGGATTCCTAGCTGCAAGTTGGTGAATAATATAGAGAAGGCACTTACTAAGAGGTTGGTGAGAGGTTGACAGTGTCTTTGGAAGGGCCAAAACACTAGCCTCGAGGGCAAAGTGCTCAGAATCAGACCCCCAAACCAGCCTTTGAGAACACTCTTTGACAGCTGCTGTCCCACCTCTGCCCCCCTGAGCGCCAAGAGCAACCGTCCAGATTCCTGCCGAGAATTTAATTCTACCACAAACACACGACCACCAATACCGATGCCACTTCTGACCAGAAATGAAGTCTTGCATCCCCAGTGGCCCCCCCTTTTATTTCCTCCCTTGCCAGAAAAATGGATGCACACAAACTTCTTTCTCCACACTGTTCGCTGCAGAACTGAAATCTCACACAAGAGCAACTGCAGAGTCCAGTAGGTACCCGGCGTATACCCGTGGAATGATAGACGGAAAAATATAAATAATAGGAAGCATGAATTAGAATCATAGTCATTAACTCTGGACACCCAGAGTGATTTGTTTTTCCTTTGCCTCCATTTGAGTTACAGTCACACCCAGAGCCCAACATGTCTGCGGCTCCATTACTGGTGTATACTTCCGTGATAAGCAAAGAAAATTCTATTAGCTACCAACTGGCACACATAGATTGGAATTTGTTTTTTAAACTGATGCCCCAGTCAGCTTCCTCCATACTACACCCATATGCTACCCCAGATGTTGTGCCTGTTTCATTTTAGAGGCTATTATGCCTGCCTCATCTTTGCTTCCAGAACATCGACAGAGTAATAATTCCTGCAGTCAGAGACATTTGAAAAGTTCTATAATAGTGAAATGATGCTTTTTAAAATTTGCATAAGTCATATGCATTCATGGCTCATGTTTTCCTTAATATACATTCTATATTAGCATCAAACCAATGCAATAAAAACTCATTAATCCAGGCCCCACTCATTTTAAACTCAATCTCCGCTGATGACTCCTTGTTTCTGCTTCTGTTTCTTTCCTCTCACCTAGAATGCCTTTTTCATTCAACTCAAATTTATGTCTATCGGCTCCTTCCAAACTGAACTCAAGATTACCTATTCCAAAAGCCCTCTTCGATTAAACGCACCTGATTCTGATCTCTCTAGGGTGCTGTACCCTATCAGAACTTACGAACTCTGTCTGTGCTCTGCTTTTGCAGTTGTGAATGTGATGCTTTTATTGGTTTTATGCCATTTTCGATGTGAATGGTTTCTCCTTAGCTAGGGGATAGCTCTTAGGGAGGAGGGACTGTATCTTCTGTTTTCTATATATACCAACTCCCCAACCCCCCAAGCCTACCTGTGAACTATACCTGAAGTAGGCATCCAGGACATGCCCCCAGAGGAAAGGGATACACTCAGGGTAAGGGCAGAAAGTGCAAAATAGGATCCATTCCATTCAAAATAATTTCAAACCTTAATCTTACCAACAGTAGAAGGATGGCACCAGAAACTAACAATATCTTACAATGTCATCTTTAAAGATATTGAGAAATGACGAAGCTACATATGCAGCAGGCAACACCTAAATTATTTAAACAGGAAGAAACTCTGTGGAGCGATTTTAGCACTGAATCTCTTGTTGTGATCTATGACAGGTAACTCACTACACATTTTGATGAACTGTCATAACCCAAGTTACTAAGAGAATACGATGTAGAATATTTCATTCCACAAGTATACAGAAATAATGTGTTCACTTTCTGGACTGAAATTTTAAAAGAGCTAAGGCGTTTGTAAATTATGCGCTTGGCAAATTTCCACTATTTATAATTTGTGACTTTTTTTTTTCAAAGCAAACAATGAAAATGTCATCTTCTGAAACAATACGAAATCTGAACTCTGAAAAGATATTTGATGATTTTTAGGATGTTTTGTTGATTTGGAGAACTGTGATAACGATATTATGCTTGTATTTGAGCAAAGTCCTTATCTTTTAGGAATACGTACAAAAATACTTATGAATTTATGATAATAAAAATGTGCTTTGTATACATTAGCTTAACTATTGTAACACCTTAGAAAATAGATGCTGGGGATGCCTGGGTGGCTCAGTGATTGAGCATCTGCCTTTGGCTCAGGTTGTGATTCCGGGGTCCTGGGATTGAGTCCCACATCGGGCTCATGGGATGGAGTCCCACATAGGGCTTCTCCCTCTGCCTGTGTCTCTGCCTTCTTTCTGTGTCTCTCATGAATAAATAAATAAAATCTTTAAAAAAGAAAAATAAAATAGATGCTGTTCTGCTCACTTTACAGACCAGGAAACAGCTTTAGAAAGGTTAAGTTTCCTTCCTAAGATCACACAGCTAATAACTGACAAAGTCAGAATCCAAACTGAGAACTCTTTAGTACCACATTCCACATTCATAACCACAAAGACATACTGCCTGTTTTAACATGACCCCAAAATAAGATATATAAATATATAAATATAAATATTTATTAAGCAGCCCATAATTATGATTTTATTTCATGGTCTTTCTTTAAAGGATACTCAAGGAAATGTAATTTACTTAAGAACAAAATATTTAGCAGATATATAAATCATCTATAACTGAAAAGATATTGACAAGAAAAAACTATATATATACATGTATACATATGGTATTTAATTGGTACATATGATAATATGCACTATGATCATATCATGTTATTTGAAAGATCTCTGACATGGGTTCATCATCTTCTGTTTCCCATATCCATTCAGCTAATGAACATATATTGCTTAGAAAATTAATAATTAAAGAATTGATTCAATTAAGCAAATATTTAATAGCTTTTATATTTCAAACCCTGTGTCTGAATCTAAAAATCTAAAAATGAGGTAGATATTGCCTTTCTCTACCCCCATACCTCCCAAAGAGCTTAGAATCTAGTTACTGAGAAAGGCTGTAAATATGACCTTAAAACAAAGTATAAGTTCCGTGAGAAAAGAGCAAGGAGTTCAAAAGATAGAGATTACATTGAGTTGGAAAAATGACAAAACTTCATGGTTGAAATATTTGAGGTTAATAAGACTTCAGCATTGTATTATGGAGGGTATAGACTAAAATTCTGTAGCATAAAGACCTCAAAATACAGGGGCTTAAATAAAATAGTTTATTTCTCAGCCATATAGGGATCTATAAGTTAGGGTCCAAGACTAAAAGGGAAACTCCATCATCTTAATTCATGGGTTCCATTTTGCTTTAGTCTGCCATTTTTCAGCCTGTGAGAAGGAGGAAAGGAGTCCACAGCAAAAAATTCCCTTTAAGTAGTAACATTAAAGTTGTACTATCACTTCCACTCAATCCCATAACCTGTAACTTAGTCATATCGCTGTCTCTACCTGGAAAATGCAGTCTCTCTACCTGTGCGACCATCTACCCAGCAAAAGCACTGAGTTGTTTGCAAAAGGAAAAGTGGAGAATTGACACTGTGGTCAACTAACTATCCCAAGTTCACCCTTCTTCCCACATACATAATGCACTCGACCCCTGCTCAAGGGATACAACCCAGCAGCCCTTCTGACATGGCAGCCAGTTCAAAGTCCAGGCCCTGGTCTTCTTGCAATGTCTGGATATAACTACTAAAAGTCGAGTGACCTATGAAACAACTAACATATTATCTGCTCCTCAACATGTAAAAAGCAAACAAAAAGTAATGTGATAAATGCTGTAGTCACTCCCATATGGAAAGGGGAAGAATGTAAGAAATCACCAATTACAACAACTATCAAATCTTCTTGAATAGAAATTATGAAATCTCTCTGAAATAGCAGTGAAGTAATTTCCTCAATTAGTCCATCTGACTGTCCTTGCTTTTGTTCTTCAAGAGTAACTCATCTTGGCCATTGTCCAAGATTCTTGGCTTTATCCTCTAGGATACAGTTTATCCAAAATTTTTCTTATGGGGCCATAAAATAGACATTTTAGGGTTTGTGGTCTATATATGGTATTACACATTTTTTCTTTCCTGTTATTATTGCTATTTTAAAAAATTTTATAATTCTTTAAAAACCTAGAACAGTGGGGATATAAATGGGTATAGCCACTATGGAAAATAATATGGAGGTTCCTCAAAAATTAAAAGTACAGCTACCCTATGACCCACTAATCGCATTTCTGGGTATTTTTCCAGAGGAAATGAAATCACTATCTCAAAGAAATAGGTGCACTCCCATGTTCACTGCAGCATTATTTACAATAGCCAAGATATGGAAACAACCTAAGTGTTCATCAATGGACAAATGGATATAGAAAATATCACACATACACACGCACATGCACACACACACATATACAGGAATACTATTCAGCCTTAAAAAAGAAAGAAACCCTACCATTTGTGTCAGCTTGGCTGAAACTGGAGCAGTATGCCAAATGAAAAAAGCCAGACACAGAAAGACAAACACTGTATGATAACACTTACATGTAGAAGCTTAAAAAAAAAAAAAATCACACTCATAAAAACAGAAGAGATTGGGGGTTGCCAAGGGCTGGAGATGGGGTGGGAAATAAGGAGATACTGATCAAAGAGTACCAACTTTCAATTATAAGGTGAATATGTGGTGAAAATCTAATATACAACATGGTGACTCTAGTTAACAATCCTATATATCCTATATTTTATACTCACAATCTGCTACTGGAATGGATGTTAAGCATTCTCAAAGGACAAAAAAAAAAGGTTAAATATGTGAAATGACATAAACATTAATTAACTTGGTTATAGTAATTATTTCACAATGTATATGTTCACAAAATCATGTCGCACACTTTAAATATACTACAGATTCATTTATCAATTATATCTCAGTAAGTTGGAAAAATAAAAAACTTAAAACTGTAAAAAGAGTAATACCTCATAAAACACAATTCAATTTTTATTAAAAAGTTAATTAAAAATTAAAATGTAAAACAATATTTAGCTCATAGACCACAGAAAATAGGTCACAGACGGTATTTCATCTGAGAACTGCAGTTGGCCAATCTCGGCTCTAGAGATGTTTTTGTTCATTTTTATCCATGGCCCCATCCAAATTGGGTGCTGGAGCCTATGCTCTGCTTGGGAGCTACACATCTCTTAGTGCATTTGCTGCTGGTACAGTCTAGAAAAGCCACAAGTTGTGTTACATTTTGAAGTATCACAAAATGTCCAGGCTCATCATTGGTTACTTTGGCGATACAATTTTCTCCCAAACATACTAGTTTTTTGATCTATTTGCTTCCAGTCAGTACCATGTAAAAATAATCACAGCCAGAGCCCTTTTCTGATCATAAGTTTTAAACCTGGCACTCTCATCCATTAGTCACTGGCTTCTATGTTTATCTTCCTCAATTTCATGACAGCTGCTTCACAGTCATCTGAGACAATATGCTAAGCAATCCTCTCAACCTGATCTTCACAGCTAGAAATCCCTCAGCAACAATCTTCATTCTTGCTGTTGGGTGGATCAAAGCAGTTGGCTTGGTCAAATCTCATGAGGCCCAGAATTTCCGAGGTCCCACTCATTTCAGATTGTAGGCCATAGGCAAAGGGTTTCTTTTAGCAAACGTTGATCACCTTCCATTTTACTTGCAAACTAACCAATCCTTGCCTGAATTGAGCTTTTCTCATGCAGTCGTTGGTCCTAAAAGGACTAAGAAGAAGCCAAGACTCACCAACATTCTGCTTTTTCTAATCACTTCCTCTAGAGTCATGGGTCATAAAGTCAGGTGGTCTGCCTTCCAAGTTACCACAGGTGACAATTTTGCCTTTCAAAACAAATTGATTAAATTGTTCAGATAGAAGTTAATGATACTATTCAGCTAATGTGCATCAGGGAGCACCTGAAGACCTGGTAACTTCGCTGTCCAAGCACAGTTGGAGTTTCACAGGGTATAGAAAGGCTATAGGTCTTTGTGGTTGGGTTCACATAGAAGTGTTTGTCTCTTTGGGCTACAGAACTTGTGGTTGAAAATTGTCCTGGTTTTCATACCTCTTGCTTAGGATCAGCAGGCAGTCCCATCCCAACAACTGTCAGAATAGTACTTTTCTGCTTTTGTCAGCCTTGTAGTTTGTTAGTTGAGGTTCACGAAGTAGGGAAGACAATAGCTTAATGAGAGAAGCTGAAAAGGAAGCAAGAATCCTCTAGCATGTCTGCTACAGTCTTTTCATTTGCCCAGCATGTTGGCACAGCTCAACAAGAGTTGTAGCCACACATTACTAATGTAATGTGTCTGACATGCAGAAGTTACTCAGTTACTGGTACTTATTATGAAGACTTACTCCAGAAGCAAAAGGGAAGGACTAGGATGTTCTTGTGCAGGGATAGAAAATCATGAGATCTGTCTTAGGAAAATAAACCTGACAGCTGGGAAGAGAATGGCTAGAAATGCAGACAGAGAAGTTTCAAAAAGACCTGTAATCAGATGATGGCAGGAAGATTGGAAAAGGAAAGGATGGATGCGAGAGGCTGAAAAACAGAACATGTGGAGCTTAAAAATCAAGACATCACAATACGCAAAAAAAAAAAAAAAAAACTATTTTGCCTGGTTAACAATAAGGATAAGGAAGGTACCATTAACAGAAATATAGTGATCAGAGAGAAGCCTGGTTTGGAAATTATAAGGTTAAATTGTTCCTTAGCAACCCAGAAACAGATATCAAACACAGAGCTTTAAATGAAATTCTAAAATCCATGATGTAGGCAAAGGCTGTCAGTGGAGATTCAGAAGCCGTATGAGAGAGTACAAGTTCTGAAAGAAAGGGAATTCAAAGAAGTCCCTGAAAAATACCTCTACTTGGATTTAAAGAAAATATATTGTGCTATATGCATAGAAAAATTTCACTTAGCCATAAAAAGGAATGAAGTACTTATACACATAGTAATTTGGATGAATTGCAAAGTTTGCCAACTGAAAGAATCCAAACCAATAAAGAATAAATATGTATGATTCCATTTATCTAAATTTCCAGAAAAGGAAACTAATGCATACCAACAGAAGACAGATCGGGGGGTGCCTGGGGTAGGGAAGAATGGACTGCAAAGGGCCAAAAGAATTTTTGGGGGCAATAGAAATGCTCTCTAACCTGATTGTCATGGTGGTGGTTACCTGGGTATGCACACTGTCAAAACTCATGGAAATATGCAATTAAAACCGGTAAATTTTATTATATGTAATGTATCTCAATTAACATTAATTTTTAAAGCTTATATTTAGTGATTGGAAGGAAGAAGAGACAGACAGGAGTCAAAAAAGGAGTGTGCAGAGGAACAAGGGGAAAACCAACCAATAAGAGAAGTTGGTGGCTCACAGATGCCCAAGATTTCCAATGAGAAAAGTGTAGTCAGCATCACTGAATGTTAGCACACACAGAAAGGAAGGGTATAAGGACAGAGGCAATCAGATGGTCACTTCTGACATCCAAATTAGTTTCAGTAGGACAGTAGAGGTAAAATCTAGATTTCAATGGGTTAAGTTAGTAAGTGGTGAAAAAATTAGGGAAGTGAGGTCTAGGCTTCTCCCATAGTGAAGAACAAGGTAGATATGGAATTATACCTTAAAAACTTAAAGGGGAGATTTTTCAGTATACAGAAGAAAGGTGTCCCAAGGCAAAAGACAGAACAATAGTCTTAAAGAAATGGAGAAATATGAATCTTTCTGGAAAAATGGAAAATGTACCTAAAGGAAAAGGTATTAATGGGTAAGTTTGTGAAAAAGGAAAGAAGTAATAAGATGGAGTTAAAAGAGAAACATTTGCCCATACGAAGGGAAGAATGTGTTAAGACCAACATGATAGAGTACTTTAGCTAGACAAGAAGAAATAGCAAATGGTCTCAACCATCTAGTCAGTTGAACAAGAAAATCAGTTGAACACTTTCCATTAAGAGTAAGGAAGAGTGTCAGAACAGGGGCCTGAAAGGGGTGGAGACGTACTAAGACAGCTGATCTGGGGATTTCCAACAGAAAGCACTTGGCCAGCTTCAGTGTGTACACAAACCACTGTGGGTTCCTGTTAAAATGCAGATTCCGATTCAGTATTGGGCCTGACACTCTTCATTTCCATCAAACTCCTTGGAAAAGCTGATCACCAACTTTATTTTGGGTAGCCAAGACCAGAGGGAACCTTGGCAATGAGCAAAAGGACTGTGGAGTGGGGGTCCAGAGTTGGAGTAGCCATACAAATACATGGTAATCTTCCAGCTAAATGCTAAACATCAAGGATGCAGAAATCATTTGCTGCCATGTTCTGACATCTGACACCATGACTGGCATGTAAGAGGAATGAATGATATAAATATGTACTCGATCAATGAAAGAATGAATAGTTCTCTCTCAGGGAAAGTGGGCAGTGGTAATTAACTAGCATTGGAGAATCAAAGTCAGACATGGGGGGCACTTGATGGGATGAGCACTGGGTGTTATTCTATATGTTGGCAAATTGAACACCAATAAAAAATAAATTTATTAAAAAAAAAAGTCAGACATGGTAGAAAAAGAGTAAGAGAGAGGAGTGGGAGAGTGAATTTCTGGAAAACTGCTGCTCATGGAGGCCAGGTAGAGAGGAGAAGTAAGTGATGACAACACAGGGAATCTACTGGGAGCCATGAGAGGGGATGAGAGATCACAAAGTAGTAAATAAAGTGCAGACTGAGGGGAGAAATGAAAGAAAGAATAGAATTTATAATCCAAAAGAGCTATATTTCTGTGTTTACGACCTTGACTACAAAGATGTTTCAACTGAAAGCAATACTATGGCCTGGCTGAAAGCTTATCGTGACCTGAGGAGATGAGGAAAATGTTTAATAGATGCGCTTATTTCACCATGTCAAAAAGTACATGAAGCTTCAGCACAGCAGCCAGTGTCTTTAGTAACTAAACTCTTAGCAACAAATAGTAACTGCTCCCATTCAGCATAATTGCAAGGCCAAAAATAGAACAGAGAGCTCATCTACCACTTATGATCACTGAGCTGACATAACTTGGGTAATATGTTCCTAGGTTACAACAAAAATAATTTACCTGCTTAGGTGATAAGGATGTATAGAAAAGGATCCAGTAATATTTTATGTCACCTTGAGGTAAATTTATATAGAGCTCCATTAAAAATCTTCAAGGTTAAAAAAATCAGACTGCATAATGAAAATGCTAAAATGAAGAATGCCTTATTGGCAGGATCCTTATGACAATGTGTTCTGTAAGAAAGGCAAATGTGAAGCCAAAACTGAAGAGTCTAGATTTTCAAAATAATTATTGATGGAGACACCTGGGTGGCTCAGCAGTTAAGCGTCTGCCTTCAGCTCAGGGCATGATCCTAGAGTCCCAGGATCAAGTCCCACATCGGGGTCTCTGCATGGAGCCTGCTTCTCCCTCTGCCTATGTCTCTGTCTCTGTCTCCCCGCCCCCCGCCCCGTCTCTCATGAATAAATAAATAAAATCTTTAAAAAAATAATTATTGATGATCAAAAAAATCATTTTGTAGCCCAAACTGAGCTAAAAAATGGCTGATCTTTCCAAAAAGCTGTCAAAATCCTCTTCTAGATGCTATTCAAAGGATCCAAGGTAGAAATAGTCCCTATAACAAAGAGTCTATGGAAAAGTGCCTCTACATACCTATGTGTGTATGCATGTACCCACAGGTAAACACTTGAGACGCGTACTTGTTCCTTAATCTTGCTCATACCAATGAAAAAAATGGGACTTAAAGCCCTTCTGATGTTGAGAAGGAAGACGGAAGGAAGAAGTCAATGTCCACTGTGTGCCAGGAACTCCAGGGTTTCACAGCTGTTCTCCAAATGAATTCCTACATTTCATTCTCATGATTTAAATTGGTATGCATTATTAGCACCATTTGCAACACATGGAAACTGATGCTCAGAGAAGTTAAATGACTTCCCAGGTCACACAACTACCAACATATGCAGCCAATCTCTCTCATCATTTTCAAAGTTCTTTCTGCTCTGCCACATTGCCTCCCTGTGTGATTATAATTATTCTCACCCATTTTATAAATATGCATTAATTTATTCAAACTCCAGGCACTGGAAATAGAAGTGTCTGTATTTGAATAACACATAGTCCACTAATAACACATGGTTCATGCCCAAGGTCTCGTATGCAAATAATGACAGCAATGTGTGGTGAATGCTATGGGAACCTGTAGGAAGAGTACCCAGCTCCAGGCAGATGGGTTCTGGAAGCCTGGAGACAAATATCAGGTATTTAAGCAGACTCATAAAGGATTAGTTTGTTACATGGGCAATAGGGGAAAAGGATTGATAAGCAGAGGGAACACACTGGGTCCATGTTCTGGGAAGCGCACACAGTTGAGATAGTTCAGGAAAGGCCAGAAGACGATGCACATATGGTGAGAATGAGTTCACGGCCAGTATCGACTGCCCCCAAAGTGTCCCATGTACATCTATTTCTCTGGATTCGCTGACCATGAAGTTGCTCCTCTCCTGGAATATTTTACAAGCCATTGTATATCAATTAAGAGCTTAATTTTGAGAATTCACAGGATTCAGCACTGAGACCTCTTATTTCATGAGGTTTCTTGGTGGATGACAAATTATGGTATCTTGTTAAAGAGCATCTGAACCCAGTAACTCAGGAGAAACTGACCATCTAACCCTCAACTTCCGGATTTCTGAAAAATTATAGGAGGCTCACAACTGTAATGAAATAGCAAATGATATTTATATTTTATAATGAAAGAATTTAACACTCTTAAGTGTCTCAAACTGAGAAATACAATTGGACAGAAAATTTTTAAAAATGGTACCCAATCTTGTAGCTAGACTCCAAAGTATTTTGTCTCTGAAAAGTGCATTTCTCTAAATTCTTTAAAATATAAGTAATGTGAGTCTCTGTGCCTCCCTGTGTATCTCATGAATAAATAAAATCTTAAATATATATATATATAGGTAATGTGAAAAGACTGCCTTTCTAATAATATTAAATAGTAAAAATCTCTCAACTGTCTCTACTAATTTTTAAAATAATGTTATCTTGCTCTAATTTGAAGTGCTTCAAGTTTTAATGGGTTTGGACACCTTTTTCATTGGTTTACTGATCTTCTTTCAAAGAATTTCACTGTTTTCCCTTTTCCTATTTCAATTTGGGAGCATTAATACACTTCTTACTAGTTTTTATTACCCATTTGTATTGAATTATATAAAGTCTTTCTCCTATAATTGGGAAAATGTTTGTGTTATGTCTATTGATCTTGCTATTAAACTTTTTTGTTAGGTTGGTGGATTTGGATGGCAGGGAGAAACTAAGCAGAAAAGAGCAAGTTGATATTTGCCTACTCAGACCAATTAATTCTTTTTATGATATTTTAAACATTGTCTGTAAAAGCATCTTTTCCCGGTCTCCTGTTTTTCCTTGACTGAGGTATAACACACATAAAGTAGACAACTATCAAGTGAATTTTAGATATGGCACATCATATAGCCATCACCTAAATCAAGACATATAACATCTCCGGCAACCAGAAGGTTCACTTGTGCCTCCTCCCAGTCCATTCCTTCTCACAAAGGAAGCCACCATTCTGATGTCACCACCATAGCTTAGTTTTGCCATTACAAGAAATATTTTATCAATATCTCATTTCAAAGAATAATAAAAAAGGTTTAATGCAAGTAGCCCTTTTATCATTCTAAAATTAATTGGGGTACATTAATAGGTATCATACCAAAGTTTTTCAAAAAACCTGAAAACATATATCCTGCTAACAGGTGGAAACTTTGGAATGTCAAAGTTTTTATACGATACGTCAAGATGAGTTATTTCTATATCCAAATCTTATAAAGCACTTACCCGTGAACAATATGCAATACCAGAATCATGTGTTATAGGCAAAGCTAACCTTAATAATTGCTGTCATTCCTATGCCTCTTTGTCTAAGTGAATTTAAATTTCCCTCTCTGCAGTACACACTTCTGTCATGGATGAGATGTGATTTTTCTTTTACAGATAGAAAAAATTATAAAGCAAATAACTGACTAAGCCAAAGCTAAAACTAGTTTTTTCCCCCCAAATAAAGGCACTATATAACATGTTCAAGAAGATACTGGTTTTCAAACACCAATGCATTACTCCCGGGGATCCATAAATAAGTAAGAACTAAGGTTTTCCTACCAATTACTCGGAATCCTCCATACATAGCTAAATTTCCATTTAGAATATGTGTGTTTGTTGTTTGTTTGTTTCTTACCACTCTGGGGCCAATTTCCTTTGATAACGTGTTTGGGGAAATATACACACATTGAGAGGGAGCACTACATACTAATATTTCAGTTTGTAGTTCTCAGTATTTGAAAATAGGATTTTATTACTTGCCGCTTTTTTTTTTTTTTCATTTAGGGTATGCTAGCAAGGAAGTGGCCCGGAAGGCCAAGTCCAATGCAGGGAGAGAGAGCACACAAAACAAACAAATGAGCCAGTGCCTTTATACTAGAGGCCAAAATCTGGCAGGAAATGAGGGTTCTGGAAGGGTGCACACTTGCCTGATCCCGGGAAAAAACAAAATGTAGAATAAAAGGCAGCCAAGCATAAAAAGGACACCTGATCACAAGGAGTTTAGTTGTAAACAGTATCTATCGTTCATTTATCTTCCTGATTATTTCTGAAAATCATTTCCCTAAACTCTTCAAAATGTGCGGAATATAACATTGCCTTTTGAACAACATTAAAACATAGAAAATCCTTGCATCCACAGAGTTTCAATAAAAAGGTCAGCAATCAAAGGCTGCAGCTGTGGACCTGCTTCTTAGCCCAGGCCAGCCTCAGACCAGGCCCCCACCGGGGTAAACAGGCCCAGCCTGTGGGTGTCAGCAATCTAATGCAACACCGGGAGCAGAGAGATCATTGTGGTGAGACACACACTAACACTCTCGAAGCTCTCCCTTAAAAAAAGAAAAAAAAAAGAAAAAAAAATCTACTGGTTTTCACCAGATTTAAGCTAGGGTGTCAAGAAAGCAGAGTAAACACAGTAAAAATAATCTACAGATCTGAATAACTTGTAGAAGTTAGAGCCAGACAGAGAATCCAGGAAAAAGAGACCTACCTTGGGCATAAGAAAACACAACATCCTCAACAAGGTAATGATTTCCTATATGATAGCTATGGAGTCTCTGCCTTTTTTTATTATCTTTGCCAATACTATTTTTACATATTTTACAATTTTAGCCAATCCACAGAGGCTCCATATTTGCCAATGCCACCCTCTAGAAACTCTAGATACTGTGGAAAATATTCTATGAAGATCCTCACGGACTCTGAGAGACATGATCCTTCCTCTTCTCTCAGCTAGGACAGACACAGTTCTTCCCAGCCCTGTAAGAGGCAGTCCAGAGTCAATGTCCCAAGAATATCAACACAGATGCAGGGAAGGGAAGGAAAAGGAAGAAGGATTTTGAGTTCTCCTAGAGCAGACTTCAGAACTGAACCTAACATCTTCTAGGTTGTGAGAATTAGATTTTGGAACAAGGAGAATACATATACTTATCATAATTTTAATGGACACTTTTATTGCTTTGTGGAATATATGTACTCCAATTACTGTGGCTTGAAAGAGGCTACAGGGCACAGTGAGAAATGCTTGGAATTTAGAGTTTCTCATTTCTCTATTCAGAAGTAAATAAATTAACCTCTCTGAGGCTTAATTTCTTCGTTTGCCAAATGGAGATTCATATTTCTGTGACAAAGAAATGCTGTCAGAATAAAATGCAGCATCGTACTTAGTGGTGATGGGAAGTTATTATTATTATGCCTACGAAGCACACCCCCCTTCTTCATGTTTTCCCTGCTGTTTCATAGGCATCTGACCCATTCACTTCTCTGATATAGCACCCACCTGGCTTCTGGATCTTCTCTCAGTCATGGCCAACCTTTCCTTCCAAACTCTACCCATGGAGCTCAGGAATTTATTTGGTTTGGGGTTTCTCCCTGACTCCATATAAACAGAGCATGTATCTTTGCTCCTGCTGCTTCCCCTCAACATTAAAATTTGTAATATGTGCTAAAGCTAGGTTGCAGGTCCCATTTCCCTAAAACAGCCCTCTGTCTAAAACAGTGCGATCTCAACTCTCAGCCTGCAAATTATACCTTCTTTTATCATCTCTGTAAGTTCTTTCCTACTTTTACATTTACTCAGAAAGAAATCCACTTGCATCTTCTAAGAAGGAAAATCCCCTTACTAGAATTTGAGAGAAGTGATTATCCACAAAGAAACAGAGGCAAGGTTGCGAAATCATCATCGTTGTCGTCACCATCATCCAAAACCTGTAAAGACACCTAACCAATTGGAAGTTAATACATCACTTGAAAGCGATACTCAAAACTCAGCTGTTAGAACTAGGGAGGAGGAATTTAAAGATTGTCAGCTCTATCTTCTTCAAATGGAAGGTAAGGAAACAGGCCCCAATTGAGCAGAATCCAACTGAGTGTCCTGCATTAGACAGGTCTTCATTCGGTGCTGGGACCTGCTTATTTGCATAAGCTTTCCCTACCTGCAAGTATCAAATGAGATTGGGCCAGAAATAATTCTTTTAAATAGTGATGCGTCTTCTTGACATGTAATGGGCAGTAAGTGTCTGAGGAGGGGAGGAAGTGACCTCTGTGCACTGTCTTACAGTTCACAAGAACATCACATCCTGATCTCATTCTATCTTCACCCCTTCAAAACAGAGAGAAGAGCAGAGCAGGTATTATCATAAATTTCAAATAAATTAACTAAACTGCAAAACTTTCTCAGGGTCAAACAAGTGGTAAATGGGAGACTCAGGCTTTAAAATCTGTATCCGACGTGAAAAGCTCATGTTTTCTGTCTTTTAATTTCACTTAAGGGATGCCTGGGTGACTCAGTGGTTTGGCGTCTGCCTTCGGCTCAGGTCATGATCCCAGAGTCCTAGGATCGAGTACCATATCAGGCTCCCCTGGGGAGCCTGCCTCTCCTTCTGCCTATGTCTCTGCCTCTCATGAATAAAAAAACAATATTTATTTTTTTTTCATTTAAAATGTTTTAGAATCACTGTCCTAAAGTGTTTTTAATTTATTTTTGAGAGACAGAGAGAGAGAGTAGGAGGAGGGACAGAGGGAGAATCTCAAGGAGACTCCCCACTGAGCGTGGAGCCTTATGTAGGGCTCTATCTCACAACCCTGAGATTGTGACCTGAGCCAAAACCAGTCAGCTGCTTAGCCAACAGAGCCACCTACACACTCCAAAACTACTGTCCTTTGGCTTATAATAGAATAGTGATTAACAACATAGCTTTTAGAGGCAAGCAACCAAAATCTGAATTCAGTTTCTACCACTTGATTAGCTATTAACCGTTGTTGTCTGTTTTGGTTTACATATTCTCTCTTGGAGGATGTGAGAACTAAATAATGTCGTATATATAAAGTTCCTAACCACAGCACCTAGCATGGACTTAGTCATAAATTGTAGCTGTCATCATTCAATTTGTCTTCCTTGTATATAAATACTTATTAGCATAAATTCTTATAGTCCAAGCCATCCATCAAAAAAAATTAGGCTAGGGATCCCTGGGTAGCACAGCGGTTTAGCGCCTGCCTTTGGCCCAGGGCGCGATCCTGGAGGCCCGGGATCGAATCCCACGTCGGGCTCCCGGTGCATGGAGCCTGCTTCTCCCTCTGCCTGTGTCTCTGCCTCTCTCTCTCTCTGTGTGACTATCATAAATAAATAAAAAAAAATTTAAAAAAATTAGGCTAAATGCTTCTCTTTATATGGGTATAGTATGTGCAAACATAGGCCATGTTTTCCATGGAGAGTCCTTTAAAAAGATTATATGTTTCAAGGATCAAAATGTCTACAGCCTTGCTACTCAAAATGCAAACCTAGGGATCAGCATCACCTAGGAGCTCATTAGAAATGCATAATCTCGAGCCCCACCCCAGGCTTGATGGTGAATCACATCTGCATTTTAACAAGACTCCCAGGTGACCTGAATGCACATGAAATTTTGAGAAGCACTGGTCTACCGGCGATGCTACGGAGCTGAGTGAAGGTGTTGTGCACAGGCACTAATATTTATCGACTTCAAAGCAAAAGACATGCATTTCCTTCAGCAACGGCCTCTGAAAACGTTTGTTTCCAACATGGGAAGTCCTCCATAGCTGGATACTCTTTATAGTGTTTGGTTTTATTAACTTAACATTGATTTATTATTCTCCCTCAACCTTACCGTTCTACTGTCAACCCAGGAGAATACATTATACACATTCTGGAACCTCGTGCTGGTAAAAGTTAAAAAAGAAAAGACATGATCTAAAAGCTTTGTTTTCACAAGTCCCTTTTCTCCTTCCTTATCCCAACTAAACCCAAAAGGGCAGCAGCTGCTGAGAGTAAATGTGGAGGCTTCTAAAATTAAATCAGCAAAAAAAAAAAAAAAAAAAAAAAAAAAAAAAAAGTATATTTATTACTGAGGTTGGAAGGGAAGGTGACATTTTTAAAGGTTAAATTAGGTAAATTAATTGAAAACAGAACAAGTAAAAATCAATCCTCCTTGCTGAGAGTAAACATGTGCTATTTTTCAGTTGTTTGATAAAGTAGGTCCCTCTGCAGCTCTCCCTAAGATTCCTTTGTGATGGATGGAGACAGAGACTTCATTATATTTTTTTAGCTCCCTAAGTGCCAAGGCTATATGGCTCCACGGTCCAGCAGAGCTCTCATGGTTAGAGCACATGGGAACAATGTAGGCCAACCACCACACTTCAGCCAAAGGGACTTCAATACTAAGGACTTCGAACTAAGCAATAAGCTCTCTTAAAAAAAAAAAAAAAAGTCATTTCTCAGCAACATTGAGAATGTTGTATCAAAAAGGGATTTAAAGGGCAGCCCGGGTGGCTCAGCGGTTGAGCCTTTGGCCCAGGGTGTGATCCTGGAGACCTGGGATCGAGAAAAGCCTTGAACTGGGAGAAAATAATTGCAAATTACATATCTGACAAAGACTTGTATTAAGAAAATGTTAAACTCTCAGAACTCAAGAATAAGGAAATAAATTTAAAAGCTGTTGGGGCACTTGGGTAGCTCAGTTGGTTAAATGACTGACTCTTGATCTCAGCTTAGATCTTGATCTCGGGGGTTGTGAATCCCAGCCCTGCATTGATTGGAGCTTTCTTTAAATAGATAAATCAATCAATCAGTCAATCATGCTGAGAATAAACAAGTGCTAATGAAGATGGAACGTAACTAGAACACTGGTGAGAATGCAAACAGTCCAGACACTGGATGATAGCTTGGCTGCTTCTTATAGAGTTAAACATATACTAATAGGTATTTTCCTAAGGGAAACATAACTTGTATTCACATCCAATAAGACTCCGTTTCTGTAAAATTCTAGAAAAGACAAAACTTAGGGATAAGGAACAAATCAGTAGTTTCCAGGGCTTGTGGGAGTGGCAAGGAAAGGACTACAGATCCATGGCATGGTGGTGGGGGTATTGGAGGAAGATGACAAAAATGTTCTTCATTTGGATCATGGTGATAAATAGAAGACTTTATGCATTTGCTAAAAGTCATAGAACTGTGTGCTGCATGAATTAAGTTTTATTATATGCAATTTACATTTTTTTAATTTTTAAAGAATACTTACTTGAGAGAGAGAGAGAGCACAAGAGAGGGGCAGAGGGAGAGCAAGAAGCAGGCTCCCCGCTGAGCAGGGAGACCAAAACAGGGCTTGATCCCAGGCTCCTGGGATCACAACCTGAGCTGAAGGCAGACACTTAACCACCTGAGCCATCCAGGTACCCCTATAATTTAAGAATTGATTTTTTAAAAAACGTATGTGCTGAAAAGAAATAAGCAAAATTGTTATTCTCATAAATTATGTAATCTCATATATAAAATACCTAAAAGAATCTCCAGAAAAATTATTAGAGATGAGGGTCTGACAAGTTAGATAGAAGATCCATATAAAAAATCAATTGCATTTCTCTACACTGAGGTGTTACTGGTATAAAGTGTAAATTTAAAAACAGACTCGTTTAGAGAAAGTTCATTTATGAAAGGAATTAAATATGGGAAAAGAAAATATAAGTAAATGGAGAAACCTACCATGTTAATGACAAGTGTAAAGATCAATTTTCCGTGTCAAAATGCTAGACTACAGTCCTTGGCTGCCCTACTAAGTATAAGCATTTATTATAAAGGACAATTACAACAATGTGGTATTGGAATGAGGAGTTTCAAAAGAAAATTTGATCCAATGAAACAGAATAGACAGCCCAGGAACAGGCTTCTAGCTGCATGCAATGTGATTTATGAAGTGTCATTGCAGGACACTGTGGAAAAAAGTGAACTACTTCACAGGATCATACCAGTGCATCTCATTTGTTTTTTTGTTTGTTTTGTTTTTGTTTTGTTTTGTTTTTCATTTGGACTCAAATAGCACATTAAGCAAAAATGGCAAATCACAGATAAATGTATATAGTATTACACTATTTTTATAATACTCAGAGCAACACGACTAAATAATATTTTGTTTAGAGATATATACATATGTAAAAAAAACTTTTTTAAATAGCAAAGGGATGATATACATACAACTCAGGAGGTTACCCATAAGAGGGAAGAGAAAGGGAGTTGGAATGGGAAGGGAGCAAAAAGATGTATTCAAGGGCATTGATAATGACCTTGTTCAAAAGTTGAGTGATGATGAGGAGATATGCAACATGTTTACCAAATGGTAGGATATAATCCCAAAACAACTAGAATAGAAACAGCCAGAAATGACCTGAACAGCCCCCAAGTGTCATACCCACTGACCATTAGCCCCAGTAGGGGAACTTGTAGCTCATTATGCATCCTAATGTACATAACTGTTACATATTTTCATGGATCTTAAGTAGCATATAAGAAAAACTATAATGGCCACCAGGTACACGAAAAGCTGCTCAAAATAACTAATCATCAAGGAAATGCAAATCAAAACCATAGTGAGATATCACCTCACACCTGTGAGAATGGCTATCATCAAAAAAAACAAAAGAACAAGCTCTGGTGAGGGTATGCAGAAAAGAGAAAACTATGCAATATTGGTGAGAATGTAAATTGGTACAGTCACTATGGAAAACAGTATGAAGGGGATCCCTGGGGGGCTGGGCAGTTTAGTGCCTGCCTGCGTCCCAGGGCGTGGTCCTGAAGACCCGGGATCGAGTCCCGTGTCGGGCTTCTGCATAGGGTCTGCTTCTCCCTCTGCCTGTGCCTCTGCCTCCTCTCTCTCTCTCTCCTCTCTCTCTCTCTGTCAGGAATAAATAAATAAACAAACAAATAAACCAATAAATAAATAAATAAATTCTTTAAAAAAAATCTTTATGGAGGTTCCTCAAAAAATTAAAAGTAGAACTACCAGAGAGGAGGGGCAAGACGGAGGAAGAGCAGGGTCCCCAAATCACCTGTCCCCACCAAATTACCTAGATAACCTTCAAATCATCCTGAAAATCTACGAATTCGGCCTGAGATGTAAAGAGAGACCAGCTGGAACGCTACAGTGAGAAGAGTTCGCGCTTCTATCAAGGTAGGAAGACGGGGAAAAAGAAATAAAGGAACAAAAGGCCTCCGAGGGGAGGGGCCCCGCGAGGAGCCGGGCTGAGGCCGGGGCGAGTGTCCCCAGGACAGGAGAGCCCCGTCCCGGAGGAGCAGGAGCTGCACCAACCTTCCCGGGCGGAAAGGGGCTCGCAGGGAGTTGGAGCAGGACCCAGGAGGGCGGGGATGCCCTCGGGCTCCCGGGGACACTAACAGGCACCTGCGAGCGCAGGGGAGTGCTCCGAGCTCCCTAAGGGCTGCAGCGCGCACGGCGGGACCGACCGGAGCAGCTCGGAGGGGCTCGGGCGGCGGCTCCGCGGAGGGGGCTGCGGGGCGGGAGCGCGAATCCAACAGCGCAGGCCCCGGAGCACAGGGCGCCGGGACACAGCCCAGGATCCGGCCTCCCCCGGGACAGGCAGAGGCCGGGAGGGCCCAGGACAGCGAGGACGCTCCTGCCCCGAGCTGAGCAGATCAGCGGCCCCGCCCCGGAGCCTCCAGGCCCTGCGGACTGAGAACCGAGAGCCCGAGCCCCGTAGTTCCTGCGGAGGCTGAATCCAGGCTTCCAGAGTTGCCATAGCAACTGCGGCTGTTCCTCCTGGGGCCTCACGGGGTAAACAACCCCCGCTGAGCCCGGCAGCAGGCAGGGGCAGAGCAGCTCCCCCAAGTGCTAACACCTGAGAATCAGCACAGCAGGCCCCTCCCCCAGAAGACCAGCTGGACGGACCAGTGATACTCCCCCGTGTTCCAATACAACTTGTTTTTGGCCACTCTGCACTGAGCAAAATGACTAGAAGGAAAACCTCACCTCAAAAGAAAGAATCAGAAACAGCCCTCTCTCCCACAGAGTTACAAAATCTGGATTACACTTCAATGTCAGAAAGCCAATTCAGAAGCACTATTATACAGCTACTGGTGGCTCTAGAAAAAAGCATTAAGGACTCACGAGACTTCATGACTGCAGAATTTAGATCCAATCAGGCAGAAATTAAAAATCAATTGAATGAGATGCAATCCAAACTAGAAGTCCTAACGACGAGGGTTAACGAGGTGGAAGAACGAGTGAGTGACATAGAAGACAAGTTAATGGCAAAGAGGGAAACTGAGGAAAAAAGAGACAATCAATTAAGGGACCATGAAGACAGATTAAGGCAAATAAATGACAGCCTAAGGAAGAAAAACCTACGTTTAATTGGGGTTCCCGAGGGCGCCGAAAGGGACAGAGGGCCAGAATATGTATTTGAACAAATCCTAGCTGAAAACTTTCCCAATCTGGAAGGGAAACAGGCATTCAGATCCAGGAAATAGAGAGATCCCCCCTAAAATCAATAAAAACCGTTCAACACCTCGACATTTAATAGTGAAGCTTGCAAATTCCAAAGATAAAGAGAAGATCCTTAAAGCAGCAAGAGACAAGAAGTCCCTGACTTTCATGGGGAGGAATATTAGGGTAACAGCAGACCTCTCCACAGAGACGTGGCAGGCCAGAAAGGGCTGGCAGGATATATTCAGGGTCCTAAATGAGAAGAACATGCAACCAAGAATACTTTATCCAGCAAGGCTCTCATTCAAAATGGAAGGAGAGATAAAGAGCTTCCAAGACAGGCAGGAACTGAAAGAATATGTGACCTCCAAACCAGCTCTGCAAGAAATTTTAAGGGGGACTCTTAAAATTCCCCTTTAAGAAGAAGTTCAGTGGAACAATCCACAAAAACAAGGACTGAATAGATATCATGATGACACTAAACTCATATCTGTCAATAGTAACTCTGAACGTGAATGGGCTTAATGACCCCATCAAAAGGCGCAGGGTTTCAGACTGGATAAAAAAGCAGGACCCATCTATTTGCTGTCTACAAGAGACTCATTTTAGACAGAAGGACACCTACAACCTGAAAATAAAAGGTTGGAGAACCATTTACCATTCAAATGGTCCTCAAAAGAAAGCAGGGGTAGCCATCCTTATATCAGATAAACTAAAATTTACCCCGAAGACTATAGTGAGAGATGAAGAGGGACACTATCTCATACTTAAAGGATCTATCCAACAAGAGGACTTAACAATCCTCAATATATATGCCCCGAATGTGGGAGCTGCCAAATATTTAAACCAATTAATAACCAAAGTGAAGAAATACTTAGATAATAATACACTTATACTTGGTGACTTCAATCTAGCTCTTTCTACCCTCGATAGGTCTTCTAAGCACACATCTCCAAAGAAACGAGAGCTTTAAATGATACACTGGACCAGATAGATTTCACAGATATCTACAGAACTTTACATCCAAACTCAACTGAATACACATTCTTCTCAAGTGCACATGGAACTTTCTCCAGAATAGACCACATACTGGGTCACAAATCGGGTCTGAACCGATACCAAAAGATTGGGATCGTCCCCTGCATATTCTCAGACCATAACGCCTTGAAATTAGAACTCAATCACAAGAAGAAGTTTGGAAGGACCTCAAACACGTGGAGGTTAAGGACCATCCTGCTAAAAGATGAAAGGGTCAACCAGGAAATTAAGGAAGAATTAAAAAGATTCATGGAAACTAATGAGAATGAAGATACAACTGTTCAAAATCTTTGGGATGCAGCAAAAGCAGTCCTGAGGGGGAAATACATCGCAATACAAGCATCCATTCAAAAACTGGAAAGAACTCAAATACAAAAGCTAACCTTACACATAAAGGAGCTAGAGAAAAAACAGCAAATGGACCCTACGCCCAGCAGAAGAAGAGAGTTAATTAAAATTCGAGCAGAACTCAACGAAATCGAGACCAGAAGAACTGTGGAACAGATCAACAGAACCAGGAGTTTGTTCTTTGAAAAAATTAATAAGATAGATAAACCATTAGCCAACCTTATTAAAAAGAAGAGAGAGAAGACTCAAATTAATAAAATCATGAATGAGAAAGGAGAGATCACTACCAACACCAAGGAAATACAAACGATTTTAAAAACATATTATGAACAGCTCTATGCCAATAAATGAGGCAATTTAGAAGAAATGGACGCATTCCTGGAAAGCCACAAACTACCAAAACTGGAACAGGAAGAAATAGAAAACCTGAACAGGCCAATAACCAGGGAGGAAATTGAAGAAGTCATCAAAAACCTCCCAAGACACAAGAGTCCAGGGCCAGATGGCTTCCCAGGGGAATTCTATCAAACGTTTAAAGAAGAAACCATACCTATTCTACTAAAGCTGTTTGGAAAGATAGAAAGAGATGGAGTACTTCCAAATTCATTCTATGAGGCCAGCATCACCTTAATTCCAAAACCAGACAAAGACCCCACCAAAAAGGAGAATTACAGACCAATATCCCTGATGAACATGGATGCAAAAATTCTCAACAAGATACTAGCCAATAGGATCCAACAACACATTAAGAAAATTATTCACCATGACCAAGTAGGATTTATCCCTGGGACGCAAGGCTGGTTCAACACTCGTAAAACAATCAATGTGATTCATCATATCAGCAAGAGAAAAACCAAGAACCATATGATCCTCTCATTAGATGCAGAGAAAGCATTTGACAAAATACAGCATCCATTCCTGATCAAAACTCTTCAGAGTGTAGGGATAGAGGGAACTTTCCTCGACATCTTAAAAGCCATCTACGAAAAGCCCACAGCAAATATCATTCTCAATGGGGAAGCGCTGGGCACCTTTCCCCTAAGATCAGGAACAAGACAGGGATGTCCACTCTCACCACTGCTATTCAACATAGTATTGGAAGTCCTAGCCTCAGCAATCAGACAACAAAAAGACATTAAAGGCATTCAAATTGGCAAAGAAGTAGTCAAACTCTCCCTCTTCGCCGATGACATGATACTGTACATAGAAAACCCAAAAGCCTCCACCCCAAGATTGCTAGAACTCATACAGCAATTTGGTAGCGTGGCAGGATACAAAATCAATGCCCAGAAATCAATGGCATTCCTATACACTAACAATGAGACTGAAGAAGAGAAATTAAGGAGTCAATCCCATTTACAATTGCACCCAAAAGCATAAGATACCTAGGAATAAACCTAACCAAAGAGGTAAAGGATCTATACCCTAAAAACTATAGAACACTTCTGAAAGAAATTGAGGAAGACACAAAGAGATGGAAAAATATTCCATGCTCATGGATTGGCAGAATTAATATTGTGAAAATGTCAATGTTACCCAGGGCAATTTACACGTTTAATGCAATCCCTATCAAAATACCATGGACTTTCTTCAGAGAGTTAGAACAAATTATTTTAAGATTTGTGTGGAATCAGAAAAGACCCCAAACAGCCAGGGGAATTTTAAAAAAGAAAACCATATCTGGGGGCATCACAATGCCAGATTTCAGGTTGTACTACAAAGCTGTGGTCATCAAGACAGTGTGGTACTGGCACAAAAACAGACACATAGATCAATGGAACAGAATAGAGAACCCAGAAGTGGACCCTGAACTTTATGGTCAACTAATATTCGATAAAGGAGGAAACACGATCCACTGGAAGAAAGACAGTCTCTTCAATAAATGGTGCTGGGAAAACTGGACATCCACATGCAGAAGAATGAAACTAGACCACTCTCTTGCACCATACACAAAGATAAACTCAAAATGGATGAAAGATCTAGATGTGAGACAAGATTCCATCAAAATCCCAGAGGAGAACACAGGCAACACCCTTTTTGAACTTGGCCACAGTAACTTCTTGCAAGATACATCCATGAAGGCAAAAGAAACAAAAGCAAAAATGAACTATTGGGACTTCATCAAGATAAGAAGCTTTTGCACAGCAAAGGATACAGTCAACAAAACTAAAAGACAACCTACAGAGTGGGAGAAGAGATTTGCAAATAACATATCAGATAAAGGGCTAGTTTCCAAAATCTATAAAGAACTTATTAAACTCAACACCAAAGAAACAAACAATCCAATCATGAAATGGGCAAAAGACATGAAGAGAAATCTCACAGAGGAAGACATAGACATGGCCAACATGCACATGAGAAAATGCTCTGCATCACTTGCCATCAGGGAAATACAAATCAAAACCACAATGAGATCCCACCTCACACCAGTGAGAATGGGGAAAATTAACAAGGCAGGAAACAACAAATGTTGGAGAGGATGCGGAGATAGGGGAACCCTTTTACACTGTTGGTGGGAATGTGAACTGGTGCAGCCACTCTGGAAAACCGTGTGGAGGTTCCTCAAAGAGCTAAAAATAGACCTGCCCTACGACCCAGCAACTGCACTGTTGGGGATTTACCCCAAAGATTCAGATGCAAGGAAACGCCGGGACACCTGCACCCCGATGTTTCTAGCAGCCATGTCCACAATAGCCAAACTGTGGAAGGAGCCTCGGTGTGCATCGAAAGATGAATGGATAAAGAAGATGTGGTCTATGTATACAATGGAATATTACTCAGCCATTAGAAACGAAAAATACCCACCTTTTGCTTCAACGTGGATGGAACTGGAGGGTATTATGCTGAGTGAAGTAAGTCAATCGGAGAAGGACAAACAGTGTATGTTCTCATTCATTTGGGGAATATAAATAATAGTGAAAGGGAATATAAGGGAAGGGAGAAGAAATGTGTGGGAAATATCAGAAAGGGAGACAGAACATAAAGACTTCTAACTCTGGGAAATGAACTAGGGGTGGTGGAAGGGGAGGAGGGCGGGGGGTGGGGGTGAATGGGTGACGGGCACTGAGGGGGACACTTGACGGGATGAGCACTGGGTGTTATTCTGTATGTTGGTAAATTGAACACCAATAAAAAATTAATTTATTAAAAAAAAAGTAGAACTACCAGATGATCCAGCAATTCCACTTTTGGGTATATATGCCAAGGAAATGAAAATAGAATATCAAAAAGATATCGACACACCCACGTTCACTGCAACATTATTCACAATAAGCAAGATCTGAAAACAATCTAAGTATCTGTCAATGGATGAATGAACAAAGAAAATATATGTATGCAATGGAATATTATTCAGTCATGGGAAAGAAGGAAATCCTATCATTTGAGACAACATACATAGACCTTGAGGGCATTATGCAAAGTGAAATAAGTTGGATAGTGAAAGACAAATACTGTAGGATATCACGTACACATGGAATCTAAAAACTGAACTGTAAAAACATAATCAAATGGTAGATACCAGGCTCTGGGGAGGGGGAGAAGGAAATGGGAAGATGCTGGCCAGAGTACAAACTTCCAGTTAAAAGATAAATAAGTTCTGAGGATGTAATGCTCAGCTTTGTAATTATAGCTAACAATACCATATTTAATGCTAAAAGATTAGGTCTTAAGTGTTCTCAAGACAAGGAAGAAATGGTAATTATGTGACTTGATGGTGTTAGCTAACACTACAGTGGTAATCATATTGCACTATTTAAGTGTGTCAAATTAACATGTTATGTACTTTAAACTTACACAATTTTTTATATCAATTATGTCTCAACAGTGCCAGAAAAATTACTATCAGTAGATAAACGAATTAGTAATTCACAAGAAAACTTTATAAATCATTAAAATGCAACCTTATAGCAGATTCTAAATGCATCAGAAAAATTCAAGAAAACGGTTTCTTTTTTATCCATTTCCAGAAAACTTCTTTCACTATTGTTTACAACCCCCCTGTGGCAATGAAAATCAATTTATTCTCCCCAAAATGAACAGAACAGAAATAATATATGTAATTCCATATAACAAACTGAAATTTCAAACTTTAGTATGTTTGATGCTCCAGAATTCTGTGATTAATAATATGATCAAATAAGAAAAATTTAATATATTCCCAAGATTGTGGGAATGAATAAAATATACTAAATGGGTACTTCCATAGGACCTTTGGAAAAAATTACCCCTGCAACTAATATTCCCATCATCTCCCTAATCCCCATGACTTACATGCAAAGTAACAAGAATAAGGACAGTCTTGTCAGATGGCAATTATGCTTCCCTTTTCATGACTGTTTTCCTAGCACTTTGAACAGTGATTTATTTGTAGTAAGTCGACGATAAATTTTTTTACTTAATAAACAAATAGAAGAACACATAAAAGAATGTCTGTATAACAGCCCTTCACAAATAAAAATACTAAGTTGACTCAGGACAGCCACAATTTTAGCCAAGAGCTGACATGAGGATAAATCTCTATTTAATTTCCCTATTGCTCCTTATTGCCTCTCTTCTACATGGGTCTGGCAATACACTCAGCTTTAATGCTGTTACAGAATAGATCAAAGACAGCCTAACAGAGGAGGAAAGACAGTAAGTATTGAGTTGGCACCATAAGCAAAGCCACTGTAACTACTGTTCATGGGTTACAAAAGAACCAGGACCTCTAGATTTGCCTCTGACTTCTAGATCTTCCAGAGCAGCCTGATTTCACAACTGCATAAAAAAATCAGTTCTCCTCTGTGAATTCTATAGTGTATTTTGTTTAACTCATAATGTCTAATACAATTTTGAGATGTTCAAATTCACTAAAAAACATACTCCCTTTCCACAACTGAACCCATACACTTTAGTTGGATTTGCTGGATATCCACCAAAAAAAAAAAAAAAAATCCAAATGCATAGTAAATAATGGTATCTTAAAGACAAAATTTTAAGTTAAAACACATCAACGTCAGTCAAAAGAGATTAAAAGCCGTCTTTGAGGATGCTGGTGGTTATCCTTAGCTGATGAAGAGAACAAGGGTCACATAAGCAGTAGAACATTCATAGAGAATGAATCCTCATAGTTTCAACAACTAAAAATAATGTAAAACACAGGAAGCAAAGTGGATGAAAAAAATAAGAGGAAGCAAAAAAGCATTATTATATGACCTTGTGTGGCCTTGAAGGAAAAGTAATAATTCAAAAGACAAAACCTTCTGAAAATGAACATAATTCAGATACATGTAATGCCAATGAATTAAACGTATTCAACATTTTAAGTTGCAAAACCTTTGCCACATATACTTTTAGCTGACTTTTTACTTTACAGAGAGAAAACTTGAGGTACTAGAAATTTAGCCAAGATCGCTCAGAAAACCAGAAAAAGCATCAGAAATAGAACCCAAATACTCAGCCCGACTTTTCTTCCACTCAAGACCATTCTGACCCTTTCTAGAGAAACCCCTAAACAGAATAAGAAAGATACAAAATCAATCATTTCAAAAATAAGATGCTCAATCATTTAATTGGTAATTTGTACATGATTCCATCTATTTAATGGCTTTTGTTTTTCACTGAATCAAATGATAGCTGTCATCGCACCCACAGAGAATACAAAGCAGCCAACTGATTCAGTCAATTGAAGCGAATAAAATAAAAAATAGCAGCCCTTTTAAATTGTTGAGGAGTAAAAGATTTCAAACTCCTTTATCTCATTAAAAAGAAAACAGTATCTTGCAGACATTTAAAAAAATATGACTACTCCATTCTCTTGAAGTTTTAGAATATTTTAAAAATTATTCCTGAATCCACGCGCTTTGTGATTATTTTTTCATAATGATGACCTTTCCTTTTCATCTCTTTTCATACTACGTACTTAATGCCCTAGGTGGTCTGCAGTATCAATTAAGGATATGGTGTGTGTTAGGGGAAGAAGAATTCGCTCTCCTATGTATATAAAATTAAAGTTGTTCATTAGTCACTTTAAATGAAAGAAGGCAGAAGGCTATTTTATTCTTTTTTTTTTTTTTTTTTTTTTGATTCAACCAAGGGGAAAAAAAAAACTGTACAAATGAAGAAGAAACAAGGAAGGTCATTCTGGTCATATAACAGATGGACAGGCTGAAGAGGGAATGCATCCCAGCATAATGTTTGACTTTATTAACATAAATAGAAATTAAACCTGCTCAAAAACCTTAGAAGGCAGTCCATTATATCTCCTAGCCTTGATTTGAATTGTAAAAAAAATCATTAAAATTAGAAGTGCACACATTGATGTGACATTTAATTTTGCATTTTCTTTTATACTTTCAAGATTTCTACACTGTCATGAGAAAAATTCATTTTACCTTTCAGCTGTGGGTGGGTGCCCATGGGGCTACTGGACCAGAGGAGGTCACTAGGCATTTCATCTCTATACATTTATGAATGGTTTGGACCTCCTCTTTTATCAGTGTGGGTTGTGGGAGCTTATTAATCATTTTCTAAAACATTAATGGACAGACAAGCGCTCTGCCAGCTGGCAAAAAAAAAAAATGGCAGCTGCAGCAGCATGCAGAGCACCCTTGACACAATTAAGGAATGAAGCCAGGAGCCAGGGCTGGGGGCCATACAGGAAAGAGCATACCTTCAGCGACTTTGTCAATCAGTAAGGTTAAAAGGTCAATGTGTATCAATAAAGAAAATCTAACAGTCATTTTTCTTTGCTCTGATGACAGCCTTCAGACTGTTTGAGAAAGATCATCACTAACAACACGGGAACTTTTCACCCCTGAGCAACCTCAATGGATCAAATGCATGAACAGCCATGATGAGCAATTGCTTGCAATTTCATCAGAAACTTTTTCCAAGGTTTGTAACCATGAAACCTCACTTTTGTTCAAACATGATCAAACAAGTACAAAAAACAAGATGAAAGTTGTCTTTTCATTTTATACAAGAAAGGCCAGCAGGATTTAGAAAAAAGAACACCAGCCTAGGTTAGGAGATCTGGCTTTTAGTCTTTACCATAGGGCTGACAAATTGCGTGACCATCATCAACGAACTTAATCTCTCTCAGACCAATATATAAAATGAGGAGTTGAGTCATGGTATTTAAAGTCATTTCTGATTCTGAAATACTGAGCCCAGGGGTTGCTTCCTGTAAACTTCCAACATCGCTAAACACTTATGTTTGTTGACTGTATGATATGTTGATCTCCAAGGAAACCAAGAGGAAATTTTCAAAATTAAGAACTCTGTCTCTATCAGGTTGGAACCAACCCAAACATTTTGCACTCCTGCCATCTCTCTTTGCTTCTCTGCCTTTACTTATTTCTCTCCCCACCTTGCATCTCTTGACAAAATGTTCTCTTGTTACTCTGCTCTCTCCAAATCTTGTTATTTGCAAACCCAAGCAATTCTTAACAGTCCCTCCAACAAACCACACTGATATCCCTTCTCTTAAATTCAGATCTTCTTATACTCAATAACACACAGCTATAGTTAGCTAGTTGTTGTTTTTTTTTTTTAAGTATATAATTCCTTTGTATTGGTCCTCCATAATACTGCAAGTTCCTTACAACAGGAACTGCTAAGACTTTTCTGGACCTCATACAACTGATGGCAAAGTACCAGTGTATGAAGGAGGCCTCCATAAGTGTGCCATTGACTAACGAGTAGTTCAGCTTACGAATGTTAGAAACAATTACCACATATTTTCCTCATAAAAACTTTACATCACTTAACAATTCTAATTCACTTGACCCTCTTCCAACCTTAAACAATGAAATTCTTTTAAAAACTTACTCTTCTTTGTCTGCATAACTTTAAAAGCACAAGAAACAAGATGTAGCATAATACCTTAGTAACTATCTGACAGATGTTGAAAGATTTTTTTTCTAGCTCATCCTTTTTGTATCTATTCTTTACTGAACCTAGGAATATGTTGGCATTTTTTTTTCTGACAACAGCACCACCATAATGACTATAATTTGTAGTTATATTCATAAATCTATTTAATTATTTGACAATAATCAGGTCAATCCATTAGGAGTCAAACATATTTATTTATATATCTCAACAAATTTTTTGTCAACTATAACATCCAGTTATTTTTCTGTGATGCTCATTCTTAGCCAGGCATCCTGCATTTTTATTATGCATTTTTCTTTTCCTTGAGTCCCGTACCTTCTTTTTTTTTTTCTTAAGCAAATGTCATTCAGTCTTTGTAGGGACATTTTTCCAATATCAATGTCACTTGAAGTGCTGTTTTTTTCTTTCTTCTTAACAAATCTTACCTTTACAACTTACTAGTATGTTATCATTCACTTCTTAACTGATGACTAATATAGTGGTTAGACACTCTGCAACTGGGAAATTTCTATGTGAATATACCCAAATCTCAACCCCACTGGAGAAGAAATTCCTTTCAAATTACATTTCTTTTCCATGTCAGGATCTGATTCTCATCAATTTTGTATTTTGAACATTCTCCTCCAAAAAAGAGGGAAAAGTTTAATGTCTTATATTTGTGATATCATTTATCATATAACACATAACAACTTGTCTACATTTCCTACTTAAATAGGATGCATTGTCTGAACAATGCAAAAACATCACTTTACTGAACTCACAAGTATTCATCAAACTACTAATTTATTTATCACAATCTAGACCAAGAAGTATGTCTGTTTTATGTTTGAGTCAACAACTCTGGTCAAAGCCTAAACTGTCTTTTTCCCTTTCCTGTTCTATTTTTTTTTCATTTTTAATAAGTACATATGAAATTAAAGCTGATTTTCAGAAAGGGGACACACTCAGTGAAGTTACTTTGTATTTCAACACTGATGGTTCTCCATTTAAGATTTGTACCTACTTTTACAGTATTTGTACATTCACTTTCCTTTTCAATTCTGTCATAGTTGTCATGATTTTCTTTTCAAGCAAATGAAAATGATTCAAGTAGTACTCATAGTTTACATTCACAAGTTGCCTTCCAAATTCCACTTGTCTGTCCTATAATGCATGCCCATTCACTCCTTCTTGAACATCATTCTACATACAGTTTCTCTGCGTCCATGAGAGAACATTTTTCTGCCTAATGACAAAAGAAATTCATTTTAATCTACCAGCTAAAAAATCTATTGAAAGCAATATCCTGACAGCTATAAGGCTGGACACGGGTATAATTATGGCAAAATAAATCATATGCCAAAAACTGCCTATGAAGTTGCAGAGATGCTTTCCATTCAATAGTTATTCACTTAACAAATGTGCTATGAAATATAAACTAATTATTCCAAAGACTTTCCTTAATGCATTGAAGAATTTAAAAATACTGTGTACATTATTTAAATATAGTTATTTTCCAGATAATTCCTCTATTTAGATTTACCAGACAGAGGCACTCACTAACAATGTCTTCAAGAAAATTCAGTCAGTCTAGACAAACTTAGCATTCAGAAAAAGCTACATTGCAATTGGCAACTTTCTGACTGCCTAGTATTCTCATTAGGCTTAGATGTTAACCAGATTCAACATTTACCTAGAAGAGACTAGAAAGCATATACTAAGTTACTGTAGATACACTGCTTGCCTATCTGGCGTGGGCAGCCCTAATGTCCATTTCTGCAGAAGAAATGTTAGTTTTCGTGCACTCTACCTACATTAAAATTACAGTAATATCATCTTTGACTAATGATACAAAATATACTTTTCAAAAGGGAAGAAATGCACAAAGATGGGAAAAATAAGTAGAAATGTCTTGCCCTGTGTGCCTTTTAAAGAACCTTGAACTAGGCCATCTGTATGTACTTCACAATGAAACTCAACAGGCAGCCACTGAGCCTCTTCTCCATAGGTATGAAATGAGAAATTCGGAGAGCTGTTGAACATTGAATTTTCTCAGTGGAACAGCACACACACATTTAACACAAGGGCTTCTGCCACCGAGACACACTGGGGAAATTCAGCTTTCAATGGCTTCGACTTCGCACCCCACAGCACAGTGTCACACAGGCTGCTGTGCTCAGCTTGGTGTGCTCCACAAAACAAGGACAAGTACTTTTAAAGACCAGCAAAATGATAACAATTGGAGCTGAGTTGCTTTGTTCTCAGATATGCAAAAAAAGGACAAACACAAACCATCATTTTGAGATGCTTCTCTACAGACTGTCTGTTCTTTGCTCTGAGTCTCCAAAACTGGAGTGAGAAACACAAAAAAAACTATCCACGTAATGTGAATGTGTTTGTAAATATGTTTGCCTTCACACCGGTTGTTTTATAGCACTGAATATTTCTGTTGGCAGTTATATTAAACATTCCCTTTATTCCAAGTTACCATTTATTTATCTGTTTATTTTACCAAGAGCAAGTTCAGGTCTATACAACAGCATGCTCAGCACTCTGGCACTACATTATTTATGAATCAAAATGCAAACCTGGTGGCTTAAGGCTCAACATTTTGCATATATGCTACTGTGTCTCATGATAGCTATCATACTTCGGACATGATCTTATATTTATACTGGTCTGAGACTCAAAACAGGAGGGAAAGACCCAAGACGCAGAAAAGAGGAGCACAATACAAGAAAGACAACTTAGAAGTCATCTTGCTCTGTCATCACCATGGGAGTTAATTGTAAAGAAACATTTTTCTGAAGGGTGCCATCAGCAGGTTTGTAACTACACCAACGAATTACACAGTAGAGTATTTTGCAAGCATTGTTTAGAAATAACTGTTCAGCATAGGAGCCATAATCGCTAGCATATCATTTGACACTTATAAGAATGTGTTGCTGCAACATTGCTGTAGGTAGCAAATGTTCCCAAATTGTTTCACATGGAAACCTAGCTATTCCACTACTAAAAAAAGAAAACAATTCTAAATGAAAGAAAAAAAGTCAAAGGCCACTGTCACTTGAAGTTCAATCAATATAATTAATATATCTCTGCCTTGTTTGGCACAACTCAGTGGTCCCTGAAACTTTTGTCCTGATATTCCCATTGTTCCTTATTATATAGAATGTGTTTATGCTTGTGGGACACCCGTGTGGCTCAGCAGTTGAGCATCTGCCTTCGGCTCAGGGCATGATCCCAGGGTTCTGGGATCGAGTCCCACATAAGGCCCCCCCATAGGGAGCCTGCTTCTCCCTCTCCCTGTGTCTCTGCCTCTCTCTCTGTGTCTCTCATGAATAAATAAATAAAATCTTAAAAAAAAAGAATGTGTTTATGCTTGTAAACAATATGTAAAAATAGCAAAATCTGAAATCATATAGTTCATATGATTTCTAGATTCCATTTTCTAGCACAGTTTGAATAACAATCCAAATATGGAAGCTTCTGGGTGTATGTTTGTGTTTATATATTTGAGGACCTTTGCAAAATCCCTGTGGCCTAGCTGATCAGAGCATGTTCTTTATGGGTCTAGGTAACAGAATATCAACGTCGCAGATCTGAACTCCAGGTGAGCCACACAGCTTAGAGATGTCTCATGGCCACATGTTTTAACCTTAAGCCCAGGTAGTAGCATAACAAATACTAGTTACTAATTATATTACATCAAACAGACTGCAAACAAACTGATCTCCATAGTAAAAGAAGTGTATATGCTATCAATGGTGTGTTTGTGACAAAAATGGCAAAAAAATTTTGTTTGCTATAATATTTCATATATCTGCAATTTTATGCCCCTAAACACCTTATCTTTGAGTTATTGCTGAGATGCCCAAACCTAAATTACTAAGCATTCAAGTCCTAGCCTAAATCACTGCTTGTTTTTTTTTTTTAAGATTTAATTTATCTATTCATGAGATACACAGAGAGAGAGAGAGAGGGAGGCAGAAACACAGGCAGAGGGAGAAGCAGGCTCCATGTAGGGAGCCTGATGTGGGACTCAATCCTGGGACTCCAGGATCATGCCCTGGGCCGAAGGCAGGCGCTAAACCACTGAGCCACCCAGGGATCCCCTAAATCACTGTTGTTAAAGCTACTTTTTCCCTGGGTAGTGGATAAGATTAGGTTACCTGTATGGAACTGTCACCTGCTTACAGTCTAAGGTTCCAGTGATTTCTTATTTTAGATAGATAGATAGATGATAGATAGATAGATAGATAGATAGATACATAGATACATAGATAGATAGATGATAGATAGATAATAGATAGATGTTTATATATTGATTAAATATTCACTTTAACAGGCATCAGTATGATCAAAAAAAGTAGACTGTGTACAGCAAACTATTGTACTTCACATACATTCT
Organism: Nyctereutes procyonoides; assembly: GCF_905146905.1. Taxonomy (NCBI): domain Eukaryota; kingdom Metazoa; phylum Chordata; class Mammalia; order Carnivora; family Canidae; genus Nyctereutes; species Nyctereutes procyonoides. The sequence continues at coordinate 62,006,827 of NW_026575051.1, forward strand.
TGGGAAACAAAGAAAGAATATTTTAAAAAGTGTTAGAGAATAAATCATTTTTAATGTAGCTTTATTTACTTTTAGAATCAGGCTCAATTACATCCTGCTATCTCCGAGTTGTTCGTTCCAATCTGTTTGGTCTCACTTTTCTCTCTGTGTCTTGGGAGTCAGAACTACAAGCTTCAGAAGTCAGTTCAGATGGTTATCTGCAATTTCTCTTTGTAGTGCTCTACGAGGTCAAATCCATTACAGCATATGTTCAGACTGACTTTGCACACTTAACTCTACTGGGCTTTCAGTGACATACTCAGCACTTCACCTGAGAACCTGTTATCCATAGACACAGAAGATGTTAAAAATGATACATACAAAAAAAAAAAACAGAGAAAGAAAGAAAAAGAAATGGTTCATGCCTACACAGTACATTCATGGCTGACTAATCTACAACTCCTAACATCATCTAATAAAGATCATGCCACCTTTTTTAAAGATTAAAATCTTTTTTACCACTGAATGGTACTACTCTGTTCCCAAGACACTTGGGCTCCAGACAGAGAGACATGAAGTGTTGTCTCCATGGACTTCCTGGGAAGGAGAGCAACATAATCGTGTCATTGCATAATTTGCCACTCACTAAGGGAATGTGGAGCAGTAGATAAAGTTCAGCAAACACTGACAACTGATTCAGAAATAGGAAACACTGGGAAATTTTATTTTCCCAAAATGAATACAATACACTAAGCCTTGCAACTGTGCTGCTCAGTTCCTACCAACTTGGATTCTTCTAGAAGATTCCTTCTTAATTTAAAAAGACAACCTGAGGGATCCCTGGGTGGCGCAGCGGTTTAGCGCCTGCCTTTGGCCCAGGGCGTGATCCTGGAGACCCGGAATCGAGTCCCACGTCGGGCTCCTGGTGCATGGAGCCTGCTTCTCCCTCTGCCTGTGTCTCTGCCTCTCTCTCTCTCTCTCTCTCTCTCTCTCTCTCTCTCTCTCTCTCTCATTGTGTGCCTATCATAAATAAATAAAATAAAAATAAAAAAAAGACAACCTGATACAATTTTCTGAACGATTAGTGAAGACAGAGGGGTCAGGAGATAATAATATATAAAGAGGTGGCATATATTTGCCTTTCTTTTATTCTGTTTGTCATTGCTTCTTTGAAAAATTATTATATAGGCAATAAAGGAAGAAAATATCTAAATATCTAAATTTTTGCCACCATAAGTGACACTGCAGGAGCAGTAGATGACATTTTGAGCTTTTATTAAAAAGTCCATCTAAGAAAAGAGTAAGAGGGCAAAAGCAGTCACCTAGCACAACTGCAGTGGTGTTTTTGCCAAACAGTGTGCTTAGAAGCCAAGCTTTACTCTAAGAGACACAGTCTGCAGCCAGCATGAGGATATCTGAAATGGCCTCAGAAATAACTGGGCCATTGCCCCAGCAACTTGCTCCCCTTCCTCCCACGCCACACCCTCACCCACAGAGATGCCATCAGTAATCAGCTACCTCCCAGATTCTCTCAGTAGCTTTAACTGCCAAAATTGAAATAAGGTGAGAAGAAGGGAGGTCTAGTTGTTAGGGTTTTTGCAAGCTGCCTCTGCTAGATCCTGTGCAGAGAATTTTTCAGTATCCAGCTCTTAACTTGAGAGACGTAAAACTCTAAAAGCAGAAAACAACCTGCCCCTCTTCCTCCAATAATAAAGTTCCTCCTCACTTTATTAACTGTTTGCCTTCATCTGATCAAGCTTAGAATTTTAATATCTCTTTGACCTTTTATACTTTCTGACTACCTCTGGCCCCATACCCCATCCCAAAATATTCTCACCAATCTTGTTTCTTCCTTTCTGCTTTGGGCAACTATTTCCTCCTTTCAAACCACTCTAGCACAAGCCCTTACAACCTAAGAGTTGGCTGATTTCTTTTTTTGAAAAAAATATTTATTTATTTGTTTATTTATTTATTTATTTGAGAGAGAAAGTGCGCGCACACCTGTACAGAGGGTAGGGACAGAGGGAGAGGGAAAGAGAATCTCAAGCAGACCCCACACTGAGCACAGAGCCCAATGCTGAATAGATCATGACCTGAGCCAAAATCAAGAGTCAGATGCTTAACTGACTGAGATACCCAGGCACCCCTGAGTTGGTTGACTTCTAAGTTTCATTTCACTATTTACCAGATATTCAGGTCAACGCCTGTGAATACTCTGAGAATTTACCCTACTTGTATGCTAACAATTTAGTCTGCCACAGTTTCATAGTTTCTGGAAGAAGACACAAAATTCCTGGGTCAGAGACAAGAAGATCAATAAATAATAAATGTAAATATAATTAAAAACAAATAAATGTAATTAAAAAGAAACTACTCAGAGAAATAGTACTCCGTAGCCAAAAATGTCACCACTCATTCCACCTCGTAGAGTCTCAGTTCCCACAGGGCAATGTGAAAGGATCAAGATGTGACTCTTACACATGGCATTCCAGGATTCCAGGAAAGGAACCCTTAGTTCAGAGAACCCAAGTCTTTTAAAATGGGCAGTAAAAAAAATAAATAAATAAATAAATAAAAATAAAATAAAATAAATAAAATAAAAAAGTAAAATGGGCAGTAAACTTCCTCAACCTTTGCCCCAGAGGGAGACATTGTTTTTATTGCACCAGACAATAAATAAACCTACTCCCTGCTCCAGAAGGAGATACTGGCTCTATCTTTCAAAGCTGTTAGCTATGCAAATATCCATGAAAAGTTAGTCCAGAACAGAGGCAGCCAGCAGCCATGCTCCAAAGATGTACAGAGATGCAAAAGATGCATGGAGGACTGTCTCCTAACACCTTGGGGAGACTACTTAACCTCTCTAAATATGTGTTGCCTCATCTGTAAAATGGGAGTAATAATACCCACCTCATTGGACTGTTACAAAGTCTAATTAAATAACATATGTTGAAAATGTTTTAGCTCATTGACTGACTCAAAAAAGTGCAGTAAGAGGGGCGGCCCGGGTGGCTCAGTGGTTTAGCACTGCCTCTGGCCCAGGGCCTGATCCTGGGGCCCCGGGATCGAGTCCCATGTTGGGCTCCCTGCACGGAGCCTGCTTCTCTCTCAAGAATAAATAAATAAAATATTTTTTTAAAAAAGTGCAGTAAGAAAACTTACCTAATTATTGCTTTATTATTCAAATTCTTGCTTTGACGTTGCTACCCTTACTTTTCAGTTATTTCTCATCCATATAATACATGTGTATTTGGTCAGAACGGTCTGGTCACTTACCACTAAAGAAGACAGTTGTTGCATTTCCATCTCTACAACTTGACACATCTTCCCTGTCTGAAATCCCTCCCCACTTCTCACCATAATCCCAACCACCTTTCACGACCAGCTGAACCTCTGCCAATTCTTCAAAATTCCCTGAGTCATTGCAGGCCCCAGAGAATATCCCTTCCAGCAACTCACTGTATTTGCATATACCCCTCAATAAATGCCAAATTCCTTTCACCTTATTACATTTACACACTGATGGATTTAATTTCTCCTAGCTGGTCTCTCACTTGACTCCTTTTTAACATTTCCACATGGGCTTTCTTGCTTCTCAAGTAAAAGTCAATTATGCGTACAAAATAAATTATGTGATCATATAGCACCACGATACAATTGTCAGCAAGAACCTGTTTTTCCCAAGGTGATTAAGGAAAGCTTTAACTAATTTTTGTTAATTTACATTCCATTCTCTCAATGGTCCCTCCAAATTTTTTTAATCCTGAAAATAACTGTTCCGTGTGGGAAAAGAACCTGTGCTTATAACTTTGGCTCATTCCCTGAGCAAAACCAAAGTAGAAGCTGGAAGTTAATACACTCTTTCTGGGCAAGTGGCTTAAGTTGAAGTGAATTGAGAGTTCAGTGCAAGTGTCTACCTGTCACCAGAAATGGCCATCATCCCTGATGTTCTGGGCTACAAAACCTTACTAAGGGAACAGGATGAATTAAGCTGTTATTTGAAATGGCATGAGTCGATCCTAAAGGCAGTCCCATAGAGAATGCTGTTTAGGTCCCGAAATAAGTCCCCAGGGAAACTTGTGCCTCAGCTCCAGAGCAGTTTGCTTGTCACTGTGGCCATTTCCAAGAGAACTAAGTATAAATCCAAGCCTAGAGGCAGGGTGGGCAGAAGGAGTGCAAGAGAGATCTGGGGGCAGCAGCTGCAAGTTAGCACAGGTTTGTGTGTGAGCTTCTGACTGGCCTCTCAGAGAGAAATCCAATCTTGATCTGAGCACACTTCCAAGCTTTATTTTAAAGAAAAACTTCTTTAGAACACAATACCACATACTATCAACACATCAGTTAGGAGCCTGATACTTCCATAACATCACATACTATCAACACATCAACTATATCAGTTAGAAGCCTGATGCTTCCAGAAAGGCAATGGAAATCTCTATAGAGTAGCACTGCCCAATATAATGTTCTGCAATCATGCAAATGTCCTACATCAGTGCTTTCCAATACGATAGCCACTAGCCACATATGGCATTGAACACTTGACAGTGGCTAGTGCATCTCAAAAATAATCTGTTTATTTTACTTAATTTTAATTGAGTAGTTAGATGCCACAGCTCTAGAATCTACCATATGGCTGCCCTCAATTTTCATGAACATTATCTCATTTAGTCCTCAAACTAAGCCTGCGAGGTAGGTATTATAAGGTTTATAGATGAATAAATAGAGAATAAACTATTTCTAATCGTTAGCACAATATTATATAACTAATAACTAGCAGAGTCAGAATTTAATCATATTTTTCAGATTACAAAGGTGGAGTATATTTCCATCTTTTTTTCATTTGTATCACCTTGCCTTTTCAGAATCAAGTCCAAAATACCTTGGCATGAAAATGTTTTACAATCTGATCCCAGTCTATGCCTCCAGCCTCACCTCCACCACCATCCTCTCCACTCCCTCTACTTTAGAAACATATTTGCTCTCTGAACCCTAATGCATTTTCCCAAATCCTCACCTTTCATAGCACCCATAGCTTATAAGACCCACCCTCTACTTCCTGTCATTCTCCATGTCTGTTGAGCTCCGGTATTAAGTTCTGATCTTGTATTTCTATGTCCATTTCCTTATCTAGAATGTGAGCTGAAAGAAGAATACCATATCTACCTACCCTGTGCTCCCAAAATGTAGGACAGTACCTGGTAGATACTTCAAGAATATTTAGTGACGCATACTAAAAGGCAAACATGAAGATATTAAAGAATGAAATTCATCACACATTCACAGAGCCTGATGGTGCATGGCCCTGTTCTGGTACTGAGAACAGTCGGGAAGATAATTATATTAAGAAGGCAGGATCTTTCCCTGTATGTCAAAAGTCCAGCCTAAACACTCTGTGGAAAGGAAATGTATACATAACCATGGCGTGCAGTAAGCACCGTCAGTGCTCACACAGGCTACTAAGGATCAGCTACCGCTGAGTAGCCAGCATTTGACACCCAAGCCCAAGGTGATTGGATAATGCATAGGTTGCCTAAGTTGGAGGTCATAAGCATGCTTTCACAACCTTTAGACTAGACTGTGGTAAGCCATGGTGGAACAGTACTCACCTGTGATGGGAACCAAGTTGGGGTACAAGGTTCTTTCATTTGTCCATGAGGATATGTAGCCAGCACCACTGCTTCCCAGAATGCAAGTACACCTTGACAGACCAGATATGTGTTCTTCTAAGAGAAGAGCCAGGAACTGGCTCCTATCCTAGAGAACAGACAACCTTCAAAGCTCTCCCCTCTCACCACCACACCTGCACCTGTACAAACAGGTAGATGTAATAACACACCCTTGAGCTGCCACCATGATGCAAGAGCCATGCCACTACAAAGAATTGATGGGTTTGGGGAATCGATCAAATTTTTATATTCCCTTTGTTGTAGCTCTAATGTTCCTAAAGAACATGGGCCACTTCTGAAAGTCTTGGAACAGGGATCCCTGGGTGGCGCAGTGGTTTGGCGCCTGCCTTTGGCCCGGGGCGTGATCCTGGAGACCCGGGATCGAATCCCACATCGGGCTCCCGGTGCATGGAGCCTGCTTCTCCCTCTGCCTGTGTCTCTGCCCCTCTCTCTCTCTCTCTCTCTCTCTCTCTCTCTCTCTGTGACTATCATAAATAAATAAAAAAAATTAAAAAAAGAAAGTCTTGGAACAGTTCCAGATCAATACAATAGATCTCTCCTCTGGCTGGACATCAGGATCACCTGGGGGCTTTTAAAATATACCTCTGTGTGAACCCCACCCTCAGAACTGGCACAACTGCTCTGTGATGGGGCACCATACTTTATAAAGGCTCCTCAGGGATTCCAATGTGCATCTGAGGCTGAGCTCCAGAGCCCTAGTTCATGAGGCCAGTAGCTTAACCACCAAAGTTTCCCTAGAGAGAAAGATACTATCAACTTCAGCATTGCAGCTGATTCTTTGGAAGCAGCCATGAGACGGTGGTGAGAAAACTGCACACAAGGAAAAAGAACAGAAGTCTTGAGCAGAAAAACACTAGCCGATAGCTGAGAAGTGTATGATGCATTCTTACACCAACTCTTTTGCCCCAGAAACTATCTGTGATCTTTTATACTATTGTGCAATCCCCACTCCTGTGACTTGTGTGTTGTCATAATTCAATTCAACAAACAATAATGGAGCGTTTATAATGTGCATTCATTCTTCTGGTCCAGATACAGAGAAGAATGAGATTTTAAAAATGCATTTAGAACCTGAGAGTCTAGCAAGGGAAAAAGACACAAACAGTTTAACATGATGTGTTACTTGCTGAAATAGATATAAGTACAAATGGGAAATGGGAGTTCCAAGTACAAAGGAGGGAGTGAATTAAATTAACCCTGTCACTCAGAGTAAAGGCCAAAGGCTTTACAATGGTCTACCAAGCCCTTGATCAGGTGTTCTGTTGCCTCTCTGACCTCATCTCCTACTACACCCCTGTGGTTTGTTCTAATCTGCCTCTGTGTCCTCCACACACAACACTCCAGGCATGTTCCCAACTTAGGGCTTTTGCTCTGGCAGTTCCTATATCTTGAATGTTCCTCTTCTAAGAGCCACATAATAACTCCTACACTAACTTCCAGTTTTTCCCAAATGTCATCCCAATGAGGCTTCCTCTGCCAAACCTATTTAAAATTGAAACCCACCCATGCCTAACACCCCTAGGACCTCAACCTCATTTACCCTGCTTCACTATTTTCACTGCATAGGTCACCTTCCAGCATAATACATGATTTACTTATTACTGTTATTATTAATTGCCTGGCTTCCTGCACCAGAATATAAACTCCACCGCAACATGAACTGTTTGGCCCATCAATAAGTCTCGAGTGCCTAAAACAGCGCCTGGCATAGGCTAGGCACTCAACACGTTATGCTGAATTAATAAAGATTTTGGCAAAACTTTCACCTAAGAGTAATCAGCTTCTTTTTTTTCTGTTAACAGAATCTAATTTGCTATTCAGTAGCCAGGGTGCTTCTGGGTTGGGACGGTTAACAAGAGGCCACTGGACCTACGGTGAAGAGATTTTTCTCCCCCAACTTCTATTGAGTACTGCCAATCATTCATCTCTTCTTAGTCTGTTGGTCAACAAATATTTATTCAGCAACTATTTTATGCTACATGATAGGGACTGTGAGCGTTCAAAACTCTGACCTCAAAGGGCTTCGTGCCTGATAAAAGAGAGGAAATCAACACACAAATTAGTGCAGGTAAAGGGCAGGATGTGCTGAGCCAGGGAAAGAGTACAGAGAGCCTTGTGACTTTGGAGTCCTGAGAAGGTGCTTGAAGAATGACACCCAGGACAGAAACTCTAGCCTTGCTAGCCGTGGGCAGCTCAGACACAGGATGACACTAATCAGTTCATTTACCAAAGATGGGATTTCTAATTTTGGCCTCTAATAACCTGCTCCCCTTCATGAGATGCCTGCCAAGGGAGTTGAGAGGTATCATTAAGGTTTCTAAGCACACTTGAACTGACTTTTCTGATAACCTTTACCTACCAAATCAGGCATGAAAACCACTGAACAATGGTTAAGACACTTTCTACTTTCCTTTTCTTTCCCCCCTGACCGTAAGGCATTTGATTATTTGTTCTAAGCCATACACAGTTCAGGATATTTCATGAGAGGCCTGTTAAACAGCAGTTGAGCAACTAGGCTACTCTTTTAAGACTCACACATGTCCTCACTGTAAATGTAAAACAGCTTGGATCAAGATGCATAGTTGGTTCCACATGGAGGTGAGTGAATGATGTGTTCCTAGGAACCAGAGCCCTCAGACAAATAGTGTTAATCGGTCTCACTGCCGAGCAGGTGGTGACAATAACAGAGTTAATTTTAAAGAAGGGGAAATTAAATAGTGGTTGCAATAGTGCTAGCCACTCTTAATTATTGTGATGGCAAATTATGAACAATTTCCTGTCACTTTTCCTTCTAAAGCAATTATTGATGTTTGCCTTATGGCTGAACTGTGCTGAAAACTCCAAGCAGGAGGCTGTCTGATTCAATGCTTTGTGGGCTCATATTCAGAAAACCATTTGGCCTGCAAAGTTGCTGGATTATCTGTAAACACAGTGAAAGGAGACAGTGATTGCATGAAGCAGAGGGAATGCTCCTGAATGCCAATAAGGCAAATGTCATGACAGGAACACAAAGCCAACATTCCATGTGACCTTTTAGATAGAAACCAATTTACTTTGGTACCATCTCAAACAGAAAATTATGGTGTAATTCCTCATGTCAATACATAATTTATTTTGTAATAAATAACTACCCGCATATTTATGGAGCGCCTCTCTCCTGGTTTTTATGATGCTCTCAGACTCTCCTCTCTCTCCTCTCTCTCTCTCTCTCTCTCTCTCTCTCTCTCTCTCTCTCTCTCTCTCTCCCCCCGGCACACACTGCTGTGGAATCACTGCAAAGCTTTCTGTTTTCAAGGCTGTTCTCTTCACTAAGCTTGGTGATGACTGAGGAAAACATTACAGGATTAAAAGCCACTTTCTAGCCCTGCAAAGAAACCTAAGTTATTTATTTCCTTATTTGCAAATAAGCTAACATCAGGTTGAAGGATTCCTGAGAACAAGTTTAAAAAAAAAAAAAAAACAGTGAGATGCAGCATTAAGCCTCATCTAAAGCACATGTCCTAATAAAGGAAAGCCTCTGCATTTAAAGCAGCATAAAAAATCAGGCCATGAATCAACAAAGAAGGAGAATTCCGGCCTCACCCCAGGCTTCCACCCCTTTCGATGCATCTGCTTCTTTGTGGGAGGTCTAAGTGAGGAGGGCCGCCTCCCAAAGTCACCTCCCTCTCTGTCTGTACAATGCAAATGGAGTGAGCTCCAGAGGAGCCCTGCCCTTTCTCCTCCAGGTCAGCACTTTGAAGCTCCCCCAGGCTGGCACTGACAGGAGGCCGTCCCCAGCTGACAGCTGGTCACTGACCTGGCTGAAAGCAGTTGGTGGTCTTGCCTGAGCCCTGAGCCGCAGGTCACCTCATCACTGGCCCAGCTATCCCAGCACAGGCCCAGCATTCTCCTTACGCGGTCTCCGTCAAGGACAAGGGTAGGTGCACCCCCCTCCCTGATTAGGCTGAAACACGCTGGTGGGTAACCGAAGAGATTCAGAACCTTAGTGGCTAAGTTCTAGCATCTTTAATACATGTCAGAAAAATGGGAAACGAGGGCAACTGGCAAGACAGAAAGTAAAGAACAGTGTGCGTGCTGCTTCCATATTTTTGGCTTCCAAGTATCTGTTTTGAGACCATTTTGGCATTAATGATTATAAACACTTGTTTACAATGTGGGGCCCATTCCTTGCTGACTTCTACAGCTTAATGACACAAAGAAGTGGCAAAGTTAGTATAAGACCCCACATTCATTCCTCGGGAAATCATCCACCCGGCCACACAGTAAGCGCCCTAACACGCACACGTCCCAAATCAAACCAAACAAACGCATTTCTTTGGCTTCACAAGAGAGGCAGTAGCATACAATGTGGGCAAAATAAGGGCTCTGATTCAAATACAACATATTGAGAAACAGAGAGCCATACCCAGGGAAGGTTTTGCATAGCACTCGTATTATTTTTAATGAGTTGCTCTATAGGATTATCACAAATGAATGGAGTCCAGGATTCTCTGAGGGCTAATTGGCCTCATTCCTCTAGCGTACCAACGGAGTAGTTTCTGTTCCATTGGGAAAACATATGCTAAAACCCAGATCAATGAATCAATAACAACATATTGGCCACCTAATAGGTGCCCAGCAGAAAGACTTCTGTTGCATGTTTAGAGAAAATATTTTTGACTACACAGTCATCCCTACATCCAATATGCCTTGTCCAAACGGATACTGGAAACACATTTCTGATACAATCATCAGGGCTGTCAATTTACCCAGGGTAAATAGTCTGAGTCTTTGTGACTGTTTTGACAAATAAGAACCAATCATGACATTTACTTCCTGGAAATTAAAGCTTTATCAGGCCCCTGTCAAGTTATATAGACAAAAATGCATCTATGTGTCCTTTCTTCTAGGATTTTATAAAGAATAAGATTTAGGTGATACAGCATTTAACAGAGTAGTGCTATTGTTTAAAGAAATAAATACATTTACCATTAGAGATTAATAAGATAAAATCAAATCTTTACACATCAAAGGTTTCATATTATTTTCACATGTTGGATTAGAAGGGAGACTACAAGCTTTCTTATAGTTTTAATATTTGAAGGGCTACTTCTCGAAAATTATGGCTGATTATTCTTCATCACTATCGAAGATACAATTAGATAGAATTGGCTTATGCTAACACACAAGGAATTCAGATGACTAATAGCAATCTGTACATACGTAACTTCAAAGATCACTTGGTTCAACCGTTGAATATGCACTGGAAGAAATTAAGCCCCAGAAAGGCAAGGACTAGCACAAAAGTATGCTACTAAAATAAACATTTATTATCCCACAGTTTCTGTAGGTGAGGAAAAGGATCACAATTTGTCTGGGTACCTCTGGATCAAGGTATCTCACGGAGCTGCAGTTTAGCCAAACTACCAGCAAAGACCAACAATTATATTTGAAGGCTCAACTGAACAAGGGGCCAGTGAGGGGGAGGAGAGGAGAGTGGTCCACTTCCAAATCCACTCATATTGTTGCTGGTAGATCTTGATTCCTAGTCACACAGGCTGCTATCTCACAAAATGGCAGTTTGCTTTCCCCAGACAACATGACCCAAGAGAGAGCAAACAGAGTTCCCTACATGGAAGCCACAGTTTTTTATAACCTAAGATTAGAAGGGATATTCCTCCATTTTTGCTATATACTCTTCATTAAAAGCAAGTCACTATGTTCAGCTCATGCTCAAGGAGAAGGGGTTACACAAAGGCATGAATATGGCAAAGCAGAGAGAGTTGAGGGACATCTTAGAGACTGCCTACCACAGCTACAACCACAATTCATGTCTTATTTCAAAATCACAATTCTTTCCACTACCCTATGCTGAATTGTAATGGATAATTTCCTGTTATTAAACGTTCCTAAACATTGTACAGGGTATCTTAGAAGACTGTAGGACCTCCATTTGACTTTTATAACAGGACATTCTTCTACCTATTTGAGAAGATTCAATTTTAATGTCTCTGGAAGATAAGAATTAGAGTGTATATATAGTATAGTACAGATTGGGGTTTGAGTAGCTATCCAGCTGAGTAATTAACTAGGTGAGGCAACGAATTTTGTTTTCTAGGCCTATTTTCTCTACCTCTAAAATTTAGAAATGGGATTAAGTTTCTAGGTTCACTTCACACTACAGCAAGTCATATGTCTCCAATTCTGTTATACCTTAGGAAAAAAAAAATACTCTCACATTGGTCATCTTCAGGATTAATCCCACATATAAGTAAATTAAATGACTATCCCCAAGCTTTTACATAAAGACAAAAAAAAAAAAAGTTCCGCACCACAATATTTTTCTCTCTAGCTTGAATTTCTATATTAGATACTCTTTTCTATTTGTTATTAAAAGCTTCTACTAAAATGCAAATATGTTATCTGGAACAACAAATTAAACTATCATCCCAAATTAATCTTAACTGAATTTGTTTTTCTTGTTAACTAACATATCAGCTGGAAAGGATCCAGAAAATGGAGTAGAGAAGCAAGTAGGTTTTAATGAAAATGGATTTTTTTTCCAAAAGGGTTTTAAGCTTTGAAAAGATAGATTCAGAGGAAACTGTGTATTAGGGAGTGAGGAGTGGCCAATATCAATAGTAAAATATACAGGCACATAAAACGATGAAGACAAATCTAGAGGTAATAAAACTAACAACATAAGCAGACTTCTGAAGACACCACAGCACTTCGATCCCTCTAAGTGGAAGGTCTTTATCTTAAACCCACCCCCATATTCACAATTACTCATTACCAAAATGCTCTTCCTCTAGGCCTTAAATACTCATTCTTACTGTCACCCCTTGGATATTGTTTTACCTCTCTAGCTATAGACCATCAACTTACTTTCCTTACTCCTTACTCTCTGGACATACAATCCCTCCTGTCTTCTGTTCTTCATTTTAGATCCTAAGATTGATTTGCAAAGTATCCCACTGCACTTCTTTGTACTTCTCTCACCTCTCTCTCTATAAATCATCACACACACACACACACAACTCTGAATGAGCCAAATTGTCTAACTTGTCCACACCTACACCTGTATAGTTGATTGACACTAAAGAAAAAAAAAACTGGACATGTTAGCTTCACTATAAATTCATGATGACCAAAATGAACAATCAACCCTGCCAAGTCAGTCAACTTGCTGTTACCTCTGGACACTCCAAACCCCCTTCTAGTCTTAGGAAATTTACACATGCAGGTCTTTCTGCCTACAACTTGCTCCACCCTGGCAACAACTTTTTATCCTTCAAATTTTAGTTTGAACATCACTATCCTTATAAGAGAGGGTTTCTCTGACTCTATGTATACACCATTTAGTTCAAATCTTTTACAGCATTGTTTATGCTCCTTATCGTACTTAACCACAATCAGTAATTATATATCTGCTTGTTTGTTATCTACCTATCATTTGTGTTCCACTCTAAACTTCATGAAAGCCTAGCACTATGACTTATTAACCATGTATACACTGCACATTGACAAGGACATAGTAGATGTTCAGTAAATACTTGTTGAATGAATGAACAAATTAATGCACAGTCTTTAACTTTTTGGCCAGGAGTGGCCCTATCTACATGTCTTCAGAATTCTTAAAGCTTCTCTCCTTCCATTTGTTTCTTTACTCAATCAGTATCCTTTTAAACACAGAGATTACTAATGGAAACACTGGCACAGACTTTGCTTCAGTAGCATAAATGGCATCAGTAGTTGACATGGATCCCACTGTTGCCACTGGCAACAATTAAATTAGGTATATAAAACCTGACACAAGAGCTGCAGCATCCATTCAGTAAAATAACCATTCATCCTTTCAGCAAACATAATACTGACCTGTGTGACTGTGCTTTTAGTACATGAGCAAGTGCTGAGCATTGTCCTTCCCAAGATAAGGCATTCACACAGCTCCTGACTCTTATTTCCATTGTTGTTTAAAAGGGCTGCCTAATTAATTGATTTTATTGATCTCTACCAATGCACATTTGTTCCTTGGTAAGCTAATGAAAAAAGTAAAGGAACTACTTTTGTGAAAAATAAGAAAGGGATTGTGGAGGTCCTTTTTATGCTACATATCATTGTAAATAAAAGTATAGTTGACATGGTTATTGACTGCATAACGTCATGGGACAGACATGAGCACATCTGTAGGTCTGTGTGTTAAGAGAATGGCATTTTATCTGAACCAGATAACTATTCTCACCCCCTTACATCTGTATATACCTACACCCTCTCCTGACAATACTGGCAGCAAGCACTTATAAAAGCAAAGACCCAGTATAGTAAGTACACTTCTAGAAAGCTAGGTCAGTCTAGGGAATACAGCAGCTAGTGGAGGTATAATCCTCCACAGCTAATCCACACTGCCTGATACCTTACCTTATCTAATGGTCACCAAAAAATTCCCTATGTACACATTATTAAGCCTATTTTGCAGATGAGGAACTTGAGTCTCAAAGAGTGATGACCCACTTGCTTTTACATAGCTAGGAAACCCAAGTCAACACCCTCTGAGTGCAATATCTGTAATATAGTTAAGTAACCCAGGCAAGAAAATAAACAGACCTAGGCTAAAGCAATAGACATAAAAGTGGAAATAAGGATAAAGGAACAGGCTTGAGGGAAGTTCACAAAAATGTAGGAATTGTAACTGATTTAAGGTAGAGTGAGGGAAAAGTGGTTTTTGACCCAAGTAAATAGATAGACAGTAATGTCATTTCCCAAAACAGACAGAAAGGAAGAACATATTTAGGTAGGTGGGGAGTAGAGGAGAAGGGAAGAGATGAAGAGAACCCTTTAGGTTGGATGAGTTGAACAGGGGATGCTTCCAGTATGTGGAATGTGGAAGCAGGGTTGCATGCAGGAGTCTAGCTAACAAGAAATGTATCAATAAGGAGATCAGCAATGTATACTGGTGCTATCAGAGAATGAAGTAAGATTTGATTGAGTTTTCGCTAGAATTTGAAACTAGGAGATTACTGATCACCTGGAAGAAAGGAATTTCACTAACTTAGAAATGTAATCCAGTTGGGTAAAACAAAGAAGTGAGTACTAGGAGGACAGACTACTTTCCCAACACTTTCAGCTATAAAATAGTGGTTTGTTAATCACTAACTCTAGTGTAAAACTTTAAAGGAGAAAAGTATTAAAAATAACTAGAGCTACAATAATTCAATAACAGATACACAATATAAAAAGTGGTAAACTGTGATGGCAAAAACATGAAATACAGGGGAAAGGGAATAAAAGGGTAAAGTTTTGGATGCAATCCAAGTTAAGTTGTTATCAGCTTAAAATATGTTGTTACGTCTGTAAGATGTTTTATACAAACCTAATGATAACCAAAAAGCAAAAACCTATAGAAGGTACACAAAAGATGAAAATAAGAAAATCAAAGCATACCACTATGGAAAGAATCAATTCAGAAAGAAAGACAGCAAAAGAGGAAGAAAGGAATAAGGGAAATACAAAACAGAAAATAAAATGACATTAATAGGTTTTCACCTATCAACAACCACTTTAATGTAAATGGTTTCAATTCTCCAATCCAAAGGCATGAAGATCCCAAATAGCCAAAGAAATCCTGTGCAAGAAAAACAAAGCAGGAGGCACCATACTTCCTGATTGCAAGCAATACGATAAAGCTATAGTCATCTAAAGAGTATGGTACTGGCATAAAGACAGACACACAGACCAGCAGAACAGAACTGCCAGCCAGAAATGAAGCCATGTGTATATGCTCAGCTAATATGTGACAAGGGAGCAAAGAATACTAAATGAGGAAAGAGTAGTCTCTTCAATAAATGATGCAAAGAAAATTGAATTCACATGTGAATGAATAAAATTGGACCTATATCTTACACTACTCATAAAAATTAACTCAAAATTTAGAACTTAAGTGTAAACTCAAAATTATAAAACTTTAGAAGAAAACATACAAGAAAAACTCCTCTCGTTGGTCTTGGCAATAATTTTTTGGGTATGACATCTAAAGTACAAAAAAAATGAAAGCAAAAATAAGCAAGTGAGACTACCTCAAACTAACAAGCTCCTGCATAGCAAAGGATATAATCAACAAAATAAAAAGGCAACCAATGAAATGGGAGAAATTATTTGCAAACCATACCTATAATACAGGGTTAATATTATAAATATATAATGAACTGACACAACTCAATAGCAATCATCATCACCATCATCATCATTCTCGCCATTCAATTTAAAAATGGGCAAAAGACCTGAATAGACATTTCCCCAAAGAAGACTAGAAATTGCCAACAAGTACCTGAAAATGTGTTCAATATAACTAATCATCAGGGAAATGCAAATTAATACCACAATAGAATATTACACCACACCTGCTAGAATGGACATATCAAAAAATAAGGATAACAAGTGTTAGCAAGGATGTGAAGAAAAGAAACCCTTGTGCACTGTTGGTGGGAATGTCAATTGGTTCAGTCACTATGGAAAACAGATGGAGGTTCTTTTAAAAATTTTAATAGAGGGATGCCTGGGTAGCTCAGCAGTTGAGCATCTGCCTTTGGCTCAGGGCATGATCCTGGGTCCAGGGATTGTGTCCTACATCGGGCTCCCTGCATGGAGCCTGCTTCTCCCTCTGCCTGTGTCTCTGTGTCTCTTTCTGTGTCTCTCATGAATAAATAAATAAGTAAATAATCTTTAAAAAAAATTAACAGAGCTACCATAACATCTAGCAATTTCACATCTGGGTATATACCTAAATAAAATGAAATCAGTATTTCAAAGAGATATCTGCATCCCTGTGTTCACTGTGGGTGAACAATAGCCAAGGCATGGAAACAGCTTAAGAATCCATCAACAGATGAACAGACAGATATATCACTTTTTTCTTTATTATCACTTTTTATTTATCCATTCAAATATATATATATATAATATATCACAAATATATATATATTTACACATACATACTCAATGGAATATAATTCAGCCCTAAAAAAGGAAGGAACTGCTGCCATTTGTAACAACATGGATAATCTTGGAGGGCATTCTGTTAAGTGAAATAAGTCAGAGAGAGATATACAAATACTATACGTTCTCACCTATATGTGGAATGTTTTAAAAAATTGAGCTTGCACATAGGACAGATTGGTCATTGCCACTAAACTCATAGAAAAGATGGAAACAAAGAAAATAGATGGCAGTGCTCAAGAAGTCGAAAAGTTTATGATAACCTCCACAACTTCTGGGAAGGAGGAAGTGAAATGTTCACTAGAAGTGAAGAAGATATGGGAGGACATGGTGCCTAACAAGAGCACTGACAGTTTGTATGACAGCACCATGGGGAATGGCAAGTTGATGACTAGCAACACATAAGGGAATTGATTGTCCTTGTGGAGGTCTTATTGTCCTCACTGTCCCAAATCTATAGAGTTGTCCAGATCTGTTAGAAGTGGTTCCTGCACCTCTGCCTCCTACCTCCATACTGCTCAATAGCCAAGTTGTAGAAAGAAAGAGAGAGAGAAAGAAAAAAAGAAAAAAGAAAGAAAGAAAGAAAACTGCATTCTACACAGGTAAAATATTTTAAGTGAGTCAAAGAGAAGCACAAAGGGGATAGATGACAGAGTAAAATAAAATTTTAATAATGCAATTATAGCAATGGGATTGTGTCCTCTACTCTGGCTAGAAAAGGTAATAAAAACAGAAGAAGCTGCTGATGGAGAAAAATTAGAGGGTCAAAGTCCTGGGAGTTCAGTGAAGTTTGAGAAGAGGTGGAGAGGAGGAATGGAATTGAAATAGTGAGTGATGGAGGTTAGGCTCAAAAAATGGAATGCTGGAGTTTACAACAGAGGGGTAGCAGTTCTAGGCAATGGCAATGTCTTCTCATCTAGTGCATGGCGTGTCCGGTCTCACAGTTGATCCAGCAAGAAAAGAAGATGGAACACTTCACTGACACAGAGGTAGCACCTACCAAATCTGTGTCCTCCAGAAGTCAGCCAGCAACTATAAGGTGAGCAAAAAATACCTCGGAGCAACACTAAAAACAGATGAGAACTTGCGCACTAAACTCATACTGTTTTTCTGTGTGGTCTCCAAGTATTAGCTTTTGTTTGGAGAATATTCTAACCCAGTAGGGTTTCTGGCATGGTGGCAAACTAGAAGGATGTGGGGAGGTGAGCTGAAGGTGCTACAGTCCCATCTTATCACCCTGATAGCAAAAATGAAATAACAGCTGAAAGTGTTGACACCTAACTCCAAGTCACCCATGATAACTCCAGAGATATGCAACATGTAGGTGTATTCAGTGTGAGAAGCTCTCAGGACTAACATCAACATACTGAGCTGTAGGTAGTTAAGTGGTGGACGCCCAAAGCTATCTCCCCCTCCTCCAGTCCACAAGAGTAAGAAACCCTAGTGCTGCCAATGATGAGATCTTGCCAGAGCACAGCAGAACCCAGCAGGGGAGATACAGCCCTAGCTCCATGAGCCCCCTTCACCAGATCTCAGTTTCTGCCTCCCAAACAGAGGAATCGTTTCCCCAAGGATATATTATGTGCTATCTACATTGTCTCCTTTCTCTTCTCAGTCTCTGATCTTCAATTATAATCCACATAGAAGGAAAGATTTTTCAAAAGCATTGCAAAGCGAATATAGGAATCTGAAAAGCACAGCAACATGGTTTGGCCCAGTGGAAAAGGCAAAGACCCCTCACTGTGCATTGATGCCTGGGAGATAATCTCACTAAAGCAAGATAAATAAGATCATTCGTCTCCATCGTTGGCCCTGAGCTATCCAGAAATGGTTAAAGCACACTGAGTATATTCCGTCAGCGTACTCTGTAAAATATGCACTGCATTTTTTGAAGTTTCCATATTAAGGAGTAAAGTAGAAAAGATATTTGGTGCTTTAAGGGAGATAAATTTCAGAGATTTGTAAGAATCACCTCTGGAGAACACAGTGACTCTCCTTGAGACCAAATACAAAAGTGGGCAGAAAGAGTACAATGGAATGTTTATTGGACATTTTCCATCACACAAAAACCAAGCCAGGTTCTTAATATGTTTTATTTCTTGTAATTCTTAAAACAGCACCATGAGTGCTATAGTGTTCCCAATTTAACGGCTGAGAAACTGAAGCCTCTAAGAGGTTAATCTGCTTGAAAATGGCAGAGATGGGGATTCAAACCCACGTTCTGTGGCCCTAGAAGTCATTTCCTTAATGACTCCATTGCTGCAACAGACTTCCTCTTTTAAAAAAAGTATCCATCACAGGCAAATTCCAAGATAAACAAGAACTTGTGCATTTTTGTTAATGGTTTTCACTCCAAATATATTAATGAGGTTGGTATATACAAATTCAGTCTAAATATTTTACTCAGAGGTAACTGTACATACAAGATGGCCAAAAAAAAAAATGACACTGTTTACAAGCTGTGACATTTTTGCAGTTGCAAACTATTTTATAATTATTTAGGAAAACTATATTAATAGATGATATGTCATAATCATTGATGATATGAAAGGTATTAGATCAACAAACCTATTTCCCTGGCAAGAACAAGATTAAATCCTTGATGCATTGATTCAATGGTTGATCTTAGCCAAAGATGCTGAATCAAAAATAGTGTAGAGAAGATCTTTATTACCTCCCTTGGAAAACAGCCTACCAAGGCCTTTGTTGCAAAAAAAAAAAAAAAAAAGGAATGGAAGCAAAATTCTAATTCACTGTAGTTTAATTTTTTATATTCCTTCATATTAATTAAAAGATGAGAAATCATGAATGATTTGGGCTCAAAGAGACAGTTACTGGTCATTTTTATGCTATATCCCTGTTCTGTTTACCAGGATAGTATTTCTGTCCTTTTTTTCCTTCACAAAACTATAGAGCCCTATAAAATGCAGAGCCACAGAAAATTCTGTGCAGAAACCTGATATTATTCAGTATATTTCCCAAAATTCTTCTAGCTCATCTCATTTTTATACTGCAATATTTCCAATATTCTAGTCCTGGCTTTTGAATGATCAGTATAAATTTGCCAAGCCAGAGCATAGAGTAGCTTTCAACTATGGAGAAACATCAATGAACCAAGCAAATTCATTTCCCATGTGAGTCAAATGTCACAGAATACGGGATGGATTACTGGATTATTAGGTTGAGGTGGTGCGGTGAGGGGGGTTGGGTGTCACATTACCCAGATCCAAAAGTCCTTTTGAGAAACCTGCTTGATAAGGTAAAAAGCCTTGGCTAAAACAACAGTTCCATTTTCCTGATGCTAGAATCAGTCTACAGTTCAGAAATGTCAGTAATTAACAACCAAATTGGGATGCCTGGGTGGCTCAGTGGTTGAGCATCTGCCTTTGGCTCAGGGCCTGATCCCAGATTCCCGGGTTTGAGTCCCACATCGGGCTCCTAGCATGGAACCTGCTTCTCCCTCTGCCTGTGTCTCTGCCTCTCTCTGTGTCTCTCATGAATAAATACATAGAACCTTTAAAAATATATATTAAAAAAAAAAACAAAACAGAATCAACCGTTGGGGACAGCTGAAGTATATGAAAAAGATAGTTGTATTTGTCACACATAAACTGATTATTTTGGTATTGAATGAATGGTACTATTGGTATTACATAGGATTTTATATTTGATTTTCATTTACAAGGCATTTCAGAGGGGTGGGGAAGGTACACATGCGTGTATGCACTACATATTTTAATAGATGATCATGGTACTATTTAAAGCTAATTTTCTAAGCCTCAGATTTAATCTTCACATTTTTAAGGAAATTATAATGACCGATGAAATCTGAAGCCCGTAAAGCAGTTCGTTGGTTTGTCACAGGAAGCTGTCTTAGAGCAACACCTAGTGGCTCCTTGGCCTCTTCAAATGAACACTCTGGAATCAGGAAGGTACAGTTTTGTTTTGTTTTTTAATGCTTCCTTTTAAGAAATTTTGAATAAGAGGTGGAGGGGATCCCTGGGTGGCTCAGCGGTTTAGCACCTGCCTTTGGTCCAGGGCTTGATCCTGGAGTCCCAGGATCAAGTCCGACATTGGGCTCCCTGCATGGAGCCTGCTTCTCCCTCTGTGTCTCTGCCTCTCTCTCACTCTCTCTCTCTCTCTAGGTCTCTCATGAATAAATAAGTAAAATCTTAAAAAATATATATATAAGAGGTAGATATTTAAGATCATGTACACTCTCCGCTTTTTCACACCTATTTAAGGTTCTGTTTAATTTCTATTTGGTACAAGTTTCACCCAAAATGCTGAATTTTACCAATCTAGTGATTCTATCACAGAGTTAAAAAGAGTCTACTTGGTTGCAATAACCAAAGAAGCATAGATATTTTGCACAAAGACATTATTCTCTGACCAAAAATAACTCCATGAAAAGCTGTTAGTAAAAAGAGGCTAACCATAAATTTCAAATAACATATGTAACTGCTACGGAAAGATTTAGTAAGGTGTTGGTTTTTTTTTAATCATTGAAAACCATGAGGTTAATTTGAGCCAACATATTTTTAAACATAGATCTTTGGAAATTATTGCACTCATTTTATGTATTTTGCAAGAGAATTCAGAAACAAGCCTTATAATTCTGTGAAAATCTTTTACCCTTCAGAACGTGGTGGTGAGTTCACAGTCCTTTTTTGTCAGGTGTGATATTGAAATCCCTTCACCTCTTCCAATAATACAACCACAAATGGGGAAATTCTACCGTAATCATTTGCAGTGTCTGTGGAGGTCTGCAAGATCACAATCTTCAAATTGATTCAAGAAATGTTGACATTTATACCATTCCCTGGTCATGTTATAATCATCGTCAGCAGCCTGAATTTGTGAGGTTTTTATTTTATGTTCTTGTCAAAATCTCTGTCGCAGAAATGAGACTGAAAAAAAGTTTAATGCTTTATGTGCTCGCTGAGAGATGATAATAACCCCGGCTTCTCTGACCTCATCGGCGTTTCAAAATTTAGTGGCTGGTTAGTTCTCCTCACTCCTTTTGCAGCCTCAGCAGCCTAAGAAGCCAAATCATCAACCAATCGAAATGCAGAGTATGAGAACCGTTGGGAGCATTCTCTCCTGCTAGAAGCCAGGCCTGCAGCCCATCTCTGATCTCTCCTTGGGAAGGGGGGTTATGGTAGGTGTGTAATTTAAACCTATCCTAATGACACTTTCGATAAATGGATGGCAAGCAACACTAGCACTTCTAACAAAAACATCAAAATGTCCAGTGGGCGTCCCAATCAACGTAACTGATGTTAAAACCAGAGGTGTTCAAAAAGAAGTACAAAGCGTGTATCACAAAAATTCACTACAGTACCTAAAAATGTGTGCCCCAGCCGGAACTCTTTTCCATCTCTCTTCATGTATCGAAGCTGTTTTGTTCAATTATTGTTTCCCTAAAATATTAATGCCAGAATCACGGATTTAGCATTTGGACAAATAGAGAACCTGGAGAGACTCAGCTTTACTTTAGAATGTTTTGCCGGAAGGCACTACTGACATCATTAAGGAATTCCTATTGGAATAATTTATACTTTTCAATATCATCCTCTTATCTTTAAATACAGAAAAGGGAAGTTTCTAATCCAAGGATTCTTCTGTCCGGGACTGCAGGCCAGTGCCCTCTGCTGCCTCTCTAAATCTATCTCATTACACCCATTTGGGGGCATCCTTTTAATACTTGTCATAGCCCCGATTTCAGGCTAAAAACAGGTGAGTGTATTCCATTAGTCAACCAAAAAACAAAAAAAAAATAAAAATAAAAAATCAATTAAAAACAATTTCAGGAAGTATAACAAAAAAATTCAAAAGTTTCCATGAATTCCTGTGTTAAGTAGGATGAGTTATTAGTTTAACTACATAAAGACAAAAATCAAGATTTTGTTTTCACAGGTGAAATGTGAAATGTGTCAAATGACACGCTGTAGGTGTCATTTGTGCTGCTGCTGCCTATTTGTCTTCTACTTTCAGTAAAGATACATTTGCCTTTATACAAATATGTTTTTTTAAAGATTTTATTTATTTATTCATGAGAGACACAGAGAGAAAGAGAGAGAGAGAGAGAGAGAGGCAGAGACCCAGGCAGAGGGAGAAGCAGGCTCCTCGCAGGGAACCCGATGCGGGACTCGATCCCGGGACCCAGGGTCACGCCCTGGGCCGAAGGCAGATGCTCAACCACTGAGCCACCCGAGCGCCCCATATACCAATATATTTTTGAATATAATTAACTGTGACTCAAATATGAAAGCATTTTGATTGTAATGTAAGTCTAATTGGTACATAACGTGAGTTTCCATCTATCTCACTTGCTCGAGACTAGAAATTGTACATTTCTTCCTTAGCATTTTCATTCATGCATACCTCAGCATTTGATTTGTAAGCTTAAAGAATAAGGTATCAGTACAACTGGAATGTTAATATCCTTATTCTACACAAACTACTTAAAATCAGTGTCAATACTTGGTTACACTACAAGATGATGTTCTAAGATTAATTCCCTGTACTCTGGAATAATATGTATATATTGAGAGAACTAAGCCTGCTTAAAAGATCCAAATGAGTTTAGCATTCTGCATTTAGAAAAGCCCTAGTAAAATAGCTGAAAGAAACACCAAATGGTCCTAAAAAAACATCTATTGAATTCATACTCTCCAGGCAATGCTTTCTAAAATGTAGAATTTCATCTGTTCTGAATTGAAAAGATTGATCTGCTTGTCATGTTGAATAGACTCTAAAAGTAGTTTAAGCAACAATTGACCCTGAGCACAGAACCAGCCGAGTCTTCTGGGCTTCAGGCTGAAGGCAGCTCCAGATTTCTAAGATAACTGAAATTGTCTCTGTTGTGAAAAACAGCAAAGCAGCTCACAACATACTGAAATGCTCAAGAGGATTTTCATAATTACAGCTAAGAGAAATGAGATTTACTGGAAGCTGCATTTACATCAGTGGGGCTGTGTCTTTCCTCACAATTCCTTTTGCTTAAAAAAAAATCAATTCCATCCACTTTTCATAATTCTATTTGCTTCTTTATTTTCTTCTGAATCCCAGCCACTCAATTTAAGCCATATTACAAAAGGCAACTGCGATTTTGTGTGTGTGTGTGTGATTAATCTATTTCCACTACTGACTTGTAATTTTTGTCAGGTATTTCACACTCCACTTATCAAAAAAAAAAGGCATAGGAATATGCTAGAAATCATATGCTTTAGTCACTGATAAAATATACAGGTGAGATTCCAAGGAGAACAACAGGTATAACAATAATGATATAATAATGCAAAACTGCATTCTCTAAATGAAGAATATTCCACATGAGCTATGCAAAAGATGTGAGCTGAATACTAAAATCTACCATCATGATATGCCAATAAATGTCACGTTAAGAACATAAACAACACACCATTACATTCCTTTATAGTAATAACTCACATTCCTCTTTGCGTGGTCAAGGACCAGTTTCCTCATTCTGGTATTTTAGCTCTTTATGAAGGGATTTACTAGAGAGTTCTCCAGTTGAGCTACCTGGGTGAATGAAGGGAGAGAAGACACCAGGCAGCCCTTGTGGAGCTAACGTGCACATCACTGCTGACCTGTGGCTCACCTGGTTGGTGCACAGCAACAGGGGATCCTTCCCTGGATCCTCCTTCAGCTTCTTTGACTCCTGGATCAGGTGTATGGGTTTAACTCCATGACAAAGCCCAGCTTCTGCAGGACCCACTCATCACTAGGGTAACAGGCAACAAGAACAGTCAAAAGGATTCCAGCTTATGTTTGTGATCTTCCCTTCCAAACTGCTCACCCTGTGGACTTTGAGCCCCAACATCAGATGTGGAGACAATGACCTCACAGAAACTGTTTAACCAGTCCCACCATCTTGTCAACCAGTTCCCTGTAACAAATGTGTGTGTGTGCATGTGTGTGTGTGTGTATATATATATATATGTATGTATATATATAATATTTTATATATATATGAATTTTAAGTATATACATATATATAAAATTTTAGCATTTTATGTATATAAGTAATGTATATATGTATATACATATATGCACATATATACACATACACACACAAACACACATATACAGTATTTATATATAATATCTGGATATATGTTGTGTATACACATACAGACTTATATAGTCTGCTGCTGTGGTTAAACCCTGAGTAATACAGAATTTGGTTTTAAAAAACAAGTGTTTGAAAAGCCTTGACCAAATAATAAGTATTTATTGTGGAATATTTTAGTGACATTTAAATCTTGGAATAATTTTATGTTCACACTGAATAGGATTCCTGAGGTTTTCAAGATTGGCTCTTTTCACATTAACTAAGACCCCAGGAGTCATGTTAGAGTCATGATGCAAGGGCTGAAGCATTAATGTTTAAACATATGTGATTTTGAAAAGAAAAGAGGCTTTAGAGAATGCCCAAGCATAGAATGGAAATTGCCCCTACCGGGACAGAAACTGACCAGGAGTGGATGGTAGGCCCACCCTTCTGGTAGTTGGTACTGGAGATCAGGTTAAACAAGAAAAATTGCAGTTGACTGAGTCTTTTATTCTGAACTCTCTTAGTGCCTTATATAGTAATTAGGTTGTAAATATTAGAAGATGAAGCAAATGTCACCATCTCGTAAAAAAAGTTACAGAAAACATATAAGGAGATAAATCTACATTTTCAACATACTGCTTTGGATATGAATAATTATTATTTTTCCTTCAGAGCAGAGCAGATTGGTTCATTTTTATAAGCATCAGTTAAGGACATTGGCTTGTTTCCTACCAAAAGGCAGTAATTTTCCACTAAATCACAATGATGTTTCAGATCCTACCAGCAGCAACCATACTCTTTTCTATACCTGTCATTTTTCTAGGAGTTTATAATTTGGCAGGGATACTTCTGGCATTCCGTTTCTTAAACTCAGTAGCAATTGTTCTTCCACTGTTTTGTAATTTATTTTCAAAAATTAAATTTGCTGAATTTTAGTTTTACACAAGTTAAATAGAAAGCAATTTTATTCAATATGGCTCCAGCCCAGAAAAATTCTGTGTAAACAATATTTTGAGAATTTTGCTGTTCTGATAAAACCATTCCATAAACTAAATTGAGCCAGGCATATTTCAGAGAAAAAAAAAATGTCCTCCTCCCCAAATTTAATTTTCCTTTTTTTGTTTGGAACACATCTTATTGCATCATAGATAAATCTCATTTTAGAATGCATCTAATTCTTAGGCATTCAGCTAGCTGTCCTTTCAAACATCTTTCCATCTTATTCCTTATTAGATTATTATACTATCACAAACTCTTGGTCATACCACTTCAAAATGACTTTCCTACAACCCACCATGCTGCGGTTATCCTGATTAAAAAGATAATATGAGGAATTAAAGTTTATTTGTGACTCTAATGCACTAACAATCGATCAAGCTTGTCTCATTTCTGACCATTTTTATTAGAATTCTAAACCAGTTTGACTACACTGAGGCTGTGTTTATTTTAGATTCTACTTTTTCCACTAGTTAATTTTATTGTAAATATATCGTTCTGACATTTCTGTAATAAAGAATGTTCTACCTGGAGATGCAGTTTATCCAAATTCAAACTAGACCATTGTTCAATCTTGCATTGTTTGGCAGAGCCTCTGCATTATTAAATTGCAGCATCTTTTTCTAACATATTTAGCATTTATGCTGCAAAAGTTCAGATTGTTCCTTTTAAGAAAAGGAAATTATTCTTCAATGCCAGCCAACCACAAAGTAAAACTGCAAAAATGTATTAAAAGGAAAAAGAAAGAAGAAGTGATATTAAAGATAAAGAGGAAATATGAGTCATTATTTAGTTATTTTGATGGGAGGGCACTGGTATCCAAATATCATTAAACCACTAGGAAACACAGCAACCATTAATTCTCAACATTCTCTAGTTTCTTACCTCCTATTTTATTTTTAATAACAGTTGGGGAACAATTTGATATTTTACAAGTCTAAGTGAGAAAAACTCAACTTTCCTATTCAGATTTTAATGTACATAGCCACCTAAGGAGAAAAAATATGGATCTTTTGTTATTAAGGAATGGAATCCTTTTCATGAGGATGGGGAGTGCCATATCTTCACTGTTCCTTAGCCATGTAGGCTTTAGGTAAAAATTCACCCAGAATTCCAATCAAAAGATGGATCTTTTGATTGGAATTCTGGGAATTTACCACGTCTGCACCACCAAAGTGATTTAAATTAGCCTTTCTCCTCTTCAACCTGAGAGTCATCACCTTCACTGATTTGCACATCACAGCCTTAGAGTCCAGTCATTTAGGTGCTCAATGTTCTAGATTAAATTACCATGCTTATTCTAAAAAAAAAAAAAAAAAATCTGAAGTCTGAGAAATAAAACCCAAACAACATCAAATAATAATATCCTACATGCCAGGCACTTTGAAGAATGCAGTAATATAGAAGACATATTCATTGCCTTCACTCTAAATTTAAGGAAATAGGACATAGACATTTTTCAACTTTGGCTCTACTAGCAATTGGAACATAGTAAACTTTGCTTCCATAATTGAAAGAACAAAAGAAAAGATAATTACCATAGAAAAACCAAATAGCACTGTGGAAAATAAGCAATGAAGAAATTCAAAGAATAGAGAAAGCAAATTGGCTTGTGATAATTAAGAAAGGCTTAATAGCAGTGAAGCTTGAATTTATGAATGTGGTAAAACTGAGATTAGTAGAAAAGGATGAACAGGGTTTTCTAGGAAGATGGAAAGACATGGCAATAGGGAGCCCCAAATTTCAGTGGTATAAAACCACTGTATTTATTTCCTGCTCGTGTAACAGTTCAATGAAGATATTCCTGGTTGATGTCTTTCTCCACACATAATTCAGGTATGTAGGGTCATTTCATCTTGGAGTCTCACTGTCCCCCAAAGCTTCAGAGTCTTTTTATCCAGCCAACAGAGGGAAAGAGAGAGTCTGGAGAAGATCCACCCACTTCTCAAGTACCTTGGCATGAAACAGACATACACCACTTCTGCTCACACGCACTGGTAAATACTAGATAATGGCCATACCTGGATTTAAGCAGACACTGGGAAATGTAGCTCCTGCCTAGATTGTCACTTCTCAGTGACAACTCTAGGCTTTAAAGGAGAAAAATGCATTTTGATGGACTGCTCTCTATCTCTGTAGCACCAAGCCTGCCAAGAAGGTACAGAAGGTGAAATGTTCATTTTTTGCAGTCACCCAAACGTGAGAGTTTCTTAAAGGCACTACAACAGGCTGGAATGTATACAGAGCTGGGGAAGATTCTAAGGCAGAGAATGAAATAATCAAAGCAGCATTCAAAAAAAAAAAAAAAAAACAGGCTACAGTATCCAGCAGGACTGCAAGTAGAATAAATATTTTTCCAGAACAGACAACGAAGCTGGCAAAGGGTATAGAAAACCTGGGTAAGGATTTGATGTGTACTCCTAAGTAAGAAATGAAGTTGATGCATGAATAGAGTGGGGGATGGAGGATGGAAAGGAGGAAAAGAAAGAGGGAAATGAAAGAAAATATTGAGCGTTCACGCTTATTTGGTAGGACCCCTGACAACAAGTAGGAAGTAATTTTAGAGAGAAGATGAGTCCAGGAACATGTTCAAAAGCTTCATGGGGGCATCTACATGGAGCTGTCTAACTGGCAGTCAGTCACACAGGGCAAGGTGAAGATAAGAAAGGGTCAGAAGAGGCCTCTTTCCTGACTCTCACCACTGTGCAATTTTTCCCAGACTACTATAGTATCAACAAGAGGCAAATGAACTATTCTGTGACATGGCAAATCCATTCTTTTTGCCCGTCTACACAATCGATACCAATCGCCACAGCCAAATTGATCTGGCTGCAACTCACATCAATTCTTAGAAGACTGAAAGGAATGGATTGGCCGCGCCATAGGCCAGCCATTTTACATCCTCGGACATGCCCTATTCGGCCTGAAGAGTTATTAGGCCAATGGAGGAGGAATCCAAGGTCCTCATTCTGTTCATTTTTTCAAGATATGATGTCACATTTTTTTTTTTTTAGATTTCACAGCTGCCTAAGTAATTATGTGAAAATTAAGAATCAATTTGTTTCCATTTTTTTTTTTTAAGTCAAACCAATGACATATGGTCATTCTGTACACGCAAAGCCCTGTCTGGGATAAAGAAAAGTTTCTTAAGCAGAAGATACTCTGACAGAGAAAAGAAGCATACCAATACACAATTAATTTGCAGCCCCATACACGCCCCTTTCAATCCTATTAGAGAGAAGAAAGTAATGTAATGAGTATGTCCTCTGCAGTAGGTGCTGCTCTAATGTAGTTGATGCACTCTGCATTTCAGATTAGCCCAGCATAAGTGTTATATCTCCATTTTAAAGGAGCTTAATAATTTACCCAAAGTGATACACCTAGTAAAGTGACAGAGGTGGCAATTAAAACTTTGGTATGACCCAAAGCTGAGTGTATTATGACACTACAAAGCCTCTCCTGTGGCTTTAATTAGGCCCATTTAAACAGCCAGGTAAAGAGCCAGTTCCTGTTGCCATATGACCAAAATGCTCGAACCAGCATCCTGCACTCCTGTAAATCTGACACAGAGAATCAATTCAATGGTTAAGAACAGCAAACATCTTCCCAGACATGTATTCATGCTAAGGTGGAACTGAATGATTATTCTGAACCCTGACTATAGTGAAGGACAAGGAAGCAAATTCCAGTTTACTCCTGGTTCATCAGTTTTACGTGTGAAGCAGCCTTGAATTTGCCAAATGTAGTAAGATGTATCCTTGACAGGGCAGAAAAATATACGGTCATGTACTTAAGAAAGCAAATCTGCTGGGAGGTCCGGGTCAGTCTGTGGCCCATAAACACATTTCTCTATGCTTCTCTGTGGACGAGCTGAAGCCCAGGGAGCCCAGCAGAGCCCAGCAGGGTGGTGTCCCCAAGGCCTGAACAGGATACTGCAGTGTTTCCAAGATTGCCTCTGGTAGGCGTGGCATGTGTCCTCCAAATGCAATTACTTGAGGAGAGTGCCAAGTCGGGAGTGGCTAGCCAGTTGGGAATATGATTGCCCATCCAAATGGGGTTTAGGCAAAGAGGTTCCAGATCTAAAGTCAATGTAGACAGAGATTAAGGAAAAGCTGAAGGAAGAGGAGGTGTGAGGCAGAGCCAAGAGGCAACGAAGGCTGTGTTGTTTTTATCTAGTGTCACAGCAGAGCCAACGAGGATTTGAAAAGCTGGCCATGGAGCAAAAACATATTTTACCTTGCAAGCTGAAATATCCACAGGCTGTGAAAGATCAAGAAAAATAAAAAGAATATTGTTATTGCAAGGGCATCACAGGGAGAAGCACCATTTCAGAATCACCTCTGAAACAAATAACAGAATGAGCTCCATCAGCTTCTCTCTAAGCCTTTGCTGTGCTCCCTCCCCCCGCCCCCCACACACGTATTCCGGGTCAAGTTGCAGACCATTTCTTTCCTAAAACTCACTAGAATGTGTGCCCTTTCTTTGTATTACATTTCCTCAACACTATAAAATAAACTGTACTATGGAGTGTTTTAATTTCCTATCGTCTTCGGAAAATCATGCTAATAAGACATTTAGTGAAAAGAGTAGTTGCCCAGTAAGTGGCAATAATCTTTTACGAGTGCCGCTGTGAAAACTATGAACAAATATGTTGACCTTGAAAGTTCCAATCTTACCGTGAGCGCAAGAACAATGACACAAATATTCATTTAGATGAACGCTTACCACGCTTGGCCTTATCATTCCGAGCTACCCACATTTCAATTTCCTAGTTATACTCAGAAACTATGGTTTGTGATGGAAAGCAAAAGGATACTGTTGCCATGGTAGCAAAAACATTTTTTTTTCCTCCCTCAAAAATAGTATATCAGAGACCAGGGGGAAAAAAATAATACTAACTGCACTTGCAGAAAGAAATTAAATTTAAATACAAGTTCTTACAATTGCATCAACTGCTGTTTACATATCGTCCCATCTTCATGTGTAGTGGAAGTACAGGTTACATTTTTCTCTTTGAGCAGGTTGTCTGACACACAGAATACGATGTTTAAAACCCATGAATGGATAAAAGAATCTAGATTTACAGTCATACAAAATGGTATCCGAAATAAGTGTTTAAAAACTGCCTTAGATGATTAATACAGCTAATAAAAAAAAACAAGTAACTACAACCATAAACAACAAAAACAATGCTTGTTATCCTTTTGAATTCCTTTGCTTGTCACTCAAATGGGATATTACCTTTTTAGGGACTGGCAAAATAACTCAAACTAATGTAGCAACCTGTGCTGCTCATATTCCCTAATGCAAGTCATTTTCGTGATGTTACTTGTGCAGATATGACACTGGCTTCCTGCAAAATAAAGTCCCTGGTATTTTCCTGTATTCTGTGAGCTGTTGACATTTTTTTAATAAGAGAACACAACACTAATGCAGCTGTCTTAATTCTGTGAATTACTTTCCCGCTAAATTCAGTGGAGCACTGATGTCACACACCGCAATCCGTTAGAATCAGTCACCTCTCCAGCTGTTGTTATAGCTTCTGCATGTCCCATCCTCAGCGTATTTTCTCTTTTATGTACTAAGATGAATGTCAGTGTCAGGTCTTTAGAGGAGCTGGATCTTTTTACTGCATATTCGAAAACATGTTCTTACTTCTTATTTCTACTCCATGACAGAAATTCTAATTCGGAAATGTTCCTTTTTCACAGATGCCCTTGAGGAAAATAACCCAAGACATGTTCTAACATAATTATTCCTTGTAAATAGTCATACCTAAATGTACTGATATCAGGTACTCCTCCTAATTGCATTGTTTTTACTCCTCCTATGTTTCTTTTGTGGACGTATTTATTGAGGTTTGTTTAGAAATTAATCTATTCTCAGACTTTATCCCAAAGTCAGCTAATACTCTGAGACACATCTCTCAAATAAACATCTACTGA
Source organism: Nyctereutes procyonoides (assembly GCF_905146905.1). Classification (NCBI taxonomy): domain Eukaryota; kingdom Metazoa; phylum Chordata; class Mammalia; order Carnivora; family Canidae; genus Nyctereutes; species Nyctereutes procyonoides. The sequence goes on from NW_026575051.1 coordinate 62,038,491, forward strand.
ACAAAGAATGAACGAACCGGTTACTGTATTACAGGGACCAATTATGTTTTTACTCCTTCCTGGGAGAAGTAAAAAGCCCTGCCATTATAGCTCAGTTTGACTGTAGGGAAATTTTTCTGTTTGGTCAATATTTTTGTTAGGCACCAGCATGGTGTGCATCACTGTCTTTTCCTCTGTGGTTTAGAATACAGAATTTCGGAGTACAGAGAAATGGTCTTAGGAGAATAGACTTATCAGGTCTACCCCAAGCCCCTTACACCTCCCCCACCCCAACAACAACAACAAAAAGCAGTATTTTGGTTCTTTGAGGAATAGTCACAGTAAAAGGAGATCTGCTTCCTTGAGCTAAGTTGAAACTGGAGGCAGAGGTGAGATTAAGTGCCCCCTCCTATAGCAGGGAGTTTGCTCAACATGATACGAATCAGGGTTTCCCAGAGTAACATAGATAAACCACGTCTCTAATGTTAGAGCTGTCTTTTGAAAGCCTTTTTCTGCTCTCCCCCCATCTTTATGATGTATAAATTCACTGTTGGTAATTGTACTTTGGAGCATGAATTTAAAGACTGTGCTTTAGCCAGAGCCTAAAAGCAGCGTAGGCTCCGAGCCATTCCATCTTTGGCTTCATCAGTGAATGCTGTCAATAGATATGCCAAAAATGATGCAAATAGTTTGAAACAGTGGGCTACTCTATCCTTCTTCTATTAGCCCCTTCCCAGTACTCACATTGATTATTTTTAATGTCTCTTAGAGAATACATTAGACCGAACTGGGTACCAGTTGATGTTAAGGTTTATCTTTAAATAGGAAGAATTATTTCTCCTGGAATTGTAGGGGCTGAAAATAAATTATCAAGACTAAAAAGTGCCCAGGAAGTCAGTCCTGTAGAAAATAATTACACAATGTTTTCCGAGACTAAAAGGGTATGCATTCTCACAAAGACCAAATTGCCAAATCTCACCATAACCTGCTTCTATATTAAACTACAACAGGGGTGAATCAATTTAGTTTTGAAAATAACCACTGTTCCTAAGCACTCATAATGAGTTAGAAGTTCATGTCATGAACAAAAGAGATGAGGCTGAAGCAGAACTAAGGGCTAGGAAGATTCAAATGTCCGATCCGGTGCCTCCTTCCACAATGAGTACTACATCTCAGTTTTAGCTCTCGGTGAAAATATGAGGATGATATGATACCAGCTGATCAGGTAACAGTCCTATCGAGAACAGCCAATAATTCAACAGGTAAAAATGTGGCCATCTATAGGCCAACTTGGAAGACGAGTACTGACATTAACTTTCCAAGGCTGACCTAGGTTACCTGTGATTCTCACCTTCTCCCCTAGTGTTTGCCACATGAGGTGTCAAATGCCCTCGCTCCCTTCTTCTCATCCTCCCTTCCATTGCTTCTTCTCTGTATAACTGCCTTTCCTCAAGAAAGTCTCATATTTTCTTTCTTCCTTTCTCTACCTACACTGTACAAAACCATTCAACTTTCTGGAAAGGTGTTTTGCTTTCTTTACCCCAACCCCATTTGCTCACCTCTCACTCCTCAAATTTCTGTATTCAGTTTTTCCCTTACCCGGACACTTCTCAACAACTCTATCAATCAATGTAACAATATCTAAATCCAATGGCTTCTTCTTGGATATCTTACCGGACATCTACGTAGAATCTTACATTTTTTTTATGATAGACAGAGAGAGAGAGAGAGAGAGGCAGAAGACACAGGCAGAGGGAGAAGCAGGCTCCATGCCGGGAGCCCGACGTGGGATTCGATCCCAGGTCTCCAGGATCGCGCCCTGGGCCAAAGGCAGGCGCCAAACCACTGAGCCACCCAGGGATCCCGAATCTTACATTTCTTTTCTGGAAACTCTATTTTTTAATTTCTGCAGTATTCCAAACATTGTCCTCCTACATCTCTGAACTTCTCCATTTCATTTCCAGGTAATTTTCTGCCAATTCCTGAAATACTGGTATTCCATGGGTACCACCCTTAATCTTTTCTCCTCACTTTACATCCTTTCTTAATGCATCACTGTATTAAGTAATATCATCTGCTTCAATCAATACTGATGACTTCAGGTAAGTATATCGATAGCCTGAGTTTCTAATACATTGCAAAAATTACTGGGACTGTGGAAATAGCCACGTGAGTGTCATGCAGATACTTTGGACCTAGTAGATCCCAACTAAACTCATTATTCTGCTACCCTAACTTGCTTCTTTTCTGTACCGTACCTTTTCATCACTAGCTCTCCAGCTGCCAAAGCTGAAACTCTCAGTTTAATCCTTGAATCCCTTCTTCAATTTATATATTCAATAATTGCCAGTTACAGAAACTAAAGGCAGGCATTTAGAAACTTATATAGCACTTTGACACTGTTGCAGCATCCAGCATTTAATTTTTCTAGTAATTTATTTTTATCATATTTTTTAATGGTGATCTACTTAGGTTACACATTCTTGAAAAAAGAAAAAAAAGAAACTGGCACTTGGGCATAGATCATTTGAAAAGTGCTGATGTAAACCCTTTAGGCCATCTTAAACTGATGTCCTTGAGAATGCCAATCGAAACCATGGACACTCTCTCCAGAAAATAATTTCCATATACATTACAGTATAAAATTATGCATATAATATAGACGGGGCCATTTATAGCCTCTTCAGAGTTTTAGGGATTCCAAATTCAGAGACCTTAATCCAAATTAACAAAGTCTGGAACTGCCTTGTCAGTAGCCTCCTCTCTTTATTTACTGTGATAAACATTCCATGTAAGCATCAATATCCTGGCTCTTATAGCAAGAATTCAGCACACAAGAATTCAGCATACAATTACTGAGCTCAGAACCAAAGACTGGGCCTATTGAGCAAGTGTCATGAGGATCTTATATGATTTTTAACAATATCTTCAGAACAAATGCAATAGTTAACTCCTGAATGATAGAAGAGTTGTGCCATAAACTATTTTTTATGCGGATTATAAAGCTTTAAGACTCAGACTCACAGGTTACAGAAGGGCTAGCACAGAGATATGATAGATGCTAGGGAACAGGGCAATCAATCTCTGCAAATCCCATTCTCTGACATCTGTCTGTTTATCTTTATATATCTGACCTCACTCCAAATAAGGATGTCAGGCAGCTCATAAAAACATGTAAAAATCCGGTAGGATTTTTAAAAATAAGTATGTTGTTTAAACAGAGGGAAAGGAAAATAAAGTTAGGGAGAACATGTGCTCTATGAGGGTAGAGGCCACAGCTACTTTGTCCTCCACCGTACCTTAGCACCTATATCATTGCAGGTGGTAGATACTCAAGATAAAGGTAAGGGTGGCATTGGTACATAGGTGGCATATATGATTGATGGAAGACTGCATCTTTTTTAGGTTATTTGCTACCAAAGCAAAAAGATAATCATGTTTAACTAAAATTTACTTTGTCCATAGGTAGGAACTTCCAGGGCCTCAGGGAAGTCACTTCTTTTCTCCTGCAGAGCACTCTAAAGGGGGTGCTGCATCCTGTGGTAAACTCCCTATAACCAAGGACAAGAAATATGATATCCAGACCAGACAACTGCTTCTTACAATGTCCCTTAGGTCAAGCTGAGAATATAATATCAAAGCAAAAAATATCAGGTTCAGTGAACCTGATTCCAAAGGGACCAAAGACATGCCTTCTGGTACAAGCTCCTTAATGGTTTGGTTTAATCAAGATATAAGATTTGGACATATAGTACAGGTGTTCATAAATGAAGGCCCACCACTTATTTTCAGAAAGAAAAATTTCTAGAACACAGCCACGCCCATTTGTTGACCTATTGTCTGTGGCTCTTTTCAAGAGTTGAGCAGAGTTCCATAGTTGCAACACAGACTGGCCCTAAAATATTGACTATCTGGCTCTTTACAGGAAAAGTTTACAGGAAAACAAAGTCAGCACTTTGTTTAGCAGAATAGATGAACTTCTACCACTAGTTCTCTACAACTGAGTTTGGGAAGCCCAGAGTTCAAAGTCATATTTTCAAGAAGTATTTGCAAAACATGTACTACCAGATACATTTTAGGGCAGATCTGTATGATGTGATGACAGCTAGGTGGAAAGGTAGTGCTGATAACCTCTGCCTCAGCCTAGCCACTGGACTTTATCCTTTTGCGCTATGTATATCCCCTGAATAAACTTGTAGTTAAAAGCATTACATGGGTGATTAACTCTCCCAATTAAATGACTAGTCCATATTTTTCTCTTCCATTCCAAAATTAAACCCAAGTAACCAATGGATCTGAAGATGTAGAATATAAGACTTTACAGAGAAATGGAGTCCAACAGTCAGAGGAGAATGTAAATAGTTCTGACAAGAAGAACTTGTGGTGATTAATTGGATGTGTCACTAGAGCTCTGTGATTTACTAAACATGGACTGGACTTCACAGAGTCAAGGTAAACACACAAAAAAAGCCTGAGATTGTTGATATTTTTCTAACAGTCTGCATTGGTTAGGCTTACACATAAACCCAAACATCTCCACAGCTCAACATAAGAATTTATTTCTAGGGGATCCCTGGGTTGCCCAGTGGTTTAACCCCCACCTTCAGCCCAGGGTGTGATCCTGGAGACCTGGGATCAAGTCCCACGTCGGGCTCCCTGCATGGAGCCTGCTTCTCCCTCTGCCTGTGTCTCTCTCTCTCTCTCTCTCTCTCTCTCTCTCTCTCTCTCTCTCTTTCTCTCTTTTTCATGAATAAATTTTTTTTTAAATCTTAAAAAAAAAAAAAAGAATTTATTTCTACCCACTGCCCAATACAGATGTTCTTGGCCAGCAAACAGCATTCCTCCTTGTAGTGATTTAGGGGCCAGGCTCCCTCCACAAGTACAGAGGTACATGCCCAAGAGGTTCCCTGGGTTGGGACAGGAAATGGCCCATATACTTGTACACATGTCCACACCCACTGCAAGGGAGTCTGGAAAGTACAGTCTGGATCGAACATAGACTGTAGATAGTTAGCCAAGCTTTTCCATACCCACTATCAAAATGTAAAACCCGATTCAAACTTACTCTCCTGATCTGAAAGATGCAAGCAATTATCCTAAAAACCAATATCATCTCCAGAGAGCATACAAATATTACATGTAAGCAGCAGCTTTATGCTACTGACTCTAGACATTTCACCCCAAAATGTTGCCATACATACGCTGACCCCATCTCCCAACTGGACAACTCGGAATGTGCTCTTAGCTGCCCTCTTTCATATTTTATACCTAGCATTATATTTAAATGCAGTATTTATCTCAGCAAATTCTAGCAATGCTGTTAGATACGCCACTAGTGAATCAGTGAAAAACTACGATCCCCAACAATTAAGGCCTAAGGTCACTGCAACTATCTCTTTTTTGCTGTCCAAGACTCACAGACCCTGCCAGCTTAATAGAGATGCTCTTTGCTCTGGCCCTTGTGCTCTTCATAATTAATCGATGTTTAATGCCTCAACAAGGTCCTAAGCTGATTACCACAGCCTTATCTTCTAGTGTCAGACTATCTGTTTATTTCAGCTGAACAAAATGCTTAGACTGCTCCAGTGGACCTGAGCCAGGCCTGCCGTAGGCCCAAAGATGCAGTAAGAAACAGGACATGAAAGTATATCACTGTGGCATGGCCGGGATTGCTTTGTACGGTGGTGGGTAGACCCTGGCATGTGATTCCTACTGGTCTAACAGCATAAAAACTACGTCCACTGGTATGGCCCTCTCTGACCCAGAAGATTTTGCTTTCTATGAGGACTCCACTGACCACTCAATTATGGACTCATCTCCAAAAGGAAATATGGAGGCATCTGACTCAAACCTACTCATTTCCCTCTGTCCTATCTCATATAGCCTTTGTTTATTTGCTTTTCAATTAAAAAAAAAATCAAAGTAGAGGTCATTTAAACCTAAGTCTACTTTGTTGTTCTCACCAACCTTCTAACCCAGCCCCAATTTTTGGGATCTGGTCTAGCTCCGATCACTCATATACTTAGCTCTGTCTTCTCTCACAAGCTTTTGACACTTATCATCATCAACCTGCTAGATTTTTTTCAGTGGGATGTCCCACACATGTCATGCTTAGCTTAACAACTTCTGCCCCATGTTACTCACTACTCTAACTTAATTTAATCATGTGGGGGTGGGGTTTTTTTTTGAGTTTTTTTTTTATTTGTTTTTAGTAACCCAGTCTTAGAAGAAGAGTCATGTTTTACTCCTCTCTGTCCTTGGTCCCCTAAAATTCTAGCAGCCGTCAAGCCATACTAGTCCGTTTCCCAGAGTGCTAAATTGCAAACAGTTGAATCAACTCTGATTCATTTAAGCAGAATCAAAGTTCATTGAGTGATGTCGGCCAACTCACAGAATGCTCAGAATGCCGGAGAATGACACCAGAGAGCCAGAAACAATGCCCCAAACTGTGCTACTGCACCTACCCTAGCGGGATGCAACCGCCACCCTCTCAAGGCACATGGCAATAGCTCACGTCACAGACTCCAAGAGTGCTGGGCCTGGACCCTGCTTGCAGAAACTGCTGCTTCTGTCTGATGTGTCTGGGAAATGGGCACAAATCACTCTCTTAGTTCCACGCCTGTCACCATCACTCTTACCGGAAAGGATCTGCAGGATCCTCATCTCTTTATGTCACTGATGTTCAGCCTAATAATGTCTTATGTGAATGGATCTGATTGGTGGCGCTCACGTCCCGCATCTGAGCCACGAGGAACACTGGAAATATGAGAAAGAGATTCAGATTCTAGATGTCTGGGGCAGGCACTAGGTATCCAGCTTCCATTCTCACCTCCTTTCGTCTTCTCACCTTCACTTTCTTAGAAGCCCTAGAGGATCTCAGTTCTGACAGATAAAATGGCAGCAGTGTGGTCTCTTTTGCCTTATTGTTCTTTTTACCTGCATGTGAGCCTGGTTCCTTGTAGCACACTGGTCACGTGTATGTCATTCAGTCATCTCAATTCTGAATAACACAGAATCTGGTGAGTGAAAGTGAGAATTATGAAATTGGCTCACTGAGAACTGGGAAGCTGCTGGCCTTTAAAATGCGTTGGTGAGACATTTGGTCACACTAGTCACCTGCTGGATGCAGAATTCACAGCAGGCAGCAGCCGAGATGGTGTTAGAAGAGATGGAGGAAATTCTCCATCAGGTTGGCATTGGCTGACTCCTTCCTATTTTCAGCCACGTCCTGAAAGGGAGGGTGAACCAGAGTAAGGCCACCAGTCTGTAAATATAAATGGAAGGAATTACCACTTGGTTGAAGGAGGGGCTTCCTGCTTGACGCCTGCAATCTAACTCCATCGAGAGTCCCATGATGCCAAGTCCTGCATGTGTGAAAAAAAGCAAAATCTTCTACACCCTGAACTGTACTTATTATAAGCAATGGCTGGAAGGGGGTGGGTCTCAGTAGTAAAAACTGCGGCACCAAACTTTCTCCAGCATCACAAAAGATGGTGTAACTGGGGGACTCCTGGGTGGCTCAGCGGTTGAGCACCTGCCTTTGGCCCAGGGCGTGGTCCTGGAGTCCCAGGATCGAGTCCCACATTGGGCTCCCTGCAGGGAGCCTGCTTCTCCCTCTGCCTATGTCTCTGCCTCTCTCTCTCTCTCCCTCTCTGTGTCTCTCATAAATAAATAAATAAAATCTTTAAAAAAAAAAAAGATGATGTAACTGGAAGTGAGAAGGACCTTGATCCCTTTACTGCACTGTTAAAGTACTACACTGCCTCGCACTCTAGACCTCCAGGCTTCTAACTACATGAGGTAAGTAAGCCCCTATTTGGCTGATGTTGATCATTTAGAGTTAATAATCCTACTGACATGGGCCAATCAGAATGACAAATGTACATAAACCATCCTATGAACCATCTCTCACACACAATATTCCATTCTATTCCAGGTACTTTGCCCTGAACTCTGGGTTTTTGCAATAGGCTTGGCACTAACCTACCAATTCCCCTGCCCTCTCCTTCAGCCCCATAAACTACACTGTAGCTGTAGCTGTAGCAGATCCTCAGCCTCAGACCCGCAGTAGTTAATGGTTGTTGCAGAGGGAACATAAATAAGCAAAAACAGCTCTGGCCAAAGAATCAGAAAAATGCATCAGCCCCCATTCAGCAGGTTCCACTGCATGAACTCAAACAACTCTGGTAATATTTCTGAACTTTAGGGGTTTTAAATCCAGAAGAATAATCTATTTATTCTTACTTATAGAAAGTATGTGTGAAAGTCCTCTCAGAATTATAAAACACTATAAAGAGTATTATTTTGGATATTCCTGTAAAATGTTACATAGAGAACCACATTAGGTTGACACATAAAATAGCAGCGATTTAGAAAACATTACCATCTTCATAACTCCACTAACAGGTAGAAAATTCAAGAGTATTGAAAGACATTAGAAACATAATTATCATTTAATTTTCAATGTTAGGACATGACCAGAAGAGAGTAGTTCAGGAGGCAGAAATAACTATCTGCTACTTATAGTGTCACAAAATAATATTTACTCTATAATTATACGGTCAATATTTACTTGGTGATTACATAGCTTTTCACATGGTTGCTTGAACCCAATAAAATAAAGGAAAAGCAGTTATCTTGATTTTCCTGGGGGACAGATTGGACAAAGATAAATTTTCTTCAAGGTTTTCCTTATTGGCTTATTTAACCCTGAAAATTGCCAATATTTTGAAACCGTAAGTAGCTTTTGTGGCACACGCTTTCATTTGTGAACTTCAGATTTCAAAATCAATCCCCAGTAGGAAAGGGCTACCCTTTTGTCCGAAATCCTCTCCTACCCTTCTGCACTCCCAATATATAGGGCAGTATTTTTCAAGACAAATAATATTGCTTGCATTTTTAAGCTTGTCATATAATGCAATTGAGGATAAAGACCAAAGTATTTGAGGCTGCCTCCAAATCCCAAAGCTTAAAATTCTGGAAAGATTACTAATATATATTTGTGGTTCTTTAAAACTATCTGTCTTACAGATCGTGAAGAAAGATGCTTTAAAATCCTCTGTTTTTGTTTTTCAGCTTTGCATTGTAAAACAGCCCCTGTGAATTCCCTAGAGGTTTATTAAGGTATGCTAGGACCATCATGTACTTTGAAAAGATGAAAGTGTCTGCCTCGTGTGAAAACCAAGTTGCTTCAGAAAAGCACCTCAGGATCCAACATTTTTCCAATCTCAAATGTGCCACCATGCCTGACTTACGGCAGATTTATTGTTTCACAGGTACAGTGAAATTTACTAGTCTTGTATTTAGGGAACCATCTGCTCAACTAAAGGCACTTAAGAATATTTTAGAACTGAGGCAACTAAATTTGAATAAACAAAATTGAAAGAAAACTATTCAAGGGAGAGAGGTTCAGACAGGAGGGATGAATACTATAAAGCTTCTATGTATCTATGTACATGAAAACCCAGCTTCTATGCTCAGTAGACTTGAATATGAAGGGCAAAAAGATTTAATTGGTTGAGTTTAATTTGGAATACTATTGGATATTGCTGTACTTAATGACTCTACATATTTTATGATCACCCTGTTTCTATTTATGAGATAGGCAGGGTAAAACAATTAAGTATTGGTCGAGAATTACAACCTAACGGCATGTATGATGCCATTTTTATTGTTGAAATAAGAGCAATAATAGCAATACTCATGGCCAATAACAGCATTTCTTTCATATTAAAAAGACCAAATTAGTATCGGTTTCAGAACTATTTATGTGTTTCAGTGTTACTTACTGAAGTTATGTGCTTTAAAAGGCTGAAAAGTTGTTCCTAGACCAATCCCTTATCACAATGAACAGAGCAAAATTAAAGATAGCAATGTACAAGTTAAATCCCTCTAATCCTTTTATTACTTATACTCCATGTATTTCCCCAAAAGGAAATAAGGTCAAGTAAGGAAAGCGGTGTGTGTGTGCACACATGTGTGCACGTACAGGTGCAAATGTGTGTGGGGGGGGGAGAAGGAAAATGATGAAAGAGGGTATGTAGTTGTGCCTGTGAATTGACCATAAGGAAACAATTATGGCTTTTTTTGCAAAAAAGTTTTAAAAAGCAGAAATATTTTCAGAGCTTTATTTTATTAATAGCTTCTACAACATACAAGTTTGTTGCCAAAGGAATGAAGCATCTAGCACAAACTCTGGCACACAGTATGCACAATATTAACTCGTTAATTCGCTCACTCCTTCAACAAAAATTTAGTGGAAACCTACTATGGACCAGATACTTTCCTGCTAAATAGGAATCTGAAATCTGAATAAATTTGTCACAGGAATTTTTAGTTCATAATAGCCAAAATATGGAAAAGGCCCAGATGTCCCTCAACAGATGAATAAAGAAGATGTGGGAGATATATGTATATATTATATATAATATATATCTGGTATTACATATTGTATATTACACAATACACATATATTATATACAACGGAATATTACTCATCCATCAAAATGAATGAAATCTTGCTATTTGCAATGATGTCGATGGAACTATAGGGTATTCTGCCAAGGGAAATAATCAGGGAAAGACAAATACCATATGATTTCACTCACATGTGAAATTTAAGAAACAAAACAGATGAACATAAGGGAATGAAAGGAAAAATAAAATAAGATGAAAATACAGAAAGAAGCAAACCATAAGAGACCCTGAACTCTAGGAAACAAACTGAGGGTTACTAGAGGGGTGATGGGTGGGGGGATGGGGTAATTGGGTGATAGGCATTAAGGAGGGCATCTGGTGTGATTGAGCACTGGGTGTTATATGCAACTGAAGAATCACTACAGTCTACCCCTGAAACTAATAATACAGTATATGTTAACTACACTGAATTTAAATAAAGAATTAAAAACAAAACAAAAAATAAGCACCAGAAATGGAGGTGTGATTTGAAGGCTTCTTTACCCAAAATATCTTTCCCACCTTGTCAGGAGGTACGTGAAACCTGAAATTCTATTATAAGAGATTCAGTTTTTTGGAATAGAAATTATGTTCTTCAAGCATTCTTTGTGATGCTTCTATTATAGTGCTTCTCATACACCGTTTATTTTCTTTACTTGATATGAGCACACTTGGCTTCCTACTCCATTACCCCAGCACCTAGCACAATGTCAAGCACATAAAAAAACGCACAAATGTTTATATAGCAAATGAATAAATATGCAATTCCAAAGGGTGCAACTCTTTACCAAATGGCAAGGATCTGCCCACAGACTGCCCAGACAATATGGATATTATTTAGAGTAACACATCCTTGTCCTAATGAACAGCTATGAATGTACCTGCCAGCAGCATCGAACTGCCTTCAGGAAGGAGCATGAGATCTGCTCAGGCACTCAAACAAATTTGTCTTTAAAGCCCTAGAGTAAAAAAAAAAAGCCCTAGAGTCTGACAATACAAAGCATGAAAAATATTACCTTTTCCTGGAGAAGTTGAGGGCAGGCATTATCAATCATCTACTTCCACTATAAAACAATCATCATACAACTCACTGTGAACTTTCATGGGCCCCAGGAAGTTTAGGTACCAAATGCACCCCGACCACTAAATCAATTCACCTATGAAATGAAATAGTATGTTCAGATGGCCTTTGTCTTAGACAAGACAAAGAAAGAAAGAGCTAAAGAGTCTAAAACATATCATCAATCTCCTTGTTTAGTGAAAATTACAGCATCTAATTAAAAGGGATTTTTTTACTCTAGATTCTAAAACCAATTAAAGAGCATTCATTATTCAATTAAATTTATTCAATTAAATTTAGCAAAAAAAAAATGAGTGCCTACTGGGTGCCACAGGGATAAAAATAAAATTAAGACTTTCCATAATAAATGATCTAAAAAGAGTTATTTTCCACTGTTGTGAGTGGCAATTCAGGAAAACAGAAGTGTGAGAACCTCAGGTCTCATAGAGAAAAGAAGACAAATCCACAAGAAACGGTTAAGTGAGATAAAAATAAAGTGTCATAAGAGAATTGTCAACCAAATTCAGTATCAGTTGTCTCTCTTTAGGCTACTTTCTGATATTTTTAAATACATTTAAGGAGAGGAGTAAGAATTATTATTTTATTCAAAAGAAAATACACATGCAAATGGTAAAGGCTTAAAACAAAACCCCTGGCTGCCCCACTCCCTGGTCTCCCACACCACAGGGCAGCAACTTTCAATTCGTCAGGCACTTTACACTACTGATCTCCCTCTTTCTTAATAATAATGCTAACCTGTGCCCTGGTTTACACAACATGTATTAATTCTCTTTGTGGCTAATGAGGATTGAGCTCTTTACTCCCACTCCTCTCCAAATCATTTTCCTCAATCATCAGTGTTCATTGCTGAACAATATTAGACAGATGTCTTATGATTCTATTTCCTCTTTCATACAACTCTATGTTTTTTTCTTAACCACAAAATTATCTCTTTTTTTCATTTACTTAGTTTTCACTGTCTCTCTCTATCTCTAATCTTCCCCAAATATTTATCTAGGAAGGTGTCTCTGAATTTTATTTTCCATATGGCTCATTGCATAGTTAATTTGGTCTCTCATATTGATTGCATGTCGTCCAGCTGTGGAAGCTCCACATCCTCCACGTCCAGGCCTCAGGATGGTAACAGCTTCTTACTGTTGCTGATCTTTGGGTTTCCTCAACATCCTGCTTGGCTTCTCAGCTATTCCAGCAGCAATACAAAAAATCTTCCAAAGTTAAGTTCCCCATGTTCAAAAGTCCAGACTTGTTTCCATTTTCCAGACTAGATTTAACTAAAACCAATTCTATTTATTTATTATTGGCTTCCCACCACTGAAATGTAATCTACATGAAAGCAGGAAATTTGGTGCCCAGAACACTGCCTGGCCTATTTTGGGGACTATAAACACATTTTTTATGAAGGAAATGCTGATGAATTTATCCTTAGCAACAAGCCATTTATACAGTTAAAAAATATTATAACTATGATAAAACTTAGAATTTTAGAAGTCTCATCAGAAATTAAGTTTTATAGAGAATCCAGAGGGTAGGATAAAGTCAAAACCAGAATGCAAAAATCAAATTAAAAATAAATGAATAAAAACAGGAAAAGGGCTCAAATGACCTGAGTATAAAGAAATTGCTTTCTGAAGGTCATTTCATTCCATTAATTTGGATATCAGCTTCAAGTTATTTTTTAAAGTTTATTTTATCTATAAAATACATGCTTTCATTAAACGCATCATTACTTTTATGATCCTTGTAATCAATCTTTTCCCCCTTCTAAACATGAGAAACAAATAAGACAGATACAAACATTTATATTGATGAGCTTTAAAAACTACGTGGGAGATGGCTGAAGGGAAAAGGGATTTAAGATAGCTTTATGATAAAATCTACATTCAGAGCAGAACATAAGTGACTGAGGATTCTGAGAGTATTTCACAGCTCAGAAAATACTCAATCCAAAGTAAAATGGACCCAGAACAAGGCTTGTGTAAAATAAAAACAGATGCGTAATTAAGGCCTACTTTAAGACAATAAACTCTTCTCAAAAAGAAAATTGTGATCACGGAGCTTTTCTTTCTATTTAAATACAGGGATTTTTCAAAGTAGTAAAACAGAGATTGCAATTTGAAGGCTAGCTAGTTGCACCTGCCTCACCGGCTAGTCTTGTTTGACACACGCAAAGGGTTTCTTTTATTTCATTTTGTTTGGTTTTTTTTAATATGAATTTGTTGCCAACACTTAAAAATTGGGCAATTTCCACATAAACATCTGGAATTCTGAGATCTCTAAAAACTTACTGCAGTGCCACACTCGCTTCTACTGTGCAGTGGACGCCCCTCAGGCTGAAAGGCTCTCTGCGTAGCCCCATCACTTCTCCTGCGGACTTCTATACACCCACCTTCTCTAATTCTCTCCATCCCACTAAGGGTCTGCATTTGTGCACGCTGCAGGAAAAATATCTCATTTCATTTTCTGCTCATTTGGAATGTGTTATATTTTCAAATCAGGATTACTTCCTTTTTTACTTTACACTAAGGCAGTGGCTAAGACGGAATCCTTAGGTCAGAGACTTAATAGCTGGTATGTGCAAGCTCAGGTTGAGGAGTCAGCTGAATAAAGGAACTTAACAGTTTTACCTCCTTCCAAAACAGAAGGCCTTCTCTGGCCACCTAGGCACGTGGGTAGCGGACGGGCCACCGCCACAGCTCCATGTCTCAGGCAGTAGTGTGAACCCAAACTCTATACTACATCCTCTGGGTTGTCAGGGTCTTAGCTTTCTCCTGTAAGGAGGTACCTGGGTCTCTGCTGGGCACTACCCAATGCCCAGAGAAAGATTGTTTTATCAGTGGTATGGATTTCATCCAATTTTCAAAGCAAATATTGAAAAGATTAAGTGCTTCTAACTCTATCACATACATCACATACAACTGCTTTTAAGAAAGGAGACCATGTGATTTTTCTCATATTCGGAAATTTCCTTTGCTGCTGGGAAACATTCACGGATTCCAGTATTCATTAGGACAAATCCTTGACATTTGAAACAAACCTTCTTCAAAGCTAAAGACTAATTCTCATAACAGCTCCATTTATTTTTGCATTAATTGGTAGGTAGTTGACTTTAAAAACTGCCTTTAAAATCACATAGAAATTGAATTTTGTAATGGCTTAATGACATTAAAGCATGTAATTTACAATCCTCACCAAAGCTTTTGTCTCATGTGATCCCACTTTTACCTCCCTTGATTCTACAGTTTTATAATGATAAGCATTATAAAAATGCCCAGGCAGCTAAAGAGATACTTCCTGAATCCATATTTGGATGTATGAAGGGAAAGATGCTGCCAATTAAAAATGCAGTAGAGCCCACTATTGTTGATTTATGGCCATGGAGGACATAACTTTTTCTCATTTTGCTTATTTGATTTGGATAACAACCCAGTTGCTATGTGAAATAACTTGATTTTCCCTGTTGATGTGCAATTCTTCTAACACCATCATTTGGCATACTGACTGATGATTGGATAAATTTGCTCGACTTTTACTATGAATCATTTAAATTACTCCTTTGCATAAAGGTTTAAATTTGCTTTGGAGAAGTCATTAGAGAATTATTTCAGCACTGCTTTGTTTTGCTTTTCATATTGTCTCACTTTTTGCACTGGATTTTTTTTCCCCTCTCAAGGTTATTGCACGATTAATTCGTGCCTCCCCTTTTACTTTACTAGAATGTAACAAAACGTACCTTCCAAACTAAAAAACTGGAAATTAGGGAGAGGAAAGTGGGTAGAAATAGAACGCTTCCATCTACTTCCCTGCAAACTTGTTTTATAATATCTCCACCCCTATGAAACCACCTCCACTGAGGCCCTGGACCATTCCACCTTCCAGGTTCTGGCTGAACAGACAGGACCAAGAATCAATTGGAATTTTTATAAAATTGCAGCCCCAACAACATCCGAAGTTTAGAAATCCATATATTCTACATCAAAGGAAAGCCTAACAAGCTGTTTCTAACTTACCAAGAGAAGCCTAGGTCATAGTATTAGACTAAAAAGAGTAGAGGGCAAGATCCACCCTCAGAAAGATCTAAAATCCACAGGACCAGATGTTCAATAGATACATAGCTACTACAGAGATCCTTCTCCTCTGGAATCCTGTCAGAAAGTCTTCACCATTAGTCACTCTTTTGGTTAAAAAACAGAATCACATCCATTATCTCCTGGAGATTGCTACAAAATAATCCTATATTACCTGGAAGGGTAAGAAGAATGGCACCCGGTTAACTGCCTATGAGTGGATTGGATGTTAAAGAGTTGTGCTGACCAATACTGTGGCCACTGGGCATACATCACAATTAAGTATACAAAATGTGGCTGGTCTGAATTGAGATATACTATAAGTATAAAAATACGCCAGATCTCAAAGACTTACTATGAAAAAATGTGGAAAAAAAACTCAATTATATTTATATACATAAATGAGTACATATTGAAATGATATTTTATATGTTTGGTTCAATAAAATATATTATCAAAATTCATTTCACCTGTACCTTTTTACTCTTTTAATGTGACTTTTTGAGATTTTTAAAAAATTTATTAGAGAGAGAGAGAGCAACAGAGATAGCAAGAGAGAGCATGAGTGAGCAGGGAGGAGAGGGAGAAGCAGGCTCCCCACTGAGCAGGGACCCGCCCCAATGCAGGGCTCAATCCCAGGATCCTGGGATCATGACCTAAGCCAAAGGCAGACACCCAGCCAGCTGAGCCACCCAGGTGCCCCATAATGTGGTTTTTTTAATATAAAAATCTTAACTATATAATGTGGTAAATATTATATTTCTAATGGACAATGCTATGATAGAATATGAATGAATGTCAAGGATAAGTAGCCTTATAGTGAATGTCAATTTTATGTGCCAACTTGGCTAGGCAGGAGAGACCCAAGTAGCTGGTAAAACATTATTCCTGGACGCATGTGTGAGGGTAGAGATTAGCATTTGATTCAGCAGACTTCATAAAGTAGATCCACTGACATCTTAGACATCCATTAATCCACTGGGGACCCAAATGGAACAAAAAATGGTGAAGTAAGGGTAAATTCTCTCTCTTCTTGAGCTGGGACATCCATGTTTTCCTGCCAGTGGACATCAGATTCCTGATTCTCATGCCTTTGGCCTTGAATTGAATTTTACCACTCACTTTCCCAGCTCTCCAGCTTGCCGATAACACAGTGTGACTTCTAGGCTTCCATAACCATATAAATCAGCTCTTATAATCTGATCTTTGGGTCTGTTTCTCTGGAGAACCCTGACTAATACACTTCTAGTATCTTGAATCTGAGCCTGAGAGAAGATAGTATATAAGAGGGGAAAGATGGAGAGGTGAACACGAGATAGCATTCTGGAAGTCAGGCAAGGTGAGATCAGGAGGCCAAGGCAATCTGGATATGTCCTCTCAAATGGTAGAGGTCCCTGTGCAAAGGGAGCAGAGGGTTTGGGAAAGGAGGAGTAATACAAAGTAAACAACATTTTCATCATTTTGCCTAAGAACTGGGCCTTGGGAGTAGGTACCAACTAGATAATCCAATGTGGTATAATTAGACTATGTGGTCACTAAAAGCTCCACTTCAGTGGGGTTATCAGGTAAGAGTATATTTTTCCCCATTTGTGCCTGCTGTTTATATGATATTTATGATTTAAGCTGTGACATATTCATTTCAGTTAGGATCAATTGTAAAAGCAAACTACTCTAAAATCTCAGGGGCTTAAAATAGCAAAAGTTCATTTCTTCCTCAAGCCTACCTGTCCATCGTGGGTACATGCAGTTCTGCTCCATTGCATATTTACTACTTCTGTCTGGGACTTTACCAATCAAACATTATAGTAGAGGAAGGAGAGGCATGGAGAGGCACAAGTTGGCTCTTAAATATTCAGCTCAGAAGTGACACATGGCACTCCTACTGACATCTCATTGGCCAAAGCACATCACATGACCCTGAGTTCAATAGGGTAGGCATGTATAATCTTCCTATAGAAAGAGTTCTGAGGTACAGGAATGGGACTGCTTGAGAAAAAGTAATACCACTGTCCACAACACTCAGGCAGTAGGGTCTTATGGAAAGATTGCTGCCCTGAAAAGCTTGAACATACCCTTCCTGAAGTAAGTTTTTTGTTGTCTTCCTATTATTAGCACACTCTCTAAGAACTACATCCTCCCCAACGTTCATATCTTCTTCTTTTCAGAAGATGACTGGATCAGGGATGAGCCCAGAAGCAAAACTTAAGATAGTGAGGAATTCTTGAGTTCCAGTGTAGAGTTTGGTTGGAGGGGGCCATTTTTTTTTTTATCTCTACGGACCACAGAGAAAAAGCTGGCACATAAGGCAGATACAGTGAGACATAAGAGACATAAGACCATGTGGATGGGATGAGACAGAGGGATGAATGAGGTGTGGCCACCATGGTCCTTGAAGGTACCCACTTAACAGCTCCAGCCCCAAATACTTCAAAGCCAGCATTCATTACTGAGAGATGCCTTTTACTAATACCCCATATCATACACTTTCTATGGCTTGCTTCACTTGAGCTGCTTTCTCTTTGAGTAGATTACAGTGATTAGGATGGGGGTTATGTATAGACTTTAGAGCCAAACTGACTGGGTAAGAAGCATGACCACATAGAGTTATGTGCAATTATGGACAAACCACTTTGTCTGGGCCTCCTGTATAAAATAGGGATAGTATCCATACATGACCTCATTGAGTGTCATGAGGATTAAATGAGTCAATATGTATCAAAGAAGCAATATAAATAGTCAGCCATTGTTAAATTATTATTACAGCCAAAAAATTCAGAACACTTTTTCTGAGTAATATAGTTTCATAATTCTCAGCACCTACCTCACACAGTATCTTTTTCAAGACAGTAAAGTTCTGTGAAATGTTTAAATTATTACCTTATGAGGTACTCCCATTTCTCCAAATTGACTGACTATCTACACATGATCCATATTCATCAAATACCTAATCATCCCCCATGTTCTCAGCACTAATATATGTGGACAAAAAAAGAGGGAAGATATATATGAACAACACTTGGCCAAAGTGTTCTTCACAGGGTTCTACTGTTCTTCAGATGGCAGCTGAAAGCCTTAGATAGGCATTTCAAACTCACAGAAGCATCCTTATTTACTAGCATTCTTCTAAATTAGCACTCTTAAGATTTGCCAATCATCCATAAGAATTCTTTGGCTTTTCTGCCTTTTCAGAATGGCCTCTAAATTGCATTTATTCCAGGCATCCACATGCTCAAAACATATGGAAGAGAGAAAAAAGGAACATTTTTCCAAAAGATTCTTAAATTTTATTTCTGAAAGAAATATTTTCTTATTATAGGATGTTTCTCAATATTTTCTCCTCTTGGCTGAAAGAAAAAAATTAATTTATGGAATTTTTACCCTGTTGACATTGGTGAAAGAGGTTGATTTTTACTATTGACTATGAAGAATAAAAACTCAATATTTCTTTCTTGGAAATATGGACTTAAATATTAAATCTCTGTCCTTGGACAACATGGATTCTAAATAGAAAAATAAGGCAAGTCAACAGTGTTGTTTTAAATAATAATAACTAGTCATAGGTAAGAGAAATTTTCCCCTAAGACCTTTAACTCCCTCAATGTGCCTTTCTTTATTCAATTAATGCTTTCAGAAATATTTTTTTTCTCCTTTCCCCATTCTGCCTACTAAAGGCTCAGAGATTTCCTCCTGGCCCATCCCTGCATATGTTATAGAAATGAAGCCTGCCAAATTTCTTTCAAGGAGGAGGTCTAGAACCCTTATGCAAAAGAAATATTTTTGGAAAAAGATGTGTCAAGTAGTCACTTGGATGTAAGAAGAGCTTTCTGGATATCTGTCCTACCTCTCCATATCCATAATCACACAATCTGTCTCCAGATAATGCTAATAACTCCATGAACACAAATAGTCTGACAGGCAGCCCCAGTTCCGTTGGATCATACCATAAAGGTGCCCAATTACAAGCATAATCACAATGCTAGAAGATGATGTGAGGATTTATGAATTTGGATTGGATAGCATTCTAAAGTCAAAGACCTAAACGACACAACCTCAAGAGTTGTACATAATTATGTCAAAAAACACCAGTATTTAAGCCTGTTTACAGAAGTCAGGAGAGAATCTACTATCACTACTGAAAAGCTTTATTCTATGCAGGATATAAAACTCCTGATTTCTGCTAATTTTACCTAAATCTCAAGAAGTACCTACGATGTTCATGATGGGAGATATTCATTCTGCCCTCAGGTAACTTGAGACTTAAATTTGAATGTCATTGCTGCCCAACCATATCCTTCAAATATTACTGATTTATTTACTTGTCTAATAACTTCTTCAACATTCAAATATGTTGGAATGAAAAGCAGGAATGAAGACAGAATTTGAGCAGCATTCATACACATGGACAGTTTAAGCTGAAAAATACATTCATACATAAAGCAGTCAAATGAACTCTAACACAGCTGAACCAGTGCACGTTAACAGGTCGCCTGTGAAATGAACACTTCCCAAATATTGGCCAAGTATTAGTTTTCTTTTTATGTAAAGATAAAACCAGATAGTTTTAAATCCATGGAAGGGGCCAAATGTTATGGTAATGTATGGTTAGGATATGTAATCCAAATGTTTCTGAATACAAATTCTATGTTATTGGTGTCACTGAGGCCTGAATAATCTTAGCGTTACTTTCATAACTCTTTTTCTTTGCCCAAAACACCTTATCTATACGAAAATCAATCACAGAGGGAACTCTAAGTGGAAATTCTAGGTGCTACACAACCAGCAGAAAAGAA
The DNA here is from genome assembly GCF_905146905.1 of Nyctereutes procyonoides. Taxonomy (NCBI): domain Eukaryota; kingdom Metazoa; phylum Chordata; class Mammalia; order Carnivora; family Canidae; genus Nyctereutes; species Nyctereutes procyonoides. The sequence goes on from NW_026575051.1 coordinate 62,058,860, forward strand.
TAGTGAGGCAAAGATAACTAAGATAGAAGAAATAACAGCAACAGCATAGTCTGGTCGACCAGTCCAAGAGACACATTGAAACTCATATTATTCAGAAATCCCTCAGGTTCTGATTTGACTTCCAAGAACAGCAATAGTTATGAGACTACTAGTGGTCTAGTTCAAAGGGCAAAATCGAGCCCTAACATAATCCCAGATCATCAAGACTCACTAAAGATTCTCTCTCCTCTCCCTCCCTCCTTCTCCCTATCCCTCTCCCCCCCAACACACACACACACACACACACACACACGCACACACACACACACAGAGCTACATGGGGAAGACAAATACATATGCGCATACATATACATATGTAATACGTTTACCAGAAAAGAAATCATATTCTCTTTTTTTCCTTGCTATACACTCTTAATAGTATCACTTCCTTAATTGTTTTAAGAAACCTTTCATACATTTTGTAAACAAAGGTCATATAACGGACTGGTATAATAACTCCTAAATCTAAAAAGGGTGAAATTCTAGGCTATTTTCCCGCAGGAGTGTTGTTTCTTAGGCATTGCTTCTCAGTTATTCAATTAAACTAGAAGGCAGAAAAGCACCCCATGCAGCACTTAGTCTTGCCCTCCTCCTGTATCCAAGTAAGCCTGGATATGCCAAGTTTCTGAGCAATTGATTCAGAACCAATTTGTGGCAAACAAATGCTCTCCCGCTACTTAGAGTGGAAAGATCTCTCCATGCACTTTTGTCTAGACAGTCTCGACTACAGGAATATAATGTGTTTGCTGGCCCTCCAGTGATTTATTAAATGCCAAATCCATACAGCACAGGCACTAAAGCTTAAGAAATGGAAAAATAGCTTACCCAGTGGACTTGTAATGACTTATTAAGATTATGTTGGCAGCAAGACTTATAACAGTATCAATAAATAATAGCGATCTATCAAATAACTTTGGTTGAAATGGTAATGTTTAGAAATATCCCATTTAAGGTGGGTGAAATGCACCTACTGGGGATTAGTGGCATGGAAAATATTCCATGCTGTGATGTGAAAGAAACTCAGGCCCACTACAGCAATTCTGCTTGGAATTTCAGTTGCCTTTAAAAAATAAAAAGTAAAGCTGAGCCCTCAACTAAAATTCAAGTTTTAAAAAGAAAAGGCACTGGCTAAAATCTGTCCAAGAAAAAAACAGCTGCTTTTTACTATGGAGAACCTAGTAGATTTGCTTCATTTTTACTTTACAAATGAAAAATGAGATACTTATAATTTTTCATATCATTCATATTTTTAATATTTTCCTTTGATAATCCAATTAAAAATAGAATTCCCTAACCAAATGTTAAATCCCAGTGGTATTTCAAAGGATTACAATAGAAGGAGAAAAGGAGGGGATCCCTGGGTGGCTCAGCAGTTTAGTGCCTGCCTTTGGCCTGGGGCATGATCCTGGAGTTCCAGGATCAAGTTCCAGGATCAAGTCCCAGGATCAAGTCCCAGGATCAAGTCCCTGCATGGAGCTTGCTTCTCTCTCTGCCTCTCTCTCTCTCTCTCTCTCTCTCTCTCTCTCTCTCTCTCGAATAAATAAATTAAAATCTTTAAAAAAAGGAGAAAAATAAAGGTGGAAAAAAATCGTCTTGTCTTGAAAAGAAAAATCTCATTTGATAATAGAAATATCTTTTGACAGATGTTTGCTAAATAAAATTTTTCCATATTATCAGAGTATTCTGTTGCTAGATATTCCTCACTTAAGCTCAGCGGTAGAGCAATGAGAAATTCTTTACTCCTTTGCCAACCATAAGGTATATTTTTAAAAGGCCACGTATTACATGTGAAACATGGTACTTTCAGCAGTAGAGATAATTCATGGAAGTATTAACTATTACTAATCTCTAATTTATAACACTATGAAGAGCACCACAGTTAAGAAAATAGATGTTTATTCACTTTCTTTGGGAGATATTATTCAGCAATAATCTAAAAATCCATTAATCTTTGGAAAAAAAATGTTCTTTTGATCAACTCAGTGCCACTAAAGCAATTTTCTCAAAAATAATGTATGATTGATTTTCCCAAATTGTTCTTTTTAATATTTAAACATTCATTATACCCAAAAATTCTAATGAGATATTTGACAGCTATAAGATATATATTATTTCTCTGAAGTTCTTCAGATTTTTCTCACAGAAGAAAAAGAGCAAGGTTTTGGAGTGCCTTCTTTACTGTTATTTCCTGGTACCCATCCTCCGCCACAGCCACACTCAGAGCATATGACTAGAAGACCTGGCCCTAACTGCTTTTCATGAGTCTGTATTAGGTGGCAGGCACAAGGCACTTTGGAAATGGTTATTTTTTATTTGCTTTCCCCAAAAGAAACCATTTAAGAGGTGACACTCAATGAAGTTAAGTATGTTTTCTAAGCTCACACTGATTGGGTCAACTAAAATTAAAACCATACCAGGCTCCAAAGTGTATGTGGCTTTCAGCACCCCTTCTCCACAAAATTAAATCTGACCAACTTCAGAGCTTTTAAAACAGGAAAATTGTGGGGCACCTGGGTGGCTCAGTGGGTTAAGCATCTGCCTTCCCCTCGGGGGGTCATGATCCTACATCAGGCTCCCTACTCACAGGGGAGTCTGCTTCTCCCTCTCCCTCTGCCCTTCCCCCAATCAAGCACTCTGTCTCACTCACTCATATTTTTTTTTTAAAGTCTTTAAAAAACATTAAAAAACAAAACGGGAAAATTATGTTGATTCAGGTATTTTAAATATGGGTGGTCATAACTAATACTTGGCTGGGCTTTTTTCTGCTTTTAACAAAAGTTAACATCAGGCAACAATCATTTCAGTTTAATTTATATATATATATATATATATATATATATATATATATAAGTTTATATATATGTTTATATATATAAGTTTATATATAAGTTTAATTTAGATATATATAAATGTATGTATGTATACGTATACATATATATATATATATATATATATATATATATATATATAAGATTTTATTTATTTAAGAGAGAGAAAGAGCATGTGAGGAAGGCAGGGGCAGAGGGAGAAGAAGAATCTCAAGCAGACTCCTCACTGAGACTCCCCCCTGACACAAGGCTCCATCCCAGGACCCTGAGATCAGGACCTGCACTGAAATTAAGGGTCAGATGCTTAATTAATTGAGGCACCTTTTAGTTTAATTTTTTAGAACTTTTGATTTTAAATTTAAATTAGGTTGAAATTTCAAATGAGGGGTGGTATGTGCAGTGGCAGGCAAAAACGTAACGTGTTCACGTGTTCCAAAATATTTTGGACTTTTATTAGGGATGATTTCAGTACTTTTAAAGTGAAGTGTTTGGCATAATATCAAATAATAAGAAAATTACATAAGTTGATCATTTAAAGGTAATAGCAGAAAAATTGCCATTCCTGATGGAAACTGGTTCTGAATGTTATTTACTGGTTAACCAAGTTTGAACTTTTTTCCCTAACTTTGTCTGGAGGCTGAGATATCCACCATGAATCCAGGCCCTCGCAAGGGCACACACATCATGTAAAATTTCTGAACACCAGGGGCAGAATGAAGGGGATTTCAAGATAGCATTTAGCCATCTACATCATTAGAAAGTAATATAACAATACTTACAAAATAATTCCCAGCATAGGAGCCTACTCTCACCCAAAAGGTGTGAGTATAGAAGCAATTTATTTCCACATGGCAAATTCTCAACCTCTCTATCTTCCAGGCAAACTTTCTCATGGAGTTCCCATCGGAGTGAAGGAATAAACAAAGATAAAGATAAAGGGCCCTGGACGCATGGGTGGCTCAGCAGTTGAGCATCTGCCTTTGGCTCATGATATGATCCTGGTCTGGAGATGGAGTCCCACATTGGGCTCCTTGCAAGAAGCCTGCTTCTCCCTCTGTCTGTGTCTCTGCCTCTCTTTGTGTCTTTCATGAATAGATAATATAAAATAAATAAAATAAAATAAAATATAAAATAAAATAAAGATAAGGGGTCCAAAAAAACAGAAGATCCTTCCCAGGAGGGTAGTGGTAAGGATCAAGAGGATGAAGGTTCCCCAATTTGCCAGTTATATAGCAGCTCTGGAGAACAATCTGCTGAGACCAGAGCAGAAGTTGCCAGAAGAAACTTCCTTAAGAAGCAAAATTAATTGAACACATTCAGATGAGAAATACACAACTGGGGGAAGTTTGAGGGTAAACTAGTGGTAGATATGAAAAAAAAATAAGCAAATATAAAGCCAATTTTTAAGCCAAGGGAATAAAAAACGGGAAGGAAAATGAATGATATTTTATATGCTCTCTAGCTCAGCTTTGATTAGTATTTGCATACCTCTCAGTAAACATTAAAAAAATCAACAAGATAAAATTAAGATGTAACTGTATTCAGGACTTGTGACAGGAAGGGTTCATGTGTGTTAGGAAGTCAAGAATGTGATTTCTAGCAAATAAAAATACAGGTACAGGACATCCAGTTAAGTTTCTATTTCAGATAAATAGCTAATATTTTTTTTTGTGTAAGTATGTCCCAAAAATTGCATGGAGAGGTATTGAAGAGGTGAAAAACAGCTAGATCTTCATCTTCTACAGCAGAGAGTCAAAATTGAAAAATCAGTAAGTAGCACGATAAGCCAAATAAATAAGTACTAAAATAGTTGAAAGTGGTTACCTCTGGAGAACAAGAAATTATGAAAAGGAAGGTGGAGTGGTACTGTTTTTTACACTACGTACTTCTTTTAACAATTTTACTCTTTCTTTACACAAAAAACTTGATTGAAATACCTACTGAATTGTTTAAATATATCTGAAGCAAATAAGACAAAATGGTATCATTTGAAAAAGCAGGGAAGAAAGAAAGAAAGAAAGAAAGAAAGAAAGAAAGAAAGAAAGAAAGAAAGAAAGAAAAAGCAGGGTACATAGGTTTTTGTCATATTAATCTTTTCCCCCCTCCTTGGAAACAATCAGAACCATCTAAGGAACTTTCCACAAATACTTAAAGACTGTTGCTTTGCAGGATTTCTATATTATTGGGCTATTTGGGATTATGGTGGTGAACATCATGGAAGAGTTTGGAATCATGTCTTTTCATTAACTCATTCATTCAACAAATATTTATTGTGTACTTGTTACTTTGGGGAAGCAGATTATGTGACAGGAAATCGATTGGCTAATCACAAATATAGAAAGACCAACTCAACAACCATTATCAGAATTTCAGTCAATTCGAGTCGGTTGACCACACAGGAAGTGAGTCCTTCTCCCTTGTCGCTGTCCTCCGAGGTCTTGCAGGCTTGTCAGTTCTTGAGCAGGGGACAGGCACTGGAACTCAAGGGTAGGAGGCCACATCCCTGGACCTTCGAGAAATCCTTTCTCGTCTAAAATAGTGTCTAGAACAGTATCTGAGGAATTTATGTAACTGCCATTCAAATGATGCAGAGGTGATGGCCGTGAAGGGAATGAGGCCTGGGGAAGCCAGAGGATCACCTGAAGAAACAAATGCTTGGACTCAATGATAGAACAGAAGGAAGGAAGCCCAAAGAATCCAAGACGTAAGTAAGTCAGAGATCACTTGGGAGCCTGGAAAAAACAGGGGTTCGCTGGAAGTGAAACGAAAATGTGGAAGAAGAGCCACATTCCCACTGGGGGAAGTTGAAAATTCAGTCTTATGCGTATTCATTTGTCTACCACACCTACAGCTCGGTGACAGTCATGCCTCAAGCTCCTCATATTTTTAAAAATGTAAATGTGAAAAGCAGACAGGCAGTTCCTGCTTCTTGTCACCTCAAATATCATCGATGTGATTCCGTGAAAGTCTCTCTTACACGACTGTGCTTGACTCTTTGCCTCCTTCATCAGCTCCTTTATCAGATGCAGCAGCCCTCACTTGCAGGGCTGGTGGAGAGAAATCAGGGTGGGCTCGTCTATGCAGGAGTGCCATCTGGTGGCCAGGGAATGCCACCTCGGGCTTGTGTGCACAAGGAACAGAGCGGGACCAGGGTGGGCAAAGGGGCACAAACCTTCTGCTTCCAGCTCCAAGTTCCAGGTGCACTGAGACCCCAACCCACACCTCTTAGCATCTAAATGACCCCGGCGAGCAGATCCGCTCACTGTCCTGTGACCTACAACACCTGCTTTTTGATGCATTCTTATCAAATGATAGGGTTGTGGTCTGCAGAGAGAGCCACAAAATCAGTATGGCTCATTATTTTTTTTTCCTTTTTCATACACATTTTCATCTTTGATGAAAAAGTGGCCTTTGCAGCCATAAATATAATTTGGCTATCTTCAGATCGCCAAGGAAAAGATTTACAAATACCCAGCTTGGAAGTGGCTCACATATAAATGGGTTCCCTTCCTTGACATCCTTAAAGTCGCTCTCCTCATTTGCTCCTCTATACACCCCCCATACACTCCTGAAGAAACGTTAAGCTGTTTCATGCCCACGGCCCAAATTCGTCTCTTTTCCTGAGATTGACCAGAACATGTTGTCAGACCTTCACAGAGATGTATGTGCATGTCTTATCTCCCTTGCTAGGCTGTAAGCTTCTTGAGGCAGAACCCATTTCGGACTTAGGCATTAAAAGCTCCAAACAGCTGATTGCCAAACAGTGTTTCTAATATCAGAGGGTCAAAGCATCCTTTCAGAATCCCATGCAAACGGTGGACTTCCAGGGCAAGAATCTGTGTGATCCGCACATACACGCAAAATTTTGCTCATACTCAAAGCACTTCTGTGGCCCCTTGGAGCCCGTTAACACGTTGGTCCAGTTAAGAAATCCTGATCTAAAAGCAACTTCTGGAACCGAGCTATTTATAAGTTGGAGCATGCTGTATACACAGAATAGGCCCATGCAGAGATGAGGAGGAAAGCTTGTAAAAAAGGACTTCCCCGTACATTGTCAAGTATCTACCCAGAAAAGAAGAGAAAAAAAAAAAAAAACTGTGCTTATAGAGATTAGTAAAAGGCACAGTGAAATTCCTCAAACTTGGAGGACTAAATAGAATGTGGAAGTTGTCGTCCGAGTGTCCACACATAATCAAGTGCCCTTCATTGCCAGGATCCAAAGGAGGGCCTGCCCCACACTCAGCCCTGCCCTTTGCTGCTCTCTGGTACCCTAGCTTTTTGACCTAAGTGCAAAAAGCAAATATTTCCCTTTTTCCATTTCCATTTCCAACACTTTCTTGCCCTTTCTTCCTCTCCCTCCCCTCTCCTCCCCTCTCCTCCCCTCTCCTCCCCTCCCCTTCCTTCCCCTTCTCTTCTCCTCTTCTCCTCTTCTCCTCTTCTTCTCTTCTCTTCTCTTCTCTTCTCTTCTCTTCTCTTCTCTCTCTCTCTCTCTCTCTCTCTCTCTCTCTCTCTCTCTCTCCCCCCCCTCCCCAGGGGAAAATGTCCAAAACACAAAAGCAGACATCTTGACCCTAAACCTGCCCATGCGTTTGCCCATGGGTAGCAAACCTGGTATCTTTTTATTTCTACCTTAACCTTCCCTAAAACCTCCTTCCTCATCTAAGAGCACTGAGCAGCCTTTGTACTCCTCCTTCCTTCCAAGAAAAGAACTAGATCAGAAAGCTCAGTGATATCTTGACCATATGCACAGGAGATTGCTATGGATTGAGAGGCCCTCCCCGGAGCGGTGAGGAAAGCTATTCCAGCACTTCACAAACTCCAGTCAGCACATCAATAACCCCAGATGCCTTGCTACCCACTCTGCATGATGCTTCCTTCCTCGCTCATGGAAATAGAAGTGTCTTCTCTCCACAGGAAAGTTTGATCTTCCACAGTGATTTCTCAAGAAGGCTTTTAAAATATATATCTATTTTCACAGCACAGTCCAAATACAAGCATTTCATCTGAAGTTAGGCAAATAAAGTTTTGAGAGTTTACAGCAAGAAGAAATTAGCGATAAAACTTACCCAGCGCTTCCACACGTGAAGAGAGAAGATACTGCGGAAACCTGAAATCCAGAGCCCGGTTCTGAAATAACTGAATCACGTGCCAGGAGGGATGATTCGACCTTGGCCAAGTACACTGCAGAGGGACCTCAATTTCCACACCTGTCGAGGGGGCTGGACCAGATCAGTGTCAGCACCGAAACTGTCCAGTAGATGGTCATCCCAGAAACAGGTAAAGCAAAGGCTAACAGCTTACACAGGTGGCCAGGAGGAGAGTCGGTGGCCCACTGACCAAAGCTCGACCAGGCAGACACAACCGGTAAACCAGAAAGTAAACTGAGGCAGGTCCAAAATCAAGCAGGGATGATAGTCAAGGTGGTCTCTGGCCAGCATGACGTGGGTACCAATGTCTTGGAACAATGTCTAGCCCATCCTAGCACGTCAGCCCGGAAAGGGATGGTCAGCAAGAAGCTTCAGAGAAAACTAAGCGTCAAAATATACATTCTACTCGCCTTAAAAGAACTGCAGGGCTGCATGTTGAGGCCTTAAAGACGGGGATTCTCAACTTGGGACTGATACTTTGAGTTGGAAAAATCCCCTGTTGTGGGGCTGCCCGGTGCATTGTAGGATGTTTAGCAGCATCCCTGGCCTCTACCCACTACATGCCAGTTGCACTCCCCCACCTCAGTGGTGACAATCAAAAGTGTCTCCCAACATCACCAAATGTCCCTGGAGGCAAAGTGCCCCTGTTGAGAAGCACTGCTTTAAGAACACTCTTCGTGGCCACCGAATCAGCTGAAACAACACCCTAATTTTTTGTGACATCTTCACTATTATGCCTCTGGAACTTGACTGCATGGGCATCTCCCAGTTCTCTTAACCCTGACCTCAATTTGTCTTTCCTCTGACCTCAATTTGCTCTCTGCCTGATGCTTTGGCCTTGGCATTTCAAACCATCCTTTGCCCCCAGCTTCACCTTTATCTAGGATTTAATGCTCTGTGGGCAAGATCTAGATCAACACTTTCTCCTCTGGGCCTCAGACCCTACCCACCTGTCCTTCCCCCAAAGCTCCACAACCAAAATCCATTTGTTTTCCTGAGCAGCAATGTCTCCTGAGACTCCAGCCATGAGACCCCAGAAGCCCAGTGCTCGGAACCCCTTCCCAAGACTGGGAATCCAGCAAAAGTCAGTTGAAGGGATAAAGCTGTTCTGTCTTTATGCCTGAAAATCCTAGAGGGTGACAAAATTATCCTTCCCTTTCCTATACCAACTGCTGGGAAGATGGGGCAATGAGACAGCCCTTCCCCCTCTTCCTGTGCAAGGTCCTAGAGCAGAACCCACAAGGAGAGAGAACCCAAGTACTTCTTTCCTCTGTCAAACACCCAAAGACCCAACCTACTTGGTCCTCTGCTCAGCAGGGCTGTCCAGCTACCAGTAGTCTTGGTATTGGTGGGTTCATGTCGCCAACCATCCCCTCAGAAACCTCTCTGCATCTGCCCTCAAGAGAGTCCTAACCACTCTGCACCCTGTTCTTTTTTTTAGGAATTTCTACCCATGATGCAAGTTTACTTATTCAAAGAGTCTTTCTTATAAGGGACTTTCCCTGATGTTTCAAGTAAACACATTCCACATTGCCAGAATGCAGCCACACTGTGATTTGCTTAACCAGACTCTCGCAGGCATACACACTTCCTTAATCTCCCTTCTTAACGCCCACTCCACTGAATATGTTTTCTCCCACCTTCTCCCAACTGTGCCATTGATTGTGTAATACTGAGAAAGTTACTTAACTTCTATCTGCTTTAGTTTCTGTATCAATTGAAAAGGCACTAATAACTGTTGCTTCTTTTTCAGGTGGATCTGTAGGTGTTAATAAGGCAGCATATTGAAAATGAAAATTCTACCAAGATGCCCAGTAAAATCCCCCCAAAATATTTCCCCTCCCCGGATGGTTAACCCCACAGGGCCTTCAATTCAATAATGCATTAGATTTTATTCCATACGGAAAATACACAGGATGTTTAAAACTGGTAGCAAAACTTTAATAGAATGACAATCTTCTTAGCCACCAGAGGGGTCAACAATGGTAAAGACCGGCATACGAATGAAGAGGTCTCCATGGGGGATGGAAGCTATTCCGGGAGAGAGAAATGACACGTGTCAGGTATGCAATAGCCAAGATTCTAATGTAGGGTAGAATGTGGAAGTAGGTGAAGTCTGAAGTCTTTGGTGGGTCTACGATTCTAATTTGACTTCTCTTTGGCCACCAGTGATGTTCATCAAAATGAACAGATGGGCAGTTCATTTACAGTGGAAGGCTGTTCTTCTAAACGGGTTGTCGTTTTTATAATTATGATATCCACTTCATCAGTGGAAGTGAGTTATTCACTCACTGAATACACTTCTAAGTGTAGGGGGAATTTTTTCCCCCTACACTTAGAAGGCTAAGGAAAAGGCTGGTGTTAATACTTAAATAAAAGGAGTTAGTTGTCTCTATGTTCGATTCCTTCCCAAGAACAAGCACTAGAGACTTTTTTTTCCCCATGACTATTGCTGTCCTTTTGGGGGCCAAGGAACTCACCCTCTGCGTCAGAATTCTTCTGAGGCCACGGGGACATCAATAAAGAGGTAACTACAAGAGCATCTCATGTAGTGCTCAGCGAATCTCAGGGCACTGGAGACCATCAATTGTGTTTCAGATTTTTTAATTTTCAAGATCCTTTTCTTTTCCCAACAAAATCTCTTGCAAATCAAAAGACGTGGCTATTAAAAATATTATCCCTGCTATAAATAGCCTCTTTGTGTCTCTGCAGGAAATCTATTTCTCCTTAGGGTGATAGGAACCCCTACAACAGAGTAAGGAAAGGGTCATGTGCAAGAAAGCACACCGATGAACCTTGCAAGATATCTTGCTCCACGTAATTACATTATATAAGACAATTCTAATGGCAGAGGATTGTCATTCATGGAACAGTTTGGCACTTTGGGGGTGGTACAGACATATCTTTAAATAACTTTGTGAAAAGATTCAGCAAAGAGAAAAAGGAAACTGATGTGATATCCACTCTGCTAGAAAGAGTGGCTTCACTAAACAATGCAGGTCAGGTCAAAAACCCCCAGAAAGGCTGCAAATGGCTCTCTTCCAAGTGTTAGAAATCACTGGTGCATTTTTAAAAGCGTGAAGTACATTTTGAAAATAAAAATGCTATTTCCATGATTAATAAGATGTTTATTCAGTTATATGCAGTCTTTCACCAGACCTTTAAGTACTAGATATTTTTTTCATCTTATTATCAGACTGCAGAGAGAAGAGTGGGAAGCAGATAAAATGCTCTGTGGGATTTAGCATTCTTTTATCTGTCCTTCCGTGGCCTTCAGTTTACTCAAAAGTTTTGTATCTCAATAGTTTAATTACATGTGAAAAGACTCCCAATAACACACTTGTGTTATAGCATATTAGAATTAAATGAAGAGAAAAACTTTTCATTATGGGGTTTTTTTGTTATTCATTTGTACATTCATTTGACAATACTGACTTAAGCTGCTGTGTGTTCTCTTAAGCTCCAAATATTTTATGTCCCAGAGCTCCATCCAAGAAGCTACATAATTAAAAGAAAAGAAAAGCTTGGCTTTTTCTAATACTATATAAAGATAGCAGGATTTCAACAGGTTCTATTTTCATCCATTATGAAGCCATCTTATATAAAAAGCTGCACTTTTCTTTGTGAATGAACCAATTCTTGCCATTCCAATACTCGATCCAAGGGATGCATTAACACAACTCAAAAATAAATAAGAATCATTGGTCAGATAAATCATGATATATGAGATTAACCATTATAATGTAAACAAAACCCAACCTAACTAATGGTTTAAGAACTTATTCTCACTTGATAAAAAGACACACACCCACACACACACACACACACACACACACACACACCAGTTACATTCATGGAAGAGTTTAACCAAAAAGTATAATGTATTTCAAACAACCACTTTTCTTGCCTTAAACTGCAAACCTTATTCTGAGTAAGATTGCAAGAGAACTAAGTTTTAAAGGAAGAACATCAGAGAGTTCCTTTGATACTGGAAATAGTCCATCCCTGTTCTGAAATAGTTTTGCCCTTATGACTCTGCTCCCAAGGTAGGCTTTTCTGGCATAAGTAAATTTAGCTTTATTTCTGGAACAAGTAGTCTTTCTTCATAAGTGTCACACTGAGCTGGGCTGATTTAGCTTTCTGTCTTCTTTATACCAGCCTTAGCAAGTTTCAAAATATATGGCCATTCAAAGCAAGTTGTATTGCAAGCTTTCCTCATTTGTTTTCACTTATCAAAAAGTTAGAAGAACTATGTGACACTACAGTTCTTCAGGCAATACTAAGTCAAGGTCAGAATTCGCTGGTTAACGGGAATGTTTCTAGCAAAAAAAACATGTGCAAATTCCCACACCAGGAACAAGGCCACAACTTGCAGACTGGGAAATTTTCACTAAAACTGAAAACAGGTGAACCCTAAAGCTCTCTGAGCAAGGAACTAAGAGGATAAAGACCATATAGACCCGAAGTTTCCATATTGCTGCATTCCTCAAAAATTTTAAATACGCTACTTTTTTTTTAATTTTTAAATTTTTATTTATTTATGATAGTCACAGAGAGATAGAGAGAGGCAGAGACACAGGCAGAGGGAGAAGCAGGCTCCATGCACAGGGAGCCCGACGTGGGACTCGATCCCGGGTCTCCAGGATCGCGCCCTGGGCCAAAGGCAAGCGCCAAACCACTGCGCCACCCAGGGATCCCTAAATACGCTACTTTTGCAAAGAGATTTCCATTTATGCTGGCAACATTCACCCATAAAGTAAAGAGGTTAATATTAAGGTCACTACAAAGCAAATGCTTTTATTTCATGAGTATTTTAAGTTTTCCTTCCTGACATGATTGTTATATATGACTATGTCTAGGTTTAATGTCTGCCTTTGTATATCTGTGTGCTGCCAAGTTCTTTTTCACAAAGGCTCTGGCTGATGTCGCTCATGACATTCTGTGGTGGTGATTTATTCCCTGACCTTATACTTTGGAAAGGACAGCCTGAAATACTCGAGAAATTGTGGGACTTAGTAGATTATACTATGAGTTATTTCTCTTTCCCAGAGGAAGTATTACCAACCAAAAGCAGAGGCCAAAAGAGGGTCCCTCTTGATTGCCTGTATCCTTACAGAAGAACCATTTGAGCAGGATACTGGTTTGGAATTCAATTTGAAGCTAAGATGGTGGTCGGAATACAGAGATAACATAGCCTGATAGTGTTTTGGCAAGTTTTCATTCATTTTTGAAACCCTGTGATACATCAGACAACACTGAACCTAAAAAGGCATCAGCACATAAAATTAACACCTGGTACTAAATATCACAGTACACCTTGTTTGATTTTTTTTTAATATCATAAAAGCAAAGAAAATTGTAAAAAACGTTTTTCCAAATTACATTCAGACTGAATTTTTAAGAACTTTTCCATGTCTAAAATGTTTTGACATTCTGATGACATATTTATTTATACATAACTTGAGTTGGATTAAACAGAACCCACACTTAGCACTGGCTCATTAATTAAGGCTCATAGGAATCGTATTTATATTTAATTATTTACAGTGTTCCTCTTTGTAATGATTTTTTAGCATCAACATAAAAGTTGGGTCATTTAACTTTTCTGGTGTTGTTTCTCTTTCAACATTTATCTAACAACCAGTTATGAAGCACCTGCTACTAGCCACGTACTGGCTAATACTCCAGGTACTAGAGGCACAGGGCTTTGCAAAGTGGGCACCTTCAAACTCTCTGGCAAACATAATCAGTGCCTGGGGTTAAAACGGTCAAACCATAAATTTAACCCTAAATCAGTGTGACTTTGTGTCACTCACCTCCTATGCCTTCACTTCCCACAAGTCTCTATATTTTCATGCACTGAGGAGGATGATCACAAGGGCAATCAGCAACCACTCCTTTGTAATACGTGTCCCTCAGCACTCCTTACACTGCTCCGGAAGTCCTCATCCACGGAGACCAAAGTGCAGCTCTGACTACTCCCTAACACGCCGAAAATGCCCAAATCTATCTCTGTCCCAGCTCCTCTCCTGGGCCAGGGCCCTACACATCCAGTTGCCTCCTACTCTCTACAGGAAGCTCACCTTGCACAGTGACTTAAAACTGGACTGCCCAATGCATACAGCCTAAGTTCTCCCCAAAAGAGCTCATCTCTGGTGAGTGCAACACCATCCACACAGGGTGGCCAGAAATGTGTCACCCTCCACACCTCAATCTCTCTCTCTCTCTCTCTCTCTCTCTCTCTCACACACACACACACACACACACACACGCACACACACACCTTACTTAGTCACCATGTCATTACTCTTGATGAGAAGGATTTAATTGTAAATACAGGAGCTGTTATTCTGGATTCATCATTTAAGTAGTGAGAATCGGGTCAAAGCTATTGGGGTTAATGTCTTTCTTTAATTCTACAATGCAAGCACATGTAATAACCATCCCCAATGTCCACTCAGAAACATCCAGCTTCAGGGAGGACATGGCTATTTATGACTAAGGTCATACTGTATTCTTCTCCTTTATTCTCCAGGAGGATGCCCTGCTATAGCTTTGTGTCTTCTTGGCCTTCTGTGTGCATTAAACATAGAGATGAGTGGAGCTCCCTTTTCTTTCAGAATATTTGTTTTCCCATTTTTACTAGTAGAATGTAGGGCTTACATGATTGATCTACTGATGGCAGACATGGGTGAGGACCCAGGTAATACTGTTAGAGCCAAGATATTGAGTAAAGCCTGGCTATATTTGGAGAAATCTGTAATGTTATATGCCAAGAGCTGACAAGAAGATGAGACATCCAAAAATGGATTTAGAATACAGATGTCCCCTTCTTGTTTTATGATAAAGACCATTTACCACAAATACAGGTTATTCTAACGATGGGAAGACGATGTAAAACACACTGAGTGAGAGAAGCTGTATACAAAGCAAAGAAACCTGGATGATACTTTTAATATTAAAATAGGAAATGTGGGATCCCTGGGTGGCGCAGCGGTTTGGCGCCTGCCTTTGGCCCGGGGCGCGATCCTGGAGACCCAGGATCGAATCCCACATCGGGCTCCCGGTGCATGGAGCCTGCTTCTCCCTCTGCCTGTGTCTCTGCCTCTCTCTCTCTCTGTGACTGTCATGAATAGATAAAAAAAAAAAAAATTAAAAAAAAAATAAAATAAAATAAAATAGGAAATGTGGTTAAGCCTTCATCAAACTATAATCCATTTGAGCTAGGCTAGAGATAAAAGCTTTCTCCATGACACAGCTGACATCACAGTTGAATAAAAATATGAACCAGACAAAGTTCTGTCTCCTCTTCCTCCTCATCCTTGACCCAGGATTCCAGGGGACTACATGGAAAGAACCTAATGGCATTAGCAAATTTTATTTCTCAAATCTATATCAAACCTTCCCTGCTCACCCACACCCCTTCTACTAGCTTGTGCTCTCCTCTAAATTCTGGTCGTCTGTCACCTGTGATTCGTTGATGGTCTCGTAACTGGTCCCCCTGCCTCTGATCTCTCTTCTTTTCAATCAACTCTACACATTTTGCATTTGTCTTCACAGTGATAAACATACCTAACATGTATGTATGCTTACTTCTCTACTATCTCTACCTCTAATGTTTGGTCTTAAATTCCATGAGGGCCTATCTGCAACTCAGCAGCATTGTAAAGCTTGAGATGATGTGTACTGAATGAATAAATGAATGTCAGTATCAACATGGCCTTTTTGGGATTCAAACCCGGTCCTTGGGCAAGGTTCTTGGGCAAACTTCTATGGTTCAGTTTCATTACCTATAAAACAGGATTACAATACTATTCACCCCAAAAGTTATGAGGATTCACACACACACACACACACACACACACACACACAAATCTAATACATGTAAACCAGTTAAAAGATAGTCCACTACACTGGAAGAACTCAATAAAGCATAGCTATTGTTATTTATTATAATCATAATTATGATGTTGCTGTTATCTTTAATATCATTATTCAACTCCCATTAAAATAGGTCACTCTTGCTTCAAGTTCGAAATCCTTGGCCAAGTATATCAAATCCAACATGATCAGTGCTACGAACTGAGTTCTATCCCCACAAGAGGCAAATGTTGAGGCCCTTATCCCCAATGTGACTGTATCTGGAGACAGGCCTTTTAGAAGGTAGTTAAGGTTAAATGAGGTCATAAAAATGAGGTCCTAGTCTCATAGAATTTGGGTATTATAAGAGTAAGAAACACGCACCTCTGTTCCCCCTCGTGTCTCTCTCTCTCTCTCTCTCTCTGTCTCTCTCTCTCTCTCTCTCCCTCTCCATGGGCACACATAGAGGAAAGGCCACACAAGAATATATCCACCAGCCTGAGCTAACACAATTAAGGTCATGATTGATTCAGTACACCCCACCCTCCTGCTTTATGGAACAACCTACTTTCTCTTACCTCCATGCCTCGGTGAGAACATTCTTCTCCTTCTTCACTAGCTATATCTAATTCATACTCATTCTTCAAGAATACCTTACATCTTCAGGCATTCCCCATTCCAGCAAGACTACCTGAGCTCCCTCTGCTCTCCTGAGGGCTCCTCCTCTGTGTTGCAGGTGTGGCCTGTGTTACAGTTCATCAGAGCACTGATGATCACCAGCACCACCAGACATACTGTAGATGCTCCTCAAATATAGATTTAATAAATATGTCACTCAGATGTCATCTAGCATATTCTTGATCTTCTGCTGATAGGCTGACATCACAGCAGTGCAAAAAAAAAATCTCAAATAGAATATCGGTTGCATGTATTATTGAGGCCATCTAGTCATTTTCTCAAGTTGCTTGGCTACTGTTTCTTTTTCATGTCTCCCTCTTTTTCTCTTGTCCGTTCCCACAACCAGTAGCTGCACCATCACCACCACAAAATGTCTGTTCTTGCTAACTCAAAGCATTTTAGCAATGTCTTTTTTTCATGACTTCCAATCCATGCCTTTAAGATATCACATTCCATTCACATGGAATTTCCCCCAAAACAGTTACCTCACTATTATGAATTCTTTTTTTTATTTTTTATTTATTATTTATGATAGGCACACAGTGAGAGAGAGAGAGAGGCAGAGACACAGGCAGAGGGAGAAGCAGGCTCCATGCACCGGGAGCCCGACGTGGGATTTGATCCCGGGTCTCCAGGATCGCCCCCTGGGCCAAAGGCAGGCGCTGAACCACTGCGCCACCCAGGGATCCCACTATTATGAATTCTTATACCTTCTACCTATAAGACCTCACTGCAAATGAATGATGGAGGCCTGCAGCTAAATGCAACTTAGCAGCACCAGCTAAAGTGATTCTGTCTCCAGTGAAGGCAAAGCGCAGGGAATTGATTCCTAGTGGATTTCAAGAACACAGGACAGGAACTTTCAGAACTCTGGCAACTCTTGTAATAGTACAAGAAAGTGTAACAAACTGGAGAAGAAAGACAGCATGCAGAACAAGAGGGGTGCAAAAGGATCCAACTCTACTGCTAGGACAGCTACAAAGGTACAATCAGACAAAACATCTTCCTCTTTCTCAACCAACTCCTCCACCTGAGCCAAAACATGAAATACATTAGGAAATGTTATCAACACAACTGCAAATTTTTTTTTCATAGTTATAGCTCAAGTATATTTCTAAATCAGATGACTAGAGAAAAACTAAAAGTAATTTTCAGGGGCCAGAAAGATATATTTAAAATGTTTGCATTACAAACTCTATCCTCACATGTGGTTTATGTATACAATGGAATATTCCTCAGCCATTAGAAATGACAAATACCCACCATTTGCTTCGACGTGGATGGAACTGGAGGGTATTATGCTGAGTGAAGTAAGTCAATCGGAGAAGGACAAACATTATATGGTCTCATTCATTTGGGGAATATAAAAAATAGTGAAAGGGAATAAAGGGGAAAAGAGAGAAAATGAGTGGGAAAAATCAGAGAGGGAGACAGAACATGAGAGACTCCTAACTCTGGGAAACGAACTAGGGGTGGTGGAAGGGGAGGTGGGCGGGGAGTGGGGGTGACTGGGTGACGGGCACTGAGGGGGGCACTTGATGGGATGAGCACTGGGTGTTATTCTATCTATATGTTGGGAAATTGAACACCAATAAAAAATAAATTTATATATATAAAAATAACCTCTATCTTCACAATTAAATAAAAAACAACACTAATGTCCATCTTTTCCTTCCAGTTCTGTCTTCTGTGAGATCCTTTTAAACACCTTTTGGTTTCTTCATTCTCTTCATGATCTCATTTACAATATAAGAATAACAGAGACTTAGTGTTGTTACAAGAATCGTGAGATGTTTTCCAACAGTTAATATTATATGCAATGGTAACCCAGGGCAGCATCTATTGTTCTAATTGGAACCAAGTTTTCAAATATGGATACACATATCATTGAGCAACCCATCTTATTTTCCCCATCCTTGGTTTTCATAATAAAACGAGTATATTTTTTTCTTCAAATTTTAAAATAAATAGTTTTTTTTCTCCCCTCTGGGTAATCTTTTTAAACATGTGAGTCAATACATTCTTACAGAAGGAATAACAGCTATGACTTAGGGCCATGGAAGAAGCTTCCCATAATAAATTACAATGATTAGTGCTACTAGACAAAGTGCTTCAGCTCCTGTAGCAAATTCTTCCCAGCTCCTTTCATTAATCAGACTGCTTACCTGGTTTTATCATCAGTGCCAGGCTTTTCAACTTGGTGCCTGAACCAATTAATACATAATTTAAATCAGAAGCATGTTTAAAATTCTATCAGGGTACTCTGTAGTGACTGGAGTACATCATCCTGCATTAATTCTATAAGTTTGTTTGTAAAAGTAATTAATTATTGCTGACAATAATAAGTTTCTGAAGAAAAAGCTATCTTTTTCCTATTGAATATCCCTTTCTGCATGCAACTGATAATATTATCTGCAAAGTTTAATGACAGGTATCTGTAGGATGAAAAATATCACACTAAATCCACATACTTGGAAGATTTTTCTTGAGGTTTTCAATCTATCACACCAACCTCTCAATATTGGTGGTAACAGAGGACAAAACTTGCAAAGATTTCAAAACTTACTAAATAGTAAGTTGAAGTAGGTGGAACTATTAGTGCCTCCCTATTCAGTGATTTCATGAATGGAGAGGTGAATGACAATGACAAAGACCCCCTCCCGTCATTTTTTCCCATGACTGCAGGTAGTGTGCAGAGGATTATGCACACAGACTTCAATGACAAGTTACTTGCCAGGAATGAAAGTAAAAGCAAAGGGCTTTGTTTAAAATGTATCGGCATTGTCAAGTGCTGATAATAGAATCTCTGATCATCCTTTTTCTAGTTCTCATTGTAACCAAATTGCCTCTAATAGCTATTTGGAACCTTACAACCATATTAATATGGGTATTAGACTGGGTATTAGACTTCAGTGTATATGAGATTTTCTCTTCAAATAAAATTTTCATTTGATTCCTCCTGCTCAAAAATTAAAAAAAAAATTAGGTATTATTTGTTGTTGCTCAAGACCTATACACACCCAACCTCCAATATACACATACATACACACAAACACATACCCCCCCCCCCACCCACACACACACACAATTCTTCTTTGTCAAGAACCATGATTTTTTTTTTTTCACTTTCTGGTAGTCATGTGCCTTAGGAGAGCCTAGACCCATTTCCAGCTGTGGGGGGTGATGGGAGGGATAATCTTTAATTAATAGAAAGCAGTCATGAATTCCTTTCTCCCTGCTAGTGACCGACTTTCAATGGTCAGTTTTAAATCTGTTAAAAGTCTTGCAAAAGTGACATGAAGGGGATATGATGGGGGATTTCTGGGAATTATTTTCTTAAAAAAAAAGATGTTTTAGATAAAGCAATTCTTTCTGCCTTTGAAGTTTATAGAGACATTAGGAGCTGCTGCCGCCATCTTTAAGCAATAAGGGTCATCTGAGAACAAGTGCCAACATACTGAGGAAGACAGAGCAGAAAGATGGAAAAACCTGGATTATTGATATTATTGAGCTATTTAGCTGTCCAACATTAGAACCCCTTCACCTCAAGGTTTCCCCATATGGAAAATAATAAATGTCTTTATTCTTTACACCATTTTGCTATAACAAATATGTTCTCTGCAGTTGAATGCATCTCATCTGATACAAAGCCAATGTTCTTTGCTCAGTATCTCCCAAAAATACTGTATTTCCAGATGAAAAGAACCCATACAAATGTAAAATAAATAAATAAGTCAAAGTACAAATGGAATTGAACAACTGGAATAATCCCACATCCTTACTTTTTCACTAAATTTGATAGTTTTAATTATCCATGAAATTTTATGTTAAGACATTAGAATCTTTCCTTTGTTTACATTGTAACTATCAGAATTCATTCACAGTACAATCTGGAAATTAAGACCTCATGCTCTAGATTTAGGTACACAAAGATTTGGTCTTAGGATCCGTCCCTCCCTAGCAACATAACCTCCCTAATCTTTCCTTCATCATGATAAGCTAATTCATGTACCTGCCTCTGTACTTAGCATATGTTGGCTACAAAGAAAAGTAATAAGCATGCAAAAACCAATATTACAAAGAAATAAGAATTTAGGTCCTTGGCATATTAAAAATAGCAACCTACAAAGCACAGCTATATAATCTTATGCTGCTAATGCTATTCTGAAGTTAAAAAAAAAAAAGTCAAAGCAACTCCAGAAGAACTTGTGAAAGAAATCGAAATCTTAGTTTTCCTTTCAAAAGAACAAGATCAGACTTAGTTAAATAAAGATTATTCAGATAACAGTATGCTAGCTTTATTTGCAGGTAATATGATCCATCACAAAAAAAATGAGTATATCTAAAATCTTTATAACACAATTTAGTACATGGAAAGAAAGGCAAACTCTGAAGATCTATTTAAATATATGCATCATCAAGGAGTTAAGATGGTAGAGAAGTAGTTGGACCCTGCTTTTCTTATCCCTTGAACACAGCTGTACTGAGGTCAGAGTACTTGGAATACTCAGAAAATCGATCTGAAGATTGGATGAAGGATTTCCATGGCTGGAGGGAGACAGTGTGGCAGATGCAAACAGAGCAGTTTCCTTTAAGATGTGCAGGTTTGAATCCCAGCCACAGGCCAAAGATAAAATGCAGGAGGTTGGGAGTTTTGAATCCCAGCTGTGCAAAAGATAAAAATGCAGGAGAACTGGGAGTCAAGCATGCTAAGGGCCCTCATTTTTCTGTGAGGGTTTCCTGAACAAGGCAGGGGGGGTGTGAAATCTCCTGTCCCCAGAAAAGAGAGTAGGATGGTGCCATTTTACCTACCCCCCAAAACTCCACCACCTCATCACCAACACAATCAGACATCAAAAAACAACATAGCAGGCCCCAGTGGAGGTGGGAGCCACTTACATCAAACCTTATGCCTCTATGCCTGGCAAGTGTTTTGTTTTTTGTTTTCTGTTTTGACTGGGGCATGACAAACTCTGAGCCAGAGCAGCAGACCTCTCCTCTAAAAATGCAAAACAGGCAGCATGCTACAAGCACCAAGTTTCCTGATCACACAGTGCTTTAAAGTGTTCCCTTCAGTTCTAGTGGAAATAGGATCCAGCTGTATTTTTTCCTAGTCTTTATTTTTTCTTATTCTTTTGGAGTCAGGCTTATATTTTTTTGCTTGTTTGTTTTCCATTTCCTCTTCTCTTTTTTTTGGATCAAGCTTCTATTTTTTTCTTTTCTTTTTCTGTATTTTTTTCCTTTCTTTTTCATTGGAATCAGGCTTATAGTTGTTTTTTTTTTTTTATTGTCCATTTGGGTTTTGTAATACTCTTTCTCTCTCTCTCTCTCTCTCTCTCTCTCTCTCTCTCACACACACACACACACACATACACACACACACAACACCTCTCACTCTCTCACTTCCTCTCTTTCTCTTTTTCTTTCCAGGCTGTTTTCCACCAACAAATCAAAACACACCTAGATAAAGGCCCAAACACTCCCCACTGCAAGCAAGGAGGAACTCTGCAAAAGACTGACCAGTGGGAAAGAGCAGCCAAAACACAACAGTAGAGTACACACAGTATACACCAGAAACATTTCCTACAGTGCCAGGCCCTGGACAGTGTATGACCTCTTCTAAATATAACATTACTCTGAGGTGTAGGAAACATCACAAGCTTTCATAACATGCAAAAGATAGAAATTTAGCCAAAATGACAAGATGGAGTAATTTTCCCCTAAAGAAAGGTCAGGAAGATACCACAGCCAGGGACTGGCTCAAAACAAATATAAGCAATATATCTAATCAATTTAGAACAACAGTCATAAGAATACTAGCTGGACTGGAAAAAAGCATAGAAGACACCAAAGAAACCCTGTTACAGAGATAAAAGACTAAAAACAAGTCAGGCTGAAATAAAAAATGCTGTAACTGAGCTGTGAAACAGACTGGATATGATCACAAGGATTGAAGAAGCAGAGGAGAGCATAGGTGATATAGGAGATAAAATTATGGAAAATAATGAAAAGAAGAGGGAAATAAAACTATTAGATCACAAAAGCAGCCTTAGGGAACTCAGAGATTCCATAAAACCCAATATTATCCATAACAAAGGAGTTCTCAAAAGAGGAATAGAGGGAGAGAGGGGCAGAAGATTTATTTGAACAAATTACAGCTAAGAACTTCCCTAATCAGTGGAAGAAAACAGGCCTTCAACCCCAAGAGGTACAGAGAGCTCCCTTCAAAATAAAAAAAAAAAAAAGGTCAACAACCACAACATATCATCTTGAAACTTGCAAAACACAAAGATAAAAAGAGAATTCTGAAAGCAGCTAGGGAAAAAAGGTCCTTAACCTATAAGGGTAGACACATAAGGCCGGCAGCAGACCTATCCACAGAGACCTGACAGGCCAGAAAGAAGTGGCATGATATATTCAACAAACTAAATGGGAAAAATATGCAGCTAAGAATACTTTATCCAGAAAGGCTGTCATTCAGTATAGAAGAAAAGTTAAAGAGTTTCCAAGACAAACAAAACCAAAGGAGTTCATGAGCACTAAACCAGCCCTACAAGATATATTAAAGGGGACCCTTCAAGAGGGAAATAGAGACTAAAGTAGCAAAGCCTAGAAAGAAACAGAGATAATTTATAGAATAGTGACTTTACAGGTAACAGCATGGCACTAAATTCATGTATTTCAATAATTACTCTGAATATAAATGGACTCAATGCTCCAAGCAAAAGACACAGGGTATCAGAATTAAAAAAAAAAAAACAAGACTCATCAATATGCTGCTTATAAGAGACTCATTTTAGACCCTAAGACACCTCGAGATTGAAAGTGAGGGAGTGGAGAATCACTTATCATGTTCATGGATAGCAAAAGAAAGCTGGAGTAGGTAGCCATCCTTATATCAGATAAATTAGATTTTAAACCAAAGACTGTAATAGGAGATGAAGAAGGACACTATATCATAATAAAGGAGCCTATCCGACAAGAAGATCTAACAATTATAAATATTTATGCCCCTAACTTGAGAGCAGTCAAATATACAAATTAATAACAAACTTAAAGAAACTTAGTGATAATAAAATAATAATAGTAGGGAATTTTAGCACCCCACCCACAGCAATGGACAAATCTTCCAAACAGAAGATCAACAAGGAAACAATGGCTTTCAATGACTCATTGGACCAGATGGACTTAACAGATATCTTCAGAGTATTTCATCCTAAAGGACCAGAATACACATCCTTTTCAAGCGCAAATGGAACATTCTCTAGGACAGATCACATATTGGATCACAAATCAGGTACAACTGATACAAAAAGATTGAGATCATACCATGCATACTTTCAGACCACAATACTATGAAACTTGAAGTCAACTACAAGGAAAAATTAGGAAAACCACAAATACATGGAAATTAAAGAACATTTTACTAAGGAATGAATGGGTTGGGGCACCTGGGTGGCTCAGTCAGTTAAGCAAGAAGTCTCAAATACACAATCTAACCTTATACTTAAAAGAGCAGGAAAAAGAACAGCAAGTAAAGCCTAAATTCAGTAGGAGAAGGGAAATAACAAAGAGCAAAACAGAAATCAATGAAATGGAAACCAAGAGAACAGGAGAACAGATCAACAAAACTAGGAGCTAGTTCCTTGAAAGAATTAACAAGATTGATAAACCCCTAGCCAGCTTTATCAAAAAGAAAAGAGAAAGGACCTAAGTAAACAAAACCATGAATGAAAGGGGAGATCACAACCAACACAGCAGAAATACAAAAAATTATAGGAGAATATTATGAACAATTGTATGATAGCAAATTAGGCAATCTGGAAGAAATGGATGCATTCCAGAAACATATAAACTATCAAAACTGAAACAGAAAGAAATAGAAAATCTGAACAGACCCATAACCAGCAAAGAAATTAAATCAGCAATCAAAAATCTACCAAAAAATAAGAGTTCAGGGCCAGATGGCTTCCCAAGGGAATACTACCAAACATTTAAAGAATATTTAATACCTATTCTTCTTAAACTATTCCAAAATATAGAAGTGGAAGGAAAATTTCCAAACTCATTCTATGAGGCCAGGATTACCTTGACCTCAAAACAGACAAGACGATTCAAAAGGATAATTATAGACTAATATTCCTGATGAACATGGATGCAAAAATTCTCACCAAGATACTAGCTAATAGGATACAACAGTACATTAAAAGGATTATTTGCCATGACCAAGTGGGATTAATTCCTGGGCTGCAAGGGTGGTTCAACATCCACAAATCAATCAACATGATACACCACATTAATAAAGGGAAGGTTAAGAACCATAAGATCCACTCAATAAATTAAGAAAAAGCATTTGACAAAATACAGCACCCTTTCTTGATAAAAACCCTCTACAAAGTACAAATGGAGGGAACATACCTCAACACCATAAAGGCCATATATGCAGACCCACAGCTAATATCATCCACAACGAGGAAAAACTTAGAGCTTTCCCCTAAAGGTCAGGAACACAAGAATGTCTACTCTCGCCACTTTGTTCAACATAGTACTGGAAGTTCTAGCCTCGGCGATCAAACAACAACAACAACAACAAAAAATAAAAGTAATCAAGATGGGCAAGGAAGAAGTCAAACTTTTGCTTTTCACAGACAACATGATATTCTATGTAGAAAACCCAAATGATTCCACCAAAAAATCATGAGAACTGATATAATTCAGGAAAGTCGCAGGATTTAAAATCAACACACAGAAGTCTGCTGCATTTCTGTACACCAATAATGAAGCAATCAAAAGAAAAACCAAAGAATCAATCCCATTTATAAGGGCACCAAAAACCATAAGATACCTAAAAATAAACCTACCAAAGAGGTAAAATATCTATTCTCTGAAAACCATATAATGTTTATGAAAGAAACTGAAGAAGACACAAAGAAATGGAAAAACATTCCATGCACCTGAATTGGAAAAACAAATATTGCTAAAATGTCTATGCTACCCAAAGCAATCTATACATTCAATGCAATCCCTATCAAAATAACACTAGCATTTTTCACAGAGCTGGAAGAAACAATTCTGAAACTTATATGGAGCCAAAAAAGACCTCAAATAGCCAAAGTAATGTTGAAAAAGAAAACCAAAGCTGGGAGCATCACAATTCCAGACTTCAAGCTTTATTAAAAAGCTATAATCATCAAGATGGTATGGTACCGGCACAAAAACAGACACATACATCAATGGAACAGAATAGACAACCCATAAATGGACCCTCAACAATATGGCCAACTAATCTTCAACAAAGCAGGAAAGACTATCCAATGAAAAAAGACAGTCTCTTCAACAAATGGTGTTGGGAAAACTGGAAAGCAAGATGCAGAAGAATGAAACTGGGACACTTGCTTATTACACTATACACAAAAATAAAATCAAAATGGTTGAAAGACCTAAAATATGAGACAGGAAACCATCAAAATCCTAGAGAAGAACACAGGCAGCAATCTCTTTGACCTCAGCTACAGCACCTTCCTACCAGACACATCTCCAGAGGCCAGGAAAACAAAAGCAAAAATGAACTATTGGGGCCTCATCAAGATAAAAAAAACTTCTGAACAGCAAACGAAACAATCAACAAGACTAAAAGTCAACCTATGGAATGGGAAAAGATCATGCAAATGACATATCAACGAAAGGGCTAGTATCCAATATCTATAAAGAAGTTACCAAACTTAACACACACACACACAAACAAAAAAAATCCAGTCAAGAAGTGGGCAGAAGACATGAACAGACATTTCTCCAAAGAAGACATATGAATGGCTAACAAACACGTGAAAAAATGCTCTGCATCACTGACCATCAAGGAAATACACTGACCGTCAAGGAAATACAAATCAAATGACAATGAGATACCACCTCACACCTGTCAGAATAGCTAAAATTAACAAGTCAAGAAACAACAGATGTTGGTGAGGATGCAGAATAAGGAGAATCCTCTTATACTGTTGGTGGAAATGCAAACTGGTACCACCACTCTGGAAAACAGGATGGAGGTTCCTCAAAAAGTCAAAACTAGAGCTACCCTATGGCCCAATAATTGCACTACTAGGTATTTATCCAAAGGAAGAAAAAATAGTGATTCAAAGGGGCATATGCTGCACCCCAATGTTTATAGCAGCAATGTCCACAATAGCTAAAATATGGAAAGAGCCCAGATGTCCATCAACAGATGAATAGATAAAGATGTAGTAGGTATATACAAAGGATCATTTCTCATCCATCCAAAAGAAATCTTGCCATTTGCAATGATGTGGATGGAACTAGAGTGTATTATGTTAAGCAAAATAAGTCAGAGAAAAACAATTACCACACAATTTCACTCATATGTGGAATTTAAGAAACAAAACAGATGAACATATGGGAAGAAAAGGAAAAATAAGATAAAAACAGAGAAGGAGACAAACTGTAACAGACTCTTAACTATAGGAAATAAGAGTTGCTCGAGGGGAGGTGGAGGAAGAAGGGATGGGGCAATTGGGTGATGGGCATTATGGAAGCAGTTGACGTAATGAGCACCGTGTGTTATATGCAAGTGATCAATCACTAAATTCTACCTCTAAAACTAATAATACACTATCTGTGAACTTGAATTTAAAATCTAAAAACTTTAAATATATATAAATATATATGTGTATATATATGTGTGTGTATATATATATATAAAGAGTGAGTATTAGTAATACTAATAGAGGAGCCTTCTTTTGAACTCTGGTGATAGGCTGCATATTAGAAACAAAGATGAAAATTATGGTAATGTAAAAATCAAGGTTCGTAAAAAAAGAAATACACTTCTAATAATCAACGCAGTGTGCTCACCAAAATCTATTAAATATATCAGGAAACACAGAGTCTTTTCAATTGTTAAAAACTCTGTACAATGATTATAGATTGTTGATAGTATATATGTATGTGTCAGCTAATAACTAAGCAGAGAAAAGCAATTAACAAGCTTTAAAATTGGAATTTAGAAAAAAAATTGGAATTTAGTTTAGACTTAACATTGTTAAGACTAATTACTTACTTATTTTTTTTAAATGATTTGCTCCAGCAATACCTTGAGTCATTCAACAAATATTTATTGAACACCTATCAGGTGTCACGCCATGGGTAGGCATCCAAGCACTATGGATGGATGAAACATGAGCCTACCTCAAGTACATCACAGTCCACCTAAGAGGATATCTGATACGTGCTATAACATGGACATGGTCACAGTGCCATAGAAAATATTTATGGCAATGAAATTTGAAGATTTAAGATTATTTCAACTTCACCAATGATACCTACAATCAAGACCAAAATAATTGCTCTAATGATTATATCAACAAACAGAAACAAACATCAGTGGATGCACTAAGCAGATAGTTCCTGAAGCATCAGCTAGCATCTGAGGTCTGTGTTATAGGCCTCTTTCACCAAACCGCTGACACCAGTTCCACACATCTATTTTACTTCTCCCAGTGCCTGGTTTGTGCCTCTCTTGCAAGAGGTACTCAATATCTCTTGAACGAATTCAGTTCAACATCCTAAAAAGCTCTTCTGTTTCTTTACCTAAGCAATAAACAATGGCTCTGCCTTCTTGGTACCCCGCTAATTAACAACCATGTTATGTAAATTCATTGACTCTGAATTTCCTGATTTTTAAAACAAGATGACACCACCAACCAACCACCTAGGGTGGTTGTAAAGATAAAACAAGATGGCATATATGAATTTTTCTGACAAATAGTAGACACTCAATAAATGTGACTGCCTTTTTCCTTACTGCACTGCTATCCCCTCCCTTGCTCTACAGAAGTAGACATGACAAAGTTTTCTTCGATTAATATATACAAAAGATAATTAACAATAACTAAGTCCTTTTGAGCCAGCATTGGTTATTTTTAGTATTTTCACTTCAAACATATTAAATGTGGGTAGAATTATTTTACATCTTAGGTTTACTTTATTAAATTATGGATTACAAATTACTTTAGAAATAAGGCAAAAATTATGTTGTTGAAGGAAATTACTGTACATGCAAATAGGACTAAAATTCTGCTAAGAAAATAAATATATTTTATTGGGCTTAAGCTGATTGTCCCATGGTCATGAATCTAAGGATGAATATTAATTAGAGAAACTCTTTTAAGGAACTGACAGTCTGAATTCTGAGTTTGAAACCATTATTTTCCAACCACAGAAAACAGATCAGGCCAAGCTTCTACAAGAAATCAGAATGCACCCACACCTGGCAAATTGTACCCTTTGGGGTCCGTTTCAGTTAGCAGTGTTTGGACTCCGTCAATGTTGGCATGTAATAGCTACTTGGTGAAACTAACTTCAAACCTCTCCAGGGAGAGGCAGGCTTGATCATATCTCTGATTCATGGAAGAGGAATAAAACATACACACGCTGGATCAGTGTTCTTGGCCACTACTGTGCTTAGAGGTCTACAAACATTTTCTCACATGATTCTCACACAAATTTATAAAGTAAACACTATTACCCCACTTACAAGACTTTGAGGCAAAGTACCTCTCCTGAGGCTACCAACTTGGGTCTGTCTGATGGCAAAGGCTGTATTTCTAATAAACTCTCATTTTCCTCCTTGTTTACCTTAAAGGGTTTTCTAGGAAACTACAACTGTATTTCCTTATTACTCACATGCCTGGAGAAATGGAACTTGCACCTGAATGTAAATTGGCTAAATCACTACACACAGAGCGGAAGTCCGTTGACACTTTTTGTGGCAAGACTTTGTAGACCGAGGAAACAGTGCGGTGATTTATGTTATGGCAAGTTCCTACCACACTGAGTAGCTGCTCTAGAATTTAAGCTATGAGTCTTCCTTCTTCTCTGTCTTGTCATGGCACGTCTGTTCCATAACAACTGCTTCCTTGTATGTCTTCGCAGCTAGCCTATGGACTCCTCATGGACAGAGATTTGGGTTCACTGTGTTTCACTAGTTTCACCATTCAGTTGGGCCTGGCACATGGGGTGAAACCTACTTACCATCCTCATGCCTGAACATTTCCCAAGGGCATCTTCTGGGCATCCTCAGGGCCTTGTCCAAAAAGCAGATGGTGAGTAAGGCACAGGGATTAACAGATACCAGCATCCCAGAGAGTCCCACAGTAATGCTCTCAGGGGTCCTTGGCAGGTTGCCCCAAGGAAAGGGTTAAAAATTAAAAATGATCCCTCTGGATGCCACTGAAAGTCACATGGCAGCTGCGCTCAAGAAAATACCTAACCAGGTGCTTTGAGGTCCTATATTCAATTTTTCTGAAGTCTTAGGGAGGAAAGCAGCAAATCAGCTAGGGAGGGATTTTTTTTTTTTTAACCAAAGCTGATTAACATTCTTTCAACCCACCAATCAATTGCCTGATCCTTATACATTAGCCTTCTGTGAGTGTAAGCATGCGAGTGAGTGTGTGTGGGGAGGCAGTATGTGCCCACATTGTCTCAACAGTTGTATTTCCCTAGCATACTGATGAACATGCTCATCCACCTTACTGTTGCTCCCCTCAAAGATCCTGGGACCACTCAGTTCATCTCAGGTTAACAAACATCATATGTTTGTTTTCCTTTGGCCAAGAACCCTCCTGGGAACTGAGAAATCCAAGAAAATAATATGTGCTACCTGCTGTATAGGATGTTTCCACCTAGAGGATGAGCAGCTCATTTTAATAATGGTGTGCGAACTGGTGCGAGACAAACCCACACAGAGCCTGGGAGAAAGCGGCCTATAGGACATGAGGTCCAAGCAGAGTTCTGAAGAACAGGTGAGAGTGAGTTATTCAAAGAAGAGGGACAGAGAATTCCAGAAAGAGGGAACAGCCAAGCACAGTCATTAAAGATCAAAAATGGTGCAAACAAGAGTTTCATATCAACAAGATGCAAGCCAGGCAATGGTGAGACATGAGCCTGGAGAAGTAGGCGGGAGCAGGGAGAGATGGGCTTTGTCAGCCTGAGGAGATGAGCATCTATTTCATCTCGGAGATGAAGGCCAGCCATTGGAACACATTTAAACAAGAGAGGGCAAGGTCATGTTTGCATTTTCAATAGACCACTCAGGCAGCCAGGAGACCATTAGGAGGCTATTATAGCAATCCCAGAGACAGATAATAAGCAGAAATTGAGGTTGGACAAACAATAGAATCAAGAAATATTTAGGAGGACCTCAGAGGATCTAGCAACTGATTGGAGGAGCAAGATGAAGGTATCCAAAAATGCTACATTTGTGTCTTTGAGTAAACAGACCACTTGAGAGAGGGGTGATAGTTTGGAGAGTAGAGTAGGCTTGGCTGAGAGCAGGGGAGCCCATGAACATATTAATTTATGGGATATGCCAGCAAAAACATCCAGTCAGCAGATTTCTATATATGGCTGCAGCTCAGGACAGGAGAAATAATTTTAAAATAACTGGCACAGGGGATCCATGGGCGGCTCAGCAGTTTAGCAGCTGCCTTCGACCCAGGGCATGATCCTGGAGTCCCGGGATTGAGTCCCACATTGGGCTCCCTGCATGGAGCCTGCTTCTCCCTCTGCCTGTGTCTCTTCCTCTCTTTCTCTCTGTGTCTCTCATGAATAAATAAATAAATTCTTTAAAAATAAATAAATTATAAAATAAAATAATAAAATAAAATAAAAATAAAATAAAATAAAATAAAATAAAATAAATAAAATAAAATAATAAAATATAACCGGCACATAGACCAGAGGTTGCAAACTGGCAGACATGGGCCAAGTCCGGCCTCAAGACATGTTTTGTTTGTCCTCTTGAGCACTGTCATGAGATGTTCAAAACTTTTTATTCTATTTTTATAGTTCCATTATGTAAAGTATATGTAAATTATCACAAATCCAAATTTAGGACACCTCTTGAAAAATTGGGACATTTGGCCACACTAAGCCCACATTCCCTTGTGGCACCAATTACAGACCTGAGTAGCCCCCTTCCACCTCAGCTGGGTCCTGACTGCTGTCTGCCCTCATCTAAGATCAGGATCCCCGGTTACTTATGTGCTTGTACTATTGTTTAACTTAGAGCTGAACTAAGAGAAAAGTAAAATATTCATTGCATTGCCATTACTATAAAACATTAGAATATATTCACATTATATTCATGGCTTCTGGAGTATATGTATTTGCAATTCCTGTTTTAGACTTTTTCTTAAGAAAATAGATTTTCAGGGACACCTGGATGGCTCAGTCAGTTAAGCATCCAACTCTTGGTTCCAGCTTGGGTCATGATCTCAGGGTGGTGAGATCGAGCCCTGCATCTGCTTGGCTCTTGGCACAAAGTCTGCTTGGGATTCTCTTTCTCTCTCTCTCCCTCTACCCCTCCATCTGCTCTCTCTCTCTCTCTCTCTAAAATAAATGAATGAATCTTAAAAAAAAGCAGATGTTTAGAAATGTATTCCATTTTTTAAATGAACTAACACTTCCTGTCTGTTACCTCTGAATGTCAATATCTATAAATTACTAGATGCTGTTCTCACAGTTAGTGAATGCTTAGGGATGGACAGGCAAAAGAAATTTCTTGGAAGTACACATAGGTGGAATTTAATAAAACCAATCACAAACATATATATTCATATGTATTTACTACCTGCTTCAAACTACCTGGGGGCTAATATAAATATACAGATCAGATATTTTGGTCAAATAATACACATTCAAATAATAAAACTTCATCCTATTGAATATTATAATAGATGAAGAAAAAGACAACATGAGCTAGTGATCGATAACAATTACAAAATATTTAGATTTTGGAATATCTGATGTATCCAGTGCTTCCTTTCTGTTTCACTTTGGAAAAATGGAAGCATGAATGTAACTTGCTGGGATTAATTTTATATTTAGCTGAGGGAATAATCTTATAGCTTGAGCCCAACCAACTGTGCACTACTAGAACTTCATTACTAATTGAGGCAAAAAAAAAAATCTGGATACAGTAAAATCTATGTTGTTTAAAACTGTTTTTCATTCAAACAGACTGACTGGGTGACGGGCACTGAGGGGGGCACTTGACAGGATGAGCACTGGGTGTTATGCTATATGCTGGCAAATCGAACTCCAATAAAAAAAATATACAAAAAAAAACCAGACCAATATACACTTTCACTTTCATTACTTTTCTCTTTACCTCGTTACCAGAGAAGAGTAAGTAATATGTGAAGGGATCCAGAAACAATCCATAGGAATGGAAGAGAAGAGGCCTCAGCTGGGGGTGAGTTGGTGAAGGGCAGTTAGACGTTCTGCTATTCCATGCCCTGGCTGTCTAAAATTCCAGTTTCCAAATATGATAGTGGAGAAATGGTTCAAATAGCTCTTAAGGAACAAGCAGGTGGTTCCTAGTCTATCCAAATTTTAATCAAACTCTTTTCTTCAATGGAGTCATCCTGGCAAGTTTTGACCTCACTTTATCTCTTCATATTAATACAGTGTAACAATTTATAACACTGTCCCATAGTTATCAGCACAGAAAAGAATATATTTGCAAAGCCGTTCTAAGATAAGTCCCTGGTATTTAAGTTACACATTTAATTTTTTTCCCAAAAAGAAAGAAAATCAAATGATAACCTTGTTACTTGCCATGTTTGGGACAGAAGTTGCTGAAAGAAAATAGATTCTAATTTAGAAATAAAATAAACATGTACACACATAATCCATATAAGAAGTTTCATTTCCTGAATCTCCTCCAAGAAACTCCTAGAACATTGCCAGGTGATCATATCTAGCATTCCTAATCACCTTAGAGATGCTGGACAAGGTCTCTTCTACATTGAGTCCAATCAATAGAAAATATGATACAGCACTTGCACCCTACAGTAAGAGGACAGATCATATAGAGAGGTCCAAAAATAATGAAAGAATTTAACCAGAAAATTCATTCAAGTCACTTGCAAATGCTCATACTTTTATTCCTCTTTTCAAGTAAGGCTCACAGGGTACAACTGTCCTTTCCTGCTCTCTGCTTCCCAAAAAAATTTTTTAAAAAAGATTTATTGATTGATTTTAGAAAGACAGCAGAGAGGAGGAGAGGAAGAGAGAGAATCCTAAACAACTTTCTACCAAGTATGGAACCCAATGTGGGGCTTAATCCTGTGACCCTGAGATCATGCCTGAGCAGAAACCAAGAATCGGCTGCTCAACTGACTGAGCCAACCAGACTCCCCTGCTCCTCAAAACTTCCGATTGCTTTGACTTGGTTCATTTCTGCTTTCTCAGAAAGCACTGCCTCATCCCCATAGCTGTTAATATTGACACGTGAGTCCCCTCTCCTCCTGAGACAAATGACTCACCAATGAATAGGCAAGGTCCTGGTTCATATGGTTAAGGGGAAAGGATCCTAACCTCTGTATAGTCAGTAGACTTCTTTGATCTCTGCCTACAGAATTTTTTACAGTCTTGTCCAAAGTCACTTTCTGTCCTCCCTTGAACGGCCTCTGTGATCCTCTGCCTTCAAACATTTATCTATATAATACATCCCTCTTTCATAATTTACTGCATATAGATATGGTAGGAGATCATTTCAGGAGATGACAGACATCTTTGTTAATAAACCGAGATGCCAAAACATCTTTGGCAACCCAGGGACCTCCTTTACTATCAACTTAAACTAAAAAAGTAAATTCAAATCCTCTCAAATAATGCTGAAATCAAAGACAGCTTGAATGCCCCTACTGAGGTCTCAGAACATTGACTTCAACAGACATTATTAACTTCAGTTAGACGAACCCATGACTTTCTTAAAAAAAAAAAAAAATCACTAATCCCAAATCTCTATTAGCTCCATCAGCTTCATTCCTGCTTCAGTTTCTTGTGGGGAAAAAAAAGCCAAATAACAACAACAAAAAACACTTTTAATGGTACTCATGGCACTGCAGATGGCCTAATGACAACGAGAAGAAGCAGCCATGCATTATGACTCAATCAGCTTGTCCAAGGAATGAAGAGTCCTATCACAATAACAGAAGTGGATGCTGTGATTCATCTGGAATTCTTCTCAAGAAAATGGCTTCCTATTCACATGCGACTCTCTACTTATCTGTGAGAATGAATAATAAAATAGAAATCATATTATACTCATTCTAAT
Organism: Nyctereutes procyonoides; assembly: GCF_905146905.1. NCBI lineage: Eukaryota > Metazoa > Chordata > Mammalia > Carnivora > Canidae > Nyctereutes > Nyctereutes procyonoides. Next base: position 62,093,551 of record NW_026575051.1, read on the forward strand.
AAAGCTAAAAGGCACCGACTACATTTTAGGACACTTTGGAGCACTTATTCTGTTGTGCCTTTCCTTCTAAAATATATTGGCAATTGTGATGCTAGCAATCTTGTCTCTCAAATCCATAATTATAAGGAAGAAAATAACTTAAAACATAAATTGTCACTGCATTAGCTGTCACATTTACATATCTGTTCAATTCACCAATTTTCATAAAAACAATCTTATTTTTAAAAGCCAAAATGTAAAATAATTAAATTGTTGTTAACTCTTTTGAATGAGCAGCTTTATTTTATTGCAAATTTAAAAAAAAAAACAAAAAACCCAGTCTGCACCATTCAGTTTTGAATGACAGCCTGTTAACAAGGCAGGGAAGGAACAGGTGAGTGTTTAGTTTAAAGACTTCTGTAACTGAAATGAGCATCTTGCCAACCATATTGGCAACCACGAGGAATAGCATCTGAGAAAACAATCCAAAGCTGCCTGGGTATGATACAACTGCCCTGGCTTCTTTTGGTAAGGAAAAACTCCTGCTTTACTTTTTTCCTTGACTCAAAAATAAGTTCCTTCTTTTGAAAAAACTTAATTTATAAATTAGGACAGACTGGTTTAACTGCAATAATAACTACTATAACTCACCACAAATTCAAAGTAAGCCTACTTTGTTCATCTTAAATTCCATGAATTTTATAACTTCCCTCTGGCTGTCTCTGAAATAAGGGAAGAAGAAACATAATAAAACTCATTCTCTTCTAAATTCTAAAATTGACCTCCTGACTTGAGACCAAACCCTAGCTTGCAGAATTATGCACTGGCCCAGTCAGCACATGGAGATGCCATGTGGACAGACAAGCCCCTCTCTTCCTCACACTTACCTGGCTCTTCCCTAAGGAGTTACAGAGAAAGAACAAGCCTGTGTTCTCCTGAAATCCCTTCACCAGCATTTCCTTCCACCACTGAGTCCATATTCAATACATATTAGAGGACCACATAAGCAAGTTAAGACTTATATTGATGCCAAAGAGAACAAAGTACCAAAGGACTCTCACACCAAGAGAATAAGACAAGCCATAGACTGAGAGAAAACATGCAAATGACACATCTGATAAAGGACTGCTATTCAAAATACACAAAGAATTCTTAAAAACCCAACAATAAGGAAACAACCCAATTTAAAAATGGGCTGAAGAACCTTAATAGACATCAGAGAAGATATTCAGATGGCAAATAATCATATGAAAATATCTCCACATCAAATGTCGAAAGGAAAAAAAAATTTAAAAATTAATAATACCATACACACCTATTAGAGTGGCCAAAATCCAGAACACTAACAACACCAAATGCTAATGAGGCTGTGTGTCGCAACAGGAACCCCCATTCGTTGCTGGTGGGAATGCAAAATGGTACAGGCACCTTGGAAGACAGTTTGGCAGATTCTTACAATACTAAACATACTCTTGCCATATGATCCAGCGATCACACTCCGTGGTATTTATCCAAATGAGGTGAAAACGTACATTCACACAAAAACCTGCACATGGGTGTTTATAGCAGATTTATTCATAATTGCCAAAACTTGGAAGGAACTCAAAATATCCTTCAGTAGGTGAGTGGATAAATAAACTATGGTACATCTAAACAATGAAATAGTATTCTGTGCTAAAAAGAAAGAAGTCATCAAGCCATGAAAAGACATGGAGGAAACTTAAATTCATATTACTAAGCAAAAGAAGCCAATCGGAAAAGGCCATATCTCTATCATTCAAACTACATGACATTCTGGAGAAGGTAAAACTATGACAGTCAAAATATCGCTGGTTGCCAGGGGTTTCAAGGGGTGAGAAAGGGATGAAAAGGAGGAACACAGATGATTTTCAGGGCAGTGAAAATACTCTGTATGATACTGTAAGAATGGATACACGTCATTATACATTTGTCCAAATCCATAGAATGTACAACACCAAAATGAATCATAATGTAAAACTATGAACTTTGATTATGATGTATCAATGTTGGTTTATCCATTATATAAATGTACCACCCCACTGAGGGATGCTGATAGTAGGGGAGGCCATGCATAGGTGGGGGTAGGGATATATGGAAAATCTCTGTACCTTCCTCTCAATTTTTTGTATGCATCTAAAACTGCTCCAAAAATAAAAAATAAAATAAAGTCTTTTTCAAAAGCACAAAAAAGTAAAGAAAATCTGCTACTCTATTTTTGAGGCTATTATTGCTATGAATAATTATAGCATTGGAAATATCTATCTAGCACTCTGTCTTGATCATTTTCCTCCCTGCATTAAATTATTTAAATGAACACTGTCTCTGGCATAATTTTTTAAACTTTGACTCAAAGCGCAATGCATTTGACAGCTCTTAACCCTCATATGCCATCAATGCACAATCGAGACCTTAGGTGGCCAAGATACCTCCTGTTTACTCATTTTCTTTACTGCGATCATACTGCTGCTCTGTCGGAAAATGTCACCTTCCATTGTATTAGCACAGCAATAACCTTTCCTTGCATTCCATGTGAAGGTAAGTCACGATAAATAATGTCAACCTTAATTTTCTGGTATTTTACACTAAATCACAGAGAAACCAAGTGTAAAATGCTTTGCCTAACTTCCTTCCACTCTTGTTAATAGGCACAGAAATTCTGAAAGCTAGTGCAAGTTTTACATCTAGAGTAGGTCCTTCCATTTTACAAAAATAGAACCTGAGGCACAAAGAGAATAAATGATTTGTCATAGGTTGCTCATATCTTTAGTGACAAAAGCAAGCACAGATTCTAATTCCAAACTGCTAAGGTAGTGCCTTCTACTTCCCACCACCCTTATTTACTTGGCTTATGATTTAATGGGATAAAAGTGATGGTGGAAGAAAGCCCAGAGTATAACTATAACTTTAGATTCTTGGAACCTGCAGTGTTGAAAAAGATACTGCAAAAAATTCCATGTGAGAGGAAGATGAGGTGTAGTTCAGCTTAAGGACTGATCCCAAACAGACCTGTATTCCAGAGCAAGAAGGCTCTAGTTATGTGCCAACTCTTTGCGCCAGGACATTTCGCTTACTCTAAGGAACCTTGGTGGCAAGTGTCAGAAAATCCATTCAAGCTGGTTTAACAAACAAAAGAGGAATTTATTAACTTTTGTGACTGAAAAGCCCAATGTTATCTTCAGGCATAGCTAAATCCAGGAACTAAAACAATGTCATTTGGCACTTCTCTTTATTCCTCCCACTATAGTACAGCTAAAACCTCTGGTCATTGTATATGAAACAGAAATAAGAAGATTCTGAAAGGAGAAACCAGATTGCTAGGGACCTTAGGACCCAAGGAATGACACCATGGTGAGTTCCGTGATGTTCTGGTTTGGTTTGGTTTGGTTTGGTTTGGTCTGGGTTTTTTTTTTTTTTTTTTTTGCCTCGTATATCCCAGACATAGAGCTGGAGAAGCTAGAAGCTCATAAACACTGATGGTGCAGACAAAAAATGCTCCCCCCACCAAAAAAAAAAGAAAGAAAGAAAGAAAAACCTTAGCCAAAGATCAGAAAAGGGAAGACTATCAAGACAATTTAGACAACAGCAGCCCTACTCTAGCCAAAGAGCATGGAAAAAACAGCAACCCCACCCATACCCCTGTCAGTAAGACTAAATAAGGAGCCTTGCCTTCCACCCTCACCAAACCAAACATCTCCTGCAGGGTGATGTCCAAGAAAGCTGAGTAGGGGGCAGCCCAGGTGGCTCAGTGGTTTAGCGCCGCCTTCAGTCCGGGGCCTGATCTTGGAGACCCGGGATCGAGTCCCACGTCAGGCTCCCTGCATGGAGCCTGCTTCTCCCTCTGCCTGCGTCTCTGCCTCTCTCTTTCTCTCTCTCTCTCTCTCTGTCTCTCATGAATAAATAAATACAATCTTAAAAAAAAAAGAAAGAAAAAAGAAAGAAAGAAAGAAAGAAAGAAAGAAAAGAAAGAAAGAAAGAAAGAAAGAAAGAAAGAAAGAAAGAAAGAAAGAAAGAAAGAAAGAAAGAAAGCTGAGTAGGGATCTAGGACTTTCACTCCCATTGGGCAGTAACAGAGTCTCTCCTCCATGGTGTCGTCACAGGAGGCCACATGAGTACTTGGACTTTCATTCTCACCTGATGGTAAGGAGGTGACTTTCCAGCAGTATTGATGCCCCACGTCATAATGTCAAGTGTAGAAAGGTAATAAGACCCCTCTCCTTCTCCCAGCTAGGGTGATGTCAGTGTTGACCTATGTGGAACCTGAACTCCCACAGCCACAAAACAGTAAAGAGAAATGCCTAATTCCTACCCTCCCACTCCCCAGGGTATCAAGGAAAACCAAATGGGGAAGCTACACTTCCACCTCATCTGGAAGTAATGAGGCAGTGACCCAGCCCCTTGCTTGCATGATAACAGAAGAAGTCCTCCTAAAATACAAGATTTAAATGAGATCCAGAGTTTCACAACATAATATTCAAAATGTCCAGAATATGATAAAAAATCACTCATCATACCAAGAACCAGAAAAATCTCAACTTGAAAAAGAAAAAGCAATCAACAGATGTCAGTTATTAAATGGTGCAGATGTTGGAATTCTTTCACAAGGATTTTAAAGTAGCCATCATAAAAAAAATGGAGGTTTTCAGTAAAGAAATAGAATTTTTCAACAAAGAAATGTAATATACAAAGATAATCCAATAGAAGTTTTAGGACTGAAAAATATAGCAACTAAAATGTCAAAACTCGGTGGATGGGCTCAACAACAATAAGGAGATGACAGAGAAAATATCAGCAAACTTGAAGATGGAACAATAGAAATTGCCCATTTTCAAAAACACAGAGAAAAGAGACTGGGGAAAAAAATGAGCAGAGCCTCAGAAACTGTGGGACTAGAACAAAAAGTCTAGCATTCATGTCCTTGGAAATTAACCCAGAAGGAGAGGAGAAAGAGATCCCTCTGCTCACGTTCCTTAGACCTCTCCTCACAGGGTGCTGTGGCTGCCACTCCATCTGTCTTTCTCTTTTCCTCTAGGAGGGAACAGACGGTGGTTTCCATCTCTGCATTCTGAGCCCCCAATACAGTGTGGTGCACATGGTGAGCAATCAATAAACGTCAAGTAAATTTATGGAATCCTTTCTTTATTTTACTATGTATTATGCACAACATTTATGAAGCTTAAAGATTCAAGTTTTGGATATTTTTTTTTGCATATAAAGTCAGTGTTAAACTCTTGAAAATCCACTCTCAACCAAATAAACTAAAGAATGAAAAAACAATTTTGCTCTGATGGAAATCTTTCATTTGAATCAAATTCAATATTGAGAGTGATACTTTGAATCTTCAGTTGCAGGACACTAAGGGTCTTCTGAACTTTTCAATATACAATGATGTCATTAAAGCAGAGTACAAGGTTATAAAATCATTTTTATGAAGAAATGGGCTCTTTACTCAATTTCTCATTTAGAGCATGGTAATAAAAGTCAATTCATATTCTGAATTTTCAGAAGCACATTGGAAAATCTATGAAGTAATTTCAAGTTTTATGGATTCAGGAAACTATAGTTCAAAGATATATCATTTATTACCTTTTTTTGCACTTGCTTTATTAACCGCCTAGATCTAAGAATACTAAAAATTCCAAAACAGAAGTAGATTCAGCGTGAGATGTTTTAAGTAGAAATACGAAGCAAGTTCCACCAAGTTGATCTGATTATATTTTGGAAGGGATCCACGTTAAAATTTCAATGTCCCCCTAAAAAGACCCAATAACTAATCTTCTGAGAGAACACAAAAGCCGTAGTAAATTCACTGCAATCTAACCTCAGCTTTATCACATCTATGGAACTGACAAGATTCATCCAGATGACTCACTGCTTCTCAAACCCATAAGTAAAATATACCACCTTCTTACAAATATTCGAAGAAGACATTTCTTTCCATTGACCAGAATGCAAATGTCCTTCACCCATAACATTATGTTCCTGGTATCAGCAAAACTGGGGCAAAACAGTTGGCAAAATTTTGTGTGTGCATAGAAGCACAATACTGTGATTCTACTAAATATCTTTCCCTTTACTCTTCTAACATAAGCTGATCTCTGTGGATTACATCAATAGATCCTGGACTTTCATTCTTCAGGTTAGGGAGCCTAATGGGAAATCAGAGCGAGAAAGGAGAATGAGATGAGGGTACTTGTTCCCTTTTCTGAGGTTTCCTCTATCTGGCTGGGACCCTTGACCAGAAGGTCACTGCATTTCTCAAGCCAACCTGATCCACATAACTCTCTCCTTCCAGGTTCTGATAACCCCTTCCTCCTCTCCACACTTCAAGCCAACAGATGGTGAAAATTTCACTCTAACTCTGGGCACTTGCACAATCTCTTGTAATTCCCTGACATTCTACTTACAACTTTATAATATTCTCTTAGGAAATACAGCCTCCTTGAATCACCTAGATTTGAGTGTGCTATCTCATTTCTGTTGGGACTCTGACAAACATAGCAAAAGATGGCTAACCTCAAGAGCCATCAGAAATGATCCCAACACGAGAAGAGAGCACCTCTCTCATTTGTGTGCCCAGCCCATATCTCTGTCCCTCTATCTCTGCCGCTCTTGAAGATACTGATGAATAGACACTGTCAACATCTGGTTCTTGGGACTTCCCTTTCCTACGAGCTTTGCTGACCTTCCTCTTCCATCCTAGATTTTCTCACAAAGCTATGTTCTTCCTCTAGAATAGATACAGTACAGATGATTTACTTTTCTGATACTGAATTATAATCATTTTCCCCCCAGGCTTGCCTCTCTGGCATTACCCACATATTATATGGAATGTGAGGTGCTTCTAAAGTCTTCAGTTAAATAATTAAACGTCTGGGTTTATTATCATAGGCAACTAATTATTTTCATATTTTTGTGGATTTTACTAGTTTGGCATTAAAATATTAATGTTATTTTCCCTATTTTATTTTATTTTATTTTAATTTTTTTATTTTCCTTATTTTAAATTTTAAAGCAAGGATACTATTACCCTATATACTATAAATAAGAATTTAAAACCTAAGAAAAATCATATTCTAATTAAAATCCAATGAAATAAAACTGCTCCTAATGAGAAAAAGATGAAAGCCAAAAAGAATGTGACAATTAAGATAGCAAGAATAGAAATGTCTTTCCTTTACAATTATGGCTTTTCACAAGAGTGAAAGGTCTAAGGTCTCTTACCTAATTGGAAGAAGAATTCCACCTAAGCCTGCATTTTCAATAGTTGTCACTCCGTGAATCATGTCTATTCACAAAGGCTTAGACCCAATGCATAGAATTTCTTCAGATATGCACACAGAAGACCTAGGGATAAAATTTAGAATTCATTTAGTTGAGTTTTTCCCACAAAGACATAATGCCTTGTAAGAAAGTAACACATATTTCTAATTGTAAATCATGTAATTTTGATCAAGGGCCAAATGAAATATTGAATTCTAACTGTAAATCAACAACTCACCTCTTTAATAAATTCTACTGGTTTAAGATTTGCTTGTCTTTATACACTGAGAACTATTTCTTTATTTTCATCTCTAAGACTTTCTGGGTCATAACTGTTTGAAATCTTTTCTTACAGAGCTTCAGAGGAACCAGTGCCTTAGAATTGCCCAGTAAACTGTGACTTCTAGACGCTCTGCATTTTCCTTCAACTTTGACTTTCTTTCAAGAACACTGAGCCTTTTTTTTTTTTTTTTTTTTTGGTCTGTCCCTTGTATTTGCTTGGTCCCAAACTTCCCTTTAAAATGTAGAAATGTGGGCAAGGTGGCTCAGTGGTTTAGTGCCATCTTCAGCCCGGGTCATGATCCTGGAGACCCAGGATCGAGTCCCACGTTAGGCTCCCTGCGTGGAGCCTGCTTCTCCCTCTGCCTGTGTCTCTGCCTCTCTCTCGCTGTGTCTCTCATGAATAAATAAATAAAATCTTTTAAAAAATTTAAAAAATGAAATGTAGAAATGCAACACCCTAACATCAATTAATTATCTAGCAATTAAGTGACCTAAATATGCAGAATTGTTCTCTTACATTTAGCCTGACTTATTAATACATCATAATTGTGTAAAACTGTAGTGCAAAAACCAAAATAGAAGAGCTTCTCTCCATAAGTCACTCTTTGATAGCAGAAATATTTGCCACTTCAACAAAGTAGAGCAGGTATTTCTTTTCCTTTATTTTTTTTTAAGCCACAGCAAGATATTAGTGACATTTAGGGGAAAAATGATCCCTACTGAACAAGGCAGTTATGTTACCATACAGTTTACAACATTAAGATTTATTTTTGCTTGAGGCAAAGTTAAGATTAAAGAGATGATGTCGCTAACACCACACAGGCTCATAAAACACTAAGCCATTACTATGACCTTAATATAGAACTTAGGATTCAAGATATCAATATTGCTTTATAATAGTTTCATACTGATTTAAAATTCAGTCATAGTTTGTCATGGTTCTATTTCCCATTTTCATCTAAACTACATTGAACTTTGGTTGCACAAAATAATTTTTTATCTCTTTACTAACTGTGTACTTTAAAAATTCACAGGATCCAAAGGTGAAAGACAACAGAATATTTAAAATAACAAGAATCTTCCACCTCATATTCTACTTTGTTAATTTGTCCAGTACTTCTGCAGTGAGGAAAGGGATTGTGGTGTGTACTTACCAGACAATATGATAACAAGAGGATATCAGGAAAAATTACTGGGTAATTGTTAGAAATTATATTTTTCCCCAAATTTTCCTAACTTTGTATATCCAACCATTTATCCCAAAATCACAGCCTTGCCATCTATTGTATAACCTGAGGATAATTTCTTAACCATTCTAAGTTTCAGTTTCTCATCTGTAAAATGGGTCTAATGACACTTCACAAGGTTTTTGTGAAGCCTAGATAAATGAAATAATATATTTAAGATGCTTATCACATAATTTAGTTCACTTTTGCTTCCCTCATTCCATTCTACATTCAGATCTCTATACCCTGAGCTAATATTAAGAAATAAAACTTACAACACGATAATGGGATAAAGAAGACTGCCACATCTACTACTCTGTACCAGCATAAATATTACAAAAGAATTACAGTTTTATCATTCACATGTGAAGACATTTTGCATATTCTTATGTATTAACTTACATCTACAGAATTGCTTTCAAATTAACTATGGTTTATTTTAATCCAAAAAAAATTCAACTTTGCTGTCTCTGGACTCAAGAGCTCATCTATAAAATCAGCGGGTTGCACTAGATCATCTCTAAGATGTATTTCAATTCAGTTATACTAAGTTTTTGAATAAGCTAGAGGGAGTTAGCCAAGTGGTCCTGAATATAAACCATTTAGAGTTTTTGAACTAGTTAAGGGGAGGGCTGAGCCACTATAACAAAGAGACCTCAAAATAAAATGGCTTAAATAAGACTGAAGTCCTTTCCCTCTCAAGTTACTGTCCAGCCACTTGAGGTTGCAAGGCAGCTCCGCTCCCCAAGATCATTTGGGAGCTCTGGTTATTTGTTCTTCTACCAGCCTCTAGGTTGGTTTTTCCAAGGGGAATTCCTTCCTTGTATATCCTGGGGAATATGTTTGTTTTACAAATCCTGCATTCTGAGAAAAATAAGTGGAAAATCAGGAAAACAGGAAAAAGTATACTAATTTTTCCAAGACAATTAAAAGTTTGCAATATATAGACTCATTGATTCAGAGAACACAAAGGAAAAGTGGTTGCTATGGTCAGTCTTGTTGGTAGTGGTTGTCCTGTTTTAAGTATATGTCCCTGGCTCTGCCTACTGCTAATGGTGAGTCATCCTAGCAAATAAAATAAATGTTAATCAGTTTGTATGCATGGCATACTTTATACAAATCTTATGTATGGTATTACAAGATATAACAAGTTTTAGAAGTAAAGCAAGTCCTCAAATTGGCAATTTCAACACATGATTTAATGTGGAGCTGTCAGTCTTGCTGGGGGATCTGAATGTTATATTACTCGAACACCACTCAAATAATGTTCACTGGCATTGAACAGTGTTTGAATATTCCCTATAGGCCAAGTTCTTCAAAAACATTTTAACAGAAGAAATCCAAAAAGAAGAAGATATGAATGTTATAGAATATTCCAACATTAAGTCAGAAACTGATCTAAAATCTAAATTAGAAAAAGCAATTTGATTTCAAAACAAAACCAAAATCAGGCCAAGAAGACCAAAGTTTCATGACTGAAAAAAAAGTAAATGAGCTTATATGAAGAAACGTGAACCCTAACAACCAACTCAAAGATGCTTTTGGACATACTTTTAACAATCTGAGCAATGTTGACACAAAATGAAAGAAAATCTTTTACGACTGCATTATTTGTTACAAAACAAAGAGCAAGACTATCAGGTTAATCAATGCTTTGTGTGTTTTAAAATATGACTTTAAGAAAAATGAAAATATCAATTTAAGATAATTTAAATATTTAGTTGTGATACTATATATTTTTAAATGATTATCAATTAGTTTGTATTGTATTCATATTCATTCACATTCATTTCTTTTAATGTTTTCTGTGATCCAATGTTAAAATCAGGTGAAGTTATTTCTATATATGACTGAAATATATGATTGTGCCACACATATACACAGTAATAATAAACCATGCATTTATCATTATATCTTTTTTCACAGAAAATCTTGGAAACTTTCAGTATAATATCATTTACAGAAAAGATACTCCTTATTTATGATTATGGTCACTCAATTGTATTTGAAAACGCATAAAGGGTAATAAGAAATACAGAATAACTTGTGATTTGTAGAATTCCTCAGAATTCCTAGAAAACTGATTTCTTATGCTGAATCCCAAAGGTTAATATCCATGGGAAATTTGAAAACATTATCCATTGTCCTCATTTGCAAGTTGAAGTTGAGGAACAGCTACATCAAGATTTCAGCTTGCATAAATGGGAAAGAGAGGGAACCAAAGACAAGCAACTTCTTTTTAAACAAGTGGGACAAAAGCCACACACATACCTCTTTTTTATTAAAAATTTTTATTTTTAAGTAATCTCTGGATCCAATGTGGGACTCAAACTTACAATCCCCAGATCAAGAGTGACATACTCCACCGACTGAGCCAGCCAGACAATCCCACATACATCCCTTTAATCCCCTTAAAGTGAGAACTTAATCGAATAGCTACTCCCAGTCTCAAGAAAAGCAGGGAAATGTCTCTAACTCGGCTGCTGTGAGCCCAGGAAGAACAGGAGGCAGATATAGCAGTCTGCTATACTTCCAAATGTTTTCTATGTAGATCCTCTATCATTTTTGAAAAGTAATGTAGGTACTAGAATATATTTGTATATATATACAGGAGATCAGACATGGTTTTCTTTTTCTTTGATTACAGTGAAACTTAGGGGAGAAGAGGTGTTTGAAGAGTTACATAATACATACTTTAAAATACATATAATATTTGAAGACAATCCAGAGTCAAGACCGTAAGTTTAACAGCCATTACAAGAAATAGTGTAAATACTAATGTGAAGATGAAAATAAGAAAGACTGAGGGAATATGAGGCAATATTAGGAGATTAAAGATATCCTGCCAGTGTAATGAAAAGAATAAAGAGGCCCTTGTATCTTTTCCATTGTCCAGAAATTTTTAACTATTTGCATATAAAATGTTTGTGTTTATAATGTGTAGCACATCCAGACAGATATAAGTTGTCTTTGGGCCATTGCCAACACCTCAGGTTGCCACTTTAGACATTGAATCAATACCTGAATAATCAAGTAAGGATCAGAACAGGTGTCTACTTTTTACCTTTTCCTGCAAGTGCTCCTTCACCATGTCAACAGACAGCCAAAAGTCTTGTTGAAGAGGATTGAACGCAGGAAAGGAAACAAGAATTATATTTACTTACATTTAAGTTTACCTAACCAAGAAAAGAAAAGAGAAGAGAAAGGAAAAGAAAGAAGAGAAGAGAGAGAAGAGAAAAAGAAAAGAAAAAAGAAAAGAAAAGAAAAAAGAAAAGAAAAGAAAAGAAGAAAAAAAGAAAGAAAAGAAAAGAAAGAAAGAAAGAAAAGAAAAGAAAAGAAAAGAAAAGAAAAGAAAAGAAAAGAAAAGGAAAGGAAAGGAAAGGAAAGAAAAGAAAAAAGTTTTGCAGAGAGTGTCTGATATCCATTTCCCGGTCATCCTAGCCAAAGAAGTGATGAAAACTATACTTTCAGCATGGCTACAAGAAAAATCTCTCTTCAAATTGGGCATGAATTAATTTCTTCTGCCTCTGCCTTTGCTAACCCTCTTCTGTGTGTCACACAGTGTTTGTCCTTTGCTGATCCAGGCTGACAATCACTTCTTCTCTATGTATGTTCCAATTTACTCTGAATGCCAGGCACTGCCAAGCATTGCTTAAGGTCAGAGAGCTCACTCAGATGCACCACCTGCTTCACTTTTTTACCCAGGGATGGCCTGGGGCGACAACAATAATATGTTATCTAACTCTATTCCATGTTTTCTATATTCTTGGCTACTGGAAGACTGTTTCCTTAATTAGAGTTAAAACAAAATAAAAAAATATGCCTCAGTGGGATGGAAATATAATGATAGTGATACTTCCTAGGAGTTACTGATAAATGTCCTCCTTAGTTATCTTTCTTAAAGTTCCTGCACTGACTCTGTCTTGAAAGCAATAGCATTTTACCAACAGCCCTATCAGACATAATAGGACATTCAGCCAGCGTTTACACAAAATATTACTTGAAACATTTGTTCAATATTTTGTTTTGGTTTTGTATCTCTGTACATGTACAGCATGCAGATGTAAAAGCAGCCTAAGGTGAGGTGTCTGGCTGGTTCAGTCAACAGAGCACGTGACTCATGATCTGTCAGGGTTGTGAGTTCAAGCCCCATGTTAGACATAGTGCTCACTTTAAAAATATAAAAATAAGTTTTCAAAAAAAGAAAGCCTAGGGGGTAACAACAGTGAATGCCTGCAACTGTATGGCATTTTCTGTATCTAAATGGCCATAATTCCCTTTACAAAGCCCTGCTTCAGTGAGTTGGCCATTCTTTTCAACAAAGGGCATTCAGTAGTTGCTTAATTCAGAAACAAATGCTAAAGCCTTAATGGGAAGCAGTCCAGGAATGTGAAACACTACAGAACTAATCCCTCACCATATCTTCGAAATTTAGTGAAAATATTGTTCGTATTTTCTGATGTTAATGATTTTCTTGCACTTTCTGCCCTTTGGAGGCCATTGCAGAGACCCTGCCCTAAGGTTGACTGCCTAGCTTCAGGCTACAGATTGAATCTATGCCACTGTGATTGGAATGCAGAATTGGGGCATGTTGACCACATTTAACAGTTTTCAAATAATGCTGGTAGCTAGTAAGTTTTACTCATGATTAGTCATTTCAAGAAAAAATGATAAACCTAACCATTTCATTGTCCCCAACTAATTTAAAAGCATCAGGAAAACAATGGAGAGACAGAAGAAACCAGGACACGAAGTGAGGAAACCTCCATTTCATTCTGAGAGCTGTCTCCAGGTGACATTTGGCCAGTCGTTTAACCTCTCCAGACTGCTATTTTTTCATCCATTACATGAAGGGCTCAAAGGAGATGATGACTCAGCTGCCATTATAAGATTCCAGACAGAAAGAACCTTTAGGAAACAAATCAAGTGGAACAACAGCTCTGATAGAAGGCAATCTATCCTAGTACTCAGAGTGTGAATCTGAAGTTGAAGAGGTTTCTGGACCCAGCTGGATATGAACTTGAGAGAGTCACTTGTCTTTATCACACAAGTTGGTAAGGAGGATTCTATAGATAATTCATGTCAAGCACTTAGCACGATGCATAATACACATAACTAAATCAATGATGTTATTAATATTTTACATTTACAGTGTACAATCCGAAGAGTGCACCAGATTCTTATATTCTAATGTTATAATAATTTAAGAGGTGTTGGCATGACCCATAGTTTATCCCAACACTAAGGGAGAAGAGAGGACAGGTCCAAAATTAAGGCCCAGATACTACTTTAAACAGCTGTTATGAGGATTGGAAATGACCTATGCAAACACCTCATATATACTTATTAAATGATAACTCTTAGTCCATTGATGAATATACGAAAATGTTAAATAATCAAAAGCCCATTGGCTTGGTTAACTGTTAATAATTATATTTATAATGCATACACCCTACTGCTCTAAGATTTTATTTCTTGGTTTAGATTTTATACCCACTCAACTGGGCTAAAAAGAAATTCAGTATAAAAAGGGAATAATACAAAACTATCAGAGGGCAAAATAGTAGTACACTGCCAAAAAACAGTTATATTTGATTCCTTTTTTTAAATCATCCCACAGAGAAATCCATTTCAAATACTTTTGGACTTATGCATGAACTGAGAACTTGCAAAGGAAAGTCAATATGAAAAAAAAATATTTTAAAGAGAAGTTAAAGATTTATTAAGATTGGAAAAAAGGTAAAAAAAAAAGTTATATTTTTCATTACAAATATCAGAAGATAGCCAATTTCTGTTTCCTGGATTTAATACTTGTGGTTTCCCCAACACAGCTATTTCACATTTGTTGTAGAAGCAATTTTTTCAGTTTCTTGTAGTAAACCAGGATTGAAATAATAACCTAACTTTGCAATACAAGTTAATGTTTTCCTTAAATATAAAAAAAATATTCTCTGATGGCAAGTGCAATTTCATATCCCACATTTAAATTACCTACAAAGTAATCCTCTGCTGTAATGATTTTACATATGTAAAGTTCCCCTTTGACTTTGTGTTGCCTTCAAAATAAATATTATAGTCCTTGCCTTGATTGTCAACATGGTCTACCACGGTGCTTCTAGAAATCACTTTTCTATTGTTTCCCGCATGCCAAGTCTAATTAAAATTCAATCCTTCTTTCCTTTTTCCCTCCTCCTCCTCCTTACACTCTCACCTTCTCCCTGTATATCTGAATGTGGGTATCTATTCATCTCAAATATTTCTTCCTTCCAAATCTTTGTTCTTCACACCTTTCATCTAATGTAAAAATTTCCAAGCTCTGTATTTGCCTTTCATGAACATATATCATGAAAAAGAATCTTTTCTCAAAACTTTCTTGAGTGCACTGCCATAGCTCACCATGAATTTTGCTTTTAAACTAGGGCACGGTGGGTGGCTTTTAAGTTAACCTTAAGCTTCTATCTGTATTATGGATGATGCCTATCTCACTCTAATATTCACTAAAAATATGTATTTACTCCAATAGCAGTCAGTTGATAAACATTTATTGAACCAGGCTCTGTCTTTGGCACTGGCAATCCAGCAGCAAATGAAAGTCTCTGTGGTCTTGGAATTTACATTGTAGGAAAGAGAGAGAGAGAGAGAGAGAGAGAGACATAAGCAACAACACCAAAAAGCAACAACTAAAAGGATATTTTAGATAGTGACGGGTACTATATGTGGTTTAAAACACTCACAAATATGGTCTTGGCCATCACCATTTTGCTAAGGCCCTTAGAATATTTTGTAGGAAAAATATCCCTAAATGTATTGATCATAGATACTTCATTGACACAGAGTACATCTGGATGCCTTACAAAAGATCTCAACCAGCTACAACAGCATAATTATAGAATCTTGTAGCAATAAAAATTCTGCAAAGGGTATGAAGTGTGATACTATTTCAGTGCCACCTGGTAACATTCCTCTTTTTTTTTTTTTTTCTTTGCTCGGCACTCAACCCAAGACCTTTTCCTCTTGCCTAAAACCTGACAGGTACTGGTGAGGCCCTAGTCGCTGTTATTAGCCCTGAGTGACAGCCACAGCAAGTGTAGCTTCACACTCAGAGATGACATTATAGAAGAGCCTGTCGAGACAAACAGCAGAACTTCCACAATTACCCTGTTTCCTTGGCTTCCACCTCTAGCAACAGGAAACTAAAGCCTGAGAGAAGGGCACCACCTATATGTCTGCATTTTCCTTCTTAGAGTGTTGCACTTTGGCATGAAAATATGAGAACTAGTGCAGGAATATCAACAATACTACAAATAAAGGAAGTTTTTTTGAAAAAATTTAAATGTAAACTTAAGACTTACAGATCTTACTTAAGGAATTTTGTGTGAAGAGGTTTTTGCCATATATAAAAGAAAAAGCTCAGTATTTAAAAGTAATAGAGTTTCAGGGACACCTGGGTGCTCAGTCGACTGACTCTTGGTTTCTGCTCAGGTCATGATCTCATGATCTTGAGATCCAGCCCCACATCGGGGCTCTGCGCTCAGCTGGAAGTCTGCTCTGGACTCTCTCTCCTCTCCTGTCCCTCCCCTTGCTCATGCTTTCTTTAAATACATACATATATACATACATACATAAAATATTCTTAAAAAAGTAGTGCAATTTTATATTTTCTCCATACAATATGAAATAAAGGATATGGTACAGATATTATAAAAAAAGATAATTCAGCAGTTAAAATTTGCCAATTATGTTATCATTGGATAAGATTTTTGCCTTCAATTAATATGCAGATAAACTAAATTCAACAAAAATAATCACTGCCATCAAATGTATATAACATTAATGGAAACAAAAAGCAATAAATATTTTCAATTGAATATTTATAGCTTCTAGCTCCTCTCTTACCTATCCTTATTAATTTCCTACAATTTCAGGAAGAAATTCATTTCTAAAAGACCAACATTCTACCAAGGTCCTCTAGCAAAATTCAATTTTAATTATGATTCATAACTATTAACAACATTATTTATCTTTGTTAAGAGTGCAGGTAGTCTTCTAATCTGGGCAAAACCATGTGTGCCTTAGGGATCTATAATTTATTTCCTCTCAGCAAGATAATTAACCTATAAGGGTACCCTTATTTTCCTTAAAATTACAGGAAATTATCATAGTTTTTTTTTTCTCAATAGTAAATCCATGTCCCATGTGAGGATTTCATAAAATATGTTTTGGTATGAGAATCTACCCCACCCACTTTTGGCCTTTGTATCAGTTATGCTATTATGCCCTATAGCAACCATGTCAAATAGTTATCATTACACACAATTTTAAGATGAAAAAACTGAAGACAGAGGTCAGGTGATATACTCAAATTTCTAAAATGTTTTAATAGGGTTGGGACCTCAATTTCTTGTCTCAGCCTTGGGTTCTTACCCCTCTGTCCCTGAGAAAGTCTTAGGTGGTATCATGGGCCAAGCTGGAGACAAAGCCATAGAAATGACACAAAACAGGAAAATTACACCAGGACACAAGAAGTAATTCCTCAGTGGTCACAATTAATAGCCAGAGTCACAAATAATGGCTAAAATCCACATACCAGCCTGTGGTCACAAGCCAAGGAATTGATGATCAGAGGCCAGGAGCTTCACCATCTGTGACTCTTGCTGCAATCAGCAGGCTCCCTGGTCGACAGCAGAGGCCCTGGGCATGGTCTGTTTATGAAGGAGGAGAGAGGTAGAGAAGAAGCACTTGACCAAAGGGGTTTTACATCTGCCTCCTATGGGTAGGCCACAGGAAACCTAAGGGAAGCAATGTCTCCCCAACAGAAAATTAACACTCAAATGCCTCCACAAAGTACAATTTCTCAACTTTATTTCCTTTACTTATGTAATAGTGAATATGAATTTAAAAGTCCCAATAGTTTTCTTTTTTGATGTACTTTTAAACATCAGTGTAAGAAATGTACAATTTTATCAGCTAGTTAAATTTGGGGGAAAAATATGTATAAGAATGATGGAGGGACACCTGAGTGGCTCAGCGGTTGAGCATCTGCCTTCAGCCTAGGTCCTGATCCTGGAGACCTGGGATCGAGTCCCACATCGGGCTCCCTGCATGGAGCCTGCTTCTCCCTCTGCCTGTGTCTCTGCCTCTCTCTCTCTCCCTCTCTCTCTCTCTGTCTCTCTCAATGAATAAATGAAAAAATCTTTAAAAAAAAGAATGATGGCAAACAGGGTTTTATTTTTATTAAAATTTCAAAATATTTTAAAATAATATGTTAAGTGATGCTCAATATTACTAATCATTAGGGAAATGAAATTAAAAACACAATGAGGCATACTTAACACCTGTCAGAATGGCTAAAATCAAGACAAGAAATAATGTTGGCGAGAATATGAAGAATATGGAATATCAAGGAACCCTGATGCATTGTTGGTGGGAATGCAAATTAATGCAGTCATTATGGAATATGGTATGGAGTTCCTCAAAAAAACTGAAAATAAAGTTATCATATAATCCAGTAATACTACTACCAGGTATTTACTCAAAGAAAATGAAAACACTAATTCAAAAAAGATACATGCACCTGTATGTTTACTGCAGCATTATTTATAATAGCCAAGATATAGAAGCACCCAAGTGTCCATCCATTGAGAAATTGATAAAGATGATGTGAAATATATATGAATGGAATATTACTCAGCTATAAAAAAATAATGAAATCTTGCCACTTGTAACAACACAGATGGACCTACAGGAATAATGCCAAACAAAATAAGTCAGAGAAAGACAAATACTGTATGATTTCATTCATATCTGAAATTTAAGAACCAAAACAAAGAAAAAAGAGACAAACAAACAACAACAACAACAACAAAAAACAGACTTGAATACAAACTGGTGATTGCCAGAGGGGAAGTTAGTGGGGCAATGGGTAAAATAGATAAAGGGGATTAAGAGTACACTTATCTTGAACAGCACTGGGAAATATATAGAATTTTTGAATCATTATATTGTACACCTGAAACTAATACAACACTGTTTGCTAATTATACTTTAATAAAAAAATTTAAAAACAAAACAAAAAACTTCCTTTTAGAAATACAAGACAAAGTAAGTTAATTTTCTAGCAGTGGTTTGAGTTGCCTTAACCAGTGCTTTGTCTTAATGAACCCTCATCTCAACCATACAAGAGAAGTGTAATTCAATTCTTATCCTCCTTCAACAGGTGAGGAAACTGAGGTTTCGAGAGGCTCCATGATTTGCCCAGTTACATCCCAAGTCACTGGTGAGACAACCACTTGAATCTGGACTGTCTGGCTTCTGTACCCATATGTCTACCCACTGGTAATACTGCCCCGTCCTTCCCCTCCCTTGCTAACTCTCTGCCCCCAGAGTCTTAGTGATAGAAAAACCGAGCAATTCTCTGGCTAACTAGTAAGTCCATTTCTTCTCATGCAGTCATTTGAAACAATTTACTGTGATGAGCAGTAAACAACAATGTATTTATACATATACCTGGAATCAAGTTGTGTCCATGTCATGAGGAATAAGGAGCACAGGCTTTGTAAATCGGAGCAAGCTGGTTGGAATCTTGTAATTCAATAATTTCACTGTAATATTTTTGACTCCCGGTATTCCTTACCTTCCTCCTCCTCTCCAGAAAGAAGTCAAAGCTTTTGATTTGCAAAAGCCAAATTTCTAGAATTCAATAGCTGAGGCCAAAAGAACAAATACTGTATTCTATCAAGAATATTGAGGAGAGGCAGGTCATTCTGCCCTAAAGGGCAAGTTTGTGTCTACAGTGTGTGGGGCCCCAGGCAAATAATTTTTGTGGTGCTTCTGTCATCTAAAAGTCTTATTTAAAAATATATTATGAGGGGATCCTGGGTGACTCAGTTGGGTGAGCATCTGACTCTTCAATTTCTGATTTTTGGCTCAGGTCATGATCTCAGGGTTGTGGGATGGAGCCCCATGGTGGGCTCTGTGTTGGGCATGGAACCTGCTTAAGATTCGTTCTCTCCCTCTTCCTCTGTCCTTTCCCTACTCTCCCTCCCACTTAAAATACACACACACACACACACACACGCACACACTCTGAAATTCTTAGACCCATGTGAGGTACAGTGATTTATCAATGAAGACTTATAATAATAGGCAGAAAAGGAGGTACTTTTGTGTTTATTTATTGTCTAGGGAATGAATGTAAAGATTGTCCATCCTGTGTTTCACATGAAAGCCACCCAAAATCAGCCTGTGAGCACCATCTTGACAATTCCATGAAAAAATACCATGCCAGCTAGTCAGAGCCATCTGTCCCTCAGGCTACCTCTCTGGGACCAACCCCCAGTCATGGGGCCAACCCAGGCATGGAGCCCTAGGAGAACGTCATAGACTGGAGTCCTACAGCTCCTTGATTGAACCCACATTGACAGAAAAGGTCAAAAAGTGACCTAGGAAGAGTGAATGGGGCCAGGGCCCATGTAGATTCCAGTAAAGCCCCCAGAGTGCTCCACTTAGATGGCACTGAGGACCATGGCAGAGCCCTGGCCCCAGAAGGGGACCTACAAACTTTAGCAAAAAGCACCCTTCAGTTGGTGTGCCAACTGAGGCCCAGGTGTTGGAGCAGAAGTCCTACTTGCCCCAGTCTATGGGCAGCACTGGCAAGTGTCATCCAGTCTGGAGGAAGGGTAAAAATAACAGAGGCTTGACCAGGAAATAAGGTCACTTAGGACCCAACACTCTGCAGACTACTATCCCAATTACCCCTTTTTCACATGGAAGAGTATGGAGGAGAAATTGCCTATAACCAAAGAGAACTGGAGAAAACCGAATTAGAATCTTCTCCCAAAGTTGGAGGAATGGTAACGCATATTCAATTGCATCAGTTATAATATCTTAAGCAATTACTTCACTATCCTTACTTTCAATGTCTTCACCTATAAAATGGGGATTATAATATCTGCTTCTAAGGACTGCTGTAAGGATTCAATGAGCTAATACAGGTTACATGTCTTGCTTAGACAAGGCACTAAATGCTAAAATATAAATATATATATATATATATCTTCATATAATTATTTAATAACCACAAATTAGGCATTAAGTATAGGAATCAGCAACAGAAAGAAGCAATTTCTCCATCACCAAGGAATTTATCATCTAACTGTACCAACAGCAACTTAGAGATACAGGAAACCATGGAGAACTACTTAAGTATGAATCAGTTGCAAAGGGTGATGGGGAAACAATAAAGAGACAGAGAAAAGGCATGAATGGAGATCCTTGCATTTAATTGGGAAGGCTTCTGGGAGCAGGAGAGCTTTTGAGTCCGATATGTTAGCAAGGTGAGGAACAAGAGTGGGAGAGAAAGAAAGACAGCTGGCAGCGGAGAAGACCTGCCAACTGAGACTGATGGGCAACGCTTTCTTAATAAGAAATTAGATCCCTAACGCCACCAACACAGGCCTGGTAATTCCTATTCTAATGATTGTCAGAAGTGAACCCAGAAAACAGGCTGGCAGGCTGAAAGCTATTTCATATGCTGCAAATAAACACAGCAAGAACCTTGCTAACTCTGACCAGTCAAAAGCAAACCCCTGCTGGCTTTTATACCTGACAAAGGAAAGTGCATGAGTTTCCTGACTCCATCAGGACACAAATATATCCATACTGAGTTTACAAAATGTTAGAGCCCGGGTGAAAATGATGCCACAACAACCAACAGAGGTGTGACTATGAGCTAAATCACCTGCTTGGCACCATGAGGACTGTTTAGCTCTTTCATGCTGTAAAACCCAAGAGCTATTGGGCTACCTTAAATGGAGAATTAGGATGTAGAAGTAAGGAAGATAATGTCCCACTCGGGGAGCAGTTCACTTTCCATGCAGCTTGCAGAGATTAGTAAGCCTCGAAGCATACAGTACTAGCTCTGGCAACCCGACAGGAACTCCAGTGGTCGCTCCCTCCGAGGGGCATCCATCACTGGCTACTCAAGTCCCTGAACACAGATGGGGAAAAAGGACAAGAGGACTGGATATGTGGGTTTGGGGGGAACCACTGCCAGGGTCTCAAAAATTGACTCAGCTTCTCACCAACCCTCCTCACACACTAATGGACCAACTTCTTCTCTTTTTTTTTTTAAGATTTTATTTATTTATTCATGAGAGACACAGAGAGTCCGAGACACAGGCAGAGGGAGAAGCAGGCTCCATGCAGGGAGCCTGATGTGGGACTCAATCCCAGAACTCCAGGATCACACCCTGGGCCAAAGGCAGGCGCTAAACCACTGAGCCACCCAGGGATCCCCTGGACCAACTTCTTGCTGCTGTACCCTTCTCTCCTCAACTCCGAGCTCTCCTCTTACTATTTTATCTTTGTGAACCTTCCTGCCACCAGCTATGTCTCATTGTTCAAACTCTCGAAGAGAGGGCATCTGATTGGATTAGCCATTCCCCAACTAGAAGGATTGGGATTCTCTGGCCAGGGTAACTGCATCTCTAATGCAATCAGCTGTGATTGTGGCAGAGGCTGATGCCTGCCACCAACACAAAGAGTTTCGTTCTGGAAGGCACATGAACATTTTAGAAGGGGATGGTCTAATATGGCAGGCACCTTGAATGGGCTATCCAGAGCTTTCTAACATAAGCAATTAAGCACCTGATTTGTGTTTGTGTTGGACCAATTGCTGCAGCATCATTTGGGAACATCTGAACTCCATTCCCAATGGTGTGTGCCCAGTTCCACACTGATCAGTGTCAGTCCAGAGGCGGAAGCGTTGCAGTGAACCGCCAAAAGCTCTGAATGGGAGATCCAAGACCTGCACCTAGGTCCAGCCAACAGTTACTTTGTGTTTTTCTGTGACCTTAGACAACCTCACTTGAACTTTTCAAATCTAAGTTTCCTCATTTATAAGTGAGAAAATTGCTTCTGCCCTACCAAATTACAGAGGATGTTTTACTGAAGTGAAAAGGAAAAGGAGGAAGAAGAGGAGGGGAGAAGAACTGTCCTTATAGAAGTAATTTTTAAATTTTAAAGCAAAGTTAACTTTGTTTTTTGTTTTGTCTTGTTTTTTTTTTCAAACGTATAGGTATTAAGTGTGAGATTGGAAGTACTCTAGTTGAAACAGGTGGCAGCAAGGAGAAGAGACTAGGACCTGTGTGGCCTCCCTCCTGCATGCACCACCCTCCCCTAATTTATGGAACCCCAGAAGGCCTCAGAACACCACAGGAAAATGACTAGTCCATACAAATGAAAAATATTTTGATACCTAGAAATTTTCCTCCTGTGTCAACTTGGAAAGAAAAAAAATATTTCCTCACAAAAAATATTCAGTAATCCTAGAAACAAACAAACAAAGTATCTCTAGAAAATTTTATTGTGAACCAAATTGAGAAGAATTTTAACAAGAAAGTGTTGAGACTACTGGCATCACAATTTCTAATCTCCTACTGGGAGCTAAGTCATGACTGGCCCTTACTTTTATCAAAGATACAATAAAATACGTGGTGTTGTTGTTGCAGAAGGGAGGAAAAGAGAAATAGGTTAATTTTATCCTAACCCTCTATCTTATTTTGCTTCCTAATATTTCTATTTACTGCAATGCACGCTGATCTGATCTGAATTTGAATGAGCAGGGAAAAAGCCACATATGCAAAAGTGCTTTTATTATGGTTGTTAATAGTAATATTCTTTTTAATATTTTTATATTAGCCTCCAAAACCATTTTCTTGACCTAAGCAGCGCTTTGGATATTATTGGATAGATACCAAAGGAGGCTTTAAGTGTTTAAAAAATATGTGAGTTGGTTTTCTATACAGCAAAGTGTCAGTTTCAAATCTTTACTCCTATTGAGGGTACAAGTCTAAGCCAAAGTGAAGGTTGTGGAAAGAAACACATATAATAATAATGTTAACAACAATAGCAAAAGTGCTTTTATGCTGTAACCTTTTACAGTCATCTTGAAATCAGATGAGAGTAGATCAACAATGTTCTGTCATCCATAGGTAGAAGTCATAGGTAACTGGATCATCTATCATCCTATGTCAAATAGTCATGGTATCAGTCAAAGTCCCAATAAGAACCAGAATTACAGATCTTCTGGGTGCCTGGGTGGCTCAGTCAGTTGAATGTCCCACTCTTGGTTTCAGCTCAGGTCATGATCTCAGGGGTGTGAGATGGAGCCCTGCAGTGGGGAGTTGGGTTGACATTCTCTCTTTCCCTCTCCCCTCTGCCTCCCCTGCTCACACACTCACGCTTTCTCTCAAAATAAATAAATGAATCTTAAAAAAAAATTAGATCTTCCTCAACTATAAAATGGGGATTATAATATCTACTTCTAAGAACTGCTGTAAGGATTTAATGAGTTAATAATGTAGGATACAGGTCTTGCTTATATAAGGCACTAAAGAAATGCTAAAATCTACTATAAATGTTTTCATACAATTATTTAACAACCACAAATGGGGCTTCCTCAGGGTTACATCCCAGTTAACCCATCCTAAATAGAAATTTTTTAAGTTGAAAGTGTAATTAATATGCCTAACCTACTGAATATCATAGCTTATCAGCTTACTTTAAACATGAACACTTACATTAGCCTACATTTGGGCAAAATCATCTAACACAAAACCTATTTTATAATGAAGTATTGGATGTCTCAGATAATTTATTGAATACTATACTCAAAGTGAAAAACAGATGGGTTGCATGGGTACAGAATATTTGTAAGCATATGTGTTGTTAACCCTCACGTTCGTGTGGTTGACTGGGAGCTGCAGCCGACTGCTGCTGCCCAGCATCACAAGAGTATCTACCACCTATTGCTAGCCTGGGAAAAGATCCAAATTCAAATTTCGAATTAAGGTTCCTACTGAATGCATATTGCATTTGCAACATCATAAAATCAAAAAAATCATAAGTCAACCAATCATAAATCAGAGACAATCGGCATTAAGAAAAATTCCAGGAAGGATTACTCCCAAAAATTCTAATTACAAAATTAGTAGAGTGGGTAGAGTTATGAGGGAACTACCAGGGATAATGCAGAAACTCAGAATTAGCATCTTAAAAGCTGTAACCACACCCATGCCCAAACGGATAAGGGGAAAATGAGATTATAAATGCCCAGGAGGAGAAAGAATTCCACAGACCAGTGCTGTGCAATAGAAATAGAATGAAAAAGAAATAGAATGAAACCCATACATAAAATTTATTTTTTTTCTAGTGATCACATTTTTAAAAATTAGACAAGTGAAATTAATAATATACTTAATCCAATGCGTCATTTCAACATTTAACCAATAGAAAAATTATTAATGAGATGTTACATTAGTTTTTTCATAAGTCTTTGAAATCCAGTGTGTATTTTACAATTACAGCATATCTCAATTTCAGCTTGCCATAAATCAAGTGCTCAGTAGCCACATGTGGTTATGGCTACTATGAGGGACACTACAGGTGTAGAGTATAGACCACCTTGATTTCCTGCTGCAGTAGGGATGGTAGGAGGAGAGACATTGGCTCAACCTAATCAGAAGCCAGTTGCAGAAGAGCCCACTGATATAGTCCATACAGGTTAAGAAGACTGAATGGAATAACCTTCATTACCTTTAGCTCACACTCACACTGAGTGACAGATATTCTCAAAATCTGAAATGCAGGGGTATGGAGGGAGAGTTTTGTTAATTGACTATTTCAAGGATTGTATTAAGGATACCAACCCTATGTGATAAGCATTCCTGAAGTGCTAGGAATGAGAGATAGGGATGTGAAAATGCAAAGCAGGCAAAGTTCCATGAAAAGAATCCCTTGAGATGATTTGGGCAAGAACACGCTGATACCAGAATTCACTCAACGTATAAAGTATCCTCCATGAATGGACCAGGCACTAGGACTCATGACTCAGTGACACTCTTCCACATTGTACCAAAAGGAAAATATTTTTGGCCCATTAAAATAGGCTGTCTAAAAAAGAGCCATAAAAGAAAGGAAAAAGTCCCAAAACTATGTTTCCTAAGCAAAGATCTTATTTTGTTAGATTAGGTCATATGATCACATGAAATATTTATTAGCCTCTTTAATTTGCAAAAAAACAAAAAACAAAAAAAACTATCACTTTAGCATCAAAAGTAGTACAAATATCTATGAAAGGGATGGGCTTGGATTCAAAATATCTAAGTCTTCTCTACTAATAATAGACTATGTACAGTCAGAGAAAGACAAATACCATATGATTTCACACATATGCAGAATTTAAGAAACAAATGAGCAAAGTGGGGGTGGGGGGGTGGGAAGAGGCAAACCAAGAAACAGATTCTTAAGTATAAAGAACAAACTGATGGTTACCAGAAGGGAGGTGGGTGAGGGGATGGGTTAAATAGGTGACAGGCATTAAGAGGTTGTGATGAGCACCAGGTGTCGTATGGAAGTGCTGAATCACTATACTGTACACCTGAAGCTAATACATGGTATGTTTACTAACTGTAACTTAAACAAAAACTTAAAAACAGTAAAAGACTATGTAAAGTTGAACATAACAGTCTCTCTCAGTCTCATCTATAAATAGAAAGTATAAGAATATACTTTACATACATTATATACCCAATATTTTCATCTGTTCAACAATTTAATGAGCATCTACTATGTGCCAGACACTGTGCTAGGTACTAGGCATACCCAGATGAGCAAGACATGATCTTTGTCTGGAGTTTAGCAGGAAATACAGACATATTAACGCTAAGTCGGCTCATGAACACCTGAGTCACTTGAACATTACTCACTTTTTTAGCCTGTGGGTAGATTCTCTTGAATTTTTCCTCCTTAATCTTTTTTTCTTTTTAATCCTTATACCTCTAGTTCCTTTATCTTGTCTTGCTTCATTGTCTAAGAGCTCCAGTACAAGCTGAATAGAAGTAATGATAGAATTTCGCATTTTGATCCCAACCTAAATGGAAATCATTCTAAAATTTCACCATTAAGTATGCTTACTATAGGTATTTGATATAGATGCCTTAGAGTGAAAGTCATTCCCTTTGATTCCTAGTTTGCTAAAGATTTTTGTCATGAATGAATTTTGGATTTTGCCAAATGCTATTTCTGCATTTGGTATAGTCAAGAACTAAAGGGTGTGAGCTTTTACCTTACTTGCAGGTTAGCCTGTCATCATTCCATGGTTGCTGGCAGAGGACATGAGATTTCAGTGTCAGAATCAACGGACATTTTTAGCCATGGCAAGCAGCACACACATCAGCATATTTGTGTCATGTAGCCTCACCCCAAAGTCCCATGGGAAAAAACAGATGGACCCAGATGGAGCCTGCACAAGCAGTAGGTTGCATTGCACAACATGAAATCTGAGTTTAGGGAACCCAAGTCTTAATATGTTTGCACCCTGCTCTAGAGGAAGACATCTTTATTATACTTGACAGTAAGCATACCTGGCTTTTGCTTCAGGGGGAAACACTATCTCTATTTTCCAAGGCTGTTCATTTAACAGGCATGCTTAAAAGGCAATCCTGAACAAAAAAGAATCAAAGTCTCAACTGGCAAGATGTGTAGAAACATGAGAATTGCTGTTCCAACATTTTTTCCAATATGGTGCAGAGTAACACCAATACATCTTCTAGAGTTGAGAAACTTGTGTTCCTTGGGACAAATTCGACTTCATCATGGCACCATTTTTATACATATCTGAACTGTGATTTTCTTTTCTGTGTGTGTTTTGCATTATCAATGCAAAAAAATAATTAAATCTATAAATAAATATTAAAAAATAATTGTATCTATAAATTACATTGCTTTTATTGTTCTTGACCAGTTTTGATGTCAAAGATATACTAGCCTTATAAAAATGAGGAAGGTAAGTTTTTCTCTTTCTCTAGTAACTGAGTATCTATAAAATAAAAATTTCTGTTACTTGAATATAAGGTAAAATTAGCCCAAAGAATCATCTATACTTTGCCTCTCTGAAGGAAAGAAAACTGGAGTATTAATTCCATTTCTCTGGTAGTTATCCATTTAATTCTTGTATTGATTTTTATATATTTTTTTCTCAGAAATCACCCATTTCCCTGCATAAAGTTGTTCATAGTATTCATTTATGATTTTTTAAATCTTCACTTTTGTACTCACATCCTTTTTCAAGTATATCCATTTATACTCTACCTATATCTTCTGCACTCTCTCAAAAAAAGTCCAAAATGTTTTTATGTCTTATTTCTTAATCAGTCTTGCCAAGAGTTTGTTATAGAAATTAATTCTTGGGGCGCCTGGGTGACTGAGTTCGTTAAGCAACCAACTCTTGATTTTGATTCAGGTCATGAATTCAGGGTTGTGAGATCAAGCCCCATATTGGGTTCCATGCTGAAATGGAGACTGCTTAAGGCTCTTCCTCTCCCTTTGCCCCTCCCCTGCTTGCTTGCTCTCTCTCTCAAAAAAAAAAATTAATTCTTTCAAATTACTTACTAGTTTGGGATTATGTTGATCTTCTTTAGTTGGTTTTTAAATTCAGTAATATTTCTCTCATCTTTATTATCTCTTGTTATAGTTTTATGTTCATTTATTCTTATTTTCATTCTTATGGTTTCTAGTATGGAACAAGAATCATCTATTTCCAGACTTTCTTCTTTTTAATAAAGTTACCTCTAAATCCTGCTTTAGCCCCATCTCATAAGTTTTGATATATAGTTTATTTTTATACAACTTTCAAATTGTGTTTTCTTCCGTAACCCATATTACTTAGAAAGACAATTTAATATCACCAAATACCTGGCAATTTTTCAACCAGCATTTTTACTGACTTGTGGTCAGAGAACTAAAAACAAAACAAAACCAACAAAAAAAAAAAAACATGTTATCCATTATTGGAGATGATATAAAGTACATACGGTATATACACGGAGTTAAAGATATACAAAGAAATTATTAATTTTACTTTTTTTGAGAGAGAGTGAGCTCATGTGTGCAACCTAGGGTGGAGAGGTGTGGGGCAGGGGGGCGAAGGGAGAGGGACAGAGAGAACCCAAAGGAGGCCCCACACCTGGTGTGTGGAGCTCAACGTGAAACTCCATCTCAGGACTGTGAGATCACAACTGAGCTAACACGAGGAGTCGGAGGGCTAACCGACTGAGCCACTCAGGCACACCTTAATTTTACCTTTTAATGCTTACGTAACCTTACTTTAATATTCTTGATCTATCAGTTTCATTAATATTTCACATCTATATACACGCGTATATATATTTCTTTTAGCTTAAATCCTACTTCAGTTGAGGAACTCAGCTTTCTTTAATTTCTATTTACACATTAGACCTTTGGCATCCCTGAAATTTCAACTTTTCAGTGTCATTTTGGTTTTGTTAATTTCACTCGGATGCAGAGTAAAGCTGATAATCCAACTTCTAACAGATGAGTTCAATCAATGTACGTTCATTGAGATTGTGGCGTTACTGGTGAATTTGGATTTCCATTGTCTGATTTTTTTTTCTTTTTGCTTTCTTTTTATCATACTGTTTCTTGGTCCTCCTTCACTGACTTGCTTCCTGTTGGGCTGATTATTTTTATACCTGTATTTTTTTTCTCCTGTTCTTTTAAAAACTGGATTGCATTGCCATTATTTTAGTGATTCATTTTAGTATTTTGAGATTCATTTTTTGAAAAGATTTTTTATTTATTTATTTATTTTATTTATTTATTTATTTATTTATTTATTGAAAGAGCACAAGCCAGGGGAGGGACAGAGGAGGAGCAAGAGGGACAAGCAGATTCCATGCTGAGCAGGGAGGGGACGTGGGGCTGGATCTCACAACCCAGAATCATGACCTGGGCCTAAATCAAGTGGCAGCATAGTAGGGTTCAAACTTAAAAATTTTCTAACAAGATCTTGAATTATGTGGTACTTCTATTTGTAATCAAAACAATGACTACAGCAGACTGAAAGCCCCTGAAAGCTCCACATCTTATTATTTTTATATAGCTTCCCTTTTCACTCTTTTAAACAAATAAAGCAGTTTTGTAATCAATAGTTAATTAAATTTGCCAACATATTTCATTAAATGCTGTGCTCATTCTTGTTTCATGCTCCACGTCTTCCCACTGTGGTCACTTGTTTTTCTTACCAAAGAAAAATTATTTTAGTGGATGGGAATAGGAAATTCTCTTACACTTTGTGTCTCAAATTCTCTTTATTTTGCCCTCACTCTTGCATGATTTTTGTGTATACAATGTGAAGTTAACTTAGATCATTTTTCATCACTTCTAAAATACCACTCTAGTCTCTGGCATCAAATGTCAAGAGTAAAAAGTTGCTGTTTGTCTAAATGCTGTTGATCTGCAGGTAGTTTTCGTACTTTCTCTGACAACTTTTAAGATTTTCCTTTATTCCTAATGACCTAGTCTCATTATAACATTTCTAAAAGTAATTCATTATGATTTACATGATTTTATACTCAGATTATGTGAGGGATAATTTTAAATTCTAGAAATTTTATTTATTTAATTTAATTAATTTATTTATTTGAGAGAGAGAGAGAGAACATGAGCAGGGGAGAAGGGGCAAGGGGAGAAGGACAAGCCCCCGTGGAAAAGGAAGCCCAAGATGGGGCTTGATCCCAGGACCCTGAGATCATGACTTGAGCAGAAGTCAGACACTTAACCATCTGAGCCACCCAGGCACCCCCGGAAATTTAATTAACAATTATCTTTCATTTATTGATTCTTTAATATTTCTTCCATTCTCACTTTTTTGTAACTCATATTAACTAAATATTGGAGCTTCTCAATTAATCTGCCGTGTTTCTTACCTGCTCCTCCATATTTTGTCTATGCTGCATGACAAATGAGCACTTGAGTTCTCCAAGTTTATTTTTCTGTTTTTGACTGTGTCCCTTCAAGAGCCTATACAATATACTGTATTTTTATTTCACTGACTGCATTTTTATTTTCAGGACATTTGATTCAATCTACCAGTACATTATTTTATTCCTCTCCATCTTTGTCTCACACTTTTCTATTAACAACCATTTCAAAGGCTTTCTCAGGCTTTAACCAGAAAATTAATCAGAAGTTTATGTTCTGATCATTTGTCTCCTACTCATTTGGTTGTGTTTCTTAGCATCACCTTTTTTTTTCATAAGTTTTGAAATTTTGGTTCATAGGCTAATTTCTAGTAAAGGTGGTTTTTTTTCCCCTTTATTCTTTCCATTCTCATTTCTGCTTGTCTAATGGATTGAACTGCAATAGCCTCCAGCCAGCCAATACCGAACTAGTTCTTCTGATGATAGTGACTACCCTGTGTGATACTAATACTACTTCTTCAGAACACTTTTTTGTGAGATCCAAATCTAGATTAGGTGCCACTTCAATGCTCTTCTGCTTGGATACTATAATTACTATTTATTCTTGATTTCTGCACTCTTGATTTCTGCCCCCATCAAGACTGTATGCTCTATAAGGGCAAGGCCCTGGCCATCTGTTCACTGTTACATAATCCAGCACCACAAAGGATGCCTAAAACAAAGTAACACTCATTAAATAGTTGCTGAATGAAAGAAACAAATATTTGCACCGTTGAGTAATGTGTCTGATGGTATTGCCATTTTACCAGTTTCTCAGGACCCATGTGGTTAATTTTGGAACTCTATGGGTCATGACTTCTCTAGGTGGCAGATGCTTACTTCTGAATAGTGATTTAGTAAGCACTTGGCTTCTAATTCAATCAGTACTTCCTTCTCTCTGAGTTATTTTCACACCGGGTGCATCTGATAGGCCAGCAGCTAAGAAACCTGTCAGGAGAAGGGAATAATATATCTGCTCTGCATTTTGTTCAATTGGCATAATTACTATGAAGATTATAGATCAATTAAACATGCTCCTGGTTATTATAATGCCCTCTTTGAAATCCAAAGATAAGGGGTTTCATTCTACACAATCTTTACATTTATTTATTTCATTCTACACAATCTTTGCAATAGAAACCAACTAAAATTAGCTCCAAGTCATTACTGGGCTGTCAAAATGGAAGTGTCTTCAGCATACTCACTTCCTGTCAATACTACTTGACAATCCTAGAATCATTTAAACTTTCTCACAAGTGGCTGTGGGGAGCACATCATTTCATTTTAACTCTAGAGCTTACTGAATGTCACATTGAGACAGTCCATAAAAGCATAAGACAATGTCTCTTGATGTTTACAAAGTATTCTAAGTTTATTTATGTACACTGTTTTGTTTCCAAGACCTCTGATAATTACTATAATGACAAATAAGCATACACCTCTTTCTCTTTTATCCATAGGAAAATTGTTTTTGTTTTCTCTTTCAGGTTTAGTAGTAATTTTATCCCAATATTTATGCTAAGATTTTTTTCTTAAAAAAAAAAGCTAATTTTTATCAAATATGCTTTTTTTAATGAAGACAAATCATCATTTTAAAATTGTTTAATCCAGGAAGCCTGGGTGGCTCAGCGGTTTAGCGCCTGCCTTCAGCCCAGGGTGTGATCCCAGAGTCGCGGGATCGAGTCCCACATCGGGCTCTCTGCATGGGACCTGCTTCTCCCTCTGTCTATCTCTGCCCCTCTCTCTCTGCATTTCTCATGAGTAAATAAATAAAATCTTTTTTAAAAAAATTGTTTAATCCTTGATAATAGACATAGAAGCACTATCTACTAATAGGCCCAAAATGTATATGCCCCTAAGATAACACTGGAAAAAAAATTCACCCTATTTCTGTTTTTCTTTATACAGTAGGGAAAATATAGATTTTTTTGTCTCTAAGATATTTGAATATTTTTCTAAATTTATCATATTTCTGATAAATTTCCAAGTTTATCATAATTAGGCATAGAAAGGTCACAGTCATGGTTTCTTCCAACTATTACAGCCATCTTTATATTATATCCTTCATTGCAAGTAGAGACCAGGTTATTCTATAATTTATGTTCTCAAATCTTAATTTACTTGAAGCCTTCATAAGTTGTGTGTGTGTGTATGTCTCTGTGTGTGTGTATTCATTCATTCCATGGTCCCAATTGCTAAGATTTTTTTCTAGTTGTAAATCATTTCATAATAAAAGCTAGTCATAGGCCTTACTGGATTACAGATTAGATTTTTTAAGTTTTTATTTTAATTCCAGTATCATTACCATACAGCGTTATATCAGTTTCAAGTGTACAATATGGTGATTCAACAATCCACGCATCATCAAGGACTCATCACAAAGGTGCTCCTTGATTTCCATCCCCTATTTAACCCATCCCCCCCCCCCGCTTCCCCTCTGGTAACCATCAGTTTGTGCTCTATAGTTAAGAGTCTCTTTCTTGGTTTGTTTCTCTCTTTTTACACTTTGCCCATTTGTTTTGTTTCTTAAATTCCACATACAAGTGAAATCACATGGTATTTGTCTTCCTCTGATTGACTTATTTTACTTAGCATTACACTCTCTAACTCCAACCATGTCATTGCAAATGGCAAGATTTCATTCTTTCTATGGCTGAATAATATTCCATTGTATAATATACACATTTTTTAATCTATTCTTTAATCAATTGACACTTGGACTACTTCCATATCTTGGCTATTGTAAATAATGCTGTATAAATGTATATAAACATAGGGGTGCATATATCCCTTTGAATTAGTGTTTTTATATTCTTTGGGTAAATACTTAGTAGTGCAATTACTAGCTAATAGGGTAATTCTATCTTAAACTTTCTAAGGAACCTCCATACAGCTTTCCACAGTGGCTGCACCAGTTTGCATTTCTGCCAACAGTGCCCAAGTGTTCCTTTTTCTCCACATCTTCACCAACACCTATTGTTTCTTGGGTTTTTTATTTTAGCTATTCTGACAGATGTAAAGTGATATCTCGTTGGAGTTTATTTTTAAGTTTTTATTTAAATTCCAGTTAGTTAATATACAGTGTAGTATTCACTTTGGCTGCACAATACAGTGATTCAACACTTCCATACAACATGAGGTGCTCATCACAACTAATGCACTCCTTAATTCCCTCTCTGTAGTTTTAATTTGCATATTCCTGATGGTAAATGATGATGACCATCTTTTCATGTGTCTGTTGACCAGGTTACAGATTAGACTGATGGAAGAAAACTATAATTAGGGAAAGAAGATAGATACACCTATTAATTTCCCTGAGAAGCTGCTCCTTTAAGAAGCTATACACGGAGAGTCACTGAAGTTCACATATTTAGTACAATAACTTTTAAAAATTACAGGGGCACCTGGGTGTCTCAGTCAGTTCAGCATCCAACTCTTGATTTCAGCTCAGGTCATCATCTCAGGGTTGTGAGATGGAGCGCTACATCTGGCTCAGCACTGGGCATGGACCTGCTTAAGATTCCCTGTCTCCCTCTCCCTCAGCCCCTCTCCACCTCCACAAAAATTATAATCCAACATGAATAATGTGTATTACAACCATGGGTTATGAAACACTCAAAATTCCCAAAAGTTATAAATTTACATCTGAACTATCAGAAATGAAGTATATTTCAGTAAAGTATATTATTGATTAAAGATATTAAGTGTTTAAATGTTGAAAGAAGGGTGCCTGGGTGGCTCAGTCAGCTATGCGTCAGCCTTTGGCTCAGGTCATGATCCCAGGGACCTTGGATTGAGCCTTGCTTCAGACTCTCTACTTCAGGCTCCCTGCTCAGCGGGAAACCTACTTCTCCTTCTCCTGCTAATCCCCCTGCTTGTGCTTTCTGGCTCTCTCTACCACTCTGTCAAATACATAAATAAAATCTTTAAAAATATATAAATAAATGTTGAAAGAAATTTTTAAAAAAGGAAAAGTCAGATATAAAAAAAACATAAATTTATGTCTCATAACATTACCCAACCACCTAGGGAACAACATCTTGGCTACAAACTATGTGAAGAATTTAAATGTCAGTTCTTAGACTCCTATGTGTGATTTTTTTTTAAGATTTTTTTTTTTTTGAGAGAGAGAGCAGGAGCAGGGAGAGAGGCAGAAGAAGAGGGAGAAGCAGACTCTCCACTGACATGCGGCTAGGAGGGAGCCTGACATGCGGCTCCATCCCAGGACTTTGGTTGGGATCATGACCTGAGCCGAAGGCAGATGCTTAACCTACTGAGCCAACAGGCATCCCACCTATGTGTGATTCTATGATGATAAACACATCATTGTTACATAAAATAATGCATTTCTACACAAATTGATGAATGCCTACTATGTGCATAGCAAAAAAGAGATTATACTTTGCCTCAAGGAATTCACAGACTAATGAAAATAAAAATTATGACGTTAGATACATTTTCCTGAATAAATTCCCAATTCTTCCCATTAATAAAAGACACATGTGCTTCTGTAATTTATAATTACAAACAAGCAACCTCTTTTTATTAATAAATAAAAACCTCCATTCCAGTCAGGCACTAATGTAAAACAGTCACTGACTTCCCACCTGCCATCTCACTTGCTAATGCACACATGAAAATGACGCTTAACTGCTGAATGTCACAAACTGGATATTCAGTTTTGAAAACTAAGTATTATGAAATGTTTATAAAATATTTTGGTTAGAAATAGCCAGCTGATGAGGCTTCATTTATTCCACATTAACACAACAAAAATTAACTAGCTTCATAAACTAACAAATTACAGAGAATCCTCTGTGTCTGCTATTTTCTTATCCCTAGCAGGTCTTCTAAATTATGTCTCCCATGTTTCAAAACTTTAAATAATGAATCATCAAAAATAAGAAAGAAAGAAAGAAAGAAAGAAAGAAAGAAAGAAAGAAAGAAAGAAATAATCATCATCACCCACTCCAAAAAAGTTAGTGACATCAATGACGACCAGTATCTTTTTCTGCAGGAACATTAGCTAACACTCTCAGAAGAATGGATGTGTACCATGGTCTTCCCTCAAAAGGAATCTGTACGAAATAACTGGACATAAAAAATGGAATATGCAGCATCCTTGTTTGTCCAGATGCCACTGCCAAGCAAGGTAAAGGCTGAGCAGAACTTCCTTGCAGCATGGCTACCTCTGCCATTTTAGTAATTCATAGCAACCTAATGTCAAGTTTACCAACTATATTCATGATAAACTTTCCAGGTCACTTCAGAAGCTGGCTGCCAGTGTTAGAATCCTCAGTCTCTAGGTGATATCTTTTTCTCTTCTAGGCCTCTAGTGAAACTATCCACACCTCTTTTTTTGTCATTCTGTAACCTACAGACTAAATGGTCATCTAACCACTATCACTGTGCTGGATATACAACTGTGAAAGAATATCAATGGCCTGGCCACTGTGACTTCTACTGGAAACAGGAAACAGAAGAGGAAGGAAAGGGCTGGAATGAGCAGGAGTGGGGAGTTGGTAGTTTTTAAATTTCCAAATATCCATGCAATGAAAAAGAAAAAGAAACCGAAGGGTAGAGGAAGCCACCTCTTTCATCCCTGCAACTTAAACACAAGGCTGGGGCTCAAACATAGGTCTTTCCTCTTCTGCAACCTGTTCTGTGTTCCTCCTGCCTTCAGCTAGCACTTCACAGGACCATCATCTCCTGGGATAAACCAACCTTCCTTCTGAATGAAACTGAGACCTCAGTGGTTGTTTAAGTTTGCAGCTCTTTTTCGTTCACTTTTTTGCAAAAAGCATGAAGCACTAATTCTCCTTGGCATAATTAAACTGTCCAACAACACAGTCCTTATCTCTTTCTAGTTCCCTAATGGTACAAGGAGCTCCTGAATCTCCAGGTAGCTGTCTCAGGTTCACGTTAAGGGGGATTGTTATAAAGTTCTAATGGGGTATGTACCCATCCTCTGGTCTAGACTCATATAACTATTAGATATAGAGTTACCTGTCCACTTGTAAACCAGTCCTGACAATAATACCTCTTCATTCTCTCTCTCAAATCCATCCACTCATCCCACCTCCACTGCCACAGCTTTAGTTCAGCACTTCATCAATTCTCATTGGGATTATATACTTATCACACAGCCCCATGGGTGAGGATATGCCTGTATTTCTCTGAGACATGAGCAAGCATCATGTCCTACATGACTTTTTCTGCCAGCACATTATAAACTGCTGGGCATATATTAGATAGTCAAAAAAAAAAAAGTTTGTAGAATGAACACACCTCTTGGTTTTTCCTCCTCTCACCAGTCTCTTCCACAATCTAGCTTCCACAATGCTACCAAAATAATCTTCCTAAAATATAAATCTGATCATGGCATGCACCTGGCTAAAATCCCCTTACAATACCTAAAAGCCTTCAGGGTAACATGCCAAATACTAGGCTTGTATTCATGTCAACCACTTGTCTTAAACTCCATCCCTACCGAAGCAGTTCCCTACCTACCATGCTCTCTCACACACACCTCCAAGACTTCACTCAAGCAGTTGCCTCTGTCTAGGAAGCCCTTACTACCTTGATTCCCCAAACTAATGTCTTCATCCTTCAGAATTCAGATCAAGTGTCAATCTCTCCAGGAGCATGCTCTAACTCTTCTATCTGTATTAGATGCCTCTTTGGGCTTTCAAAACACTCCACGCATAGTTTTAGGACAGCATTTATCACCCTGAATGGTAATTTTCTGTTGACTCATTCATCTCCCCACTTAGACTGAAAACTCCTTGAAGGTTTGGGTGTATCTCATTCACGTTTGAATTTCTGCTGCCTGGCACAGTGTTTGGATATATATCTGTTGTTAAATAAATCAACAAATGAACATAGGAATAAATAAATCATGATTTGTTGTTTCCATATCCACTGTTTTGTTTGATTCTCACTTTAGTCCCATGAAATTAAATGTACAGATACCAGAGTCTCTATATGCTGATAGGAAGACAAAAAGGGTATCTGCCACAAGATTATGTCACCAGTAAATCAAGGACCCAAGTTTCTTTTTTTTTTTAAGATTTTTTTAAAGTAATCTCTATACCCAGCTTGGGGCTAAAATTCATAACCCTGAGATCAAGAATTGCATGGTCTACCAACTGAGCCAGCCAAGTGCTTCCAAGGATCTAAGTGTCAGATTAGGTCCCTCTGGCTTCAAATGCATATTTATAATGGTAATATTCAAGGATGCCTTAGCAGCTCCTCGGCACAGAAATTTAGTCACCTCATGGATCAAATTGTCTAAGACTTGTTCTGTGCCCTATGAAGTACTTGGTTATTAACGTCAATCTACCTGAATTATTCTGAACCTTTTCTTAACTCATCCCTAGTCGGTATCCTTATGTCGGTTCTATCTGCAAGTGGCTAGCTCAGGTGATCACAGCACAGTGCCAAGGAGAGAAGAACTCTTAAGTTTAGGACATGTCTATGAAGCTAGGTTGGATTAATTCATTCAACACTACATACATCTTCCTAACTCATACTAACTTCCTAGCAAACAAAGAATCCTAGGCTGACAGAGACTAGTTGAGATAAAGTGAATTGATCCTGGCAGATCCAGAAATTAGCTCATTGAACCCTACATTTTAAAGCAAGTAAGAAAATGAAGCAACTCTAGTAGCCAATTACTCTGCATACCCAGGAAGATAGTGTTAGTAAAGCAAAAAGAGAGCTTCAGCTTTTGAAAATATTTTAACTTCTAACATCTGTTCATGACTGTTGCAAAGGAAATTAATGTTATCTTCATGCTTTTAAGTCCTCAGTATCACCCACTAACACCATTTTTCCCCTCTCTCTTTGCTTAACTTTTTTGTAAACTGGTAGGAATCTACACACTGCATTTACTGACTGATTGAAAGGAAATTCTAGGACATTTCCAAAATAAAAGCTGTAGTTATAACAACTCCTATTTATAGAGAATCTACTCTGTACCAGGCACTGTGGTAGAGGCTAAATGTTGACTCATTTATGAACCCAAAAACCACAGAAGGAAGCATTATTTATCCCCCTTTAAATATGGGTGACAAATGTGCTGAGAGGTTATATGGCTTTCTCAATATCCCAAGTCTGCTAAGTAAAAGAATCTGACTTTGACCTAGTACATCTAATTCTAAAAACCATGCTTTATGCTACTGCATCACTATGGCACATAGTTAGTACTCAATATTTCTGTGTAAATAAGCCAACTGTAGGTAAACCTGTTTTTACCCTAAGATGTTGAAGTTATTCATAAAAATGAAGCTTACTTGACACTGGATTTGACTGTCTGAAATAACTTTGTTAAGGAATGTACTTTAGGGGTTTGGGTTTTTTATTTTTGGAATGTACTTTAAGGTTTAATCACATTACTTGCACCTCAGTGGCCAGTGCAACCCTGAATGTTTAATTATGCCACTAGTTTTATACCTAATCAATCTTTTTCATTAAAATCCAGTGAAGCAGACAACTGAGATAATTACTGCAGAATCATCTTAATTAAAAATTTTAGCTTCTAATTAAGAGTCATTGTTTATCTCATCAGGAAACAGTTAGGATTCATGACAGGGTTGCCCAATTCATTAAAATTTTTAGCCCTTTTTGAGGTTGGACATAGCATATGATACTCCTACCTATGTGAGCATTTGTGTTTACACATGCACATATGTTCAAGTATACTTAGGAGTGTTCTAACTGTATCAGAGGAAAATAGTTAATAAAAAGCATGAACTCCAATGGAAATTCTGTCAGTGAAACCCTTGATCCAGTATTTATGTCTCAGCTAATTACAAAATGTTCAAAAGTGAATTATTTATACCTCCATTGCCAGTTGAATACATAATTATATTTACAACCGAACAAAAGCTGCCCTAAAACTTCTTCTCACAAGTTATGAATTTAAACAAGGACTGTTGAACATCCACTCAAGTCTCAGCAGCATAAAGAAATAATTATTATTTCCCTAGACTCCCATTTCTGGAAAATTTCTTTTCACCATGAGAATCATGCAGACAGGACTTCAGAAGTAAGTCACAGTCTCCTTGGAGTGTAGGAAACTCCATCCAATCAGATGGTAAATATAGCCATGATACCTTATCCCTCGAGAAACCCAGCTTCATTACTCACTGCAGCTGCACTGAAGCCTCCATGTGAACATGCATTGTTGTGTAATTCATAATCAAACACTGGAAAATGCTTTAAGTCACTATCCTTTGCTTTGACAGTACAAGATCATTCTTAAAATTTCACAAAGGTGATTCATGAATCCATTGCTCTATTAAACTTGGGTCAAACTCATCACTGGAATTGGCTTAAGCATAATTTAAATTTATGAATATAAACCACACTAAAAGTTCCTATGTGGAACTGTTTGGAAGCCAAATGGCGTCCGTCAGCCATGACAATGGCAAGCACGGCCTCACACAAAATCAAAGTTGACAACAGGCAGTCAAGTACTTTAAGCTTACCTGGGAAAATCCCACTCAGTTTTTCAAGCTAGCAGTTAGCTGACATTAAAGGTATTGGGGGGGGGGGTCGTAGAAGCAAAAAATAAACTTCAATTCATCGTCTATAACAGAAGTTTGAAAATGATCCTCTGAGGAGGGAAAATGTAGGAATTTGGGGACGTGACAACCTTTCCCCTCTCCTCCCAACAACCAAGTACTTTCTTTCTCTCCCTACAATATCCATTGCCTTCCCACCCCAAGAATAGCAGACACTACAGCTTTCTAACGAAGTAAGCAAGTACCTGCTTCACACTTACTCTTGGACAATGGACATAGGATGATCCGTAAGTGCTCAGCATCTTCCTGAGTGACTTTAAAAATCATTTCAAATTGGAAAGAAAACTAGGATCGAAGGATAAAAATTCAAAAATTTCCTTAAAGATGGGATCCCTGGGTGGCGCAGCGGTTTAGCGCCTGCCTTTGGCCCAGGGCGCGATCCTGGAGACCCGGGATCGAGTCCCACGTTGGGCTCCTGGTGCATGGAGCCTGCTTCTCCCTCTGCCTATGTCTCTGCCTCTCTCTCTCTCTCTCTCTCTCTCTCTCTCTCTGTGACTATCAAAAATAAATAAATAAATAAAAATTTTTAAAAAAATTTCCTTGAAGAAATCTTGGAAGTAATTACTGCTCTCAGCATGAGAAAAAAAAAAAAAAAGGATGGAGGTAGAAGAGAATTATAGTCTAGGTGGGGTATTTTCCCCCAAAGTCACTAAACACATCTGACTATATTATACCAGGCTTCTTTGGTATGAAGCTTTATTCCTTGGATATAAAACAGACAGAAAGTATAAGATTAAATATGCACACAAGCCAGAATTCCAAATGAACAACAGCACTCAGATTTTTACACACATTCAAAGGTGCATTTTCTTCTGGGAACAATTTGTACATAGTTCCAGATGTTTTGCCTTCCAGAAAACAACAAACATTACTTAGTATCCATTTTGCCAGTATAAGCAATGGGCACTTTAAAACCTGTCTGCTGCACCATGGCCCACTATTATTACAGCCAATGCCTCACCTGGACTTGCACTGTATATTGATGCTGAAAGAATCCGTTCAGATAAATTATTGACTGGCAGCAGATGAGCTGATAAGGAGAGAGCATCATTATTTTGCAAAATGGTCAATGCAGGGTGCTGTAAAATAAAAATATAACCAAGGAATGCTTCACGAACGTAGCACATTTTATGGCAAAGGGGCTGATGAATAATGTGCCTCTGGAGACCATGCACTCTTCTTTCCCTGCACTGATTGTGACATGCAGGACAATGTTATGTTGCTGGAAGTGTCCGGCCATCAGGGTTAATTGGCTTATAAATTCTTTAGGCAGCAGAATACTGATGGCCTGATAAATGGATTATTAAAGTAAAGGAGCACAAGGGCATCACAAGGAAGATTCTCAGAAAGGTGTTGAGGCTTCTAATTCCTGACTCAGTTGTTATGGAAGGATAAGAATAACTATCATTAGAGCCACCATTTCTTGAGTACTTACTATGTGCGAAGCACTGGATTTACATACTAAAATGGCTAATTTTATGCCTCAACTTGACTGGATCATAAGATCCCCAGATATTTAGCTAAGCATTATTTCTAGGTGTGTCTGTAAGGTGCTATATATTACTCAGTGCTCATCATAAGTGTATTCCTCAATCCCTATCAGCTATTTCACCCATGCCTCCATCCATCTCCCCTTTAGTAACCATCAGTTTGTTGCTGGTGAAGCAATTTGCATTTGAATTAATGGACTCCGTAAAGCAAATTGCCCTCTCCTGTATGGGTGGGCATCATCCAATCCACTGAGGGCCTCAATAAACCAAGAAGGTGCAACACCCAAATAATAGATAATTTGAAAATGGGTAGAAGACATGAATGGACATTTCTCCAAAGAAAACATCCAGATGGCCGAAAGACACATGAAAAGATGCTCAACATCACTCATCATCGGGGAAATGCCAATCAAAACTACAATGAGAGATATCACCTTACACCAAAATGGCTAAAAAACACAATAAACAACAGGTGTTGGTGAAGATGTAGAGAAAAAGGAACCCTTGTGCACTATTGGTGGACATGCAAACTGGTGCAGCCACTGGAAAACAGTATGGAGATTCCTTACAAGGCTAAAAATAGAACTACACTATGATCTAATAATCATTCTACTGAGTACTTACCCAAAAAATAAAACACTAATTCAAAGAGATACATGCAGCTCTATGTTTGCAGCAGCATTATTACAATAGCCAAGATATGGAAGCAGCCCAGGTGTCCATGTATTGATTGATGAATGGATAAAGAGGATATGGTATATATAGACAATGGAATATTATTCAGTCATAACAAGGAATGAAATCTTGCCATTTGCAATGACATGGATGGAGCTAGAGAGTATAATGCTGAGTGAAATCATATGGAATTTGTCTTTCTCTGACTGACTTATAATGCTAAGTGAAATAAGTCAGTCAGAGAAAGACAAATTCCATATGATTTCACTCACAAATGAACAAAGGAAAAAAGAGAGAGAGAGAGAGAAACCAAGAAAGAGACTCTTTACTATAGAGAACAAACTGATGATTACCAAAGGGGAGGTGGATGGAGGCATGGGTGAAATAGCTGATAGGGATTAAGGAATACACTTATGATGAGCACTGAGCAACATACAGAATTGTTGAATCACTATATTGCACAACTTAAACTAATATAACACTGCATGTGAACTATACTGGAATTAAAATTAAAAACTTGTTTAAAAAATAGATGAAGAAGTTGGAAAAAGAATTTCGCCCTTCCTCCCTGGTTGCTTGAGCTGTAACATAAATCTTCTCCTGGCCTCAATGTTCCTGGCTCTTAAGCCTTGGGAATTGTGCTGAATTATGCTCCTGGCTTTCCTGGTTCTCTAGTTTGCAGATGGTAGATCATGGGATTTCTCAGCCTCTGTAATTGCTTGAGCTAATTCCTTACAATGTGTTTCTTCCTAGATATATCCTATTGGTTCTATATTTCTAGGAAACCCTAATACACACATATCCTCTTATTTAATCTATGAGGAACTCCTGTAAAAAAGATATAATTATTCTCATTTTATAGGCAAAACCCATATTCTTAACCACTTTGCTCCACTAAGTTTAATTTTCAGAATATCTTGGAATATAAAATTCCAGGTTTCTTAGAAGGCATGAGTTTATAATTGCCAATACAGATGCTTAAAAAAAAACTATTGGGGTGCCTGGGTGGCTTAGCTGGTTAGATATCTGACTCTTGATTTCAACTCAGGTCATGATCTCAGGGTATGAGATCAAACCTATATCATGCTCTGTGCTCAGCAGGGAGTCTGCTTGAGATTCTCTCTCTCCCCTTCTCTCTTTGACCCTCTCCACACTCATGCTCTTTCTCTCTCTAAAATAAATAAATCTTAAAAAATATTAAGAAAAAAAAACAGGAGGCACTTACTTCCATTTTTTACAATAACCCAATAGAAAAAAATCAATTCATAGAATAAATTCCACTAACTTAGGCTGAAATGCAACACAAATTCACAAATTGTAAATTTCACATTCTACTTTTAGCACCATTTATGCTGGCAAGCATGAGTTGATCAAATATTTTTCAAAGAATTTCATAGATAACATAAAAACAACACAAAGCACATGTAATGGAAACACAAAATAAGTTATTAATTTTTGTAAATATTTCCCTACCTGCACCCTCAATAGTGAAACAAACCCAATTTATTTAAAAGAAAATAGAGACCTTTGACCAACATGATGTAAGTCTCATGTTCACAAAAATGGTAAAATAACCCTAGAGAACTAGGCAATTTGTAACAATTTCATAACTTCTTATTTACTAGAGATAAGATGGATAGATGGATGGATGGATAGATGCATAGGTAGATAGATGAACAATTGAAAAGAATTTTCGTTTAAAGGCAATCAGAATTTTAGACCCTTAAAATTTACCTATTTCTAATTCCTCAAACACAACTTAGCCCTACAGGACAAAGCAGACAGTATTTAGCTTCATAGTTTCCTATAGCTGCTGTATCAAATTACCACATAAAAACAAACCAAATGCATTATCTTATAATTCTGGAGATCAGAGGTCCCAAATGGGTTCTGTGAACTAAATTCCAAGTGTTGGCAGAGCTGCATTCTTTCTAGAGGCTCTGGAAGAGAGTCCACTTCCTTGCCTTCCTCAACTTACAGAGGCTGCCTTCATTCCTGGCCTCATGGCCCCTTCCACTATCTTTGGAGAACATCACCTCAACTTGTGTTTCCAACATCACATCTCCTTTTCAAACTCTGACACCTTTTTCTTATAAGAACTTATATGATTACATTGGGTCTACCACGGTAATCT
The DNA here is from genome assembly GCF_905146905.1 of Nyctereutes procyonoides. NCBI lineage: Eukaryota > Metazoa > Chordata > Mammalia > Carnivora > Canidae > Nyctereutes > Nyctereutes procyonoides. The sequence continues at coordinate 62,138,026 of NW_026575051.1, forward strand.
GGGCTATTCTTCCCACCCCAAGATCCTTAACCCTATCAAAAAGCTCCTTTGCCATGTAAGGTAACAGAGTCACAAAGTCTGAGGATTGAGACTTGGACACCTCTGGGGAGCTGTGACTGTCTACCACAAACTCTCTGTTAGACAACTATCACAGCTCACTGGGGTAAGGAGGGGAGCCAGGACCTGGCTTCATCTAAGGAACTAACTGATTACTAATCATAAAGGCGGTCAAAGGAAATTAGACCAAAGGGATCATCCCTAGAACTTCTCTTATATATTTACTGCATTTGATAATCCCATCCAGTTTAAGTCTTAAATACCATTCACACACCAAGGATTCCAAAATTACCTCTCCTGATCAGATTCTATAACCAACTACCTACTCAACACACCCACTTGGATGTCTAGTAGGCACCTCTGACTCAATACATCTAAAAATTGAGCTCCTCACTCCCCCTCTCTCAAACCTGCTTCTCTTACAGACTTCCCTACCTCCATTAAGAGCACATTTCTCCTTTCAATTGTTCAGGCCAAAAACTTAAAATTATCCTTTATTAACTCTTTATTATTTTCACAGCCTGCATCCAATCCATCAGCAAATCCTTTCAGGATTCCATTCAAAAATGCATCCAGAGTCCCGTATCTTCTCATCTCCACACCATGATCCAAGCCACCACCATCCCTCTCCTGTGTTCTTTCAACAACCTATTAACTGGTCACCTTCTTTTTACACTTTCCCCCTATGGTATATTATCAACACAGCAGCCAGCATGGTCTTGATAAAACCAAGATGCCCCCTTCATAGCAACTGAACTACTTGCTATGCCAGCAGCCTGGACCATTGGCTGCCAGTGGCTTACACCTGAGTCTCCTCTAGGACTTGCCCTCAGCTAATAGGAACTGGCTTGCTCAAGTTACTTTCCCTTAAGGTAGAAACAATGACTGATCAAGATAGAGATGAATACAAAAACTCCACACCTTTTCCTCAATGTGAGCCATGGCAGCTGCAGGGCTCCCTGTGGATCAGGAAAGGCTTCTGTTGCAACTGTATCACGTTTCAGCTCCTCCCCCAGCCAGTCCTGTTCCCCAACTCCCTCCAAAGTGTTGCTTCTGAGATTTCCAAAATAAATCTACTACATGCAACTAAGCATCTCAGAGCCTGTTTCCAGGAGAACTGGACTTAAGACACTAAATCAAGATCACATCACTTCTCTGGTCAAAAACTTCCAATTACTTTTCATTTCATATAAAATGCAGTGTCAAAAGGGAATAAAGGGGAAAGGAGAAAAAAATGAGTGGGAAATATCCGAGAGGGAGACAGAACATAAGAGACTCTTAACTCTGGGAAATGAACTAAGGGTGGTGGAAAGGGAGGTGGGTGGGGAGTGGGGGCGACTGGGTGATGAGCACTGCGGGGGGCAGTTGATGGGATGAGCACTGGGTGTTATTCTATATGTTGGCAAATTGAACACCAATAAAAAATAAATTTATATAAAAACAACAACAACAAAAACGTGTGTCCTTAAATGGCCTAAATGTCTTAAATGAAATGGCCCTGTCACCTCATCTCCTACTACTCTTGTCCCTACTACACTAGCCAACCACATGCCAAGCACCCTCCTTCCATTAGCTGTTCCCTTTTTTGGAACGCTCTTCCTCCTATATCCACATTGTTTACTCACCTTTTTCAAGTCTTTACTGAAATGACACTTTGCTAGAGGAGCCTTTCTTGATCATCCTATGACACTAGATTTGCCCTGCACTCCCATACTCCATACCCTACGTTGTTTTTCTCCATAGCACTCACTCAACCATATGCTATAATACACAGTTTGTCATGTGTATTATTTTGCTTTTCCTACTATGAAGGATTTTGTGCATGTGTCTCTTCTCTGCTACATCCCCTATGCTCCAAACAGTGCCTGACATAGTAGGTCCTCAGAATACTTGTTGAATGAATGGATGAGGGCCAACTGTATACTAGACATCTCCCTGGGCTTATTTGCATATATTATCTCATTTCATACTTACAACAACCCCAAGAGAGAAATATCATGATACCATTTTTCAAATGAGAAAACAGTCTCTGATAATCACACCAGAATATCACATACAGTAGTGATAAGGCCAAGATGTGAACCCCTGTTAGTCTAAACACCAAGCCACATTCTTTCCAGGATACTAGGTACTCGGGTACGCACTTTGAGCACATAAGGATGATTACGTGACTCATTCAGAGAACCTGTCCCACTGCAGTTACGTTACTCTCTTCCCAAACAAATCTCAACCGAAAAGACAATTCTAAAAAACAATTTCATTGTATAAAATGTCCATGTGTTCACTGTTACTGTAGATGTTCTACAAAATATTTAAAATCCCTAGCTTTGTAGTAACTGCTGTCGTATATGCCTACAGAAGATTAGTTAACATGCAGATAACTTCTTGCACACACGGAAACCTTCCCCAAAGCTCATTATATTGTTAGTAGTGTTTGGAACAGTAGGGGGCGGACAAGAGGTACATGTGTTGATAGAAAACAAAAGTCTGGGTTTTATATCTGAGTTAATGGAAAAAAATAACTCTTTCTCCCACTTAGCAAAAGAAAGCTTTATAAAGGAAGTGGAATTACATGAGCTTTCTGAACTCCAGAGAGGAGGAAGTTTGGCAAGTTGACACCATGGTCTTATTCAGTGCTCAACACCCATTAACTTCAGAGAAAGCTTCTAGTCTGGCTCAGCTGGGCAGGATGCAATGCAAATGGGAAATGAGCCTGACCCCATCACAGAAACCTTTAGCTCCATACACATGTGGGTCTGATGGAATCCACTGACATAAAAGGAAGGTGAGAAAGCTCTAAATTGGCTTTTACCATCTAAGGATGTTCACACACAAAGCGTGCATTGTACCCACTAATGAAAGACATGTGCTAGAGTGGTTACACATTGCAACTGAATGAAAACTAATGACATGAAACAGCCACAGTGCCTCTAGACTGACCCCTGTAAAACCTCAGGCCCGACGTGTAACAGGCAGAGCTAAACCAATTTATCACTGAATTATGCATCATTTAATAAAGACTGGTGTGACTCAACCTGCCACAAAAGCTGGAAGCTTGAGGAAATGGCCTCCAAAGTCCCCTTGTCCTTTTCCCAAGCTCATCTTTAACCCTTCAGTGACTGATGGACTGATTGAAGTAAAAGTTTAAACTTTTATAAACTATACTAAACAACCTTCGGCTAGTCTGACCTTGTGGTTCCTGGAGTCACTTACTTAAAAATTACTCCTCTGGCAGAGTTAACTCCTGTTTCTGTAATTCAATGGAGTGTGAATTAAGTGGAAAGGAGGTGTTCTTTTTTTTGAACCACCACTGGCATCTTGAAACCCTAGGTCAAAGTATGTTTCCATATGCCAAAGCCAGTGTTGATTTTACCAGTGGCACTGACAGAGTCATTATCAAAATATACTTTAATTTAAATAAAAATAAATCCTATCAGTTTTTAGGCTCTGCCCCATAGCTTTACATTTTCAAGAGAAAAAAAAAAAGCCTGCTAACTCTTACATCATTGTCATAGAAACAGAAAAATCAATGCATTACAGGAAGATGTTTCAATAGGAGCAAATCATACAGGGCTGAGAATAGGGACATCCACATCAATTTTAGACCACTGGAGATAAATGATTTTAGCAAAAATTCAGCTGAAGTCAAGGAAATCATAGCAATTTCTACCATCAGTCCCATACGGAAGCTTTTTAGTAATAGTCAAAGAATATAGTTGGAAAATAAAAGAATATAGTTAGATATGCTTTAGAAAGTTAAGAAACCTCCCAGAATCTTTCTTTATTTCTCTTTTCAGTATACAATCATTTTGTATGAGAATAAATTTGTACCACTGTAGGAATATTTAGGTGCCTTGAAGTCTTATAAGGCTTTTTTTCTTGACAATGTACCAAAGATCATGTTTCTCTTTAACTGAACCAAAAAAGAGGATGAAGCCAAAATGCACTTATTATTAAGTTCAGCAGCCATAGATTATGTTGAAGACTGTAGCACTTGTAATGCTCCTTCATCTGGGAAGACACTCTATTAAAAGTCTTCCCATTGTGCTTTTGCATTTCATTCCTTCTTTTTCTTCCACCAATGAAAAGCATCAAGAGTCTCTTGAAATATTGGATAAAGAAAATCAAAAGGAACATTCACAGCCCAGAAAACTGTTACTAATCATTAAGAGTTTGTTACTAACTTTTATTTTTCTTGAAGTACTTTATCATTTAAGATGTTTTCAACCAGAAAAAAATATCTGGGATGTGAGACAGAAACTATTCTAAGTGCTTTACATGTATTAACTCAATTTGTACTCAGAATAATGTGATAATAAAGACCCTATTATAATCTCCATCTTATAACCGAAGAAATCAAGGCACAGATAGGTAAAGTAATTTACCCAAGGTCAACAGCTATCAGTGATGGAGACCAGATTCAAGTCAAGGCAGCCATATTCCAGAGCCCATGCACTTATCCATGTCATATTATCTTTAGAAAGATAGTGAGAACAACCTGAAGCTTCCATTTTAATAATTACCAAAAAAATATATTCAGTCTCTGTGTACTCTTAGTAGGGTCCCAAAAGGTGAGATTTCACATCTCAGTGAATTTCTCTCATGTGAAATAATATGGATCTTCAATTCATTTTAAAATTTCATACAAAATATAAGGTATTCTTTTCTAGGGTAAAGGTGGTTAATTTCTGTTAAGAAGATTAAAACATCATAATGAGAAGAGCCAGGATGAGATGTTCACTCTTTTAGCTTCATTATTTTTAGGGCTTATTTTCGTGTTTCAAAATCACATCAGAGAGTCTCAAAGCAGATGGCCCCAAAGCAGGTTTTGACTATCTCCAATCCAATCATATTTGGGAGGTAAGCAACATACAGATTAGAAGTCTTACAAACAGAAAAGGCAGGTTCTTCTGCAAAAATTAAGTAAATCCCAAGCTAATCATTTTAAAATTCAAAGGTCTACATTTTAAAAAATAGCAAAAAAGGAAACAAAATTTGGCAGGATTATGGATCCTCTCTCTCCAGTCTGCTCCACTTCATATGATTCATCACAAGCTTTCCCCTCTCGTTTTTTGAATGCTTGGCCACCCACCAGCTTTGGTTTCCATTTGCCATGATTTGAGAGGACTTTATACATTTTTTTAAATATTCTGATTGTTTAAATGGAAAATTTGAAATCAGTATCTCCAGAAACTCCTGAGAAATCTGAAGGGGGGAGAAATAAAGCTTAAAATTGACTTCTAAAAACAAGTATTTATAGGAAATTCAGAGTGGAAAAACTAAGTCAAGTCCATCAAACAAACAGAGAGATGATTCCCCCTTTATAGTAAATATTACCTTCTTTGAACATTTTACCCTCTATTACTACTACAATTAATGAAACAAATGCATTTGCGTGTGTGTGTGTGTGTGTGTGTGTGTGTGCACTCACACACACATTCTTTCCTTTTCAAAAGATTTGCCTTTAGCAAAGATTTTTAGGTCCATGTCTAGAACAAGGACCTAATGAAGGTCTTAGATCCTGAGGGAGCTAGGTGGGTGGCCACTGGCTTGGCTTCTGTTTGGTGTCTGAGGATGATCCAGAAGTGATACCAAAGGATCCATCTTTCTCCACAGTGCTGGAAGCCTGTGGTGGTCTATTCTTTATTTACCTTCTTCTGATCAAGTGTGGTGCTTTGCACCTTACAGGAGATTGATTACTGTTGACTGGTTTATATTGTCTGGCAGAGTTAGAGGGAAATTTGAAAGTTAATGAACAATTTAATTCTCCAGAGGATGTCTGAATCATCTGCAGAATTTTGGTAGTGTAGACATGACAGCCTTTGAACACAGCTGTGATATAAGTAATCTCAAGTTAACACCGACGATACCGTAGAGCCGTTTCTTATCACCCAAATCACTCTAGAATGAATCCTGCCAATGATCAGCAATGATACATTGTGGGTGGCATGCCAATAGAAGCCCAAGAGCTAACATTTCTCTGATAGGCATGATTTAAAGATAGACCATTATGGCCTTCAACTACCCATAAAGATCTATTTTATAAAATATTATTATTATTTAATTATGAATTGGCAGTAGGCTCCAGGTTTTTATGTATGCCCTGAAGCTATCACTAAAATATTTCAGATAATATAAAAGCATGTACCTGTGTAAATGCTAATAATAATAATAATACCATGGCAGAGCAGAGCAGAAAGTTAAAAAAAATAGATAGAGCCGAACTGTGTGTGGGGGCTCTGGTAATTGGAAGAGTCAATGGCCATATGATTCAAGAAAATAGTCTCCCTCGAGAAGGAGACTGATTGTCCTGCATTTATACAGCAGCTAACCAACACTAAGCACACTTTCCTTTGCATATTATTGGTGCCAGCCCGATGAGGCAGAAAATTGCATCGTGTCATTTAATTTCCCAATCTTTGTTTTCATTGTATTAATCTTTTGGCTTTGCTTCACTTTATAATTTGAAGGCTCAGCAAGAAGCAAACCAAATGGAAATTCAGCTTACTTTCATGTCTAGCTGAATGTGTTTGGTGCAGTTTCCAAAAGTTTAATTCTACGTAATACTGTCCATGAATAATAATAGGCTGCTTCTGCATGCAGACTTATTGGTGTTTATTAAGGGTTGCCTTAAAGTTTCTGGGAAATGTGCCCAAAAGTCAGTCACCAAAACATGATTAACAAATTGGTTACAGAAGGAGAACAGATAATTTTTAAAAACAGAAGTATATCGTCCTGTCAAGAAGTAAGAAATAAAACCCTCAAAACTGGATTTAACCTAAGTGAGCTTATCTTTCTTTCTTTCTTCCCTCTTTTTTCATCTTCCTTCCTTCTTCCCTTTCTGCTGTTCCAGTAAAGAAAATAAAAGGAAATAAATATGAAACAACATAGAAGATTCAGATTCCAGTGAGCTGCCCAAGAAGGTAGTATCTTAGAATATAAATGAAAGGCATCCAGTTTTTAGGGAGTAACACTGGAGTGTAGAGCTTTGAATTGCTTGGACTTTGGCCTCAGACCAACTTGGCTTCATCTCCTGCCGTCTCCACTTGCCAGCTATGTGTGTTTGGGTGAGGTATTTAACCCTTCCAAGCTTTACTCCCTTGTCTGTAAAATAGGGAATCTATAAGGAGTGTCTGACAGGGTTGTTATGAAAAGTGATTATGAAATAAGTATAAACACCCAGCGCTGGACCTAGTATCTAGGACATCGTCAACAAGAGGCATGTCATATTGCTGCAGGAACTGCTCACTGTCGCTGCCACTGTCAGCAGTGTGTAGTCAATAAAAGTAAATGAAAGGGGGTAAAAATCAGCCAGGTAAGGTCCCTTACCTCTTCCAAAATAACTCCAATGCCACAAATACTGCATCTGAGAACACTGGGCTTTGGAAATGGGGTTCGCCTTTTCTCCTGACTTGTGTTATTTGTAATGACTGCAAGTTTGCAATATATAACCGACCTTAAAACTAGAATACACCTTCTACATAACTTTTTCAATGTTACAAATGTTATTATCAACCTATCCACTTCACCAAAGATACTGAACTGCTGATTCTTTTATGTTTGTGGGTGCATCTAAAACGTGGTTTATAATGTGTCATAAATAACAAAGAAATACCAGAGAACCAAGGAGGAATGTATGAAATCACATGTGGGTTAGACAATGGCCTCAACTCAGCTTCTCAGATCTCACAATCTCTAAGTCTCTCTTCAAGGCAATATTCTAAGAAATCCAGTGGGTCTCACAAACAGGGATAAGAAGAAAAGAAATAGAGAGAGGAATTCACTACACTTCCTCAAATAAAAATAAGGTTCAGCTGAAACTCTCTTTCTACTTAAACTTGTCTAGTTCTTTACTGATCACCAATTCCTTTGATAGATCTTGACTCATGTGACACACCAGCCAAGGCAGGTACTATTGAGTCTATTTTAAAGACAAGGAAATCTGAGCACAGGGAAGGTTATATGACATGTCCAAAGCTATATACCTACTAAGTGGCAGATCTGACTGCAAATTCAGTATTCACACCTCACACACTTCACAACTTAAAACCCCTGCCATCCCTCTTCAGAGGAAAATGCAATGATCCAGACTGAATATCCGTGGAAATGGGCTAGTGAAGGCTACTTTTTTTAAAAAAAAGAACATAAGCTTTGACTTAATTGTGTGCTTTTAAAGAATATATCACTCTGAGAAAAGATATGGGTGGAATTTTGCTGTTTACTTTTGTTAACTTTCCTTTTAAAAAAAATGCAGCATCATCCTTTTTTTCTTTTTAGCTCAAAAGATGGGAAACACTATTTTCTCATTTTCCTTAGATTCCTATCATGCTATTTGTGCCAACCAACACATTACAAATTGTAGAAATGACATCCCTCCCTCATCTGAACTCCCCAGGCATCCACAAGTAGCAGCAATACAAAGTCCCTAGGCTTCCTGTGACCTAGACTTCATTTTTTCAAGAGTCCCTGGAAATAATGTCAAATTACAAGAATTTGCACTCCTAGTCAACTCAAAATACCTGCTAAGTTTGTTACTATACATTCTTCTCAAAGTGAGTCATCACTGTTATAAAATGAATTGGTCTTATATAAATGTCAATTCTGGGTTATATTTGTCAAGAAACTCAACCTGTTTCTAATACCTTGTTTGAAATCAGACATGGATGAGCTTCTGTCATACAGTAAGACATGGTATAAATTTATCAAACCTATTTTTTGCCTAACAGTGGAGGTGCCTTAGGAAGTTAATTACCAGCACTGTGCTAACTGACAAGCAACTTCTTAGTTCCATGAATGTTATCCCAAATAGTTAATCATGAAGCTAATACAGATAAGGTGGAAGTACACATGCATCATTAGGACAAGCAAATTATTAAAAAAAAAAAGATCATTATGAGTTCTGTAGCTAATGTTTAAGGTTGTTCTTTAATGCTATTACCAATTGGCTTTTCAATTTTTTCCTCAAGATTTTTTAACTGTTAAGGTATCTTATATTAGCTCAATTCATTTACTATTAGTCTTGGAATTTAACAAGGCTTCATGGCAAAGCAGGTCTGGAAGAAATCTTATTAACTTTCCCTCAGGATAATAAGTCCCATATGGAATAAAGAAAGAAATCCAACTCCCAAAAGACAGCAGTCATTAGAGTCAATGGAGGGTTAATGTGATTTTTAATAGGAGACCCATTACAATTCTCAGGACCCATAAAGTTGGTACCACACTGGGCATCTATTTAAATATAATCAGTGATTCCATTCTTATCCGCCTCTCAAGAAAAACTAACATCTTTCTCCCTATAGTCTCAGATTTCTCTCAGGGAATTATAAAACTCCTGTCATCTCTTTTCTTATAATATACAAGACATTCATTCATGCTTCTCTTTCCTGAAAACTTTTCACTAATTTAAAAAAAAAAAACCTTCATTCCATTGCTCATCAAAAAATTAATTTGAATTGGGAATTAAAATAAGTAGTCCTAATGTGAAAATCAGTAACATAAAAAAGACATTTTATATAATTTTATACCAGGTATACATGCATGTAATACATAAAAATGTTTTCTACTATATGGATTGCTGAATATCCATACTTCCTCCAGAAAGCACCAAGCTAGGAAGAAAAAAATGACAACACAATTCAAATAACTAATTCAGAAAACTAAGAATACTTTCCATCATTGAAAATGCATGAGAAAATAAAGATCAGCTTTTGGAAGAGCATCTGGAAAGTAAAAGTATAGGCAAAGAAAAGTTATACTGGGGATGATAGGACAAATGTTAGTTTCGGATTCAGAAGACATGGGAAGAGTGACTTTGGCCAAATCATTTCACTGCTAAAAAAGCTTTTATTTCTTTGTCTGTAAAATGAATTGCTAGACATGATCAGGGACAGCAAATAGATATCATCTAAAGTCCCATAAGTAGTAAACTAGCAGGAGCAGCCTGGAGGACAGATTGAATCCAGGCTCAACAGGAGGAGTGTTGTGTTCAATTAGTAATGTCTGCCATGGAAGGAGAAGGTAGGGATATATGAGCACAAATTTTCCATCACCAGATTAAAGGATTCCTAAAATTCTTTCAAATTCTTTTTTTTTATCTTTCAAATTCTAACATTCTTTGATTCTATTAAATTATAACCTAGAGGAATTTTTTTCTTGTCCAGTATTTTTACTTGCTACCAATAAATGTCCATCTCAACTCATAGCAGAAAGATCTGATCCACCAACTTTTGAAATTTTGAATAGTATGATGCCCAGCTTAACAAAAGAGAGACTCAAAATAAAGAAAACATAGAAGGAAAGTTGGGCACAATGGGTCTGAAGTTTCCTTGTGAGTCCGAGAAGTTTCTGGATGGAAAAGAGCACTGTTACTCCAACTTGCCCTCCCTTACAGACTAACAGGCAAACACCTAATTGACTCCATAAAACAAGAAAATTGTTTAAGTTGGTAAAGATTTCCCTGGAAATGATCCATTTTCCCCCAATTCAATGACATAGCAATATTCATTGCTTATAATGAAGTATAAAGACTGGATAATGCAGATTAAAGTATTGCCAACTTCAAGATTTACCAATAAGCTGATTTGCAAGACAACAATATTTCATATCATGTGCTATAATATTACATATCAATGTTTAATAACCATTTCATAAGTTTTGGCAAGCAAATGAGAAATGGATTACCATAGAGAGGTGATGAAATATTTATAATGTACAATAGCTACTATTACATTGTAGCTGTTCAAGAAATCTTAATAGTAAATTGAATGGAAATATAATACGGTAAGGGATGTGGAAGTGTTCAATCGGCCATTTATAATGAAATATGAAAGTGTTTAAAGAGAGTAAATACATTTGTAATGGTTTTTGATTAGCTATAACTATATATGATCCAACCATCCCTTATGAATAGTGTGCAGATATTATGATGGCTTATAATATTTAGAATAAAGTGGCAGTGGCAGTCTTGGAGAAATTTTTTGGAATCCTTAGTAACTTTCAATAATTAAATCTGTATCATTACTTTGGAAAAAATTCTTCTTTCACTTACCATATTTTTCTGAGAATTTTAAATTGTATTTCTTTAACAAATGGTCCTTATTTATGGTTAGTAGTACTGTTTTCCATTTTTTATAAATCATAAGTCTGACCTGGGACACCTGGGTAGCTCAGCAGTTGAGCGTCTGCATTTGGCTCAGGGCGTAATCCCGGGGTCCTGGGATCAAGTCCCACATTGGGCTCCCTGCGGAGAGCCTGCCTCTCCCTCTGCCTGTGTCTCTGCCTCTCTCTGTGTGTCTCTCACGAATAAATAAAAACATTTTTAAAAAATTATAAGTCTGACCTGTTTTTGTTCATATAAGACTTGATACTTATAACAAATAGGCCAAAAACAACAAAAATTATACCATACACACGCACACACACAATCTACCAGGAAAGAAAATATTCTCTAAAATTAAGACAACTGTGTAGAAACGTCAAAAATTCCAGTCTCTCTGTATCGTATGGTACAATTATCATATCTGTAATTCATAGGTCCTTCATTCCTTCAATGAATACTTCACACTTCTGCCTAACATCCTCAGTAGCCTTCCTGTGACCACAGGAAACAGACAACAGTCCCTACTGGGCCTACAGAGTGTGACCGAGCTCCCGCCCACCCTCGCAACTGCATAACTCCATTCTGGCTCACTAAACTCCAGCTGTACCTCTTTTGAGGTCTCAAAATAAGCCCATCTAGTTCTTGTCTCTGGTGCTGCCTGAAACACCTCTCCAGCCCCACCAGCCCCATTCTTGCTTCAGAGCTCTGCTCCTTCATCACTTCCCACAAGCTGGGTGAGGGTCTCCTGCGAGAAGCTCATGGCACTCTCTACTTTAATTAGTCCCTTGTCACAGTTGTCACTAAATAATTAACAGCCTCTGTGAGTTGCCTCACATCTAACTCTCCTACTAGAATGTAAACTCCATGAAGGAAGAGACTGTGAATCTTTTATGTCTTAATTTTCTCCAGTCTTGGGACACTGTCATGCACATAACAATGCTCAATGAATATTAATTTATTAAAAACTAATGGATATGTAAACAAAAAGCCCACTTACAGACATTGTATCAGTTACCAAGAAGAGAAGAACAAGGTACAACCCAAAATCTAAGTTTGGGTTTATAGAAGCCAACTGTTATAATCAGAATATTATTCACAAATTCAGATGTTTGTGTTTTGTAGGCTTACAATGTGTTCCAGCAGATTACAACTCAGAACCTGTAATATTTTCACCCAACTCACTCATTTGCTAATTGAGATGGATCTTGGCTCAGGATCTGGCCTGTTTTCTCTGTCCTTGATTCTATTAATAACTAAAATTGCACTCTCTAAAGGTAAGTCCTAATTCACAAAAGAAATATTCTTGGGTACTTTACCTCTCCTTTATGCTGGACAAAGTAACAAACAAGAAAACAGCATAACAAGAACAATAGGACGGTACCAATCAGAGGTCTCCAGAGAAACAGAACAAAAGATCTATCTATGTTTCTATCTATACTTGTCTATCAAGAGAGAGGAGAGAGATTTAAAGGAATCAGCTCATTTATTTTAAGAGGTCACTTGGCCTCTCAATTGTGGGGGCTGGAAAGTTCAAAATTCAAACACAGACCAGCAAGCAGGAAAACCAAACAGGATTTCTACGTTATGATCTTGAGATAAAATTCCCTCTTCTCCAAAAAAAAACTCACTTTTTTTTTATTCTTAAAGTTTTTGATTGATTGAATGCATCCCACTCATATTATGGAGGGTACTTTATTTCACTTAAAATCAACTGATTATAAAAGTAAGTCACATCTACAAAATACCTTTACAGTAATATCTAGATTAGTGTTTAACCAATTGGGTAGCATAGCCTAGCCAAGTTGACACATCAAACTAACCGTCACTATGACTCTGATAGATTTGTATTCTTAACAACAAACATTCATTCCTTCCTATCCCCAGTGAGAGGAATATAAATTTCCTGATCTATGAATTGGTATTACTAACTTTGGCAAATGGAATATATATGCTCGTCCTGTGACAAATTTTTCAATGTGATTTTTACAGTTTTGAATAGCTCATTTTGACTATTCCCTATTGTCAAGAGAATGGGTTTTTTCCACAAAAGAACTTTCTTTTATTGTAGACACTAGAATTAAAACAGTGTGTAGAGCAGACCAAAATCTAACCAATCTGGATCAGAGCTAAAGCATGAAAAGAGCCATTGTCATCGACCCATCACCACTGACATATAACATGCAGAAAAATAAACCCTTATTTATTTCATAAACTACTGAGATTTGAGGACTGTTACATAGAAAAATCACTAGCAAAAGCTAACTAATACAAATGCTTTTGTGAAGCCTGCCACATTTGATAGTACAGCTGACCCTGGAATAACGTAGGGTTAGGGGTAAATGATCCCTGCACAAAGATCCATGTATAACTTTTGACTCCCCCAAAAGTTAACTATTAATAGCCTACTGTTGACCAGAAGCCTTAGTGATAATATAAACAGTCAATCAACACATATTTTGTATGTTATGTGTAACGTATACTGTAATCTTACAATGAAGTAAGCTAGAGAAAAGAAAATGTTAAGAAAATCTTGAGAAAATACATTTACGGTATTATATTTATTGAAAAAAAATCTACATGTAAGTGGACCCATGCAGTTCAAACCTGTGTTCTTCAAGGGCCAATTGTTTAAGACGTTGCATCCAATCCATTTACGCTACCAATAATAAAAACGCGTTAGCTATATGAAGCTCATTCTTACTTGGATAGATGCACAGCATGGCCTCTATGGTAGAGATTTTATGTTTTACAAAGTATAATGTAAATAGAGCTATTTAAAATTTATTTAGGACTCACTGTGTTTCAGAACCATCTGAGCCCAGCATGTACAAAGATGAATGTGACAGTTTCTCCCTTTAGAAGTCAATAGACTAGTGAGGAAAACTGTACGTGTCAATGTATAGAATGATAGGATTAAAGTACACCTCACGAGTTATGGCCTGGCCTCTTTGTTAAAGCCTTCCTCCCATGCCTTAAGACTTGACTTGCTACTGCTTTCTTCTATTGGCTCCTGAAAAAGAACCACTGCCTGAAAACCAACATCCATATAACCTACCCTTTCATCTAAACAGAAACACGGTTTTGTTAAGAGAACACAACTGAATGAGACAGACACGGTCATGACTCAGAATCTCACCTTTCCACCCAGTCTATAAGTCCATTATGAAATTCAATTCTAAACAGCTCTTCCCAACATTCAACATTGTCTGTCACCTGTCCATCTCCTGAGTGCAGGCGTATAATAGAGTCAGTGGCCGTTGTGGTCATAGCTGAGTGATAGCAAGTTCAAGTTCCCCCCGAAAAATAAAAGATACCAAATGCATGACACCACAGTTATGTGTGATCATGGGCTGATTAGTCATTAGTCCATCAAGATGTCCTATTTGAGAGGATTAGTAGGATTGGAGTTAGAAAAGCCTGGTCCTGAAGTAAGAACCAGATGCCAGATATAGTTTCAGTATAGAAACCCCCACATGAATATGGGCCCGGAGCAAGTGGGATACTTCATGCAAGGGATGGTTTCTCGAAGCATGGTGATTAAGCCCTTATTGGACTAAGTGACATGCAATCAAATATTTCCCGATACGAAATAAGGGTCAGGTAGGATAAATTATTTATGTTTATATGCAAAGATATAATAATACGTACATGCTTATACGCATGGGGCAAACCATTAATGCACGACGTACATAGGGGCATACGTAGGTTGTCCCAGCCAACCTCTACAGACTTACCTCCTACCATACCCAACAAGAGCATCCCACTCCAGTCAACTTCCTCACCACTGCCCAATGTGCCCACTGTAGCTCTTGTCTCTCAGCTTCACACTCAGACTCCTCAGCCTGGCTTGTGGCGCGGGCATCGGGCTCTACAAATCATATCTGTTTTTTGCCAGGTGGGCTGTGCCAACAAGGGGAATTCAGGGAAAGGACTGAGAAAGGAAAGGGATCTTGCTCTTCCCTATTTGCTCCCTGCTTGGGTCAGCATAAGTAAGAGTTATTTGCCCTGAAAGGGGCAGTTAGTTTAGTTCTAGTTGCAGTGGCAGTTCTTGATTTTGGGGTTTTTTTTCCCCCACACTTCCAGAACCAACTTTATTTTTTTTTTTTTTATTTTTCAGAACCAACTTTAACATGCCCATTCACAGATACCAGCACCAGCCCCTCTTCTGTGGTTTGAGTCCTACCTTCTTGGGATCACTCCTCCTAAATCTAAATTCTAATAATTCTAAATCAAAATCTAAATAATTCTGGGATCCCTGGGTGGTACAGCAGTTTGGCGCCTGCCTTTGGCCCAGGGCACGGTCCTGGAGACCCAGGATCGAATCCCATGTCAGGCTCCCGGAGCATGGAGCCTGCTTCTCCCTCTGCCTGTGTCTCTGCCTCTCTCTCTCTCTCTCTGTGTGTGACTATCATAAATAAATAATAAATAATAATAAATAAATAAATAAATAATCTAAATAATTCTAAATTCTAATAATTCTAATGATTCTAAATAATTCTAAATTCTAATAATTCTAAATTCTAATAATTCTAAATCAAAATCTAAATTCTAATAATCCCAACTTTTTCTCTTTGTTTCACCAACCCCAGAGATGATTGCTATTGCCTGCAGTCCCTGCCTCTCGTGACACCTCCTTATCCCCTTTTGCCTTTTCAGTTCTCCCACACTTGGTCAGGAATTCTTTACAGAAAATTCTCCCTGTTAAATAAGTGGTGTGGTTTCTGCTATCTGACTTGATCCCAACTGATACAACCTAACATAGCATACTTACCCTTAACTCTTGAGTTGGTTTTGGTTTGCTTTTATTCCATGTTTTCCCCTCAACTCAAATGAATGGTTACCTCTCTTTCAAACTCCAGTACTTGAGTCTAGTCATGTGTCCTTGATGAAAGCTTCTAACCCAACTGTCCTCTCCCTCTGAACTCCAACAGTATGGTTATCACAGGAATATACACTCTGTGGAATGCAACATGGAGGACTGGAAAGGAACTTTGACCAGGACTCAGAAAGCCTGGTCCAAGAACCAGCTCTGCTAGTCACTAGTTCTATGAATCTGAGTCTTTCTGAAAGGATTCAGAGTTTTCCCCTATAAGAGAGGGAAAGTTGGATTAACTAATCTCTCAACCCCCTTATATCTGCACTCTTTCAAAACTCTGTATTCTGTTTCTTACTGGTAAATACTGTCTTTCCAAAAAGACTATAACCCCCTTAAGGCCAAAAGCTTTGCCTGAAACTATCTTTAGTACGCCTCCCACCCCACTCCCATCCTTAGTATGCCTGGCACAGTTTTGTGGGCTAAGTACACAGTGAGAGCTCTCTAAACCTCTTCTAACTAAAATCTCAGAATTATATTGAAAATCTGTGTGAACCAGAAGTTGCAAATTAGTGGGCTGGAAACCAAATTCTGCCCATAAACATCATTTGTTTGGCCCACAGTGAATTTTTGTTAACTAGCTGCTATGATTTTAAAAGTAGGAGATTTTAAATACAAATCCAAAATGCAACCTTCAGATTTCACTGGTCACTGACCTATGAATACCTCTTTTGATTTTGGGGTTCCTAACCCTCCTTGCTTCTGTAAAATGATACCATAACTGGAGACCGGGGGAAAGAGTGCTGTAACAAAGGAAAATTTAAATCTTGAACTGCATTTGTCTTTGTCGTTTGCCAAATCCTCTCATTTATCATTGATGTACAGCATGTTTTAATACTCTACATAAGACTACCTTAAACCATTTTCAGTGCAATTTTATTTTCAAGTAATTATAAATGATCAACATTTCATGTCCTTTGTATTGGCATTCATAATTCACAGAATTCACTGTGATTGATTTTGAAGAAAACTGATACCAAAGTACTTATTCTCTGTAATGTAAAATTAATAGCAGATGCACGACTGAGGAAAATTTTTTCCTGCTGTTTTTGTAGTTTTCAAAACTCTTGGAGTCTATTCTGTTTATATCCCAGATGCTATACTGTCCCCCTTACTAATTTAATTCACTGTAGCATTTAAAAGCGCTGGCTACTCTCACTCAAAACTCTTTTGTGGCTTTTCTGCTTTGAAGTAATAGCAGCGGCCACCATTTTTCTGAGTGCTTGCTATATGCCACACATGCAGATTAAGTGCTTGATAAATACTATCTTGATGAATACACAAGAGAAGCTTTGAAAGTAATTTTATCTCCATTTTACAGAGAAAAACAGATGAAGCTCAGAGATCATAAGTAGATTGTCGTCGATGATCCTGCTAGCATGTGGTGGCACCACTTTTCCTGACATGATACCATCTCTCCCAGTGGTCTTCCTTCTTCCATTTCCTCTACTTCTTAGCTCCTTCCATGGGCCCCTCTTCTTCCGCTGGACCCTACTATCTTACTGTTTCCCAGGCTTCCATATTCACCTATGTCACTGATATATATAATACGCCACCTGTTCCTGACCATCCCAGAACCCTCTCCTAAGCTCAAGGCAGTACATAGTTTAAAGTGGGACTTGAAGCCTGATGATGCTCACTCCATCCCTTCCCAGCTGTATGATCTTAGACAACTTACTTAATCTTTCCAGGCTTCATTTTCTCATCTAGAAATAGGATAATAGTACTATCCCAAGGATTAAATGAGATAATACACTTAGAGCAACTGGCACTTAATACATAGCCAATAAATATTAGTAATTATTACTATTATTATTTCAAACTTCCTGGGTCATGCCAACATAAGTATCCCAATTGCCCTTCAAACTCAACCTGTCTAGACAAAGGCTCCATTTCCTCTTGTAAGTCTGTCTCCTCTGCATTTTCTTTTATGGTGAATGGCACTGCCATCCTTCACCAATTCATTCAAAGAATCTTAGTCATTCCTGTTCCTAATCCGTGCAATCTCCTAGAGGCTGGAGGAAAACTACTCCCATTTTTAGCTAACTTGAGAATCTACCCACCATACTTGTCTAAAAGGGGTCCTCTTTCAAAATTTCAAATCTGTTCACATCTGCCCACCTCATTTAAACTCCCTCAGCAGATTACCATATTTTAGAATATGGTAAAGTGTTTGAGCAGAGCACATACAGCGCTTCAACATCTAGTCTCTGCTGATTCTCAAGTCTAATCTTCTACCCCTCCATTGCCCAAAGGCACAAAATTACTATGGCTGCCCTGAACGGAAACTAGTCATTTGTGTCTTAGTATGCTGGCAAATGCAGTTTCAGGAGTCAAAGGTGCCCTTCTAGCTAACCCTTCCTGCACTTTAAATACTCCTCATGCCCTCCTCTTTGACAGTTCTGAAAGTCTGTTAGGGACCCCTGGGTGGCGCTCACAGGTTGCCCTTCCCTGTCCCTTACCTCATTCACGGAGAACCTTTGCTGCTGGTTGCTGCTCAGTCTTACTTTCTTGACAATGAGATTCCCAGGTTGAGTTTATCAGTTCTATGACCCAGATCTAGACAGTATCCAACAGGCACTTGACAAGGAAAACTATGCTAGAAAGCCAACGAAGTTCTAACATTAAAAGAAGGCATGTTGACGGTACAATTGCAAATTTGGGCAAATATACAATTTTAGTGCAAGTCTAACCAAATCCTTTTAAATTACAAATGAGAACCAGAGAACTTAGTTAAGTGACTTACTCAAGGCCAGGCTCATCCTAGAACACAAGTTTAGAAAAGGTTAAGTGATCTGAACCAATGGCTCAAACTAGAACACAAATCCCCCTTCAAGCTCACATAAATAATGCATTTTCTTATAATCTGTCATGTTACAGAAAAGATCTTGGACAGGTGAAATACTTCAAAGAAAATAAGACTTCAGTTTTCTTACAGCTAACAAAAAAATCCTACGGTGATGGCAGATGGAGATTGTGAAGTGGACAGGACTATGAAAGCCAGAGAAAGGTAGGATCAAATCCCTTGTGAGGTTAAAACTGAAAGCCCCTGGTGCACTTTCTGGAAGTGGACAAATTTGCCTGCAAGTTAGTTGGCAGCCAACACAGAGAGGTAGGTAGAGTTGATTCTTGAATCTGAGTATAAGATAAAACAAACCAGTGGTTCAGGGGAAACATTCCTGATGCTGAAATCTGAAAGGAATTTCTCCCATGGATTAGAAAAGAAAATATGAAAGAGAGTAAACAATGCCCTTTAAAATAATTCTGAGTTTCATATCATCTGTATAGTATTATTCAACAAAGGCCCAAAGCCTTAAAAAGTGCAGTTTAGGAGGGATTGATTGGGTAGAGGGCAAAATGATATGGAATGTGTATGTGATGATATGTGTATTTCTCTACACAAAACAGGTTGTGCACTCCATGAGGACAAGCAGCCCTTGTATTGCTCATTCCTGTTCCCTTAGTGCACCATCTACCATAGTAGAGAGTCTCAATGGTTCAAAATGTTCAACAACAACAACAACAAAAAAAAAAAAAAATGAATTAATCTACATAAACAGTCAATACCTCAATCAAGTAAGAAAAGTAAAATGTGAGAAGTACAGCTTTTCAAGGCAGAACCACACTATTGACTAGGATCCCAGCAGACATCAGTTCCAGGCCCTACATTGGTATGCAAAGAATTTGAACAACAGTTTCAGAAGAAACATTTCAAGTTTGCAGTTAATATTAAATTGGAAGAGACAGCAAATAATGAGAAACAAAGGAGGCAGATAAAAGGGTTTTAGATATTTCAAGTACCTACCCAGCTAATAAATGCAAATGAAGTTCACTGCAGATAAGCACAGAATTATGAGTCTGGAAGCAAAGAAGAAAAAGGAGGACTATCTGCTTAATGGAAATGAGCTGCACGGTGCTGACCAGGAATGAGATCTGGGGAATTATTGCAGAAGAAATCCCTCAAGCTTTCAACCCAGTTTGTGCAATGGAAAAGAAACATGATGATGAGCTGTATTAAACCACAATACACAACTATCAAGTCATGCTCCACACTGGGTGCAAATGAAACCACACCAAGGAAAGAATAAGATTTTTTTTTTAATTTAAACTGTCATTCTATTCAGGGCAAACCATCCTCAAAGATTCTTTTTAATCTCAACCTTAAGTAATTGTCTTCTCCAGATGTATTGCAATGTGGTTTCTTATGACTTGCTTATATTCTCTGTCATTTCCTATGCCATCCCACAGTTACTCAAGGGTCCCCAGAATACAGCCATCATTCCCGAGAGCAGGAACCATCACAGTAAAAATTCTAAGACACTTGGATTATAAAGGTTGAGTGCTTCTTCTGCCAAAGCCTTACATTTTCTTCATTGACCAAAAAAAAAGAAACATTGATTCATAGCTTCTAAAGCTGGAACACATTCTAAGTCCCTAGAAGCTATTACTAGTTCCATGTTACAGCTGAATTTCTCAGACTCAGAGGTCCAGTGATGTCAGCTGACCACAGTCTACTCTAGAACTGAATCAAACAGCACAAACACTGTTATGTTTGTTTGTTTCAGCTGAAGGAAACAGGCATGGTGGAAGGAATATCTAAAGGCTTCCCTGGCCAAAAACTGTTCTCCCTTTTCCGGTTTTGGTTCCTGAAATCTATATTCATTCATGCAACAAATATTTGTGTCCCTACTAGGTACTGTTCTAACTACTGATGATATAACAGTAGACAAGAGAGATAATACTACTATCTTCATTGAGCTGAAATTCTAGAAGGGGAGAAAGACAAAAAACAAACACAAAAATGAGGCAGACACTCTCCAGTAATGGGAAGTGCCAGAAAGATAACTGGATGATATGGAGAAAAACCAGAGAGGGGTACAGGGACTACTTAAGGAAAATGATAAAGAAAGACAATTCTGAAAGGTGACACTTAAGGACTTAAAGGATGAGGAGTCCATAGGGGAATTACAATTACCTAATTGTGGGATCCGTGGGTGGCGCAGCAGTTTGGCGCCTGCCTTTGGCCCAGGGTGCGATCCTGGAGACCCGGGATCGAATCCCATATCGGGCTCCCGGTGCATGGAGCCTGCTTCTCATTCTGCCTGTGTCTCTGCCTCTCTCTCTCTCTCTCTCTCTCTCTGACTATCATAAAATAAAAATAAAATTTAAAATAAAAAAAAATTACCTAATTGTAATTACAAATTGTAATTACAATTACAATTACTACCAGGAAAGTAAATGATTAAAAGAATAATCATTTACTAAAATCTCATTCTGAATTGATTTCTCAGATTTTTAATCCAATTGCTTTGTAGAACTATGTGGGAAAAAAAGAGAGAGAGAGAGAGAATAGATTCTATTTCATGAGAAGGAAGGATACAATGTGTTAGGAACACAGGATTTGGACTAACAAGGCAGGTCCTCGACCTTGGTGAAGAAGGAAGCATTTCAGGAAAATGCTTCCTGAAAGCAACTGAAAACTAAAGGGATAGAAGGATTTGAAACACAATCATAGGGGCAGCCCAGGTGGCTAAGTGATTTAGCGCCACCTTCAGCACAGGGCCTGACCCTGGAGACCTGGGATCGAGTCCCGTGTCGGGGTCCCTGCATGGAGCCTGTTTCTCCTTCTGCCTGCCTCTCTCTCTCTCTCTCTCTCTCTCTCTCTCTCACACACACACACACACACACACACACACACACAAATAAATAAAACATATTTGAAACACAATCATAAGAGCATGTTCCACCAGATTTAGCCACATTTTCCCCCAATAATATCCTTACTATGGAGATGGCAGTTTTTCCACCTAACCAGTGACTTCTACATACATAACATATAAACTAATTGTGGTTCAATTTTGAAGTAGGAATAGCTGTGGGAGGCTGTGGGGGCAGCCTCTAAATGATCCTCAATGGCCTCTACCTCCTGGTATTCGTGCCCTGTGTAGTCCTCCCTCCTGAGAGTGGGCTGGACCTTGACATTCACTTCTGTAAACAGAATTCAAGAAAAATGATGAGATGTCATTTCTGAGATTAAGCTGCAAAGAGACCATGGCTTGTCTCTCACTCACTCACTCACTCTGAGACAAGTCAAATGCCACGCTGTGAGCTGCCATGGAAGAGCCCATGGGGCAAGAAACTGAGGAAGGACTGAATCCTGCCAACAACCACATAAGTGAGTTTGAAAGCAGGTCCTCTCCCAGATGAGCCTTCACACAAGACTACATTCCGAGCCAGCACTTTAATTACAGCCTTGTGAGAGACACTGAGGCAGAGGCTTCTAGCCAAGATCCACAGAAACTTCGAGATAATAGATGTCTGTTGTTTTGGGCTGCTAAGTTTTCACGGTTATATGTTACAAAGCAAGAGATAACTAACATCTATACCAAGAAAGCACTTTCAAATTGTGTCCCGCCTCCCTTTGAAGTCTTGTACTTTTACCCAACACTGCTTATATCGTAAAATTCTGTCTTCCTGTGCCTTGTTGAACAAAAGAGAAGCTGAAAGTTGGACCTGGAATGAGGCTACCTACAAAGATGGCAAGTTAAAGGACAATAATAACAGCCATTAGATTCCTTTTCATTCTGAATATCATCCCATAACAATATGACATGGGTTATTAACAAACCCTAGCAGAGTGTCTGTTGCCTATAATTTGAATTGTTTGTTCAACCTGTCAGAACGTGATGATTTTCTTTCCTGGGGTTAGTTAGGGGAATCTTTGTGTTCAGGTAACCAAGGGAGACCGTACCCTCTCCACCTAAAGAAGAGCAGCACATCCCCATTTCCCACCACCTGGAAGTATTACGGCCAATCTCTACTTTAGCCACTCTTTTCTGGTAGTCCCCTGAAGTTCTCCGCTTGACTTCACCACGCACAGAAGCAAATAGAATGTGATAAACTCCCAAGCTATACCAGAAAAGAAAATTAAATCAGTTGAGATCATTAAGAGTTTGTAATTCAAATTGAATTACTTTTGGATTAAATACCATCATTTCTCTAATATAAACTCATTTATTTAGCTGAACCAAAGAGGAGCTCTTTTTATATCTACATGAGTAACACTCTCCTCGCTTATCTTTGAAAAGCTAAGGAATTCCTCCAGAACACTGTACAAGGTTGCTCCTATCATCCCGAAATAAATATAATACTAATCAAAAGAGACAGCCCCTGTAGAGTACCGCCACTGGTTATTAGCTATAAGGCACTACACAGTAGGTCTTCTTGAGCACAGCAGCT
The DNA here is from genome assembly GCF_905146905.1 of Nyctereutes procyonoides. Taxonomy (NCBI): domain Eukaryota; kingdom Metazoa; phylum Chordata; class Mammalia; order Carnivora; family Canidae; genus Nyctereutes; species Nyctereutes procyonoides. The sequence goes on from NW_026575051.1 coordinate 62,161,293, forward strand.
ACACTGAGATTAGGCTTTCCAAATTCAAAGAGGCAGTTCTGGGCTACAGAGAACTTCCAAATATGAAGACAAAAAATACATTTAACAGACCTCGGAAAGCATCACTCCCTTGTCCCATGGCCTCATCATGAGGGGAACCAGTCCAACAGGGACAATCCAAAGAAGGAAAGGCTAAGAGAATCCCCCTATTTCCACCTCTTTGTTTTAATCTTTCCGCAGCATTGACCTACATAAAAATCAATACATATGTCAACCTTTATCATCAACAGTTCTTTTAAATAGGCTTCCATTCTGGGAATAGCCACAGATTTAAGGCCAAACTCTCTACTGTGGCACCACTGAATGCCAAGTAAGAATACCTAAAATAGTATTTGGCCATAACAGCACTGATCCTCTCTGCCGCCATTTAAAATGTGCTTTATAGGAAGCAATGGAAAAACATGCTTTTCTTGTAAACCACTCTTGATATAGTCCATCTACAAAGAAATCTAATTTCAATTTTAAGGTTTCCTTTGCCAGATTCAATAAAATTTTAAGCCTATGCTTTTTTTTTAATGCATCTTTTTCTCCTCAGTTGTATTGAGTAATGACTGACATATATCACTGCGTAAGTGTAAGGCATGCGGCACGACAGCTTCACCTTTATATATTGTGAAATAATTACCTCAATGGCTTCAGCTAACATCCTTTTTTTCATTTAGATACAATAAAAAGAAAAGAAAGAAGAAAAGAAAAAAGGAAAACATATTCTCCTTGTGATAAGAATTCACAAGACTTACTCCCTTAAGAACTTTCCCATATATCACACTAATTACAGTCCTCATGTTGTATATTACATTCCTACTACTTATTTGTCTTATAAGTGGAAGTTTATACCTTTTGACTCTCTTTCTCCAACTCCTCCTCCCCCCACTCTCTGCCACTGGTAACCACAAGTCTGACCCCTTTTTCTATGAGTTTGGTTGTATTTGTTTGTTTGTTTTAGATTCCACATATAAGTGAGATCATACAGTATTTGACTTTGACTTATTTTACCTAGTGTAATGCCTTCAAGGTTCATTCATGTTGTCAAAAATGGTAAGATTTCCTTGTTTGAGTTTTTTTATGGTTGGATGATATTCCATTATATATCCACCACCCACAACTTCTTTGTCCAGTCACCCAGCAATAGACAATTAGGTTGTTTCCATGTCTTGTCTATTGTAAATAATGCTATGATACCTTTTTCAGTAAGTGTTTTCATTTCCTTTGGATATATCTCCAGAAGTAGAATTGCCCGATCATACGGTAGTTCTATTTTTACTATTTTGAGGATCCTCCATATCGTATTCCATAGTGGCTATGACAATTTACAATCCCACTAACAGTGCACAAGGTTTCCCTTTTCTCTACATCCATGTCACCACTTGTTCTCTCTCATCTTCTTAGTGATAGCCATCCTAACAGTCTTGAGGGGGTATCTCATTATGGCTTTAATTTCCATTTCCCTAATGACTAGTGATGTTGAGCATCTTTTCATGCACCTATTAGCCTTTCATAGTTTTTTTTGAAAAAATGTCTATTCAGGTCCTCCGTCCATTTTTTAATTGGGTTATTTGGGGTTTTTTTGCTACTAAGCAGTATGAGCTCTTTATATATTTTGGATATTAATCCCTCATCAGATAGATGGTTTGAACATATTTTTTCCCATTCTGTAGAAGGTCATGAGCATCAACACTTTGTTGATGTCTTCTTTTGCCGTGCAAAAGCTTCTTAATTTTGTATAGTCCAGTTTGTTTATTTTTTGTTGCTTGTGCTTCAGGCATCACATCCAAAAAATCATTACCAAGACCCATGTCAATGAGTCTTATTCCTATGTTTTCTTCTAGGAATTCATGGTTTGAAGTCTTACTTTTAAGTCTTTAATCCATTTTGAGTTAATTTTTGTGAGTGGGGTAAGATATTAGTCCAATTTTATTTTTTTACATGTAAATATCCAATCATCCCAGCACTCTTTATTGAAAACACTATCTTTTCTCCTCTGAGTATTCTTGGCTCCTTTGTCAATATTAGTTGACTGTATATGTTTGGGTTTATTTCTGGGCTCTCAATTCTGATCCATTGATCTATTTGTTTTTATGCCAGCACCATACTGTTTTGATGACTATAGATTTATACTATAGCTTAAATCAGGAAGTTGATGCCTACTGCTTTGTTCTTTCTCAGAATTCCTTTGGCTATTCATAATCTTTTGTGGCTCCATATAAATTTTAGGATTTTTTTCTACTTCTGTAAAAACTGACACTGGAATCTGGATAAATATTGCATTAAATTTATAGATGGCCATTACCAAACGGCCAATACTGACACTTTAACAATATTATTTCTTCTCATCCATGAACACAGGATACCTTTCCATTTATTTGTCTTTGATTTTTTTTCATCAGTGTCTTAGAGTCTTCAGAGTAGAGATCTTTCACCTCCTCAGTTAAATTCATTCCTAAGGATTTTATTGTTTTTGATGCAATTATAAGGAATTGATTTATTTCTTTTTCAGAAATTTCATTGTTAGTGTATAAAAATGCCACTGATTTTTGGATGTTAATTTTGCATCTTACAACTTTACTGAGTTCATTGATTAGATCTAACAGGTTTTTGGTTGAGTCTTTAGGATTTCCTATATGTAAAATCATGTCATTTGCAAATAGGGTTCATTTTACTTCCTTATTTTCAGTTCTAATACCTTTTAGTTCTTTTTCTTGTCTGATTGCTCTAGCTGGGACTTCTAGTACTATTCTGAGTAGGAGTGATGAGAGTGAGCACTCTTGTCTTATTCCTCATCTTCGACAAAATCTTCAACCTTTCACCACTGAGTATGATGTTGGCTGTGGGCTTGCCATATATGTCCTTTATTATGTTGAGATATGCTTCTTCTATGCCTAATATGTTAAGAGTTTTTATCATGAATGGATGTTGAATATCTCAAAATTCTATTGAGATGATCACATGATTATTTTCTTTTATTCTATTAATGTGATGTATCACACTGCATATGTTCAACTATCCTTGCCCCCAGGTATAAATCCCACTTGATCACACTGTATGATCCTTTTTAATGTGCTGGTACATTCAGTTTGTATTTTATTCAAAATTTTGGAATCTATATTTATCAGGGATATTGGTCTATAATTTTCTTTTCTAGTAGTGCCTAATTCTGGTCTTGGTATCAGGATAATGTTGCCCTTGTAAAATGAGTTTGGAAATGCTCCCTCCTCTTCATTGTTTTGAAAAAGCGTGAGAAGGACTGGTGTCAACTTTTCTTTGAGCGTTTGGTAAAATTCACCAATGGAGCCATCTATCTGATTCTGAACGTTTCTTCATTGGGAGACTTTTCATTACTGATATAATCTCCTTAGTGGTAAATGGTTTATTCAGATTTTTTATTTCTTCCTGATTCAGTCTTGGTAAGTTGTATATTTCTAAAAATTTTCCCATTTCTTCCAGATTGTAACATCAGGTTCTTTTATTAGTTGTGATGTTTCCTTTTCCATTTATATTTTGTTGATCCTCTCTTTTTTCCTTGGTCTTATAGCTAAGGCTTTATTAATTTTATCATTTCAAAAACCAAGTCTTAGTTTGGTTAATATTTTCTATTGTTTTTCTCTAATTTTTATCATTTCCTTTCTTCTGATGACTTTGAACTCAGTTTGTTCTTTTCTCCCTAGTTCTTTAAGGTGTGGAGTTAGGTTGTTTATTTGGAATCTTTCTTGCTTCTTAATTAGGCATTTACTGCTATAAACTTCCCTCTTAGAACTGCTTTTGCTACATCCCACAAGTTTTGATATATTTTGTTTCATTTTTGTTTGCCTTAATATTTTCCCCTTAACTTACTCATTGGTCCATTGGTCTTTCAGAAAAGTATTGTCTAGGGATGCCTGGGTGGCTCAGTGGTTAAGCATCTGCCTTCGGCTCAGGGTGTGATCCTGGAGTCCCAGGATTGAGTCCCACATCAGGCTCCATGCATGGAGCCTGCTTCTCTTCTCCCTCTGCTAGTGTCTCTGCCTCTCTCTGTGTCTCATGACTAAATAAATAAAATCTTAAAAAATAAAGTGTTGTCTAATTTCCATATGTTCATGAATTTCCCAATTTTCCTGTTATTGATTTCAAGTTTCATACCATTGTGGTCAGAGAAAATATTTGATATGAATTCAGTCTTCTTGAATTTGCTAAGACTTGTATCCCAACATATGGTCTTTCCTAGAAAATGTTCCATTTGCACTTGAGGAAAAAAGTGTATTCTGTTGTTATTGAATAGAATGTTCTGTAGATAGATGTCTGTAAGTCCATTTGGTCTATAACATTGTTCAAATCCACTGTTTCTTTATTCATTCTTTGTCTGGATGATCCACCTATTGATGGGAGTGGAGTAATAAACCTCCCAAAGATAGCTACATTACTATTTCTCCTTTCAGCTCTGCTATTTTTGTTCTATTTAGGTGCTCCTATGTTGGGTGCACAAATATTTACAATTGTCATATCTTCTTGAAGTATTGCCCCCTTTATCATTATATAATGACCTTCTTTGTCTCTCTTTTACCATTTTTAAACTCAATTTTGTCTAATATGAGGAGAGTTACCCTGCTTGTTTTGGTGACCATATGCTTGAAATATCTTTTTCCATCTCTTCACTCTCAGTCATTCTGTATCTTTAAGGCTAAAGGGAGCCCCTTGTAGGAAGTATATTTGGATCTTGGGTTATTGTTTTTTTTTTTAATTCATTCAGCCTTTCTACGTCTTTTTATTGGAGTTTAATCGAGTACTTAAGGTAATTATTGATAGGTAAGGACTTAACTATTGTCATTTTGTTCATTGCTTTCTAGTTTTTTTTTTTATTTTTTTATTTTTTATTTTTTTATAGATTAATTTTTATTGGTGTTCAATTTACCAACATACAGAATAACACCCAGTGCTCATCCCGTCAAGTGTCCCCCTCAGTGCCCGTCACCCATTCACCCCCACCCCCCGCCCTCCTCCCCCTCCACCACCCCTAGTTCATTTCCCAGAGTTAGAAGTCTTTATGTTCTGTCTCCCTTTCTGATATTTCTCACACATTTCTTCTCCCTTCCCTTATATTCCCTTTCACTATTATTCATATTCCCCAAATGAATGAGAACATACACTGTCCTTCTCCGGTTACTGTGGCCAAGTTCAAAAAGGGTGTTGCCTGAGTTCTCCTCTGGGATTTTGATGGAATCTTGTCTCACATTTAGATCTTTCATCTATTTTGAGTTTATCTTTGTGTATGGTGCAAGAGAGTGGTCCAGTTTCATTCTTCTGCATGTGGATGTCCAATTTTCCCAGCACCATTTATTGAAGAGACTGTCTTTCTTCCAGTGGATCGTCTTTCCTCCTTTATCGTATATTAGTTGACCATAAAGTTCAGGGTCCACTTCTGGGTTCTCTGTTCTGTTCCATTGATCTATATGTCTGTTTTTGTGCCAGTACCACACTGTCTTGATGACCACAGCTTTGTAGTACAACCTGAAACCTGGCATTGTGATGCCCCCAGATATGGTTTTCTTTTTTAAAATTCCCCTGGCTGTTCGGGGTCTTTTCTGATTCCACACAAATCTTAAAATAACTTGTTCTAAGTCTCTGAAGAAAGTCCATGGTATTTTGATAGGGATTGCATTATACGTGTAAATTGCCCTGGGTAGCATTGACATTTTCACAATATTAATTCTGCCAATCCATGAGCATGGAATATTTTTCCATCTCTGTGTCTTCCTCAATTTCTTTCAGAAGTGTTCTGTAGTTTTTAGGGTATATTTTGAGAACCATTTGAATGGTAAATGGTTCTCCAACCTTTTATTTTCAGGTTGTAGGTGTCCTTCTGTCTAAAATGAGTCTCTTGTAGACAGCAAATAGATGGGTCCTGCTTTTTTATCCAGTCTGAAACCCTGCGCCTTTTGATGGGGTCATTAAGCCCATTCACGTTCAGAGTTACTATTGACAGATATGGGTTTAGTGTCATCATGATATCTATTTAGTCCTTGTTTTTGTGGATTGTTCCACTGAACTTCTTCTTAAAGGGGAGTTTTAAGAGTCCCCCTTAAAATTTCTTGCAGAGCTGGTTTGGAGGTCACATATTCTTTCAGTTCCTGCCTGTCTTGGAAGCTCTTTATCTCTCCTTCCATTTTGAATGAGAGCCTTGCTGGATAGAGTATTCTTGGTTGCATGTTCTTCTCATTTAGGACCCTGAATATATCCTGCCAGCCCTTTCTGGCCTGCCAGGTCTCTGTGGAGAGGTCTGCTGTTACCCTAATATTCCTCCCCATGAAAGTCAGGGACTTCTTGTCTCTTGCTGCTTTAAGGATCTTCTCTTTATCTTTGGAATTTGCAAGCTTCACTATTAAATGTCGAGGTGTTGAACGGTTTTTATTGATTTTAGGGGGGGATCTCTCTATTTCCTGGATCTGAATGCCTGTTTCCCTTCCCAGATTGGGAAAGTTTTCAGCTAGGATTTGTTAAAATACATATTCTGGCCCTCTGGCCCTTTCGGCGCCCTCGGGAACCCCAATTAAACGTAGGTTTTTCTTCCTTAGGCTGTCATTTATTTCCCTTAATCTGTCTTCATGGTCCCTTAATTGATTGTCTCTTTTTTCCTCAGTTTCCCTCTTTGCCATTAACTTGTCTTCTATGTCACTCACTCGTTCTTCCACCTCGTTAACCCTCGTCGTTAGGACTTCTAGTTTGGATTGCATCTCATTCAATTGATTTTTAATTTCTGCCTGATTGGATCTAAATTCTGCAGTCATGAAGTCTCGTGAGGCCTTAATGCTTTTTTCTAGAGCCACCAGTAGCTGTAGAATAGTGCTTCTGAATTGGCTTTCTGACATTGAAGTGTAATCCAGATTTTGTAACTCTGTGGGAGAGAGGGCTGTTTCTGATTCTTTCTTTTGAGGTGAGGTTTTCCTTCTAGTCATTTTGTTCAGTGCAGAGTGGCCAAAAACAAGTTGTATTGGAACACGGGGGAGTATCACTGGTCCGTCCAGCTGGTCTTCTGGGGGAGGGGCCTGCTGTGCTGATTTTCAGGTGTTAGCACTTGGGGGAGCTGCTCTGCCCCTGCCTGCTGCCGGGCTCAGCGGGGGTTGTTTACCCCGTGGGGCCCCAGGAGGATCAGCCGCAGTTGCTATGGCAACTCTGGAAGCCTGGATTCAGCCTCCGCAGGAACTACGGGGCTCGGGGCTCTCGGTTCTCCGTCCGCAGGGCCTGGAGGCTCCGGGGCGGGGCCGCTGATCTGCTCAGCTCGGGGCAGGAGCGTCCTCGCTGTCCTGGGCCCTCCCGGCCTCTGCCTGTCCCGGGGGGAGGCCGGATCCTGGGCTGTGTCCCGGCGCCCTGTGCTCCGGGGCCTGCGCTGTTGGATTCGCGCTCCCGCCCCGCAGCCCCCTCCGCGGAGCCGCTCCCGAGCCCCTCCGAGCTGCTCCGGTCGGTCCCGCCGTGCGCGCTGCAGCCCTTAGGGAGCTCGGAGCACTCTCCGGGGCGCAGGTGCCTGTTAGTGTCCCCGGGAGCCCGAGGACATCCCCGCCCTCCTGGGTCCTGCTCCAACTCCCTGCGAGCCCCTTTCCGCCCGCCCGGGAAGGTTGGTGCAGCTCCTGCTCCTCCGGGAGGGGACGGGGCTCTCCTGTCCTGGGGACACTCGCCCCGGCCTCAGCCCGGCTCCTCGCGGGGCCCCTCCCCCTCGGAGGCCTTCTGTTCCTTTATTTCTTTTTCCCCGTCTTCCTGCCTTGATAGAAGCGCGGACTCTTCTCACTGTAGCGTTCCAGCTGGTCTCTCTTTACATCTCAGGCCGAATTCGTAGATTTTCAGGATGATTTGAAGGTTGTCTAGGTAATTTGGTGGGGACAGGTGACTTGGGGACCCTGCTCTTCCGCCGTCTTGCCGCTGCTTTCTAGTTATTTTGTAGATACTTTGTTTCTTATCCTTCTTATCCTACTGTCTTTTTTTGTGTTTTGATGTCTTTTGATATCAGTTTGTTTGATTTCTTTATCATGTTCTTTTGTGTGTAATTACTAAAGAACTTTCCCTTGTGGTTACCATAAAGCATACATAAAATACCTTAAACTTTTAACACCCTATTTTAAACTGATAGCAACTTAACTTCAATAGCATTCATAAACCCTACACTTTAATTTCGCCTCCTTCTCACATTTAAGTTATTGCTGTTACAATTTATATGTTTTTATATTATGTAACTAATAACAGGTTATTGTAGTTATAGTTATTTTAATACGTTAATTTTTTTAAACTTTAAAACTAGCATTGTAAATAAATTATGCACCACTATTACCATATTGCAGAATCTAATTATGACTATATATTTACCATTACCAGAGAGACTTAGGCTACCTTTTTATGTTTTTATGATATTAACTAATATTTTTTTACTTCCACTCAAAGAACCTCCTATAGCATCTCTAATAAGTCAGGTCTGGTGGTAATGAACTCCCTCAGCTTTTGTTTGTCCAGAAAAAGTCTTTATCCCTTCTTCTTTTTGGAAGGACAACTTCACCAGGTATAGAATTCTTGACTGACAGTTATTTTCTTTCCATATTTTGAATACAACTTCTCATTTTCTCCTGGTCTGAAAAGTTTCTGTTGAGAAATCTGTCAATAATCTTATGGGGGCTCCCTTTTATGTAACTTCTCTCTTTTATCTTGCTGTTCTTAAAATTCTTTCTCTGTCTTTAACTTTTGACAATTTAATTATAATGTGTGTCAGTGTAGCCCTATTTGGGTTCAACCTACTTGGGGTCTTTTGAATCTCATGCATCTGGATGTCCATTTCTCTCCCCAGGTTAAGAGCCTTGTTGCTTGAAATATACTTTCTGCCCCTTTCTCTTTCTCTTCTCCTTCTGAAATTCCTATAATGTAAATACTGTTTCTTTTCATTGTGCTCCATAGTTTCCATAGGATTTCTTCACTCTTTTTCTTTTTCCTTTTTGCTCCTCTGGGTAATTTCAAATATTTTATCCTCCGGCTCATTGATTCTTCTGCATTGTCTAGTCTACTTTTGAAACACCACTGAATTCTTCAGTTCATTTACTGAATCATTCAACTATAGGATTGGCAGTGGGTGGGGGGGGCACGGTTTACGGTTACAATTTCCTTGTCAAATTTCTCATTTTGTTCCTGCACTGTTTTCCTAATTTCATTTAGTTATTTGTCTGTGTTTTCTTATAGTTCACTAAACTTCCTTATAAGGATTATTCTGAATTTTTTGACAGTTCATAGATCTCCATTTCTTTAGAGTCAGTTAATGGAACTTTACCAGTTCCCTCAGTGGTATCATTTACCTGATTTTTCATGATGCTTGATTCCTTATATTAGTACCTGCACATTTGAATAATCAAGCTCCTCTTCTAGACTTTATAAGTTTGCTTTGGAAGCTGCAGTTCTTCACCACTCTGCTTAGTTTGGGTTTCTAGGTTATGTCTTTGGGGAGGGGGAGCCTGCTTCCATGGTCTATTTTGGGACAAGGCAACTGTTCAAGCTCTGAGAACAAGGATAAGGGGTGTACCACTGGCTGATAACAAATGGATGAGATTGCTGGCTTGGTTACCCACCCAACAGGCTGTTGGATGGACTCCACTGTTGTCTGGATTTTCTGGTCAGGCTCACTAGATAGTTGGGACTGGGTATTAGATTCAGTAATAGATGGTACTATGAAGTAACCTCCCTGCCCTGGCAGGGCAGGAGAATGGGACCCAACGCCTATACAGCTCATTGTTTGTGGATCCAAATCAGGTGAGTGTGAACACTGAACTTCTTGGTCAGTTTTGCTCTTCAGGCAGGGAAAGCCAAAGGCTGTGCTCCCTATTCAAATGCTGCTGTACATAGGACTGTTGGATGGGCTACATAGTTTCCCATGCATTCTGGTTAAGTTCCTTGATCAGATAGTCTGAAGGCTATATTCAGCAATGGGCAGGGCTACAAATTAAATTCCCTACCCACGCACAGTGGGGGAAGCAGCTCTAATGCTCATAAAGCTCTTTCTTTTACTTAACTCATGCTGATCTGCACCCTAAGTCCCTGACCAAGCAGGGCCACTGGCTTTTCTCTGCAAACTAATGGCTCTGCCCACCCACCTCTTCACTCAAGTGCTGCTGGACCATGCATCTTCCAGGAATTGTCTCCAGCCCTTCTGGTGAAACAGGGCTGGAAGACACTCCATAGCAGGTGGGGCTATGGTCTAGCTCATTGCCTGGGTATCAGAAAACAGGACTCTGGTGATCTCAAAACTCATTTGAGGATCTGTTTCAAACAGATCTGCACCTTGCTGAGCTCCCAGTCAGAGGGTAACCCAATTTGGTTCCTTAGTCAGAGAGCAAAACCACTGGTTGGGATTACTACTTGGGCACCATGGGTATGAACTCAGCCTGCCAAGATCCACGTACTGGTTGCTGCAAGTCCCTCCCTCTTCTCCATCACAGTCAGATTCCCACTGGTTGAGCACCACAGATTCTTCTGCAATCCCTGAGGTATGAGATCAGAGTAAGGGCTCCCACAAAACAACCCATAATGCTAGCAGGTAGCTGGTTGTCCCCACTGTGCTCACTTTTCCCACTGAAGGACTGGATGCTCAGCAGAAATGTGTTGGTGTGGTGCCGCACTGGCCTGGGAGAGAGGCAATGCAGTCAGTTGTAGCCACTTCTCTTACCCTTCTGATACAATCTCTTTTGATCTCTGTGGTACAGAAGATGCTTCAACTTCACCCATGTATTCTAGGATGCTCTCAGTGGTGTCTTGTTGTTGAATACCTGTTAGTTATTTTTCTTGTGGGAGCAAAGTCAGGAACAGTCTATATCACCATCTTGGTGACATTACGCCACCACAACCACCACACATACACTTTTTAAACTCTGTTCCTTACACAGGGTGCCTGGGTGGCTGTCAGTTTAGCATTCAACTCTTGATTGCAGCTCAGGTCATGATCTCAGGGTCCTGAGATCAAGCCCTGGGTCAGGTTCCCAGCAGAGTGTCTGAGATTCTTTCTCCCTCACCCTTTTTCCCTCCCCCTACTCTCTCTCTCTCTCTCTCACTCTCTCTCTCTCTCTCTCTCTCTCTCTCTCTCATAAAATAAATAAATATTTTTTTAAAAAATCTTTCCCTTATACTTATACTAGTGCTCAGGTATTTACGAAAAAAATGTTTGAAAAGTCAGAGATCCAAGGTACGATACCTACAACAAGCACAAAGGGGCACAAAAGAGCAAAGTTGGACAAAGACAATGGGTTTCTTTCTAATGTATTAACAAATAAAAAAATAAAATGTGTTAATTTGTTAAGTTATCAAATGAAATGAAAAAATAGAAGGGTTAGTGTAATATCAAGAATAAAACAAATTTATATATTTCCCTATTGTATTTATCTTTTTATTCATCAGATTGCTTGTTGTGCTTTTTAATGCACATTTTTAAAAATAAAAATTATGCTAGCTCTCATCAAAATTGGCAGTATTTTTCATAATACACAAAAATTCATCATGTTTATAGCAGAAAGCCTGAGAGAAAGTCACTAACTTTAAAGAATGCAGGATGAAAAAAATATTGTTGTAGAAATTTCCTTATGTTCACATTCCTGACCTTCAAGAAAACCAAAAAATTCATTCATTTGAAAGAAATACTCATAAAATAATACTATAATGACTATATAGAATAATGAATATATTGGTCAGAATAATCAATTCTGTACATCAAAATTAAAATGCTGAACATTTTAATGTTTTCATCTTATAAAATTATTTAACATCCTTCACTAACTTTCCTGAGAAGTTCCCAAAAATATATCTACATTAGTTCTACTTCCTAATCCCATAAAGGTATAATTTTATTAAGAATTTTAGTAAAATAATTCTGTGCCCTATAAATAAGATGATTTAAAAATCTGTCCTTCACAGGCAATAAAACTTGTGAAATCTAAATAAAGTCTGTAGCTTAATAATATTATACCAATGTGAATTTCTTACTTTGATAAACGTACCATGGTTATGTGTAAGATGCTCGCATTAGGGGAAGCAGGGTGAAGGATATACAGAACCTCTCTGTACTATCTTTACAAGTCTTCCGTAAATTTTTAATTATTTAAAAATAAAAGTTTTTTTTAAAAAAAATCATGTTTTGAATTTCAGTATGATAGGCATTTGGAGAAGAAAAACTTCTAACGTTTTATATGGAACCTATTCATAAACATGCAATTAACAGACAACATGTGTTCTCAATTAACTTCTGACATCAAGCCTATTTTATGGATCTAGAGACCACACTAAGGCAACAGGGTTATGACCAACATGAGCACAATATATCTGTATTCTCACGCAGACTACAGCCTTTCGAAGTCTCTGTAAATCAACATCTATTTTTAGTCACAGAAAATAGGGGAAGCAGTTATTTCTAGATTAGAATCTCCAAATGAGTAAAGCATTTTAAAAAGCAAGTATTATGAAACATCGTATTCTTGGAACAAAGCACAATACTGAGCTTACCTGTCCACGTTCATTATTTACATGGGAATAGTCCGTGTAGAACTAATATCTACCTTGACTCATGAGAATGTTGAAGTCTTTCTGACCAGCAGGCACATTATTTAATCCCTTAATAAAGAGTGAAATCCCATTTATACCAAAGTGTAATGGTGTCTACACATCTGCCCAATGAAGAATCCCACTGTCAGCTCAAACCCAACACTGAAATTATTCCTCCTGGCCAAAAGCCAAAGAACCCATAACCCTCCTATCCACTTAACTACAAATTTCAACAAGAAAATTACTCAGATCGAAATGGATAAAATGCATAGCTGAGAGGGGTGCCTGGGTGTCTCAGTCAGTGAAGGGTCTGCTTCGGCCAAGGTCATGATCCCGGGGGCCTGGAATCCAGCCTTCCATGGGGCTCCCTGCTGGGGGGGGGGCGCTTCTCCCTCTGTGGTCTGCCCTTCCCCCCGGCTCATGCTCCTCTCTCTCTCTCTCTCAAATAAAATATTTTTTTTAAAAAAAATGCATAGCTAAAAAAAAAAGAAGAGTTATATTGAAATAATAATGGACACAAATATTTTGCAGCGTATCAGAGAAAGCAAGCCACAGAATCTATAAATGATGTAGGCAAAAGAAATCAAATCTTTACTCAAATCTGCAAGTAATAAAAAGCATACTGTTACCAGGAGGGTTCGGACTCCAGCACAAACCAACAGGACAAGGCAAAACAGCATGGAGAAAAGAGGACATGGAAAGCCTGAACAACTAACAAACAGGAGAAATAGGAACCAGACCAGAACAGAAACAGCTTCCATGGTGAGCAGAGATACAAAATTACAGGTCATCAGTTCCTAGTCAGGAGGGGCCAGAAGTGAATAGCTGAGTCCTTTGGCACACCATTTGATATTTTTGTTTAATACAATTGCACTTAAGGAAAAAAAAATTGCACTTAAGGGACGCCTGGGTGGCTCAGTGGTTGAGCACCTGCCTTCGGCTCAGGGCGTGATCCCGGGGTCCTGGGATGGAGTCCCACACCGGGCTCCCCACAGGGAGCCTGCTTCTCCCTCTGCCTGTCTCTGCCTCCCTCTCTGTGTCTCTCATGAATAAATTATGTATATATATATTTGCACTTAAAACAATAGTATAATAATATAAAATAACATATATAATAAATAATATAATAATAAAGTGCAACTCACATTCCACAACATGGGTTCACTCATTCTTGATACGTTTATCTCCGCCTTAAACCTGAGTTAAAGAAACTTTCCAGGTGTCCCTATCCCTGCCTGAGTGACCTATCAGACTGAGTGACCTCACAATGGTGTTCACTCTGTGCCTGGAGGGGCCCAGGAGGGCAGCGGCTTAATGGTTGACCCACCACTCACCCTCCAGTGCAGAACGCTACTCTACCAAGCCTTGTTTCTGGGTGCTCCAAGCTAAACATCATTTATTTGACATGTTTTACATTTAAAATGAAGTAGAGGGTGCTTGGTTCAATTAAGTGTCAGATGCTTGATTTCAGCTCTGATCATGATTTCAGGGTTGTGGGATCCAGCCCCACGACAGACTCTATGCTGGACCTGGACCTACCGGGGATTCTCTTGCTCCCTCTCTCTCTGTCCCCACCCTCCCCCCACACACACACTAAAATATGAATAAAGTAAAATAAAATAAAATAAAATAAACAAAATAAAATAGAGTAGTAACTGCCAGCAAGGCTTAAAGAAGAATAATGAAGTATTTACTTTTAAAAAGAATATTTGAGGGGTATCTGGCTGGCTCAGTCGATTATCTGCCTTTGGCTCAGGTCCTGACCTCAGGGTCCTGGGATGGAGCCCCAAGTCAGGCTCCTTGCTCAGCAGGCAGCCTGCTTCTCCTTCTCCCTCTGCCTGCTGCTCCCCCTGCTTCTGCTCTCTCTCTCTCTCTCTCTCTCTCTCTCTCTGTCAAATAAATGAATAAAAGCTTTTAAAAAAATAAATAAATAAAAAGGATATTTGAGATTTATCTATGTTAAGAACTGCTAGTTTGTTATTATGCTTAATAACATTGAATATATGCTACAGATGCTATTTTGTATAAATATTTCATACTTCAAAAAAAAAAGATTGCTGAAAGTTCCAAAATGACATTTGCATACATATGCAAACGTTTATACAGATAAAAAACATATATTAGCCTTTATATTTGCTCTTCCAAAACTGTTTTTCAGGAAATATTTCATTTTCATTCTGTAGTCCTCCCAAGAGGCAGCTAAAAAGTACCACGTACTATATTAGTTTTAAATACTCAAAACAAAAGTCACAAAGCCCTCCGCTGTATCATACACTGAATCAGTGAAAGGCAGGATAAGGAGCAACTTTCAAAATGTTACAGCAATTCCACAGTTCATAAAAGTTGTATACCTTATTAAGATTTCAACATAAAAAAAAACAAAAAGAAGATTTCAACATAAATAATTTAATGTTAGTAAAGATAATTATTTTTAAATCCCTTAAATTATAAATGTACCACATTAATAGACTATAGTCCATTACACAGGTCTCCAGAAGTTCTGAGTATGCACTGAAATAAAATAAATGTTCATATCATTTTCTTCTCACTTTCATGACTTGAGGTTAATTGTAAGGTTCTAAAAACAATCTAGACTTCACTTGAACTAGCTTCAAATGAGAGGTCAGCAATGAAATAAGCAAACATTTTTAGCTAGAGGTCTGTTTTCAATGAACAAGTATAAGAACATGTATTCTTTAATTCCTTGAAGCATTTTTTTTAATCAAATGATTTAGTAAAGGCATTTGGCCTGCTTTCCTAAAAGGATTATAGGTGCTATGGAAATCAAACTATAATGGAAGTGGGGGATATTTTAATGAAATGGAAAAATCATTAGGCTATTCCAGAGGAAAGCTCCCACTTCCCCAAATTATCTCCACGTCTTCACCTTGCCCAGCGATGGCAGCCCCTACCGGAAGGGGCAAGTGGAAGAACAAAAGAGTTTCCAACCGTGGACTCATGAACTTTCTAAGCACTCCTCCATGTTCGTCATTAAATACTTGCTCATTGCACATGTGCTTGGCACTGGGCTACAGGGCAACACTGATGAGCCAAAGGATATAGCACCTTCTTCCTGGAATTGTCATCTGGTAGGAGAGGCAGACAACAAACCCAGTATTTGATTCAACTTTCTGATAATGGCTAGGAAGAAGAATTTGAGAAAGAAGTTCCCCACACTAGACAGGAGGTTCAAATACATTTAGGGAGATGGGGCAAGTGAGGAGAGGAACATCCATCTCCTTATATAAAAGCAGCAATGACAATGAAACCAGAAACAGCTTCCACATGGAGAGATGGTTCTATGGGACAAAGTATTTCACATGCATTATCTCATTTAATTTTCACAGCCCGGCGGGGGAAGGAGAGGGTAGGTTTTACTGTCCTGATTATTCTGATCAGGAAACTGAAGCTCAGAGAGAGCCACTGCCTAGGCACTTAACTCTGTGGATAGTCTTCACTGGAGTGACCACAACAGGGATCACACACCCTAACCACCCAAGGAGAGGAGTTTGCTGCACTGCCTGGACCACAGAGGTTCAGCAGAGGCCATTCCTGAGAAACATCCTCAAGACCAGGATTTTCCTCCTTAAATAACCTTCAGTAAGTATGAGAGTAGGCATGTCCCTCTCCTAGGGCCCAAAGAAGAAACCATCCCACCCCAGAGTCCTAGACACCCCAGCAAAACCGAAGAATCTCTTACAAATGTACTTTGTCAAGAGACCAAGTAAAATCATTTCAAAATATGGTATTATTTCATAATAGCCCAAAAAAAAAGTTCAGAGAGAAAAAGCAGGACAGTGAGTACCTTCTCTCCCTTTTGATTTTTTTTTTCAAGGAAAAATAAACAAATTAATCAGACCGTACAGCTTCCTGTGTCTACTGTCACGTACTGAAATGAGAACTTTTCTTTCTCCCACCACCTCTTCCAAGACTGCAGCATTAGAGGAGACTGGTAGGTAACTGTTGGGTTTTTCTTTTCTGCTTATAAAACTGTCATGCTGCACACATCTCAGCAATGTGTCTGTCTTCTCTCTATTGAAAGCAGGTCTATAAAATCGAAATACAATGTAAAAGATGACCTCAAGCGAGGCTCTGTGGTTTGGCTATAAAAGAGGCGGTGGTGCTTGGCATGCAGTCCCCCTCCCCTGCCCCCCTCCATGGTTCCGGCTCCCTGAGAGCTTTGCAGGACTGCAATGCAGTAAAGGGTCTCCATAAATGAAAGGAGATGCAGAGGGGGAGGGAGAGAAGGAGGTTGCAATTTCCCTGTGTGCATTGAGCCTGAGCATTTTCTATTTCAACTAAATATGAAGAATCATGGCCTTGTTTTAAGGATTTCAGCAAAAGAAGACAGTTTAAAACCAAATGCCTGCTCTCTGCTATGGCAGTTCTATTGGCAGCCTGTAATTTGTCGGAGAGAGATAATGGAACTGCAGTTATGTTTGTATAATCCATGGGCTGTTTATCAGCTAGGTAAAGCCCAAAGATACAGGTAGCGGCAAATCTGTCTGGAAAAAAAAAATCAAAAAAATCTTTCATTTCTGTAGAAGAAGAAAAAAAAAGGTATTCCCACCATTTTAATATAAAGTGCTGTTCCATTTCATTTCTTTAGAGGTAATTCTGAAGCAAAGGGAAGAGGCTAATGGAGGAAAAGAATCTGTGGGACAATAGGCATGTTTCATATCACATATGGAACATGAATGTGCATTTCTCAAAAAGAGAGATTCATGTCCTGATCTATCTTTAACCTGCCATTTGGAGGCAAGTAATGTAAATGACAGCTCTACACAAATCACTCCTCTGATAGTAGGAGTGCAACAACCAGAACCTTCTTTTTTGGGGGGGTTGGGAGGGGAGGTATTGTAATCAATGCAGGCAATAATTTGTTACACTTGTTTTTTTTTTGTTGTTGTTGTTGTTATTCTTGGTTTTTCTGGAAGAAGTCCTCAGCAAAACCTCACCCTTATCTGAAAGTATTAAATAAGCATTCACTAGTTTTGTCGTGAGAAATAACATACACAGATATAAATGTGATAGGCTCCTTAAGAACCATGTAAAGTAAACTCTGAAAATTGCTTCTTTATTCAGATATCGGTATTTACCTCTGAGCTTTCATTTTCTAGGCTGCATGTTTTACTCTGAGATATAATCTTGCTTCATCTTTTCAGTGTCAGTATGTCAGTCTTCGACTGAATCAACAACGATGAATATAGAGCTTATTTAGTAATAAACAGAAGGTACATGCACAGACTACAGAAACACGGTGTAAATACATTTCTGAATCTAGTGGCCCGGAATTTCTGTTTCAGCATATGTCGCAACCACACTGCATACCACGGAAGAGACTAGGGTGAAAGGACATTGCAGACCAGGGCTTCCCTGCCTGGTTTCTATCCTGATCAGTGTCTGCACTCTTTAAATGCAAAGAGGACAACACATAAATCATAAGCTTTTTCTCCCATTTAAACATCCCTTACGAGAAGAAATGGGTAGGAAATATCAGAAAGGGAGACAGAACATAAAGACTTCTAACTCTGGGAAACGAACTCGGGGTGGTGGAAGGGGAGGAGGGTGAGGGGTGGGGGTGACTGGGTGATGGGCCCTGAGGGGGGCACTTGACGGGATGAGCACTGGGTGTTATTCTGTATGTTGGCAAGTTGAACACCAATAAAAAATAAATTTATTATTTAAAAAAAGAACATACAGATATATAGTGTTCACTGATACATGGTATGTACTCAGAAAATAAATATATGGATGAATGATTAAATATGGATTAAGACTTAAAATGGGGTATTTAAGTTGAATAAATATTTTTTAACCAAAATAAAATAAAATAAAATAAAAATCAATAAATAAACATCCCTTACTGGTATTTCATTCTCGGTAATCTTAGGTATGCTTCAAAAATGAATCCAGCCATCAGCATCCAGCCACACAAATTGCATGTCATTCTAGCTTTTTATCTTCTGATTCTTTGGGGGAATACTCGCTCCCTGGACTCACACAGTCCCCTTTTACGAAGCCGCTGAAAGTATCGGGGTGCTTTTCCTTCACAAGGTCTTTGTCAGGATTTAATGCGGCAATCCCTAGAAAAATCCCCACATGGTACCTCGTGCACAGCAAGAACTCATTAAATCATGAGTTATATTTTGTATTGTCATAATTAGTGATTTTCTAGCTATTTTCTCCAGACCAGAATTTCTCATTTGATAGGTAATAAGGCACCCAGAAAAGGACTGCTACACACAGGAAACTGCATAATTTTTAGGGGACCTGGATTCAAATTTTGGCTTTGTCACTTAACAAGCTCTTGACCTTGGGTAAGTTACTTTAATTCACTTAACTTCAGTTTGCATATCTGTGCAATGGACATGGTAATACTTAGCTCATATGTTTGGTGTCTGAATTAAATGATAAAGCTCCTCACCCCAAGAGGCAGTATGGCAGACAGTGACAGAGCGTGGAAACTGGTACAAATGCTCATGCTCCCAATTACTCTGTAACGTTGAGTTCTTTATCTGTGCCTCAGTTTCCTCATCTGTAGAATAGGCATAATAATAGCAAATATACCTAATATGGCATTGTGAGGATTGGATGAGTCACAAATGACTTCCAGAAGAGTGTCTAGAAGGCAGCAAATATTAGTAATGATGATAATCACCATTTTTTTCATTTAGTAATGAGGTATTTCCTGAGAAACTACTATATAATCTGTCACTGTGCTAGTCACTGAGGACACAAAAACAGCATCATCCCTGCACTCAGGCAGTTCAGAGTCTGACAGGGAGATAAACATTAATCCAATAATCACAAAGATAAATGTGTACTTACAATACAAACCGAGATACGTGTTTTGCAAAAAAAGGGAACGGTTTTATGAAAACATAATTGAACAGGGGCATATTCACTTGGAGAAGCAGTTCAACTGAGAGCTGAAGGATGAGAAATTAAGTAGGTAATGAGGACTGGGGAAAGGAAGCCATGTGTGCAAAGGCCTTGGGTGAGGGAGCATGGTGCATCAGAGGAAGTGACCAGAGAAATGGGGAGCATAATAGGCATGGAGGCTGGCAGGGTATGCAGGTGCCACACCACACAGGGCTTGGAGGCAAGTTGAGGAGTAGAGATTTCATCCTAGGAGAAGGGGAAACTCTGGGAATTTAAGCATTGGAAGGCAAGGGATGTTGGTGGTGACATAATCAGATTTGCATCCTGAGATCTTCCTGACGGATGTGATTTGGATATAGACATAAGCGTATGCCTGGGAGACCACTTAGGAGGCTATGGTGGATGGGACTAGAGCCGGTGGTGGAGACGGAATCAAATGAAAAAAACTGAGTAAATTTAGGTTTGGGTCCATTAAAGTTGCATTGTAACGGTTTCCTTTCATTTGCCAATCACTGCCTGGCACAGGTTTTTCTGTATCTACACCAAGGGCACAGCTAGAGACAGACATGTATTACCACACCATGGAGTGGGGCACGACCTAATCTGGATCAGAATGACAGGAGAGAGCTGATGCAAGCCCTCCCGAAGGAGAGTTTTCACCTGGGCTCCCCAAACCAATCCCAGCCCAGCCAGAGCAGAGGCCACCCTATTGACCCAGGAGTTCTCCAGGTATGGAGCAAGGCTGCAGCTGCTTGACATTCCCACTGCTGCCTCTCTGCCACCTGGTGAAGGAAGTCAGCCCTGATCCACCCAAGATCCACTTGGAGGTCTAGACCAGTGATCAATTAAAACAGTATCCATCAATCTTCTTTGTTATTTACACGCACCTTCTGCCAAAATACTGCATAACTCAACTTGTGAACATTATCTGCTAGGTCTCTTTCTTGGTCACAGAGAACAGGTCAAGTGTCAGGTTCAGGCCCTGTCATTACTGACACATCCCTGTGGAACACTGTTACTAAGCCTGACTCTTTGTAATGAAATTGGTGTTCTTCTAAGCTGCCACTATTGGGGCAATCGTCTATTACTCTATACTGACTTTTATAAACAGATTCTCATTCAATAAGAGTCTAATATTTATTGAACACGTACTATGTGTCATGCCTATGTCAGGTGCAGGACACCAGAAGATAAGGGGCCCATCCCCAATGTCAAGTATCAGTAGTCTAGGGAGGGGAAGACAGATATAAACTGATTAATTATGACATGATATGGAAGTGCATAAATGAGGGCATGAATAAATTGTAGAAATCCAGAGCTGGATATAATTAAATTCTGTCTGGGGTGGTACATAAAACCTCCACAGAATTTGTTGCAAAACACAATAAACATTAGATAGCCTTTCGATTAACAACTTCCTTCTGGCACTTTGTTCTTACCCTTTAACCTCATTGCAATTGCCTTGTAGTTCCTGCACTATATTATTAATGGAAATGTTTCCCCTCATTATCCAGCAACTTTGTAACATAGACAATTATGTTCTGGAAGATGCTTGAGAACTTCTTTAGCTGATAAAAGAATTAACCTTTTAGACTAAGACACCACTTGCTGCTGGGCACAACAGTTCTCAAGGATTCTGATTACTCCGAAAATGCATGGCATCTGTTTTACATGTGTACGTAGTGTAACCTAGGAAACAACTATTCATAAGAGTGAAATTTTACTACAGCTAAGAGACTAAAGAATGATAATCCTCAAATCTTGCTTCTAAAACAGTCAAATCTTAATTTTTTTGAGCTTCCAAGGCATAAACATGTCACACAAAAAAATCTCTGGATCTCAGAACCTACACTAAAGGAACAAAAGAGGCAGCTATCTGCATATAGTCACTTGTGGACTATGGAAAAGATACCGGCCCCAAAATATCTTCCTCAGTGACTGGGCTACTTGGTCAGTCGTAAGGATGTGAAAACAATGCCCTCTTAAGTTCTTTGATCAAGAAAGAAGTGAATTTAAGAACATAAGAATTAGGGGCATCTGGGTGGCTCAGTCAATTAAGTGTCTGGCTCTTAACTTCAGCTCATGATCTCAGAGTCATGGGACTGAGCCCCCACATTGAGCTCCTTGCTCACCATGAAGTCTGCTTGAGATCCTCTCTCCCTCTGCCTCTACCCCTCTCCCTGCTTGTGCTGGTGCACATGAGCACTCTCTCTTTCTCTCTCTCTCTCTCTCTCTCTCTCGATAAATGGATAAAGTTAAAAAAAAAAAAAGAACACAAGAATTGAGTGACATGTGGAATAAACGGACAAGTGACTCCTACTCTGGGTTCTCTGGGGAAATGTCCTTCTTCATAACCCAAAGAACAGAACCCAATGGCTTTACTCATGTACTTAAGGCCCTCTACAATCTAGTACCAACCTACATTTGCCAATTCACATCCCATCTTCCCTACAACAAGCCCTTTATTCCAATCAGACTAGCATAATCATTGTTCTCAGTTCATGCTTTCCTCTTTCCCTCCAAGTAGAGATTGGGGCAGGGAGAGTTCTGCTGGAGGTAGCCTCAGAATCAGCTCCATTCATTGAGGGATCCTCAACACCACTCAGTGAGTTTCAATGTCCCGTATTATATTATCAATAATCGAATTAGCAACGGAACCAAAGAGTAACCTCAGAAATAAACATATAAAAATAGACACCTGGACCCAGGTAATGAACTAAAAGAACAGGTAACCTTCCTAGATTCTGTGCCCTTAAAAACTTTACAGAACAGATCAGGCTTTCATCTGAAAATGGCCTGTTAACCAAACCTCTGGTTAACAAAATCTTTGTTACCAAATGAAAGATGAGGGCATAATAACAACAAAAAGAATAGCTGGTGTTTATTGAGAAATTGCAGGTACCAGCACCATTCTAAATGCTTTACATGTATTGATTCCTTTAATCCTCACAGGAGCGCCCTGAGGTAGGTCATGTTTATTATGCCCACATTATAGGTGAGAAAAAACGAAATTGGAGGTTGAGTCACTTGCTTGAATTCACACAGAGCTTAAGTAGAGATTCAGAATTTGACCCCAGGCTCTCTAATTCTGGAATCTGGGCTCTTGACTCAACAGCCAGGTAGAAAATGTCAGATCCAGGTAAAATGATCTATAAAGTGTGCCTTAATGTTTCAGGTTTTTTGGGATAAAATATTTACTGACTGAAAGTCTGGAAAAAGGAAATGCTTGTTAAATTCTATAATCGTGAAATTCTTTGTTTTACCCATCCAACATGCAAAAGAATAAAAAGGCTTCCTACCAAATATATCTTCAGATACAAGACAAATGCCTTTTCCCAAATTACAGTGAAGTTTAAAGAACTGGATTAAAATTTTCTCCACAAGTCAGCCTGACCCACAAGGTTCATTGCAAATTTGCCCCATTTGCAAATGTCTTAATCTAAAGCACATTATTTTTTAGAAGAGTTTTCACTGAAAGAAAAGATTCCATTCTATTGAACTTTATATTTACCTTAATAGTTCTGAACATGAATCATAATAGTTGCTGTGTATATACGACAATATTTCACTTGCTTGTTCCTAAGTCACACAATGGGATAATACACATCTATTAAAAATTAGTTTTACAAGTAGTTTTTAGCAAGGGATAAAAAGCCTTATCCTATAGTGTCTAGCGAAAATGACAAAATTTCATATTTAGTATGACTATATCGCTGGGAATATGTATTAAAAAAATGGGTTAGTAGAAAATGTTAATGTTAATAAAATGGTTGTCTTTGGCTGGCGACATGTTGTGATTTTTTTCCTTAGCTCTTTTGCCTTTCTGTTTTTCTAGAGTAAGTATCTTTACATTTGTAATAAAAAAAAATAAAACTTTAAAGTAAATATGAACAAGAAAGTCATTAGCAATCCAAGTTCTGTTCCTACGCTCAGCTCTTTCAAGGAACATTTTACCATCTAGTTAAGGAAATTCTCTTTGAACCACCAGATGTAAGTTTACCTTTATGAGACCTTGCAGCATTTTATAGACAACCACTAATTCAGAATAATAAGGAAAATCGGGCATTCTTTCTGAACAGGGGGAAAAACATTTTTTCTCTAATTTAAAAGAAATAAAATGGGCTTTGTACTATGTCTGAATCGTGGTTCAAATACTTCAGCAAATTAGTTAAGCTCCCTGAGCTTGAGTTTTCCCACGTGTAAAAAAAAAAAAGTTGCTGTTAGAATTAAATTCCGTAGCATAAGTCAAGTGGCTAGCTCAGGTGACTGCAGCCCCAGCTGACATCTGGTGGCAACTGCAATGCTACTTCCTTTTTCTCGTGCTGGGCCCTGAAACCGGGCACTGCATCCATAATTGGGAGGAAACACAAGTGAATCTCACATAAGGACCATATTTTAGATTCACCTAAAATACCAGTGGCTACAAATTAAAGGGATAGAGAAAATTCGATAGCATTTTCCAGTCAACATTGCTTATCGTTCTGGTCAGTGTAGAATAATTCCAGTTCTTTATGACCATTTGACTTTCTGAACAAAAATGAAAAATAATGTTACTTGTTTGAAACACACTGTTCACGACATAACTTGTGCTACGTTGAACACATCTTGCTTATTTTCTTTCTGTCATTCTGATTTTCCTTCCTGATATCTCTATTTCTTTCTTATATTATTTTGGACACATGGACTAATGCAACAGTTGCTTTATTAAACATCCAAAATTCTAAGTATATTCTTATAGCTGGATAATTTATCAGATACAATTCGGTCCATATAATGCTAACATATGTCGTAGTCCCCATATGTCAAGAAATACATCAAAGAAAGATTTTCATCTGTCTAGTATAAGTGATTATTAGAATGGATGAGAACCCTCCTGTGATGTTTATGGTGGGCATTTTCTCCTTGTGAACATTCACAGTCTCTGTCTCATCTCCTGACCTTCAAAGTTCCCTTAAAAGCATTCTAGTCCCTTATAATATAGTTATTTTAACCAGGTTTTACAGATCATACAGTCCTTCTTACCTAGTATCAGTGACAGAACAAATATAAAATAGGATTAGATGAGCATAATTGAGATTTTTATCATAAGTATGTCATTTCTATCAGCACTCGTCATTCTTAGATTTGTGGAGTTGGCAACTCCTCTCCCTGCTTGCTAATTCTCACTTATTTTTTCAGATCTCATATTAAATAAGACCCATCCTGGAAAGTCTTTTCTGAACACTTCTCACTCCTACCCCTTCCCCCAACTCACCACCGCAGATGAGGTCGGGAGCTCTAACTATATTCCCTCATTATACACCGGATTTTTACTTTATATCACTATCACAACAATAACTATGTCATTACTGGTATAATCCTCTGCCTGATGTCTGTCTGTCTGAATGAACCATGACTTCCATGGGACAAAGATGTACCGGCCTTAGTACCTCAGGTCCTGCTGTGATATTTGACCTAGAAAAGATGCTCACTAAATAATTATTGAATAAGTGAATGAATGAAGCCGATGCTTGCTGCCAGTTAAAAATATCCAGGTTTACGCTTTCTGCTCAGTAAAATAGCCTGACTCTCAAGAGCACATTTAGAATCATACTGTATTCATTGTGTAGTTTAGTAAAATATGTCAAGGAACCATTTTTCAGCTTCTAGTAAATATCTACACCGAAATAAGCAAAGTCTGGCCGCCATTCACTCAGGCATTTGTGTTACCAAAGAATATTTACAACCGCAGCTGACAGCATGATGCTTCCTAAATTCAGATACATAGAGGCTATCCTGTTTTATCAAGTACCGTTTTTCCTAAAGATTTACTCTGAGAATCAATGAAATGTCTGCTCTGAGGTATAACAAGGGCTATTTCTGAGAGTCATCAGAAAGATGATATTCAGTGAAGATTGAGTATATTATATGGCATGGACAAAATTAAAATCGGAAGAATTTAAGTCAGTGTGCTCGGAAAGAATATAAAGCAAGAATTTCTCTAGTGAGCCAGGGTCAGGTCCTCAAAGTTGCCCTAAACCCCATAATAATAAACAAGCTGAGATAGCCAACAAGATCAGTTTTATGGAACACAGTGAGTTTTTCTGAGTTGAAGGAATGTTCACTGTGGAGTAGCTCCTAGGTTTATATGTGACTTTATTTTTTTTTTAAAGATTTATTTATTTATTCATAGAGACACAGAGAGAGAGGCAGAGACACAGGCAGAGGGAGAAGCAAGCTCCATGCAGGGAGCCTGACGTGGGACTCGATCCCGGGTCTCCAGGGTCAGGCCCTAGGCTGAAGACAGCGCTAAACCGCTGCTGAGCCCCCCAGGCTGCCCTATACATGACTTTAATAACAGGGTAATTCACGTTACTCTACTTCCCTCCTGAAGTCATAATAAACAGTTTCATTCTGGGACAGGAATCAGGCATCAGGTAGCTTAAACTCCTACCGTGTGCTAAAAAAGAGATAATGAGAACATAAGAGTGAAAAGCAAAGCTTCAAATCCTCATTATAGCAGGCACCAAACAATTAACAATAACAACAAAAAAGCAACACCAAAGGTTTTGAGACAATAATATAGGCTCTTTGCTAACTTTGTTCGACAATTTATATGCCAGACACTGAGCGTGACTTTAGTGATTAAGACAGGTACGTATTTCACTGTATTTACACAATGTCTCATGAAATATAAAATAGAAGCAATAGTTTCTAAAGAATATTGGCAAATGTTTTTTTGTTGATCATTAATGAAATGCTAAAAATGGTATGTCATGCATACCTATCACTGGGAGACCTTTCCAAGAATTGAACAGAATTGAACTAGATTTTGTGGACACAAACAACTACACGTGAGAAATGAGCGACCCACACGATAAAGGCTAGGAGAGTCCAAAAATGGAGATTCTTATGTCTGACACAAGACTAGAGCTGGGCTTTGAAAAAAATGAAGACCTGGAGAAAAGGGGAGAGGACCCTGAGGACCTGAGGAAAGGCATCAAGACATGGACACAGGAGTGTTGATGGCATCCAAGGAGAAGTCAGTAGCAGGTCCGACCAAAGGACAGGGTACCACTAATGAAGCAATCAAAGATGGGGGAGGGAAGGTGGGCAGACTCCTCAAACCCCTCACACCTTATACTATAAAGTCCTAAGCATTCAGAAGAGAGCCTTGAAGAAAGGCTTCCATGAGAAAGACTAATCTGATACTTGTTCCTGAAATCTGAAAAATGGTGCCAACTAGCCTAATGAGAATCATCTGGAACACTTTATGAATACCCCAGATCCCAATCCCCTCATTCCTAGTAACTTAGAGGATATCTAAGAGAACGAATATATCTTTTTTATTATATGGGTGTATGGATATGTTTTTTATTTATTTTTTTCTAGTACTTAAGTGATTTCTTATGTGATTCCAAAGCACAGCCAGGCATGGAAAGCACGGCTATAGAAGATGAAATGACTGCACTGAAAAAAAGAAGAAAGAAAGAAAGAAAGAAAGAAAGAAAGAAAGAAAGAAAGAAAGAGAAGAAAAGAAAGAAAGAAAAGAAGGAAAGGAAGGAAGAAAGAAGGAAGAAAGAAAGAAAGAAAGAAAAGAAAAAGAAAAGAAAAGAAAAGAAAAGAAAAGGAAGGAAAGGAAGGAAGGAAAGGAAGGAAAAGAAAGAAAGAAGAAAGAAAGAAAGAAAGAAAAGAAAGAAAGAAAGAAAGAAAGAAAGAAAGAAAGAAAGAAAGAAAGAAATGACTGCACTGGCTCGGGAAAGGTGACAAGGACCAGACCTAGGAGTGTGGACTGGCCTGACTTGAAAGACAGACAGACTTCTCAGTTTAAGTCAACACTATAAGGTTTAATTGACATCTGGAAATATTTGTAGGAACTTCTGACCCCTAAAAGTACATTACTCTCACACTGCTGTGCTCGATGCTTAGAATAAAAGGTTTATTATGCAAGGACTCTAAATGAATCAAAAGACTTCATCTGCACATCTTGACTCCATCTGTTTTCTCCTACCCTCATCCCATGAGAAGGCGAGCTCCTCAACTCAGAGCACTTACTCCCTGCTCTATCCCAGCCCCAACAATGGCAGCAACAGAGACCTGACAAGCGATCACTTTTTTAAATGAGTGCTTAAGTGTAGAAAGAAAAACCAGTCTTTTCCATCACTAGAGAAGGCAGCTCTCATTCACAGATCTTTGGAACCGTGTCCAAAATATCCATTCTCCAGGTGAAAACTGAGACAATTCAGTTATGCCCACCAGGGATATTAAGTGCTTTTGTAGACTCTGGAGGTTCCAGCATTGGGAAGAGACCTGGGGAAAACTTTTTAAAAAACAATGTTCAGGTACAGTGGCAGTAAAAGTAGCAAAATCGTCACAGTAGACTGATTTCAGCCTGATTATAAAGCATCTGCCATCTGCTAACATCATTCCTTTCTGGGTTTGTGGTGGTTTTTTTTTTTAACCCCCCCTAAAGTCTTCAGGAGAATTTCTGGTTCATGAAGGAATTCCTCCTCTCCCCATTTGAATTCCAGAAACCTGAGTTTAGTATTTGGGGGTTCTAGAAACTCAGAGTTTCTAGAACTTTTCTAGTACTTAGGAGTTAGTAGATTACTTTTTTTTTTTTTTTACATATTTTTTTTCTGAAAATGAACAAGGCTGTGATGGCTATATAATCAACTACTATTCCTTTAATCCAGATTTTTAAAAATCATCTTAATTTGCATAATCAGTTACGACCATGCTGTTAAGTAACTTGCCTGGTTTCTTCATTAATGACCTCTGAGAACATTAGCCTGACTTTTTTTTTTTAAGCCTGAATTTAAAAGGGGGAAACTGAGGCCCAGAGAGTTGATGCCGTGCCTGAGGTTTATCAGCTTCAGAACCACCACAACAAGGTCTTTGCATTCAAGAGTAAATTCTACAGTATGATGCTGCCTCTCTTGAAACAAAGAAAAGCCTAGGATTTCAGGTATTTTAGGTCTAATGCTTTTTTCTTCAGTAATCAAGAAGCAGCTCAGTGAGAAACCAGTTTTAAATTTTTGTGTGTAGGATTCCTAATTTTAAATAATTCTGTTTTACCAAATAAGAGAAATTAAATTTTCCTTGAGACAAATGAGGAGGGGAAAGCATAAAATAGGTGAATAAAATATGCTTAGTTTCTCCAACAGGAGTTTTTAATAGAGAGCATGGGGGGTGGGGGCATGGCATCTGCCCCTGCAGGTAGGAGTATTTTTATTACTGACATTGTTTAAAATCACTGAAGATGAAAACAATAGAAAGTAGACCAACCTAGTTTTATTGTTTATAAATTCTCTACAGACAATGCACC
Organism: Nyctereutes procyonoides; assembly: GCF_905146905.1. Lineage (NCBI taxonomy): Eukaryota > Metazoa > Chordata > Mammalia > Carnivora > Canidae > Nyctereutes > Nyctereutes procyonoides. Next base: position 62,190,046 of record NW_026575051.1, read on the forward strand.
CCCTAAGTGCCCTTAGTCGGCCCCTGCAGAGGGCCAAGTGGGAGCCATGCTTAGAGATAACCCGATGACACAAATCACTGCCACAAATATTGTCACCAGGGGGCAGAGGTAATATTAGAGAAATACTGGAAAACATTTAAGATCTTAAAAATACTGGGTAGCAATGAGTGAAAAGCAGTTCAAAGTGAATCCAGGTGATATGATGGATGAAAGTCCATGGAACACAGGAAAGCTCCACGGACTTAATGAAAGACTGTTCTAGATTGTTCAACCTCCTCAGACCAAAGGAATTGGCCTCATTTCCTCTGTTAGGATCAGGTTTATCTTCACCATCCATTCTCTTATGTATTAGTCATTAATTGATAGGCTAATGGGAAAAAAAAAGAAAAATAGCCAGTGAATGCAAATACTACAGAATAAATTCTATGAAACTGAAAGAACAGCTCAAAATGTGATGATGAAGGAAGAAGAGTCCTCACGCACCTCACCCAGCCTCTTCCATTCCTGACTTTGGGCTGCTCAGGATACCTATAGGGTCATCTAATGCTTCTAAAGTCCATCTTGTGTGGCAGGGAAAACACTTTAGATTCCTGGGTAGGGGTCCTGTGACCTGGCCTCCTAGGCAGGTGTCACTTTCTACACTCACAGTTCAGATTCGAACCCTCATCAGAGCTGGATGGTGACCTTCACTGATAGAGAAACTGCCTTCAAGCAAGACATTCTTCCGTCCTACGGTGAAGACCTCCGCTGTCCAGGGTTTCATAGTCAAAACGGTAACGTCAATACTAAGTACTATGCCCACCTCTCAGGGAGTCACAATGCACTTTAGTCATATCATATGTGGAAGAAACATACTTAACTTTCTTTTACCAGGTTATTTCTGTAAAATCAGTAGGGCACAGAACCCTTTTCTCCACAGAGCACCTATTAGTACGAATATATGTGTGGACCAGCACTCTGTACTTTGAACCAAATGGAATTAGGCAATTCACCCTTCCTCCTGAACATATTTTCTGAATCAGAACAGTTTAAAGTCCTATACTTGATTGTATAAATAAAGGAATAACCTGAATTACAGAATTCCAAAATAAAAAGCCAAGGCTAAATAGTGGCCAAGTTTTGAAGGTAGAAACCCCTCTGTTCCATTACTGGTGTTTATGTGTGTGTAAAATTTAATAATAGTGGAACAATGTGGAATATTTCATTGATTGTATGCATTGCACATGCACATGGATATGCAAAGCCCATGACTATTTATTTGTTAGCTTCAACTTCCTCCTCTCCTCAAGAATTCTTTCTTTTTTCTGGGTTTTTTTTTTCTTTTTTTCTGGTTATGAAGTATCAAAAGGTAAAAAAAAAAAATGACTTTTACTTTTTTTATTTTCAGCTTAAGTCAATGACAGGTTTTCTATTGCATTCAGAGTTAGAATATCCCTACAGAACCAGCTACACATTTCTTCAAATGTATGCAATCATTTAATAGGAAGTTTTAAAGTCTTAAAAATGCATGGGTATCAACTTAATTAATGTGCTACTTAACACATTTCTAACCACCTGTTATTCAACACTACATTTAGCAGATGTTATCTCTGAGGCCAATTAGGTTTTTTCATCTAAGAAGGGTGTAGGAGGTGATAGATTATTGTTGCCATGTAAGAGGAAAACTTCACATTCATTACTATCAATTTACAGCCTATTTTTTTCTGGCACCTCTATTTTTTTTTTTTTTTTGGTCACATTTTTTCCTTTATCCTTATAACAACCTCCAGTAGTGGACTCACTCTCCTTGGGGGCTGTTAGTTATAAGATGCCCTGGATCAGACGTCATTAGCTGGTATGACATTCATCTTCTCTCAGGATTAGAAAAATCACCAAATAATGATTAGAGACAGACGATTTTTAAATATCCTAACCATATATCTCAATTCAATATTGATTTAAGTGATTAATTTTTCTATGATGATACAGCATCATGACCAATCAAATATAATGTTTACAAGGTGTATTAATCATAGCTTATAGTTTTCTTAGAGACATGATGGATAGCGAACGTTTTCTGAATCAATTAATGCAAAAAGGCATTTGCACTAGAAATATGGGAGCAGACACATGACCTGCTTAATTTTTCTATGTTTCCAAAATTCCAGCGGTCTCTTCATTATAAACTCCACTTTAGTTTATATTTAAGGTTTTCTTTCATCAGCTTGTTCTTATCATTATGGAACAATGGAAAACAAGTTCAAAACATGGAGCTATTTTTGTGCTTCATACAATGTCAAACTGCAAATAACAGCTAGCCATAGGAACTATCCAGAGAAAACAATATTTTATGTAGAACTATAGAAAACTATCTGTTTATGCTTCATTTCCTTGGAGAACAGTCAAGATTTAAAGATTATACCTAAAGTATGGTCGAAAGAAATAGATCAAAAAAAAAAAAAGGAAGAAAGAAATAGATCAAGATTTTACTAAGTAGAAGTGAGATCTTGTGATAATAAAGGTTTTCTCTCACAATTTTTAATTACTATAATATTTCTGTTGTTTTTTTATTTTTTTAAAGATTTTATTTATCTGAAGTAGAGAGAGGAAGACCAAGCGAGTGAGAGAGAGAAGGCGGGGGGTGGGGCAGTGGGAAAGAGAGAAGCAGGTTCTCCCCTTGAGCAGGGAGCCAGAGGAGGGACTTGATCCCAGAACCCTGAGATCATGACTTGAGCCAAAGGCAGACACTTACTGACCCTTAACCAACTGAGCTGCACAGGCGCCCCTGTTGTTTTTTACTCTTTAGACAAATTCACACATTCACACCATTATCTTACAGATAACTGATTTTTTAAAATTTACTTTTAAGTGATTTCGTTTATTGCCATTTTCATCTTGTTTACCTTACCTCTATTTTTTGTCCTTCTTGTTGGAACCCAGTCATTACATACATTCAATTTCAGAGGACCTTCCGCACTCTCAGCTCAGCCCTGTTCTAACATGAGGCAATTGCCTACATTGTTCCAATGAGTGCTCCTTCCCTGGAGCAAATTTCTCAAAGGTAGAATTTTGAGCAATGGTCCTTTCATCTTGACAGGTGCTGGAATAGAGCCTCTAAGTATGCAGAACTGGAAAGGGGATCTCAAGGTAAGAACAGGATCCTATCATTTGTTTTCCAGTATCCCCTGGACAGCGCCGCTACAGAAAAGCATAATTATGTTAAGAACAAATATCATGACAAAGGTGATGTATGACCAGTCTCACGGCCATGACACATGTAGCTAACTCCTCAGTTCCTGGAGTCCAGGCTGATCAGCCCAGTGGGCAAGGTGGGAAGCAGTGTCCACTGCCTGTCCACAAACAGTACCCCAGGACCGAACCCTAGACAGTGTGCTTGATCTTCAGAAATGGACTGAATTTATCGGGAAAGTTATCTGAATTCAAAATGTTACTTCCCTGAATTTTGCATTCAGTTGGTTCCAAGAGTTTTAACCAAGAAATGCTTCACTTTACTCAGAAAACAGCCCAGTGCATGAGAAAAAAAGAACCTGAAAAGTCTCAGATGGCCCTCAATGATATCATATCTCAAATATAAGATTCATTTTTGAAAGCATCCTTTTGGGATACAAGGTTAGTATCAGAGAAGACAGTTTGAAAACACTATTTTATGACACCAGCTTTTCACTGTGTTTCATTCAACAGACACTTACCTAGAACCTATTATGTAATAGGTATTTGCTTTATACTGAACCCTAAAAAAAAAAGGATGACTATTCCTGCTCTCAAAAAGCCCCAAATCTAGTGGGATGAGGAGACAAAAAATAAATACTTTGGAATAGAAGCAATAGTGCTGTGACTCAGAAACAAATAAAGAACTATAAATGTTTAAAGTCTGAGCAACTAATCTGCCTGAGGATATCAGAGCCAACCCCAGAGAGGAAGTGAATTTGAATTGTGTTAAAGTATTAGGAAAAGTTTTCCAGAGAAGGAAATGTGTTCCAAGAAGAAGGAAGACCATGTGCAAAGCATAGTCATGCAAGAAGCTGGTATATCCTAGGAATGATAACAAGGTCCCTGAAACAACAGTGTGGGGTGTTTGAGGATTAAAGCCCTGGCAGGGAAAAAAAAAAAAAAAAAAAAAAAAGCCCTGGCAGGAGATGAAAGTGAAGCAGACACATATAAAGCCCCTTATAGTAAACCTATGTTGTCTGCCTATTATTGGGTCCTTTGACAAAGCACTTCCTATTGCTCCTAGTTGGGGAGGCTAACAACACCCTGATTTGGGCCTTAGCTATGGACAAGTAAGCCAAGCCTGACCCACTGGAGTGCTCCACACACTGGACCAAGGAATAGGTTCAAGAAGAGATACATAACCCCTCTCCCTCAACCCCCCCCAAAAGAAAGAAAGAAAGAAAGAAAGAAAGAAAGAAAGAAAGAAAGAAAAGAATAATTGCATAATGCAAACCAGGCCAATCAGAATCCTCGTCAAGGCTACCAGCAGATCCAGCTTGGGGTCTATGTCCTCAATCACAAAGACCTCTTCAGTCAGTTCAAAAGGGTCCTGCACTTGGTTGAATGCTTTGCTGTCGCCATTTTGAAATTCTCAATAATTTTACCTTTGAACTCGTGTTTTAGAGAAGTCCCATATAACAACAGGGCAAGCACATGAGCAAAGAAAATACACTTTCTTTTTGCAGGACAGCATTTATGATGCCCATAAGCATAGCCTTCCAGTGAGTCCACAATATGTAGCGCTTCTGTAAGACTCAAAAGGCAAAAAAAAATAAAAAATAAAAAGACTCAAAAGGCAAGGTAAGTATGTTACATTTAAAACTGAATAAATGGGGTGCTGACAGATCCAAGAGGCCATGCTTTTCATTTGAACCAGAACTTTCTCCCAACGCAGAAAGAAAGCAATGGCATTCTAAGAAACGAGACCACTTAACTTCATCAGATCCTTTCTTATTTCTATTACTTTCCTTTATTAGACAAAACCACTAGAAATGATGACACAGAAGGAAAGGAAAGATAGAGCAACTCATAGTTCCTTTTCCTTTCAGTTATTCCCTACTGATCGCTAAGCTGAGGGAAACAGTGGAATGTAAGTGTATCAAGAAGCGAAATAAAAAACAGTTGAGTTCTGGGCACCTGGGTGGCTGAGCGGTTGAGTGTCTGTCTGCCTTTGGCTCAGGTCATGACCCCAGAGTCCTGGGATTGGGTCCACCATCAGGCTCCCCAGGAGGAGAGAGCCTGCTTCTCTCGTGAATAAATAAATAAAAATTAAAAAAAAAAATAAAAATTAAAAAGATAAACACAGATGAGTTCATTTTGCACAACATTTCCTTTGGTCAAGAAAGAACAAAACATATATGAATTATATGTACAAATTATAAATTGTATAATTTCAGTGCTTCCATGTATGAGTTAAATGTTCTTATTTGAAAACTGGTATTGCGCAATATAATGATAAATGGTAAGATTCATACTCAGTCTTGAAATTTAGTTTTTCTTTACTTGGAAAGACATTATACAAGAAATTTTTAAAAACACAATGAGAAGTCAAAAGAAATTACCTAGAATTTTTTTAAAAGGTACTTTATATTTAGTACCTTTAATGACTCTTTCTTCCTGGGTTTGAACAAGAGACCCCACAAATTACATAAGTGGCCCTGGCTACTGGGAAAGATGTTTGTTTTCCCCAAGGATCCCACATTCAAGAAGGACAGTGTGAGCTGGAGTTTCATGTGAAGTGGGTGAAGTCAACTATAATAAGAGAAACAGAAGACAACGTGCAAAGAGTAACATAAATGAGAAAAACAAAAAGAAAGAACCCACACTATCATTCAACTTCTGGGTGTGGCCAAAGTTAAGGCCACACTTGTCCTTCTTTGTTATATAAGTCAACAAATTCTTGTCCTTTTTTGGGGGGAGGGAAGGGTAGAGTGCTTAAATAATTTGCACTGGATTTCTGTCACTTGAAACCAGAATATTGGCTAATATAGCCTGGCGTGCTAAGCATACAGAGTTCTTAAATTCATACTTCTGGAAGCTGAACAGAGGCTTTAGAGAGCCAAGAAGGCAGGCAATTTGGATTCTTCTTAAAATCAGTTTTAGGGATCCCTGGGTGGCTCAGCGGTTGAGCACCTGCCTTTGGCCCAGGGCTTGATCCTGGAGTCCCCAGGATCGAGTCCCACATCGGGCTCCCTGCATGGAGCCTGCTTCTCCCTCTGCCTGTGTCTCTGCCTCTCTCTCTCTTTCCCTGTGTCTTTCATGAATAAACAAATAAAATATTTAAAAAATAAAAAATAAAATAAAATCAGTTTTATAATTTCAATAATTATAAAAGATATAAATAATATATGTGAAAGGTAGAAAATGCCAATAAAAATTAATATGCATGTACTTAATACCCAATTTAAAAGCATCTGCCATTACCCTCGTTCCCCTGATCATTTCCACCCATCCACCCCAAAGGTGAACTTTGGGGAACTTTGTAGGTAGCCTTCTCTTGCTTTTCCATATAATTTGGGTGTTTTAAAAAAAAAATTGGGGTGTTTTTTCTGGGGAAATGTAGAAGAAGAATTGGAGGAGGCTAGTCTGAAAGCTGGGAGACCAGGTAGGAAACAGCATGAGTCTGAGTTCACCTGATCATCATTTGTGAGTATTATGTGTAACCACCAGATCATGTTTCATCAAATAAAATTCGGGCAACAGATAAATTTATAAAATAATGTTTTTTAAAAGGAGAAAAAAAAGCATCTTGCTTTTTTTTTTAAACCATGGGCAACCATTTGATCAGAGCAAGAGTAAATGCCTTACTATATCATGACCCAATTATTCAAGCACAGAAATGAACTTTGGGTTTGGGGTAGGGGCACAGATGGTAGTGGATTTACTACCTGCCTCACCTGTGATGCCAGAAAGCGAAGCAGAAAAGAACAACAAGAGGAAGGAGGGAAAGGAAAGGACAAACACTCCAATATTTCATGCTATGTTGTCCTTTCCCAACACACATAAAAGCTACCTGACACACAGTATGGTGTGTCCTTCTCAAGACTTTATATAGGACTGTCCTTCTCCTTCTATCCCATTCATTTAAATAAATCACAGGACTAAAAGAAGGAATAGTGAGCCCAGGGAAATAATCCCTAACTGTAAAATTTTGTGCAGGACAGTACTAGTTAGTGGTCCACAGGAACTGAGCTTCCCAGTATAAATGGAATCTTCCTTTCACATCCTCGTATTCTTGCTGGCTCACAAAGTTAGAACTTCTGCTCTAGCTGTAAACACTATAGCTGCCTGGATACTAGTAGGAGGAACATTTTTTCTTTGTTTTGCCATGAGAGCCTGATGTCCATTAGTCCACTTTTCACTGTTGGGTGGATCAATGGATTCAAGGCTCCTTTACATGAGTGGCCTTCTTACTCAGGTTCTTTGAACCCAATGGGTATGAACTGGGCCATAATCCTTCAAGGAGATGGCAAGAAAACTATGACTCTGCAAACCCAACCCATCCCCCATGCATGTCCTAAACTTGTTGGAGGAGTAGGAAGCCCATTTGGCCCACATCTAAGCCACATTCTCCAGTTTTATCCATAAGAAAATCCCCATGTCTATTTCTGTGTTTTATTCTCATTGTCCATTTCCTGTATCTATTTCTCAGTTGGTTTAGAACTCAGAGGGGAGATGGAATGGACTTGAAACCCCAACACACAACATCCCTCAAATTCTATAATTTAGTTATTTATGAGACTATCTCATAAATCATAGAAAATTGTCCCTCCTTATGAAGAAAAATAAATGGTACAAATGAATAAATAACACAGTTCTGAGACGTAGAAAAAAGATGGTAAACTCTAACTATGAAAATCAATCTTATCCCTAACTCATAAAGTCTTCAATAAAACAATACGATTTTTTTTTACTGTCCTGTTTTTCTATAAGCCATAGCCTCCTCAAATACAGACTCAGGATTTGTAATGCTCTCCGGACTCCATGCAACAATCTCCAAATACTTAAATCAGCAAAACAAATTTACCCATGAACAACCTAGGAGCTGCCAGCATCAATTAAAAATAAGTGGTGTATAACAAATTGATGAAGGATAATTTTGATGCAACACCATTTCAGTTTATACAATGCCTTCCATCTCTAAAAATAAGCAGACCTGAATAACAACAAAAAAAAAAATCCCTAAGAAACAAACAAACATTTGTTCCATTCAATAAGAACAAATTGCTTTTATGTTATCTGAAAGGGTTTAGTCAAACAGAAATATTGGCATTGAACCACCACAGTTGAATATTTTGGCAGAAGTGCTTTTAAACCATTCCTTTACATAATTTAATAAAAATGGCAGTACCATTGGAAAATAATGGAACAGAAAACTTTGTAACATACAAGCAAGTTACCATACAATGTGAACATTATAAAAGCAGTTAAGCTTTATTATGCTCTTAATGGCTTATATGGGACTTGTTCTTTAATGCCCTTGAAACCATATTTTTTAAAAGATGAGTTTTAAAATAACATGACTTCAAATGCTACAAAACACAATTTTCTATTTTAAAACTTGTCTCCAAATAAATAAGGAAAAGCTCTTTCTAAATAAGTCTAGAAATCTTTATGCACTCAGTCGTTTTCAGGGCCACTTTCCCACCTCCCATCCCAAGTTGAGGTGTCTCTTCATTAGTTCCTATTATGACTGTTTCAAATCTCCATGTTGCCGGGGCCCCGATGCTGCATCCTCCACCAGACTTGCAGTGACAAGCCTGTGACACTGAGGCTTTGTTAGTCTGTTTGTTTCAGGCTCTCATCTCTCTCCTCTCTTCCCCCAAATCTCTATTGCCAACCATCCTCCTTTCCCTCCACACTTTTGTCTTCTCCCTATTCCACACTAACCTGGAGAAGCTCTCCCTTCATCCCACTTGCCCTCTACCTGTCCCGATTTCCTGCCTCCCCACAACAGCCTCAACACAAATTTTTCCCTGCCCTCCTCCAATGGTGCTCAGGGCTCCTTCTTCTCTTTCCCTGACAAACCACCTGACACATTTGGATCAAATCCAAATCCCAAATTCACTTGCCTACAGATGCCAGAGAGGTCATGCAAGTGAGAGAAATGAGCAGGTGGACAGGATAACCATCAGAGATGGGGGCTGTGTAGTGAACCCAAAAAAAGCACGTCGTTTCTAAAGTAGACAACCAATTGTGGCCAAGAGGAAGCAAAGGCCATTGTTGTCAGATCCTACTGGTTTTTTTTTTTTTAAGAGAAGTAAAAAATTACGTTTTATATATGAAACCTCTCAATTTTTTTTTAGATTTATTTATTTATTTATTCATGAGAGACACAGAGGGGGGGGGGTGGAGACACAGGCAGAGGGAGAAGCAGGCTCCATGCAGGGAGCCCGACGTGGGACTCGATCCCGGGACTCCAGGACCACACCCTGGGCCAAAGGCAGGTGCCAAACCGCTGAGCCACCCAGGGATCCCAAAACCTCTCAATTTTTAAATATTGGAAATTAATTTTCTTTTTGGTCTTTGAACGCTATGGAGCACAACAATCAGATGAAGCACACGGTGAAGCATGTGCGCAGCCAGTCTGTTGCCTCTGTCTACCCTTGCTACCTCCATGTCCTACTCCTTATCTGTTTTGCAGTCTGGCTTCAGCCACATCATTATACTTAGAAACTCAATGCAACATTCTCTGGCTTCTTCTCAGTCCTTTCCATCCCTAAATTGCCACAGCATTTGACATCAGTCACTGATACAGATGACCGACTCACACTCCTAAAAGTCCCCTCTCTTGGTGTCCATGACAACATGTTTTCCTGGTTCTCTTCTTCCCCTGACTACTCCAGTCCCTCTCCCTCCTCCTCACCTCCTACTTCCTTCTCTACTACCTTGTAGTGTAGTACGGGGAGGCTCGTATGGAGAGAATGTCTACACAACAAACTCCACAGGGCAGTTTTTGAGAGGACAATATCACAGGTTAAGCATCAGTTGCGCTTCTCAAACAAAGGGGATATTTGCAGCGTTTCTGACCCTTGGGTTCACATCAAAGTCACCTAGAGTGGAGGGATTTAGTTAGTCTGGGTTGTAGCCTGACCTCAGGAATTTTTAAAAGCTCTCCAGGTGATTCTAACGTGCAGCAAAGTAGGGTACCTTGGGTGACCGGTAAATGGGTGACTATTCAAAATTGATGAACCTCACTTGTGCAAATGGCTGCGTTAGGGGTCTGGCAGGCAGGGTAGCTCATAGATTCATTCAAAGGGATTTCTTGAGTGCTGAGCTGTGCCTGCACCATGGACCCTGAAGAAAGACCATGGAACTGGCTGAGCCAGCACTGGCTGCTGAACATCCTTCCTCAGGATAGATCCTGTGTAATCTGAATACACTTTTCATTGAAAGTAAACTGTTTCACCAGAAAATAATTTGTAGAACCTTCTATTATATCAAGGCTTTTCCCTTGGCTTATAAATGAAAACCTTTCAAATCTATTTTCTCTCTCTCTCTCTCTCCAATTCTGAATACCCTTATCAACTTTACTTCTGCATTTCCAGCTACTTGGTGGACATTGCTACTTTTTTCTCCCTACCACCCAAATCTCCTCCTCCTCCCCAATTCTCCACTAAGACGTTTCCATTCTCCAGCCCACTGGAGTGTGAAATCCTGACAGAAGCCTTGACTGACTCCTCTTTCTAGCTTCTCCTTTACCTGTAATATTGTTTCTTCTTTCATACTGTTACTGCCATCTGCCCGTGTCTCCCCATTCCCACTGCACCAACTTAAGACACTGTTCATGCTTGACCTATAGCAATGGGCCTTAGTACTCTCACTGCTCCCAGCCCATTCCTCAACTGGTCCATTGTGCTTGACCATATTTCCCCCTTCTTACAAACCTTTGTCGCACCCTGGAAAAACAGATTTAGGCCTACAGCCTGGGTCTGCTGACTTGTGTCATTCCCCCCATTCCCTTCAGTAAAGACTCAGAGATGCATTGAGCCTGTTGTGGAGTAGCTTCTTGCACCTGGTGAACAGGTGCCCAAGCCAGAGTCTGCTGCATTGTCAGGCAGGTGGCTATAAAAGCCCCCAAGAATGCAAAGGTGAGCTTCTCGCTCCTGGGTGAATCTTCACCCACAGAAGTAGATTCAGCAGCAGCAGTGGCTTCTACAGGAACTTTGGGAGACATATGCCTCCACTTGAGAACATGCGACTCCTGTTTTATGCAGTTACTTCCAAATGGGTATGTCTCTGGATCCTTTACACTAAAGAACTTTCATCCTCTTGTTGCATCTGTCAGAATCTTTCTATATCCCACATCATCCTGCCAAAGAGACAGCATCACAGATCTCTAATACTCAATAATGAAGATCCATTCTCCTTGGAGCTGGCAATCTGGCTTCACTAGTCCTAGCCTTATTTCCCACTACACGTTTATTCCTCCCCTCTGCTCTGATCCTAGTAGGCTGCTTGCAATATTCATTAAGGCCAATAAGAGTCTGAATCACTGAGATGCCCCATCCTAAAAAGGATATCGCCTTTCATATTTTCCATTTATTGAACTATAAAAACACATTTCTGAAGCTAAAACTCCAACATACTGAGAAATGTTGGAGATTATCATAAAAGTTATTCTTGTTGATTTTAATAAGTTCTGTCCATTTCTCACTTTATATGATTATTATTATGATTATAGTTTTACATAACACTTGACAAAGTACTTTGCATACATTATCTAATACACACAACAATCCTGTGAACACCTACAGACGAGGAAAATGGACACACAGACATATTATTTTGATTTTCCCAAGGTCACACAGTTTATAGATGGCACAGATGGTTCCAAATCCCATTTGTCCTGATTTTAAAATCCTATTAACATTCTACTACCCAGTCTTGCTTTATTTACTGATATAAATCCCTCACGCTACTCACCAAAAGGTACCAACAATGAAAATTAATAAAATAAACTACCAATCTTTGAGAATTTCAATGTTTTCTTGATACTGCTTTTCCTCTTTTAGAGCCATAACAAGGAGTATATGTCTCTCTGTAGATCAGCATCATTAGAAACCTGATATACTCAACCAAGACTGTCCACAGATGGAGAAATGAAAGCTTGTAAAAGGCACTGGAATTGAACAAAAAAGACAGTAATGAAAAGGTAAGAAGACAAACAGCATTTCAGTGATTACACTGCTCTGCACAGAAAGCTGTCCGTCATCAAATACTGGCCTCTTTATGTTGTCCTGCAAAAGTCTAATTGCACCATTTACTTCCTACTCTGCTGTAGAGAGAACAAAAGAGCCAAGCAACATTTCTTTATTACTGTCATTTGCCATGGATTCCAATGCTAGAAGGAAGGAGCAGAGATTATATGGAACTGTAAGAATCTACTTTAATACTGGTGAAGATAGGGATCTCTGGGTGGCTCAGCGGTTAGCGCCTCCCTTCAGCCCAGGGTGTGATCCTGGAGTCCCGGGATCGAGTCCCACATCAGGCTCCTTGCATGGAGCCTGCTTCTCCTTCTGCCTGTGTCTCTGCCTCTCTCTCTCTCTCTCTCTCTCTCTCTCTCTCTGTATCTCTCATGAATAAATAAATAAAATCTTAAAAAAAATACTGGTGAAGATAAGTGTGTGTCCCTGGAAAACCCTTGGTATTCAGGTGTGATGGAGGGTTGGGAATAGCTGAAGTGAATGAACGAAGCAGCGGATGAACTCTCAAGGCCTCTCTCATGGCACACTGCTTGGAGGGCTCAACGGCTCAATTTAAAAGTAGTCAAATATGAATATTTTTTACAGAAGCAAATTTTATTCACTTATAAGAAGAAATGCTTTCCAAATCTTTGACTTAGTTATCTCACTTGTAGGAATTTACCTCAGAAGAAGAAATACACAGATACCTACACACACATATACACACAAACACACAGAGTCACTCACACATACGCGATGATAGTAGTTGAGTATGAGGAGAGTAGCAGAGGAAAAACAAAAAGAGGTGAAAAGAGAGTTAATGTTTACTGTGTCCTTTGGTATCTTTGCACTTTTGTCAAGTGAATACCTATGGCATATACCTGAAATTAATTAATCAAGATTATTCTTAATATATGCCTCAAATACACAGGGTCTATAATCCAAAATTGTCACTTTAAAAAATATTTACAAATTAGTACCAAGAAATCTGTACAAGGATGTTTGGTGCAGTATTAATTATTATACAAAAGATCAGATGGAATCTAACTTGCATCAAGGAGAATGGTTTGAGGGGATCCCTGGGTGGCTCAGCTGTTTAGTGCCTACCTTTGGCCCAGGGCGTGATCCTGGAGTCCCAGGATTGAATCCCGCATTGGGCTCCCTGCATGGAGCCTGCTTCTCCCTCTACCTGTGTCTTTGTCTCTCTCTTTATCTCACACGCGTGTGTGCTCTCATAAATAAATAAATAAAATCTTTAAAAAAAAAGAGAGAGAGAGAGAGAGAGAATGGTTTGATAAATTCCAGTACATCCACTCAGTATAGACTCTCAGCCGTGAAAAAAATATATATATCCAGATACAAAATACTCTGCAAAATGAATATTTTTTCTCAAAAAAAGCACCAAAGTGAAGAAAAACATGTATAGCTTATTACCATTTATCGTAAAAAGTAGAGAATAGAAAAACACATATAGATATTCCTGTATATACTTAGAGACTTTCTAGAAGGAGACGAGGGAAACTAACAGTGGTTAACAATCTGACAGATTGATGGTTTGGGGTATATATCATTTTCTGCTTTTAATTTTTAGTCTTAAAATTCCAAAAGACCTTCCTGAGCATGAAACAAAACAAAAAACAAGTTTCTTATACAGGAATGAGACACAGAACGGCACTGGATTTATTATAAGTTACACTAAACATTAGAAGATAGCCAAATAATGGTCTCAGATTTAGTGGAAATAATTCTGAATCTGAAATTCAATTCCTGGGAATCCTATCAAATGTGAAGATTAAATGTATTTTCAGAAATTTAAAAAAAAAACTGAGGCAGTTTAAAAAAAATGAGGGGCAGTTTATTTCCCCTGTACTCTAATACAGTTCCCTCATACCTACTGTATTGATCCATATTAAAGAAATATGATTAAGCAACAAGACAATCTTTTTTGTTTTAGATTTTATTTAATTATTTAGAGAGAGAGTGCACGTGAAGTGGGAGAGGGGATGGGCAGAGGGAGACAGAGAGAATCCCAAGCTGGCGTGCACTAAGTGCAGAGCCTGATGTGAGGCTTAATCCCCCAACCCTGAGATCATGACCTGAGCCAAAATCAAGAGTTGGATGCTCAACCGCTTGAGCCACCCAGGCATCCCAGCAGCAAGACAATCTTATAATATGATGTCTTTCATATATTGAAAAGAAAAACAATTGCAAGTGTCAAGAAAAACAAATATAGGAAAGAATGTGGCCCAAATAGCGTCATGGTTTTGAACAATGGATAGCGTTTAAAAATTTAATATTCATTTGATCTTTGTGCTTAGAACATTCCTTGTGAATAACACAAGTTTAACAACGTTACAATGATATCTTCTCGTATATTTTACAGGTCCAATCACACTATTTGGCTCTGCAAAGAAAATATTTACGTAATCATAATACCATAAAAACTCTAGGGGATCCCTGGGTGGCTCAGCGGTTTAGCGCCTGCCTTTGGCCCAGGGCGTGATCCTGGAGTCCCGGGATCGAGTCCCACATCAGGCTCCCTGCATGGAGCCTGCTTCTCCCTCCTCCTGTGTCTCTGCTTCTCTCTCTCTCTCTCTCTCTCTCTCTCTCTCTCTCTCTCATAAATAAATTAAAAAATAAAATCTTTTTAAAAAAAACTATTGATTTTCAAATTTCAGAATCAACGTACAAACCAACATGGAAAGTATAATTACCAGACAGACCATAAATATGATGTATCTTGACAACATAAAAATAATGACATATCTGATGATAGTTGGAAACTGGTAGTATGGGTAGGGCAATTAGAAAGGATAGGGGTGCTGATTTCCTCATGTTAATAATGGGGAGCCAGAATTTTGTGTAATGTTTGACAGATCAAGAAATAGGGCTTATCTAAATAATTCAAAGTTATAAAAGTAATGAATAGAAAAATCAAAATATAATTAACTCAAATGGGGCTTAATGGGGTAGAGATAGAAAATGACATAGAGTCAAGTGGCACTGCTTAAAGTTGGTAAATCATCTTATAAGTGTTTGGGAATATTTTACATAAGAATTAACTTTAAAACATTTCTCAAAAAAAAAAAAAACCATTTCTCAATGGCTTCCTCTGGGAAGTGAGGCTAGGTTACAGGGCAACAAAGACTTTTCATTTTTGTTTTATACATATTTATGCTTTTTGAATTTTTTACTTCAATGTTGTTATGCTTTTTAAATAATTTTTAAAATGTACTTCTTACATAAATCAGCTGCCTCATAAATTCTAATCAAGACATTGACATAAGTACTGTTATTATTAATGATAACAGTAATAATGAATAACAGCTAAATTTTACTGAAGGTGTTTTGCATGCTAAAGGTTTAATAAACACTCCCATTGAATCATCACAACATTTATGATACAGATACTATTACCTTCTATGTTTCATACATAAGGAGACTAAGACTTAGAGGTTAAGTAATTTCCCAAGGTAAAATAGCAAAAACACAAGGGGAAGTAGGGCTTCAACCCAGGTGTATTGACTCTAAAGTTCATGCTTCTAACCACCAAACTCTATTGCCTGTACTAATCCTCTCTGATTTTGAACTTGCAGACCCTATTGCTTCTATCAGCTATATCAGCTCTGATGGATCTTTCTTTCAATTCAAGTGTGACTCCTTTGACTGAAGACAATTCCCAAGACCAACATTTTATATATCAGCTGCATTCAATGTTAGAAGATAGCAAAAACAATGGCCACAAACTCAGAGAGGAGATAATTTTGACCAAAATTCAGTACCCAAGGATCCCATCAAATGTAAGGTTGAGAAGCACCTAGCTGGTTCAGTTGGAGAACATGTGACTCTTGATCTCAGGATTGTAAATTCAAGCTCCTTGTTGGGTGTAGAGATTACCTAAAAATAAAATCTTTTTTAAAAATGTATGGTTGAGATAGAGATATTTTCAGACATAAAAAGGACTGAGAAAGTTTACTTCCTTTGTATCCTTTCACAAAACATTGCATGAAGATTTATGCCAGAAAGGGGGGAATAACAAGTCTCCACATGATTGGGCCACTTGGGTTAAAAAAAAATAAATTCTGTCCTCCCTCTTCCTAGAAGGTTAACAATTAGGAAAACAAAGAAAAAGTCAACACTCCTAACTTCATATGACAAGCTACTTAGTTTCTACATTTGGCAAACAGGAATGGATACTAGTAATTCCATCATTCAATAAGAATCACATAGATTCTTTAGAATCACATAGCTGGGTGCCAGGGGTATGGCTGTGAATTACAGACATCATTTTGAGGAACTCACCATAAACCAAGGAGTGCCTAGGAGGGGTGTTTGAGGCCCCTGTCATCTCACACAGCCCTACACGCTACCCTCACTACCATTCTTCTGACTTTTAATGATGATGTTAGTGCTGGGAAAACAAAACTTCAGGCCCTCCACATATTCCACCCCTTCAAAGAGACCGCTGACCTAAGCTCATCCTACATAAAAGTTCACAAACTCATCACAGGGTCTACTGGGGATAGACAAACAATTAACCAGAATTCTATAAGTCATTACATAAATGTGGGTGATGAAGTAAAGAATTCTAAGCTTTTTATTATTTATAATATTTTATTGTTATATTAAGTGATAGAACAAGTAGTTATGGGCCAAGCCATGCAACACTTTCAAAGTAAAGAATAAGAATAACCAATCACATTTCTCATCTTCAATATACTTTAAGTGATAAATTGTATTTTTACATTTCAAAAGTACTTAAGAGCTCCACATTTCTCATATAGATGTATATATACCAAAACCTCTTTGGGAAGGACATGTTTCTATTTACCAACTTCAAACAAAGCTCAGGATAGTATATATCATTAAGATAACCCGAAAAGCATTCTTTTTCTGAGTCTTTTTC
Source organism: Nyctereutes procyonoides (assembly GCF_905146905.1). Taxonomy (NCBI): domain Eukaryota; kingdom Metazoa; phylum Chordata; class Mammalia; order Carnivora; family Canidae; genus Nyctereutes; species Nyctereutes procyonoides. The sequence continues at coordinate 62,207,128 of NW_026575051.1, forward strand.
GTAAACTCCATAGTCAGATATTTTGCAGAAGGCTCCTGAGCTTCAAGTAGAAATTCTCTTCTAGAGACAGCTAAAGAAAAGTTTGAGATGAAGAAGTTGAACCGTTCTTTTATGGGTCACACAAAAGATGAGCTTCAGTCCTCAGAGGACAGTTGAACTTTCAGTCATTGACTAAATTTAGTTTCCATCTCCTTTCTCTGGGTGTCTTTAAACTGAGTTCACTTAGCACATTGATTTGTAAATTCATCTGATGGGTTTCTCCCAATTCTTTCAGACTACATAGTGAAGTGTGATTAGAGATAGGGGAAATGATACTACCCATAGTAGAAATTACCAAAATTACCATAGTAGAAATTACCTCTCTTCCTCCTTGCTAAAAGGGTGCCTGTGTTGTTTGGGGGTCCCCTCTCTTCTGTGTATGCTGGTACCCAGGACAGGAAAAGAGGCCCCCCACTCCACAGCCCCTGATTTCCTGTTCCCATTGCCAAGGCCTAGTTTGAGCAAGGGCATGAAGCATAATTCTGAATACTGTGATGTGTAGGAAATCTGAGGAAGGCTCTCCTTATTAACAGTAAAAAAAAAAAAAAAAAAAAAAAAGTCTGGGGATAAACATCCCCTGCTGCTGGAGGTCTCTGTGTCAAAGAGGGTTCTCAGAGCTGTGGCAGTCATCTAACAACCGTGTGGTGATCTAAGTCAACAGGACCAGGAGGGCAGACTAGAAAGACACAAAGACTTAGGTTCTTGCTCCTGTTGAGCAACTGAATCAATCAATCTAGAGTTGTTCCATATTCACACTTCCTGTTATGTGAGTAATAAAAGTTCCTCATTGTTTAAGCCATTTTTAGTCGGTTTTCTGTTACTTAGCAGATAAATGTATCCAGATTGGTGCATATGAATTAGTTCTCTGTTATCCCTCTCTTCCTCCATGGAGCCAACATTTTAAACATTCTTAACAGAATTTAATTGGTATTAACATTTTTATGTAGGTAGATTTTGGCTTTCTTCAGCGATAAATTTAAATTTATCCTCATGTTTTATACTTTGCCTTGGCAGTCTACTTTAAGAAACTGAATCTTATCAAAAATATCTGGTTATGATACCCATGGGGTACTAACTATATTCTTAAGGTCATGCAAATAGCAGTATGAGACTACAGTGCTTTTTGATAGCTGATCATATTCATTTTGACCAAAAACCTTTTCCCCTATTAAAAAAAATAAAGAAAGGAACAAAAAGAAAAAAAAAAACTCAGTTATACGTGGAACCTTTCTAATTCTTATCCCAAACTTTTTTTTGGAAAGACTTTCATTATAGCAACTCCTTAAAGCCTGACTATTTGGCTTTCACAGTTTAATTTCTTAGCTTTGAGTTAATATTATCCCCTTAATCTCACTAATCCTCTGAGGAAAATGAACACAATGGTGAACTTCATATAAGAAATAATCTATTAAATTTTGAAATTATTAAACTGTATACAGAAAAATAAAATATGAATCCACATTGAATTTATATAACTTCCTGCTCAAATTTCTGGATTTAAGTCATCTTTTCACCAATACTATTTCCAAACATCCCTCTATGTGAGCTTTTTTTTTTTCTTTTTTGCTTTTTTTTTTTTTTTTTTTTTTTTTAGTTATTTATGATAGTCACACAGAGAGAGAGAGGGAGAGAGGCAGAGACACAGGCAGAGGGAGAAGCAGGCTCCATGCACCGGGAGCCCGACGTGAGATTCGATCCCGGGTCTTCAGGATCGCGCCCTGGGCCAAAGGCAGGTGCCAAACCACTGCGCCACCCAGGGATCCCCCTCTATGTGAGCTTTATCAAGACAAGTGTCAGAATTCATAAAATCAACAGAGCAATTGAAAGGCCTATGTTAATTAGAAATCATAACACAAGTCAAGGTTAATTACACTTAGATCTTAAATGTTTTGCTTGAGATGTTAAGCTTATTTAGTCTAGAACATACTTTTTAAAACAAAATGCTTATGTATGAAAGATACAACAGTTTACTACAGCTGTGGGTGGGGAAGGAAGCCCTACCCAACACTATTTAAACATTACATATTCAGCTCAAAAGTAACAAAAATAAGCAGTGTGAATGTAAATTATTCTCAGGGCCTTTTAGTTCTCAAAAGGAAATGTAAAGGCCATAATCTCTTGAGCACTTCTGAGCAATAACAATTTTTAAAAATTCTAACCTGGATGAAGCTAAGATGCCAACATTTATTTCTGGAGTTTGCAGCCAATTTTGTCACACAAGTGCTTACCTAATATTTTTTTTTCACTCCTGCATTCTGTTCTAAGAAGAGTTTTCCAGAACAAAGTCTTAAGCTTAAATCACAGTCAAGTTACTCAGAATCTACCCTATGATTTTAGTTGCTCTCTAGCTCCTTATAAGGAAAAATATTGGAGATGGAATCAGAACTTTTAGGTAACTATAAGAATGTGAGACAGAGAACAATCTTACCCAGTCTGGAAAGTGGGAGCATGGGATTTCTAAAGTCCAAGAATAAAGTCTAATATGAAACTGAATAGAGATATTCTACAAGTAAAAAAAAGAAACTTTTTTCCTTAAGGAAAATTCAAAGTAATTTTAAGAATTGTAGCTTATACATAGCTTTTATCATGCAACATATAAACAACTAGGGGAGCTGGTGGAGAGTATACAGATATCTTATTTTTGTAATTTTTGAAATATCTAAAGCTATTACAAAATGGAAAATGCAAAAATGCTTTTAAAATACTTAAAAATTATTACTCTTTTGGCATACATTAATTGTCTAAAAGGTTTTATTTTCTGACCAGGGTCAACCTAGATAAGAATGTTATTGTGTTGGGAAAAGCTTCAATCTGTAGTCTATGGCCTCAATTTTTCTCTTATTCTCAGTGATATCTGAAGACATCAATCCCCATAGATAGACAGATTTTTATTTTCATACAGCTGAGTTCTACATACAAGAAATACTAAAAACTCCATGGACATATGCCTGAGTTTGGATAGTATTTGAAATCTGACTTAAACTACCAAATGGAAGAGCAATGTATTTATCAGTTCGTGTGGAATTACTTCACAACATTTCTACTTTTATGTTCCTTAAAAATAAATGATAAAAGTATAGACCTAAAATGACCTATAATTATAGTCATACACTCTCAGAGCTCAAAGCAATATAATAGCATTTTCCTAAATGGCCCAGAGATGTGAACTTACCTGGGGCCACATACTACAACCTAACACACCACATCACACAACATAGCACACCAGTTGACTTCAATGTGGGAACATAGATTGGCTGGTATAAAAGTCATTCTTGTAACAATTGGGAAAATTTAAATATGGAATGGCTACTAAATGGTGTTATACAATTATTGTTAATTTCCTTAAGTATAATAACTTACAATAATGTTATATTATACAATAAAATAAGCTATAATAATTACATTAAATGAATAAGTATCTTTGATATGTTTATATTTAATATATGTCTGTAAAATAAATATATGATTATGTAATTATATAATAAGTGATAAAAAATAATTATATTTCCATTATCCTTATTCTTAGATGATGCTTGATATATTCACAACTTTGGAACACATTATTAATTTTCAAATAGTATAGCATATGCATCTGTGTGTGTTAATATGTATGTGCTACCATGTTGAAGGATGAGATAAAGAAATTATGAAAAAATATTAAGAATTATTTCATTTACATGGAAAGCACATGAGAATTCAATTTTCTGTGTTTGAAAATACAGAATATCACTGTACTTCACCAAAAATCACAATAGCTCTCACAAAGATGGTACTCACAACTTTGTTTAGAGCCATCACTGATTCTTTTTAAGCAGACGGGTCTTAAGAAGGTGATTTTTTTTCTGTTTTTCTTGAGCACAATAGATTATAAGCCAAAAATTAAAGACAGACAAGTGTATGTTAGAAGCAGTCATGATCCATTTGACAAACATTTATGAAGTATCTACCAGATTTGTAAAACAGCAGTGGCCAAAATATGATTGTGGTCCTGGCCCACGATCCAACTGGCAACAGAGACATGCAAACAAATAACTATAATGATAACTATGATATCTAATACAGAGTAAGAATATTAAATAGAGATACAACTACATTGATAACCAATGAGAAATGAAACTCAAAATGATAACCATGAGTTGGAAGTAAAAGGTCAAATTTCATTTCGTATACATTTAGAAAGTTAGAGTAATTAACATTACATTTTATAAATATTATTATGAAAATATTTTAAGAACTAAAAATTTAAAGTTTAAAGAAAACTGTTTTTACTTACTAAAATTGTATTTCCCTGGACAGTGTTGGGGAGGAAAAGATTTCCCTTCTACTCTTCTAGATTCTTTGGCTGGTCTAATAATCAAATTAATATAAAACAGATTAACAGGAGAAAAACATATTTAATTACATTACCAGGGTCCCATAAGAATAGAAGGCCCACAGGCAGTCAGGCAAATGAGACTTATACGTTAACCTAAACTAAGAAGGTGACAGACGTTTGAGACTTTAAAGGGGAGGAATATGATTCACAAAAATATGAAAGAGCTAATGTTTGGTAATCAAATATTTGTCATGCTATGTAGAGAAATCTTTCTTATGTAAAATAAAGGTATCTTTGATAATAGCTCTCTTTCTGGTGCACACTCCTTATCTATCTAAATTATTTTGAGCAATTAGGGGAGAGGTAAAAAGAAAAACTTCCTGAGTCTTCTGTGTCTTAAAAAGAGTCTGCCTAAAATAACCCTAATGCCAAAGAGACACATTTTGGAGTGGTAAATTTTTCTCTCCTATAAAGCTAAAATAATTATCAAGACAGTATAGTATTGATGAAAGAATATACAAATAGATCAATGGGACAGGATTAAGAGCCCAAAAATAGATCTACAAAAATATAGTCAACTAATCTTTGACGAAGGAACAAAGTCAATGCAACGGAGAAAGTGTAGTCTTTTTAACAAATGGTGTTGCAGCCAATGGACATCCACATATGAAAAAGAAAAAAAAAAGAGAAGAGAAAGCAGGAAGAAAGAAGGAAGTGATTTTTTTAATAAATTTATTTTTAATTGGTGTTCAATTTACCAACATACGGAATAACACCCAGTGCTCATCCTGTCAAGTGCCCCCCTCAGTGCCTGTCACCCATTCACCCCCACCCCCCGCCCTCCTCCCCTTCCACCACCCCTAGTTGTTTTCCCAGAGTTAGGAGTCTTTATGTTCTGTCTCCCTTTCTGATATTTCCCACACATTTCTTCTCCCTTCCCTTATATTCCCTTTCACTATTATTTATATTCCCCAAATGAATGAGAACATACACTGTTTGTCAGAAGGAAGTTATGTTAGGGAGAAGAAGGAAGGAAGGAAGGAAGGAAGGAAGGAAGGAAGGAAGGAAGGAAGGAAGGAAGGAAGGAAGGAAGGAGAGAAAAAAACTGGATACTGACCTTACTTACACCTTTTGCAAAAATGAACTCAAAATTAAAATGGATCATAGACCTAAATGTAAAAAGCAAAACTATAAAACTTCTAGAACATAGAAGAAACTTCTAGAACATAGAAGAAAATCTCGGTGAGCTTGAGTTTGGAGGTGAGTTTTCAAATAGAATACCTAAAGCACAATCCATGAAGGAAAAATTAAGAAGTTGGAACTCATGAAAATCAGAAACTTCTGCTCTGCAAAAGATAATGTTAATGAGAAAACAAGGCACAGACTGGAAGAAAATATTTGTAAAACATCTAATGAAAGACTTGTATCCCAAATATACAAAGAACCCTTAAAACTCAATAAAAACAAGCAACCCATTTACAAAATGGGCTACAGAGTCAATCAGATACCTTATTAAAGAAGATACATAGATGGCAAATAAACATATAAAGAGATATTCAACATCACATTTCAGAGAATTGCAAATTAAAAATCAATGAGATACCACCATATTCCTACTAGAATGGCAAAATAAAAAAAAATCAATATCATGCTAGCACAAGAACTTTCATTCAGTGCTAGTGAGAACACAAAATGATTCAGCCACTTTGGAAGACAGTTTAGGAGTTACTTACTAAACTAAACAGCTCTACCATGTAATCCAGTAATCATACTCTTAGGTATTTACCTAAATGAGTTGAAAACTTACATCCACACAAAAACCTGCACACAAATGTTTATAGCAGCTTTATTTATAATTGTCCCACACTAGAGGCAACCAAGATGTTCTTCAAAAAGTGAATGGAGGACACCTGGGTGGCTCAGTGGTTTACCGCCTGCCTTTGGCCCAGGGCATGATCCTGGAGCCCCAGGATCGAGTTCCACATCAGGCTCCCTGAGAGAAGCCTGCTTCTCTCTCTGCCTATGTCTCTGCCTCTCTATGTGTCTCTCATGAATAAATAAATAAATATTTTTTTAAAAAAAGTGAATGGATACAAACCATAAGAGACTCTTAATCATGGGAAACAAACTGAGGGCCGTTGGAGGGAAGGGGGTAAGAAGATGGGGTAAGTGGGTGATGAACATTAAGGAGGGCACATGATGTAAGGAGCACTGGGTATTATATAAATAAGACTGATGAATTCCTGGTTTCTACCTCCAAAACCAATAATACATTATATGTCAATTAATTGAATTTAAATAACATTTTTTTAAAAATAAAATAAGTTTTGAAAAAAGTGAATGGATAAACTGTGGGACATCCATACAATGGAATATCATTCAGCAATAAAATGAGCTTTTGAGCCACCAAAAGACATAAAGAAATCTTAAATGTATATCATATCGCTCAATGAAAGGAACCAATCTGGAAAGGCTACATACATATTATATGATTAGAACTATATGACATTTTGCAAAAGCCAAAACTATAGGGACAATAAAAACATCAGTGGTTGCCAAGAGCTCAGGGAGGAGAGTAGAAGAGGGATGAGAAGACAGAGCACAGGGGATTTCTTAGACCAGGAGAACAATTCTGTAGGATGCTATAATGATAGATTCAAAATTGTCATAAGCCATAGAACTGTACAGCACAAAGAGTGAACCCTAATGCAAACTGTGGATTTTAATTAATAATGATGCATCAACTACAGATTTTAGTTAATGATAGTGTATCAATGTTGGTTCATTTATGACAAACGTACCACACTAATACAAGATGTTAGTAAGAGGGGAAACTGATTAGGGGAGAAAGGGAGTATATGGGATATAATGCTCAATTTTCTGTAAACCTAAATTGCTTTAAAAAATAAAGTTAATTATTTTTTTTTACGTAACACTCATTTTCCCCCAAATGCCAAATAACAAAGCTCTGTTGGAATAAGCATGTGCTGCTCATACTTAAGTCTTCATCTACGTTAAACTGGCATTTTATGAATTGTCAATCACTTTTAGATATGCTAAAGTAATGAGCACATAAATTATGGGTAGGCCCTGGGCAGAGTTTGGAAAAGTGTGGTCTTCTAACCACCTGCACCAAAATCATTTGGATGCTTGTTAAAAATCATATCCCTACTAAATCGGAGCCTCAAGGGGTGGGCAATCTGCATTTTTAACAAGTTCCCTGGGGATTGTGATGCACGGTAAGTGTGGGAAGCACTGCATTAATAGTGTATAAGGATACTTAAGGAATACTCCTTTTATTTTATTGCTTATAAAAAGCAAACAATTAAAACATACCAGCTGCCCAGTAATTGAGAACAGGTTTCCCTTCCTCTCTCTGGCACAAGACGACAATCAGTGACTTATTTTGCAATTTCAGGAATTCTAGCCATAAGGACTGAATTCTCCAGAAGCACTTTGTCACATAACACCTTGTTTTTTAAAATGCTGGTTTTTCAAGAAAGAAATAACTAGATGGTGAAGACTAGACTGATGCTTATGGTCCTGTTGTATGTTTTTAATTGAAGCCTTATGAATCATAGTTTTAATAAAGGATTTATGAAAAAGCTGATGCTTTATCGTTTATTATCCCCCAAATTGAATAAATACTTTTTAATAAATTTTTCGGATGACATTGCCAATTCCTTTTTTCCCCCAAGAAAATTAATTTCTATTAAATAATTCTGGTCTTGCCCTTTTCAGGAAGATATAATTTTACTGTGTCTATATCAAAGAAGGTCACAGAGTCAGAACACAGGGCAATGCTTCACGGCAAAGCCCTAGAACAATGACAGTGAGCCCAGATCAATCCTCGCTGTCACCATTTCTTTCAGACTCTCCACCTTGCCCTTTTGTGATTTTAGCAACCCACCTTTAAGCTGTATCGTATTGTTATTATCCGGATTGATCCAGTGGTCAAACTTCAAGCAATCTTAGCCATTCATAACACAGCAGACACACGGGTCTTTCATAGGTCTTCACGTTAGCGTTCTGCATCCTTTCCTGCTGCTCTAACCTATCATTTACAGTCATTTAACTTATCATCTAAGGCAGTGCTGCTCGAATTTGAGTGCGTGCCACAGTCATCTGGAAGGTTTCTTAAAATGCAGATTGCTGGGCCCCACCCCCAGAGTTTCTGATTCAGGGGGTTTAGGATGGGGGGTCTGAGAATTTACATTTCTAAATGAGTAATGCTGATGCTGCTAGTCTACGGGCCACATTTTGAGATCCACTAACATAGGTAATTTGCCATTTTTCTTCTTGTATTCATTCCAGATAAAGTGACTGGTGTTATAATTTATGTAAATTGTTCTAAGAGTCATCAGAGTAAGTATTCTAATGAATACTCCCTAGATGGCATACTGGAAATGATGCAAACTAGGGGTGCCTGGCTGGCTCAGGTGGTAGTGACTCTTGATCTCAGGGTTTTAAGTATGAGCCTCATGCTGGGTATAGAGATTATTGAAAAATAAAAAAAAAAGGAAAGAAAAAGAAAGAAAGAAAGAAAGAAAGAAAGAAAGAAAGAAAGAAAGAAAGAAGGAAGGAAGGAAGGAAGGAAGGAAGGAAGGAAGGAAGGAAGGAAAGGAAGAAGAAAGAAAGAAAGAAAGAAAGAAAGAAAGAAAGAAAGAAAGAAATGATGCAAACTGACAACTCCTTTTGACCGTACAGTGGTCAGAGTGCCCTATGTAATTTATTTTTTTTCCCCCAAAGAAGATCATGCAACAAAAATCTCAAGTTAGCACATGAGAACTCTGGCCTTTTACTTGTTAACCAAATCTTAACTAGCCAAATCTCTCATCTGTCCCCAGCTTCCCAGCTTGGAAGCACGATCATTCAATTTCCACTTGCCTGCCTTGTTATCTTGGCTACTCTGTTGGACATGGACCCACTAGGTGAAGACCCGCCTCTTCCCACAATGAATCCACATCCCCCACTGCCACCCTGAAGAACCCAACCTACCTTTCTGATCTTGTCATGGATCCTCTCCATCTTGCTCCCTCAAGGACCTGAGGAATTCTGGCCCAACTCCTTCCAGGGTCCCCAGGACTCGTAGGTGTGTGATAAATCTCAGTCCTCTTGGCTGCCTCTGGCTGACATGATTTGGAGGAAGATGTTTACTCTTTTTTTAGAAGCCTGACAAAGCTGAGCTGAGGCAAGGGCCATACTTGGTAACTCAGTAGATGGCAGCATAAAAGGGAGCTTTCACACATAGTAGTGTACTGTTGAGGAAATATCAGGTCCTGCTTTCTTGGATGTTCTCTGATATTTTCCTTAAGTGAAGTGCCAACCAGAATGTAAACCTTCAAAGAAGAGTGGCATGCACTGAGAAAAGATGTTGCGCCAGGAAGATCAAGATTAAGGCCAGAGGAAACCAAGCAACAAGAAAAGGGGCCACTTTGCCAGCAGAGGGCACCAGACCACATTACAAGGGCTCCCATCCACAAGTAGCAGTTCGCAGGAAGTCCAGGTCTGCGACTGCTGGTAATTAGGAGGATGATGAAGGGAGCGCACTGGACCATTATTATTGCTTCTGTATGGTTATTTCTCATGGCTAGAATACTAACAGGGAAATGTCAGCATTGTATGGAAAAAGAGCACAGGACGTGGAGTCTGAAAAGTTGGACTCCAGCATTTTCTAGCTATTTGACTTGGTCAGCAATGCAGAGCCTCCATTTTCTTTCCAGTGAAATGGAGGGAAAAAATAATAAGAGCAATCTCAAGTGGCTCATCAACATCACAGGTTTGCCCTCAGGGCCGATGAGTAAAAGGAAAGAAAATCTACATGCACAAATATTAGTTATTTCTCTGAAAATAACTGGGCTGTGAACTCGAGACAAAAGAAGTGTGTTAACCCCAAAGGGCCACCTCAGCTCTTCATAGGTTCCAATGCTCACGGATTCTTTAACCTTATCACTATTGTGCAAGGCTATTTTGGGCACCTGCCTGCAGAGATAGAGGGGATTTCTGGAGGAGAAGTCCATTTAGGGAGGCACCAAATCCCACTCAGTAATTAATGGCACAGACCACTCCACCCCAATCACAGGTACTTAAGTGACACTGGCAAAAGAGAGGCCAGGAGCCACAGTGCAGAGAATTGAGGTAGGGAAAGATTAAGAGAAAGACCAAATCTAGGGCTGTCTTTTCCAAACAATTACTGGAAAATTGCAGAACCAGTTCGCCCCAGGACACCTCAGGGAAAATATTACTTTGATTGTGTGATTGCATCTTTCACAGAGCACACCAGAGCACTGCCAGGCATTCCAAGGCAAAAACTAAGAGCTCCAATAGTTATATTATACTTTTGTGGGGTTGCTATGCTTAATGTCGAAAGAAGCACAAAATTCAAATGCCAACGTTAAAATCACAAATTCTGGACTAAACTACAAAACAGAGTTCCAGACGATTTCATTCTATTTTTATGTGACAGGCTATTAATTGTGATCACTGCACAGAATTTTTATTTTAGGACAGCTAAGGTTTCTCTTGCCTTCAAATCCCAACCAACATAGTCCCCTCTGCTGGAGAAACTTCTCTAACCAATTTTCCTGTCATCTGCCTCACAGGTTTGTTCAAATTGACACTTGAGAGTTAATTTACACCTTCCTATTTTACAAAAACAATCCCAGAAGAAGGTACCAAATGATCTCTCCCATTTGAATTCTAAATTCTGATTTTTCAGTCTCTGCTATGTATCATATACATGGGAATCCTTGAGGAGAACACTCAGATGAATCAGGAAAATGTTTCCATCCTTTAAATTATTTTTCAACATATGCAAGCTGGTTACTTTTTTTTTTTTTTTTAAGATTTTACTTGAGAGAGAGAGAGTGAGCAAGTGCGCATGAGCAAGGGAGAGGGGAGAGGGAGAGGGAGAGGGAGAAGCAGGCTCCCTATTGAGCAGGGAGCTGCACGTGGGGCTGGATCTCAGGACCTTGAGATCATCACCTGAGTAAATGCAGATGCTGAACCTGCTAAGGCACCCAGGTGCCCCCAACCTGTTTATTGTTAAATCTAGCTCCATCTCTTCTTTAAAATCCAGCTAATAAACGAATCATTATAAATAGTGTCTTTTTAGGGAAATAAAAGAAATCACCACTGACTTCTTCTACAAGGAAGTCATTAACACAGGTGATTGAAACTTAGAACAATTGATGAACAATCATGCCTTTTCTAAACCTTAGAATAGATCTAGGGACCTTTTAAATTTGAAGCTGATATGTATTAGAATTTTTTAAGCTAAAAAAAATATATAAATATAAAAATAAAATAATTTTATAATAAATATAAAATATATGTATATATTTTAAAGATTCTATTTACTTATTCATGAGAGACACACAGAAGCAGAGACACAGGCAGAGGAAGAAGCAGGCTCCCTGCAGGGAGCCATGTGGGACTCAATCCCAGGACCCCGGGATCACGACCTGAGCCAAAGGCAGACGCTCAGCCACAGAGTCACCCAGGCATCCCAAGCTAAAATATATTTAAGACCAACATAGGTTTCCTTTAAATACATGTGGTATTTATCTTATTGATTGACACTGCCTGTGGTCTGTCTACCGGGCAGTGGTAGTGCTAATACTTCCCACCCCTGGAAATTAGGTGGGGCCAAGTGAATTGTTTCAGCCCATGAAATGAGAGCGTAAGTTCACGCATCACTTCCAGCAGAACACTGTAAGAGCCAATGCCTGACTGGCCTATTCCCTTACTCCTGCACAGTGTTCAGCTATGTAGCCTGAGCTCTGAGTGAGAATATCACGAATCAGGCCCCTTGGAGACAAAATAGACACGTGGTATCCACAACTGATAGGCGATAAATATTTGCTGTTTTAAGTCACTGAGATTTGGGGGTTGTTTATACCACAGCATAATCCAGCATATCCTAACTGATGCCCTATCAGAAAATCATCTATTTTTTTTAAGATTTTATTTATTTATTCATGAGATAGAGAGAGAGGGAGAGACACAGGCAGAGGGAGAAGCAGGCTCCCCACCGGCGGCCTGATGCAGGACTCACGACCTGAGCCAAAGGCAGATGCTCAACCACTGAGCCACCCAGACGCCCAGAAAATCATATCTTAATAATGTACCAGGGCACAGGCTTTGTAGCTGACAGAGGTTAGGTAAGATATCACTGGGCAAGGCTGCAGAGGGATTTAGTTCTCAAAAAGTGGTAGGAACCTACAGATAGAGCTAGGCTTTCCAAACTGAGATGGTTTCAGATTCAAAATCTCACTCTGATACCTATAAACCCTTGATTACATAGGCAAGTTCTTTCATATCTCTGAGCCTTGGTTCTCTCCGCTAAAAATGAGGATAATAATACCTTTCCTAAATGAGAACCTAGGTGTAAAATACCTTTCACACAGTAAAATTTCAGTACAGCTTAAGAATAGCTGCTACTATTATCACTTGTTCTTAGAGTAGAGAATCTGAAAATGGGACAGTACAAGAGCAGAATAAACATTTCCACTTGTTCATCCTTAAAAAAATGTTATGTTAAGCACTGACACTTACATTTTCTAGTTAAACAAGTCCTGTACAGGAAATACAAATTTTATTAATAGCAGTACTGGCATCTTATGAATGCAAACAATAATGAAATGTATAGATGTTAAGTACACAGTAAGTCGATGACGGAGAGGGATTTATTTATTTACTCAATTTATGAATTTGTGACCTTGAAACTCTTATGCAAAAAAGCCATTAATCCCAATTTGTGAAGCACATGAAACTAGCAATACGAGTGGTAATATAGATAAAGGACAACTCAAGAAGAATTAGAATGGCTTTTAAAGCAACATTTGTCTGCTCCCTTCTCATTAAGCCTGTTTTAAAAGGTGAGGTATATTTCTGACCCTAAAAATTAAAATTCTTCACCCCAATCAATCTGGTTTTGTACATTGAGATATACTGCCTTATATCCACAAGCTCTAAAGGATTTCATAAACCCTGGGGTAACCAAAGATAAATTTCTTAATAAAAATTCAATTTGCAGGGTTTAGATATTATTTACTTCTTGATTGGGAGAGCAGTTTGTGAACCTTACCCAACATGGCTACATAACTTCTTCCTCTGGCAATGGGAGTAAAATTGATTGGATCTTTTCACAAAATAACACAGGGGTTGATCCAAACTTTTCTCTCTCACGTCTCACATATGGCCTTGCTATTTACTTTCTGTCAAAATAATCCTAGCATGCCAGCCACCAAGCAAAACATAGATTTTTATCTAAGAATTTTCATCTTTGTTTAGTAAATGATTCTGTCTGTAACAGATTTTTTTTCTGCTCACCGAATCCGCATAGGGGAAAAAAACAAAAAGGATAACTCAGGCTTGTCCATTGGTTTCACCTTCATCAAAAATCTGCTGACACTAGTTCTTGTTTCTCATTTGTACTAAGGCCTCCTTTCCTTATTTTGCATTTCAAGAGCTTTTAGTTCTCTTCAGTAATCATTCAGGACTTAATTATACCTTCAAAGCCAGAAAAAGACACCTCTACTGGCCACAAGCACATGCCCACCTGTCAGTTACACGGGCCAACTGAAGGCCCTCGCTCTTTGGACTCAGCCACGGTTCATGAAGCCCTGGCAAGACAAGATAGTCCATATGGGCACAGCAACACAGGACTTTCAGAGCCTAAAGGAAAATACATCCAATTATGTTCTCTCTGAATTTATCAGTTTAGGTCATAAATACTTGGAAAGAGCCTCTCTTTCCTATGAGGGAGTCGTTGCTGGGAGTAGGAAGCATGTACACAACTGGCTCTGCAAAGGCATTCCCAGTAAGCTGTGCCCTCTGAATGACTTCACTGGCCAATGGCTGATCATTCCACTAAACTTAAATTCAGGGAAAAGTAACAATAATAAAACTAAAACACTCGTATATCATAGCACATGGTAGGATAATTTCATGCAGCACCCACCAGCCCTATAACATGGAGGGAGTATTTCAAGGCTGAAAACTGCCTTTGAGTCTCCCAGGGGCTAGGACAGAGGACACAGCAAAGGAGACATCTAACTGAAACTGCTCAGAAGCCTCCAAGTGCTTCAGGCTGAAAGCTGCCAAGCGCGATGTAAAAACTGGCTGGGTAGTCTGCATCTCCTTTGCGTTACATGCTGGGAATCTGGTTATAATCATGGTTGTTACTGATCAGAACCGGACTTTGGGTGATGGTATATGAAGTGGAACAAGGATGTGCGCTCTTATGTGCACAGCTTATTGACTTGACTCTCAAACTCCTACACGGTGCTCATCAAAACAGTCTAGGAGCTGCCCCAGAGAGGAATATCCATCCAAAAGAGTTTAAAGATAGGCCAAGGACAGTGCAGCCAGAGACAGGAATTCCAACATGACAGATCTTTGACTGTTACAAGTTAAAAAAAAAAAATAGGAAACAGAAGCATGAAGCTGAGGTTAGAAAGGCTTCTCTCTTAAAGGCCTTGCCCAACAGCAGCTGCTCAGAGAGTACAGACTGCCATAAAGGCACCTCTAGGAAGACAATCAACAAGACGACTTTACCCAAAATGCTAAAGATCAAAAAGCTGCAGACATCTTGGTTCCAGCCTAGAACATTACAGGTCAGAAAGAGCTGGCTTAGCAGCCCCGGTGGCTCAGTGGTTTAGTGCCACCTTTGGCCCAGGGCATGATCCTAGAGACCCAGGATTGAGTCCCACGTCAGGACATCAGGTTGCCTGCATGGAGCCTGCTTCTCCCTCTGCCTGTGTCTCTGCCTCTGTGTGTGTGTGTGTGTGTGTGTGTGTCTCTCATGAATAAATAAATAAAATCTTTAAAAAAAAAAAAAGAAAAGAAAGAGCTGGCTTAGAAGCCTCTGGTAAGAAATTATAATAGCTTATTTTGATAATGTGCAATTCAAATAAAGTTGTGCTTTCTCCTGCTTTAGGACCAGCCTCACTACAAAGATATATTTAAAACACGAAACAAAATCCTAACTCTGGATCACAACCGAAGATTTTCATTAAGGAGGGCTGGTTGGGAAGCAAAATATACAACACACACTAATACTTTCTAAAAATCCTCTTTCCTTGTCTCTGCTCCTAAAAGTCCTACTTCTTGGCATAGTTACCCCTGTTCGCATGCTCTGTTTCTTAAAATGTTTCAGCATCAGTCGGCTCTACTTCCCACTAGCCTGTCAGTATCTTTCCTTTATTCCTCAGATAGTTTCAGGCTCTTTCTTAGTATATGTGCTGCCGAAGCGAGCACATTTCAGGCTCTTTCTTATGTTCAGTCATCAATGCCCTACTGTGTCTTCAGTTCTTATCTCTGACCATCTCCCCAACTAAATCCAGTAGCTTTGCAAAGAACAATCCCAACTCCCAAAAAGATGGAAGAAGGAAAAGGATTATACAAACTGCTCTTTGAATTTTCATTTTTCATTGCACACACAAACACACACAGACACACACAGTGACAGCCTATATGGAGAAGCTAAAGTCATTCAAATATTCACTAACGAACGAACTCTCTTTACCCCACACTCTTCACAATAGCATCCATCCACTCCTGTGCTCTGAGGTCAGCATTTTGGTTAGCATCTAGCTATATTGGTTTCATACTACTGCAAACTAAGTGACTTAAAACAACACAAATTTAACCTTCTATGGTTCCGGAAGTCAGAAGTCTGAAATGAGTCTTGAGGGGCTAATACCAAGGAGTTGGCAGGGTCGCTCCATCTGGAGTTTCCAAGGCAGAATCTGTTCTTTGCCTCTTCGAACTTCTAGAGGCAGCAGGCTTTTATTGCCTGGTGGCTACATCACTACAATCTCTTGTTTCCAGCCTCAATTTACTCCTCACCCTAATCTCCTGCCTTCCTCTTGTAATGACCTTTGTGATTACATCAGATACACCTGAATAATCCAGGATTAGCTCCTTATGATCTTAAGAGCCTAATCATATCCACAAAGTCCCTTTCACTATATAGGGTAACATTCACAAATTCAATGGATTAGGATGTGGACATGATTGGGGAGGCCATCATTCTGCCTACCACACTGTCAATGTCCCCAAACTTTATTAAAAAAAAAAAAAACAGTACAAACTGAACAATTTAATCACAAAGAGAAATTGCCAGACTTGCAAAAGATGAATGAATTCATAGTCAACAAAAGTTATGGTTGAGAACTGCTGGGATGATGAGCAAAGCCACTGACAAATGGTGATTCAGCAAAGATAGAACCTTTTACAATTGAAAAAAATAGAAAATCAGCAGGAAGAGTAACAGCTGGTTATAGCAAAGAAAAAAATATACAAATATCACCTGATTAAGAGAGAATCTTGGAAAATTGATGAAGCCCTCAAATTTTTTGCTTATGATGCAAAATATGAAATGATATATGTAATCATACAATTGTCTTAGAATTTTTTTTACAAAAACTAATCAATCTTGATTAATTCCTTATTAACTCTAAGTTCATAATTATAATTATTGTTCATTTTATTCCAGTAGGAAAACTTATTTTAATAAGTTTTGGTTTTAGTTTTCAAGACAAACCAATTCAGACCTTTTTCACTATTTACTATGAAGCTTTGGTCCCTATTCTAATGAATTCATTTTAAATGGCTACGGGTATTTTCTAGTAAAAATTAGCCTTAGCAGCAGCCCGGGTAACTCAGCAGTTTAGCAACGCCTTCAGCCCAGGGTGTGATCCTGGAGTCCTGGAATCAAGTCCCACATCGGGCTCCCTGCATGGAGCCTGCTTCTCCCTCTGCCTGCGTCTCTGTCTCTCTCTGTGTGGTCTCTCGTGAATAAATAAATAAAATATTTTTAAAAAATAGCCTTGGGAAAAAGAAGAAATTGGGAGAATTCACCAATGAAGGCAAAAATGAACTCTAAAGTGGCAGGGAAGAGGCCCAAAGCCATAGCACAGGGAATGGGGAAAGCTGTGGAGACCAACACCATATGCCACCTTAAAAAGAGCCCATTTCTCTGTCTGAGCCAAAGACTTCCCCCTTATTACAACCTGAAACTTTGGCTTTTGGGGGAAAAAATCAGCAGTCTGGTAAATTTCACACTACAAAGTGATCACAAAATCACATTGTCATATGGAAAAGGATTTCACATTTCTAAAGGGGGGAAATAAGTACCATTTACTGAATGCCTCCAAAATCCAAATAGGGTAGGGTACATTCTCACTAATCCTCTGCAAACTAAGTACCAGCCACCATTTATTGAAGAAGCAGCTGAGTTTCTATAAAAGTTGAAAAATATTCCCAGATCTCCCAGATAGGAAATGGCAAAGTGAAGAAGGAACTGGAATTCTCTTCACTCTAAAGCTATTTTTACTATGTCATGTTTCTTAGCATGGTTGTGTGTCATGACAGGTGTACACATGGTCTCAAGGACCTGCCTTTCCCTGTCATAAAGGGATAGATGAAACTGACTGGATGTGTAGACCATATAACAATAGAAAGATCAAGAGTATAAAGGGAGAACATCTGGTCTTAGGCCCTTTTCAAGATTTGTCATTTTTGTGACTTTGAGCAATAAGGATTTTTGGAACCTCTAAAAAGATCTCTCTTCCCTCTATAAAATGAGAATATTATTCACACTGGTCCTCATATATTTGTTTACTTCAAGGAAACTCACCTTAAAATTCAGATCAGTAGGTAGAAAACTCGGTATTAAAAATAAAGATGTCCATTTAATTCTACGCCAGTGAAGATAACATCACGAATATTTGGAAATGAAACCAAGCTAATTCTAAAGCTAAATGTGGACAAATAAACTTGCAAGAATAGTCAAGAATATTCTGAGGAATGGGAGGCCTGGGTGGCTCAGCGGTTGAGCATCTGCCTTTGGCTCGGGGTGTGATCCTGGGAACCAGGATCGAGTCCCACATTGGACTCCTTGCAGGGAGCCTGCCTCTCCCTCTGCCTATGTTTCTGCCTCTCTCTGTGTCTCCCATGAATAAATTAAAAATATTTTTAAAAAAGAATATTCTGAGAAAGGAAAGTAATTAGATGGTAACCCCAACCAGAGAAGATATTATAAAGCTACACTAATTAAAGCAGTATGGTATTATGCCTGAAAGGACAGAACAGGACAGAAGAAAGTCCTGAAATGAGCTCAAATACATTCAGGAATTTAAGATATGATAAAAGTGTTCTTACAGATCAGGAGACAAAAGATGAATTGCCCAGCAAATCTTGTCAGAACAACTGAGTAACAATCTGGGGAAAAATACATTTCTACTTCTTACCTTCCACAAGAATAAATCACAGCTGGAGATATGATTTCAACATACAAAACAAAACCATTATAGCTGCTAAAAGAAAACATGGGAGAAACTTTTACAATCTCAGATTAAGATGGTTTTGAACCTACTTTACCACCGTAATATAAAAAATAATGAATTTGACTCCATAACAATTTTTAATTTCTGCTTGAAAGAAAAATCACAAAGTAGAGAAAATTAGCCCCATTGTTGTTTCTATTCTTCTTGCATGCCTCAAGGTATTTTCACTTGCTCTTCCTTCAACCTGAAAATGTTCTTTCTCCAGTTGGAAAATAACAAACAGGAGAACCCATTTGCAATACATACAAGGATTCTAACATATCAATCAGAAAATATCAACAACTCAAAAGAAACAAATGGGCAACAACAGTAAGTCACAGAAAATGAAATACAATAGCTTTCCTACATATTAGAAAGTAGTCGACCTCACTCAAATTACGTGAAACTCAAATAGCACTAGGATTCCACTTTTTAACAATCAGATTGGAAAAAAACAATCACATATTATATTGGAGAGGTGAAGCCAAGACTCATATAACAAGGTTGGTGGGAAGCTAAGTAGAATGATTATTGGTTCACAACCTCGGAAGTGCTCATGTGATATCTGAAATTAGCTCCCATACACGAAGGGCAAGAAGAGACCCAAGAAAGAGGCAGACTAGAAAAAATAATAATAAAATAAAATAATAAATAAATAAATAAAAAGAAAGAGGCAGACTACTCACTCCGGATTGGGTGGTGGCAGGTTTAATAAGTAAAGAAACTTACCTAAATGCTTGACATAAGTGGCTGCAGGACAAGTAGATCTCCATACCCACCTATTGGAATTGTAAAATTTTATACAGAGGCCTTAACAGGGTTCAGTCATGTATACCATCCAGATGGTCTCAAGAGCCCAATACTCTCTAAAGGCTGTGTGTCCTTGAAGGCTCCAGCTGTGGGCACAGTGGGTAGAAAATATATTTTAAGGACAAGGGAGGAGATGAGGAGCCTCCAATTGCCCAGGTCCAGCTTACAGGTCAACTGGCAGTCACATCCTCTCCATGATCTCCTCCAACAATGTTACAGAGAAATTTGGGAGTGTTTACCAAAATTTAAATGTACAAATTGTTGACACATAAACTCTACTCATAAATATTTAATAAACATTAAATATCTATGAAAAGTTTATATATGCATATTCTAATCCTACTATGTCCTCTCACATATACACAAACAAGCATGTAAAAGGGAATTGAAACGTAACTTTTTTTGGTAACAGAAAAAAATCAGATAAAAGCCAAACACCTCTTCGTTGAAGACTGTTTAAGTAAGTGATTGCACATGCACACAATGAAATATTCTGCAGTCGATAATGATAGTGAGAGAACTCAGTGAATGAGTTCCAAGTTTGACTGCTACAGGAAACAAATCAAGGTACAGAACAGAACACACAGCATGCTACCATTTGTGGGTGTTTTAAGGGATATTTGTACAAAGTTACATGTGTGTATTGTAGGATCAAGGATAGATGAAAATTTTTTATCATGTTCATGTATTATCTATCCAAAATATTAAGGAATACCATGTTTAAGCAAGTCCTTGAAAATCTGGGCAATTATCTGTGATTTACCATTGCCAGCACCACTGAACCTTGTGGTTGACACAGATAAGGAAAAACTGAATGTATATAATCTCTTACTTTTCATTGAACACCGAATTCAGTGAATTTGGAAATTCAGTGGGAGATAGCATGAAGCCGTGCAAGCTCACAGTAAGCATCTGGAGTTGGATGGCCCAGGTTCAGTTTTCAGCTCCACATCTCAAAAGCTGTGCAGTCTAGAAAAAAGGACTTAACGTTTTGAACCTCAGTTTTCTCAACCAGCAGTAGGAACAAATCTGTAAGAGTTTACTGTAAAGTTCCAACTGGGTAATGATAAAACGGAGAGTGCCATGTCAGCCTAATGTGACATAACCATGCTAGTTAATATCTAATTCCTATCTAAGAATTTAGTGCCATATAAACTGGAAGTGACATAAACAAGCTAGTTAGTTATGTAATTAATTTTTAAGAATTAAGAAACTCAGTGGCCTGAGTAGAAGACAATAATAATCTGGAAAATCTTGATGAAGGTCATATGATAATGAGGATTAAATTTTAAAAAACCCCAGCTGCAGCAGAGAAAGACGTTTAATGTGCCCAAGTAGAGGGCACTATTCACATATTTGTCCAAAGAGTGATGTGTGTTTGTGTGATTGTGTGTGCATGTGGGTGTGGGTGTTGGGGCGGAGGAGGGGGGATATATGTATTTTTCCCTTCCAGCTTGAACCCCAATCAGGAAGTATGTCTTCCTCTTCAAGGAATTTAATGAATTCAACCCCTCCCTCTGCCCCTGGCAGATGCTGAACACAAAGTGACACAACCCAGGGGCAGCTGGCTACAAAGCATAGAGCTCAATGAAAAGCAGAAAATTATGACAAGCCATTCATTTCCAGGTGGACCAGAAGCATTTGGTCAAGTAAATCTAAAAGTCAAATTTCCATAAAATTCTTAAAAACATGTAATTTAAAATCTAAATTTGACTAATCTCCAATGAAAACTGGAAAGGAAAAAAAAAACCCTTGCAAATACTAAGGACCCTAAGATAAGGAAAGATAATATACATGAACTAAGAAGGAACAGAATGATCAGAACACAGAAAAGTTAAAAATAAATAAATAAATAAATAAATAAATAAATAAATAAATAAATAAATAAATAAAAAGGAGGAATCAGATGAATCTGGATGTGAGGATTTTTTTTTTTTTTTTTTTTACTCATGAGAGACACAGAGAGAGAGGCAGAGACACAGGCAGAGAGAGAAGCAGGCTCCATGCAGGGAGCCCGATGTGGGACTTGATCCAGGAATTCTAGGATCATGCCTTGAGCCAAAGGCAGATGCCCAACTGCTGACCACCAAGGTATCCCTGGATGTGAGGATTTTAATAAATATCTGCAAATTCTTTAACTCTTCTGTCATCAGAAGTTAGGTGTCTATGTTCTCTGCCCTTGAATTTGGGTTGACCTTAATAACCAGTTCACCCACAGTATGGTGAGGGTGACTTTCCCAGTCATAGGATCTATGAAGTCATAATGGTCCCCATGCTCCCAAGGGCTCCTTACCTGTTCTAATGCTATGCTACTGCAATCTTGAGATTCTTAGCAACAAAGGACTCACATTTTCAGTTTGCACTCAGTCCCACAAATTATGTAGCCAGTCTTGCTTCCAAGCCTGGGTCATAAAAGGAAATGCAGCTTGCACTTGGTTCTCTGGAACACTTGTGCTGGAGCCCTAGGATACCATGTGAGCAGTCTGAATTAGCCTGAGGCCACCATGCTGTGAGGAAACCACACTATCCCACCCAAGGAGATATAAGTGCTTTGTCTATGTGAGAAGAGAGGTGCCCAGCCAACACCCAGCTGCCCTAGGCCCTGATGTTCCAGTTCTAGACAGCAGAACTGCCCAGCCAAGCCTTCCAAATTCCCAATCAGAAACTGTCAAAGAAAATAAATAAATAAATAAATAAAATAAAAATTTTAAAAAAGAAACTGTCAAAGATAATATCATAGTTGTCAATGGTCTAGGATTTTAAATTTTAGGGTGATTTTTTTTTTTTTTTTTTTACAAAAACAACAGTTAACAGGAACATTGGAATATACCAGACTAGATTTTCTTCCTTAGGCCATAAATTACTAATCTTTTTTATGAATAAAGGAGGAAAAAAAGCAGTAAGAAAGAATAGAGACACTTTCTTCAGCCCTTTCTCTAGCTATTAGTCATTAAACAAGAAAAGGAGTCAGTTCTGGAGAATGACTAGGCCTGGAACCCAAGAAACAAGGCATGTTGTGACCAGTCAGTGCCTGGGATGGAGCCTCATCCTGGAGCCCGGTGAGCCAGGGGTGCATCAACTCCAAGAGCCTTAACTGAATGAGATGAACAGGGTGAAAAGACACCATATCTTAACTAACCCAAGTACTCTCCAATCAGTTTGTGTATCTCCTGGGATCAACTTTCACACTGCTGCATCCTTCTGAAACTCCAGCCTGTCCTCCAGCCTGTCCTTGTAGGGCTAAGGGACAATGGCAACCATTCTTCATGAGCCAGACTCTCCACCTACACTAGCTCTAACTCCCCAAACACCACCATGGGGAGGGTTTTGTTGCCCCCATTCTAGGAGATAGGAAATGGAGCTCAGAGTAATGACGTAACTTTATAAAGTTGATGTCTACTGAGTGCTGATTATGTGCAGGCTCTGCTACATGTTCCATATGCATTATCCCACCGAATGCTCACAGCTGTGCCCTAAAGTAGAGAATAACAACATCCTCGTTTTACTACCAATGATACATATTCTAGAGAGGTTAGACAGCTTGCCTAGAATCACGGAGTGGCTTTGGGAAAGCAGGGTTTCACTGGTTCAGAATCCAGCTCAGACAGACCCTCTCTTCTGTGGCAACTCCGAAGGCCAGGCTTGGTCCACAGGACACCTCGTTGCCTCTTTGTAAAGCTCCCTCTTTAGAATAGGGAAGGAGAGGCAGTGCCCTCAACATCAAGACTATGGTCTTGGGCCGGGGAAAGGGGACATTCCCCTCAACTTGCATGACCATGTTATGAGATTACTGAAATGCATGGGCTTTACGGGTTGGGAGATACATGAGACCTCTTGTATAGCAGATCTCATTATAAAACTTCAGTGAGTTCCTTTTGTGCCCCACGAGGGTTTCTGTCAGTGGAGTGTGCCATTCAGATTAATGGTAGCCAAAACTATAGTGTAAGACTCAGCCGTGGCCTGGAGAAAGCTCTCTAGAAACACTGGAGCTCCTCTTGCCTCTCCTTGCAGGAAATGTCATCATGTGTCTGCAGACCTGACTGTTGGTTGTTTCCACTTCTCTAAGACAAGGAAGGCTGCTTCACCATCCTGACTGGGCCCTATCACCATTATGCAAGTGATGTGAAATAACAAAGAACCTAAGCTTTTCCTGTCTTTTGGGCTTATATTCACAAGTTTTTTTATACCCTTCAGAGCCAATTTTGTTGGCAGTTTCTAAGGTTAGCAACATCACCCCCATCAAACACCTCTTTTCTATCTCCTAGATGAGATCTTACACTATCTATTCCCAATCATTGCTTCTTGCTTATTGTGTAAATTGCATTTATCACTCTAAAAGGACTTGAAACATCTTGACTGTTTTCTTCTATGTGGAACTTGAAATGCATCGATTTCTGTTGCTACAGACCTAGCTATATGTTTATTATCTGTCACTTCTGGTTTACTTAGAAGTTGCCTCTATAGAAGCTAACAGTCTAAAACTAGTTCACACAAGACAGAGAATCAACAGCCATATTTCATCCATCCTCCCAGTTCTACTCAACCTGTTTCTACTGGAAAGGCCCCTGGGACCAGAGGGCTCTCTCTCTTTCAGCGGCCACCAGAAAAGCCTTCTAAATGCCTCCAGTTGCTAGAAGAGAACAAAAGTGCCAAATTCAGATCAGAAATTCAGATCTGTGATCAAACTCAGAACTTCCTGTTGTTGCTGTCACCATCATGACTGTATGTTACACAGCAGAGCCATGTGCATCAGGTCAGGAATATCCTGACCTGAGCTGATCGTCAGAGAAGAAAAGGCTAGTCTAGAGGCTAGAGGGTGGTCTTTGGAGCCAGACAGATGTAGTATTAGAAAAGTCATTTAACTTCTTTTGAGGGGTGGTTTTCTTCTCTGTATATGGTAACAATAGTTCATTTGCAAAGTTCATGTAAAAATTAGAAATAATGTCTGAAAAAAGTTGTTTTTGTGCTCGATAGAAGGTCCTCAGTAAACAATACCTATTATTGCTATGAAAAGAAACTTAGTATAATAGCTTTATTTTATTTTTTTTATTTTTATTTTTAGTTTTTTTATGATAGTCACAGAGAGAGAGAGAGAGAGAGAGAGAGAGTGAGAGAGAGAGAGAGAGGCAGAGACACAGGCAGAGGGAGAAGCAGGCTCCATGCACCGGGAGCCCGACGTGGGATTCGATCCCGGGCCTCCGGGATCGCGCCCTGGGCCAAAGGCAGGCGCCAAACCGCTGCACCACCCAGGGATCCCCAATAGCTTTATTTTAAATGTTAGTTTTATTTTTAGCAAGGTTACACATGCACATATTTTACGTGGTCAAATAGGGCTATCGGTCTTGTCATAAAACCAATACTCCTTATGTTATGCCTGTTTTCTACTCGAAATGCAATGCCAAACTGTTTTCTAAATTGGCTGGATCCATTTACACTCCCATGAGTCCCTGCGCTCATTGATTCTGAAACTCCTATCCTTCAATATTGAGATGATACTTTAAAAATTATTTTTTGGTCTACATTCTGGCTTTTGATTCAAGTTTTCTTCCTACCTTTCTGCTGAATTTTTGTTTCTTCTTTCATAGTTTTAATTTTTAGGATCTCTTATTAGAATTTTCTGAAAGTCACTTTTTTATAGCCAGTATTTTTTTTCTTTATGACTGCAATATCTTCTTTCATTCCTCTGTTAATAATGTTCTCTGATCATATTTTCCTCTTCCTATTGCCTATTCCCTCCAAGATTCTTTTCTTAGGTTGTTTCTGTCTCTGTCAGCCTTGTTGGATGCTTTCCTGAAAGGTCAGACAATTCCTGGTTGTCTGCCTCTAAAGGTGTTGCACTAACAAATTTATCAAAGCTCTGTGTGTATAGTGAGGCTTGGCAACTTTGTTCTATATAGTCATCTGCTGAGGTGTTTCACTGGCAAAGAGTCAATGTCAGGAGATGAAGGCCTTTGTCTTGGGCTAGTCAGATTTTTCAGACAAGCCTCTTCTAGTCTCCTACGTATAGATGAAGTCTGGCTCCATATTCTGGGAACCAACAAAAGAAATGAAGAAAGCATTCACTTAATTTCCCTGTTTTTAATATGCGCCTGCATAAATAAACCTACCATTTTGCCAGGCTAAGTGAGAGGCAATCACCTGGCTATGCAAAGTGGGAAAGAAGATCTTAAGATCTGCTTCTGTGTTAATTTGGAAGATAATTTATTTCTCCGAAAAACAGTTTAAAATTAGGCAACTGGTCCTGGATGGGTGAACTTTGCTCCATGAGAAGCGGGGGAAAAAAACCCAGGTGTCTTCTATTTGTTGCTCTGCCATCTTCTAGGAGGTTAGAAGAATGTCCTAACCTCCTCACATGTCCAAGTTAACATGTGGTATCTACATGCCAGTTCACAGGAGGAGAGGAGAGAGAAATTGAAGGGCAATTAACTTCTTTTCTAAAGAGCTTGACACACCACCTTCTATTAGTTAGAAGAATTTACACATGTAGCCATCTCTCCCTGCAAGAAAGACTGAGAAATGTCATTGATAACTGGCCAGCACATGCTTAGCTAAAACTCTGTGACGGTTCCAATGGAACACAGGGAGACTGGGTTTGGGGACAGGAGCCTTCTCTGCCACAGCTTCTCAAACAGATTTCAATCAGTCCCTCTGTCTCTAGCCCCACTTCCACTTCCTCTTCCACAAGAACCTGTGACACCAATTCAGGAACTTTCTTGGGGCTTCATAGTGCTAACAGGATTTAACTTTTCCAACTGTAGGCCAAGGTTCAGGTTTCTCAAATCTGCTTTGATATTTGGAAGTAATCCACCTGTTTCTACTTTCCCAGATTTCATGGCTGTTGTCTTCTTCTGATCTCCTTTTCTTGAAGATATAGTCCTTGTTAAATAAAACCCTTTACTCTCATTTTAGCAGGCTTGGGGAGGGAGTGGTGGTTAGATAAGTGTCCTCCATCTGCCAATTTGAAACAATTCTGCTTTCACCAATTCTGATTTTTAATCAGGATTATAGGTGATAGGTATCTACTTTTGGTTCTTTCACTGGTTATCTTTCATTTAATCATACATTCATTCCGCAAGTATCTATTAAATGTCTGTTACATGGTAGTCATTGTGACAGACACTGAAGAGACAACGGCTTTACTGAACTCATAGCCCAAAGAAATAAACAGACAAAAAATACATTTTTAAGAGAAAAACATGCAATAAAAAATTAATAACATGCAATAAATGAAACAGTACACTGGGATAGAAAATAAAGAGGTAGGAGAAGGCTCCTTTGATGTAGTAACACTTGAGGTGAGATTTGAAAAAGACCTAGAAGCCACAAAAGCAAAGCACATGTGCTAAACTTGCTGTTTCAGGAACTAAAAGTATGTTACTATGATCTTTTGGCTTCCCATCTTTACAACTTCCTACCTTCTGGCTTCTAAATAGTACCATAAAGTTTTTTCTTGTTTTTCCTTCTCAACTTATAGGTATTGATGGCACAATGACATTACCTTTTCACTCAAAAGATAGAAGTTCAAATTCTAGTTCTGCAATTTTATAGCTATGTGACTCAGTCAAGTTTTTCAACTTCTCAGAACTTAACGTCCTCAGTTTAAAAGTGAAAAATTATAAAAGGGTTATGTGAGAATCAAATTAGATGATTCATGTGGAAGTAATTGGCATACAGTATATACTCAAAAATTGTTGAAACTAAATCCAAATACTGAACACATTCTCAGGTACATTAACTTGGATTCTCTCCCAAACTGGCAAAAGACTCGTGATTAGTTTTCTAGTCAAATTATGAGAAAAAGAAAAAAAAATACCATCTGTGAATGTTATAAACAAGTATCCTAGGTAATGAAATCAGAATGAATGGGTCAGATCCCTGGCTCTCCCTGATTAGAATTAGAATTACATCTGATTATGACATCCAGAAGCATGTTGTGTAAGGCAGCAGCTATACCCTTTGACATCTGTTTCAAGGATGGGGATATAACATGCCTCAACCCCCCACCCTCCCAGAGACTATTACAGAAATACAGTTAATGGATTTATCCAATGAGCTTTGAGTAACTCTTTTTTTCAGCAAGTATAAACTTCTGGAAAGTGTAAGCTTCATAAGTTTGAATTTGGAGTAATCCTGTTTATTTTTCTATAACTTAATGTCTTGAACATTGTGTAATGCCTACAGTGGTATTATTTAGACTTAATTTAAGAAACCTTGATCATTCACTTCCCAGACATACAATGCTGTGCTAATGTGCTGGATGGTGTATAAGAATGAACTTAGTATTTGTAGTCTAAAATATAATAAATTATAGACAATTCCAAAGTCCTTTTTCAGGGATTCAGAGGGCACTTTATTACCTTACAACATTCCAGATTAATCATTGTGAATGTCAATTACTATTCTATATGGTCAGGCTTAGAAGGAAAGACTGAATAAGGTCTATAAGACACAAAATAGTAGCAAAAGAGTGAGCTGTTCTCTTCTTAGAGCTTCCCCAGACAGCACTAATTCTACATGGAATTTAGGAGATTTGTATTATAATCCAAAGCTGAGAGAACTGTCCTCTAGATCCTGAAGTATTCAGTAGCCAGGTCCATGCATTCTCAGTACCTAAAAGGTGAGGCATGAAGTGTACATTCAAAAACTGTGGAGGGTTGAATAAATGGATAAATATCTGATAATTTCCTTTTCTATTTATTGCCCTAGAAAACATACAGTGGTAAATATTGATATCAAAGACACTCTACTAGCACACTGAAACTTAGCATTAGCAGTGATGCTACCATTTTTTTAAGATTTTTTTTTTTTTAAGTAATCTCTACACTGAATATGGAGCTCGTACTCATAACCCTGAGATCAAGAGTCGCGTGCTCCATGGACTGAACCAGCCAGGCCCTCCATGATGCTACCATTTCTACAGCAACATGTATGAGAGTGTGAGTAAAGGGTTAACATCAGGCCCGGCTGAGGCAGGCCTGCCTGAGAATGACCTCCGGTCTCCCACGGTCCTGTTTCCTTGGAAACAGTAGAGTTAAGATAAATGGGGAACAGTTGTCTCTCCCCCTGTATTGTGTGAAACAAAAACCTGAGCTCAGGGATCTGCAAGCTGGCATGCAGACCTCGAGCTTGATGAAAACCATATACAAGATTGGTGGGGGAAGTAGCCTCCCTATGACAAGGTGACCCCCACACACCCTGACTCTCACACCTTGTCCCTGCTTGGGTAGGGGGCAAACAAAAAACTGCTACTGGGGTAGCAGTAGCATAGGCCTCCCCCATGACCTGACAACACTGTATCTCTTTGCTAGTCTCCTGCTGTGTTTCCTTCCAGAAAGTTCAGTAAGAGCAGTATTGATTAAAGCCTGTCTGTGTCTCTTGAGTCTGATTTGCCAACTCAGATTCATAATGGCAACCTAGCTGTCACAGTCAGTAATCTTCACACCTGGCTCTCCTGCTCCCAAATGTCACTTTCAGCACAGACAAGGGGGGGGGGGGTTAAAAAAAAAAAAAGAGAGAGAGAGAGAGAGAGAGAAGAAAGACCGCCAATACTATGTTCCTCAAGTTGAAAAATAAAATGCAAATATTTGGGGATGCCATGAACCCTAGGCAGAACCCAGACTGACGCCCAAAAGGTCACATCCTAGCAAAATGAGAGTGGAGGGGATTAAAATTAATCCAAGTGCCAATGTCTGGAGTAGGCACTGCACAATTTAAACTGCATCACCAAAGAAAGGCCATTTGGGAAAGGAAGTGCAAAAGAGAAAAGGCAGGATAAGGGTAATTTGATGACTAGGAAAAGGTCAAAGGGGCATATTCGAGAAGGTCCCTCTGGATCTGTGAAACAAGAGGGAATAAAAGCATATGCATGTTCCCTGAAATTAAAAACCCTTTTAGGTCATCTTCTCTGCTAAATTCTTATGACTCGAAATGATTTTAAATTCCCGAAAGCAACTCCTTCCTCTCTGAGTCAATGTTTAGCCACTTTAATGTGCTTTACCTGGGAGTTTGGTTCGTGCCTTCGAGCCAGGAAAAGAGTTTTAAGAGGGTCTAATATTCCCTTCAGGCATATGTATTTTTTCAAGCACCAAACAGTCTACAAGCTAATAAGCCTAAAAAGGCCGCGTAAGTGATATCAGAGCCACCACCCAAAAGACCTGGTTCAGAGCACTGAGAACTCCTGACCATCTTTGCTATCATTGATGGATTATCATTCATGTTTTTAATGTACTGAGAGCCCACCATGAGCGAATCAAATTGGCCCTAAATTTCTTTTATTTAATTTATCCCATGTGACTAGTTTCAAAGAGAAGTGTGCTATAGGTCATTACTCTCCATATATTCAAAAACATTTAAACAACCTTCAGTGGGATCAATTCCAAGAAATATTGATAGTTTCAGTTATATCAACATAAAATAACATAGATGTCTTTGAAATGATACATTTCCCTCCAATAAAATCCTATACACAAAATATTTAAGGTTGTCTATACATACTATTATTTTAGGTAAAACTGCTTATGTTCCTATAGCCCTTTATATGTCTCAATATTTTGTATAAATCACCTCATTTGATATTCTCAATAACCCTGCCATGTAGCAACACAGATATTATTACTATTCAGCTGTCTTAGAAACAAGACAGTGGTTTAAAAATGTCCATAAGAAAACAGAAAGTTATTATGTGACCTTAAACTACAACCCTGATAGTCTGACTTCCAGCAAAATCATTTTTCTACTATATAACTTAATACAAATTAATGCAAGAATTTTTTTTCAGTTCACTTCCACAAAATTTCAAAGTTAGTAAAAACAAATAAAAGTTGTTACATAGCTCTTTCCCTCAGAAATAAAATAACTAAGTAATTTATAAGTTACTATGTAAAAATTCAAGCTTTTAAAAAACACAGAGCCATTTTTGTGATGCCTACGAGGTAAGGAATTTGTTCTATTTCTTTTTTATTTCCCAGGAGGGATTTATTAGACAAACACAATTTTAAAAATTCATATACCTCAAGCACAAGTTCAAAAACTTTAATTCCAGCAATATGAATACTTTAATTTCCTGGGAATAAAAATTTTAACAATCAAAATCTAGACCCACTCCCTTTAGTATGCATTCTAACAGTTTACCAAGCTCCAGAACAGATCTAGTGGGCATTTCAACTCTTTGAGGTAATCTTCAGATTTGCTTTAAATTCTTCTGGAAGATTCACACTTTAATAGTTGGGGGGAAAAAATTAATGACTTCTGTAAAGGATAGAAAAAAGTATTTATAATGGGACTTAGGGGCAGGAGTTCTGCAATTAAAAATACCATTTAAACATTTTACTTAAATCCAACCAAACTGGAGTGTCAGCGCAATTCTATTCGTTAATTTTGACATGATTTACTGAGTATAATCCCCTTAAGTCAGAAGCTGACCTCCACAGCATTCAAGCTTCCTGTGGGATCTAAAGGAATAATAAGAAACATGTTACTACTGTAAAATAAGCAAGTCTGGTGTTGTGCCGCAGGTTTGTTCCTATGTTGTCAAATAGACAAGCATGCAGCAAATACTCAGCAATAACAAAATAAATGTCCAGAGACCTTTTTCCAACCAACAAGCCGGCAACTCAGCAACTTCAAACAGATTTTTTTTCTTTCGGAGCCAATTCACTTGCAGTGTAGGCTGATAAAGCAGTATTAATCTCCTGCTTTAAATCAAGTTTCTGTCACTGGGCTCCATTAATCTCTCCCCTGTTATCAAGTGTCTCCATGGCAGGAAATTATATTTCTAAATTGAATTTTGTTCTGTTTCGATGTAGTAAGAAATATTTTCCAGACTACTAATAGGATGCATAAAGATTGTGACTCTGACAATACCGTTAGATAAATAAAAGCTATAAATTAAACCCACCTTCATTCACTAGCAAGCATAATAGTAAAATAGAAAGCATTGATTACCTCGAAAGAGTAATCAAATAAAAGATTTTAAATGAAAAGTGAGGCAGCAGATGGTTAACTTTTTAATTTACCTTTTTATAGCAATTGCCCATAAAGGTAAAAAGAAAAAAAAATCAATTCAACGAGTCTCCTGGTGCTAATAAAACACATATTGATTCGTAGTGCATATGCTTACTCTACAAGATGCTCAAACCTGGTTCTACCACTGGTAATGGAAGCAGATACTGTTTATGAGCACTTCAGTGGAGACAAATTTACAGTAGAGAAATGTCTCTGAGCTAGATTTATTATTAAAGAACAAAACCCTATAACCACAAGTAACAAAGAGATTTCATTTTATGGTTAGAGATCCACTCATAGGAGGCCAGGACAATTGAGCCAAATGGCAGTTCAGTCACTGGAAGAGGCCTTCAAAATCACAGTCTCCCTTTTTGTTGGTGAACAATAGTTATTTCAGTAACGCTTAGTTTTTTTTTCCATTGATATAAATTGCCATGTGCTGCCTCCCTTAACACAGGTCTAGATTCTCTTTGACAGTATCAATTTGGAAAAAGTCTCTTAAACTTGTTATTGAAAACACAGTCCCAAGATGGTCCATTAAAACTTCCCATATTTAAAGAAACATTGCATGAAGGAAGCTTTTCATTGTGCATCCATATAAGGGGCTTAGATAACAAAAAATTAATGCTACTTCTACCAAGATGCTTGAAGGTGAGTAGAATCTGACAAATGTACAAAGGAATGGAGGGGGGTAGTTTTTCAGACAGAAGAGAGATGAATGGACACTGGCATTTCTTTCCCACTCTTGTCTACAGATCTCAGCCTGAACAGGTAAAATATGTGGATCAAATCGCTAAACCTGCCTTAACTTCACATTCAGAATACTTCAAACAGAATTACCATGATGGCTTAAACCACTGTTATATATACCATCCTCATCAATTGACGTATTTTGAAGTTCCCTTAGATTAAACCTGTAAAGTTTATTTATATTGAATACAGGAATAAATGTGAAGCCACAGAACTTAAAGTTTATAGAAGTAAAACTAAGAATCTGATGAAAACTATAAAGAATACATTCAAAATAATAGGTATTAGCCAGAACTAGACAGCAAACTAACATGGAATAAATTACTTTCAGAAGAAGAAATATAGCATGTTATTTTCATAAATAAAAACAAGCAGTAAAAAGAGAAGTCAGCATTCGAAAAACATATATCCTCCTCCTTTGCCCTCTGAGCAGATCTTACCTACATGTGTGAGAAAGTAAAAATTGCAGCCTTACAAACAAGAGGTCATAAGTCACATTCCTTATGAATAATCAAGTGGCAATGGTAAGTTTGGAAAACTCTGAAGCTTATTTATTATTGTTGTTGTTATTGTCATTATTTTGACCTGTGTGCTGACTATAATATGCTCCTAGGAAGAATGGCACCAAAGGAGAATGATGACCATTGTTTTTCTATACGCTGCAATATTGCAAAGTATTTTGCATAAACCACAACACCAGATGTCTGGCCTCTGGACTCACTTTTTATCAGAAAGCTCACCTCATCAAGCGGAATGCACATTTCAAGTATTTCTACCATGCTCCATTTAATGCCAAAAGGTTTGGTGGGGTTCTACGTGGAATTAATTTGTGATCCTGAAACCCAATTCAGGACAGTCTCAATTTGAGGTTAAGTCCATCGCCCAAAATGTTGCTTCACACATGAAATCCACTTGCTAGTCACTAATTCTCAGAAGTGTCTCTTAGTCACCTACGGATATATAAAACATATAGTTCGATTGTGATTCATTAAGAACAAAAACATCTATATTGCCTAAAAAGAGCACAAAACAGAAGTCACAAACAAGGGTAAAAGCACTTCAATTTTGCAGAAGAGAACATCTTAGACTACATTTATTTGAGCTTTCCAGCAACTCACATTCTCCCATGCTG
Source organism: Nyctereutes procyonoides (assembly GCF_905146905.1). Taxonomy (NCBI): domain Eukaryota; kingdom Metazoa; phylum Chordata; class Mammalia; order Carnivora; family Canidae; genus Nyctereutes; species Nyctereutes procyonoides. The sequence goes on from NW_026575051.1 coordinate 62,240,510, forward strand.
AATGTTCAGAATTTTCATTTACACCATTAAATGGTCCCGTTTTAAAAGGATCACCTTACTTGGCAAAACATATTTAGATACCCGGTTGTGTTGGTTCAAAGGCTTCTAGTTCTAAATATTTATAGGCAGAAAAGAGAAGTCTTAGGAGTCTACTTCACCTTGCCTTTTCCTGAGATTTGAAAAAGACTGATCAACCGCACACCAGAACATCAAGATGCGGCCAGAGGCTTCCTTCTTCAGCTGTGAGACAAAGTTCCCTCAGGAAGGAAATCTTAAGGAAGATACCAGGAAACTAAGTAAGGACTATGCCAGTCATCTATAAAGAGCTCAAAATACTTCAGAGAGCCAAATGTTCAACCAAGTCCTTTTTCTACTTTTTTTTTTTTATTTGAGAGAAAGGGGGGGTGTGGAGGGGCAGGTGCAGAGGAAAACAAAGTCTTAATCAGCCTCCATACTGAGCACAGAGCCTGACTCAGGGCTCAATCTCATGACCCTGAGATCACAACCTGAGCTGAAACCAAGAGTCCGCCACTTAACTAACTGTGCCACCCAGGTGCCCCGAGTTCTTTTTTTAAAGAGAGGAATTAAATCCCAAGTTCAGCTAAAGAGAAAAAGATCGCAAGGGATATTCTATCTCTATCTCCAAAAAAACATGGCACCCACTCTCAATTTTTAAAATGTATCTTTAGTCACTTCCAAGCATAGCTTTTTTTTTTTTTTTTTTTCCCACGAATAGCTTTAACATTGAGAGCTTTGTTTTGAATAATGGTGCTGGATTCTCCGTGGTGTATTTCCCAGGCCATTATCCTTGAATATTAAATTACCCAGGAAGCTTCCTTAGGAGAGCTTACTTTCCAGAAGATACCAATCCTTAAAACTTGAGCTGAACCGAATAGATGCTTTATCTTAAAGCATTTTGTCAAATTCTAGCTGAATAGAAGGGACAAGTCCCAGGGCTAATACAAAGTATCTCTGATGATCTAACTTTATAACCAACTGATTGATCAAATGTGAAAGTTTAAGAAAGGAAGAAAGTTCATTGATACGGCTTCTTAATACCTATCTGGTTCCAAATAGCCAATATTTATACTGAAAGGCTAAAGCTAATAACTTTTTTCCTGTCTGTATCACACTTAAGATCTAGCAAGATCTACAATCTCCTATATTCTTCCAAATAAACTCTTCAGCAACATCTATCACTGCTCCACAGCATGAGAAGGGGCAAAGTAGGATACAAAGCAACGAAAAGAGCAGAGTCTCTCGCCTTGAAAGAGTTTTAAATTCACTGCTGCCACTTTAAAATTTGCATATTTCCCATAAATATCCAGATTTATACTCTTTCTTTTTTTTTTTTTTTAATTGTAGGATCCAGCATCACTGGGCCCTCATTTCAGTCTGGCAATAATTGATTGGCAATGAGTAGCTACTGCTTAATCCATGGGCCAGATAATCTCCAAAATCCTTCCAGAAACAAAATCTGGGTGTCTAAATAAGACTGTACTTAGTTTGTTGTTAAACTTTTCACTCAAGTAGCATTAAATTCATAAGTGTGAAGCTCAAAACACTTGTTTGAAGTGCAAGTGAATTTCAGAATTAGGATTATTAAAAATGACAAGGAGGTTCCTCTTGTACTAAGCGGGATTACCATGGCAACACCACATCATCACATCATCAGTAGGGTAAAACTAACCTACCCATGATGGTCTAACCCCAGGTCACCTTTCCTACCAGTGGATGAACAATCCAATGCTTGGGGAATTCTGCTTCATAATGATAGGAAGAGACAGTATCAGAGGATCATAAAGCAACATTGTTATGAACCACTGGCCACCACAAACCAGTTATCTTGGTTATCAGTGGTAGCTTTTCTGACACCTCTTGCTTAAAACCCAAAAGATCAGAAGGATCATGAGGGCCTGCTTTCATAATGTGTATTCATACTGAAAATCAAGATCAAGTGAGTGTTTGTCCTGGTCCATAGGCGCTGACCTTCCTGGGCTCACCTTAGGACACCTGCATTATTGTTTGACAGGTGTACCACCCCAGGCCTGAGTGGCAGCCTGCCAGCCCCCACTGCCAATGTGCTTGTTGAAAGAGATTCGAGAAGGTTGGCCCACTTAGAGTATTCAACCATGCTGAAGAAGGCCAAGGCACCATCTTTGTCCAGGTTCATCTCTCCAGATCCTCCACCTTGAACTGCAACCTCTTAAAGACCTCTTCAGAGGTCTTGCAGTCAGGCTTCTGAATTTCACTCTGGAAGCTCTGCACACACCACTCCTTGCACCAGGGGAAGGAAGGGCAAGGAAGAGTGACAAGTGGAGCCTACAAGGTAGACTGTGGCCCAGGGCCAGGCCAGGGTTGCCGGTGCCATGAAAGAGGAGGCTGTCCAACACACGACGCTCACAGGGCTGACAGCTACATCAGGCACAACCTGACTGGCCACAGCCGCATCCAGCAGCACCAGTTTGCACCCCAGGCTGGCTGAGCCTAGAGAGATGTGGGCCCACTTTATCATGGACCAGCACTCTGTACATGTGTGCCCTTATCACCATGATCATCTGAAGCATCACCTACCACAGCTGGCTGGCCTTCATGTCCTCATGCTGCTGCTCTGGGCTTGCCTTAGCTGGACCGTGTGCAGCTGCCACCAGCTGGCCAGGCTCTGAGCACCTTCTATCCCAATCTACAGGTTGGCACTGTGTGGCCTGCACTACATGTGGGCCCACGGAGCAGGGTCCTGAGCTCCCCACCACCCTGGGCCCTGTCAGCCTGGGCAGCTGTGGCTAGAGAACACCCACTACCTCAGCCTGGACCTCAAGGCCATGGTGCCATACACCCTGACCTGGCTCCTGCGACACCAGTTTGTCACAGAGAAGTTGTTGAAGGTGAAGGCCCCATGCATGCTGGAGATCACCATGGCAGGCACAGAGCTCATGCAGATGCTACTTCAGAGTCTGGGGGAACAGTCGCTGGTGTCTGTGCCAAGTCCTGTATCTATACGTCTGCTGGCACGTCCACCATGGTCGGCTTTGCCAGCACCTCATCATCTACAAGATCGTCTACATGCTCCTTCTCTTGCTCTGCCTCACCCTCTTCCACATCTAGTAAACCCTGTGGCAGAAGCTGCTCAAAGTGCTCTGGCAGCTGGCCAGAGCCGACACTGTGCTGGTGCTCATCGCCGTTTATCATTTCCAGTTGCATGACTTTGCCGTATATTGGCACAACCTGATGCGCTTCACCAATGAGCAGGTGGGGGGCCTGAGCCCAGAGCAGCTCAGCATGTCCAAGTTCTCCTCCGGCATCCTCATCCCTGGCTTTTTCTCACTCCCCTGCTCCCTGCACTGCACTACTTCCACCAGCCCTTGATGCGGCTCATCAGCCTCATCTGACCAGGCACCACTTCTTGTGCTTGGTTCACCAGCAGTGTATGTTGGGTGGGACCCCACTGGTGCACGAGGAGGAAGGGCAGGTCTCCAGGGACTAGGGGCTGAGCACAGCTGGCTCCCACCAAGCCACACAAGTCCCAGAAACCACAGCCAATAAGTGGGGTCTGGTGGCCAAGCAGCTATTGGAACTTGGCCACTGACTTCTGGGACACCCTCGCCAACGTACAGGTGTTCTTGTGATGCCTGCTGAAGCTGCATGTCTTCAAGGTGGTGGTCCTATACACCATCTGGATGGCCCTGAAGGAGGTGTGGGTGAGGAACCTTCTGCTGGTTGTGCTGTGGGCCTTCACCCCGCCCTACTCCCACCTCTGACCCAGGGCCTCCTGCCAGTCCACCTTCTGGAACTGCATTAGCATCATGTGCAAGATGGTCTATCAAGACCATCAGCCCCCATGAGTACTCCAGAAACTGTCCGGAGCCCTTCCTCAATAACACCAACTTGCAGAAGACAAAGATCAATCAATTCTTGCTTTCCCAGAGGCCCATCAACCCTGTTAGCTAGTTTTGGGGTGTGGAAGGGCTTCCTGAACCTACAGACCCTGCTGCTGCTGCCCATTTGAGGCCACCATGTACCAATGCCAGGAACATCACCATCCACAGCACCTGTTCTCCAGTGGCTGAGCCGGGGCCTACTTAACTGCCTCAAATTCTTCTTCTTCTTTTTTTCTCCTTATTCTAATTCTAATTCTAATTCTAATTCTAATTCTTCTTCTAATTCTTCTAATTCTTCTTCTAATTCTTCTTCTACAGACTTGGACTAGAGATCTTCCCGATGGCCATAAACATATTTGGGCTGTGCAGGAATGTCACGGTCATCCTGCACGGCTCTCCTTACCCACCAGCACTCGGGGCCATTGCTGGCCTCTGGGCCAACTACTGCCTCTTCCTCATACTCTTACCGCCTTACCAGTGCCTGCTGTGCCTGGGCATTGCCCCTACTCTGCGCATAAACTACTTGTGGCACCGGAGCCAGACCATCCCTGTGAGCTCCACACTCAACTGGCTGTACCCCCCCAATTTATTCAGAGCCCTCAACTCTACCAACCTTCTAAGTGACTTCCTCCTGCTGCTCTGCACCTCCCAGCAGTGGCAGGTGTTCTCTGCCAAGCACATCAAGGAGGGGCCGGCATCAATACCGACCATCTGGAACCTACAGGGAGATCCCAACCCCATGCCCAGCTTTACCCCTCGTAAGTCCTACCTCAACATGCTGAAGGTGGCCATCTTCTGCTTCCTCTTCTGGTTGATGTTAGTCAAGGCGGCTGCCCACAGCAGCATCTTCAAGCTGGGTCAACCTACTGGCCCGCTTCTACCCGCTGCTCTTCAGCACCAAACTGCAGAAGACACGTCCCTGCCTCCTGCCATGGGACTGCCTCATCCTCTACAAGCTCGGGGTCATCATGTCAAAGAACATACTCTTATTCTCGTCCTGGGTGTTTGTGGAGCAAACGCAGTGCAACTTCTGCTGGGCCATCCAACTTTTACTGAGCCCCGTGTGCCCCGCCAAAGGTTACTGTGACCCCAGGGAGATGCTGGGCAGGGACCAGGACTGCTTGCTGCATGTGGAGGAGGCCAGGTCCCCTGGGACCTGTTGCTTCTGCTCCTTGTTCCTGCTGGGGCAGCCCCGCATCTTCTCAGCCACTCCCTCCTACACATGGAGGTGGCGCTCCGTGCCAACGGCTCTGCAGTCCTCCAAGACTTTTGCCGTCTGCAATGCTGCCAGCCGCAAAAGCATCGATGTCCACCACAAAGCAGATAAGTCCCTGGCGCAGCTGCGCCAAGCAGAAGCACCGGCAGGATGTGGCAGGCGGTGGCCCCTCCAGAAACCAGGAGCCAGGTCCAGGCAGTCCCTGCTGCGGTGACAGCGGTGGTGGCTGCGCCTGGAACACATTCGCACCATCCACTCCCGCCTGGGACCGCTACGTGGTCGAGTCCAGCTGTGAGGAGCAGAAGGAGGCCCGGCCGGAAGACCCCGCCGACCGCGGGCACAGATGGCACAGCAGGGATGGGTGACCGACGTCCTGACGGCGCTGCGGTGGCAGGTGTGGGCAGGACAGGGCCTGCGTTGGGGGCAGAGGCCACGAAAGTCTCGGCACGGCCACCGGACGAGGCGAGGGCCAAGCCCCGCGGGGCCCGCGCGGGGTGGGGGGCGGGCTGGCACCCTCGGAGGCTGCACGGTGCCAGCTCCACTCGCGGGAGCTCGTCGGGGGGGGGGAAGCCCCGAGGCGCTGCGGACCAGCCGATGAGAGCGACCCCGGCCCAGCTGCCCGGCCCTGCGGAGCCCCGCGGCAGGTGAGCCGCCGCGCAACAACAACCAGCAACGCCCGCGGTCCCCTCGGCCCCCACTGCAACTCCCTCAACGGCGACGCTGAGCCCCGGGCGTCCCGGTGCAGCTCCGGGAGCTCCAGCCAACATCGGCACCTGGTCGCCGGCGGCTGGGGAGCCGCTGTGCCTCCCGGAGCTGCAGGAGGCCCGCGTTTCACCACAGGCGGGAGCTGCAGCTGCAGGCCCCGAACCAGTACGCAGGCACCGCCCAGGGCCCCGCCCCACCCTCGGGCCCCCGCCACGCGGTCGCTGTCCAATGTCCCAGCAAGCGCCTCTGGATGGAGGCCGTTGTCTTTGCGGCGTCACCCAGGACCTGTTACAGTTTGGCTCCTCCCCCTAAACCAGTCACACCGCGAGGCGTCTCTACGGGAGCAAGCCCTACTTCCCTGCGTGCATCCTGGGCCTGAAGAAGAGGAGGGCTCCATCACGTAGGACCTGCTGCGGCTCATGATGCTCTTCGGGAGAGCTCCCAAATCCAGAGGATAGGCAGTCATCGAAGCCGGGCCAGGCGGCTGCGTAGGGTTAGGGGAAAAGTGGAGTCACCCCAGGAGAGAGTGAGGGTGCCCGGGCTCCACCTGCAGAGCTGCTTCTCCCTGGGCTCATATCCACAGCTGGCCCGGCAGTCTGGAAGCTCGATGAACTTCCACTCAAGGAAGCCAGTAGCCTCTGAGCCCACACTCCCCCTCCAAAGCTAGATGCACATGTCATGGTAGTCACCTTCCTCTTTGGGCTGCAGCTGATTCATAGGGTTGGCTTCAGGCATGTTGGGCGCAAATATACTTGGAGAGGAGGTTGAGGATGATTACTGACCTGTCCCAGGTGCCTCCAGCAAGCTGGCCGGCTGCCATTGCATGGTGCTGTTGGGGGACAGGTCCCCCATGTACCGTACAACAGTACACCGTGGTGTAGCCATGGTACTGCATTTGGCCAAGTCCCTCTGGAGTTTCCAAGTTATCTCTTCTCTCCTCGATGTGAGTAGAAGCATTGTTCCATCCAGTGCTTGGCTACGTTGTGTTTTCCTTGGTGACTGATACCAGGATGCAGTGGACAGAAGTGTTTAAACTCTATACAGGGTGGCTGGCATTGTAATGATCTTTTCTGTCCTCTGTGGAGTTGGAGTCCTCTGCTGGCATTGATTACTGGTGTGCAGTGTTCTGTATGACAGACTGCTACCGGATACCTGGGTTTCTTTTGGGTAATAAAAGTTGTCTATGGGCAGCCTAGGTGGCTCAGCGATTTAGCACCACCTTTGGCCCAGGGCCTGATCCTGGAAACCCGGGATCGAGTCCCACGTTGGGTTCCCTGCGTGGAGCCTGCTTCTTCCTCTGCCTGTGTCTCTGCCTCTCTCTCTCTCTATCTCTCTCTCTCTCCTGTGTATTCTCATGAATAAATGACTGAAATCTTAAAAAAAAAAAAAGTTGCCTAAACTTAGAACATGTGGAGTTGTGCAACTCCACAAATATACTAAGAGATGACATGGCAACAGTGCTCTTTGTTGATAAAAATTCACTACGAATTTACTGAAATTAAAACTCTGTATAACCAATGTTATGTTTTCAGTAGCCTGGGTCCACGTAAGGATTATATTCTTAGGGGACTTAAATTCCTGAGAAGAGAGAAGCCCATCGAGCCAGAGTTCTCATCTCCTCCGCTTTAAGCATCCCAGGGAGCCTCCATATTCAAAGATATCAAGGAGCCTAAACATAAAAGGAAGCCGTGATGAAAGGGAAGGTGTATATAAGACTTCCCTCTAACACTAGTTTCAGCACTCTATTTGCTGATCCACCAGAAACAGGTTGGATGTCAGCTTAACGTCATCTCAGCCTCCATTTTATCTACCATTCATCCAGGCCAGGAATGTGATCTCAGGCATTAAGCTTAAATTTCACTTAAGTCAGATATTCCATTCATTTTTTTAAAGATGGTTTAAATTTTAGCATCCTGCTAGTTTAGTCCTCTTGATAGTACTGTTAAATTACTAGGTCCATTCCAAAAGGGGGAAGGAAGAGATAGATGCTTGTATCCTCAAATACTTTCCATTGTTCAGCCCAGAAGTTGGATCCATTTTATCCCAAGTCTAATGGTAGTGAATGTGGATCAGGGTGGGACCACAAACATTGTTACTGACTGGGCTGTGCACGAGGCACAGATATAGTTGCAATTAAAAGCAATGTACTCTTCCCTCCCTCACATATCCCTGTGGTCACTTCTGTTTGGCACTTATGCTCTTTCACATTATCATAAAACTGTACCCCAGAGTATTGCTAACTCAGTTTTCTCCTTATATCACTACATTTGGTGTATTTTTCACAGCAAGGTGTTTCTGTAGATTGGACAGAGTTAGAGTTCAGCTTCTTCCAGCCAAAGTGTTTAAATTTGACTAGACAGCAGCAATTGCTTTTTAATCTAAGCAAACTGATCTGTCAAAGGCAATCAACTCAGGGAAGTTATTCCAGGAGGATCCTAATAATCCCGATGAATCACTCTGCCCTATGTGAAACTCAGCCGCTGAACTCTTGACATAGTGTCACAAGTACTTAGAGGAATTAATACATACAGCGGAACTCTATGTTGACACACAAACTCTAGCCTCTTGTGCATAAGTTAACGATCACTGTGTTTGGTCTGGGGAGGAGTACGCTGATGTGTGTGCTGATGTGTGTGGTGATGTCAGTCACGTTTAATGATGATGTTACATCACCTAGGCTTTGTGTTGCCTAACCTTCACAAGCATTTATCAATAGTATGCTCAGTTCCTCTAGATGTAAATAAAAGTTTGTCATTGTGATTTTCAAAGATCACCTCCTGTCTTTTAAACAAGGGTTCCTAACCTTTTAAAAATGCTCGTACCAATTTAGAGCTTTTCTGTTATCAGGATCTTTAAGTAGTTTTTCTTGGTTAAATATTGCAACAATCCTTGAAAGGTCAGTAGAGATGCTAACATCGTTTATATTATTAGTAAGTCACAGAACTGAGACTCAAACCTAAATCTTATGGCTTGATGTTTTGAGGTCTTTCCTGAGGCTTTAAATCTTGTCTTTGGAGCTTTTGTTCTAGTGTTAGGATTCCTAGGACAGGTGGGATAAGGTGGGATAGCATTTTTGAGAGTCTTGTCCATAAATAGAGCAACCTGTCAGGTTCCCTATGCTCCCCACAGAGAACCCTACCAAACGTAAAATAAGGAAACAGAATCAATGGGGAGGCAGCGATGAGTTGGATCTCTTGGAGGGCTGGGCTGAAAATTCTCCCTAAGTGATGGCACAGGTGTTCTTTGAGAATAACCTCCTCTTACAGTTGGAGAACTTTATGAGAAATAATGATTGATACACACTCAATTCAGTCAGAGGGCAATGAAAGAGTAGATTGGCTAGAAGTCAAGTCTGGAAGAACAAGGATAATAATATAATAGCTAATGTATATTGAGCACTATTGTAAGTGCTATATGAATATTAACTTATTAAATTCTCATCACAACCCTATGCAGTAGGTACTGTTACTCTGATGAAAAATTGAGGCAGTAGGAGGTTGATTGACTTACATGTGACCACACAGCTAGTAAATGTTAGAATCAACATTACAACTTAGTCAAACTGATTCTCCAACTGTGCTCTAATGTGTGGTAGTAACAATGAATTTTGGAAAGACTTCCTGAATTATAAGAAATTTCATTTACTTTCCTGACTTAAGAACAACAATGAGTATTTCCATCTCAGGCAACATTGTAGCCCCGAGAATCTGACTGACCCTTCCATTGAAAACACCCAAAATTGATGCATAATGTTAAAAGGAAAAAAACTTCCTAAAACATGCTAATAAGCTGGCAAACAAAGTAAGAAATGCTGAGGTGCCTAAAGTCGCATGAAAATGTAGACCCAGTTTTCACTGGTAATAATATTCAATGATCCTGTGGACCTTGATCTTTGATTTCTCATAGGGTCACGGGGCATGGAGACACAAGAGGCCTGGCTGAGGTGGGGAGTCTATTAGGAGACTTCAATTTGACCCACAAATCTACTCCCTACATTAGAGATAATAAGAAAAACTAATTTCTCAGGGTGCCTGGGTGGTTCAGGGGCTTAAGCGTTTGCCTTCGGCTCAGGTCGTGATCTCCTGGTGGGTCCTCAGATCAAGCCCTACTTTGGCAGGGAGCCTGCTTCTCCCTCTGGCCCTCCCCATTATGTTCTCCTTCTCTCTCTCTCTAATAAAGTCTTTAAAAAATACTAATTTCTCAATCCCTATGTGCTCATAGAGGAGAAAACAATCTCTTCTAAGAATTCATAAGCACAAATAGACTTTTATTTGGGTTTCTAGTCCAAATGTACACTATGAGAGTGGTGCCAAAGAAACTTCAGGTTAAGAATACGGTTTAAAACTGTACTGGGTTTGATGCTTGGTAGAATCAAAAACAGCCCAGTGAAAAGGGGCCAACTGGCAAGTCAATTCCCAAAGAATCCCCATGGATAAACTGCCAAGGTATAAAATCTCAGAGCAGATTATCCCAAAACATGTAAACAAAGGACCATGGGCATAGGGCCATTGGAAACTACGACCATAAGAATTGGACCCCAGAAGACACCAGATAGTGCAATTATGCAATCAAGAATGACAGGTGTAATCTGGTAGTGTTTTGCTTCAACGGTACCACTTATCTCTTGCTCTCTACCCCTGGGCTTCTCTGATGTCAGTTAGGATGTATTCAGAAATTAACTAGGCACTCATGCACACACCTCTGAAAGGAGGGAAGACTGCCATCCCTGGGGCAAACTTGGACCAGTGGAGAATGAAAGCTAATGGAAAAATGCTCTCATCTTCCACTCTTTTAGTGGACAATTCTGAGATACCAGCTCTTCAAAAGGTCCTGATAGAACTGGGTTCCAGTTGCCCACAGTGAAGATCAATCCACAGGGGCACCCTTAATATTGGCTTTCCCGCCTTCTTGGTTTCTCTTTCTCTAAGCTCACACTCCTGTTCCTTGGGTTCATTTTCCCAGTAAGCTACTTGGCTGGGAATTTAAAATACAAATAAGGAACAAAAGACTAGAACACAAAAAGTAAGACTCAGAAAAAGAACCAAACAGAACTTCTAGAAATGAAAAATAAAATACTTTTAACTTAAAGTGTAAAAGATGGCTAAACAAAAGAATAGACACAGCATAAGAAAGAATAAACTGGAAGATGAATCAGAATATTTTGCATAATATTTTGCAGAATATTTGTCTATGTGGAACAGAAACACAAGCATATAGAAAATATAGAAGAGATAGTAGAGATGGAAATATCTACAAGAGTTCAACTGGAATTCCTGAAGGAGCTAGCACATGGAAATAAATACAATATATGAATTATTGTGTAAATTTTAACGAAAAATGTGTTTAAAAATAAAGATTATCAGATTGGGTAAAAATAAATAAAATCCACTTATAAGGGATGCCTGTGTGGCTCAGTTTGCCTTCAGCTCAGGAGTGATCCCAGAGGCCCCGGGATCAAGTCCCACATCGGGCTCCCTGCAGAGAGCCTGCTTCTCCCTCTGCATCTGTCTCTCTCTCTGTGGGTCTGTTGTGAATAAATAATAAAATCTTAAAAAAAATTTCATTTATAGGCTGCTTTAAAAAGAATCCTGTGACATAAAGATAACAAATAGTTAAAGTTAGAAGGATGAAGAAATACATATACACAGTGCGGATAACCAAAATAAAGCTGATGTGACTATATTATTATCAGACAAAATAGACTTTTAAGACAAAAGGCATTGAGACAAACTACATAATGAGAAAAGGTTGATTCAACATCAGATATAAAAATTCCAAACCAAACTCTACACTATATAGCCTGAAACTATATAAAACAAAACCTAAATACAAGAAGAAATATATAAACACACCACTAGAGCTGGTGATTGATAGCTCAAGAAATCAAGCAGAAAAATATCAGTAAGCCTATGGAAGATTGGAACAATGCAGTTAACAAGCTTTACCTAATAAATATATAGAGAACATTTTACCCAAAAAGTGAAGTATTTCAAGCCTCTTCGTAAACAGGAATTTACAAGGACTGAATGCATCCTGGGCCATTGTTTAAGATTCAACTAATTTTAAATGATTGGTATCATTCAGATTATATTCTTTACCACAATGTACTTCATAGAAGCACAAATGGCCAATATATTATCAAAATGCTGCTAACCTTTTAAGTAATATGGAAAATGAAAATTAGAATCACACTGATAATATTTCACACTGACTGTAATGACAAATTTTTAAAGTCTGACAATATGAAGTGTTAATAAGAATCTAGGAGTAATCACATCTCTTCTACATGGCTAAAGAAAATATTAAATAATATCACCACTTTGGAAAACCAGTAGGATCAACTATTAAATTTAGAGATGTGCATTCCCTATGATCCAGCAAGTCTATCAGAAAAACTCTGCACCCAGTCAGTTAAACATCAGCCTTTAGCTTAGGAGGTGACCTCAGGATTCTGGGATTGAGCCCCATGTCAGGCTCTCTGCACAGTGGGGAGTCTGTTTCTCCCTCTCCCTCCGCCTGCTTCTCTGCCTGCTTGTGCTCTCTAGGTCAAATAAATAAATATATAAATATATAAAGTCTTTAAAAAGAAAACTCTGGCACATATGTAGACACTCAAGAATATTCATAGCAGTAATGTTTTAAAACAAAAACTGGAAGCAATACAGATGTCTAACCTAAACAAGGCCACAATAAAAAGTAATAATGTCCCCCTATGGAAAAGTTTGAAATTCCTCTAGAAAATACGAAGCACCAGACAATTGGGCCGTAGGCACACTCATATTTAGTTTAACCAAATTTTTCAAGAATTCTTTCCAGAACAGACCCACCAGTTAACACTCTAAATTGCAAGGCTTAATAACAGTTCTCACATGGTCACTGAAATTTAGTATTTTCTATTTTCTAATATTTCCTATTCTGTTGTGGAACCTAATTTTTATTTGAAATTTGACTGTTTTGATTTGCATCTCTTTATATACTTGTCAGCCAGTTGGGCTTCTCCATCTGTGAATTGCCTAACCATATTCTTTGCTCATTTGTCTACTGGGTTTCCTGTCTTCTTCTTGTCGATATGCATTTGTTTGTTAGTATATATTCTATATGTGAAACCTTCATTGGACTTACACATTATGAGCATCTTTTCCCAATCTGTCACCTTTCTCCATGATGTCCTTCAAATGAAAGAACCTCTTATTTTGTAGCAAGCAATTCTTCCTCTCAAAGTTTCAGTTGCTTGGGTCTTAAAAGTTTTTCCCCACCCTCAAGTGGTAGTCTTTAAATGGTTTTTAAGGTTTTACATGGGAACTATTCTTTTGCATTTTTTGAGAGATTATTTCTTACCTTATAGTTTTATCAGCTATTGTAGGTGATATCTAATTTCCACTTAAATTTTCTGGTTGATAACTCCTGATAAAGACAAATGCTATCACTGTGATAACATCCCATTAGTTCTAATAGCTGTTCTGTTCAATCCACTTATTTCTTCTGTACACAATCATATCTGCAAGTAATTTTATCCCATCCTGGTAACTTTTCTTTACATCACATTAGCCAAACCTTCAATATTATGTCAAACATTAACAGAAATATTGAGTATTCCTGTCTTGGGGCAGATGTTGATGAGAATAAAGTCTCCCCATTAACATAACATTTGCTCTAAAATTTTTGGTATACAAATTTTTGATACAATACAAATCAAAGGAATTTTTTTAAATTTTGAATTATGTCCGTTTTCATCAAAAGGGATTGAACTTTGTAGTACTACGGTGGCTCAGTCAGTTGGGCATCCAACTCTGGATTTTGTTTCGGGTCGTGAGATGGAGCCCCACATCAGGCTCCATGCTCAGTTCAGAGTCTGCTCAAGACTCTCTCTCTCTCTTCCTCTGCCCTTCCTCTGCTATGTGCTCTCTCCCTAAATTAAATCTTTTTTAAAAGGGGGGTGAGGAGGGTGTTCAACTTTATCAAGTGTTTTTTCCTACATTTATTGATGCAATCATGATTTTTCACCCTTATTTCAATAATGTTCTGACCTCAGGAACTGTTAAGAGAATACATTTTTGTGGTTTTAAGCTACTAAGCTCGTGGTAATTTGTTACAGCAGCAATAGAAAACTAACAATACTATATGTGATTCTCATAACTTTATATTTCCTTTATAGATGGCAGAGAGGAAAAAAAAATAAAATAAATAAATAAATAAATAATGGCAGAGAGCAGTTAAGAAACTTGCCCAAGGTCACACAGCTGAGGAGCCTGACTCCTGGTTAAGAACCTAGGTGTGATTTTTCAGATGTGCCCATGGGGAATTACAAAAGCTTTCCCTGGCAGGCCTCGTGGGAAGAGGCTGCTGCTCCCTACCCAGACTTGGCACATAGCTAATGCATTGCAGTCAACAACTTAGGCTCCCCTGTTCAGTCATGCTTTTCATATATTTGCATTCCTAGCCTTCATTTCTGGTTCTCTTTATTTGAGGCATGGGGCAGAAGCCTTCTTCAGACGCTTCTGCTGAGTCCTCCTTTTGAGGGAAGTGGAGATGTTTGCGAATGTTTTGTTCCACTTTGACTTTTCCCTATAGCTTTTCACTCCTAACCCACCTCCTTCACCATCTCCCCACTCAACCACAGGGTCCATAAAATTACTGGAGCCTTTAGTTCAGGACTCCTGCAACAGTGAGAAGTCTCCCATGTCTGCGTTGATGCACCTGACTCTGGATTAGTGAGCCTTTCCACGAGGGAAATAAAACACTGGGAGTCAGTGGCTTCTCCAGTTTTAGACTCCTGCATATAACCATCCCAGCAGGTGATTAAAGGCTTAACTCTTTCATTTTTGGCTTGTTCCGTTAATCAGCTACTCTAACATCTACCCCAACATTCCCCAGCTCAGCTGAACTTCTAACAACAGCTAATAGTAGGAAAGCTGGAATTCAAATCCAGGCAGTCCAGCTCTGAGCCTCTATTCCTAACCATAATGCCTTCTGCCTCCCTTTGTGTTAGACCACTCTGATCCAAGAAACTAATCATGGTGATTTGGACAGGGCAATAGAAGTTGACTTAAGAATATGGAAAAGGTAAACTCAACATGAGTTGGTGATGGGTCAGATGTAGAAGATGAGAAAAGGGAAAGAATAAAGGATGACTTGTAGGTCTTCAGCTCAGAGCATTGAAGTAGATGATGGTGACCATTTGCTGAGATAGGAAAGATATGTGTAGGGGGACAGGTGGACATGGGGAGGGAGACAATGGAGAAACAAGAGGTCCTCTCTGGATATATTTAAGTTTTAGATTATTTTTTTTTAAGATTTTTTATTCATTCATGAGAGACAGAGAAAGAGAGGCAGAGACATAGGCAGAGGGAGAAACAAGGCTCCACACAGGGAACCCAATGCGGGACTTGATCCTGGGTCTTCAGGCCCCCCGCTGGCCAAAGGCAGGGGCCCAACTGCTGAGCCACCCAGGTGTCCCTAAATTCTTCATTAATATCTAAGTGGAGATGTCAGGTTGGCTATTCATATGGAATTTTGGAATTTGAATGAGAATATCAATTTCTTCCTCTAAGATTTTTTTTAAAAGATTATTTATTCATGAGAGATACAGAGAGAGAAAGAGGCAGAGACAAGCAGAGGGAGAAGCAGGCTCTTTACAGGTGCCCCACTTGGGACTTGATCCCGAATCCCAGGATCACAACCTGAGCCGAAGGCAGACACTCAACCACTGAGCCACCCAGGTGTCTAAGATTTGAGGAAAAGAGAAATACTATATGAGTATACTGTGCGGGCATCACTTTAAGCACTCCTCCCCACTCCTATACTAAGCTTTCAAAAAGAATCAGATATTGCCACTCTCTGAGAAAAATATAGAGCCATCTTCCAATATGTTTGGAATATGGACACAAGAGTCTCCAAATTATTAAAATTACTAAATCAGAATTCTCAAGGAATGACTAGGATCTAGAACCGAGCTAGCTAATAATTCACTAAGTAAAAATCTGAGAACCCAACTGCCACATATTAGCCTTATGTTGTTAAGTTTATCATTTGTAACCTGCTTTTCAGTAATTTATTCAATCAACAGGGTGATCAATTTATTTACCTCCAAATTTACAGAGCAATTTAACATTTCAGTCAGGCCAAAGATTTGAAGCTACCTTGGATACTCAGTTTATATTAAACTCTTCTTCCCCTTCACTAATACACTTCTGTAGCTGGTTTTTACACTTAATCATAGGCTATACTGCTGTTTTAAAATGTTTCAAATATGCCTTCCGTCTGCCCAACCGAATTTTATTTCCTTTTGAGGGTAGGGACTGTGACCGAGTCCCCAAACCAGTGTTGAATAATTTAAGGGGAATTTGTTGAATTCATTTGGAAAGTTGTCTCTACTGTGTATCCAGCACTCACCTAGTATGAGTCGCCCTCCATTTCACTCAACTAGACTCAATTTAGTCACACAAGTATACAATAATAGTCATCATATTCTCAGTTTATGGTTTTAATGGTATTGCAACATTAGGTTCACAACATATTTCCAAGCACCAAGTATGCTTGAAATTGAACATTTTTATAAAGATAATAAAACTTAATGACTACCCATGATCTATGATCTGACAATACATCTGTTCTTTTTCATCTTGAGATGGTAAAGTACCCACCCTTGCTTATTGTGGCACAGTGGGAGAGAAGAAATATAGTCCTATTAATCACTCTTAACTATCAGCTTATTAAGTTATAGTTTCCCAACAGGCTTGTCTTACATGACTGTTAATAGGCTGCAGGTGTTTTTCTAAGAGTCTTTTTATAATGCAGTTATGTCATAAAGAGACAGCATGGAGTAAAAGAAATGCTTTAAATTCTAGTAGTAAAGTAGCCCCGAAGCCTTAAGCAAGTCACCACCTCTCTGATCTCCACAATTTTCTCATCTGTAAAATGAGAGGACTTATTATTAATTAAATAAGTGCATTTGTGCCATTTATACCTGGCCAGTAGGCATGTAACCATAACCCGGTACTTAAGAGTTTCATAAAGGACATTCTAACAGAAATCTCTCTACATTAAGATAGCTTAAGCTAACATGTAAAATTGAGATTTGTTGCTAGTTAACTTTATTTTATTCTTTTTTAAAGATTTTTTATTTATTTATGATAGACATAGAGAGAGAGAGAGAGAGAGAGAGAGAGAGAGAGAGAGGCAGAGACACAGGCAGAGGGAGAAGCAGGCTCCATGCTGGGAGCCCGATGTGGGACTCGATCCCGGGCCTCCAGGATCGTGCCCTGGGCCAAACACAGGCGTCAAACCACTGAGCCACCCAGGGATCCCGTGTTGCTAGTTAACTTTAGAGGTAAATTTTGTTACCTAACCACTGTGGATGTGCACAGAACAGAGGAGCATATTTCATGAGAAAAATAGTGACTACTGATACGTATTAATATGCCTAATTGTGCTGAAAATCAGCAAAATTCTACTTTTAGCTAAAAACCCACTCAGAGAGATAGCTGTTATACACACATACTATTTGACAAAAGCTTTTAAGTCCATTTGTGGAAAACTTTGCAAATGGAAGCTAGGTTTCTAGTTTAACCCATAAGAGTGTAAGTAACTGTCCACAAAGCTGGACTATACAACATAATATTAAATGCTCAAGTTCTGGGTCCTGAGAAGGAGAATTATGTCATGTAGATGAGTTTCCTCTCTTGCTCTTGGAAAGAAGACTGGAAGTAAGTAATGATTAAAATTGATTTACCTTTGTCACATCCTTCTACCTCTCTAACCTTTTTTACACTCGGGTAGAGCACACGGCCCTAATTGTGCTGCTGGAACGAAGCTATTTGGTCCTACCTACTGTGTCAACAGCCCTTCCTTGAACCTTCCAATAGTAATTCCACAACTGTAGAGCAATTGATGGACATTTCAACAAATAACCCAGAAAATGTTACCACTGTTAAACTATAACCAGTGTTGAAAGAGACCATCTGTTACTTATAAAAGCAAAAATATTAGAAATCGATGTTAAAAATTTTAGAGACATGGTCAAATAAATTATGATACATTTATATGATAGAATATTATGCCATTATTTTTAAATGTTTAAAAGTAAGTTGAAATGACATGGGAAATATACAAAATATAATGCTGAATTAATAAAAAAAGACACTAAATGCTATGTTCTTTATGAACTCAATTACGGAAAAAATGCACGAGGACTAGAAGCTAATAACACCGTTGAGTAGTAGACTTGTAATTTATGGATTTTTCCCAGTTAGTACATGAATCCATGCTTTCCAGATTTTCCCATATCAAGTAAGTGCTATTAAAAAAAAAGGAAAATCAGAGAAAAAAATATAAATTCAAATGTCTAATTGGTAGAATTTTAGAGAGCTATAAACAGTGCTAATTAACAGGCAATGTGGAAATAGAGCTTTGTGGGCAAAGGAGCATTCCTTTATTTGTTTGCAAGACTTTAATTAGGAGACTTATTTTATTTTGCGTGTGCGTGTGTGTGGTTTTTTTTAATTGAAGGTCCCTTACCGCTCCTGCTTCCATGAGTGGCCACCAGCAGGGGAGAAGGGAAGGGGAACCAGGCAGTGCAAGGAGGAGTCCTCTCTGCAACATTCCATTTATACACAGAACTAAACAGACAAGCACCGAGTGACTATTGATGTTAGAAGTTACCAGCATGGGGGATGCCTGGGTGGCTCAGCGGTTGAGTGTCTGCCTTTGGCCCAGGGCGTGATTCCAGGATTGGGCTCGAGTCCCACATCAGGCTCCTTGCAGGGAGCCTGCCTCTCCCTCAGCCTGTGTTTCTGCCTCTCTATAAAAATCTTTAAAAAAAAAAAAAAAAGTTACCAGCATGAGAAAAGGAACAGGTGGGAAATTGGAGTGTCATTAAAAAAAATACAGCCCCCCCTCAAACTGGGGTGACAGGGGGAAAGTTGGTCTGTTTCAACCCAAGAGGAATCAGAACAAAAGCAGCTTGGGAAGGCCAGAACCCTCAGGATGGAGGGAGGAGGAAGGCCCATGCAGGGAGCCCGACGCTGGACTGGATCTCAGGACACCAGGATCACCTGAGCTAAAAGCAGATGCTCAACCACTGAGCCACCCAGGTGCCCCAGGAAATATTCTTGTACAAATATCTTTATGTACATGAGCAAGATTATCCAGGAGATAAATTCTTAGAATTCATATGGAGTCAGAGTATATGTACATTAAAAAAAATTTTTTTTTTGACACTGCCAAGGTGCCTGGGTGGCTCGGTCGATTTTTTTTTTAATAAATTTATTTTTTATTGATGTTCAACTTGCCAACATATAGAATAACACCCAGTGCTCATCCCATCAAGTGCCCCCCTCAGGGCCCATCACCCAGTCACCCCCAACCCCCCGCCCACCTCCCCTTCCACCACCCCTAGTTCATTTCCCAGAGTTAGGAGTCTCTCATGTTCTGTCTCCCTTTCTGATATTTCCCACTCATTTTTTCTTTCCCCTTTATTCCCTTTCACTATTTTTTATATTCCCCAAATGAATGAGACCATATAATGTTTGTCCTTTTCCGACTGACTTATTTCACTCAGCATAATACCCTCCAGGTCCATCCACATCGAAGCAAATGGTGGGTATTTGTCATTTCTAATGGCTGAGGAATATTTCATTGTATACATAAACCACATCTTCTTCATCCATTCTTTGGCTCAGGTCATAATCTGAGTCCTGGGATCAAGTTTCATATCAGGCTCCCTGCTGGGGGGGGGTCTGCTTCTCCCTCTCTGTGTGCTTGCTCCCTCTCTCAAATAAACAAACAAAAAAGAAAAAAAAAAAGGCATTACCAAATTGCCTTCCAAAGAATTTGTGCCAATTTATACTCCAGGGAAACATTTCCAATCAACAGATTCTTTTTTTTTTTTTTTTTTTTTTTAAATATAGATTCTTTAAAGCAAACTCTAATGCTGTCAATGGCCAGGAAGGTAACATAAACCAGGGGTGCAGGCTGGGACAGGCAAACAGAAGACGGAAGAGCATATTCAGTCACTGAAAGAAGCAGCTTCTCTTCAATTGCACCTACTATGCCTTCTAGGAATCAATACCCAACATTGTTAGTGTTTTCTTCATCTCTCAAAAGCCTAAAATCTAGACTTCTGCATGAAACTTCTGGATTTTTTATATGTTGACAACTCATTTCAGAATTTTAGAATTGGCATGACAAACAAAACTGAGTGGAAACCACCTACCAGGCCTCCAAATTGTGACCTACTCTTTAAAGCTGGGATTTCCCGGATGCCTGGGTGGCTCAGTGGTTGAGTGGCTGCTGAAGCTCAGGGCGTGATCTGGAGTCCCGCACTGGGCTCCCTGCGTGGAGCCTGCTTCTCTGTGTCTCTGCTGTCTCTCATGAATAAATAAATAAAATCTTTAAAAAATAAAAAATAAAGGGCAGCCCTGGTGGCGCAGCGGTTTAGCGCCGCCTGCAGCCGGGTGTGATCCTGGAGACCCGGGATCGAGTCCCACATCGGGCTTCCTGCACGGAGCCTGCTTCTCCCTCTGCCTGTGTCTCTGCCTCTCTCTCGCTCTCTCTGACTGAATAAATAAATAAATCTTTTAAAAAATAAAAAAATAAAAATAAAAATAAAAAAATAAAGCTGGGATTTCCTTAGATAATACACTATTTCTGGACAAACTACAAGAGTTTATTAACTATGTGGTCACTATTCCTTCAAACTATGTGATCAATTTAATCTACTCTTGCTCAAATGTTTTTATTAATGGGTTCTTACATTGTGCTCCTTTGTCCTATACTTTTATTGCTTTAGAGTGCTGTGTTCCTGTTTTCTTCATTTTATGGGACCACTACATGGTTTAAGGGCTGAGTCATTTTCCTATAAAAGTAATCTTTCACCCAAAGGGGTTAAAAATCTCTAGTCATTTTTCTATACTACTTTGCATTCAACGTATCCATCTACTTACAGAAGACATTATGGGACTACAGTATATTAAAAAGACTTGCTCCTCTTGCTTAAAATAGTATTTTTAATCCATATAAAATATTTTATATTAACTACATTCTTATAGTTAAAAAATAAAAACAACATAAAAAATAAACCTTGAATTTGCTAAATTTGTATCAAAAATATTCAAATTCAGGGGTAAAATACCATGAGATTTTTAATATTTTAATATCTCTTCTACATAAATACTTGCAGAAGGACCAATCTGACAAAACCCAATGTATTGTACAAAACAGAAATAAATGTTTGTAAACATTAAAATTATAAGGAATGTAATATTAAAGCGGTCAGTTACCTATTTGAAAACCCAGAAGGCAACCTCTTAAACAAGTGAACTTTGAGAATACAAATTTTTAATGAGCTTCATTTATCATAAATATGCATCTGAGTCTTAATTTTAAAGCTAATTGTCATTTTTAAAGAATTCCTAGTTTTGAAATTAATTTGTTCAGAAATGCTTTCTCTCTACATATATATCAATACATATATATACGTATATATATATATCTGCAATAACAAAAGACCAAAAGACATATATTCAAGAAGCTCTATAACGTATCAAAGCTGTCAATGTATGTTGAAAATATGACTAGCCACTCATAGAAAAAAATCTGCATGAGTCATTTTACCAACATCAATACCATTGGATAGTGTACTTTTAGTTTCCAAAGGCAAAGTCCTAGACATTATAAGTTCCTCTGTTAGCACTTCTAAATATGTAAGCATTCCTACTTCCCCTTAAAAGGTATGCTGCAACTACTCAAGTGTATCCTTTCAAAAGAATATTGATTAGATCACCATAAAATTTAAGAACCCAAAGCTCTGTATTAGGCATATGTCACCTGATCTCAGTATTTTAATCACAAAAAACAAACAAGAATAAAAAATTACATATTTAAATAGTAATCTGCACACTGGATTACTTCTTCAAATGTTAACAGAACTCACAGATAAAATAAAAAGAACGTGGCAAAATATTACATTTAGTTTTGCCTAAAATACAAATTAAAATAGGGCATAAGAAAAACTTTGAGACTACAATACATATATGGAAAACTGACCACTGAGAGATGCAAATAATCCATACAATATAAGCTTTAATATATAAATTGTCATTTCATCAGCTGTTAGTCACATCAGTCTAAACTTTACATTATATATTAAAATATTAAAAAGCTAAAAAACATCATTGCAATATAGATTCAATATGGGAAAATACATATTTGTGGCTTTATACACAATCTAAATTAATACATTCTATACAATAGTTTTCTAAAATATAAACAGCACTTTACATGCAACAGAACATACCAGGCTGGATGTTCTAATATAATTTAATATATAGGAAAATAAAGAGAAAACACCCTTTCAACAAGACAGTTACATAGTGGAGGTGGAATGTAGAATAAGATTTTTGCCTTAACACAATCTTGCATAAGAGTAAAGAAATATGAAAAAAGACAATTTCTACTACTTTCAATTAGCACTTTTTAAATTGAAGACCACTGTGATTTTATATTTTCTAATTGTGCCGCAAACAGAAAACATAAAAGGGAAGCGGGAAGGGAGGGTAGAAAGCGTGATCCTTTATGAATTTTAAACATCAGCCCTGCCTATGGGGTGCATTTAGGTTCCTTTTCTGTTGACAGTTTCCTAAATTATTTCTGCCACTCTGAATTGCGCATCAGTAATCGGATGAAATTTCCAGAGTTCTTTAAGCCATTGTGTAACCATAGCTGCCACAATGTAACGCCACAAGAAGTCTGTCCTTGAGTATTTCTTTACTTGGGTATTCAGGTAACTTGAGCATGTTGATGCTTTAAAAGAAAAATATACCACCATTAAAAAGGAAATCTATGAAATTTCTTATTGTTTTGTCTAGCAGTTAAAACACTACTCAAAATTAACATAAAACCACCCTCTCAAATTTGCATTCAAATTGGAAAACCCTGAAGTAGTATTTAAAAAGAAAAAAAAAACTGCTGCATTGCAGTTTCCTTTAGCATGCAAATGTAGTGGAAGAAAATAAGTTCTTTTCAGTCTGAAATAAATAAGCAATAAGGGAATTTAGTGTGAAGTGATGGTATAACTCAGCAGTGATACTTATGACAGTGTAACTTCAGTGATACTTGAACGACATTCAACTAAATTATTGGTAGGTCATTTTCTCAAATATTTTCCCTACCAGAAAAGGAAGAGGCAATGAATTATGTTGATACTTATTTATCACTGATTCCAAAAAGCTAAAAAGAGATTACTGTTGAGGTTTTCCTTTAATGTAGCAGTATAATAGTTAGACCTTTAATCATTTCAAAAGTAATCAAGACAATTCACAATGCATTTAAATAAGCCACCTTAACATACCACGTGCTTGAAGTTGGTAGGAGATTTGGAGTATATGGCACAGCAGCAATTGTAAAGTTTTGCAATCCACTTCCACCCATGATATTAGCAAATCCACCATGTGGGACCCTGGAACTAAGAGTTCATATCTTAATAAGTTGTAATCATGAAAGGAAAATCTTTGTGATAGATATATTACAAATTACAAGTTAGAGTAAGAATATATTCAACTCCAGGGCACTGACAAGGTAACATCTTTGGCCCGGCAGAACTCCAACTCATTATTAAAAGATGCTTTGTGGCCAGTTAGCACGCTTCCATGGAGACACTCCACATTTCTACAAGCCATACTATGCTTTCAATTGGCCACTGCACACATACCTCTATTATTGTACATAGCATACTGCACGTACAATTATTTTCTTCTGTGTGTCTCTCCCCAATTAAACTGGGACTAATCTGAGGATCTAAATGTGTCATATTTGTATCTGTACTCCTGCGGTTACTAAAAACTGGCATCTGACATTCATTAGATATTTGCTGAATACATGAATGTTTGCTTGATTAATTCAAGCCACAGAAAGTCTGTTACACATAATCCAAATGATTTTTCAATTTGTGAAAAAATATCTAAGTATCTAGGGTTTGATGGGGTTCAGGGTAGGCCAACCCTAAATATGCCACTTAAGCGTACTGATTTTTTTTTTTTTGCATACTGATTATTTTAAATTAAATTACTTAACAACAACCAGTGCAAAAAGGACACTTTAATCTTCCTGTCTCCCTGAAAGCAGGAAATAAAGCTCCCATGTGAAAGGTACTCTTACTGTTCCTGGAGGTGAAGAAACATGCTATGACCAGAGACGGATTCAGGGCTGAGATAGCTGCAGAAACAAACCTCATTAACTTCTTTAACAATATACTACCCCAAGCACAAACTTCTTTGTCTTCTCAATTCCTCAAAGATGCATTGTCTTTTTGTCTAAAAAGTGTCAAGCCTGCCTACTTTGGTTACCTCTCTGAGACTCAGATTTCTATGAGCTCCAAAACATATGAATTAAATTGGTTTTCTTCCTATTAATCTATCCATGTCAATTTAATTCTTACACCAAGCAGAGTAACTTTGAAGTGTAAAGAAAAATTTTTCCTCCCCAACAGGTCAAAGGGTTTTTGCTTTTTATTTTGTTTTTCACAGTGGGAAAACTAGAATATCCTTTACATTTCTGTTCCAAAGACCCCATAATATCAGCGCCACCTTCAGCCCGGGGCGTGATCCTGGAGACCTGGGATGGAGTCCCAGGTCAGGCTCCCTGCATGAGGCCTGCTTCTCCCTCTGCCTGTGTGTCTCTGCCTCTCTTTCATGAGAGACATTCTGTGTGTCTCTCATGAAAAAATAAAATCTTAAAAAAATAACAAAAAAAAAAAAAAAAAAAACTTGTGCACCAAAAGATACCATCAACAGAGTGAGAAGGCAGCCCATGGAATAGGAGAAAATATTTTCAAGTCATAGGTCTGATAAGAATTGATATCCAGAAAATAAACAGAACTTCTCCAACTCAACGAAAAACAACAAAATCCATTTAAAAATAGGGAAAGGACCCAAATAGACATTTCACCAAAGAAGATACACAAATGGCTTTTAAGTATATGAAAAGATGCTCAATCAACATTACTAGTATTAGGAAAATGTAAAACCCAACCCACAATCAAATATCATTTCATACACATTAGGAGGATCTTCTTTTAAAATTAAAAAAAATATATGTACGTATGTATGTATTTTAGAGAGAGAATGTGTGTGTGTGTGTGTGTGTGTGTGTGTGTGTACTGGGGAAGGGGCAAAGGGAGATAATATTTTAGAGAGTGTGTGTGTGTGTGCAGGGGAAGGGGCAAACGGTGAGAGAGAGAGAATTCTCAAGCAACCTCCATACTGAGCATGGAGCCCGACATGGGGCTCAATCTCACAATCTTGAGAACATGACCTGAGCCAAAAATCAAGAGTCAGATACTTAACTGACTAAGCCACTGGGGCACCCTTCAGATGATCATTTTAAAGAAAAACACAAAAATTTTAAAAAACACACAACAAAAAATAATAAGTATTGGAAAGGATATGCAGAAATTGGAATGCTTATACACTGCTGGTGGGAATGTAAAATTTACACCAGCTATGGAAAACAATATGGCTGTTTCTCAAAAAATTAACATAGAATTATATATATAGCCCAAAGAATTGAAAATAGAAACTAAAAAAGGTGATTTGTACATCCATAGTCATAGCAGCATTATTCACAAAAGCCAAAAGGTAGAAGCAACTGAAGTGATCATCCACTGATGAAGGAATAAGCAAAAAGTGGTATATTTGTATACATTGGAATATTATTTAGCCTTCAAAAGGAAGGAAATTCTGACATATCCTACAATGTGGATGAACCTTGAGGACATTATTCTGAGTGAAATAAGCCAGTCACAAAATGACAAATGATGCATGGTTCCATTTATATGAAGTACGTAGAGTAGTCAAATTCATAGAGACAGAAAATAGAATTATGGTTGCCCAGAACTGGAGGGAAGGGGTATGAAGAGTTAATGTTTAGTTGGTTGACAGTTTCAGCAGAAGAAGATAAAAACGTTTGGGAGTTGGATAGTTGCACAACAATGTGCATGTACTTAGTATCACAGAACTGTACTTAAAAATGGTATTTATTTTCTGCCACATATACATAAAAACTGTGGAAATATGCACCATGATTTTGTTTATTTTTTAAAAGATTTTATTTACTCATGAGAGAGACAGAGAGAGAGAGAGGCAGAGACACAGGCAGAGGGAGAAGCAGGCTCCATGTGGGGAGCCTGATGCAGGAGTTGATCCCGGGACCCCAGGATCACGCCCTGGGCCGAAGGCAGGCACTAAGCCACTGAGCCACCCAGGGATCCCCAGATTTTCTGTTTAAACTCATAAATGGTATGTATACGTTCACAGGAGGAATAATAACAATCCAATATAAATAAATCTCTAAAAACAGCAGTTTTCTTTTATCACTGGGAAGTCATTTGGTTGCTATTAAATGCTTTACTGATGAAATGCCTGAGATTACCTTGCAAATCCAAGTGACTATTAAAAAAAGTCTTGTTAATAAACATTCATGCATGAGCAATTCCTACACAGGGCAAAAGAATAGCTAAAGAAGACCTGGACATGTCGGTAAACTGAAATAAAATTCAACACTAGTCCATGCATATTAACCTTTGCCTAAAACTTTAATAAAGGCAACCAAAAATGAAAAGGGATAAAAAGCCAAGCTGTTCTCAATTTCCTGCAAGGGTAGAATTTAAAAGTAAGTACACTATTTTATCACGATAAGGTGAGAAAATGAGACTTGACACTGTTTCTTACACAAATTAATACACAGTATTTCAATATCAGAATGACAGATCTAAGGTTTTTTGTGTACTAAATTTTAAAAAATACGCTTAAGGGATCCCTGGGTGGCGCAGCGGTTTGGCGCCTGCCTTTGGCCCAGGGCGCGATCCTGGAGACCCGGGATCGAATCCCACGTCAGGCTCCCGGTGCATGGAGCCTGCTTCTCCCTCTGCCTATGTCTCTGCCTCTCTCTCTCTCTCTCTCTGTGTGACCATCATAAATAAATTTTTAAAAAAATACGCTTAAAAATCAGAAGGTTTCCCAATTTTAAGATCTAAACTAAAATTATACTGTAAACTGATATTCACTAGCAATCCCTGAAACTTTACTCTTCTTCTAAAAATTTTTTTTAAAGATTTTATTTATTTACTCATGAGAGACACAGAGAGAGAGGGAGGCAGAGACACAGGCAGAGGGAGAAGCAGGCTCCATGCAGGGAGCCCGATGTGGGACTCGATCCTGGGTCTCCAGGATCAGGCCCTGGGCCCAAGGCGGCGCTAAACCGCTGAGCCACCCAGGCTGCCCAACTACTCTTCTTCTAAACTACAAATATGACCATGCTCCAATACCTGAATAAGCAGTGAATCTTACGCTAAGACGGCTCATCAAGCTTTAGCATGTGTGAGAAAAATAAATGAAATGGTCTTTGGTTGAATATTATGACACTTGGATTATATAATGTAAAATTACAGTTACTATAAACGACATGCATATAAAATAGAAATTTTATACGCAAATCAAGTCTGATTTTCATTATTCTTAAGGGTTAAGGACAAAATAGAGTAAATCATTTAATTAACAGAGTCTGATAGACCAACAAAATAATGTCACACCATAAAAATACTTAAAAAAAACTTAAAAATTACTTTTTTTTGCACTGATTCTCTTGGATCTAATAATTGGAACACATTTGTTTAGTAAGTTTGCACTAAACTATGGATAATAGAAAAAGATATTTTAACATCTATATATAAACAAATAGATAATCAGAATTTTCCAGAAAGGGCTGAATAAAAAAATACATACTAAGTTTAGAATGGCAAACTCTATGCCTATACTAAATGAAGGTTAAGATTTTAAAAAGCTTAAAACTTAGTCTGAATTCAAAACAAGGACTCTGTAGACTGTATTGAATGGTGGCTTCTTCAGCATGGTGTTGAAGCTTAGCTCTGTGTTGTTCCCCTCAGCTTCCTTGGCTTCTATTTTTACTCACATCATTCACCTCAGTTTAAATGGATTCACAAGCTATACTTCATGACCAGTTAAATAATAAACAGTGCAATTCTTTTCAGTACTGCTAACAAGGACTATACGATTGACTTGGGAGACGCACTCTGTATTACTAATATAAGAGTTTTTCATTCTACAAGAGCAGCAACTTAACAGACATTTTTAGTACCAGAGAACTTGAGTAATTGTAATTGTTATCTGCAATTTAAAGACTTATACCAACCAAATCATGGTGGTGGTGAGGGGTGGGGTGGATATAATAATCCATTGAATGGTGTTTAGATATTATCATTTAGAAAAATAGTAAGAGCTCTATACCTCAATACATAAACCAAAATAAAATCCAGATGGCTTAAAAATTGGAATGTAAAAATAGGAATTATAAGAAACTACAAAAAAATGCAAATATATATTTGTATACAATATATTTGTATATATTGTATACAAATATATATATATATTTATAAAACCTTGAGAGAATGGGGAAGGATTTCTAAAAACCACAAAGTACTGATATCAACTTACAAAATTAATCATTTCAATTTTATACATGTATACTTTAAATTACATGGAAATCTGTATATTTAACTTAATGAACTTAAAAGGCAAATGATAAACTAGGAAAAGTATCTATAGAATTAATATCCCACATAAACAACATTTAGAATTGAGTTTTTTAAAAATGACAATAGGGGAGCCTTGGTGACTTAGTCAGTTAAGTATCTGACTCTTGATTTCAGCTCATGTCATGACCTCGGGATTGTGAGATCAAACTGGGAGTCTGCTTAGGATTCTCTCCTCCTTCTTCTCCCTCTCCACAACCCACCCCCAAATAAACAGATGTTTCATAAATAAATAAATGAATTACAATAGAATAATGCATTCAAATTAAGACCAGCAATTTACATAAAAATTATATAAATAAAAATTAGATGAAAATAGAAATGATAACATCTAGTAATTGAAATTAAAAAAAAAGAGTTGCATGCTCTTCCAACTTAGCCAGCCGAGTGCCCCATAGATTTTAGTTTTTAAAAACACCATTCCTCTTTTATAGCTTTTAATTTAGCAGTATATTATTAGAAATTGTTCCATTTATAGATCTAATCTTTTTCATGGCTGCTTATTCTTCAGTTTATGGACCTCTCTTAATTAGTACTGTCCTTCTTTGCTACATTTTCCTGTTTATAAATAATGCTGAACAAATAAGGAATTCTTGTACTTATACACTTGTGGGCCAGTTTGATTATTTATATAGAAAAAATTCTTAGAAGGGAAATTTTTGGATACAAAAGTATGTAAATTTTTATAACCTGATATATATTGTTCATTTACCCTTTTAGAAAGATCTCAGTATTCATATCAACAGGGAGTCAGGGGTCTGATTTCTTTTACTCTGTCGGCGCCAAACCGCTGCGCCACCCAGGGATCCCCGAACATGCAACTCTTAATGTGCAGTTGTCAGTTAGATAGAACCCCAAGTAGGGTGTAGATATTACTTAAATAAAACTTAAAAAAAAAAAAAAAAGTAGGGCAGCCTGGGTGGTTCAGTGGTTTAGTGCTGCCTTCGACTCAGGGTGTGATCCTGGAGACCTGGGATGGAGTCCCACATCAGGCTCCCTACAGGGAGCCTGCTTCTCCCTCTGCCTGTGTCTCTGCCTCCCTTTCTCTCTCATGAATAAATAAATAAAATCTTTTAATAAAAAAAAAAAGAAAAGTAAAAGTTTAGGTATGTCGGGAAAATTCTGAGACACTGATATTAGAAGTGATTTTTTTTTTTTTTAATTGAAATTGTCTAACCCGGGCAGCCCCGGGTGGCTCAGCGGTTTAGCGCCGCCTGCAGCCCAGGGCGTGATTCTGGAGACCCTGGATCGAGTCCCACATCAGGCTCTCTGTATGATGCCTGCTTCTCCCTCTGCCTGTATCTCTGCCTCTCTCTCTGTCTCTATGAATAAATAAATAAAATCTTAAAAAAAAAAAAGAAAATAAATTGTCTAACCCTGGGGCGTCTAGGTTGCTCAGTGGGTTATGCATCTGCCTTCGGCTCAGGTCATGATCCCAGCATCCTGGGGTTGAGCCCCATATGGCACCAGGCTCATTGCTCAACAGGGAGTCTGCCTCTCCCTCCCCCTACTCTTGCACTCTTGCTCTCTCTCTCAAATAAGTAAGTAAATCTTTAAAAATAAAAAAAGAAATTGTCTAGCCCTCCTACATGGAATATATAATTTTTAAGTCTTTTCATTAAATTATTCAAATCTCTGGGTATTTCTTGGCATTAAGAAGCCAAAGAAACCAAAACACAAGACTAAAACAAGGTTTTCTTTTTATCTTTACTCTATGATCTGTGAATATTCATATTCTTTCTTTTTTTAAGATTTTATTTTTAAGTAATCTCTACACCCAGAGGGGTGCCCCAATTACAACCCTAAGATACAGAGTCTCAAGCTTTCCTGAGTCAGTCAGGTACCCTGAATGATTATTCATGTTTTATTTATTGTTCAAAATGAGATTTAAGAGTGAAGGGGAGGTGGGGGGGGGATGAGGAGCTGGGTAATACGCACTGAGGAGGGCAGTTGATGGAATGAGCACTAGGTGTTATACTGTATGTTGGCAAATTGAATTTAAGTAAAAAAAATTAGATGTATAATGTAGTACAGTGTGACTTCAACTATTTTTCTAACTCCATAGTTAATGGACTTAGAAAATAAAGCAAAATGTTAAAGTATTATATCTAATTACTTAATGGATTTTCATTTTATTTTATCTATATTCTTCATCTTCCAAATTTTCTATAATGGTTATGTGGCTACTATTAAAATAAGGAAATAGTGGACTTTAAATTACATATATATTTTATATATTTTTTATAGAGACATGCTCACAATTATGTTTTTAAAATAAACAGAAAAAATACAGAAGTGAATACATCAAATTACTTATAGTAGTTTTGCTAGCAGGGAGTGGTATTCCTTATTTGTTCTAATTTCATGTATGTTCCAACTTTACTAGAATAATGAGGTACATTTACAGTGTAACAAAGGAACTATGAGTCCCATAAAGAGAACAGCAAAGATGAAACTGTAAGATACTAAGAATGAAAATTAGATTTTTAAAAAAATCTTTCAGAAAGTTAAAGGTTAAAAATCATCTAGTTTTCTAAAGCTTTAATCAGCCTAAAAGTAGACTTCCAAAAAAGATTTATTTATTCATGAGAGACAGAGAGAGAGAGAGAGAGAGAGAGAGAGAGAGAGAGAGAGAGAGGCAGAGACACAGGCAGAGGGAGAAGCAAGCTCCATGCAGGGAGCTCGACATGGGACTCGATCCCGGGTATCCAGCAGTCGGTACTCAACCGCTGAGCCACCCAGGCTGCCCCAAAGGTAGACTTTTCAAAGACATGTGGTATCACAAATTATTTTTTAGGCCATGCATCTTGAGACTTTAAAATCTGGCAAGAGAAACGCCTGGGTGGCTCAGTCAGTTAATCTTCTGACTCTTGGTTTTAACTCAGGTCATGATCTCAGGGTTATGGGATCAAGCCTCCTCACTCAGCAGAGAATCTGTTTGGGATTCTTTTCCTCTCCCTCCAACCTTCCCCCCACCCATGCTTCTCTCTCAAATAAATAAATAGTCTTTAAAAAAAATGGTAAGAATTGGAGGAAAAACTGCTGAGTATGGATATTATATATGTCGTGTGTGTGTATGTGTGTGTTGTCCAGCAACCTTAAAATATTAAAAATTTGGCACTATCACTGACTTACCTACACAATGAAAAGATTATCAAATTACAAAATACAATATATATATTGTATTTTGTATTGCTGATTGTACTGTATTGCTGATTGTCCTGATTGGTTTATTAGTTTATTTTTTATACATTAAATATTTATTGAGCACTACCATATGTTTATCTTTTTTTTTTAAAGATTTTATTTAATTTTTTTTTATTTTTTTATTTTTTATTTATGATAGTCACAGAGAGAGAGAGAGAGGCAGAGACACAGGCAGAGGGAGAAGCAGGCTCCATGCACCAAGAACCCGATGTGGTCGATCCCGGGTCTCCAGGATCACGCCCTGGGCCAAAGGCAGGCGCCAAACCGCTGCACCACCCAGGGATCCCCATATGTTTACCTTTAATGGCTAAATAAATCCTTAATAACCTAAAAAAATGGAAAAGGAGGTAGAAACTGACAATTCAAAGTAATAATGCATTTTGGCTATTTAAACCATTAAAACTGCAACACATTAATCTCCCTCCACATTAGCATAAAAGTACTTCTTACCTGCCAGTAACAAACTGCAAGAGAAGAACTCTCTCCTCTGGAGTAATGCCTTCCACAACTTCCCAGAACCACTAACAACAACAACAACAAAAAAAAAACTTAACTCATATTTCAGTGCAATTGTAGACTTGTTAATACCCGAGAATATGTAATATTCATAAAGCATATTTTATTCTATGAAACTCATTTATCAAAAATGCTTTCATACAAAGTTTTCAGATGCAATATTCCCAGGAGAAAAGTTTAGGGAAAAATTTTACTTTGTTAATTAATGTAGGTTTTCATCCAATAGTGCTGAAAAGCTTATAAAATTAAGTAGCAAACTTAACTTCATTCTAAACTCTAGAGAGATTTTACCTGAATAACTGGATCTTCTCTTTCATAGCCACTTGTGTATTCTGTATTTCTTATCCAATCGCTCACATCAATTTCTGGCATGCCAGAAAGCAGTAGCTCCTTTGGGGAAGAGGTAAAGTATTTCATTAGTCTTCATTGGGAAAAAAAAAAAAATTACATTTAAATAGTAAATTTGCCTTAATTAGAAACTAATCCCATGTAAAACTGATTTATTTTTGTGATAGTTTCTGCATGTCATCAATAACAAGTACTCCATGGGAGAGAACTCTTCATAATGATAATCTCAAATATTGCTGAGATGTGGCAATGCCTTCACATTGATAAAATTTCATTAAAACGTATGAGACAAATACACAAACATATGCAACAAGTTTACATTTGCAATAATTTTATGAATTTGTTAAATTCTAAAGAGACCATAGGCTCAACATAAAAGTGACAACAAAGACCTGAATAAGTCCTGGCTTAAGCAAAGGAAAAGATAATTGAAAAACTCTAATCACTAGGAAAAAGGAGCAATATAATAAAAACAGGTAATGTAATAAAAAGTGATTCAAAGAAAAAAAAAAGAACATATTCAGGGCCTTGAAGAAATCTATTTTGGAATGATTTGGATCCTTTAAAGCCAACATTCCGCAGTGTAAGAAAAAAAAATGCATTTTCCTAATGACTTTTGGTTGTCACCTTTCTTCACATGAAAATATTAATGAAATAAATAAAAACAAAATTAAGAATGTCAAAACATATTTACCATATGTTTTCCAAGAGGAAAGAGAACATGGAAGGAGCTTGTCCAGATGTCTCAATGAGCCCATACCTCACAGTTGGATGTGTTTACATGGTCAAATAAGAGAATGAATATACACTACACTCAACTAAGTACTAACAAGCCAGAACAGCTAAGTTTGTTGTCACAGACGTAGATACAATGTGTTTAACTACTACAACAACTACTCATAACATACACCTGACTAGTATAGAAGTGTGTTCTGAGGAAAATTAATGAAACCTAATAAGAAGTGAGATGTGACAACTCTTGGGGGTTTCTAAGATCTATTAAGAGTCTACAAGGTTCTCCCTTTTCCAACATATCTGAGTCTGGATTTTCTTCATAAAGTTCAAGCAAACAACATATTTTAAGTGATTACACGCAACAGCAGATATGAGAACCTAGTTGCCTTCTATTAACCAGATATTAAATAAACCTACAGAAATGTAAAACAATGTCACTCTTCCCACTATTTTTACCTTTATTCTAGAAACGGCAATTTTCAATTTTTAAATGTTACTTATGTAAATATATAATGGTTTGCTATTTTTATGTTAAGAAAATGTTTAACAGTTTTTTTAAGTTTCAAATACAGTAAATATCAGGTAATATAACCCACATAGATAAAAACTTTGTTGTAAGGGTATCCTAAAACCAAAAAGTATGAGAATGGCTGGTCTAGGGTGTGTTCTGTTCCTTGTTTCCACAGTATTATAAAATACTTTTCCTAGATGGATATTCTGATTAGTCTTCATTTTAGCAATCCAAATACATTCTCCACCATTCTTTGCACTTTTCTGTACCCCAGGAGACCAATTCCTATAGACTGACTGGCTCTTCTTGCCTATCAGCTTTAGGCTGGGCTCCATCACTGGGAAACAGGCATGCCTATGGAGGTGAGGATATTTTTTATTTCCACCTTGCCTCAGCACATCTTTGTAGTAACCGTGTATCCTCAACCACGGCTACTACCAGGATGCCCCTCATTGGTGCGTCAGGCTCTCAGAGGGTCCTGGCAATACAATAGGAAGGCCCCTACTTTTATCCACAATTTCGTTTTCTGTGGTCTCAGTTACCACAGTCAACTGTGGTCCAGAAGCAGGTGATCCTCCTTCTAACACACTGTCAGAAAGTCAATAGTAGCCTAATGCTAAGTCATGATGCCTACATCATTCACCTCACTTCATCTCATCACATAGACATTTTATCTGGCATCATCACAACAACTAAGGTAAGTACCACATAACAAGACATTTTGAGAGAGACCACATTCATGTAACTTTTAGTATAGTATACTGTTATATTATTGTTGTTATAAATATTATTAGTTATTATATTACTATTAGTTGTTAATCTCTTACTATGTCTAATTTATAAATTAAACTTTACCCTAAGTATGTGTATTTAAGAAAAAACATAGTATATACAAGATTCGGTACTATCCGTGGTTCCAGGCATCCACTGGGGGTGTGGGAACCGATTCCCTCTTGATAAGGTGGGACTAATGTAATTTCTCCACCTGTCTCTTCAATTCTAGGGATGATAAAGCTTTCCACTGTTGCTAGTCTCTGGATGTCTCCCCATACTCTTGTGATTCTTAACACTGCCACACTTCTGTAATAGCCCCTTTGTTAAGTTTCTATTTGAACCATCTGGGGAAATTCTGTTCCCTGGCAAGACCCTGATACAGATCTGCCAAAAGGGAGCAGGGATATTTCTTATAAGCCATGAGAGTTTAGTCCTCTTCCCTTCTAGACTGAAGATAAGCTTTTAATAATATTAAGTATGCTTTCATTATTAATAATTATGAATCAAAATGACTGAGACTATATTCTCTCAAGAAAGTTGAAGCATTCAATTAACATATTATTATGACTTTTGTGAAGAGGATGAAAGATCTTTATTATCCCACTTAACACCTGGGCAAAAAAAGTTATCACAGTGATTAAAAACAAGTAGATGAAATGGAAATTCCACAATAAAAAGAACATACAGCAAGAAGATTTCAAGCCTAATCAATAATGTAGTTTTAAAAAATATGACAAAATAAATGAATTTGTCTACTGGAAATGGGTATAACATATATACCCTATATGAATGGCCAGAGATGGAGTCATGCAAATGTTCATAGCCATTAGCTTATCTAGAATTCATATGGCTTAATGTGTTAATATTCTTGTACCACACATTTACTGTAGATGTCAATGCCAACTTTTTTAAAGGTTTCCTATCCCAGTCTAGCATAGCCTTTTCCTAGGAAAGACATAAAGTCATCCAGGTCCCATTTATAACTCATGCTTCTGAAAGACAGTTTGACATATTGATGAAGACAGAGTGGACTCTAGGTCACAGACCATGGGTTCCCAGTGTGGCGCTAACACATACTGTATGAATAGAAGGAAGTTCTGTAGCTTCTTTGGATTGGTTTTCCTCATTATAAAATGGGAATAATAATACTTATGTCAGAGGTCTGTTGTGGAAATTTTAAAAGTTAATACATATGAAGTGCCTGGCAAATACTACGTTTTTATTTATTTATTTTTATTAATTTTATTTTTTAAAATATTTTATTTATTCATGAGAGATACAGAGAGAGAGAGAGGCAGAGACACAGGCAGAGGGAGAAGCAGGCTCCATGCAGGGAGCTCAATGTGGGACTCGATCCTGGGACTCCAGGATCGCACCCCAGGCCGAAGGCAGGCACTAACCACTGAACCATCCGGGCTGCCCAAATACTATGTTTTTAATAATAATTTTCATCACTGCATAAATCAGGATCATGCTGACAAACAACACTGCTCTTCCCAAATAATCCCTCCATCTGAAATCAGCTCAACATAGTAAAGCCAGAGTCTAAGACAGATGAGGAATCCTGACTTTACTTCTAATACAAAATCACAATTGAAAACTTAACAATAGCAGACCTACATATGAAAGATAAAGGAACAAAGCTTTTGGAAGAAAATACAGGAAAACAACTTCATGACCTTGGAATAAGAAACAGGTTCTTAAACATAAAAAAAGAACAAAAAAAGCTCCATCCATTAAAAAAAAAAGAAAGAGCAAGCGATAAATGTTGAACTGTGTTAAAACTAAAAACTTCTATTTACTAAAAGACACCAGAGTACAAGATATTCACAATATAGATAACAAAGACTCCTATAAAGAATCATAAATCAGTAAGAAAAAACCAGAAAACCACAGAAGAATGTACAAACTACTTGAGCAAACACTTTAAAAAAAAACAGCATACCGGTGGCCAACGAACACATAAATGCACTCAAACTCATTGGTCACTGGGACATGAAACACAAAAATGGTAAAAGTGAAAAAGACAAAGTATCAAATGTTACTGAAGATATAGAATACCCAGAACTCTTATACTTATTGGTGGGAATGTAAACTGACACACCACTTGAGCTATTTGCAAATATCTACTATAATAGAATAAATGTACACCTTATGTCCCAGTAATTCCACTTCAAGAATGTATACATATATCCTCCTAAAGGCATGTACCAGAATGTTTGAAATAGCAGTATTTCAAATAACCCAAAGCTGAAAAATACCCGCCAAATGTTCAATCAAGAGTAGAATAGGGGATCCCTGGGTGGCGCAGCGGTTTGGCACCTGCCTTTGGCCCAGGGCGCGATCCTGGAGACCTGGGATCGAATCCCACATCGGGCTCCCAGTGCATGGAGCCTGCTTCTCCCTATGCCTATGTCTCTGCCTCTCTCTCTCTCCGTGTGACTATCATAAATAAATAAATAAATAAATAAATAAATAAATAAATAAATAAATAAACAAGCAAACAAATAAATAACCAGTTTTATAAAAAAAAAAGAGTAGAATAGACTTCTCCATACACACACACACACACACACACACGACACAATGAAATACTAGAATGCAATAAAAATGAACAAATTACGCCTTCATGCAACAATACGCACAGTTTTCACAAAAGGTTGAACTAAAGAAGTCAGATATGTTCTAGGTTATTATTCCATTTACATTAAGTTAAAAAACCAGAAACCTAATCTATGATATTTTTAGAAGTCAGAATGGTGCACCGAGGTGGCTCAGTTGGTTAAGCATTAGACTCGGATCGGTCATGATCTCAGGGTCCTGAGATGGAGCCCCGCATTGGGCTTGGTGCTCAGCAGGGAGTCAGCTGGAGATTCTTTCTCTCCCTCTGCCTCCACCCCTCTCCCTACTCATGCTCTCTCTAAAATATAAACAAAATCTTAAAAAAACAAATATAAGACTGATGAATCACTGAACTCTACCTCTGAAACTAACAATACACCATATGTTAATTAATTGAATTTAAATAAATTTTAAAAATAATAATGTTAATGGAAAATAAAGGTCAGAAGAGTGGTTCCCCAAGAAGAGGGATAGTGATGAAGAGGACAGGATTGGACATCTGGGGTGCTAGGATTTTTGTTTCTTGATCTGGGTGATTTTATGGGTACATTCAGTTTGTAAAAATTCATCAAACTTTTCTGATGCGTATACTTTTCTCTACATACACTGTAAATCAATAATAAATTTCGTAAAACTTAGCAGCATCAGTAAATTAGGAGGCAAAGTTTTCGTCAATTATTTACATTGTTGCTATTTGTTTTATACACAGGTCCAGAAAATAATGTAAAATTCTGTTCTGAACTTTACAAGGCGAATTTAGTAAGTACAGTACAGAAAGTCATTTCAGTCATGTTTAATAATAGTTCCTAAATATTCCTCCATTTCTAAATACTAAAAGTAACTTATCACTACGCAAAAACTAGACCAGTCTATATACTAAACAAAACCATTAATCTTAAACCTAAAAATGCAAACAAAAAAACCCCCTCAGAACTGACATTTAATGAAACTAAGTCACAATGGGCTTCAAAATTAACTAGTAAATTCCATTCACTACTATACCAAGATATACTATGAGTGATAAACTAAAAATACTGGCACATATGTAAAATTAAAAGGTATAAATCAATGTACTTATTCATACAGTAAAGTGAAAGGCATAGGGTAAAACTACTTTATGGGAATAATAAAAAACAAAGGATACTTTTCCATTGCTCTAAAATTTACTATTCCAAATTATAATTTTTAAATAAAAAATAGCTATATTCTATTTAAAATACTACATTTTAGTAAGGAGTTAGACAACTCAAAGAGTTTGAAAATAATTTATTATCAATAATGAGAGAAAAAGGATATGAGGGAAAATACAAACATAAATCATATAAAATTAGAAATCCTGTTAGGTCACAGTAAAAAGCAAGCAAATTAAAAGAGCAAAACAAACATTTATTAGGAACTGGAGGCTGGCAAAGAGAGGACTCCATATAGATTTAAAATGGAAAATGATTAAATGATATATATGGTAAAATAAGAAGCTAGAGAAATTAAATACAATAAAAACTAATTCTTCTATTCAGAATGATAAGAAGTTATTATCATTATCTTATACCTCATATGATCTAATAAAAAATTCCTACGTACAGTTCATTTTTGCTTGAACTCTGACCCCATGAAGTCAAAATCCATGTGTAACATCTGAAGTCCCCTAAAACTTAACTGTTAATATCCTACTGTTGACCAGAGGCCTTACTGATAACATAAACAATAAATATATATTTTGTTATTTGTATTACATTTCATATTCTTAGAATAAGGAAACTAGAAAAAGAAAATAGTATTAAGAAAATCAAAAGGAAGGGACATCTGGGAGCCTTAGTCTGTTGAGTGTCCGACTCTTCATTTGGCTTAGGTCATGATCTCAAGATTGTGAGATGGAACCTTACACATGTTCGGTGCCGAGTCTGTAAGATTCTTTCCCCTCCTCCTTCTCCCTCCCACTCTGCTCCTTCCCAACTCATGCATTCTCTTTCTCTCTCTCTCAAGGAAATAAATAAAATCTTTAAAAAGTAAAGAAAATCAAAAGGAAGAAAAGAAGCTATAGCATTATACTGTAAAACATCCACGTTTAAGTTTGAATCCACACAGTTCAAACATGTGCTGTTCAAGGGTGAACTGTAATATGAATATTGCTTTTGAGAAGACTGGCCTTCAATATCTCCCATGTAAAATACTTTTATATGTGTTTCATCTTTGTTTATCACCACCTCACCCCACTTCACACTAAGGAATTGTTACTCTGGTTATTAAACTTAAGAGAACCACATTCACAAATCTTGTAACAAGTCTCTAAACATAAACATTAGACTATAATGTCTTATTATATATGATTTCATTCATCGTAGTACTCCAAAATTATTTCTAAATTATAGCAACTGGAGTCTTGTGTTGTTTTGCAACCACAAAGAACTGATGTTTTTCCTTACCAATTCATATTCATCAAAAAGTTGTATGAGGGAAGGCGGAATGAACATATGAAAGCCCTGTAAAAAAGCATTGATCTGAGGTTGAATGGCTCTAGTCATTCGAAGTTCAGTAACAAGCTGGACATACTCCGCCTATTAAGAAAAAAAAAAGTGAGGATTTTTTTTCAATTTCACATACATAAAGATACTGTTGATACAATCATTTCTCATTGAAGAGGTGAAGGTTTGGAATTAATTTGGTACCATTATTCATAAACCACAGTAAACCCATAATCTACCAATAGCTACACTACTTAGGCCAAAATCCTAGGAATCAATCACCCATGATTTCTCTCATATGCTGTATCAGTGAGTGCTATCAGAACTACCTCCAAAAAACATTCTCAATCTCACCACCTCCACTTCTAGCACCTTGGTCCAAGCCATCATCTTCACCTGGATTACTGTAACATGTGGTATCTCTGTTTCCATTTTTCCCTCTATACAGCTTCTTCCATAACACCAAGTGATTTTTAAAAATATATAAGTATGTTTTATATATAATTCAGATCACATTACTCCTCAAAACACTACGAGGGGCACCTGGGTGGCTCAGTCGGTTCAGTCACCTCTCTCCCTCCCTAAAACAAACAAAAACCCTATAGTGACTTAAGTAAAATTCAAATCACATTCCTAGTCTCTAACGCCCTAAATGATCCAACCTCTGCTTTGCTCTCTTATCTCATTTCTTTCCATTCTCCCCCTGGTTCATTCTCTCTACTCCCCAAACATAAGCTTGTTCAGACCTCAGTGTCTATACTTCCTGGTGCCTCTGACTGAAATATCTCATTAGAATATAATCTTTCTGCAGGCAGGGGCTCTGTTTTGTTTACCAGTATATATTCCCAGCTCCTAAAAAAGTGGCTGTCACTTTGTAAATGTTCAACAAATATCTGAGGGAATGCACACATTCAACAAGTGCATGTAATATATACTCAGAACTTGATAACATGGGTGGTTTAACCATAGTCGATTTGATTCTGAATTAAGGTAAATTATTTTTACACATTTCATTTTAAAATACATCCCCCCAAAAACAAACAAACAAACAAACAAACAAAAAATACAGCATTCCTGAAAACAGTGTCACTTAAAATTTAACTGGAAATAAAGAATGTATTTTGGCTCAGACAAGGATCAATTACCATATCTATCAGTCAATTCTATCAATTGTTATAACTTTATAATTATATCTAAGTGAAACTTTGTGACTTAAAAGCAATATACCATACATAGTTCTCACCTCCCAGGTATGAATGTTCTAAAGAGAGTAAAGAAAGCCTGTTTTAGGTTCCTTCTTTTATTTATTTGGCACTAATCTGATGCTCTGTCCAACCCCACTCCCCAAACATACTCCAGGGGGGAAAGGAAGACCACAACCACTGAGCTAGCAAATTATATATAACCGCTGGCTATGGATTCCCCCATACATGTCAAAGCTACAGAAGTGTCATGGTAGATTCCCCACAGTTCTCCCCAAGCCCCATGTGGCCCCTGGTGCAATCTAGCACAGGAAAAGCTGTCATCTCTGCTATTCAGTCTACTCCCACCCCCAAATCCCATGCCCTACCATCCAAAAGCTTTTCTTTACTGCACAGGAATTAATCAGTTACTACATTTAGGTCATTACTAGAGAGAAGGAGACAAAATTGTGTGCCAATCAAACAGAAACATAAACTAGATTTTTCAGGTCCCATCCAGGAAATAATATATATAGCACTGTTCCAAATGATAACCAGCAGTGATTTCAACATTAGCACATCATTACCTTTTAGTTTATGTCTGCTCTAACTAAACTGACTACACTACTACAATTTTTCTGCTCCATTCATTCATTAATGTTTAAGGCGCTAGTGAGACCCCCTTTTCCCTTAACAAGAGTAGCTTTTTTCCAGAAGGTTTTGTTCTTAGAATCTTACGGTGCTATTCAATAATTATTGTTTAAGACCTTAAATCATGAAGCATAAAAGTAAAAGATTTGTGGGGTGCCTGTGTGGCT
This sequence comes from Nyctereutes procyonoides, assembly GCF_905146905.1. Lineage (NCBI taxonomy): Eukaryota > Metazoa > Chordata > Mammalia > Carnivora > Canidae > Nyctereutes > Nyctereutes procyonoides. The sequence continues at coordinate 62,282,086 of NW_026575051.1, forward strand.
CAGTCAATTAAGTGTCTGACTCTTGACTTTGGCTCAGGTCATGATATCAGGGTGTGAGATGGAGCTCCACGCCTGGCTCCATATTGGGCATAAAGGCTGCTTAAGATTCTCTCTCCTGCCTCTGCTCTCCCCTAACCCCACACATGTGCACAAGCACTTTCTCTCTCAAAAAGAAAAGATTTGTGAATTGCTCAAGATACTTTACCTATTTTAATTTGCCACCGCATTTCATATTTATCAGAATAGTACACATTCTGTTTTCAATAAATTAATTCCTATTATTTCCTCACACATTCTTTTTTCTTTTTTTTTTTAATTTTTTTTTTATTTACTTATGATAGTCACAGAGAGAGAGAGAGAGAGAGAGAGAGAGAGAGAGAGAGGCAGAGACACAGGCAGAGGGAGAAGCAGGCTCCATGCACCGGGAGCCCGATGTGGGATTCGATCGCGGGTCTCCAGGATCGCGCCCTGGGCCAAAGGCAGGCGCCAAACCGCTGCGCCACCCAGGGATCCCACACATTCTTTTTTCAAAAATTAATTTCCACGAGTATACTAATCATTCCTTACATGTTTCCTTCTATTCTAATATAAAATATTATTCTAATATTCTAAATATTTTCAACATTTATTTCTGTAACTTTGACTCATAGTTATTGCATATCAATTTGTGGAAATGAGCACCTTCAAATACTAGTTTCCATGTTAAGTTAATTTAAATGTGGATGAATCTTGGTCTAAATTATTTCTCAGAAAAATAATTAAATCCTAACCATCACAAATCCTACTGAGATATTTAGTAAAATAAAGTTTTCCATAAAGCTGAAAGATAACTGTGTTTAACAGAAGAAAATACAAATCCAACTGAGCTAAAAAATCCAACTGAGCTAAAATGTTTTCCTGCTTCCTTAAACATTACACATCCTCAAATGGAACATCAATTAACACTTTCTTGATGATACAATATTACTATGAACATCCACTATTATTACACACTAACAGTATGACAATTCATACTGTGCAGAAATATGCTGGCTACATTCCCACTACCTATGAATCCAAGTGACTTGCCTCCCCACACTTTATGCTCCTGCATAACTACATCAAATATCTTACATGCTTCAATAAGGAAAACAGATGACAATCAGTTCACAAAGGAAACAATCAGTTCACATAGAGTTGCACAATTAAACCTAAACTATCATTTTCTTTCAAGTTATTATAAGAGATTGATATAACTTGGGGACAGGGGATCTTTTTTTATCCCTAACAGATGGCATATCCTAGGAGTCATATTTGCTCCCACCTGAGATATATGGTCTATTCTTTGAAGGCATAAAATAATACCAGATGCCAAAGGATTAAATTGAAGAATTAATCATATTAAAGAATCTTAATACTTTTACTAGTGAAGTATATTAATACATAGAAAGCTTTCAATTGGAAAGCCTCAGCATGGAAACAACAGCAACAAAAAAGAGCCTTAGCAACTTTTTTCTGGCTTAACTCTGACTCTGGTAACTGATATAAAATAGATAAGCAAAAAAGAAACTGTTCAGCGAAAAACGTAACACTGAGATTAGGAAGACTGAACTTGTGGACATTATGTTCCAGTAAAATTATATGTCCATATTTATAGAAACATTTTGTTTTAATAATCTCCTAGTCTTCTGCATATGTGGAATAAATAATGATCAATTCTCAGAAATATTCCTTAAAATTTTAACTTCTTTTCAGACTTTGAACCTAAATTATGTCTTCTTCTGAGGAATGGCAGTGATGTTGAAAATAAAAACCTTTTTTTTTTTTTTTTTACATTTTATTTATTTATTTGACAGAGAGAGAGCACACAAGCAGGGGGAGCAGCAGGCAGAGGGAGGAGGAGAAGCAGGCTCTCAGCTGAGCAGAAAGCCTGATGTGAGGCTCGATTCCAGGGCCCTGAGATCATGACCTAAGCCGAAGGCAGACACTTAATGAACTGAGCCACCCAAGTGCCCTGAAAATAAACACATTTTTAAGCTATTTTTTCCCCTGAAAATCTTGTTTTTTGAAAGACAGCTAAATAAACCATATTTACTTAAATAAGTTAACTTTTACTAGTGAAAACAAGATGTTCTTTTTTTCCCCTCCTCTAAGCAGAGGAAAAAATTGGGCCACATTTGTAGAACAGTTTGGAATAGTTATTTTTTTAATAATTAACAGTTTAAATGGCATTACTGTTGGCATAATTCAATTTACTGTTTGAATATATATCCTTTAGTGATAAAAGCTTCTTTCTTGAGTTTATCCACTTATTACTGCTCTAGTATGTAAGAGTTCTCATTGAAAATTTCTCTACTGAGAACTCCAAAGGATAACCAGATTTCTTTTGTAGGAATAAGCAGATATGTCAAAAAAGGCAAGAAATTATCTCATTTTCTCCATCCCTCCTGCCATTGTCTTATGAAATCCTCATGAATGCTCCCCACATCAATACCAAAACCACCTATCAGTTGCCCTGACTCCAGTACTGCCCCACTTCAATTCATTCTTCACACTCTAAGCACAGTTTGTTTTTGTGTGTTTTTAATAAACAGAATCCACTGATGAAACTTGCCTCTATAATGTCTGCAATCATCCCTATAGTCTTCAGAATAATTTTCAAATTCTTAATTGTGGATGCAGTCTTTCAGAATTTGGCCCCTGACTACTCCCCTCATCTTTTACCACTCATTTATTTTGCAATCCAAGACAACTCTTAAATACCTGTGGTTCCCTGAACACATCATGCTTTGTCATCCTTGACTTCCTATAAGCCTAGAACATTTCTGTTTTCCCCCCCTTACTCCTATTTGGCCATTTAATGCTTCTCCTCTATAATTCAACTCCTATGCCATCTCCTCTATTCCCTGAAATCCTGTCTTACCCCACCCCTATTTCTTTCTCTCCCAGGCAGAATGAACTTCATGATTCACTGTAAAAATGTTATTAGCACTTAAAACTCATGTAGCTTACTCTTCAGTTCTAGGAGATAGAACTGAAGTTGTAAGAAAACCTGTCACTTCTAACTCAAAATTTATGGTTCCATGATTCTAGCTTTTGGTCAAGAATAAAAAAGAGAAAGTGAAAAGTAAAAGCAAAACTTTTAAAGAAAGAAGAAAATACTATTTAAATGTAAATGTTCAGTTTCTGGGAATTCAGCCATTTTCAAAAGTGACACCAGAGTTTAATTATTTTTTAAGATTTTTAAACAAATTGACAGATACAAAATTAATTAAAAGAGCATTATGTTTCAAATGTGGAACTGATATACATTCTTCTGCCTACAACATTTGTATTTATTTAATGTACTCCTTTTTAAACAAAGGTATTTTCATCTATTCGGATGAAAATTTTCCCTGTATAATTCCCAAAGCCTTTCCATAAAATTTAGGAATAAATGACTCCCCCATGTGGAGATCAGCTTACACAGATTTTCTCGTACTAACAAGTTTGGCAACTCATTTAAGCTTCAATATGCTTACAGATTTTGAAGTTGAGCTCCAAATGGGACATTATAACTTTATACCTATAGAGACAAGGAAGTAAAAAGCTAGCTCTAAAGTAACAAAAAAGTTCATGAAAGAAATATATGTTAAAAAATAACAAAATCTCTAAAAAACATGGTTTGAAATTTTTATTTGTAAATTGAATATGTTAACAATCTTAAAGCAAGCAATCAATTTAAGATGCAGGTATTTTTCTAAAGATTTTTTATTTAAAAAATTAATCAGGTTGCTTATTGAGTAAGCATTAAATGTTTAAACATCACGAATGTGATGATCTTGATGTAAACTTCTATCTCTAGTCAATTTTTTCAAAAAAGAGATGCCCAATTTACATATCCACTGAATTGTGCTCTAAGGCTGTTTCAGGAACTGCCTCATCTATCCAACACAATAGTAAAATGATTCTTCCCAACTCAAAGTTTGATATTTGATGGTTTAGTTAATTTAAATATTTTATCTATTATAAAATGTTATGAAACTCTTTTAACAGCAAAGTTTTTCTAGCTAGTGTCAGGAGGCTAGAGTAATCAGCAAACTATCAGGGCCAAGTTACAAACAATGGCTAAGATAAATATTTGAATACTCACTTTGTTATTTTGTGTCACAAGAATACTTCCACCCCCAGGTTTCAAAGGCACCTCTTCCATTGCTCCAAACACATCAGTTTCAACAGAAAAGGTTAGTTCTAGACCCAGATCACTAATGTCATTATCTAAAATCCACTGCAAATTTTTGGCATATTCTGGATCAATGGATGCCACATCTTGGTAATTTACAGGGATACCTAAAAATGCAAACATAGAGCAGTTAGAGTCTAAATGTGTCTGCCTTTCCTTGTTTAATGGTAAAATACTGCCCTCTACAGATATTACATAAAACTGCAAAATATAATCCAATTCACAGCATGATTTAAAATGGAGGCTAATTACTGGATTTGGAAGTCTGTTAACTTTAAGTTTGTGGGTTTTTCCACATTTTTATAATATAATCTTTCTTTGAAATCGCTACACAGGAAAATTATCAGATCCTTCAAAAAGTGCCAATTCTCTTAAGTGTATTCATACTAAAATGCATCCTCAGCATAAACATATATACACTAAAATGATCAACAATTTTTTCAGCAAAAAAAGTAGATTTTTTTTACTCCCCCAAGCTCCCAAATGCCTTACATATACAGATAGCTTCCAAGTGAAATAAAAATTACCCCATCCAAAACACCACCACTTATCTACTTAGTTTTTCCTTAAGATTCTAAGAAAAACATTTTGAATAAATGCCTATGGAATTAACAGTAGAGCCATACCAAGAATGTGCTTATAGAACGATCTTGTGAAGTAAATGTTGACCAGCTGCCTGTGGTTCAAAGCTAATCCCAAGATCTGTCCAGCAAACCGGAAATAGTTCAAGTGATCAGGATTTACATAGGAATTACTATTAGGCTGAAAAGTTGTTCCTATTAAAATAAATATGAAATAAATATGAAATAATTTATTTCTAGGAATCCAGATGCAGAAGAAAGATCATTTTCAGTGCTGATAAATCAGTTCATATACAACTTCAGTAAAACCAGGGTTACATTATGTATAAACTTCCACCAGAATGTTCTTTGTGGAATATATGACAATGGAATTGTCAGAAGATAATCATTAATTCACACATACTTATCAGAGTAAATCTTTGCAGAGAAAATTTTAGAATACTTTTAACTGAAAGCAGTTGGAAGATGTGTCAGAGAGATCCTGGAAATAATATACTAAAAGATAACATACCTAACACATTTTCCTCAGCAGTATAGAAATACTAGGCTGTGAATTAGGGCAGGCATAGTTTCATTCATCTATACACACCCAGTGCAGTAGATTTTCACACTTTTTGCTCCTTATGGAATAGAGCACTAAAAAAGAATAACTAAAAATTTTAAACTACAACTGTTCTTAAGTGATTATCTCGATGCCTTTTACCAATCACCTAAATCCACAAGTCAACTGATTATTCCTCCCAACAAGTAATCAACTTTATTTTTTTAAAAGATTTTACTTATTTGAGAGAGAGAGGGTGAGAGAGCATGTGCCAGCAGGGGGAAGACAGAGGGAAAGGGAAAGAGAAAATCTCTAGCAGACTCTCCAGTGAGCCCAGAGGCCGACTTGGGCTTATCTCACAACCCTGAGATCATGACCTGAGCCGAAACCGAGAGTTGGACACTTGAGCAACTGAGCCACCCACTGGCAAAGGCAAGAGGTACCAATTACTGTCAAAACCTAGTATGATTCCACTATTATGGAAAACGGTCTGGAAATAGATAGTGGTGATGGTTACACAACACTGCCAACATACTTAATGCTAGTGAATTTAAAATAGATTTTATGTTCTATATTTTATGATGATGCAAACAAAAGTCGAAAAACAATCTAGTGCAGTGGAAAATCTAATACCAAGACCTCAACTTTAAAGAACTCTTTTTGTATTTTTCTGTAATGATCACTAACTGTGAACACAACTCTCATACATTCAACAAATATTTATTGAGCTTTTGCTGTTTACTATTCTTCTAGGCACTTACACCCAACAAAAGAATAACTGCTTAATCTAATGAAATAGTATCCAAAAATAACATAAAATAAAGGAAAAGTGGAAAGTGAGATGTTTGGTCATTTGGTATATATATTTTGACAATAATTCACTTTATGCGTTGCTGATCTTTGACTTTTCACTACTGGCACAAGACTACATTGCTGAGATCAGTTTACTTAGATCGAAGGTAAAAACTTAGAAGCTTATGGTCTATTGACTTAAAAGTGCCACATGAAGCTAGTCATTCACTGTCAAGTACCTTTTAAGAATCATTCCCAGTCATGCGAAAGACTGGGTATGAAAAGTCAAAGAAAAGTTTTGTTAGATGAAAAAAGACTTCAAGGACAAACATAACTATAATGCCAAAAATATAGTAATATAAGAATAGTCACAAATATTTTTGAATGCTAAGGCTATTAAAAATAGTGAATGCTAAGGCTATCGATGAATCGATCAGCAAAGATCTTTGATAACTCAACCTTGTCCCCTAGGTCTGTGATTCCTTTGCTAAGTACTTTCTTGGAAATCTATGTTATTAAAAAGAACAGATAAGGAGAAGGAGAAATGAAAAAAAATAAAGAAGGAAACAAATGGGGGGAAAAATCTATTTTTTTCCTGCAGTAATAGTTTAAAACTACTCAGCAAAGAAGTAATAGGTTTTTAACTTGAAAACTACTTAAAACAGAACACAAAGTTTGGGTTCTGTTTTAAGTTCAAAATAAATGTAACTATGACACAGCTATTTTCATTACCTGAGAAAAATCCCAGTGAAGAAGAAAATATCATTTTCCACACAATAATAGCTTCTAATAATTATTTCTGCTTTTTATGTGCCAGGCACTAGACTAAGCACTTTTTATGTAACAGCTGATTGATTTGTCTCTCACCACATTACAAAACATTCATTATCACCATTTTCAAATGGAAAAAATTGAGATCCTGAAAGGTTACATTTACTGGCCCAAGATAACAAGAGGAGCAGAGCAGGACTCACACCCAGGGTCAAAGGCTGAGATGCTACAGTAAGCATCTTAATTTAATTAGAAAGCAAGTTTTAAAGAAATTATTATAGACATGAGGACTATCCAAACATTTCCTACATTTTGGAATTTTTAATTGAAAATTTTAATATAAGTCACTTCATGTCAACTAAACTTAAAAACAAGGAACTATTTCACTGAGATTTTAATTTATGAATACTGTGACCCCAAAGAGAAGACTTACATGGCTTACAAAAAAGGACAAATCACAATCTTTATGATCTCTATGCTTCAATATATGCTCTGCTGATACAGTCATAGTAAGAGAAATTACCTTGACTGAAGATTCCACACCAAATCTGTTTTTTTTTTTTTCAGGTATGAAACTAAACAGACTCAGAATAAGGGACTATAAAGAAATGAAATAAACCTAAAATATAATGCTCTAATGCTAAATCTTTCTTCAGAGATCAGGCCTAACTAAACTCAGCACCTCCTCAAACTTGTCATAAAAACAACCAAGACACCAAATTCACCTCAGCACAAATAATCAGAAGTTACAGAATTAAAACAGATAGTCACATATTCCTCAATACCTTCAAACAGACCATGTGTGTCTGAGGAGCCCAGCACACAGGTGAATACCTGTTCCCTACCATCACTGCAGCCCACCACCACCTTACCACTCCTAAAGTCATCTTTCTTAGTGGAGTTTTGCCTGCTGGTTTGGTTAGAGACGAGAAGGTACAATTAATGATGCATTCTCTCCATATATATATATATATATATATATATATATATATATATAACAACAAAACAACTTAAACATTAGGAAAGAAATGATTTTCAGGAAATAAAAGCAACTGTGTAAAGCATTTAAAACTGAAATCCCAAATAAATAAATAAATAAATCTGAAATCCCTTCTTCACTTGTATATGTCTTTCTCAAGTTAGAGAATTGTCAAGTATTCCTCATATAGATGAGGTGGTAACCACTTCCATTTAGCCTACAATATCAAATTAGAATTATGCAAGTCGGAAGCACTATTTCAATAAACAGTTCATCTGTATTATAAAATAAGAAGAGCTTTTTTTAATTGGCCAGGTTTCAATCTTTTAAAAGGACTGAAAACTAAGTTACTATACATAAGTAGATTATAAGTTAAGATTTAATACCATGATTTCTAGACTGTTTTTTATGACCAATTAAATTTTAAGATTTGGCAATCAGAGAAGGACAAACATTATATGGTTTCATTCATTCGGAGAATATAAAAAATAGTGAAAGGGATTAAAAGGGGAAGGAGAGAAAATGAGTGGGAAGTATCAGAGAGGGTGACAGGATATGAGAGACTCCTAACTCTGGGAACCAAACAAGGGGTAGTGGAAAGGGAGGTGAGCGGGGGGACGGGGTGCGGTGACTGGGTGACGGACACTGACGGGGTGGAGGGGCACTTGACAGGATGAGCACTGGGTGTTATACTGTATGTTGGCGAATTGAACTCCAAAAAAATATATATACAAAAAAAAATTTTAAGACTTGGAAACTCAAATAGGGTTAGCAAATTTGAATTTTTCCAAATTAATATTTAAGTCCATCTACTAGCACTATTTCAGAAAAGGAAATTTTAACTCAAAAAAGTAGTTTAAGGACAATCCTTAAATTGGATAATTTAGTTTTACTTTATAAAGAACTGATGAAAGCTTCCTTAGAGCCAGAACTGGTCCTTGAGATAAATATTTGAGAACCAACTATTTAGAGAACAGAATGCTAGACTGAGGAGCCCCTGGGGTGGCTCAGTCAGTAAAATGTCTTCCTTCGGCAGGTCATGATGATACCAGGGTTCTGGGATTGAGCCCCGTATCGAACTCCTGCTGAGCAGGGAGTCCGCTTCACCCTCTCCCTCTCCATCTGTGTTCTCGCTCTCTCAAATAAATAAATAAAATATTTTTTTAAAAAAGAATGCTAGACTGAATCAGGTTCCACTCATGATCCTACTGCTCATTAACTATGTTAATGTAGATAAAAACTCTGAATTTCAATGTTCTTTTCTATGATATGGGAATACTCCACACCTAGCTCATAGAATTACTATGGGAATCAAAGGATAAAGTGCACTGAAGTAGTTTGAAAATATGAGAAGCCACAGAAAAAGTCATGTAGACTGTACAACTTACCATCAGCTGACTGGGTGAACAATGCATAATCAGGATTCACTATCTCATTAGACAGAATATCAAACCACTCACGCACAACACCTTGGCCCTGAGTTTAAGAAAACAAAATTAAGTATCAACAAAATATATTATGGGGAAATCTTTTTCTGAATAATAATAAATTAAAATCATTTCTAATTTCTTCCCTTTTAATTATGTACTAAACTTTATTCAAGTGTGCGTTTCAATCTTTTATATATAAAAGATTTTATATCTTTTATATCTTTTATATAACAGCACTTATTTTTATACCCACCATGCCTTCTTCTCCATGGAACCGTACAGCAATTCCTTGCTTTAGCTTTGCACAGTTTGCTTTTGACACAACTTCACAGCTACTCCTAAAAATAGAATCTAAATATGTAGCATTGGTTAATTTTATATATTAGAACTTTCAAGAACTAATATTTTGTGCCTCACACACATCAATTTATTAAACATACCTCTGTGAACAAGCAGGATATCATTTTCATTCACTGGCCTGTGCACCATGTCAGAATCTGGTTGTCCTGAGTGCAAATGTTCATAGAACCACTCACAGCGATCTTTAAATGGCTACCCCAACAAATGACAGTAAAATATGTTAGCAGTATTTCAGTTACTATCAGATTATTTGATGAGCCTACTAATGCCCTTTCTACAAATAATCATTCTTAGACCTTTATTTGTAATAAATAGTTCTAGATAATGTTCTGACATTTCAAAACCTATTCACAAAAAGGCAAATCTTAGCTGAAATACTTTGATCACAGAGAGTATTTTTTTAAATAACCAACATTTTTAATAGAAAAGACTTGATAAATTGGGTTATGTCTAAAAACTTAATATCAGATATGTAATTGATGGCATTACTCCCAATTTCCTTTAAGCCCAACAATGCTTTTAGGAATGAATTTCCAAATCCAGAAAAATTACATTGCATGTTACACTTAATTCTTCATGAAAATAATCTTCTACCTTTATTCTCTCTCTCTCTCTCTTTTTTTTTTTTTGAGATAGAGAAAGAGTGCGTGCTCAGGCTGGGGGAGGGGCAGAGGGCGGAGAGGGAATCTCAAGCAGAATCTGCACTGAGCCTGGAGCCTGACACAGGCTTTGGTCCCAGGGCCGTGAGATCATGACCTGAGCTGAAATCAACAGTCAGATGCTTAATCGACTCAGCCACTCTGGCGCCCCTATCTAACTTTACTCTTATTTCTATTCTTTGAATATGTACTGTAAACCTTGACTATTGGGATATTTTTTCTTATTTAATATAGGTGCCTGACCTTGATTGCCAAGGCAACCACTTCAAAGAGGCATCTACTCCAAAGATGGCTATTTCAAATAAATAGAACGCCAGCCACATAACTTGATAAAGAGCCAGGCCATTTTCCCACATGGAGGTTCCTCTGTTTTAGAAATCTTGGTTGATTTCTATAACTAACCATTTGGCCCACCTGTTTTTCCCCTTCCCGTGCTTGAAATTCCCACTTGTATGTTTTAGATTCAATAGTGAGTCTGTGAAACCCTAGGCTCCCACCTCAACCACAGTAAAAGCAGAACCTCAGGCCCATGTGTGTTATCATGCTTGCACATATGCACACACTCTCCCATTCCCCCACCTCCACCATGTGTGCTGCGTAATATCCAGATCCCATAAGTAATAAACCTTTATATATTTTTTTCAGTTTCCTGATGGTTAATGTTAAAGGGCATTTTGCAATCATAATAAGAACCACAAGGGCTGGTCTAGGCACAAGCTGAGGCTTGTTATCGACAGGCTGAGACCAATATACAACCATTGCCATAGTTCGCAGGACTGCTTGATTGCCCTTGCAATTAACCAACAGGACTGCTTTTACCTACAATTTGCCTATTAATTGCCAAACTCATCATCTGAGAAAGAAGCAGCTTTAGCTGGGGTCTGTTGTGTTGCTACGTGCTTTCACACATCGCCTGTGTTGTGTGTTGCCTGAAGTATCCAACCTAAAAGGTCACAGCTGCCATAATAATGCAAGAATATCCCCAGAGCAGCATGATTAAAGCCATATGGTCTAATGAGATGATCAGACTACTAATTGTAAAGGTCTTAATTGACAATATGTATAAGGGTCCTCCAAAGCCAAGGAGATTGAGGGAGGGTGGATTAGACTGCAAGGCTACTGTCACTGCCCAAGGAGGGTTCTGGGCCAAAGGTAGATAGAAATAATTCCCTTAGCTAAGGAGGAATTGGAGATTTCCACTTGCAACCACTGAGTCAAATGGGTTGTGCCCAAATAGATGTCCTAACTCAGAAGAGAGAAACAGTCTTGCAAATGGAAGCCAATAGCACCACAGGGGGGAACATATAACAGAGGCCTACAGCCTCTGTGCCACCACTTCACTCACCACCATTGCTACTTGTCCCCTGACCCAATAGGATACTATGGATTCAATCCCAAGTGTGGTACTGCTAAAAAATTAATGGACAAACATAAATGTCCTAAAGAATCTAAGAACCCTGAGGAGGCATAGCAGCTCCTTGATAAATACAAAACCTCATGGACACTTCCTAGGTATTACTCAATTATGCACACCAAAATGCCAAGACTCTGGTTTATGCTCCAGAGGCCGAGAGGCTTTTCCCAAAGACCCTGAGCATATCACGCTACCGAAGGCAGACTCCAACTCCAAAGAGGTTTCTTGAGACACCCTGAAAAGGAAAGCGCCACCTACAAAGAGCACCTACCTGACAGTGATGTCATCCAAAATTTCCTGGTTAACTAGTTTTCCAGTAAGATTAAGGTAACAGGATAAAAACAAGAAGTAGAAATTGAGATCAAAAGCTATATCTTAACTGATATAAATTCAAACCTTTCTTAAATATTTTATGCAGCAGGAAAGAGAAAGGAGAACTAATTGATTATTGCAGGTTTTCCTGTTTGTTTGGAACAGGCTCTGAACTGTTGTTACTCGCAGCGGCTAAAATGCACCAACTGGGTGGTATCTCTCAAGACTCTAAAACCCATAGCTTTCTTTAAGATCCATCTGGGCTATAATGCTCATTCCTTCTGAGAGAGTACAGATTCTGAGCCCTCTCAGCTTTCTGCTGAACAGGGCATAACTATAAACATGCTTCATGAGGTTTCCCTGCTATCAAGGGAAGAGCAAACAGGGTAGGGTTATCAAGGCCTCTCTTGAGAAAGAAGACGGAAATAGGAAGACAAAGGCCCCTAGAGCCATTGATGTTCATATTCTAGGCCTCCCTCTTCTCACTTGGACATGTGCTGTCTGGCACCGTACCCATCCTTCCATCACAGTGATCATTGCTAAGGCTTCCAGAAGTGGCCCATCTCCTACTACACAAAATTCCCATGGTCCAACTGGTTCATCATTTCTATGACCACAGTGATCCAGATGACCCCTTCTTCATTTCCAACCTGAAGAAACCCCATTTGACCTTGAGTCTAGAGGATTATTTCACAAGGCACTTCCCCTAAATACAGGGTTGCACTACTACATTTTATTTTGACATCAGAAACCATCAAAAAAGCACTAGAACTCCTAGGAGAAAACTTATATTCTTTCTCTATCCCTTGAAGATGTAAATACTACAGTGACTTTGAAAAGTAAACACCCTAGGAGGTAACTAAAACTCTGCCCAGAGTTGCCAGAGACTGAAAGGAAAAAAGAGGGGAAAACCTTTTAAAATACAAAATGCTATAAAAGCTCTTTTGCCCAAACTCTAGTCCCAGCCTCCTTAAGATTATTTGTTAAGGATAAATACAAACCTTAAAAGTCTCCACAAATACTAGTACAAAGCTTTAGCCACTGGAGCAGGCAACCTTAACTTATTCTGTCTGCCAATTTGGATTCAGCTGTTATTTATACGATAGTGAATTTTATACTGTTGTACCTGATTCATGACTAGAATGCTGGAATTGATGCTGCAGGTCTCTGTGTCTGCCTGTATGTTTATGTGTATCTATGCGTATGTTATATGTGTATGATTTTTTTCTTCTCTCAACCTCTAGATGGTACTGCCAAAATTAATTTGCAAAAGAACTCTATTTAATTAGCTTAAAAATAAGCACTTATGAATTAAGTCTTCCTAAAACTCTGTAATACTGAAACTAACCCAAATATTTCAAGTTCACATGACCTGGGATAATCTTTGGGAAGTAAAAGCTAGTTTAAATTTGGTTTAATTATGGGATGCCTGGGTGGCTCAGTGGTTGAGCATCTGCCTTTGGCCCAGGGCGTGATCCTGGAGTCCCCAGGATCGAGTCCCGCATCGGGCTCCCTGCATGGAGCCTGCTTCTCCCTCTGCCTGTATCTCTGCCTCTCTCTTTCTGTGTGTTCTCTCATGAATAAATAAATAAAATCTAAAAAAAAAAAAAATGTGGTTTAATTTTTTAAAGTGTCTTCAGATATACACATATTTAATAAAATGCAGATTATATATAATTAACCTATATAATCTATAATTAACATAATTATATCATGCACATATATGTACTGTATGTTAAACACAGAGATCATATAAATATAATGGGAATTATGTTAAATAAATGCAGATAAAAATGTACCTGGATTTACTAGTCAAATAAATTCATGTTATCTCTATTACAAAATCTGTCAGCAAGTAAAGTAGTTGGGCATGATGCTACCTAATGAAGTTTTTCACGGACAGTCTAAACATAATTGGTGTGATCAAGTAATTTAGATAAATGTTAAATGGGATAAGAGTTTCTAGATGAACTTTTCAGGAATAATTATGTGTTATGTCCAGCTAAAACTAGTTTCTAAAATTTTTGTTAACTTTCACCCCTAGAATTTTGCTGAATAAGGGAATTCATTGAATGTCTAAATCATTTCCAAATAAAATACTGAAACATTAATTGCAAAACAAGTCGAAGTTTACCTACTTTTGACCTCTTATCACAGAGGAAACTGAAGATATTTGGGTCTGTTGGTAAGCATGTCTTGTGACACTGAAAAGTTGTACCATGAGGAAATATATATTGATAGAAATTATGAAATATAAACACATAAATTTGCCAACCTAAAGAATGCTGGTATAACAATTCACAAATTTTGCTTTTTACTTTTTATCAGAAATTAAGGTTTCTGAGGGCTAAGAGTTCTAATTAATATATGTAATTACAACTACTAGAAATAATATGGGAAACATCTCTCTGCATGCAAGGAAGGTAGGACATATCTTTAGCTAAGAGAAGGTATGAGGTATGAAGATGTATATTTATTAAGGGAAAAGAAAGTAAATTTGTCTAAAGTAAAACTGGTTATTTCAGAATGGCAAAGAGGAAAATAAAGGATAAAATGGTACAGAAAGTAGAGAAGAAAGAATGAATTTTACCTTGTGGTTGACTTGACTAAAATCGAATTGTTGTTTACAAGGGTTTGTTTGTTTGTTTTTATAAGCTTTAATATCAATACTATGCTTATATAATTTTCTTTCATGTGCTAAAAGGACAAAGTTTTCTTGGAAGTACTGGTCAGTTCTTGATAACAGATTATGAAAGCTTCTGACTTACCTTTTAAGTAATCTAGCTAGAAAGCAAAGATTCTGTGTTTTATCAAAATAATTAACCTGTACTTCATGCTGTTTTGATCAGGTCTTTGATTACTTAAGCAAACAGCATCTTCTCAATATTAAAGTAGTTGAATTTTGCTCTTAACTATGTAATCTTCTGTATATACCTTTAAAAATCTTTTGTCATTTTGGCTAAGTAGATAATTATTGTTTCATAATTATCTGTGATCCTATTTAGTCAAATGTCCAAAACCTTTTGATGTTTTTGACTAAATTCCCAAAATCAAATTCTAACTAATGTATTTCTGACCTGGAAATAACTCTGGAATTTTCTACAGAACCCCTGGAACATCTCAAAAGATCTGCTCACTCCCTTTATAAAAAGAGAAACAGTGAATTTAGTTTATTTGCTATGATAACTACATAAGAAGCACTGTCAAATAAGAATGCTGAACCTTCCTTTTGGATATCCTTGTATGAATGGATATATGCTATCAATATAAGTATTCAAGAAATTCTACTGAATTCCGAAAAATCTGATACAAAATGTTTTCAGCCATCACTCCAGTTATCATCTTACAATGTGTCACAGAAATAGCCAAATTTCCTTATTAGTTGTGTTATAATTAACTCTCATCAGATCTTTAAACATGGGCATTTTCAAGTCTTTTATCTTTATCATATTTAAGTCTTTTAGTTTTTTTATCCTTTCCAGTTACTGTTTCACTCTGATGCTTTTGTACAAGTGCTTCTTCATCTTCAAGAAGATTCCTGGAAAGGACACTGACAAACCCAAGTTTCTGATAACTTTCAGATCATATCACTGAACTGGGTAAGAAAGGACAGAACTCTAAGGAAAAACTAGATTCATAAAACTGCTAACAAAAGATTAAGATGAAGAATCACTGGCACTGAATGAACTGATGAGAATGATTATAATTTTTTATGAGTCTTCTTTGAAACACTGTTGGTTCTTTAATCTTCTGTTTTCCAAACTTAAGGAAACTTTTTCTCTTAAGCTACTTACAGCAATTTGGTAAAGAATGCCTTTGTGAACAAAGATGAAACAATCACTGTTACCTTTCATCTGATCCTTCCAGAATTTGGAAGATCCTTCCAGAATTTGGAAACTCTGAGTATTCTTAAATTTTCACAGTAGCATAGTTATTAACATAATCTGTTCTTGTATCACGACACAACTGGAAACAATGGTTATACTATCAAAGGCTTTGAATGGGGCAGCCCGGGTGGCTCAGCGGTTTAGCACAGACTTCAGTCTAGGGTGTGATCCTGGGGTCCCGGGACTGAGTCCCACGTCAGGTTCCTTGCATGGAGCCTGCTTCTCCCTCTGCCTGTCTCTGCTTCTCTCTCTCTCTCTCTCTCTCTCTCTCTCTGTCTCATGAATAAATAAATAAAATCTTAAAAAAAAAAAAGGCTTTGGACGGGATGTTGTATTTGAGAGAGATATGCATAGATTCAGATATGACCAAACAGCTTTAAAAAAGTAAGGCTGACTTTATGGAACCAATTAAGCCCCTTGGGAAAATAAGTTTTACCTTACTTATAGGGTTCCCAGCAGCCTTACCAGATGAGTGAGGAAAGTCACTTCCTGGCAGGCCCGGAACATCAGAATATTTTAAGAACCTCAAAAAATGAGGAATTCACCCAAATCTATTGGTATTATAGGTGAAGTCTGACATCAAGTCCTTGGCTTGGCTTCCCAGCCTTGAGTAGCTTTTAAAAATTCAATCTGAGACTCCTTATGAAAAAATCCACCAGAGCTGACTTACTACATGATCAATAGCTATTCATGCTGCACTTACATAAATAAGCAGGCCAGGTTTAAAGAGACTGGCCTTTCTTAACAAACCCTTTAGCCTTATTTTCCTCATCTCTGATAGAAATGAGGGTGACTACAGAGAGTAAAAATTATGTTTCAGTAATACACCTTTGTGAATATCAGATTTTAGTGCTTTTAATTGTCCTTGAGGTTTTGTTTTTCACCTGTAAACTGAACCAGATCAGGAACTCTTCTAGTATCTTCCAGTATTTGGCTACAACTCTCCAAACTGACACTTCCTATTTTTCTCCCACCCTTCTGACTTGGAATCACAGAGAAATTAAAATTTCCCTTTTCCCAAAGCCAGGAGAGCTAGAATGGAATAACCTGATATAAACTTCAGAAAAATCATTACAATACTTCATATATAGACAATATTTGCACGTGTTGCTGTGTGGGCAATAGTGAGTTTATCTCAACACTTGATGGCATCATCAGAAAATCCAAACTGCAAAGATGCTTTGAGCCTAACATCTAGAAATCCTGCCTCCAGGATTCAGATTTGGTTTATAATTTGCTCCAACCATTAGCCTTTATTTTTCCTTTGTTTCCATAGAAATGCCTTTTATTAAATACCTGATTTCTTACAAATACAAGCCTAATTTTGGGAATCCACTTGCATGACCATCTCCTGAAATGAGATACAACTTTTTAATTAACTGATCTATTTTCATGGCTGGACCTTTCAAGTTTGAGACAATGGCTACAGACTGGATTTCGGACTACTGCCTGCATAATTATTAAGTTTTGCAATTATAATTATATTTAGATGTGTATGTTGTGGGTTACAAAATGCCCTGCAATAAACTTTAGCATATCAGTTACCCAGGCACTTAAGGTCCTCACTATTGACTCCAATGCCTCAGAGTAGTCTGTAAAACTGACAGTTGTTTGGGTTTATTTCCTTTTCATAATGCAAGTGCCTGACTTAAACTTTGATTGCTGTGGCAGCCGCTCCAAAGATGGGCTATCATGAGGAGGGGGTGGGGAGGGGGCACACTGCCAGCCACAAAACTAGATTAAGAGTGCCAGACCACCTCAACATACTGAGGTTCCTTTGTTTTAGAGATCTAGGTTAATTTTAGTCATTAACCATTTGGGGAATTTGTTTTTTCTCTTCCCATGCTTTAAATTCCTGCTCTTATGTTTTAAATTCACCAATAAAGAGTGAGCCCTCAAAACCCTAGCTCCTAACTCAACCCCAGGCTCAGGAGTGCTCTTTCTCTCTACCTGTGACCTCAGAGCATGGCCCTAGGTATGCTGAGTAATTTCCAGGTCCTGTAAGTAATAAACCTTTATATTTTCAAAGTCTTCATGGTTATTGTTGAAGGGTATCACTCAGAACCACAAGGGCAGATGTAGCCATGACACTGGTTATTGGTAAGATGAGACTGACACACAACAGAAGACATACAGCAACTAGAAAAGAACTATTACCCTTTTTCTTCCCTTCCTCCACCCTAAAAACTGAATAATAAGATCTCCTGCAGTAAAGAAGTTTCTACCTTTATGTCAGATAAGCAAACTTGCAAGTGACTTGTAGTTTTTATGATTAATCAGGAAGTATTACATACCTAATGCAGGTAACATAACAGCTTTAAAAATCTCAACTTCATTGTTAAAAATTATTTAATACAGCTTAACTTCTTAATACAGTTAAAGAGATAAGGCCAACATAGGACAAACAATATGTATATAATATCACGTTCTAAATGGTGAAGTACAGACTTCCACTCTCATGGTATAGCGCACTAAGAATGTAGGAAACTATGCAGATGAGGAGAGTCCAAAACTCATGAAGTCACAGTTTGAGCCAGGACATAAAGCTGGGTAAGATGTGCTCAAGCAGGGAGAAGAGACACACCAGGCTAAGGGAGTCCAGAAAAAAAACAAAAACAAAAAAGGCACACACACAAAAAAAAAAGGCACAGAAAGAAAAACTGTACGTCTCCCTAGAAGATGCAGTTAAGGTAATTGCCATAACCAGAGTCCTATCCCTACACATAATGAAGGAAATAAGTTTGTATAAGTACACTTAAGGACATAATTATGGATCCTTAGAATCAAGTGAAGAATACAGGGACCATTGTGGGTATTTGGTCAGAGGGATATAACATGATAAATGTGGTCATTAAAATGAGAGTAGAAGCAATATTAAAGGGAGACCATCTAAGTGGCAGTTTATTAAGTATTGGGTGATAAGGAGTTGGTCATAGGATGAAAGAGAAACAAAAAGGAAATCTGAAAGACATTACTCCTTTGAATAAAGATGAAAAGAGATGATCTCTAGGGATAGAACTTAATGATAGAAACAGCTTAAACGGGGAATACTCTCCCCTCACAATCTACCCCCATAGTCCTAGGGGCAGAGGTGGAAGGATAATTAATGAGGTTTTATATAACCTGAATCTCGGGTTATTTGGGATGTAACTTAGTACTTACTAAGAGCTTGGAAATTAGCACTGGAAAGTGCTGTAGCTGAAGCACTGGAAATAGAGTCATGAACAGATCTGGATTTGGACACAAAGTAAGGTTCTTTGTTCAAGAGATTAAAGATACAGAGAACACCTAGAACAGAGTTTACGATCACAGGTTAGGACTGAGAATCTGCTTACTGAATGATACACATAGCTAGAAAAGACAAAGGAGGACCAAGGTGGTGCAATAACACAAGGCCAAGAGTTTTAAAACTAAGTATGATCAATATCCAAGACCACAAAGGGTATCTTTGAGGCAGTTTGTAGAACACTAGTAAATTTCTTCATGTGAGCTAAATTATATACTAGTTTTGGTTCAAAAGGCTTAAACATTACTTTATTAAGTCTTAATAAAAATATTATTATGAAGGTAACTGGTGAGAGATTAACTTCTGCCTTTTAATACCTGCTCTTTCAGTAAAAAAGAGTAAATGCTCTCTTTTTAAAAGTTAAATGTATTGGGGAATCTGGCTGGCTCATTCAGAGAAGCATGCACTCTTGATCTCTGGGTCTTGAGTTCCAGCCCCATTTGGGGTGTAGAGATTACCAAAATAAACTTTATAAATAAATAAATAAATAAATAAATAAATAAATAAATAAATAAGACTTAACTGTACAATTTTGTCCATAATTCTAATATTCTTTCACTGAAAAAGTACTGCTGTTATCATATAATTACTGGGCATATAAATTTTAATAAACAAACTAGAATATAAAGTGCTTGCAGTTTTAATGATTATTTCTAAAACTCTGGTAAAAGAGGAGAGAAAAAAACATTACACAGAGGTGATACATTCAAGTGAGGGTTCTGAAGTTTGATAAATATGGTTTGGAATCCTGGTTCTGTCACTACTGGGTTTGTGATCTTAGGGGAATTACTAAATCTCTCAGAACTTCAGTTTTCCCACCTGTAAAATAGGGAAATTCAAGAGCTGTGAGGATTAAATGAAATAATGCAAATACAGAATATAACAATAATTGCAATAATTAGTTAACTAATAATTCTTAAAGCACTTGTTTAACCAGGTACCGTTTTAAGCACTTTACACATATTTTTACACATAATCCTCCCAACACTGAGAAAAAGGGATTCATAACATCCCCAGGTCACAGAGGAGAAAAATGTAGCACCAAGAGGTTAAGGAACATGTGAAAATACTCAATATCCAGAATGTTCAAAAAGTAAGTATTGTTCTCATCACTCAGAACAGTGTTAAAATTATTTAACATGATGGAAGATGACAGAAAACTTATTCACCATTGTAAGATAATAAACTATAACCTTTATCTATAACAAGTGAACCAAGAAATAATAGCAAATGGCATTTTTTAAAATAATTCAAATGAAACATTAAAAAGTACAAAATGTGGGACACCTGGGTGGCTCAGTGGTTGAGCGCCTGCCTTCGGCCCAGGACGTGATCCTGGAGGGCCGGGATCAAGTCCCACATGGAGCCTACTTCTCTCTCTATGTCTCTGCCTTTCTCTCTCTCTGTGACTCTCATGAATAAATAAATGAAATATTTAGAAAAATAAAAAAATTTTAAAAATAAAAAGTACAAAATGTTACCTTCAAAAGCTAATAAATGATCTGTAAGAATCAAAACATCACACACATTTATATACACCTAAATAGTCAAAGAGCACGTTTTGTATGTAAAGTTTCTGAGTACCTGCATTTCCATAAAATAATTTGTAAAACAAGACTGATCACAGAGGCTCCTCTTTTTTTTTTTTTTTTTTTTTAAGATTTTATTTACTGATTCATGAGAGACACAGAGAGAGACACAGAGACACAGGCAGAGGGAGAAGCAGGCTCCCTTCAGGGAGCCCGATGTGGGACTCGATCCTGGGACTCAGGGATCACGCCCTGAGCCACAGGCAGATGCTCAACCACTGAGCCACCCAGGCGACCCAACAGAGGTTCCTCTTAAAAGCATTTGTACAGCAATACAAAATGTCTCTCCCTTTAACTACAGGCCACCTAAAAGCCACCAATAGAACAAAAAGTCAATCCCTTACCACAGGTAATTTTGTTCTTTTATATTTTTCGGGTTTTGTGAACCACCTCCAAGTTACAGAAAATTCCTAAATATAAAAGAGTACAAAGCATTTTTCCCTGATATGAGTTAGCTGCCAACATGATATCCAATCACCCTTAAATACTTCAGTGTGTATTTCTTACAATCAAGACAATTCTCCTACATAACCATCAAAACATAACCATCAAAATCAACAAATTAACCCTGATACATTACTATAACTAATTCTTAGATTCCATTTTAAGTTTTATCTGTTCCCTAATAATGTCCTTCACAGTGTAAATGACTCCTGAATTGGATTCAGTTGTCCTGTCTCTTTCACCCTGATACAGTTCTTCAGTGTCTTAATTTTCACGACCTTGATTGATACTTTTAAAAACTGCAGGTCAGTTATTTTGGAGAATGTCCCTCCACTGTAGTCAGTCTGATGATGTTCTTCTCATAATTAAATTCAGGGTGTATATCTTTGGCAGGAATATCAAGGAAGTGATGCCACATTCTCCTCAGTGCATCCTATCAGCTGGCATATTCATATGCCTATTTTGATCACTGCCAAGTTTTCCACTTAGGTTTTTAATCTTTGTAATTCTTAAGCATCCTATTAGTAGATACCCTGAGATTGTAAAAACACCCCACCCCTCATCAAACTTCCCATTTATTAATTTTTTTCAATATAGACTTACAGATTCTAATTTTATTTATAATACTTTGCCATCATTATTTATTTAGATATTCAAATTATTCACCTTTGGCCAGTAGTGTCCATTCAAGCTGGTTCTGTGTCATTCTGACATAATCCTATCACTCTTTGAACAACTTTCTTGCATAAAAAGAGGTTCCAGGCTCATTTTGTACTTCCCTGACCTACCCCTGAAATTAATCATTTGTCCAAAAAGCCCTGGTTAATTCAGAACGGTGTTTCTGGGCCAAGAACTGGGTGCCAGGTTTGGTTTACCTATTGATCTACATTAAAAATTTTAAGTTCACACCGATATCTTCAATTCTAATATAACAGCACACAGTGCACTCTATTCTCCTCCATTTTGAAACTCCTTTCTCCAATACTAAGAAACCAAGCTCCCATAATAAATACACTTACTTATCTGATAAACTGCCCCACCCTGTATATAACCCAATTTCCTGTCACTGACATGGACACTTTACTGCATGGATGCCCTCTACCCTACTCAGGCTCTGTCAGTCTACTCTGAGCACCTGTCACCATCCCCTACACTGGACATCAGCATGTGCTGCTCCAACTCACATCTCTATGCTGGGCCCCTCTTCGACACAATCTCCTTACCACACACAAGCTCCAAAATCCCACGCTAGGCTGGCTACCACTATGCATGTGAACCCCTTCCTTACCCTGGCCAGGCAACAAAACCTCCTCTGTGGTGAAAGAGGTGGACAGCTTAATGCAGATGCTTTTGACTAAATTGTCCAGGAAAGGAAGAGGAAAACAGAAGTGAAAAGCAGAGATAATATTAAAAATAACAAACTATCTCTTTCAAAAACTAAAAGCTTGGGATGCCTGGGTGGCTCAGCGGTTAAGCATCTGCCTTTGGCTCAGGGTGGGGACCAAGTCCCACATCGGGCTCCCTGCATGGAGCCTCCTTCTTCCTCTGCCTATGTCTGCCTCTCTGTGTGTCTCTCATGAATAACTAAATAAAATCTTAAAAAAAAAAAAACTAGAAGCTTTTTTCACCCATAATCTCATTTGCCCTAGATTAGAGTTACATAGTTTGAATTTAAAAAACAGACTTTTGGGATCCCTGGGTGGCGCAGCGGTTTGGCGCTTGCCTTTGGCCCAGGGCGCGATCCTGGAGACCCGAGATCGAATCCCACGTCAGGCTCCCGGTGCATGGAGCCTGCTTCTCCCTCTGCCTATGTCTCTGCCCCTCTCTCTCTCTCTCTCTCTCTGTGTGACTATCATAAAAAAAAATAAAAAAATAAAAATAAAATAAAATAAAATAAAAAAATAAAAAACAGACTTTTAAAATCTTGTTCTCTCACTTAGTAGTTGAATGACTTAAACAAGGTACTTAATCTCTTCAGTTAAAGAGTACCTATCTTTGCATGATTGCTATGAAAATAATCTATGTCGGACACTTGGGTGGCTCAGTTGGTTGGGCGTGTTCCTTAGCTCAGTCATGATCCCAGGGTCTTGGGATCGAGCCCCCGCATTGGGGTCCCAGCACAGCAAGCTGCCTATTTTTCCCTCTCCTCCCTGCTTATGCTCTCTGTCGCTGTCTCTGTCTCTCAAATAATTAAAATCTTTAAAAAAAAACCATGTAAAGCAAATATATATCTGACCTAGAGTTAGCATTTAATAAATATAAGTTATTATTACTACCTTCTCTTTTACATTATTGTTTTTAACACGTCAAAGGATAGCTATATACACATGTATAATTTTATAAAAAGTAGTTCTTAATTTTCTTTAATTTCTGAAAGATTCAGTGTCCCTAAAGACATTTAAAAACACCTACAGTATCTATGACTACTAACCAAACCAGAGCCTCCAGTCTATCCTACAATTTTGACAAATTATTTCCTGAAGTTTTGCCAAGCTCGTATCGTTCTCCTGAAGCAAAGTTACCAGGGGCTGCTGAGAGTCTAGAAAACAAAGGTTTGCAATGTGGCAATCAAGGTTTAACAAAGTATGATCCCAACCTGTCTTTCCAGAATTACATCTCATTCCTCACCTACACAAAATTTGTTTCAGCCACTGTAATTTTATACACTTTTCCATTTACAAGCCCTGACCCATATCTTGGCTAGAATGTTCATCTTCCTCATTTACTCCCAGCAAGATTCTGCAATATTTTTCAAGGTCCAGCAGAAAATACACCTCCTCTTCAAAATTTTCCTTTACTACAACAGGCAAAAGCAAGGTCTTCCTCCCTTAAACTTCTAAACAACTAGATAATAATATAATTACTGTTTCATAGGTACATTTATTATCTCCCCTGCTAGAATGAATTAAGATCTTTCTGGAAAAAAGACATATGCTTTCTATCTCCAAATAACTACCATTTATTGAACATACATACCAATTATATTTATTCTTCACAATAGTTTTGTGAAATTGGTATCATTATCTCTATTTTATAGATGAAGAAACCAAGACTCAAGGATGTTGGAAACGTGCCCCAAATTACACAGCTGGCAAAAACAACCTTTTCCCTAGAATGTCATGAAACATGAGATATGAGGAATGAACTTTGCTACTAGGGAAAAGGCTCTCAGGTCAAATAAATTTGGAGGATTAAAAAAGTTTAATCACTATTTTAGGCAAAGGGCTTCTCAAAGCCTTTTAACAAGCTGTTGATATGCTTTATAAATCTCCAACAGAGATATTATTATATTTTCCAAATGCATTTGGGGATAAAATCCTTTTCTC
The DNA here is from genome assembly GCF_905146905.1 of Nyctereutes procyonoides. Taxonomy (NCBI): domain Eukaryota; kingdom Metazoa; phylum Chordata; class Mammalia; order Carnivora; family Canidae; genus Nyctereutes; species Nyctereutes procyonoides. The sequence goes on from NW_026575051.1 coordinate 62,306,658, forward strand.
AAGGATCATTAATCTTATAGGACAAATATTCCATGAAACCCATTTCAGGAAATGTGGCAATGTATTCTGTTGTCTTTGCGCACAGTGGGCACTCAATACACACCTCCTTAAAGATAAAAAAAAAAAAATGCTCCTCATATTAAAGCAACATACTAATGTAATTCCACATACTAATATAAAGAATAAGGCAATTTCACTCTTCTTATAGCAGGAGGTCCAAGTATAATAATTAACATCATTAAATAGCACTCAAATTTTAAAAATTTTCATTAGACAGACTAAAAAGATTAAGAGAAATCTCTACCTGTGCTTTTATGATATGCATGAATCTTGACATCAACTCAGGACATTCAAGGAGGAAATGAAAGTGATCAAATATAATTTTGGGATTTCTAAAAGAAAAATATAATTTGTTTGAATGGACAGGAAGAATGAGTTGTTATTAAGTCAAATGCAAATTCAGATATACAGATACTGAAGCAGGAAAAAATATTAATCCACACTTATAATAGTTTTACTTGTCATGGCGCATTTTTTGAATAGTAATAGAAATAACATTATTTCTGTTGAGATACAAACTATGTAAAGAAATAAAAGTCTACGAGGGCAATGCATGAATCCAAGAAAGCCTTACCTATTAACAAAGCATTTTAAAACTTCATCATGTTTGCAGACAAATTCAATGAAACGGGGTGAGGTCATTCTGTGGGTGATAAAAAAACCAATCAGAACACAGAGAAATTGATGATACAGCAAATTTCATAATGATGTACAGATATGGACTGGCTTCTATACAGAAAAAAAAAAGGATATGGGTTTGGACTGTCTTTACAAAAATTTAAGAAACTGAGGCATACCTAGTCAATTTATAAGATAAAACAGTAACTGTTTAAAAATCTTGAAATTTTAAACATCTTTGCTCTATACATTTTGAATACATAATTAAGTATCCTATACAAAGTGAGGATCTTTAATTAATAACTTATATAATCTTAAAACTCAAATATTTTTAGATTAGTAAAGTATCATAAAACATCAACACAGAACCTAAAATCAACAAATTATTATCTGTTGTTACTGAAGTTACAAAAAAATCATAGCTTTTCTTCATCTATCAGAAAAGGAAATAATAAGCAGAAATCTTACCCTGGAGGCATCTGACAAGAACAGCACATGTAAAAAGCTTGAATGACAGCACTTAGCCGGTTAGCTGTCATAGAAATAACATCCTGACAGTCTGCACTGGCTTCCTGTTTCCCTCCAAGAGCATCTGGTTTAGATTCTCCTGTGCCAGTGGATAGATTTTCATAGCTCCCAGGTCCTGGAGGTTCAAATGGAGGAATGGAAGTACCATCTTGATCTTGGCCTTTTTGTTTCAGTAAAATAGAAGTGATATCCGTGGAGTCCTTTTTGTTTTTCATCAATTCTGTAGCTATTAAAACTAGCCATTCATCTAATGAGTGCCAAAGCAATTCAAGAGGCTAGGAGAAAAACAGAAGCGTTTTTTAAACATCATTCTTAAACTCCAGGAGAAAAAAACCTCACACAAAAAAATAATATAAAAGAGAAAATTTATTCTAGAGATTTCTATTTTCCCAAGTTAATGTCATAACAATGCCTAAAGGTAAGTAACAAAAACATAAATGCCACATAAATAACAATTTCTTTGCTTATAGCAAAAATTTATTCCTTGGGATAAAAAGGTAAAACTAAAGCCTAACAAAAAAATTTATAAGCAATCTATCCTCTTTTAAAATTTTTCAAAAAAATAAAAAAATAATAAAAAATAAATAAATAAAATTTTTCAAAAACTTAGCTTTAAAAACATATACTACTTCTATATATACAATCCCCCAACCTTTACTATATTCATGTGTCAACAATTTTCAATTATAAATCTTTTCTCAATTAGAAAAACTAGAATTTCTAAAAAAGTTTAATAAACAGCTTAGTTTTGGAGTGCCTGCCTGGCTCAGTCAGTGCAGCATGCAACTTGATCTCAGAGTTCGGAGCCTCACACTGAGTGTAGAGATTACTAAAAGAAATAAGTTTTTAAAAAAAGTTTACTGTGCTCTTTTTTTACAAGTAATTCACAGAATTTTGAAAATTTTATGGTAAAGTTAAAAATATGATGTAATATTTATATATACACATACATGTTTCCATGCACATATACATAAAATCCATCTCTAATAACTAGTAATTATCAAATACTGACCAGCAAATTCTTAATTCCAAGTAAAGATTAACAGCTTAAAAAAAGAAAAAGAGGGAGAGAGTAAAGTGTTTCTTATTTCTACACTATTTAAAATATTCCTTTTAAGAATAATGAAATATCTTTTGTAAATTAACAACAAATGAAATTCCTTTTTATATATTATGTGATCACAAAAGCTACAATAGGACCAAGTACTAAAAAAAATTAAATACATACATCATCCCTAATAATTAGTAATTTTTAAAAATTTTATTCAGTTATTCATGAGAGACACAGAGAGAGGCAGAGACACAGGCAGAGAGAGAAGCAAGCTCCCTGTGGGGAGTCCAACGTGGGACTCAATCCCAGGACCCCAGGATCACGACCTGAGCCAAAGGCAGACACTCAACCACTGAGCCACTCAGGCGTCCCCCATTAATTTTTAACAAGGAGAAATACTATCAAACAACAAGCTAGCAGTGATCTAGTATTCACCACCATAACTAGTTAGTAATACTGTACGGTTTACTTGGAAGTTGCTATGAGAGTTAAGCTTTAATGTCCTCATCATAACAACAGGAAAATGGTAATAATATGAGAGAAGGATGTGTTAACTGACCTTATACACATGTACCAAATTATCACACTTGTACACCTTAAACTTACACAGTGTTATAGGCCAGTTATATCTCAATAGAACTTGGGGGAAAAAAGACCGCTAGAACATTTTTAACCCCAAATAAAAACTTAACAATTATGGGGGGGTGGCAAGGATAGCAGTTAAATGCTCCTTTATTCCTACACTACTTTAAACATTCCTTTTTTTTTAATTTTTTTATTTATGATAGTCACAGAGAGAGAGAGAAAGAGAGAGAGAGAGAGAGAGAGAGAGAGAGAGAGAGAGAGGCGGAGACATAGGCAGAGGGAGAAGCAGGCTCCATGCACCAGGAGCCCAACGTGGGATTCGATCCTGGGTCTCCAGGATCCCGCCCTGGGCCAAAGGCAGGCGCTAAACCGCTGCGCCACCCAGGGATCCCTACTTTAAACATTCCTATTGAGAATGATGAATTGTCTTTCTGCAAATATAAAAGTTACTCTTCCTTTTTGTTTCTTATAGGATCACAGAATGCTACACATTAGACCATGTGCTTCAGAAAGACCCATGCCTACAATATTTCAACCAAAAGAAATAATGTTACTTTTTAAGATTAAAATATTAAAATCTTACTTTATGGAAATAGATTCTACAAATATATTTGGAAGTTTAGGGAATATTTAAACAACCTGTTCTTCCAGGAAATTCTTTACAGTTATTTTCTCTTTTTTTAAGATTTAAATTCAATTAGCCAACATATAGTAGTACATCATTAGTTTCTGATGTAGTGCTCCAGAATTCATCAGTTGTGTTTAACACTAAGTGCTCATCACATCACATACTCTCCTTAATGCCCATCACCCATTTAACTCATCCCCCCTACAATTATTTTCTAACAAATTCATCTGCTATATGTTCAGCCTTTCTTCAGATTTCCAGAACATTCTCTTTTTGAGAATATTTGACTTACTGCATTTGCAAATGATTAGATCAGCCCAAGTCATCACTGTAACAAACCAAAAGAGGCAAACAAAACAAAATAAAGCAAAAAGCCCCCACTATCACCAACAAAAACCTATTTGCTTCATTTAACAAATATTTAGTTAGTACACACTAGGCAACAGTTAAGCAAAGTAAGAAACTAATTATACTCTGAGGCTGAAATAAGCACTCCTGTCCCCCACAAAGAAGGCTTTTCCATGGTCAGGCACAGCAGTTGGGAGATCCAGGATCCCTGAGATGCTGAAAGGAAGTGCAAGAAGTACCAGCTGCCATAAACACTGATGTGCCACCTGCACCGAAAATGTCTTTATTCTCCTCATGAGCAAAACATTAAACCTGCTGTAAAAGATGAAAAAGAACTTTTTATGCTAGCAAAACTTTTAGTTTTACGTCACCAAATGAACTTCCAAAAAAGAAAGAACATGTGGGAATGTAAGACTTCTTGAAACAAAAGGCAAAAGGAATAATTGGCCTCTAAATGAGATGGGCTAAAAACCTAGAAAATGACCACACTGGATGGAGATGAAGCCTAAGGCAAGAAATGATACCTAAATGCTCACACAGAGGAGAGCTCTAAGACTGAATCAACAACAATCCTACTTTTAAACACTGACAATGCATAAAAATTAAAGGTCAATTCTGAATAATCCAGAAACAATTTTTTAAAAGCCAGATCTGTGTAAAAATAATAGTTCTAGAAAGAGTTTTTGGTAAAGGAACATAGCAAAAATTAAAAGAGATTGAGGGAAAAAAGAAGTGGTAAGTCATCTTAGACCTTTCTTTACTTTTCTCTTTTCCCTATCTTTTTCCCTATCTTTTCGTTCTTCATTCACACATGCATTAAAACTAATTTCCAACCTCAAGGTATCTTTACGTAGAGAGTTGTCCCTTTGAAGATTTTTTTCAGTTCATGCCTCAATAACAAAAAGAAAACTGTGAAAATAACTTTAATTTCTAACTGTGGTGTAGCAGCCTCAGACAAAAAATGAACTATTGCAAAGCTTATCTATGATGCTTTCTATATCTATAAATAATAATGATAAAAACATTAGATAAGATACAAATATATCAACTATTACTGAAAAATGAGTCAATGACTATGGAAAATGGATCAATGACTATAGAAGCCATTAGCAGGCTTCTTGGCATTGTGAAATACTGCTTCATTTCATATTACGGAATAGTCTTTACTACAGAAATATATTTTACACATAGTAACAATGCTGTGACTATCATACATGATTTTCAAAACATTTTAGGTCCTATTTCAAAGCTGTTATATATAAAAATCTCAACTTGTTGGATAATGTTAAAATTATTAATATCCAAAAAATTATTAATATCCATATACCAGAGTGAGACACAGATTTTATAGGAAAGCATTACTAATTTAAGTTCTCTAATAGTGTCTTGAAATTTTCTCTTAGTCTATTCTCAATTTGATAATATCAAAAGTTATAACCCCAAAGATAAGATTTTAATGTAAAAAATTTCTCAATCTTTTCTGTCTTCCAAATAGACCCAATTATAATTTTATGAAAGTGTTAATAGTCACAGCTTACTATTCTCTCTCTCTCAGACACACACACACACACACACACCCCATATCAAGATTCAGGAAGCCTAAATTGTCTTCCCCATGCTCCCACTGCTTCAATAACCATAACTACCTTCTCCCTCAGATGCCCCAAAGTTCCCAAGGCACTAGATATATATCTCTTAACACCGAAAAAAATGGCTAAGTGTTAAGATTAACTTAAAGGATTTCTTAGATAAATCAGAAAACTAGTAACAGGATGTTAAACAATTTCACCTACTAAAACCACGTGGCCTATAAATCCACTCATACTTAATGGAAAACCCATTAGTTAATCCTAACAATAAAGTGACATGTCAGAGTACCTAGTTAATGAAATAGAAAGTAGGGATCACCTGCTACCTTAGACAAAATGTGGTAAAAATTAAGATGGTATTTCCAATCTAGCATTGCAGGAACTCAGGAAATGGTTATGATCTTTACAACTGTGAATCACCCCACAGTGAACCGAAGACTTTATATACACAGATGACAACACAGTTTCTATATTTTATCCTTGTAAGTTGGAGGGCAGATCATTTTGTCATCCTCCAGTCTACATTTAACTCACACAATTATATGAAAGAGCCTATATGTTTTAATAGTAACATCTAATGTTTTTTAAAAATTAGGTGAGTTTTGTAATAAAAATATTTTACTAATGTGCAAGGTCAAATTTTAAGAGAAAATGAGTGGTCAGAGGTATAAGTAGTTGTCAATGATGGAAAAAAAATTACCTTAAAAAAAGAAAAAAGAAACTAACAAAAGGAACTTTTTATATTATATGTGTCATTGATATATGACAATCAAAAACAGAGTTTAGATTTCATAAAAGAAAAGCACAAAGAAAACCAGTGATAGCCTTTTCTACTCTATTATACCTGTAATGATGGGCTAGATAGAAAACTAACATTTTAAGTCAAGCATTAAATTCCCACACAGAGGCTACTAATTAGCACACAACTTATTTTCTGATGTCATTAGCAAACACATGGCAGACTTAAATTTTAACGACAGCACCAAAGACATCAGACAAGAGTGAATATAACCTACATGCAATTTGGGTAACAGTGATTCTATTTATACCTGATTTTATTTTGTATTCATCATTATACATAAGTAGAGAGGATAAGCAGAAAATGAAATCAAGCCTAGATTCAGTAACCAACAGCCTGGGCCACACAAGAATACATTAAGAATAATTGCATGGAATGTGAATGTTTAAGCAGTAAAATTCACTTAAAACAACACTGACAAAACAGTGCAACAATATTTAGATTCAAAATTTGCAAGGATAGCAAGTTATCACTCCAAACACTATTTTAAAAAACAGACACAAGAAGTGCTGAAGAAGTGGTATGTAAAAAGCCAAAATTTGAATTATAAGAAGATGTATAACTGACTTCTTCCAGGAGGTGGCACAATAAGGGAAAAAAAAGGGAAGGAAAAATAAGAAACATTCTCTCTCTCTCTCTCTCTCTCTCTCACACACACACACACACACACACACACACACACAGCTGCAAACTCTTTCTTATACTAATTCTTTAAAAAAAAATAGTGAAGCAAACAGATGCAAGACAAACCTTTCTGAAAGCCTATCATATCCATTTTAGGTTATTAAAAAATCTACTAGTGTCAAAATACTTCCAAAACACCTATCTGTAAGTGCCCAAAAAATTTCTGTGTAAGAAAAGAATCATTTAGCATAGTTCATTAGTTTTACTTTAAATTTTACAGACAGTAAAGCTATCAATCTGAGGAAATGGCACATAAAAATGTTTATATCACTTTTTGGATAGATAACCTGTATTTATACTCAAAAGACTAAAGAAATAGAAGCCTTTGTGAACCCAAAAGCAAATTTTATGCTATGAAAATCCCTTAAATTACCTTTAAAAAATAACACAAAAACAGTTATAAAATTACACATTCGTCCAACATCTGAGTTGTCTAAAAATAAAATGCCACAAAAAAGCCTTAACAATAGCAATTATAGCCACGTTCATTTTGCTTAGTTCGTAAAATTTTAATTTGATTTGGGTGGCAACATTGTCTTGGGTCTTACAGGAAGCAGCTGATGCAATACAAAATATTTAAAGAATATATGGGGCGCCTGGGTGGTGGCTCAGTTGGTTAAGCATCTGCCTTCCGCTTAGATCCAGCCCTGTGTCTGGCTCCCTGTTCAGCGGGAAGCCTGCTTCTCCCTTGCCCTTTTCCCCTCACATCCTTCTCTCCACCTTCCATCTTGCTCCTGCTCTCTAATAAATAAAATCTTTAAAAAAAAAAAAAAAAAGCAAAGAAAATATCTCAATGATTTTTCCTTGAAGTGATCTCAAGAATTGGTAGTAAATCCAGGAAATGAACGTAAGCTTACTTCAAAAACACATACACATACATAACACACACATGATAATAACCTCTAAATAGAACAATTATGTTCAGAGGGGAGGTGGACGGGTTAAATAGGTGATGAGGATTAAGAAGTGCATTTGTCATAATGAGCACAGGGAGACGTATGGAATTGCTGAATCACTATACTGTATACCTGAAACTAACTTTAACACTGTATGTTAACCAACTAGAATTAAAATTAAAACTTTAAAAAAATAGACACAAGAGAAAAAAAGAAAACTAGATGTTTTCTTTCCTTCTGAATAAGAAATTAAAAAAAAAAAACACATGATGGCTGCATATTGTCACATTTACCTGTAACCCAATAAAAAAGTAGACTTAAAAATTAAGTATCTTTAATCTTAAAATACACTAATGGAATTACAATGTTAGTTACAAGAAAAATACAGAAGAAAGCTCACCACTTAGGATTTCTAATGATTAGACAGAAATGAAAGGAGAAAAGTGTACCTAACTTAAAATGTGATATGAGTAGGAAGTAAACTTAGTTTATGAGGTTTCTGACTAATGAAAGCATGCTTTGTCCAATTCATCTCTTTTTCATCTATCTTCCTAATAATGTCATATATTTTTCTGACCTTGAACACTTGGCTTCTTGGAGTTTTATTCCCGTTGTAGCCCAAATCGATTCCATTACTGGGAGAGGATGGACCAATTCGAAAGACATGACAAAATATCCTCACAATCCTTAAGAGGCTCTTCATCTGAGCATCATAATTACTAGACAGACTGAAAATAAAAATTAAAATATGAACAGGTTAGGTGAAATAAAACAAATTACATCTTAATTTAAAACATTCAAATTACACTGACCATGCAGGTTTCCTAATATAAGGAGCAAATTCCTACCATGACAGGGTTGGAATGTTTTAATAGGAAGTTGCTATACATTATTTGGATTGCATATGAATGAATTATTAATGTTTAAGCAATCAGAATAAAACTGATAATCAAAGCATAAAACTATGAAGAAAAGCACCACTGTAAAATGGTTTCTTGAGGCACCAACTTAAGGCAAATTCGAACTTTCACTTCCCAAAGTATATAATGTAAATTACACTGAGTCTTTAGAACTCTGAGAATATTTCACAGAGAAACAATGATAGAAATGTTGATTATGTTAAGTCAACCCACAACTCAATTGTAGAAGCTGAACTTTCTACTCTCCTATCCATAACCTCATTTTCCCTCCACTCCCCAGAATAGTAACCAATTGTTCTGTACAGTAGAACATTTACAAATTGAATAATCTTAAAGTTACTATCAGCAAGGGTGGTTCTCACATAATGGGTAGTCTTATGACTCTATATAAATATAGGATATATCCCACTATGGAAAAAAGAAAAGAAAAACTCAAATCCAACTAACACAATAATACTGAATATAATACAAACCTTTGACAAATCAAAAAGACCTTTAGAATTCTTCACTGCCTGGGGATTGTTAATCATTACAAATATCAACCAACTACCCTTCCACAGAGAAACTGTAGGAGTTAGGCTAAATCTGTACTGAATCCAATGACAAATCCTAAGGAAAAAAAAACCTCTTGTCATTCAAGTGGTGGTTTCATTTTGAAATCTCTAACATCACTTATCTTGTATTACAATAGTTGCTCAATAGAGTAAAGAGTTGCATAAACTTCTGGGCAGAATGGTATGTCCATCAATTGGTAGATAGATAGATGGTATGTCAACTCAATAATATTTAATAATGTTATATGGTGACATACGGTGACTCTACTTATGATAAGCACCGAGTAGCATACAGAATTGTTGAATCACTATGTATGTTGTACACAAACTAATGTAACATTGTATGTCAATAATGATAATTAAAAAAAAAAAAGAGGGGGAATTAGTAATGTGGAAATGACAAATGCCTACTTCTAAGAATTTCAGTGTGGTAATGCCAAATAGAGGGTATTTTCTAACCTGGTGACATGTGAACCCAAAGTTTTCTGACATTTTCACTTCAATATTCCTGTTGTTTCTCATTCTAGGAATTATTAAATGGTTAAAAGTAGTCAATAAAAATTAGCTATCAGTTCCAATTGTTAGTGAAACGTAACAGTTGCTGCTATCCACACTGTATTAAACTGGGAAAGCTACTTAGCAAAACTTTTTGTTTTAGTAACTTTGAATTAAATGTGTATAAAATCACTACTTTAGCTTGTACTGATTTTGAAACACTTTATGAAGTGTTTCTAATTTTATAGCCAAAGATTGTTAAGACTGATAAAATAGAAATGTAGTTTAGCTGAAACTCTTTCTTTCTTTGTGTTGTCACTCAGAAAAGTTTAACTATAATGATTCTCAAATTCTTCCATGAGAAAGAGGTAAATCCTCTGCAACATTACCATAGATATAAAAACTTAATTAAGTACCTGATCTAGGAAACACTTCATGAGACATCTTAAGAAGTATTTTCTTACACAGTGGAATCTGAATATCACTGTCTATTATTAATACAGTCTAAAACTTTGTATTACTATATCCAGTTTAAAGTTCTTCAAGCTAATTCACTGGATCTAAAAAATGTTATTTTTCACTTTACAACCTGTGAAATACCTCTTTAGTATTATACAAAAAGATCATAAAATCCAAGCTTCATCATATCCTCCATTTAATCATAAAATGATAATTTCTTCCCAAGCCATGAGGTCTCAATATAAAAGTTTTAACATTAATTTCCTATTTCAAAGTCCTATCAATGTACTTACCTTTCATTTACATAAGAGTATACTTTGATTCAGTGCCTTACTAAGCAAACAGTTGTGATTTCTGTTCATTTACACATTGATAACTATCTTTATCTTTAACCATATGTATACAGAAAGCAAGATAACGTACTTATTTAGAAGAACACAACATTATCCGCAAAAGGGCCTTTAATAAATATTTGTCCTTAGTAAATATCCCTAGAATCAGTTAAACAAAAGGCTATCCATTTTTTTAAGGGTAAGCTAAATAATATCTCAATTGTCACTATATATTTGTATCAGTTTTCCTTAATTAAAATTTCTGTTAAAGTAAATGGCCAAAATTATATCACATTATGGGTTAAGAAACATAAAATGATTCACAAATGAATAAACAGAAAGGGAACAATTTGCAAAAGTACCATGAAACATAAACTGGTAGGGAGGAATAATTTGTATTTGAGATCCTCTTAAGACTCTACCTTGGCAGTTGGGAGATAACAGCAAATATATATATTGGTCTCTGCCCCTGGTTCCTGACACAGAGTTCCTAAAATCCTCATAATCTCCTAAGTGATAAGAGCACTAGGAGCATCTTTTGTTCTAATATTTGATCTTTGATCCCACTTCCTAATATACAGCTCCTAAACCTCTTATAATTTCTGGGTGATAGCAGTGTTTCTTGTTCTCCTGAGGTGACTCTTGGTGGGCTCCTGGACGGAGGCTGGCCACAAGAAAGATGAAGCCATGATCAGAAGCTTGGAATTTCCAGACCCACTTCACATTTTCCAGAAACGGAAGAGGGCCTGGAAATGCAGTTAATGATCAACATGCCTACATGATAAAGCCTCCACAAAAAGCCTAAAAATATGGGATTCAAGAAGCTTCCAGGTTGCTGAACATATCCACATACTGGGAGGGAGACAACACCCTCAACTCCATGGAGACATAAGCTCCTGTGCTCAAGATCCTCCAGCACCTTCCCCTACATATCTCTTTACCTCGCTGATCATCTACATTCTTTATCATATCTTTAATAGAGTGGTAAATCGAAATAAGAATACTTTGAGTCCCAATTTGAATACTTTGAGCTATTCTAAAAAATAAATCTAAGGGGAAGAAGGTCATGAGAATCTGATACGAAGTGAAGTCAGACAGAGCCTATAGGTAATCTGGGGACCTACTACTTGCAATTGGCATCTGAAAGTGGGATCAGTCTCACAGGAATAAGCCCTTAACCTCTAAGATCTGATGTATCTCTAGATGGACAGTTGTCAAAGCTGAGTTAAACTGTACACAGCTGCTGTCTAAAGAATTTCTTGGTCTGAGGAATAAAAAACCCACATATCTTGGTAAGTGTGGTAGTAGTGTGAGAGTAAAGGAGAAACACAGGATTTCCCAAAACAGAAAACAATACAGTAAATTCCAATAAAATACTAATAACCAATACTCACTACCAATCTCAAGAAAAAGATACACAGAACCCCAAAATGGCCATAATTAACAGATTTCACAGAACATATGAAAAGTAGCATTATAAGTCGTGAGGCAATGCAGGTTAGCAAAAAGTTTTAAAACTTCTATGGTTGTGCGATGGGACACCTGGGTGGTTCAGTCAGTTAAGCATCTGCCTTTGGCTCAGGTCCCAGTGTCCTGGGGTCAAGCCACATGTCGGCTCCCTGCTCCATGGGGAGCCTGCTTCTCCCTCTTCCTCTGCCTGCCACTTCCCCTGCTTGTTATGTGCGCTAATAAATAAAATAAAAATCTTAAAAAAAAAAAAACTTGTTATGTTTATAGCTCCCTTTCTCCTACCCTACTTCTGTTCCACTAAACTCCTTTATTACTTGTTCCAAATTGGAATCCAGAATCTGCCCTTTACTAATGATAATAGAAATCCTGGTTCTTCTAATGTGTATAGCTTGGTAAATCGTTAAACTTCAGTTTTCTTCTATGTAAAATGGAAATAACTTTCTAAATAACAAAATTACTGTGAGGTTTAAATGAAATAATGTATTTGAATGTTCCTTAGTTGAGTGCGTGGTTAATAACTATTAAAGGTAAACTTAACATAAATACATAAAAACAGACTTTCTCATTACTGTGGAAAAGCAAAAAATAAGACAAAGACTTAAACAAAAAAATAGGTTAAGTTTCTAATGTAAGAAATGTAGAGTATTTATAATAACCAAAAGCATTATCTCTGACATTTTCCATTTATATAATCATAATCATCATCTTTACTATGTGCCACACACTATGCTTGGCACTTTCTAGTACCTTATCATTGTATTTTACAATAGTTCATTAAGAAGATATTTAATACCATTTTCCAATATGGAAATAAAATCCTGAATAGGTTGTAAATTAAATATAGGAGGGATCTTGTCTGTTTTATTCACAATCAGCTATAGGTGGCCTGGTGGATAGTAGGCACTCAGAAACATATATTAGATACATGGGTAGATGATAAAGGGAAACTCAGAACAGTTACTTGCTGAAATCACATAGTAAATAGTGATATCTGGAGTTAAACCTGAGTCTGGCTGACTCCCAAGCCATGCCTTTATTTAGTATGTCTGAATTGAAAGTACTCATCAAATAAATGGATTAACAGATATGACTAATTAAAACAAGAGCATTACATAAAGCTGAAATTCAGTGAATCCCATAAACAGAATCTAAAGTGGTCTCAAAGGTAGAAACTGAATAAAAAAAAAAAATTAGCAGATGGTATAGTGAGTAGAAATGCTGAAGAAAGACTTAATGGAAAAACACAAGAGGGTAATGTTGGTACCATGAAAGATAAGGGGCCTAGCAAAAACCCTTCTAAGTAAATGGTATAGAGCATGATCCAATCTGAATAAAGTATATGAAAAGCCCAAGGAAGAGAGAAAAAAAAGGGCTAACTTAATGGATTTGAAAATGTAGCTGATTTATAGAAACAGCAGAGTGTCGGGAGGAAGAAACTCCAGTTGCAAACACGGAGACAGAGAAGACCATGACCTATTCTAAGACTGTCAAAGTATTAAAAAACATGAGAAGGAAACTGCAAAGGAGAAAGCATCCAAATTAGAAGTGGGCCAAATTTATCAGCTAAGAAAAAAACACATGAACCATTTCTAAATGGCTGTTTATTCCTTTTTTATTAAGATTTATTTATTTGAGAGAGAGCATGTACATGTGCGGGAACAGGGAGCAGGGTGAGGAGCAGAGGAAGAGAAAGAGAATCCCATGCCGACTCCACACTGAGTGCGGAGCTGGACACAGTGCTCAATCTCACAACCCTGAAATCATGACCTGCATCAAAATCAAAAGTCAAACACTGGGGCAGCCCCAGTGGCGCAGCAGTTTAGCGCCGCCTGCAGCCCAGGGCCTGATCCTGGAGACCCTGGATCGAGTCCCATGTCGGGCTCTCTGTATGATGCCTGCTTCTCCCTCTGCCTGTGTCTCTGCCTCTCTCTCTCTGTCTCTATGAATAAATAAATAAAATCTTTAAAAAAAAAAAAAGTCAAACACTTACCAACTGAGCCACCCAGGTGCCCCTAAATGGCTGCTTATACCTAATTGGGGCTGTTTATTCCTGATTAAGGGGAGCTAACATACAGTGAAGTATGGGTACAGGAAAATGCAATATATATATAAACACAAGTAATATAAAGGCATTACCTCCATGGACACAGCAATGAGTCATTAAAACCACAGCATCTTTTTTTTTTTTTTTTTAATATATATTTATTTATTTATTTATGATAGTCACAGAGAGAGAGAGAGGCAGAGACACAGGCAGAGGGAGAAGCAGGCTCCATGCACCGGAGCCCGACGTGGGATTCGATCCCGGGTCTCCAGGATCGCGCCCTGGGCCAAAGGCAGGCGCCAAACCGCTGCGCCACCCAGGGATCCCCTCACAGCATCTTTTGAAAGAATAAAGAACTAAACAGGCAGTCCGAGTGGCTCAGCGGTTTAGTGCCGCCTTCAGTTCAGGGCCTGATCCTGGAGACTTGGGATTGAGTCCCATGCCAGGCTCCCTGCATGGAGCCTGCTTCTCCCTCTGCCTGCCTCTTTCTCTGCCCCTCTCTCTCTGTGTGTGTCTCTCATGAATAAATAATAAACTTAAAAAAAAAAAAAGAATAAAGAATTGAACAGAGGAGGACAGTTTAAGGAAAAAACTTTATAAGGAATCATGTGGATATATTGAGAGGCTGAACAGTAGTCCATACACAGTTCTATAGTGATCAACATTCCTAAACTATTTTCTTGAAGGAGGGACCAAAAAAAAAAAAAAAAGACTCCTAAACTTTCTGATTCTTCTTTATGTATATTTACTTAGATGACTAATCTATCATTTTATAAAATTTTAGACACCTATGTCCAAATCCACTTAAGTAAATATTTTTAGTCTCTCTAGACAAATATCTCCCAGTAAGAGCTGACTGCCCTAGTCCTTTAAAACGAAAGAATAAGTCAGCAAATTTTTAGAACATCTTACCACTGATGAAAACATCCAACAAAATAAACCATTCCCAGAAAAGCCAAAAAAAAACACAAAGCTGACAGATACCACTACCTATTGATTTGTCTATATTTTGAAACACTTACCTAAGCAGTTTATGCCCATTTGTTGTGGCAACTTCAGCAAGGCTTGTTAGAATCTTTAGGTACTGGCTTTCACTTTGCTGAGACAAATGTTCCAGAACTTGCCGTAACTAAATTTTTTACAAGTAAAACAAAATGTGATTATACAATAATCTATTAAACTTTATCAAGAAATTGAGTATCTATTAGTTTAAAAAGTATCCCAAAGCCAAGTAGCTAAAATCAAGTCCTTTACAGTTATTTTGTCTTGCATAAATTCAAAAGCTAATATACAGATGACATAAAATCTTTTCAAAATCACCCAGTAAAAAAGCAATAAGAAATATAAATAGAAATCACCAAGTTAATTTACACAATCTGAATTCCAAACTTTAATATATGAGAAGTTTAAGCTCTGCAATTTTTCAGAGTAAAGCTATTATAAACTAATGATTACCAATGATACGATGATATTCCTCCTTAGTTATTTTCCCCCTATCTATGGAGAAAATTCCAATTCTTTTAAGCAAAAACCAAAGACCCAGGGGTATCTGGGTGGTTCAGTTGGTTAATCATCTGACCCTTGGTTTTGGCTCAGGGCTATGGGACTATGGGACTGGGCCTCAGGTTGGCTCTATGCTCAGTGCAGAGTCTGCTTGAAATTCTTTCCCTCCCTCTCCTCCTAAACATGCTCTCTCATAAACAAACAAATAAACAAACAAAATCTTTAAAAACAAAACAAAGACCCAGAGGCCAGAAGGTTCATAGGGCTAAATAATAGCACAAAATTTATTAGTATACTATTTATACTTTCCTATAATGCAGATAAATTTGAATCATTAAAATATTTGTAATAATAAAATTACTAAGTACATTTTAAAATACCATATATGCTAAGCATGAACAAAGCTCGTTCATTTAAAAGCTATAGTACAATTACATTACCATGTTTTCTCGGAGATCTTCATTCTGTGTCATTTGAATAATTGTCTGGAAAAGCCTAGGGTGATACTGAATTAATACTTCACAAGTCTCTCCATAGCCACCCTAAAAGAGAGAGAGAGAGAGACAGAGAGAGAGAGAGATATTTCAAATTATCTAAATTTTTGAAAAAGTTCCTAATGGAGAATTTATTTCCTCTACATACCAATCTGATACTAAATGTGTAGGTTTTCCACACCAAGCTATTCTCCAACTGACTATAAACACCAACTAAGTGTCATACAACTTAATTCAATTCTGATGCTAACTACACACAGTTAACACAGACTTCACAGGTTAGGAGCTCAGTCTCATAAAAGTGCCCCCCCTTCAGAAGCCATTCACAAGACCAGGCCACCCATACTTCTAACTAACCAGCTATAAGTCAGGAGTTCCCATTAATCCTTCCTCAGGTTTGATGATCTGCTATTTGCTGTTTGATAAAGCTTCCAGAATTCAGGGAGACACTTTACTATAAAGCATATAACTCAGGAACAGCGAAATGGAAGAGATACACAGAGTAGAGTATTTGGGAAGGGGCATAGAGCTTCCATATCCTCTCTGGGTGTGGCACCATCCCACAACTCTGATGTGTTCACCAACCAGGAAGCTCCCTAAGAACCCCACTGTATATAGGATTTTTATGGAATTTCTATTACATAGGCATGATTAATTAAATTATTGGTCACTGATGACTAAAGTCAATCTCCAGTCCTCCTTACCTCCCTGGGAGTGGGATACAACACTGCTCTGTAGTCACATGGTTGGCTTCCCTGACAACCAGCACCTATCCAGAAGCAACCAGCCACCTCATTAGTGTACAAAAACATTCTTTTCACTCTGGAGAGTCCAAGTGCCTGAGAGACTCTTGTGTTAAGAACTGGGATGAAGACCAATATAGGGATCCCTGGGTGGCGCAGCAGTTTAGCGCCTGCCTCTGGCCCAGGGCGTGATCCTGGACACCGGGGATCGAATCCCACGTTGGGCTCCCGGTGCATGGAGCCTGCTTCTCCCTCTGCCTGTGTCTCTCACTCTCTCTCTCTCTGTGTCTCTCATGAATAAATAAATAAAATCTTAAAAAAAAAAAGACCAATATATATTTCTTATAATATCACAGTTCCTTTTTCAAGATCATATTCTTTTTTAAAAAATCATATTCTAAAAAAATAAAAAATAAAAACAAAAAAATAAAAATAAAAAATCATATTCTTTACAGAATAAACATCTTTGCATCTATCCTCTCATTTGAGGGAAAAAAGTGACTTTACCAGTGTCAGTTTCTATTATAAAGTAAAGAGCTAAGAATATGCATTAACAACATACCTGTACACATAAATCCAGAGGCGTTACTCCATTTTTATCTGACAGATATTTAGCTCCTCGTAACAGAAGAATTTGTGCTGTGTCTCTCTGACCATGACTGTACAGAAGTAAAACCATGTTAAAAAATAACCTTTTTAATTTAAAGTTTTTCTCTATGAATTATAGACAGTCAGTATGAATCAACAGAGCATTAACAATTTTTAAAAACTGAGAAGAGATCTGAATTACATCCTCAATATCTAGGAAAACATTTCCCAATGTTAAATCATACCTTCACTATGTAGATAAACTGACCTATTAAAAATCTTAAAATTGAACTTAGGACACATTACCTATAACAAATCATAATATCTTGGGATAGGCAGCTACTATTCAGGCTTATGTGCTATTTTTTCTTCCAATAATTTCCTTCTCAACTTTAGCCTGACCCTTCCTACCACACCCATCCAAGTCTAGATTTTTAGTCAAAAAAACCCCTCAATATTCAAAACAAAAGTACATTTTATGGCACTTTAATACTTGGCAGAATAAATAAATACAAAACGAAGGAAGGAAGGAAGGAAGGAAGGAAGGAAGGAAGGAAGGAAGGAAGGAAGGAAGGAAGAAAGGAAGGAAGGAAGACAAATATCAAAATAAGAGAATGAGGGTAGGGTAAGGATTAATACCCAAAAATACTATCCAGCTTTCCACTTTCATTTTATCAACCCACACAGTTTGGCTTCTGTTGACAGTTATTTAATCTGAGGTAGAATGAACAATGCTCCTATCCAAATGCCCATTTTCTTTTAAGTAGTAAAATTAGTAACCATCACTCTTTCAGCTAGGAGGAATCTAATTTGGAGGACAGTAACCACTAGACTCTAGGGTCTTATTACTCAGTGAGCTAATCTGATCCAAGATAGTCTAGGCAATTAAAAAAAAAATTGCAATCCAAAGATACTATAGTTTAAAGCTAATTTTACCAAATGCCCAAGGAAGTCATATGGTTTGGAAGAGTATGTGATCAAAATTTTTTATTTTGTAGTTGATAAAAGCTACTCACTTAAGCACAGGTGAAACTAGAATTCAAATCTCTGCTCTTCCATACCAATACTCTTCCTACAATACCATTACACCTAAAAAGGTACGTCATTTCCCAAAAAGAAAGATTTCTCAGAAAGTTAAAAAAAAAAAAAAGCCTACTCATTCTTTTCCACAAAATGACACTGCATAAAGTATAATTTATAACCAAATAGCATTAAACAATTTTAATTTAAAATTTTTTTAATTTAATAAAATCCTACCATGAATCTGATGGCAGATATTATAGCTGTATCACTCTCACAATACTCTATTGTCATGCTGATTATTTAGCTTAATACAAGTATCAAGAGGTCAAAACTGAGTCAAGAACAAAATCTAATTTATTAGAGAAAACCAAGAAACCAAGGAAATCAGCAATCTCTCCAAAAGCAACAGTAGCTAGTTTCACTATTATACATCAAGAAAAGTCTTCATTAGATGTCATTTGTCATTAAGCTAGGAGTGCTGGTCAACACATTACATATCACAGCTAATAGCAAATAGCTTACAATTGAAACTGTTCTTTTCTTTGTAATACCTAGAAATGAAAGCTAAGTGAAAAGAAACTAACTTAACCTTAATTTATTTAGAGACAGTGATAACTGTGCTACTACCCTTGGTTCTGGAAAAAATTTGCAAAGTGACTATGTTCAACTTTCATGACATTTCTTCTATAATTATTTAACATCCATGTGTCTAATCATTCCAATTAAACTGTAAACTTCTTCACCATGTATTTATTCCATAGCACTAAGCACAGTAGTTGGCTTATAACATGTATTCAATACATTTGTTGAATTATATTATAGTTTTTAACTTCAGGTACCATTCATTTGACAAATAAGTATTAAATAAAGTAACATACACAGAAAGCAACAAAAAAAAGACCTGATTCATAATTTATTTAGGATCTACTAAATGACAAGCATAATGCTCAGTTCCTTGTACAAAGTCTGATTTAACTCTGCCCCTCTTATAAAATAAGTATTCATGGGCGCCTGGGTGGCTCAGTGGTTGAGCATCTGCTTTCAGCTCAGGTCATGATCCTGGAGTCCCAGAATCGAGTCCCACATCAGGCTCCCTGCAGGGAGCCTGCTTCTCCCTCTATGTCCCTGACTCTCTGTCTCTCATGAAAAAATAAAAATTTTAAAAAATGTAATAATAAGTATTCATTTCATTTTCAGTAGCAAAAACTATGACTTTGAGAAAACCACGGAGTTACTCAAGATCAACAGTTACATGACAGAGTAGAATTTGAATCTAAGTCGATCTGATCCAAAATTTTCATCTGTATCATATCATTCCAAAAGATGAATAAACATAGAGTTTGCTCTCAAAGCATAAACAATTTAGTATTTAGTACTCAAGAAAGTATGGTGTAAGTTGCAAGGGGATATATGCTCCGAGAAAAATACAATGGGGATCACACACAATGGACAGACAAGATCACGATGTACAAATGGGACACTGTTGAATATATGTGGTTTTTAAAATGTCTCCAAATAATTTTATTTATCAAATATAGCCAAAAGGATAATTAGCATGAAGGAAAAAGAATTCCATTTTGACATTTTTAGAAAACTGGAGTAATCTCTAAAACTACATTAAAATGTCATCTATGATCGAGTAATCTCTAAAACTACATTAAAATGTCATCTATGAGCAAGTAACATTTCATTTCAAAAATAAATTAAAATCAAGAAACAGGCACTAAATAATATATAAAATCTGCACAAACCGACTTAGGCCTCAAGTGCTCCACTTACAATATTGCACGACATTAAGAGTAATCTGTAACAAACTTCTCAAGAATATTGCATAAAAAAGATTTTTCAGTTCAAATAACTGTAAAAATTTGCTGAGAGAACAAATATTCTTTACAGTTTAACTATCTTTTTTTAAAGATTTTATTTATTTATTCATGAGAGACAGAGAGAGAGGCAGAGATACAGGCAGAGGGAGAGCAGGCTCCCAGCAAGGAGCCTGATGTGGGACTCGATCCTGAGACTCCAGGATCACGCCCTGGGTCAAAGGCAGGCGCTCAACCGCTGAGCCATCCAGGCGTCCCATTAACTATTTTTTTTATATATTTGGTTTTTTTTCAAGAAGTAGATATACATGTTATCAGAAGTCTCATTGA
This sequence comes from Nyctereutes procyonoides, assembly GCF_905146905.1. Taxonomy (NCBI): domain Eukaryota; kingdom Metazoa; phylum Chordata; class Mammalia; order Carnivora; family Canidae; genus Nyctereutes; species Nyctereutes procyonoides. The sequence goes on from NW_026575051.1 coordinate 62,327,222, forward strand.
TATGACAATGGAATATGTAGGGAGAGGAATGAAGGAATTATATTAAAAGATTAAATTCTTTCTTTTTTTTTATATTGATTGAGATTATAGTCCCTTCAAGGAAATGCCAGTGCATTTTCTGGAAACTAGGAAGTTGGCAAAGATTTAATAAGAAAGTTGTAGTACTTCTAACATACTTAGAAGTGATTTTCAAGCACTTTCAGACTCCTAATTTTAGGCTCTTTCAAGCAATATGATCTGAAAACTTGGCTAAAGTGCATATGGTACAAATATTGCAGGATTTTTTAGAACAACTCATAAAGAGATCGTATTTTCTAATGATCTTTTTCCTATTCTGAAGTTTACAACTTTGAGTCTTTGGGCTTTGTGTGGGACCCAGGAAATTTAACAAAAATCCCCTACCCCTGGACAAGCAGAGCAGGACTGATTCCATTTTGTGCTACACCTGCCACCTCCTGTATGACCCCCACATAACCTGCTTATTGTTTAAGGCGGGGCCCCACCCTAGTCAAGCGGCTGGGCACACCCTAATCGGAAATCGGCTCATAACAATGTAACCCTGCTTTGTGCCCACCAAAACTGCACGCCAATCTGACCAAAGTAATAGGCCAGCTCAAATGGATACTATAGGGTAAGATGTAATTCAATCAGCCACCTGCGTATGGAGTATGGACCCACAGGACTGTGCAACTTTGTGTATCCCATGGGCCACTGGCCCCTATAAAGCTGCTAAGCCTCTTAGTCTCGGGGTCCAAGTCCCTGCTCTGCTGTGTCAGGTACACTTGGACCCAAGCTCGAGCTTGTAAATCAACCCTCGTGTGTTTGCATCGGTGTCGGCTCCTTGGTGGTTTCTCGGATTCGCAATCTTGGGCACAACACTTTGCTTGTGAATTCCACTAATTGAAAGGAGGTACTTGGCAGTAGCTACGAATCCATGTTCAGAATCACACCTTTTTCTCTCTATTGCAGACATCCATAATTACATAAACATCTCACTAATTTACTGTATCTATATAACCCCAGCTAAACCTTGCTTTTCCTAATAGGAAAAAAGGTATCCCAGATATAGAAAACACTTAAAAATCATTATACACCCAAACCTTTATTTAAAGAACTCACTTAAGGGAATGAGAAGCATAAAACTGAAAATAAAACCAATCTAGCAATTTAAGGACTTGAGGCATTTGTAAATACTATATAAAAGTCCTAGGGAAACCTGGATGGCACAGTTAAGGCAACCAACTCTTGGTTTGGCTTAGGTCATGATTTCAGTGTCATGAGATTAAGCCCTGCATTGGGCTCAGCACTGAGTGAAGAGTCTGCTTAAGACTTTCCCTCTCTCCCCCTCTGCCCCTCCCCTCACACTCTCTTGCACTCTCTCTTGCACGCGCACTCTCTCTCTCTCTCTCTCTCTCTCAAATAAATAAATAAATAGGGGTGCCTGAGTGGCTCAATTTGTTAAGCATCTGCCTTCAGCTAAGGTCATGGTCCTGGGATCTGGCTCCACATTGTTGGGCTCCTTGCTCAGTGAGGAGCCTGCTTCTCCCTCTCTGTCTGCCTGCTGATCCCCCTACTTATGCTGTCAAATAAATAAATTAAACCTTAAAAAATAATAAAATAAGGGGCACCTGGGTGGCTCAGTGGTTGACCATCTGCCTTTAGCTCAGCGGTTGAGTGTCTGCCTTCAGCCCAGGGTGTGATCCTGGAGACCTGGGACTGAGTCCCATGTCGGGTTTCCTGCATGGAGCCTGCTTCTCCCTCTGCCTGTGTCTCTGCCTCTCTCTCTCTCTCTGTGTGTCTCTCATGAATAAATAAATAAAATCTTTAAAAAATTAAATTAATCCTTTTTTTTAAAAAAAGGCCCTAAATAAATAAATAAATAAATAAATGGCCCTAAAAACAGGGGCACCTGGGTGGCTCAGTTGGTTAAGTATCTGATTCTTGATATTGGTTCAGATCATGACCTCAGGGTCGTGAAATCAAGCCCCATACCAGGCTCCACGCTGGGCTTGGAGCCTGCTTAAGATTCTCTCTCTCCCTCTCCCTATGACCCTCTTCCAAAAAAGCCCTATAAACAAAGGTGCCTAAAGATGGGAAGGTGATGGGGAAATAATTGTGTGCATGAAAAGAAAGCTAATGAATTATGTCTTGTGCAAAATACTTAGAGGAAACAAGTGGCTGGAAAATAGTTCCTGTCATAATTTTAGGTCAAAATCAGTTTGAAAATGACTCACTCACAGAAGCACTACATAATTAAATATGGCAACACAAAGTAAAAAAGTCTGTATGGTAGGAGAAGAATCCTATTTCTCAGTATGAAAATCTTGTATAGCAATAAACCTAAATGAGGACAACCGTACTTTGTGCATACTGAGGAGTGGAGACGTATACCGCAGGTTAGCGAGCACTTATTAAGTGCAAAATACTCTGCCAGATGCTTTCTATAAGCCATCTCCTTTGATCCTTACTATAGTCTCACAAGCCAGATAGCAGCATTTCCATTTCAGAAACAAAGGCTTCAGAGGTCTAGGAATTTGACTAAAGTTGCACAGCTTTGGGGCTAAGATTTGAACCCTGCTTCCAAGGCTCTTTCTCCTATATAGCTCAATACCTTTTGAATGTAATTCAAAATTTTAAAAAAGCATATGATAGTATATCTAATAATACCTCTCAACCAATAAAAACTTACATTATGTTTAGCTTTTTAGATCTTTTTTTATTTTTTTTTATTTTACTTTATTTATGGTAGGCACACAGTGAGAGAGAGAGAGAGGCAGAGACACAGGCAGAGGGAGAAGCAGGCTCCATGCACCGGGAGCCCGACGTGGGACTCGATCCCAGGTCTCCAGGATCGCGCCCTGGGCCAAAGGCAGGCACTAAACCGCTGCGCCACCCAGGGATCCCCTAGATCTTTTTTAAAAATTATTTATTTATTTATTCATGAGAGGCAGAGAGAGAGAGAGGCAGAGACACAGGCAGAGGGGGAAGCAGGCTCCATGCAGGGAGTCCAATGTGGAACTCGATCCCAAGACCCCGGGATCATGCACTGAGCTGAACACAGACGCTCAACCACTGAGCCACCCAAATACCCCAGCCTTTTAGACTTCTATACTTTGTCTATAGGGTCAACTTGTTCTGTTTCCCACATTCCTTTCCCCTTTTCATTTATCATAGATGATACAATGGGAATAATTTATACATTTAATGTATATCTATATCTAGGTATCGCAAATACAATTAAAGGTCTGCCTACAACCAATACCATATGATTTCACTCATGTGGAATTTAAGAATACAGATGAACATATGCTGAAAGGGGAAAGAGAGAGAGGAAACCAAATGTTAAGAGACTTAAAAATAAAGAACACACTGAGGGTTGATGGGGGGAGGTGAGTGGAGAATGGGGTAAATATGTGATGGGCATTCAGAGCACTTGTGATGAATACTAGCTGTTGTGATGGATCACTGAATTCTACTCCTGAAATCAATATTGCACTATATGTTACCTAAACAGAATTGAAATAAAATTTTAAGAAAAAAAAGTCTACATACAAGCGAACCATGTTCCATATCTATCATCCTGCTATAATGATTCATTTCTTATTTCAATTTTAAGTTAAAGCTTAACTATCTCTGTTCAAAGAAGCCTAATATTTGCTAGAATAAGTTAATAATGGGAGGGGTGCCTGGCTGGCTAAGTCAGTGGGGTATGCGATTCCTGATACTGAGGTTGTGAATTCGAGCTGCACGTTGGGTGTAGAGTTTAAAGATAAAATCTTAAAAATTTTTTTTAAATAAAGGTTAATGATGGCAATATAATACTAACAGAAAGTACTTCTAAAAACCTTTTTTTGCCATACCTCTATGCTCAAACTAGAATAGCTGCATTCTGAACACTAATATACCAATATTTAACTATTACACATGCTATCATTTTATAGAAGATATTTTTCAAACATGTAACTATAGCAATTCATTCATTCAAAAACATTTACTAAGCATCTAAATGCAAAGCACTGTACTACACATTGAATATAAAGTGGTAAGATTCTTCCCTTTTTTGAACTTTCAGTCTAGTAAGAGAGACATACGATAAAGGAATAAATAAACCATTACAAAATACAAAGTGCTATAAAAGAAATGACTGTGGGACGCCTCGGTGTCTCAGTCAGTTAAACGTCTGACTCTTGATCTTAATAAGCTGAGGTGTTGATTTCAGGGTCATGAGTTCAAGCCCTCTGCTGGGCCCCAAGTTGGGTGTGTAGCCTACTTAAAAAAAAAAAAAAAAAAAAGAAAGGGAAAAAGAAATAACTGTGATGCTGTGAAATAAAATTTGGGGAGAGGCCATACTCACACTGGCCAGGAACTGCCTTCTGAAAAAGTAACAATTAAGCATTGATATAAAGAAAGAGTCAGCCACATAAAAAAGCCAAAGTAATATCATTTTGGGGAAAACAAACAATATGCAGAAAAGCCTACTGGAAAGAGTACCTTGCATTTGTGAACCCCGAGAGAACCATTGTGACAGAAGCACAGTTAGCTAAGACAGGGTCAGACCACAAAGGTCTCACAGGCAAAATCAGAATGTGTATTTTATCTGTAATGCAACAGAGGCACCAGAATTTTTAAATAAAGAGTTGTTTTTTTTTTTTAATAAAGAGTTTAAACACAAAATGACAAAAGCTGTGTTTTTTCAAGATTTTATTTATTTTGAAAGAGAGAGAGCAAAGAGAGAGAGAAAGAATCCCGTGCAGACTCCAAGCCATGTGCAAAGCCCAGAGCCCAACTTGGGGCTAAATCCCACAATCATGAGACCATGACCTGAGCTGAAATCAAGAGCCGGACACTTGACCAACTGAGCTACCCAAGTGCCCAAAATAGATTCATTTCTTTAAAAGATTGCTTTGGCTGCTAAAGAAGGGACAGATGGAAGGGAAACGAGAGAAACCAAGAAGACCAGTTAAGAGATGAAGCAGTATTCTAGACGAGAGGTATCAACGTTAACTATGATCATTTCAGTGAGTTGGAGAGATGAGTTTCAGAATATATTCTGGAGGCAGAATTTACTAAATTCCAAGTTCAGGGTCAGAGAGAGACAGAGAAAAAGAAAAAAAAAATAATGATCTAGTTTCTATTTAAACAACTGAAAAGATAAAGGTTCCAATGACTGAGATGAGAAAAGGTAGACAAAAGGTTTGAAAAGGGAAATCAGAAACTCTGTTTTGGACGTGTTGACATCTGAGATTCTATACAACTTGGGAGTGATGATGTAAATCAGGAAGGTAGCCATTCAAATCTGAAGCTTCAAAGAAAGGACTGATCTAGAGATAATCCCTCAAGATAGGATATGATTTCAGGGAATCAAACAATGACATTATTCATATATTCAGGATACTATGGAAAGAATGGGTTTTCTAACCAAGCAACCAAAACATAAATATAATGTAAGAAAATGGCTGGATTCAGATAGAAGTCTAGAGATCCAAAAGTCCTTGTATGCTAATTCAATTTGTTCAATGATGATTTGAAGCAGTGTAATCAAAGTAACATCAGAGACCCTAGAGAGAAGCTAAACAAGAACAAAAGCAGATCTTTTAGTCTAAAACAAACCTCCAGGAAAATGACATATAACAGAAAAAGGGATTAAAAAAAAAAGAGGAGCTTTCTGGAGAACTTTATATCTGCATTTAAGAGACTAAATAAATACTGCAATTCATATCATCTAAACCAAAGACAAGAAACACTGGTATATTGTAAATTGCTTCTAATTGCAAACTACATTTATAGAACACACACATACACACACACACACACACACACACACATATGTATGGGTATGTACGGGGAGGAGTACATGTATAATTATTATGTTGTTAGCTCCATATGGACTCAGGTTTTATTTATTACTGTATCACTAATGCCATAATATATGGCACACACTGAGTAGCTAACTAAATGTTTGCTTATTACACAAATGAACCAATGAACAAAATGTATGCTTCAAGAAAATGAACCAAGACAGAACTACAAAAATAACTTAATCTATAAGTTAATATCTAACCAGACAAATGCAAAGATTTTTTTTTTTTTTAAGTTACAAATCCAAAGAAAGCAAAGACACGGCTCTGGTCTAAGACATATTTTAATATTAAATATTAATATTTAATCCCTCTGAAACTGACATAGTACTTAACAAAGAAAACTATGAAATTAAAGGATTATACAGACACCTTTTTTCATTATTAAGTAATTAGTCTAAAATTTAAATAATCAAGTAAATCAAAAGCTCCCACCTATTAACATATAAAAACACTGGCAATATAATAGAAAATATTTTTCCTTGTGCAGTTAAGTGAGTACAGTATTTGTGGGAAAACAAGAGAACTTTAGAAAATATACAGAAATGTTTGTGTTTGGAAATGTAATAAATACACACATTCTTTAATGAGAGCATCTGAAAATAGAAAATATCATACCTGCAAGCAAAGTACAATGGAGTGGCTCCAGATACATTTGGCCTGTTAATATCAGCACCACTGTCTAGCAAGCACTGCACTGTCTGGAGGGAAAAGAAATAATTAAAAAATAAAGCCAGAGAAGTAAAACAAAGACACAATTATCACGATTTAAATAGATAGAAGGAATGATCTTACCACAGCTTGAAATTTTAAAGTAGAACAAGTAGGAACATGACAATTATGATAGCTGAACTACTTCAACTTTTTGGTTAGCTCTCTTGAGACTCTCAGGTACTAAATAATACATGTGTAATTATCAATGAAATATAACCTGTTAGAATCTGGGAAGGTTCTAAAAAAAATCACTGACACATGTAGCTACCAAGGACTTGAAAACAGGCTTGAACAACTGAGGAACTGAATTTTTAATATATTTTATAATAATTAAGTTTAAATAGCCACAAATGGCTAGTAAAGTTGACAGAACTATTCTAAATATTTGGATTTAAAAACCAGAATTCTTTTGCCTCTAAAAATAAAAAACAGGTATTCTTAACAGATAGTTAAGAAAACTATCATTTTCTAAACTCAAACATAATTATTAAAGTTCAAAATGTTAAAAAAGCTATAAAGTCCTCTTACTACTAACAGCAATCAATACTGATTTCAGTTTCTCTGATAGTCTCATTCATACATACTCTGTCTCCTAAGCTCTACTTCTGTAATCATTCGAGTCATATACTAAGGAAAAGCAAGTTATTATAAAACCTTAAAAACATATATCCCATAATTAGAGATAGAATGAGGCTTGCCTAAAACCTCAAAAAAAAAAAAAAAAAAAAAAGCATCTCTCCTGGCTTTATTCCTTTAGTCTTCATTTGAATTTCTCCTACAAAAAAGGAAGAAAACATGTAAAAACCTAAGTTTTTAGAATTACACCATTTAATATTACTTCTGGACTGAACACATGTTCATTATTGCTGCTGTAATACCTAGTACAAGGTCAGTAAAATAATAAGACTATAAACTCACAAGGAAGAAGAGGAAAGAACAGAACAGTATACTGGACAAATTGATCAGTTTTGGGAAAGTGGCAAACAAGTGGAGGGATAGAAGCCGACTTAGCAGATCAAAGGCAGCTGAAGTCTACATGCCTGCAAACGTGGATTCCAACAAACCATCAAATTCTCCCCTTAGAACATACATACAAAATACAGGAATTGGAAGTACCAGGTAACTTAGAAGACAAAGATAGTTACAAAGAGCTCTAAACAGAAATAGTAGTTGAAAGCCTGTAAAAGAAAGAGTTGGACCTTACCCTAGAGCCCTTCTTCCCCATGGCAGAGAGTTAGCCACTATCTCTCCCTACACTGTCTCAAAATAGTAAGGTTTATTCTCTGGACAAACTGAATAGGGAGGCTCTAGACTGGCAGACAAGATACAGAAGTAAAGCAGAGATAAGGAGCCATGATGAACAAAGTTAAGTGAAAATCTTTAGCCCCTACATTCCACTAGACTCCCAGAAATCCAGTAGCCAGGCTTAAAACCTCAAAAGATGGAGATTCCAAGTTTCCTCTCTGGAGACTGGCAAGAGAATAGAGCCCTACAAATACTAGCATTACAGAGTGGCCATGAAATAGCCCAATCGTCTCCAAGGGGACATTTGACAATGCTGGGAGATTATTTTTTCATGACTGGGGAAGGGAGAGTACAATTGGCAGCTAGTGGGGAGAGGTCAGGGATAGGTCTAAACATCCTACATTCTACAGACGGCCCCCATAACAAAGAATTTTCAGGCCCAAAATATCTCAGGCAAGATTGAGAAACCATAGCACACTGTGGGGCCAGCCAATAAACCCAACCCATGTACACAATGCTTCCTGCCAATATTTTAGTGCCTCACCACTCTACACAAATGGGCAGACAACATTTAAGAGACAACTAACTTGATTAACTAAAAGCAGGTCTCTATCCTGAAAAACAAAAATCAAAACAAAAGAAAAAGGAAGTCAGGAAGATAAAGATAATAAAGAAACCAAAGAAAAAGCCACAAAATTTAGAAAAGATATTACCTCAAACAGAAAAGATATTATATCCATAGGACAAGAACAAGATGCTGGGAGAAAAATATTCAGAGAATAAGAAATTAAAAATATAAGTAAAAATTCAATAGGAACTTAAACATTTTTTAAAGTTTATTTTGATTTATTTGCTTAAGTATTCTCCACGCCCAACATGGGGCTCAAACTCACAACCCCGAGGCCAAAAATAGCATACCCCTCTCTGAGCCACCCAGGAACTCTGCAAATTCAATAGTTTAGAAAGACAATATTGGAAAAACTCCACAAGAAATAAAGTAAAACAAAAAGACAAAACAGGAAGAATGGGAAATTAGTAGATCAATTCAGGGAGACACTGCAGAAATCAGGAATAAAGAGAATGAAGGAGATGGGAGACCAAAGGGAAGTAATCAAGAAATAATGTCCAAAAATTTCCACAACTGAAAGACATGCAGTGCCAAACTGAAAAGATTCACCAACTGTCTGGTGTAATAAATTAAAGGCCCACAAAGCACATCAAAGTGAAATTTCATAATTATTTCATAATTTCATATAAGATTACAGAAATAAACAGAAATCAGATTAGCACTAAACTTCTCAACAGCAACACTGAAATTTAAAACACTAACTGCCTTTAAAATAAGGTAAATGACTTCCAATGCAGAATTCTAAAGCCAACCACACTATCATTAGAATATATGGTTTTAAATAAAACGCTTAACTACATAAGATGTTGAAAAAAAAGTACATCCAATGCACCTTTTCTCAAGAAGCTACTAAGTAAAGGAATATATCAAAATATGCAAACTAGATTATTAGGGATTGAACATAGGAGAAACTAAGAAATTTCTAAGTTTAAAAAATGGAAATAATATTATCTAATGAATTTGTCTTTGTAGAAAATAGAACTGAGATATTTTGTTGGCGCATATAGGAAGAATTACTGATTCATAAAAAATAAATTGAACAAAGCCAATTATTGACTTTAAGAAAAATAGTCATCCTAGATAGAAAATGTTGTCATAATTCATTACTTGAGGCACCTGGGTGACTCAGTGGTTTACCATCTGTCTTCAGCTCAGGTCATGATCCTGGGATCCTGGGATCGAGTCCCGCATCAGGCTCCCCACAGGGAGCTTGCTTCTCCATCTGCCTATGTCTCTCTCTTTCTCTCCCTCTCTCTCTCTGTCTCTCATGAATATATAAAATCTTTAAAAAATAAAAAAGTAATTCATTACTTGAGTCAGGAATAAATAATAGTTACCTAACTATATATACACCTAATCTTCTCTGTTAAAATTTACAATTTAATCTTAGAAATAGGGGAGAAGGCATGGGAAGAAGATTTAAATGGATTATATCCTCACTCACCAGGACAAGAAATGATTCAGTGACATCTGAAAGTTGAGAAAGAGCAATAGAAGTATATTATTTGGAAATAGATACCAGAAGAAACACTAAAAGAGCTCAAAATTGTTGCCTGATGATCACGACTGGACAGAAAGGGTAGCTTAAGGGACTATCATTCTTATTGCAAAGATTCTGATTGGTAAGAATAGACTTATTTTAAGATAGAGTATTCATGTATTGCTAATTGAATTTACTTCTATTCCAAGAGGAATAGAAACACTGTTACATAAAATTTTATTATCCGCTATAGAATTCCTTTAAACTGAGGACAAGTGGTCAAGCATAGCATTTAAATATAAGAAAAAGGGATCCCTGGGTGGCGCAGCGGTTTAGCGCCTGCCTTTGGCCCAGGGCGCGATCCTGGAGACCCGGGATCGAATCCCATGTCAGGCTCCCGGTGCATGGAGCCTGTTTCTCCCTCTGCCTATGTCTCTGCCCCACCCCCCTGTGTGACTATCATAAATAAATAAATAAATAAACAAACAAACAAATAAATAAATAATAAGGGGCACCTGGGTGGCTCAGGGAGTGATGCTGGTGTACCAGAATTGAGTCCTGCATCGGGCTCCCCAAAGGGACCCTACCTCTCCCTCTGCCTCTATCATTCATAAATAAATAAATAAATAAATAAATAAATAAATAAATAAATAAATAAATAAATAAAATCTTTAAAAAAAATAAGAAAAATAAGCATTTGGGATCCCTGGGTGGCGCAGCGGTTTGGCGCCTGCCTTTGGCCCAGGGCGCGATCCTGGAGACCCGGGATCGAGTCCCACATCGGGCTCCCGGTACATGGAGCCTGCTTCTCCCTCTGCCTGTGTCTCTGCCTCTTTCTCTCTGTGTCTATCATACATAAATAAATAAAAATTAAAAAAAAAAGAAAAATAAGCATTTAAGTCATATTTTTATAAAACAAGGCCTATTTGGAAAAAAAAAAAAAAACAACAAGGCCTATTTGAGCCTTTTGATCATGGCTTTTTCCTTTCTGAGTTTTGACCTAGAAGCTGTGTCTGCATGGCCCAAAACAAGAATGAGATGGACAGCACCAATAATGTTTCTTAGCTGTTATAGAAATTAGACAAAACGCCATAATCGAAAAGGCTCAGGAGAAGTGAAAGCAATATATATACTGAAAATATATACTAATATACAATTAAAGCCAAGCAATCCAGATAGAAGCGGAAATAAATTATTATTATGATATTTATACTTTAATCTCTATATTCAACGTGGAACTTGAACTCACAACTGCTAGATCAAGAGTTGCATGCTCCAACTGGGCCAGCCAGGCGTCCCAGAAGAAATAAATTATTAATAAAACATTCTATTAATTCACAAAAGTTATAAAGTTGTTTAAAATACATAATGGTATAATAATGTAACTTTAACATGTAGCTGGACACTGTGCTAATAAATTTAATACATCCTGTAAGGAAACTGATATTCTCACTACTTTTAAAGTAGGAAACTGAGTCTCAAAGAAGTAATGTGCATCCCAACACACAAATTAATAGAGAAATAGGATTAAACTCAAATCCATGTTCATAACCACTATGATACCTACCAAAAAGTAGGAATTCTAATTTTTCTGAATTTGGATTACTAAGTAGAAGTAACGCTAATTGGCAGAACTTCATAAACTACATTAATTATAATCTACTAATTCCCCACTAAATAACTACTTGAGAGTCAAACTTAAGTGCCTAGACAGCTATTTGTGTTTAGCTTTAAAATAGTGTCATTTTAAATCATACACTTTTTACAGTATTTCCGTATCTTTTTTTATACTGTAGAACTTAGAATACAAAAACAATTAAGCCATTAGACTAACATATCCCTCTACTGTTCTCTTCAACAAAGTGGTGAGACAAACTCTGAGCAAATCATAGCAAGAAAACATGTCTCACTACATGCACCATCCTATGTTCCTAGCATACCCTCACTTATGGGAAATACCTGACAAAGATATGAAAAATTATTTCTGTTCTTGAGAAAAGATTAGAAAGTAAAGTAGCTCATTCTAGCATTTTCTTTTCCATTTGTAAATCTTTCTGCTTTTCTAACAAAATTAACATCATTGAATTATGTATCTATTAAAAGAAACATATTTTTTAAAACTTTCAAAAATTCCACTTGTAGATAAAATGTTGCCTGAAGACAAACAAAAAGAAAAAGCTAGTTCCTTCAGAGTAAGGATAAATAATATATAAAGGGATGTGAATGTAAGGAAAGAAACTGCCTTGTAGCACCGAAATGAATGAAAAGTCATCAATCTTTAGGATTAAAAAAAAAAAAAAGATTTGTGTGCAGACTTCTTTTTGTAAAAGCTCGGAAACAGGAGAAAAAATAATAATGCAGAATTAGTTAAATGGCATAACAAAAGAAGAAAGAAAGTCAGACATAATCCAAATCACAATTAAAAAAAATTCCAGTCTATGTAGAACTACTTATATGTATACAAAGGGTAAAATAACTTTGAAACTAGTAAAACTCAGGTGGAAGAAACTCTGAGCATTTATTAAATACATGTATGCTCCTGAAGAAACTATACTCCTGGGATCCCTGGGTGGCGCAGCGGTTTGGCGCCTGCCTTTGGCCTGGGGCGCGATCCTGGAGACCCGGGATCGAATCCCACATCGGGCTCCCGGTGCATGGAGCCTCCTTCTCCCTCTGCCTGTGTCTCTGCCTCTCTCTCTCTCACTGTGTGCCTGTCATAAATAAAATAAAATAAAATAAAATAAATTTAAAAAAAAAAGAAAATATACTCCTTGAGGACTTTAAATTATACAGAAGCCTAAGGAAAAACATAATTGAAGAAATTAATTCTGGATTTAACTACTAAAATCCCTATAGAGTTTCAAAAGCAGAGATTTTTCACCCATAGGAACAAATCAGACACATTATAAGTGTCTGATTATTTTAAGAAATAGCATTTATCATGGCACCTGGGTGGCTCAGTTGGTTAAGCATCTGACTTCATTCAGGCCATTATCTCGGTTCCTGGGATAGGGTCCCCGACATCAGGCTCCGCACTCAGCGGGACATGTGTTTCTCTCTCCCTCTGCCTCCCCACCCCTTCTTGTGTGCACACATGCACTCTCTCAATAAATAAAATCTTAAAAAAAAATAGCACTATCAATATATACAACATTTAAAAGTACAAATTTAAAAGTGACAAACATTCAGAAATGGAAAGAAAATGGCCGAGAAAAACTGGCTGAAATGGTACTGCATTTTTTTGCCCATTCTATCTTTCAAAAAGAATCCCAATATCCATTATGTGCTAGGGACTACTCTAGATGCCAGAGTTAGATAGCAATAAAGAAGAATCCCTATCCTCATGAAGCTTACATTCTAGTGGAAAAGGAAGACCAAGAGACAAAACAAAAACATGTAGTATGCGAGACAGTGACTAGTCACATCCAGAAAAATTAATAAGATTCTCTATGATAGATTTGCATTCAATGTGTTGTAGCAAATTCCTCACACCTACACCCCTACCTACAAATACTTCTGTAAAAATTGCATTGTCGGTTTTACAGACTATAAACCATGAAATCCAAAAAACCTGTGATTTACAATGGTGATTATTCTTCTGTTTTAAAAACTTTATGACTTCTCATTCACCTGAAAAAATTAGGGTCAGCAGCTTACAGTATGAAAGCAGACATATAAAAGTATGCCAACACAAATATTTGTAAATGACAGTTGATTATCTACATTTTCCAATATAATAATTTTAAGAATGAAATCATTTGCCTAGTTTAGATAACCAAAAATATGCTTTCAAGGTAATTCAAAACTTCAAATTCCCTGTCCAATATTTCTCAGCAGCAAAAACACAGCAAAAAACAAACAAAAAAAACTATCCTTTTCCTAGATTATCTACAAGGGGGAGAGGGGTCCTTCCTCCTTACAGTGTAAGAAACTGCTAGGAAGTAACCTTGAAAGAAAAGCATTCAAAGAGGATTTTCAAATTGTTTCAAGAAATCCTTGAGAAGAAACAACACATTCTCAACAAACTTCATGACTTTTCAAGTGGTAAAACAATATTCTGAGTGGAAAACTAAATGTGCCAAGCTAAAGTTTGAGTCAATCTCAAAAGCCATTAAATTGAAGGCAGTGACTAACCAAGACCACCTGTGCCCAAAACACTGAAGATTACAAAGCAAGAAATCCAAGGCAGCTCTACTTTATCAATATCAACTATCAAAACGACACTGATCAAAGTAAAAAGGAATAGATATTCAATATTAAAATTACAAGTAAAAATACGAATTGTGGCATTATTACTTGCTAAAAGACAAAACAAAACAAAAAAGCATCTTTATCTTTTATTAAAAATAATTCTGATGACACGACTTCACAGCAGCGCACAAATTACTTATGCACTAAGGAAAATGGCCAACTCACTAATCAATGACTGTTTTATATGTTTCTCTAAGCTTACCAAAGCTTTGAAGTCTTATGTTACATCTAATAAAAATCATTATTACCCACTTGTGTTTGAAAATCACAGTAACAACTTTCTATTATTTATTTCCTCACATTTTCCAGATGTTATTAAAGGAGAATTCTAACATTAGAATAAATAAAATTATTCTGAATCTAAAAATACAATCCAAAATGTTAGTCTATCTACCTTTGAGCCTCAAGGCTGAATCCAACAAATGATTTTGCAAAAGCATTCAATTAAGTTTGGATGGCTGTCCTGTAATTCTCCAGATGAAAAGCTTGAAAGCTGGTTAAAAGATATCAAGAGAGCTGACAACGTAGGTAAGCACTGTTCCTTACCAAGCCCACAATTTCAGTAAAACATGCAGTCAGTTCTACCAAAGACAGTTTATAATACCAGCATCAAGTAATGCTTTTAAGATTCAGGAGCTTAAATCTACTCTAAGCAGGGTAACGATCATTTTATATTGTCTATGAAGTTTCATATTTAGCTCTATAAATTTAGCAACATAAAGTTTATTCTCATAAAAATAAAATTTCTTCTTTAATGAAGTGAAATTAGTCCATAAACTAATCCCTCTGTGTATTCCAATTTATTCTAATAAATTATGACTAAACCATTCGACAACTCGCTAGGGTTTCTAAACTCAAGTTATTCCAAGAAAACAGTAATCAACCATTTGTGGCAATTTTACACATTACTAAATCTTAAAGAACTAATAGCAAAGAAAAAAGTCACCAAAAAGTAAGTTCAGCCTATGGCCAGAAAAACTGAAGTTGTTATATCTATGTAGGTTTTACTATACTTTCTAAAAATGAGATTAAGATTCAAACAAGATACTGGTTCTAGGTCACTATATAAGACTAAAGGAATTAAGGGTCCAGAGAGTGCTTTCTGTACTTTCCTTGCAAAATCACATCATACACATTAATAATGGTAGTAGAGAAAGAAAGAAAGAGTACCAATACTATTACTGTTCTTTATTTCTAAAGATTTTATTTATTCATTGTTATTGCTCTTAAGTATCTTCCAAGGTGTTCACAACACTTAACATAAATTACATAAACAGTAAACAGAATATACCTTAGGAGGTAGTTAAGGGCAGGGGAAGAAAAATTTGCGAAAGACTATATAACAGGCCAGCTGAATAACCAAATTCTGAAGGGATTTTTAAAATCAATATCCCAAGACAAACCATAGTTTTGCTATTGTACAGCAAATAACAGCTGACCTTGGGAAAGTTATAAAAAAAAATTAAAATACTAAGGGGCTGGGGCACCTGGGTGGCTCCATGGTTGAGCATCTGCCTTTGGCTCAGGTTGTGATCCTGGGGTCCAGGATCAAGTACCACATTGGGCTCCCTGCACGGAGCCTGCTTCTCCGCCTCCCTCTCTCTCTCTCTGTCTCTCTCATGAATAAATAAATAAAATCTTTAAAAAAAAAAAAATCTTGAAACCTGTGAGCACTGCTGTATGTCTACATGGAACTAAGTTTTGAGGTCCTTTTAATGAATTTATACATGAATTGACTACTTGGAGACCATGAAAAAGCCGTATTTACTTGCTGCTAAAATAAGTCACCAGGATACCTGGACAAAGCATTTTAGATTCAGTGTTCAACTTACAGAGAGCTATACAAAGAGCTAAAAAAAAAAAAACCAAATCAATAATCCCTACCCTGTAAAAATTTATTCTATCATATGCTCAACTGCTGAGATCTGACCATGTCCCAGAAATAGACAAGTAATTTTAAGACACTGGTAATATTAGCTCAACTACCAACAAAGATAGACTAACTTTTCAATATTTCTTTTTGCCTTAATGAAGAATTAAAGATGCATATAATAATTCACAAAACAGCTAGTGCTAAACATACTCTTTATCTGTTCATGATCCTCACAGATAACTATAACTGACCAACTAAAAGACAATGAAATCTCACTCACTAATACAATCAACCGCAAGTCAACATGGCTTTTTGTACCCTTCCTCCACTGCTATATCTGCAAAATCTCACTCTGTGAAACTCATCATTGCAGTGAAGTCAAGCCCCCTTATAAATCTTCTGAGAATACAATTCTTCAAAGGCATCTGACTATAAGGAATCCTCCCTTACTTCACCACACCTGCTTTAGGTTGTAAACCATATGGAGTATATTATACTTATACTAACTATTCTTCAATAACTTCAGAGGACAATTCTAAATTTTTAATGCAGCCTGTAATGCACATGTTTTGAAATAAGGTTTTCTCAGCAATTCTTGTTTCTTCACTGGCTCAAGGCAGCTAAAATGAGCTTTTGTAGATCACTTCTAATCTAAATCCTAGTTTTTTGTAGAAAATTCTTGGGCAACAGGTAGCATTTATAATCTTAGTAAATGACACTCCACTCCTGTTATGGCACAGTGTTTATATTAAAGTGGGTGTTTTTCTGTCCTATAACAACTACCAGCAGGACTCATTCTCTAATATGCAACAGTTGTTTAAAAACCTGGGCCACTGGGCAGCCTTGGGTGCCAGGGGCGTGATCCTGGACACCCGGGATCGAGTCCCATGTCGGGTTCCCTGCATGGAGCCAGCTTCTCCCTCTGCCTGTGTCTCTATCTCCGTCTCTCATAAATAAAAAATAAAATCCTTAAGAAAAAAAAACCTGGGCCATTTTGGGCAGCCTGGATGGCCCAGTGGTTAAGCGTCTGCCTTCGGCTCAGGGCCTGATCCTGGAATCCCGGGATTGAGTCCCACATCGGGCTTTCTGCATGGAGCCTGCTTCTCCCTCTGCCTGTGTCTCTGCCTCTCTCTGTGTGTCTCTCATGAATAAATGAATAAAATCTTAAAAATGAAATAACCTGGGCCATTCAAGATTAGGACATTTCAGATAATTTTTCTTCACACGGAATATCTTTTAAGTTAATAATGTTGATTCTCAGAAAGTAAAACTAATGAGAAGGAAAATAATTCTTGAAAACACTGGGTTAGTTTTCAGATGATGAAAGACAAAAAATAATAATAAATGAATAATTGGTGTTCAGAAGAAACTCTGGGGGAAAAAAATGCTATATCCTTCCTCTTATCCAATTCATTAAACATAAGATAATGGTACTCCTGGCCTCACTATCTTAAAGTAGTACAATATTCTGTGAATTGTAAGTCTTACATAAAGCATCTAAACATATAGGATCCTACATTCTGAACCCAGATTAGGGAAAAAGTGTTTGCAGAGGTGAAAATCTAGATTCCAGTAGAATTTTCCCAACACAAAGATAAGACTCAGAGAGTGTACAAAACAATACATATCAAACACACAAATTTCTATATCTTGCAGTTACTGATATTTTTTTGCTTTTGGCTGGGTTTTGTTGTTATTGTTATGGTAAACAAGTAAATAAGTAACTTTCTATTATCAATAATGTTAAGTGTGAAAAAAAAAAAAACCTCAAAACTAACCAGGATAGGAAATTATAACAAAGCAGATTTTCAATTTTAAGCTAACAATTTTTTTTTTAAAGATTTCATTTATTTATTCATGAGAGACACAGAGAGAGACAGAGGCAGAGGGAGAAGGAGGCTCCATGCAGGGAGCCCGACGTGGGGCTTGATCCCGGGTCTCCAGGATCAGGCCCTGGGCCAAGGGGCAGCGCTAAACCGCTGAGTCACCCGGGCTGCCCTAAACTAACAATTTTTATATAAAACAGCCATCTCCTAGTGAAAGAGAAAAGTGTTAGCAATTTTTTAAAGCTAAACGTTTTTACATGGGAGTAACAAGGAAGTACTGACATAAAACAAATATAAGACTTTAGAAATCTAAGAAAGAAAACCACCACCATTCTAATCTTGCATCATGTTCCAAAACAGCAGAAAAATATGATAATCCGGGATCCCTGGGTGGCGCAGCGGTTTGGCGCCTGCCTTTGGCCCAGGGCGCGATCCTGGAGACCCGGGATCGAATCCCATATCGGGCTCCCGGTGCATGGAGCCTGCTTCTCACTCTGCCTGTGTCTCTGCCTCTCTCTCTCTCTCTCTGTGACTATCGTAAAATAAAAATAAAAAAAAAAAATTAAATAGACTTTAAAAAAAAAAAAATATGATAATCCAAGCTGAAATATTTAAGCAATGTCAGTGCTCACTTTCTTACTATCCAATCCCAATAACTGAGGCTTACTGGTAAAAAGTAAAATATAAAAAAGTTATGTGATAAGACTGAGAATAAGATCATTATTACATGTGAACATACATTTAAATTTTAGTATATTCAGCTATCAAAATCTATGGAAGAGAAATAAATTTAAAATCCAAATATTTTAAACAGATTTAAAAGCACTGTTTTCTATTCCTTTTATCCACAAAGAATATATAGTAATCATGAACCCATATGATGCAGAAAACATTCTGAGATTTTGCTACAATGCTTCATGCTGCCAATTATGCAGAGTGGAAAATTTTTCATGAATTCAAAGTTTTCAAAATAAATACATGCAACTTAAAGTCCTCATGGCTGAATTTACCGTCTTGTGACCATTCTGGCAGGCGACATGCAGTGCTGTCTGCCCCATCGCATCCTCAACGTCGACGTCACTGACGTGCTGCACAAGGTCATGGAGTAGTTCTGTCCGCCCATTCACTGCGAGCCAGTGTATCTGTACAGCCATTTAGTTACTTAACATTGTGTTTCATAAAGACAGCAGATAAATAATGCTATTATTTCTCAAATGTGAGCATAGTACACATACTAAAGATTAAAATAAAAGCCCATATATTTCCTGTATTTTTCCTTTTTTTTTTTAATGGGGAAAAATATGCATCAAGATGTAGGTTATACCACCATGTACTTCAAAATCAAGCATTTCATGGATCATTACAGTTAAATATCCTAGACTTAGGACCACCAAATACTCCACTTCCTAGATGATTCTGGACTCTATGCATAGTTTGTCTCTAAAGGAAAGGTACTGGATACATTTCCTTCCCCAGAAACAAACATGAGTAAAAAAAGGTAATTAATACAATAGACATATTCTTTAATTCCTGTATTTTCCAAGTAACTCATGTATCATACATAAGTAATAATATAAAAGGAGAATAAAACATCTTAACTCTACCACTCAAAGATAATCAATGTTAAAACTTTGGACTATGCTATCCATGCATTTTTCAATTGACTTTTTTTCCATCAAAAAATACATCATGAAATTTGTTTTAGGATGGCAGCTTAAACACATGCATCAACTTCTGATTCTACCCCCAAACACCACAATGAAGAATACTTTTTCTTAAAAGAACAGACCCATTACAATAAAGAAAAAAAGAGACTATAATAGCAACAAGTTTTACAAGATAAAAGCTTTTGTCTGAATTGTCAGAACAGAAAGCTGAATCCTAAACTAGTAAGGTGATTCAGATCTCTGAAATCCTAAAACGCTCAAGAATCAGTGCACCTTGCATCTCTTGAAGTAGAGATGAACTAGTGGATTTAGACCCTTAAATCCCCAACCCTCCTCAATTCTTCCAGGCCAATGACTGCCCCTTCCCAATCTGAGAGACTACAAGAGGCTTGAAAACAATCTTTAGATAAGTGACACCAGGCACAATGAAGCAAGAATATCATATTGAAAAGGGAGATGAGGGGCATCTAGGTAGCTCAGTCAGTCAAGCGTCTGCTTTTAGCTCAGGTCATGATCGCAGGGTCCTGGGATCAAGCCCCACACTGGGCTCCCTGCTCAACAAGGAGCCTGCTTCTCCTTCTCGCTCTGCTTGCTGCTTTGCCTGCTTGTGCTCACTCACTCTGTCAAATAAATAAATAAAATATTTTTTAAAAAAATTAAAAAGGGAGATGAAGTGCAAGTTTATATATGATACTGAAATCCCAAACCGTTCTCCTCTACCTAGCATCCAGGATGCTAACACCCTCCTGGCAATTGTTAGAGCTTTCTCTGAGGAATCCAACCAGCTTGAGAATAAATGCCTGAAGAAACCGATATCAGGAAGGATCCTAAAGGCAATTGCCCAAGCAGATCACCCTACACTGAAGCCCATGATGAATAATCTTATTCATTCAAACAGAGCTTTCAAATAGCTTTTCCTAATTCCACCAAACATTTGACAAATGCATCTAGTCTGAAAGACCAAACAACAGCAACAACAAAAAGCAAATAGCAGAGAAGAAAAGGAACCATGAATATTCAAGAAAAAAGTTTCAAAAGAAAAAGCTATATATTGAATACTCTCAGAGAGAAAACATACAGACTGCATCCTTCAAACAAGAACAGGATATTATTTTTTAAAAAGACAATGAAAAACAAACTCCTGGAAATTAATACTGTGATAGAGACATGCAAACTCAAAAGAAGATTTAGAAGATAATATTGAGGAAGCCTTCCAGGAAGCACAAAAAAGACAAAGAAATGGAGAAGAGCAAGAGAAAAGGTGAGAAAATCAAAAGGTTAGCCCAACAGGTCCAATATCCAAATGAATGATTACATAATCAGACTCAAAACTCAAGTAATGCAAGTATCAACACAAGAATCAATACAAAGTATCAACAAATTTTCCTCCCATTAACTCTTTCTCAGTTAACTATTGGAAATGTGCTCCAGCAAAGTGACAGAATAGTTATCTACAAAGACAGACACAGAATCCACATAAAAAAGAACCCAAAACAAGAGAAAGGCAAAAGAAATCTCTAGGATGATGGTGAAGAGACATTCCAAACAACTGTGAAGGAGCCTACAAATCACCCAATCCATCTTAGAGAGGACAGAAGTCTCCATTAAAAGAGTCCTTCAAAATTAATCAAGAAGATGAAAGACAGTGAATATTTATCATGAGGATATAAACAAAGCTCAGAGAGAGCTTAGTAGAGAGCTTAGCTTAGAAAAGTTTTTTTTTTTAATTTTTAAGCTGCAGTTAACATAGAAACTGGAAAAGACGAAATTATCTCTACTTGATGACATGACTGTCTACATAGAAAACCCTAAGCAATCTACAAAAAAATTCCTAGAACTAATAAAAAGTAAGCTCAAGAAGGTCATAAGAATACATGATCAATACACAAAGAAAGGAATCCCATTTCTACATACTATCAGTGAACATGCAGAAACTGAAATTAAAAACATAGTATCATTTAGTATTGCTCCAAAGAAAATGAAACTTAGCTATACATATAAAACATGCACAGATCTCTATGAACAGTACAAGATGTAAAATTTCATTTATAAAAAGAAATCAAAGACCTAAATAAGTGGGGAGACATACTGTATTTACAGTAGTGAAGTCTATTCTCCTTAAACTGATCTATAGGTTTAATACAATTTCAGTAAATATCCAGCAAGGTTTGTTTGTCATAGTCAAGTTTATTCCATAAATTAGTTTATTCTATCTATAAAGTTCTGACAAAGAAAAAAAAAATTTCTGACAAAGAAACCAGAAGAGCTAGCACAATCCTGACATAGAAAAATAAAGTGGGAGGAATTACTCAACCACATACTAAGGCTTACTATTTAGTATATCTACACTAATCAAGACAGTGTGGTATAGGCAAAAGCCAGTGAAACAGAAATAAGAACCCATAAAAAGGTCCATATAAATATTCCCAATAGATTTTTGAGAAAGATGTGAAACCAATTTCATACAGAAAGGATAGTTTTTTTTTTTTTTAAGGATAGTCTTTTTAACAAACAGTGCTCAAGTAATTGGACTTGATGAGAAAAAAAAAATGAACCTGAAGCATCACATCTTACACAAATATTAGGTCACACAAATATTAGCTCAAAATAGATCATAGATTTAGATGTGAAATATAAGATTATAAAAATTTTGAGAAAATATTTGGAAAAAAATCTTTAAGATCTAGAGTTAGGCAGAGTTCTTAAATCTGATACCAAAAGCATAATCCACAAAAAGAAAAACTCGTATATTGGCCTTCATCAAAACTGAAACTTTTATACAGAAGATCCTGTTAAGAATTAAAAAGGCAAGCTAGAGAAAGTATTTGCACATCACATACCTTACAAAGGACTTCTATCTTCAGTATATAAAGAATCCCCACAGTTAAAAGTTAAAAGTAATCCAATTAAAAAATGGGCAAATGACATGAACCAACATTTCACATAGAAAGATACACAGATAGCAAAATTACTCAAAGAACACAAAAATACTAATTCAAAGAGATATGTGCATCCCAATGTTTATAGCAGCATTATCACAACAGCCAAACTATGGAAACAGCCCAAAAACCTGTACACTAATGTTTACATTTATAGCAGCTTTATTCAAGATAGCCCCAAACAGGAAATGACCCAAAGGTCCTTCAACAGGTAAACAGTTAAACAGTCACATCTACACCAAGGAATATCAGTCAGCAATATAAAGGAACAAACGACTGATACATGCAACAACCTAGGCCAATTTCCACAAAATATGAGGAACATACAAAAGCTAATCCTAAAAGGTTCCATACAATATCATTCTATTTACAGGACATTCTTAAAAAAGACATAATTTTAGAAATGGAGAATAGATTAGTTGGCTGCCAATGGTTAGGCATGCAGTGAAGAGGAGGAAAGGTGTGGTTACAAAAGAAGAGCAACACAAAAACATCTTTGCAGAGTTGGAAATGTTCAGAATATTGACTGTGGTAGTGGAGACATGGACCTACACAGGTAATAATACTGTACAGAACTTACTATACAGACACGCACACAAATAAAACCAGGTACAAATGAACAAGTAGAGGCGCCTGGGTGGCTCAGTCTATTAAGCGTCCGCCTCTGGCTCAGGTCATGATCTCAGGGTCCTGGGATCGAGGCCAGCGTCAGGCTTCCTGCTCAGTAGGGAGTCTGTCTCTCCCCCTCTCCATCTGTCTCTCCCTAGCTCGTGCTCTCTCTCCTCTCAAATACATAAAATCTTTAAAAATAAATAAATAGAAATAAACAAATAAAACTGGGGAAATCAGAACAAGACAAATTATAAATATCCTAGTCACGATATTATACTATCATTCTGTATAATGTTACCATTGAAGGAAATTGGGTAATATATATACAGGGCATTCCTCTGTATTCTTACAGGTATAAATGAATGTACAATAGTCTCAACTTTTTTTAGAATGTAATTATTAACTACATGAAAAATGCTATGTAAAGGAAAGTAACTATAGCAAACTACTTGGCCTATGAATAGTATGTATATAAACAAAAAATTAAAATACTGAAACATGATCTAATTAAAATTACAATTATATTTTTGGAAAGGTGTGAGGGAAATGTGCTTGTACATGATGGGATAAGGGGAAATGGAGCTGAAAAAGAGAGCAAATAACCTTATCTTCCATAAAGTCAACTGGTGATGCCTAAAACTGAAAAATCAAAAAATAATAGTAGCATGTTATTTAGATGTGAGGAAACAAAATTTTTACATACATTAAAATAGCTGAGAAGAGCTAATA
Organism: Nyctereutes procyonoides; assembly: GCF_905146905.1. Lineage (NCBI taxonomy): Eukaryota > Metazoa > Chordata > Mammalia > Carnivora > Canidae > Nyctereutes > Nyctereutes procyonoides. The sequence continues at coordinate 62,351,044 of NW_026575051.1, forward strand.
CAGAGTTAGAAGTTTATAGAGCCTGGGGAGCAAAGTCAAGAGAGTATTTCCTTTTCTGGGGGGAGTGTAACAATATAGATGTGTATTTATCTGAGGTATAACGTCATACAATTCACATCCCATACAATCCATCTATTTAAAGTACACACCTTAGTGGGTTTTGGTATATTCACAGTTGTCAATCATCTCCACAATCAATTATAGGACATTTTCATTTCCCCAGAAAGAAACCCAGTACCATTAGCAGTCACTGTCTATTTCCTCCCTTGTCCTGATACATGTCTCACCCTGATTTTGCAAATGGGTAAAATAAATTAACAACACCTTTAATATGTTTAACTGATTTTTGTTTTTGCTTTGTTCTTGTAAACCTGTTAGAGGCAATGAATTCTCTGACAGTAGTGGGTGGATGATAGAGGTAGCATAATCAAATATCCCATCACTCCTATTGCTTCACTTTTTTATAATTTTGCTGGGTTCAAAACAAACCAACTTAAGTCTAATTACCTCGCCCCTAACAGCAGTATGTACAAGGCAAGGCAAAGTCTACAAAATCCTGCCATGATTTTATGGTTTATGATGCTGAATGACAGAGCCTTGCAGACACCAATCCTTTGGCTTGTTCTTTTATTTGCCACTATCCCAGGCCATCCTTGACAATGTGCCTTAATAATATTCAGGATGGATGAGCATAAAATGTACTTTATTTAAAAAGTACTAGGACAGTGATTTTGAAGGTGAAGGTGGAAAGGGCAGGCTCTCTACTGCAGGATGTTCTTGAACATATCATCTGAGGAAAAAGCACATATAGAAGCTAAAGATCTGGAAACTGATCCCCATAACTATTCATGCCAAAGATCTTTGGGAAGTCTCCATGAATCCCAAGGTACCTGAACACCAGTTAAGCTCACCACTCTAATGTAACACACTCTCTTTCATCTCCAAGCCTTCACAAAATCTATTCTGTAGAGCCAAAATTCTCTTCCTCACCTCCTCTCCCAAGCCTACTACCACCACTTTCACCAGTCTAACTTCTGTTTGTCTTTCTGGCCTCAACTCATGTGATATGTCCCTGGGATACCACTTCCAATGCCCTAGGTGAGGATGTGAGCCCTGCAAGGACTTCCATAGCATCTCCTTCTCCTATCTTGATATTCATTACAGTATTACCACTGCCTGGTAATTTTCCAGTCTTCTAAAGAAAAATAAGATAAAAACATGGAGGGAGGCATATCATAAAAAACTCTTAATAGTAAAGAACAAACAAGAGGGTTACATGGGAGGATTGTCTAAATGGATGACGGGCTTTAAGGAGGGAACTTTTTTTGTAGGGGGCGCAGTAGGCAAAGGAGAGGAAGAAGCAGGCTCCCTGCTCAGGGATCCCATGGGATCATGACCTGAGCTGAAGGCAGATGCTCAACCAACTGAGCCACCCAAGAGCCCCTGAGGAAGGCACTTGTGATGAGCACTGGATGTTGTATGTAAGCAATGAATCACTAAGTTCTACTCCTGAAACCAATATCACATGAGATGTTAACTTGAACTTAAATAAAAACTTGGAAGGAAAAAAACAAACAAACTTTCCTGGAAGGAACAAACAAAATTCCTTAGAATTTTGGGGACAACAAGGACCAATCAGTCATATTCATGGCTCTATCCCACAACAACAAAGTGCTTAACACATAGTAGGTATTCAAGAAATTCCTGTTGAAAGAACAAATGAAGGAAGAAATATGAGGAGTCCTTTGTGAGGATAAGCAGCCTAGAATGCATGCAGTCAACAGTTCTCTCCTTTTGTAAGAAAAATCCTGGGGCTCCTGGCTCCTCACTCAAGGTTTCCTCCAACTCAGGAGCCAGTGGCTTTACTGTCCCACGTGTTTGGTGGCAATTACTCAGTTCTTCAGCAACACATTTTCACCATCCCACCTTCCTTCAGCTGATGGGGTCAATGGGCTCAGCTGCTGAATTAATCCCATCATGGTGGTCTGGGAGCAGGTGGAATCATGCTTTGTGGACACAACAGTTTTCAAGAGCAGGAGACACACTATACCAGTCAGGGCCATAGGAGAAAACACCAAGGTTGGTCCCAGGCAGAAAGAGTATAGAGACTATTTTTCTCTAACAAGCGTTGTAGAATATCTTGACTCTTTAAATATGTGCATTAATATTTTAGGTAAAAATTTGATTTTTAAAACTTTTCTACTCTACTTCCCTTAAAATTCAGGAGTGAAAGAGAAATTAGCAGATAAAAATGTATGTGGTTAAACAAATTATGTTAATATTGAACATCTTATCTTGCCTATACTAAAGAGTGTCCTAAGGACAGGTCTATGTAAATTCCAGTTTTATAATCCTCAGCAGTAGCTAAGCATATCAAGACTATAGTTTTTCTTTTTAGAGTCAGTGGCATTATCTTGTTAATTATATAACAAAATCTAGACTATCACAGGAATTGTGGATTCCAAATAATTATCATGACTGAGCTTATTCTTTATCTTTAGAAAGAATAAAGCAAATCTTAGGGAAGCTGTTTTTTAATGCTCTACCACCCTCTACCTTCCAAATGTTTTTAACAGAAAATCCTGAAAACTGACATGGTCTGTAAATAATACTCTTCTTTATCTACAAATTAAATGATTCAGAATCTATAAATACTACCAAAAAAGGTAAAAAAAAAAATTTTTTTTTCAAATCAAGAAACCAACTCAACTACAGAGAACACACTGATGGCTACCAAAGGGAATGAAGCTGGGGGGTGATGGGTGAAATAGATGAAGGAGATTAAGAGTACACTTATCATGATGAGCAATGAATAATGTATAGAATTGCAGAATTACTATAGAGTACACTTGAAACTAAGAAACACTGTATGCTAACTATACTGGAGTTAAAATTAAAAACTTAAAAAATTTTTTCAGGGATCCCTGGGTGGCGCAGTGGTTTGGCGCCTGCCTTTGGCCCAGGGCGCGATCCTGGAGACCCGGGATCGGATCCCATATCGGGCTCCCGGTGCATGGAGCCTGCTTCTCCCTCTGCCTGTGTCTCTGCCTCTCTCTCTCTCACTGTGTGCCTAACATAAATTAAAAAAAAAAAAAAAATTTTTCAGCTTGAGTTATAACTGACAAAATTGTAGAATATTTGAAGTATACAACATACTGATAGACACTGGAAAAGGATTCTCATCATCCACTCAATACATACCTCACCTCACAAACAGGAAGGTAGAAGTTAATATATAAAATTTGACATTCATTACAACTTCAAAACAATTTCTCAATAATCACAATTTATCTCTACTTCTAAAATGAATAATGCTCCATTAAATAATGACAATGATTAAAGTTTTTAGATTTCATGTACAGAACTGATGAATCACTATATTGTACATCAGAAACTGAAATAACACTATATATTAACTATACTAGAATTAAAATAAAAATAAACCAAACCAAACAAAAAATAATAAATAAATTTTTTAAAATGTGTGGATTTTAACAATCTTTTCAGAAAGGTCCCACACCACCTCCAAATAACATCTATATGGATCAAAAATATATTAACTTATTTTTGAACAAAAAGTGACACAGCAAAATGGATAAAAATACTAGGTTAGGTGAGATACAAGTCTGAAGGATACAGACCAAAATATTAACAGTGATTATCTCTGAGTGCAGAAGATACAGTGAGTGATCATTCCATTCATTACTTTTCCTTTCTGCCTAGCCATCCAATTTTCCTAAAATGTAACTATTAAAATAATTTTAAAGAATGTAATAAAAAATAGCTCTCCTTTAATGAACTCATAACACAGCAGAAATGCTCCTTAAAAATCCCCTGAAAGTCAGTGACAAAAGCTAGAGGAATAAGTCCTCAAAATAAATGAAAGGTCACAAACAAAAAAGAGAAAGGAAAAACACAGTGAAACCATAACTTCTCTTAATACAGCAGAGAACTATGCCCCAAATCTTTCTGCACAAAGAAGTAACTAGCAGAAACACTTGTACTGCCCTTTGCATTACTTCACCTTCAATATTATTTTCTAAGAAGTATTTTAAAACTCTCAAAGTCTTAGCACTTACTGCTGTAAGGCCTTCATTATTACAAATGTTGACATCAGCACTGTATTCTAATAATTTACTCATGCATTTCTTCTGCCTGAAAAGAAAAGAGACACAGATAACCGGTATGAGAAAAATAAGCAAATGACAATTATTTTACTGAAATACTGACTACAATCAACATTAGTTGCTGGCAAGTGTCCATCTGTAGGTTTTTAAACAAATGCTATAACATTTGAAATAAGATGAAAAATCATTTCTATAATTCAAAATAACAGGATAAAGAAAAGGTACAATGAGAGGTTTTCATGTCATTAAGACAAATTCATCATTCAAAATGCCAAGAAATTTCTAGTGTTGACTAAATACTTGAAATAGTAATCTTCCTTAGAAATATAAGACATGGGGCAGCCTGGGTGGCTCAGCAATTGAGCGCCGCCTTCAGCCCAGAGCAAGATCCTGGAGACCAGGGATCAGTCCCACATCGGGCTCCCTGCATGGAGCCTGCTTCTCCCTCTGCCTGTCTCTCTGCCTCTCTCTATCTCATGAATAAATAAAATCTTATAAAAAAAAAAAGAAAGAAATATAAAACATGGAACGCCTGGGTGGCTCAGCGGTAGAGCGCCTGCCTTGGGCCCAGGGTGTGATCCTGGAGTCCCGGGATCAAGTCTCACGTCAGGCTCCCTGCATGGAGCCTGCTTCTCTCTCTGCCTATGTCTCTCCCTGCCTTTCTCTCTCTCTCTCTCTGTCATGAGTAAATAAATAAAATTAAAAAAAAAGAAATATAAGACAATGTAAGTCAGGTGGAAGGGGAATGGATATAGCAAAATGTCTCAGTGCTGTAGTATCCTACATTCTTGATTGCAAAATACTTAAAAATTAATACTTAGATGAGTCGTAAAAACATAACTATAGAATTAATGAAGTGCATGTCTACCATCCTCCTACCCTATTTCATTTCTCTTTTTGATAATTTTTACTGCAGTAAAATACACAGAACATAAAATTTGTCATTTTAACCATTTTCAAGTGTACAGTTCAGTGGTATTAAGTACATTCATATTACTGTGCAAGCATTACCATCATCCATCCATAAAACTCTTTTCATCTTGCAAAACTGAAACTCTATACCCATTAAACAGTAATTTGCAATTTCCTCTCCCCTTGGCTTCTGGCAACCACCATTCTACTTTCTGTCTCTACAATTTATCTAAGTACCTCACAAAATTGGAATCTTACAGTGTTTATCCTTTTGTGATTGGCTTATTTCACTTAGCATAATGTCCTCAAGGTTCATCCATGTTGTAGCATACATCAGAATTTCCTTCCTTAAGGCTGAATAATATTCCATTATATATATATATATATATACATACCATTTTGCTTATCTATTCATATATCAATGGACACTTCTATTGCTTGTTTTAGTTATTGTGAATAATGCTGCTATGAATAAGGGTGTACAAATATTTCTTCAAGACCCTCCTTTCAATTTTATTGGGTATACACCAAGAAGGGGGATTGCTGGATCATACATTAATTCTATTTTCAATTTTTTGATGACCCATCAAAAATTGTTTTTCAGTGTACCATTTTACACTCCCACCAACAATGTGGAAGGGCTCCATTTTCTCTACATCCTTGCCAACACTTGTCGTTTTCTTCTACTTTTTGATAATACTAAAAAAAAAAAAAAAAGATAACCATACTAATGAGTGTGTGTTGGTATCTTGTTGTAGTTCTGATTTGCGTTTCCCTAATGATTATTTATATTGAGCATCTATTCATGTTCATATTGGCTATTTGTACATCATCTTTGGAGTAGTCTGTTCAAGTCCTTTGACTCCTTGTGAATTGCCTATCCATTTCATTGTGCTCACAATGTTTCCTTTTACGCTGATCCATTCCTACTCACTATTCAATATTCATTTCAATGTCTGCTTCATTAAATAATGAAAAATCATGCTTCAAAAACTGCAAGTGATACACACTATACATATATTTATGATATACATTTTACACACACACACACATATATACTTGACTATACTCAGTACTAAATTAAGGAAGCAAGATATAATCCATGGCATGAAGAAGTTCGTGATTTGGCTGAGTAAACAGTTATAAGTATAAAAAACATGTAACAGTGTATATGTAATAACAAATTATGTACTGTGTGGTACATATAGTATATATACAGTATTAATATACGGGCATACTACATATATAGTACTGTATATAACATATACAAGAATAGATAGCATATATTACTATTTACTCAATTAGATCACAAAATTCTTCATGCCATGAATTGTGTATTTCTTTAATAAACTCAGTACTGAGCATAGTTAGCTGCTCTCAATAAAACTTTATTGACTATTAATTATTCTATTTTTTAAGTTAACAGCTAAAATTTTTAATAACTGAATAAATCTTTTTAAAAGAGAACAAATTACTTTTCTAGCTTTGGGTTTTGTATCCGAAATGAAATTAAACATCATCTAAAATCAGCATAATAAGAAAAGAAAGAAAAAGTTCTGAGTAAACATTTACAAAGCTTATCTAATACACTGTTCTGAAAACTTTAGAATATAAACCTTCAATAATCCTGAGACAACAGACCAGACAGCCCTATTAAAATGAATACATTGTTTAAGATATGTATGTGTGTGCCTTTATCCGTATTGCTGGATTTCAAAAACCTCTTTAAAAGCTGTCTTAGGCCACTGGCCTATTGCCAAAATAAACACTCCGTTGGGAATGCGCCAAGGAATAGTCCTAGAGGGGTACTTGGGGAGGTTGCTGAGGTAAAGCAACAATCTGTAATGCTCCTCATCCCAAAAATGAACTGCAAAAGACAGTGGTATGAGAGAAATATATCGTTTTTTATCATTTAACAATCATTATTGCTACTCTTTCAAAATTTTATTTATTTGACAGAGGGAGAAAGAGAGAGAGCACCAGTAGGCAGAGTGGCAGGCAGAAGCAAAGGGAGAGGGAGAAAGCAGGCTCCCCACTGAGCAGAGAACCCAACACAGCGCTCGAGCCCAAGACCCTGGGATCATGACCTGGGCTGAAGGCAGATGCTTAACCGACGGAGCCACCCAGGCGCCCCACATTATTGCTACTTTAGAGAATCTCACTCTGTCAAAACAATCTAAATGGGCACTATTTTGCCAAGATTTAGAGCTAAAATATTAACACATGGGCTCCACCCTTTATGAGGTCACAATCTAGCCCAAAAAAATAAAGAAAAAAATCATGTTTCAAATTTGACCAACATGCAGCCAGCCTAAGAATACATAACAATTGTAAAGTCTTCTCTTCTAACAATCTCATTTAATCATGAGAAACACTAGATCCTCCTGTACAGGAAGCAACTATTTTCCTGCCCAGATATTGCAACAATTATAGGAAGCTTATGGTAACCCAAATGACACAGGAGCAAATCATCCTAGTGCTCTGTGGTAGCTTAATGGGTCTTCTACTGGAAAGGAGGGCAATTCAGTACCAATGCAACCCAGCACTAATGGTTAGAGAGAGGAATGCTAAAGCAGGCCAAGAGAATTACACTACTCATCTAACAATAACTGAGGAACAAAAAACTACCAAAAACTCATGGACAAGCAAAAGGGGCAGAACTCCCCCTATGACTTTTGCTTCCCTCTAGACAAATCTGAACTCATAAAAAATTAAAATAAAAAGCTACTTCTGAAAACATCAGAAGCTACAGGAAGTAATATGTACTCAAAACCACTCAGCAAACATTTATGGAGCAACTCTAAGTTGTACAAGGCACCCAATAATAAAAACTAAAATAGTCAAGTATTGAATATCAATATTAATCTTTACAGAAACAGAAAGGTATCCAAATTGGATGTTATGTTAGAGTTACAAACTCTTTTTATTCCTTTTCTCTTCATTGACTTACCATGTGATCAAGTGATTTCGGTCATATTTCTTCATCTTTAAATGTAACGGTCTCCAACTTAAACATTCTCACATCCCCCACCCAAAGAAAGATAAATGTGTAAGGTGACAGTGATGGATAGCAAATGAAAGGAATCCTTTCACAATGTATATAGGTCTATCAAATCATAATGATGTACACTTTAAAAATCTTACAATTTTGTTGGTTTACCTCAACAAAGCTACGAAAAAAAAAAAAGTTATGATCTCCTAAATGACTTAAGTCTCTGACCAAAATGGCAGTAGGCATTTTACCCCAGCTGTACACTGATCCCTCCTTTCACTTATAGTTGCTGAGATAGAGTACTAAGGTATTTTTCTATGTGTAATTTTTTGAAAAAGCTTTGTCACTATCCTACCAATACTTGGGATAATGTATCCAGATTGGAGATCAATTCAGAAAGGAAGGGAATTCGACCAAATCTAGGACTTTGGGTATAACACCCTACAAACATAACCAGTGTGCTCATTATTATAAAAAAGTTGTTTAATCAGCATGTTGTTACCTTGTTACCTATCAGAACAGTTCACATGCTAAATCAAGAACTGGATCAGACCAGACAGGGTCAAAGGAGTATGCCTTCCTCTTTCCAACCTAGATATCACTAGGATTCTTATGCTTTTGGCTCCACTTTAATCCTTTTATGCAAAAATTTGGTCTCAGAATGACACAGTGCACAATTTTAGCCCCATAACTATCTCAGGTAGGCATCTATCTCAACTACCTAGAATTCTGTTCTGTGAACAGAACAGTTCACATGCTAAATCAAGAACTGGATCAGACCAGTCAGGGTCAAAGGAGTATGCCTTCCTCTGTCCAACCTAGATATCACTAGGATTCTTATGCTTTTGGCTCCACTTTAATCCTCTTATGCAAAAATTTGGTCTCAGAATGACACAGTGCACAATTTTAGCCCCATAACTATCTCAGGTAGGCATCTATCTCAACTACCTAGAATTCCAAGTCAAACAGGAAACAAAAGTATCTTCAAAAGTAATAAAAAAAAAAGGGGGGGGGGTCGCCTGGGTGGCTCAGTTGGTTAAGTGTGTGCCTTCAGCTCAGGTCATGTTCTCAGGGTCCTGGGATTGAGCCTCATATCTGGCTTCCTGTACAGCAGGGAGTCTGCTTTTCCCATTCCCTCTGGCATGCTGCCCCCCTCCCCCAGCTCATGTACACACACACACCCTCTCCCTCAAATAAATAAAATCTTAAAAAAGAGTAATCAAAAAAGAGACACATGGGAATCAACTAAATAAATAAAATCTTAAAAAGAGTAATTCAAAAAAGAGACACATAGGAATATACCTTTTTTTTGAGGGGGGGGGGTAGAGGCAAAGGAAGAGGGAGAAAGCGAATCTTAAGCACAGGCAAAGGAAGAGGGAGAAAGCGAATCTTAAGCACACTCCATGCCCAGCACAGAGCATGACACAGCCCTGGATCTCAACCCTGAGACCATGACCTGAGCCAAAATCAAGAGTTGGAAGCTTAACCAACTGAGCCACCCAGGTACCCCAGGAATATGCTTCTATATGGAAGTTTTATAAGCATTTGAAACATATTTATAAATATAAGTTCTTCAAGCCCTGAGTCAAAAACTATTTTTTCATTTTAAACAGAATTCCAGCAATTTGGTATGGTTTCTCAGTCCAACAGAATTTTTTTTAATATGTATTTATTTGAGAGAGAAAGAGAGAGCACATGAGCGCAAGAGCAGGGGGAGGTACAGAGGGGGAAAAAGAGAGAATCTCAAGCAGACTCCCCACTGAGCTCAGAGCCCAATGTGGGGCTCAAAACCAGGACTCTGTGATCACAATCTGAGCTGAAATCAAGAGTCAAGATGCTTAACCGACTGAGCCACCCAGGCGCCCCTCAGTTCAACGGAATCTTAAGACATAAAAATAGTGGTAAGTAGAGGCAGACACAGAGATGTAACATCTGAAATTCTCAAAAAAAAAAAAAAAAGGGAGAAAGAAAGTCTTAAGAAGTGTAGTAGGGTATAAAATAGCATACAATGGGGGTGCCTGGGAGGTTCAGTAGGTTAAACATCTGATTCTTGGTTTCGGCTCAGGTCAACATCTCAGGCTCCTGAGACAGAGCCCCATGTCATCGGGCCCCATGTTCAACAGGAAATCTGCTTGAGATTCTCTCCCTCTGCCCCTGCCTGCCACTCTCTCAAGCGCTCTTTCTTTCTCTCTCAAATGAATAAATCTTAAAAAAAAAAAACAGCAAACAATAACATGAAGATGTTCATAAAGATGACCAGAGCAATCAAAAAAAAGGCAAAAATATATTTACATTTTGGAAATACTTTTATAAGGGGGAAAAAATTTTTTTTTTTTTTAAAATGTTTTTGTTTTTTTTTAAGATTTTTTTTATTTTTATTTATTTATGATAGGCACACAGTGAGAGAGAGAGAGGCAGAGACACAGGCAGAGGGAGAAGCAGGCTCCATGCACCGGGAGCCCGACGTGGGATTCGATCCCGGGTCTCCAGGATCGCGCCCTGGGCCAAAGGCAGGCGCCAAACCGCTGCGCCACCCAGGGATCCCAGGGGGAAAAAATTTACTAAGAAAATTCAAAAGGAAGGGTAGTAAACAAATTATTTATTTAGAAAACCTCATGTCATAATTAAAAGGAAAAATAAGTTTTGGCACTGAAAGGAGTAAGCTACTCTTATTTAGAAAGCTTACTATAGTATAGCTCATTCTCAAAGTCATAAATAAGCTGGGTATAATATATTCACTGTCTTTAATTCCATTAATAAAGTTAACTGAAAAGCAATGTGGAAAATAAGACCAGGAATTAGATGAGGAAAAAAAAATGAGCAGGAAAAAGAACACCAAAACAAAGAGGTAACAATGATACTTCTCAGAAAAAAAGTATCATTATGATACAAGTAAAACAAACTTAAACAAGTATATTTTCAAGAAAAAAATATTAGTAAACAATTAAATAAATATGACAATTATTTCAAAATTGAATGTAATGACCCACAAATTTCTTCCCAAGGCAAATATTGGTCAAAAAAATCACCAATCAAGAGTGCCTTGAATACCGTCAGTCATCACTGATACTACAACTTAAGCTACTCAAGAAGACAAAATATTTACCCATTTCTAGCTGCCAAATGAAGGGGTGTACATCCTGAAATATCTTGATAGTTAGGATTTGCTCCTTTCTTTAATAGCAGGACCAAGCATTCCACCGATCCACAACTAAAACAATATTAAAAACAGTTTACATACATTCAACAAACAGCCACAGTTGAAATACCTTAATTAAAAAAAACAAAAAAGCTCTACTAAACATATTATTTTTGAGGTCCATTATTAATCTACAATTTGATTTAACTTCTGTCACAAATAGCATATTCCAAAAAAAAAAAAAAATAGCATATTCCTCTACTTTCAAGAAGGTACATTCTACTATGAAAGCTATGAAGTATTTGAGATGTTCATATAAAGTATTAATACATAAAGAAACCACATAGTACTCTCAATCCTTTGGCTTTACAGAAGCCAAATTTATTATGAAAAATTAATTTTAACATATATCTAAATCCTGAAAGGAAGTTAGATATCAACTAATTGATTAAGTACATACTGAGAGATTATGGGTAAAAATCATTCTCACACCTAACTAAAATATATAAAGCCAATGGCTTCATGTGCAGTTAACGTGTAAAATTTCATACTGGTAGGATAAAAGAAAAATTTCAGTGAATGTACCCTTTATTAAGTACATCCAGGAAAGACAAACCTACTGATCTGATCTAGAGCAAGTTAAAAGAGTAGATGTGAGACTTGAATCTGATCGCAAGGTTAACAATATCTAGAGAAAGGATGCAAACACAGCACACTATGCTCTCAACAGAATAATGAACCATTCAGCAGTCTGTTCTCATCTATTCCCATACCTCTTGTGGGACAACACTGGCCCAAAGCCTACTGATCACTGTGCTAGAACAGATTTTAATTCAAAAATCTTTCTTCTTACTTTGCTGCAATGTGAAGCAAGCTTCTTTTCACACGTCCAAATGCATAATTGACATCAAATTTTGAATTTGATAGTAGCTCAGAAACAGACCTAAGCCAAAAGAAAATTAATGAGTCAATACATTAAAAAAAGTTTTTAAAAACACAGTAACTCAAGTCTATATCCCTTTAGTTACTCTAACCAATGATCCAAAAAGTTCTGTCCCACATCAACCAAAAAACAAAGCACTATTTTCTGAGCACAGCATGGTAGCCAGCACAGTTTCATCCAAAAAACAACTGCACTGACCTATAAACTGATGTTAAAGGTTTCCTCATCTGCTGATCTATATTATCATCTGCTCTGAAGATACTTAAGTTGGCTTCAGTTCTCCCTAGGTTCTTGAGGAACAAAGAGAGTTGGGATGGTTGCTCCCCCTGCAAAAAGTATAGCCTACGTATATTAATTTCGGCCAAATAAGAAAAGCAGATTTAAACATGTTTTAGTTGTATCACACAGGAAGTTTAAAGCAAAAAATTACTTATATTTTAAACTTGTTTCAAAATAGATTCCTTGTCACTTTCTTATTATACCAACTACCCACTGGCTAACCACAGCGGAGCAGCCTGCTACAAGTATAAACATCTCATCATCCAGCCAGATAACTGTATCGCATATGCACCCTGTAAAAAAAGTGTCCACACTACATCAATAAAAAGAACATCAAAATAGAACATTAGGGAAGTAAGCTGTCCATCAGCCGCAACCTTTTGCAATAAATCATCAGTGACCAACAAAATACCTGACTTAATATCTGATAATTCATTAGAAAATCTCTTACCAAAGAATTTTACAATTGATATGGATCTTGGAAAACGTTGGCTTTTATTTCACAGGCAGTAAACTATAAGAGAGGTTAAATAATGTGTCCCAGGACAACATCTGTGTCCAAACTGTGTGTGTGTTTGTGTGTGTATATGTATGTGTACACAACATAGATAAATGTACTTCTCTTGGGTTTTGGTGTTTTGTTTTGTTTTTTGAGGAGTCCTTTTATTCGTTTCTTTTTTTAAAAGTAGGCTCCCTATGGAGCCTAACACAGGGCTTGAACTCACAACCCTGAGATCAAGATCTGACCTGAAAACAAGAGTCTGCACACTTAACTGAGCCACCCAGGCACCCCTGTCCTGTATATTTATACAAAGAGTATAAATTCGAAATAGACACTTACCTGTGTTGATCAGCCATAACCATTGGCATTAATGTATAAACAGCAGTTTCATTATCTGAGTAAAAAACAAAAAACAAAAACTAAACAAAAAACAGAAAAATATTTAATTTGTCCTATTTTTTCCCAAAGGGCAATACTTAAAACCACCTTAGAGTTTTCCTAATTTCATATAAAAGATGAGAAGAGGTGGAAGGAGATTAAAGATAGTGCAGGATACCAGAGATACTGCAAAATTTGCAGCAATGCAGAATTTCCTATCCTAATGCTAGGTTGCTTTACATCATCACCAAAGTGCTTAGCTTCCGGATTTGATGGGGAAAATGAGAGGCCTGATATTTTCTGTAGCTTTAACAACAGAAATTTCTTTTACTTCCAGAAGAGTGTTTATCAACTTCATGATTTATCAGGCTTACATGTAGTTTTGGGGAATTTTTAAGTATATGGGCATAATAGATATATATGGTAAAATAATTTTAAAACCTTAAATATACATAGTACTTGCTTCTTGCCAATATTATAACAAAGGAAGTTATTTTAGAAACTTTTATGGAACAGCATTAAAGTCTTAGTTTTCCCTGTTACTTTACACTATTAACATTGTAACTTATATCTTTTATAGAATTCACAGATATATGATCTAAAAGAAAAGGGTAAAAGTCAACAATATCTATGAAATGAGACTATACTTATGTAAATTCAGCTTTGTTTGGATTTGTTTTTATAGGTTACTAACGATCATTTCTCAATTCAATGCATTTTAGAGGTTTATGATCTTTTATAGGTCATTTACAGAGAAGTAACTCTGATACTCTTAAAACATTAGTGCCAATGCTAAAATTAAAGTCTCAGGAAGAAAAAGAGTATTTGCATAGCATCAAAGTATCTCCCCAAAATACTGACCACAGTGGAGAAACCAGCAGATCTCCTTCATCAATTGATAAAGGGTAACATCACCAGATGTAATACACACTGATATCATGTAATATCATGTGACCTCTGATATGATCCACATAGCACAGCACATCATGAAAAAACATCAGACAAACCCAAATTAAGGGAAATTTCACAAAATGCCCGAGCAGTCCCCTTAAAAAGTCTCAAGGCCATGAAATACAAGAAAAGACTGAAGAACCATTACAGTTTGGGGAGGGTAAAGAAACAGGGTCAACTAAATGAAACGTGATGTTATCAACTGGATGCTAAAATAGAAAAAGGACATTAGTGAGAAAACTTGTGAGATTCTAATAAAGCCTGTAATGCAGTTAATAGTATTACACCAATGTTAATTCCTTAGTTTTGATAACCGTACTATGGTTATGCAAGATGGGAAAATTATGGGAAGTCGGGAGAAGGATGCATGGGAATTCTATACTATTTACGCAACTTTTCTGTAAGTCTTAAATTACTTAAAAATAAAAAGTTTTAACAAAAGAAGATAAAAGGGTAATTGTTATCGTTAAAAGAGTCTTAAGAGATGATCAACCAAGTATAAGGTGTGGACTTTGGGTACTGATCCAACTGTAAGAGGATGTTTCTGAGAGACAAAAGCTCCGTAGGGAGTGGGTATTTGATGATAATAAAAATTACTGTCATTTGTGTTGGCTCCAACAATAGTATTGTAATTATGTTTGAAAAAAGCAGTTTACATATTCTGAAATACAAACTGAAGAAATATATAACAGAGAGAAGGAAAAAAGTTATCACCATTTCTTCAAGTTTGTTCATTATTTCACTATTTGTAAGTATATCCATGAAAAGCAATTTAGTCCTAGTCATGACTATATACAAGTTCAGCATGCAGACACAACTCTTTCACTACAAAACAAAAACTCTCCCCAAAAAAATCCTAGTCCTCACAGCCCACATGTTTAAATCATTATCTGAAAGGCATTTCTCTAAACACTTTATGTGTATCATCTTTTTTATCCTCACAATCACCTTATAAAAGTAGGTACTATTACTATCCCCATTTTATAAATGAAAAAACTGAGCACTAAGTAACAAGCTGCACAATAGTGGCATTAAGTGGTTAAGCTTGAATTCAAATGTGGCTGATCCCAGGGCCCACACAATAAAAATCTTACAGTGCACTACATAAAGTAACCAAAAGGTTTATAATACCATACTTAGTCCTTTATATGCAGTACACTCTAACTTGTTTTATTCTCTTCTATTTCTTTTTTTCTTTTTTTTTTTTTTTTTTTAATGCTGACTACAATAAATTGTTCTCATTAACTACCAGTGAGTTACCACCAGGAGTTGAAAAATACTGCACTAAGCCTCCCTGGGCATGGCAACATTCTTTATCTCTCATATGATACACACCTCATTAAACATCTGAACTTCCAAACCATGACAATTTCATTAAGTTGCTCCATAATAAACAAAGTCATAAAAAGGAAGTACCCTTATTTTTAATTTAAACTTATAAATCGAGTTAGTACATAATTTTAAATGAGCAAAAGTTTTATAAGGTTCACATGGGTTTTATTTATAGGGTGTTTATTTAGACAAAATTTAGATATAGATCTCCCTTTTTTTAAAGATTTTATTTATTCATGAGAGACCCAGAGAGGGGCAGAGACATAGGCAGAGGGAGAAGTAGGTTCCCTGCGGGGAGCCTGATGAGGGACTGGATCCCAGGATCCCCAGGATCCCATCCTGAGCTAAAGGCAGATGCTCAACCGCTGAGCCACCCAGGTGTCCCTAGATCTCACTTTTTTAAGTCACATATAACTTTGTAAAAACATAGCTCACATATACTAAATGGTATGAGGAAATAAATATAACCATAACTATGATGCTAAAAGGAGACTATTCAGGAAACAGTATATTATGGAAGAATAGAATAAAATTTGTTGTCACCTGCTTCCTTCTCCACACTCAGGAAGACACCTTAAGAACTAGGTATATAATTGAAGTTCTCAGAGTGATAAAAAATGTTTAATCTCTCACTTTTTCAGATTTTCAGTGTTGCCCACTTTTGATTAGTTGATGAAGTTCCAGAACTCTACAACTAAAAGGAAAACTTTAAACAAGGAGCTTTGATTCATTATATTATATACTATTTCTCTTTAAACCATCAAATGGGAGCAATTTTTTTAAAAAAAACCTAATCAGCATTCAAACATATGCTAATATGGGCTCAAGTTCTATTATTTTACAAAACAAGCTACATTTACCGTTAAAATCAGTAACTTAACACTACTTTTTCCACATAATTGACAATATAAACCAATTTTTTAAATCCCATTAAAAGTCACATCCCACAGCAATTCGGCAGTGTGGCAGGATACAAAATCAATGTCCAGAAATCAGTGGCATTTCTATACACTGACAATGAGACTGCAGAAAGAGAAATTAAGGAGTCAATCCCACTCACAATTGCATCCAAAAGCATAAGATACCTAGGAATAAACCTAACCAAAGAAGTAAAGAATCTATACCCTAAAAGCTATAAAACACTTCTGAAAGAAATTGAGGAAGACACAAAGAGATGGAAAAGTATTCCATGCTCATGGATTGGCAGAATTAATATTGTGAAAATGTCAATGTTACCCAGGGCAATTTACACATTTAATGCAATCCCTATCAAAATACCATGGACTTTCTTCAAAGAGTTGGAACAAATCACCTTAAGATTTGTGTGGAATCAGAAAAGACCCCGAATAGCTAGGGGAATTTTAAAAAAGAAAACCATATCTGGGGGCATCACAATGCCAGATTTCAGGTGGTACCAGAAAGCTGTGGTCATCAAGACAGTGTGGTTCTGGCACAAAAACAGACACGTAGATCAATGGAACAGAATAGAGAATCCAGAAGTGGACCCTCAACTCTATGGTCAACTAATATTTGACAAAGCAGGAAAAACTATCTACTGAAAAAAGACAGTCTCTTCAATAAATGGTGCTGGGAAAATTGGACATCCACATGCAGAAGAATGAAACTAGACCACTCTCTTACACCATACACAAAGATAAACTCAAAATGGATGAAAGATCTAAATGTGAGACAAGAATCCATCAGAATCCTAGAGGAGAACACAGGCAACACCCTTTTTGAACCTGGCCACAGTAACTTCTTGCAAGATACATCCATAAAGGGATCCCTGGGTGGCTAAGCGGTTGAGTGCCTGCCTTCCGCCCAGGGTGTGATCCTGGAGTCCCGGGATTGAGTCCCACATCAGGTTCCCTTGCATGGAGCCTGCTTCTCCCTCTGCTTGTGTCTCTGCCTCTGTCTCTCATGAATAAATAAATAAAATCTTAAAAAAAAAAAAAAAGGATACATCTATAAAGGCAAAGGAAACAAAAACAAAAATGAATTATTGGGACTTAATCAAGATAAAAAGCTTCTGCACAGCAAAAGAAACAGCCAACCAAAGAAACACGAATGTGTTCTACCAGAATCCAATCCAGTAAATCAAATCTGAGGTTTAATCCTATGCAACAAGTTAATTTTAGAATAAAAGCTGATTAAATAACATTCTAATGTGTTCCAATTAGATGATAATCACTGAATTATAACATGGCAAAATAAATATCTCATTATGTTCTAAATTTAGAGAGACCTCAGAATTTCCGTGCAGTCTTTAAAATGAAAGCACAACAAGCTGGAGTTTTATAGCTAGATTTTTTTTATAACACATATACATACATACATACTTGAAAGAGCCAATCTCAAAGAATTCAGAAAGAAAGATCCATCAGAATTAGGGACAGGGATGCCTGGGTGGTTCAGTGGTTGAGTGTCAGCCTTTAGCTAAGGGTGTGATCCTGGGGGTCCTAAGATTGAGTCCCACATCGGGCTCCCTGTGGGGAGACTGCGTCTCCCTCAGCCTGTCTCTGCCTCTGTGTGTCTCAAGAATGAATAAATAGAATCTTAAAAAAAAAAAAAATTAGGGACAAAGACAAGATGAGCAAATCCATTATAATGAAAGAAAAACAAAGGGAAGCAAAATGCCACTTTTGCCTAGCGATGTGGGAAAATGTTTCATTTTTATTTACTACTCTAGTTTCTGGAGACTCTCAAGACTGTTGGTGGAACTTTCTAATAAGTAGAAAGGCCGATACTCAGAGCTTTAAAAATGTTGACCTAATTAGATCTATAATTCTTCTTCCACTTATTAATCCTAAAGAAAAACTTAGAAGACTAAGTCTTAAAAACTACAAAGCTGCTCCTCATAAAATCTATTATCAAAAAAAAAAAAAAAATCAAGTCCAGTATTTGTTACATTATCGTATGAAATGCTGCAAGGTCATCTGGCATATTTAAAGATATTTTTTTAAAAGTGATGTTTTCTGGGCAGCCCCGGTGGCTCCGCGGGTTTGCGGGTGCCTTCAGCCCAGGGTGTGACCCTCCCTGGAGACCAGGGATCGAGTCCCACGTCGGGGTCCCTGCATGGAGCCTGCTTCACCCTCTGCCTGTGTCTCTGCCTCTCTCTCTCTCCTCTGTTTCTCATGAATAAATAAATAAAATCTTTAAAAAAATAAAAAAATAAAAGTAATGTTTTCTAAAAGCAAAATAAAAAACTATATGCAGTATGATCTTAATTTGGTAGACAAAGAGAAAAAATAGACATAAAATACTAACACCTGTGTATTACTGAATGATAGAAAAACAGATTTCTAAATTTTTCTTTCTTCCTGAAATTTTCTACAATGAAAATATATATTTTTAGGACCAGGAAACATTATCAAAGTCTTCTAAATCATATTTGTGTAAAAAATAGTGGGATTTGGGATCCCTGGGTGGCGCAGCGGTTTGGTGCCTGCCTTTGGCCCAGGGCGCGATCCTGGAGACCCGGGATCGAATCCCACATCGGGCTCCCGGTGCATGGAGCCTGCTTCTCCCTCTGCCTGTGTCTCTGCCTCTCTCTCTCTCTCTGTGACTATCGTAAATAAATAAATAAAAAAAAAACCTTTAAAAAAAAAATAGTGGGATTTAAACTAAGCAACACAACTGCCAAGTCAATGAAACTGCGTGCTGTGGTCTTCA
Organism: Nyctereutes procyonoides; assembly: GCF_905146905.1. NCBI lineage: Eukaryota > Metazoa > Chordata > Mammalia > Carnivora > Canidae > Nyctereutes > Nyctereutes procyonoides. Next base: position 62,370,271 of record NW_026575051.1, read on the forward strand.
CCAACCTACACCCACAATTTGTGGAAAACGAGTGAGGCCAGCATGCACCAAACGGACTCAAACATAAAAACTGCAAAGAAAATATTGAAAGCAGACATTCAAGCTGCAAGTCCAGTTACTAAAATCACTATTTTCGGTCAACTACTTCACACCAGCAGAGCACCAAGGAGAAAATCACTTTTCAGAAAGTCACACAAACCATCCCTGTTCTTAATCTGAAGTAGAGACCAGGGGGTAAATTTTTCATGAAAATTATCCCCAAAGTTCCCAGTCCCACATTTATTTGATGACTCTCTCCCAAGGCCTCCTATAACCTGCAAATCACCTCTCCAGCGGCAGTTCAAAGAAAGTTTTGAAGAATGAAGGGCAGTCCCGGTGGCTCAGTGGTTTAGCGCCGCCTTGGGCCCAGGGCGTGATCCTGGAGACCCGGGATCGAGTCCCGCATGGAGCCTGCTTCTCCCTCTGCCTGTGTGTGTCTCTTTCTGTGTCTCTCACAGAATAAATAAAATCTTAAAAAAAAAAAAAAAAAAAAAAGATACACTAACACAATGTATTAAAAAAATCAGCAGCCATAACCCGCGAACCCTTCTGTCACTGGGCCTTCAGAACCAAAGGGCGGCACTGCCGTGTCCCGCTGCCACTCGCACGGGGGGATTTCGTGAGGCTGCGAACAAAAACGGCTTCCTCACCTCCTTCTAGAGCTGGTGCCTTCTCTAGCCCGTTCTAAAGAAACCCTGGCACGATGGACTATAATCCCTCAGCTGCAGGGATCATGCCTGGTTCCTTTGTGGAAGGTCCCCAACCTGCACTTCCGCCTGACGAATCCATGAGGCATGAAGGCAGGCCGGCACCGTTTCAAAGCGTGTATGCGCGGACGCACCCACACACACCCCCCACCCCAGTACTGGACGAGTACATACTTGACACCCTTTTAATCGATCTATTCATCGTCAAAATACCAGAACACGGGGACCCGGGGTGGCTCAGCGGTTGAGCGCCTCCCTTCGGCTCGGGTCGTGACCCCGGAGACCGGGAATCCAGTCCTGTGTCGGGCTCCCTGCGCGGAGCCTGCTTCTCCCTCTGCCTGTGTCTCTGCCTCTCTTTCTCTCTCTCTCTCTCTGTGTGTGTCTCTCATGAAAAAATAAATAAAACCCTTAAAGATATAATAAAATAAACATTTCTTTGGGCAGCCCGGGTGGCCCAGCGGTTGAGCGTCTGCCTTCAGCCCGGGGCGTGACCCCGGAGACCCGGGATCGAGTCCCACGTCGGGCTCCCTGCGCGGAGCCTGCTTCTCCCTCTGTCTCTGTGTCTCTCATGAATAAATAAATAAAATTAAGTATATACATATATATATATATCAAAACACAATAATGCTCTGCATTTCCGAAAAGAAAAGAAAGGCTTAATTCCCACTCTGCAGCTTAAACTTCGAAAAAAAAAAAAAAAATGTGTTTCGGTGAACGTCCGGACCCCGGGCTAGCGACGACCGTCAAGTGCCCCACAGCCGGGGTGTTCTCCGACTCCGGGTCCGGGCCACCCGACTGGTATCCGCCTTGTCCCTTCGCCAAACCGCACGGCGCCCGTGGGGAGACGCTTCTCCCGCCCGCAGGCCCGCAGGCCCGGAACGGCCGCGAGCTCCCCGCGAGGACGCGGAAGGCGCGCGTCCCCCGCGCGGGGCAGCCGCCCCCGGCCCCGGCCCCGCCCCCGCCCCCGCCCCGCTCACCGTCCGGCAGCTCCACGGTGCGCGCGCGGCGCAGCGAGCGCGTCAGGCGGTTGAGCTGCTCCATCGCTCTCTCCATCCTCGGCGCGCCCTCCGCGCCCACCCCGCCGCGCCGGCGGCCTCCGCGCCCAGCGCCCTACATCCCGCCCCGGGCCGGCTCGGCGGCCGGAGGCACGGGCTCGCCCCGCCTAACGCCCGGGGCTGCGCGGAGGACCGGGCACTGCCGGACCGGCCACTGACGGGCCACTCGCCGCCGCCGCCGCCGCCGCCCGCGCGCTTCCTGCCGCCTTCGCCGCCGCCGCCGCCGCCGCTTCCCTCCCGCTTCGCACGGCCTTCTGGGAACTGTAGTCCAGAGCCCGCCCACCCGCGCGCCGGAGGCGGAGCCACGCTGGGTGCGCGGACGCCGGGGAGAGAGCGGAGCGCGGGAGGCGAGGCCGGGACCCCGCGAGCCCCCGAGTTCCTGGCGAGGCTCGCGGTGCCCTCCAGGGTTGCAGACGAGCAGCTTCCTCCAGTTCTCTCCCCCTCCTGTACAGCCGATTGGGCTTTTGCGCAGTTGTTCTTCGAATCCATCCTTCCCCTTCCCCACCCTAGGCGGGGTGCATTGGTTTTCCAGATGCATAAACTCTCCAAAGAGCTTATTCTCGTGCATCAAACTTAAGATTAAACTCAAACAAATGCAAAGCTTCGTGAGGGCAAAGCACCACTCTGTCTCGTGTCTTGGACTCCCATGCTTATCACCTGACACACAGAAGACGACACTTTAAGGAAGATCTAGATGATGACATCCTTTTTTTTTAATATTTTTTAAACTTTTATTTATTTATGATAGTCACACACAGAGAGAGAGAGAGAGAGAAGCAGAGACACAGGCAGAGGGAGAAGCAGGCTCCATGCACGGGAGCCCGACGTGGGATTCGATCCCGGGTCTCCAGGATCGCGCCCTGGGCCAAAGGCAGGCGCCAAACCGCTGCGCCACCCAGGGATCCCGATGATGACATCCTGAAAGAGAATTGTGGTTTCTTTGATACAGTGCTGAAGTGTCAAAGTGATGGCAGATCCCGGTGGGGAATGCAGACTTTGACTTTGTGAGTTGGGAAGAAAGAAAGAGAGAAAGAGATAAAGAAAGAAAGGAAAGAAAGAAAGAAGACAGAGAGAGAGAGAGAGAGAGAGAGAGAGAGAGAGAAAGAAAGAAAGAAAGAAAGAAAGAAAGAAAGAAAAGGAAGAGAAAAAAAGAAAAAAGAAAGGAAAAAAAGAAAAAAGAAAGGAAAGAAAGAAAAAAGAAAGTGAAAGAAAGAGAAAAAGGAAAGAGAGAAAAACAAAGAAAGGAAAGAAAAAAGAAAGAGAGAAAGAAAAATGAAAGAAAGAAAAAGAAACTTGACAGTACCAAGTGTGGAAGAAACGACTTATGAGGAAATCAGTGGGGGAAAATCATATTTGTCAGCTCTGCACAGAACTTGAGCACAAGCCAAGGGAAAAACAGAAATTTGAGCAGCTGAAACATGAAAGAATCCAATCCAGGTAAATACAAACCTGGCTACGCCTCTAACAGTGAAAAGTTGAGGGAGGGATTTTCTTGGATGCTGAAGTAATAAAGAAGCAAACAGCATGGACTTTCTCACCTTCTTCAAAGAAGCAAAGCTGTTCCCAGAAAGAAAGGGAAGGAAGGGAGGGAAGGAGGGAGGAAGGAAGGAAGGGGCAAAGCTGTTGCTGCAATAAAGGGGCAGATGTGTGCTGATGATGTATGTTGACTGACTGAGAGCAGTAAAGAGTCTCACCTGCCCATCCAGAATACGCTGGGGCACATGGTAGCTGCATGGTGTTCCCTGCCAATACCAACCTAAATCAGCTTCAGTCTAGACTGCAACTGTGAGGCACTTTTGTCAGCGGTGCAACAGGCTCAGGGCAGACCTTCTAACTAGTTGGTTCAGATGAGACCTAAACCAGTCTAACAACAGGATTGAGGGACGCCTGGGTGGCTCAGCGGTTGAGCATCTGCCTTTGGCTCAGGGCGTGATCCCAGTTCGGGGATCAAGTCCCACATCGGGCTTCCTGCATGGAGCCTGCTTCTCCCTCTGCCTGTGTCTCTGCCTTTCTCTGTGTGTCTCTCATGAATAAATAAATAAAATCTTTAAAAAATAATAACAACAGGATTGGGAGGCCAAAGTTCCAAAGGAATCCCAAATGCTACAGCCCAGTCTGGGTCATACCCAACCCTTTGCAACCTGGTTTCAACTGGAAATGCTTCAGCCTTTCTCTTCCTCCATTCAGGTCAAGACCACTACTGTAGAGAAGTTAACACCTCTGCCCCTGTTAGCACTACCACTCCCGAAGCTGTTAGTCCATACAAATTACTTCCAGCGTCCTGTGAGCACCAAGCCTGAACGTCTGAGTACAGAGGCAAGATTGCCCAGCAGCCTCCGTAGTGGGCATTGCTCCCTATGCCGGTCACTGTTCACCACAGGAGCAGAAGATACTGGAAGAACGCTGCTATAGGGACACCTGAGTGGCTCAGTGGTTGAGCGTCCGCCTTTGGCTCAGGTTGTGATCCCAGGTTCCTGGGATCAAGTCCTGTGTCAAGCTCCCTGCAGGGAGCCTGCTTCTCCCTCTGTGTCTTTATCTCTCTCTCTGTCTCCCATGAATAAATAAAATCTTTCAAAAAAAATGCTGCTATGGATTATCAGGTCTAAATTCTGCAACATGATACAGAGTCTCGGCTCCAAGGTGTATGAAGCTACATTCCTATTACAAGCTTATCACCTCCTGTCCAATAGAATTTTCTACAAAGATAGAAATGTTCAGGGCACCTGGATGGCTCAGTTGGTTAAGCATCAGACTCTTGATTTTTCCTCAGGTCATGATCTCAGGGTTGTGGGATGGAGCCCTATGTGGGGCTCTGCACTGGGCATGGTGACTGCTTAAGATTTTCTCGCTTCTCCATCTACCTTTCTGCACCCTCCTCCTTCTCTAAGTAAGTAAATAAATAAATAGGCAGATTTTTCTGTGGCCCCATTTTAGCTTTCTTTTTTTCTATTTCTGAATATTTTTTTTCTACCTGGAAATTGGTTCTAATGGAGATACCAAAGCTTAAGTTTCTCCATTTGAAAGAAGAAAACTATCAATGTGACAAAAAGCAGGAAGAGAGCAGGGGGTGGAAAAAGTAAAGAACAAGGAACATCATTGTAAAAACATAAACATAGGACAGTAGGAATCAGTCCAAATACATCCATGGCCATAGTCACAGAAAATAAAAAGAGGAAACTTAATGGTTAAAAAACAGAAGTCTTAGATTGAATAAACATGTAAAACAAAATAACTATTTGCTATTTCTAAAAGACCACCATTCACAGGAGACCACCATGCCAAGAGAAAAATGGTAAAAAAGACAAACCAAATAAATTTTAAAGAAACAATATTGTTATATATTAGTCCGGGTGCTCCAGAGAAGTAGAACCAATAAACTGTGTGTACATTTATAGAGATTTATTACACAATATTGGCACCTGTGATTATGGAAGCTGTCCAGTTGAAAATCTGCAGTGTGGACAAGGGGGCTGGACACCCAGTAGAGCAGACGGTGCAGATCAAGTCTGAAAGGAGTCTGCCAAAGAATTCCCTCTTGCCAGTCTTTTCATTCTTTTCAGGCCTGCAAGAGATTGGATGAAATCCACTCACATTATGAAGGGCAATCTGCTTTATTCAGAGTTCACTGATTTAAGTTTTCATCTCATCCAAAAAATCCTCCAAATGGACACATAAAATGAACTATCTACAAACACATTTAAGATTAGCAAAATAAACTTTAGAGCAAAAAAACATAATTAGAGTCAAAGAGAAGAATCACCAATAGTTTGTAATAGTCTATACCTGACAACAGAGACTAAAAATAAATCTACATTTGACAGAATTACAAAAAATAGTTCTACCACAAACAGAATTTTCAGAAGATTTATTTATTTATTTGGGGGGGGGCGGGGAGGAGCAGAGGGAGAGAGAGAGAGAGAGAGAGAGAGAGAATCTCAAGCAGACTCCCTGCCAAGCGCAGAGCCTGACACGGGACTCCATCCCATGACCCTGAGATCATGACCTGAGCCAAAAATCAGGAGTCAGACACTCACTCAAGCACCCTCTTTTAAAAGTTAAGTTAAATTAAAAAGATTTATTTATTCATTTATTTGGGATGGGGGACAACAAGAGGAGGAGAGAGGATTGTAAGCAGACTCCCCAAACAGTAGATGTTTAATACCTTTCTCTCTGAAACTGATAGAGATGGAAGAAAAAGATATGTAAGGAGATACAAGATTCAGAACATCGAAATACAAGCCTCATCAAGGGCATGTGTGAAAGCTTCACCCCCCTAACATAGAATACACATTCTTTTATTTATTTATTTAAGATTTTATTTATTCATGAGAGACACAGAGAGAGAGAGGCAGAGACACAGGCAGAGGGAGAAGCAGGCTCCATACAAGGAGTCCGATGTGGGACTTGATCCCAGGACTCCAGGATCATGCCCTGGGCCAAAGGCAGGTGCCAAACCGCTGAGCCACCCAGGGGTCCCCAACACATTCTTTTAAAGTGTATGAGTTACATCAAAAAACACAAAGGGCAGTAGTGCTTGTCTTCCAAACAGTATCAGGCAGGAGACAACTAATGATACCATGAGAGAAGCCGGGGTGTTAGGGATTTAATGACTTTCTTTTTGTAGTTAAGGTTTTGGTGTTCCCGGGCAGTGCCATTTCCCATCCACCTTCCACACCATGGCCCCCTCAGCATTGTCACCGGACCTGAAATGTAACACGTACCTTTCCCCTGTTGTCTCCTTCACTCCTGCCCCTCTCCCATGAGCTCTGATGAAAAATTGTTGACTGTAGCTTTGGAAGTTGAGAACTGAACTATTTCAGTTCCAGGAAATAAAACCCATTGATAAAACAAACAAACAAACAAACAAAAAAAAAGGGTATAGTGGGAACCCCAAGGAATGAAGTGGACAGAGGCAGGATCAAAGGAAAACGAAGCAAGGTTGGGGTGGGCGGTGGCGGTCAAGGGATGCAGGGGACATAGGAACTAGAAAAACATAAACTCTGGAGCTGAGCCACAAGAAGCAGCGACAGGTTTCATTAAACCATACTCTCTCATTCAGTATACAAGAAACTGAATCTTTAAAGATTTTATCTGTTTGAGAGAGAGAGAGAGAGAGCACGAGCAGGGGGGAGGGTCAGAAGAAGAGGGAGAAGCACACTGCTGGTCAAGCAAGGAGCCTGATGGAGGGCTTGATTCCAGAACTCTGGGATCATGACCTGAGCCAAAGGGAGATGTTTAACCAACTGAGCCACCCGGTGCCCCTACAAGAAATAGAATTCTTAAATTAAAATTCAGGATCCGAGTCCGCTTCTCCCTCTCTCCCTGTGGACCTCCCCACTGCTCATGTGTGCGCTCGCTCGCTCTCTCTCGCTCTTGCTCTAAAATGAATAAGTGAAAAATCTTTCAAAAAAAAAAAAAAGGTTTAGGATCCCCCACTTGCCATATGGGATTTCACTACTTCAGAATATTGAAGCCATTATTATACCTGCAAAGACCTTTCTGGATCCTGCATCTACTACCACTCAGGTGTTCAGTATCCTATCATCTATATCATATGTGGATTTGACAAACTCTTCAGAGATTTAAGTCAAATAAAAGCACAAATATGACAGGAGGCCAAAGAAAAAAGTTATTAGAATTGCCACTTAAGACTTTTCCTAGATTATCTTTGATTCATTAATGGGCTCTTTTGGGGAGAATGTTTCATCATTTATGAATACATCTAATTGTCCATCTATTAAAGGCCATGTAAAAATGATTGTGCACCTTTTGGCCCTGTGAAGAGTAAGGACCTGTGTGGTAAGAACTGAGGCCAGCCTTGAGCCAGTGAGGCACTGAATCCTGCCAGCAATGACATGAGTGAGCTCAGAAGCAGATCTCCTCCAGTCAAGCTTTCAGATGACCACAGCCTTGGTTGACACCTTGCAGCTTTGTGAAAGACTCTGCAGCGGAGGACTCATCTAAGCTCTACCCTGACTCCTGACCTAGAGAAACCGAGATGATAAATGTTGTTTAAAGCCACTAAAAAAAAAAAAAAAATTGTGCACATTTTAATCCATTCATTTCACCTTTGGGAATATAGCCCGAAGAAATGATCTAAAATAAAGACAAGGATTTAAAAGTAAATATATTCTGGGGTGCCTGGGTGACTCAGTTTGTTAAGCATCTGCCTTTGGCTCAGGTCATGATCTCAGGGTCCTGGAATCGAGCCCTGCATTGGGCTCAGCAGTCTGCTTGTCTCCCTCTTGCTCTCCCTCTGCCCCTCCTCCTGCTCATGCTCTCTGTCTCTCTCTCTCTCAAATAAATAAACTCTTTAAAAAATTTTTAATTAAAAATAAATATATATATTTTTAAAGAGTTTATTTATTTATTTATTCATGAGAGACACACAAAGAGAGAGAGAGGCATGGACACAGGCGGAGGGAAAAGCAGGCTCCATGCAGGGAGCCCAATCTGGGACTCGATCCTGGGTCTCCAGGATCACACCCTGGACTGAAGGTGGCGCTAAACCTCTGAGCCACCAGGGCTGCCCCAAAATAAATATATTAATTTGTTCATTCAGAAGTATGTTTTGAACGTTTAATGCAATCCCTATCAAAATACCATGGACTTTCTTCAGAGAGTTAGAACAAATTATTTTAAGATCTGTGTGGAATCAGAAAAGACCCCAAACAGCCAGGGGAATTTTAAAAAAAGAAAACCATATCTGGGGGCATCACAATGACAGATTTCAGGTTGTACTACAAAGCTGTGTTCATCAAGACAGTGTGGTACTGGCACAAAAACAGACATATAGATCAATGGAACAGAACAGAGAACCCAGAAGTGGACCCTGAACTTTATGCTCAACTAATATACGATAAAGGAGGAAAGACGATCCACTAGAAGAAAGACAGTCTCTTCAATAAATGGTGCTGGGAAAATTGGACATCCACATGCAGAAGAATGAAACTGGACCACTCTCTTGCACCATACACAAAGATAAACTCAAAATAGATGAAAGATCTAAATGTGAGACAAGATCCCATCAAAATCCCAGAGAAGAACTCAGGCAACACCCTTTTAGAACTTGGCCACAGTAACCGGAGAAGGACAAACAGTGTATGTTCTCATTCATTTGGGGAATATGAATAATAGCGAAAGGGAATATAAGGGAAGGGAGAAGAAATGTGTGAGAAATATCAGAAAGGGAGACAGAACATAAAGACTTCTAACTCTGGGAAATGAACTAGGGGTGGTGGAGGGGGAGGAGGGTGGGGGGTGGGGGTGAATGGGTGACGGGCACTGAGGGGTACACTTGACGGGATGAGCACTGGGTGTTATTCTGTATGTTGGTAAATTGGACACCAATAAAAATTAATTTATAAAAAAATAAATAAATAAATAAATAAAGAAGTATGTTTTGAGTACCTCCCATGATCCAAGCACTATACTGCATATCTTAAATATTTTTCAAATAATTACACTTATGAATATATCATTATAAATAGAGATAAATGCTCTGAAAGAAAGGAAAACCATTCTGTGACAGACTGAGAACATTTAGAAAGGCTTTCCCAAGAAACAGACTTTTAATCTAAGAATCAAAAGATCAACAGGGAAAAAAAAAGATGAATAGGAGATACCTACACATAGGAGAAAGGGTGGTGAGGAACATTCTGAACAGAGAGAAAGGTATTTGCAAATATCTTGTGGTGCAAGGAATGTTTAAGAAACGTAAAGAAAGTCTTTCAGTTATGTCACTAAAAGCTAAGGAGTAAAAGGGAGTACCCTGTGAGATGAAACAGTTTCCAGCAGTGGAAAGGAATTAAAGAATTGGAAGCTCATGGGAATAATATGATCAGATCCATCTTCAAAAAGAAAAAATAAAAACTCTCCTCCCAAAGTACGAAGAATGAATTGGATTCATGGTAGAGTACATAAGGAAAGACTGGTTAGGGGTACTAGTTAGTCTAAGTGAGAGATGATTGTCTTTTGAACTAGCATAATGACTCTGTAAGTGGAGAGAACAGACTGGATTGAGAAATATTTTGCTGATAAAATCAATAACTGATGATGGATTGGTATGGAAAATATGAGAAAGGTGGATCATGCAACTGCGTAATTGACAGTATCATTGCCTGGAACAGAAAACACAAGGACAGAACCAAGTTTAGAAGAGTAGATCATGGGACACTAGAATGGCTCAGCGGTTGAGCGCCTGCCTTTGGCTGAGGGCGTGATCCCGGATTCCTGGGTTCGAGTCCCACATCAGGCTTTCTGCATGGAGCCTGCTTCTCCCTCTGCCTGTGTCTCTGCCTCTCTCTCTCTGTCTCTCATGAATAAATAAAATTTTAAAAAAGAAAAAAGAGTAGATCATGTCATGAGAGTCTGAAGTAGCTCTGAGGTAGTGAAGTGGGGATATCAGGTAGATATGTGAACACATAGCTATTCTGAGCTAGAGATAAATACTTGGAGATATCATTGGATAGATGGTGTTTGAAACCCAATTTAAGAGTATAAAGTAGAAAAGAAAAAGAGTATAAAATAGAAAACTAGAGCTAAATTATCAAAGATTGATCCCTGCAGGCTGACTTCCCAGAGGGGAGGCAATCTTCCTGAAAAGCTCGATGGAAACTGGACAAATCTGAGCGGTAAAGGTAGTGTATTCCAACAGAATATCGAGGTATTGGATCAGGGTGTGCAAGAGTGAAGAGTAAGAGGGAGGTAGCTGGAATGGGATGTGGGGTTAAGAGGTTTTTCTGTTTTGTATTTTCAAGTAATCAAATAATTGAAGATGGGTTTTTTTTAATTTTTTAAAAGATTTTATTTATTTATTTATTTATTTATTTATTTATTTATTTATTTATTTATTTATTTATTCATGAGAGACACAGAGAGAGAGGCAAGACACAGGCAGAGGGAGAAGCAGGCTCCATGCAGGGAGCCTGACGTGGGACTCGATCCCGGGTCTCCAGGACCACGCCCTGGGCCGAAGACGGGCAGTAAACCGCTGAGCCACCCCGGTGTCCCTGAAGATGTTTTAAATGCTCTGCTTGAAACTCATAGAATAATCCAGAAAATAAAGGAAAGTCTTAGTCCATTCAGGCTGCTATAACAAAAATCTCAGAGAGTGGGTGATTTAAACAACAAACATTTATTTCTCAGTTCAGGAGACAGGAAGGTCAAATCAGGGTACCAGCATGGTGGGATTCTGATGATGCCTTCTTCCAGGTTGCAAACTGCTGTTTCCTTGTACCCTCACACAGCAGAAAGAGCGAGAGAGCTCTGTGAAGCTTCTTTCTTAAGGGCACTAATCCCATTTACAAAGCTTCATCCTTATGACTTAATCACCTCCCAAAGACCCCACTTCCTAGTGCCATCACTTTAGGGGTTAGGATTTCAATATATAACTTTTGGAGAAACACAAACATTTGGTCAATAATGAGGAATAATTAATAATGTAAGATCTAAAGCATGGGAAGCTTCGTAAATAAATGAGAACTCCTTCAATGTTCAACAATAAGAAAATTGTCCAACAAATTGCAGTATGTCTACATAATGCAATGTTTTGCAGCCATTACAAATGGTGTGTATGAGAAAAGGACAGCATTGATCCCAGGAAGGGCAAGGCGGGAGGGGGCTCTGGGGATAGACAATTAAGTGACAAAGGTCAGCAATGGCAGTGAGACTTATCACTTTATCCCTCTACAACTCTTTCTAATTTTCACCTCTATGAATTCATTTCTTATTCAACACTGTGAAAATAAACATAGTAAATAATGTGAAACAAGAAACAATGATAAATATGTAAAGCATTAATATATAAAGTATTTGCGGTTTCCCCCAAAATATTCAACCTCCCTATACTTTTATGAGAATCCTTATTTAATTTTTTTCCAAGGGTAGAGGATTTTAAAATTATTATTAAGGATTTTTTTTTTACTTAAAGTAAGGAAAATAGCAAAATAAAATCCTATATATTCATCATCCAATCAATCTTGTTTTGTCAATATTCCCATTGACACTCCACCCTCATGCTGGATTACTTTTTTTTCCCCCTTCTATGTGATTTTTATTAGGGGATGGAGGTGAACATGGGGGCATTATTAAGTTCTCAGCACAGGAGCCAGGGTATAGGAAATTTTGGAGCCTCCTCCTGGGGCACAGCCACAGAGGAGGGGGCAGCTCTTCTGGCACTCAAGAGAAGGTAGTTAGTTTTAAGCCATTCTTTCACTTTATTGTAAGTCTCCATAAACCAGTCCCTGATCTTCGCAGGAATGCCACTCAGCTTGATGCTCTCAATGGCCTCCCATGCCTTGTCCTCCAGGTGTTACCAAACTCCTTCAGCTTATCTGGGATGCACTCCAAAGTTCTGGTTATTTGTGAGGCCACCTGGGCCAAGGCTGGGCCTTCCAAGACCATCCACAGAACCACCGCCACAACCGGGAGCGACAGGATGAGCCTCATGGTTAGGTCCAAGGGAGAGTCTGGTTCAGTCTCAGGACAGCACGGGGTTACACTGGATTACTTTAATGTAAATTGCAGACATTGTAGCATTTTATCTGTAAACATTTCTCATGTATCTTCAAAAGATAAAGGACTCCCCAAAATAATTATACTACTATAATTATAAAATGTTTGCAAATTGATATTGTCAAATATCCAGATGATGTTCACATTTTCTCAACTGTCTTAGTCATATCTTTTTTTTTTTAGTCATATCTTTTTTAAAAAGACTTTATTTGCAAGAGAGTGAGAGGACAAGCGGGGGTGGGGGAAGATAAACAGACTCCCCCGCTAAGTATGAGGGGACATGGTCTCAATCCCAGGACCCCGAGATCACAATCAGAACCAAAGTCAGATGGTCAACCAACCGAGCCACCCAGGTATCTTTTACATTAGTTTCAGGTATAAAACATTTGACAAATCTATACATTACCTGATGCTTGCCACGGTATGTATAGTTACCATCTGTCACCATATAACCTTATTATAATATTATTGACTATATTCTTTATGCTGTATTTTTTACCCTTGTGACTTATTTTACAACCAAAAGTTTGTAACCCTTAATCCCTTTTTCCTATTTTACCCATCTCTTCCTCTGCCCTCCCCTCTGGCAACCACCAGTTAGTTCTTTGTTTTTATGAGTCTGTTCTAAATTCAGGTTTGTTCATTTGTTTTGTTTTCATGGATTCCACATATAAATGAAATCATATGGCATTTTCTTTATCTTATTTCACTTAGCATAAAACTCTCTGGGTCATCTATGTTGTCATAAATGACAAGATTTTGTTCATTTTTATGGCTGAGTAATATTCCATTGTGTGTATGCATAAATAAATATGTATATCTTAGACATTTTTGACAATTTTTTAAGATTTTTTTTTGAGAGAGAGAGCATGAGTGGGAGGGGCAGAGGGAGATTAGAATAATTTGATACTCATTTGGAGAAAAAGGAAAAGAATCCCAATCTCTATGTCACATCATACAAATTAATCTGGGAAAGATCATAAATCTGCACATAAGAGCTAAAACTATAAAGGTTTAAGAAGAAAATACAGGAGACTACTTTCGTGGTCTAGGAGAAGGCAAAGATTTCTTATACAGGTCACTGAGAGCAAAAAAATATAAAAGCAGACATTTGATGTTAGTTTTCAATGTTAAAAACTCATGCTCATCAAAAGATACCATTATAAACAAACAAACAAAAAAAGATACCATTATGAAAATGAATAGGCAAATCATCCATGGGAGGGGCGCCTGGGTGATTGGTCAGTTAAGTCTCTGTCTTTTGATCTCAGCTCAGATCTTTATCGCAGGGTGGTGAATTTGAGCATCGTGCTGGTGCTCAAATTATCCATGGGAAAGAATAATCATAAAGTACATATATTATAAAGAATTTCTTGGGCAGCCTGGGTGGCTCCGTGGTTTAGCACTGCCTTCAGCCCAGGGCCTGATCCTGGAGACCTGAGATTGAGTCCCATGTCGGGCTCCCTGCATGGAGACTGCTCCTCCTCCCTCTGTGTCTCTGCTTCTATCTGTGTGTCTCTCATGAATAAATAAATAAAATCTCAAAAAAAAAAATACAATCTAGTAGGGATACCTCGCTGGCTCTGTCACTAGAGCATGAGACTCTAGACCTCAGAGCTTGAGTTCAAGCTCCATATCGGGCATAGAGCTTGCTTAAAAGAAAGTTTTTTAAAGCAATAAATAAAAGATGACCTAATAAATTGGAGATATTTGTGCTATAGTACTCTCAGAAAATGTATCACCCCTGAGACAGAAAGATATTCCAGTATCTTTTTTTAAAAAGATTTTATTTATTTATTCATGAGAGACACAGAGAGAGGCAGAGACACAGGCAGAGGGAGAAGTAGGCTCCCTGCGGGGGGCCTGATGTAGGACTTGATCCTAGGACCCCGGGATTACACCCTGAGCTGAAGGCAGATGCTCAACCACTGAGCCACCAGGTGTCCCGACATTCTAATATCTTTTATGACACACAAAGATAGTATTATTCTAGTAAAGCATGAGCCTTTTTCTCTAAGACTAAAATGAAATAATATAGGAATAGGTTGGAAGATGTTCTCCTTTCCAGACAACATTCATGCTTAACATATGGGAGAGAATTAGTCCTGGAAAAACCTAATTGCAGTAAAATAATTTTTTTGAGTCCTGAGATAACATACTACAAATATTGAGGACATATACATTAAAAAAAATCCATACCTAACTCTATGAATTCAAAGTACTATAGATACCAATTCTCTTCCCCACGTATCAACCATAGTAAGTACATGCCAACAGCAGCCAATGCTTGCAGATACAAATTGCAAAGTACATATTGCAATCTACTTTCTCGGGAGTAGATTATTGCAAACCTACATGAAATTTAGGATTAAAATTAAATTAAATGTATTCACTTTGGGAGAGATGTAAATCATGGGATTTCCATAAATCTCATAAATAGTGATTGTGTAAAGTAGAAGCTTTTGGCTGACTAAAATAATTTTGATGTTTAAAATCTCAATTACTGTTGCAAAAATTTCATGGTTTACGCTAATATTAAAAGTAGTCCTAGGGGGCGCCTGGGTGGCTCAATGGTTGAGCGGCTGCCTTTGGCTCAGGTCGTGATCCCAGGATCCCAGGTTCAAGTTCCACATCAGGCTCTCCACGGGGAGCCTGCCTCTCTCTGTGTGTCTCTCATGAATAAATAAATAAAATCTTAGGGCAGCCCCGGTGGGTCAGAGGTTTAGCGCCGCATTCAGCCCAGGGTCTGATCCTGGAGACCCAGGATCGAGTACCATGTCGGGCTCCCTGCATGGAGTCTGCTTCTCCCTCTTCTGTCTCTGCCTCTCTCTTTCTATCATGAATAAGTAAATAAAATCTTTAAAAAGAAAAAGGTCTTACAAAGTGATGCATTAGAATATAGAGATAGGCAACCTCCAAAGTGAGACTCATTCTGAGAATTTTAAATTTTTAAACTTTTATATATTTTTAAGATTTTATTTATTTACTTTAGAGAGAGTGATTGAGAGAGCAAGCATGAGCAGGAACAGGGGAGGGAGAGAAGCAGACTCCCCACTGAGCAGGGAGCCCAATGCAGAGCTCCATCTTGGGACTCCCAGATCATGACCTAGGCAGAAGGCAGACGCTTAAACGACTGAGACACCCAACCACCCCAAAATTTTAAATTTCTAAAGCACTAGCAGAAGTCTCTGAATTTCATTATAAACGAAATGAAATCAGTAATCAGTCCTATGAAAGAATTTTGTGAATTTTGTAGCAGGTTTAGTGCCCTTAGTGATCACTTGATAGCGTGAAAGATGTTTCCTAACAAAAAATAATAGTGTCAAGAAAATTAGTATTATTGAACTTGTGTATATTTGAAATTATACATATTCTTTTTTCCTATTTCAGTAAAATTCTGCCTTTTCTAAACATTCAGTTTGAGTTAGATAAAATATGTTAATGAGTCCATGTCGTCATCAGTAGCTTAGTCCCAAATGCGATGCAAACAAATATTTATATGCAAAGTGAAGGTGGACATACAATAAAGAATAGCCATTTTTATTTTACTCTCAGGGAGAACAAATTCTAGAAAGTTGTGACATGTGCAAATATAATAGTAATACATGGCAAACTGTGGAGTTTCCTTCAAGTTGTGATAAAAACCCTGGAGATATGAGGGGGGAGAATGATCACTTCATAGCAGGGAGGGAGTGGAATCAAGGAAATTTTCATGCCCAAAAGGAGGTCACATTAACACATGGGGAATAGAAACAAGCAGGACAATCTGATTAACAACAAATAATAACAGCTGATAATTGTTGAGCATTAATAGCTCATTTAGCTGAGGCTTATGGGCAATTGGAGCATTAAGGCTAACATTTGTTAGCCAGATTTTACTTAGCCTTGATGCTGTGGAGGAGCTTGAGGCCAGCTCTGCGAGCAGTGAAGAACGACATAATTAGATGGTAGTAGATGATGATGGTAACAAGTGAGTAAGTTAATAGGCCCTACAATTATACAGGTGAGTGCAAACAAAACATGGTATTAAGGTTGGAGTGAAGAAAAATGATGGATGTGGATACTCCGGATTAACAGGATGCAGAATCTAGAATCTAGAGGGGCTGTGGACTACATGGGCAAGAGTTAAAGATGACTCCAAACTTAGTGGTAGTCAGGAGTAAGTTCTTTTGAGGGAGAAAAGCTTGTTCAAAGTTAAAACGAGAGCACTTGGATGGCTCTGGGTTGTAAATTTGAGCTCCACATTGGGTGTAGAGATTACTTAAAAATAAAATATTTTTTAAAAGTTGTTGAAGACTTTTAAACAGGGGTGCCTGGATGGCTCCATCGGGTAAATGTCTGCCTTCCACTCAGGTCAATATCCTGGAGTCCCAGGAGCCCCCACATCGGGCTCCCTGCTCAGTGAGGACTCTGCTTCTCCCTCTCCCTCTGCTCCTCTCCTCTGCTCCTGCCTCTCTCACACTCACTCTCTCAAATGAATAAATAAAAAATTTAAAAAACAATAAACAGATTTCCATAAAGGAAGGCATTTTATTTATTTATTTATTTAGACAATCGTTTTATTTTTATTTATGATAGTCACAGAGAGAGAGAGAGAGAGAGAGAGAGGCAGAGACACAGGCAGAGGGAGAAGCAGGCTCCATGCACCGGTAGCCCGACGTGGGATTCGATCCCGGGTCTCCAGGATCGCGCCCTGGGCCAAAGGCAGGCGCCAAACCGCTGCGCCACCCGGGGATCCCTTGACAATCGTTTTAAATTCAGGTCCTCCGTTTCTCATAAAGCTAGGTCTGAGACATTCAAATTTAGTGTTATGAATGTTTGGTTCTGTCTCCCCTCCACTTGGTGCAGCAGACTTACTGGTGAACACATGTCACCATGTTTCTTACTATTTATGTGCACATGCCGTGTCTCCAACTCTAAATCATAGACTGCAGAGTTGGAAGAGCCTTCTCAAGGCTGAGCCTGGAGTATGGGACAATCTAAAGAGACATTTAATAAGTGCATCTGTCATCTGAGTACTGGTTTTCCACACCCATGTTTCAGTTGCATTTAATTTACATAAAATCACCTTAAATAACCATGAAGAAGAATAGATTTGCTCACCTTTTCTTTAAGCCAAATCATGCAGTGAAAAAGTAAAGGGTCTAATTTACCAGAGTAGAGTGGTTTAGGACTGGGAATGGAGAGGTGGGCATTCTAGTGCCGACACTGACACTGGAACACTGTGATTCCTTCAAACTGTCCAGTTTCAAGTTTCTTCATCTGCAAACTGAAATTTATTAACAGGATTTTTTCACTTGCAAGTGACAGAAGTGTGACTTCAGCCATCTTATGTTAAAAAAAGGAATTTATTAATAGAATAGGATGCCTTATGAACTCCCCAAGGGAGGAAGCACCATTAGAACGCTCTCTGGTCTGTCAGATAAATTTTTCTAGAGAACAACTTGAAACATTTCACTTTCCACCTCAGAATCTATGTTGTTTTCCCATTCTCCATAATTTAAAGTCTAAACTCCTAAGCATACTGTTCAAAACCTGACACAATCTGTTTTCAAACCACTTTTTCAGTCCTGCATTTATTGAGCACTCACTGCAACCAGGATTTGTCCTAGAGGGAAATAAGTTGGGATTAGAATTCATGGGTCAATTCCTACTAACCGTATGTCTTGCAAAAAAAACTTCCCTAACTCCTGGAAGCCTCATTTACAGTATCTGTCTTTTTTTCAATTACTTCATTCTGTATTTCACAGAAAGATACCTAGTTTCACATCTTACAGCTTTCCTTGATGGCCCATTCTCGGACCAGGGTACAGAGTCAAGCTATTTAAATAGGTTGCTCTCTCAGGAGCCATGTACATGAGAGATGTAGTTCCCCCCAAAAAAATGGGAGCTGAGAGATAAAAAATAATTTGGCCAATACAGAGGATGTGAACTTACTTTTTCAACTCTAAAAGTCTGTGTCTGGGAAATAACATTTTTTTTGGCACATCCTTGACATGTATTCTTTCGAAGTGTTCTGTAAAGTATTTGCTTCTTTTGTTTGTACTTCCAGCCTACATTTATCTCCTGAATCCTTCTTCATTTTTAGCATTACCACACCCCCAGGAATCCTCAATTAATTTAGTATCTTAGCATTTGTGGCTTTTAGGAAAACAAGAAGGCCGAACTGATCTAAGAGATCTCTCCTCCACAATAGCCACTGTAGAAGACTGTGCCCTCTCACCACTCTCTTGACCCAAATTGGCCATTTGGGACAGAGTCAAGAATACTTGATCCACCTCTCCACTCTGAGCCTTGGAAGTCATAGAATTCATGTTATCAAGGGAAGAGTAGAACTTGAACTTAGAGCTTTATTTGACCTGGACACTCATCACAGCTCCAAAGTCCTTATTTAACCTCAACTCTACCTAATTAACCATTGATTTTGGAGCCCCAACCTGCTTCCTACCCTATCCTACTGTGACAATTTAACCTCTGCATTTCAACATTTGGGGCATCGGTTCTTCAAATTACATCTATAACCTAGTATAGCCTATAGCATTCACAAAGGCAGGGCTTGGCTTCATATGGAAATCCTGGAAGAAAAACAATAAAGATGATTGGATCTATCTTTTCTTCACAATTACCTGAAATGTAGATACCTGGGAATGCGAGCATACTGGTTTAGAAATAGAATGTAGCAAATCTTTGTTGCTTAACAGTTCTTTTTTAGCCGATCATTAAATCAATTGGAGAGGGGTGATTTTTTTTTTCATCTTCCTAAAAAATCTATGAAGGATCCTTAGTTTCTCTCTCTGAATTTTAATGCAATAGATCCAGTTATACTCCCTGGGTTATTACAGAGAAAAGTTTGGTGAGATGGGACCAGAAGGCACATAAAGGGGGAAGCGGTTGCTCTAGACTGGATGCCTGAGAAATAGTGGGGAGAGGGAGAGATCATCTGGGGCTGCTGATCATTCCTCTATTAAGACCCAGTGATACTTGGAAGAGCTTTCTGTTAGAGGATTACATGGCCCTGATTCCCTCATTCTTGGAAGGAATTCTTCCCAAAAGTATTGAAGGTAGAAAGAGGTCTGATTCTCACCGAGGAACCTACATGTCCACGTACTATTTACAGTGATACTCAGATAAGTGCCACTAGGCTGGCACTATTCTACTATAGCTATAGAATAGCTCCTATACTATAATACTATAGTATTAGCTATAGTAACTAGTCTATTCTGAATAGCTTTTTATAATTCAAATATTTTTGGAAGATATCATAAGACTGTAAGGCTAAAAGAAATAGCCCTTCATCCTTTTGACATCTCCTTATCTCTCCAAATCCCTATTTCATATGTTCAACAGATGAAACAAGTACAAGAGCCTTGTGTTTCATGCTAAAGGAGATCATGATAAATGTAAGTGTTGTCCTAGTCTATAAAAAAAATAACAAATGAAAACTGGTGGTGGAGACAGAGGAGAGTCAAACACATGGTGGAAAACATATTAAGACATGCATATTTTATTTCACTGAACACGTTTTTATTGTCTATCAATTCCATTCCAGGTGTTGTTCTAGGTACTGGGGATATAGCAATAAACAAATAATATTCCTATCCTATGGGTTTACACTCTAGTGGAGAAAACTTAAAATATGAAAATTAAAAATAAATAATATGATATTAGCCATATAAAAGTGCTGAGGAAAAAAGGCAGAAGGAACAAGTACAAAAGTCATTAAGTGGAAAAGAGCTTGGGGTGTTTGAGGAATAGCACAAAGCCCAGTGTCATTAGAATACAATGAGTTTAGGAGAAAGTGTAGGAAATAAGGTCAAAGAGGTATTGGTAGGTAGACATAGTCTGAGGAACCAAATGGTTTGAACCAATGGAGTGATATAATCTCATGTATATTTTTAAAATATTTGCCTAGCTACTGAGTAGAGAGCATACTGTAGGAGTCAAAAGCACAAGCTAGGACGTCAGTTATGAGACTATTGCCAACAATGCAGTAGAGGAATAGTGGTGGCTTGCACCAAGAGTACTTCAGTGACAGTGGTGAGATGTATGTTTTTTGAGATTTGCAGGTGCATAGGATGAGGGGTTTAAGACAAAGAAGTCAAGAGTCTAAGATTTAGAGCCTAAGGATTTTGTCCCAAGTTACTGGGTGACTGAAGTTGCTATTTAATGATGTGGAGGACTCTGGAGGAGGAGCTGGTTGGGGCGGGGAATAATTAATTACCAGTCCTTCATCTTTGAGATGCTTATTAGATATCTAAGAAGAAATGTCAAGTAGGAGGCTGGATAGATGAATCTGGCATGGAGCTAAGAGGTCAATACTACATACATTCCATTTTTTAAAAAAATATATTTTATTTATTCATGAGACACACACACACAGAGAGAGAGAGAGAGAGAGAGAGAGAGAGAGAGGCAGAGGCATAGGCTGAGGGAGAAGCAAGTTCCATGCAGGGAACCTGATGTAGGACTTGATCCCGGGTCTCCAGGACCACGCTGTGGGCCGAAGGCAGCACTAAACTGCTGAGCCACCTGGGCTGCCCAATACATTCCATTTTTTACCATATGTACAGTAACTATCTCATCAGCATTGTAGTATTAAAACCACAGAACTGGATGAGACCCTTTAGGAAATGACTGAGAATAAAGAAATTTGAGGTAATAAGCCATGTAATATATTATGGATAGGACGGTGTAGATCTAGCAAAGCAGTCTAAGGAGCAGTAGTGAGAGCCGGTAGGCCAGAAGTGAAGAAAGTAGTTACAGTGCACCTGAGAGAGTAGAAAGTCTCAAAACTGACTACTTAATGAGGCAGCACACAGGTCATTGTGTTATTTGTAAGTACAATTTCATTGGAGTGACCAGTGTGACTCCAGTTGTGACCTGATTGGAATGGGTTTAGTGAGAAATGAAACATCTTTCCTATATCGCTCAATATAGTGTCCATTCGTATAACTCATTTAAGGGACAGTTTGGCAATAGCTAGCAAAATTCAAACTCACATGCCTTTGACCTGGCAATTCAACTTGGAATTTATCCTGTAGATATACTTGAATATGTGTAAAATAACATTTAAAGGTAATTTTTAAAGACTATGGTATAATTTATGTAACAAAACTTACCACCGTAACCATATTTAAGTCAACGGTTTGGTGGAATTAAGTACATCCACCTTGTTGTATAACCATCACCACCTCTATTTCCAGAACATTTTTCGTCTTACCAAACTGAAACTTTGTACCCATCATTCCCCAATCCCCTCCCTCAGCCCCTGGCAACACTCTTCTATTTTCTGTTTCTATGACAAAGAGGTGTTTTTTGACCACCATCATATATAAATTAATGGTGTTATATTAATTAAATAAGACAGCCTTTAAGCTGAGGTCGTTCTTATATCTTAGCAGCCTATGTAAGAAAACCAGATACTAAGCCTGTAAATGTCTCAAAGTTAAGAAATAAAAACCTTAGGACAACCAGTCACGAGCAGCCAACGAGGCTGCCCCAAACTTAAGGCAACTATAGCCAAATAATTTCCTTGCTTTTCTCCTATGTCTTCTCTATAAAAGTCTTGCCCCTAACTCCTGTTAGTGGAGTACTTCTAGCCACCTTTAGACTTTGGATGCTGCCCAATTTGAATATATTTTTGCTCAAATAAACCTTAAAATTGTAATATACTTCAGTTTATCTTTTAACTGTACCTGTCCAACCCCTCCTACCATTTTCTAGATACTTTATCCTGTTTTATTTTTTCTCATTACATTTATCTCCACCTGACACATATTGTTGTTTATCTGTCTCCCCTCCCCCATTGGAATGTATGCTCCTCGAGGGCAGGACATTTGTATATTTTGTTTTGTTTTTGCTATATCCTCAGAATCTAGCATAATACTTGGCAAGTGTAGCAGCACAATATTTGTTGGCATGAATGAAGTTCAGGGGGAAATGCACTCCTATTTTAATTTCCTGGTTGATGGATTAGACTCTGACCCTGAGGATGTACATTCTCTAGGAGTTGAGCCCTTACTCCTTTGTCTCTATTTCTCCCCATCTATCAGTTCTTGATCAGCACAACTTTTTTCTTAACGCAACTTTGATCCAATTTCTTATCTTTTACACCATTTTAAATCTGTAGTCCCCTTGTCCTTCCTCAGTGACCTCCTAAAAACTGCTACTTCCAGTTCATTGATGTGTCCAAGATACATTAACATATTGACTATTTCTTCCTCTTTCTGTGTGTTTACTAATATTATCCTGAATGCACACACTCTAGGTTCCTAGAGTAGAGACAGATTGTTATTATTCACTTAAAAGCAAATAACCTCCCAATGGTGTTCCATGTCTCAATTCTTCCCCCTGGAATGATACAACAAAAGCCATATATGACTCTACAAATACAGGGCTTATATTGTAGCAGACTAATGCCCTCTCCCCCCAAAAAAGAATCTGGGCATTTATATAAAAGGGAGAGGCGCTGTCCCCTTCCCCACTGAAAATCTCCTTGGAGATGGGATGGAGAGGATCCTGGATTCTCTTATAAATAAATCTCTTAGGTAGGGGAAGATAAGATCGTTGTCTTCAGCTTTACAACACAGCCATGCCTCCATGGTTCTGGCTTTCACTCCCCCCTACACACACACAACTATAAACACATGCCTCTGTGAGGTAAATCTGGAAGTCTCTCATTATCTAATCAGTCATAAATTACCTTTCAGTGCTTGCTGGAACCATGCTTCAGTAACTTTTGTTCAGAAATCCCTGGCTATGCAGAAACCTAAAAATGTTTTCTCTACAGCCCCTACCATCTTACCCTCCAAATTTGCTAGCATCCAGCAAGAACCTTAATTGCAAGCATCAGAATCTTACTCCGACTGATTTAAGCTAAAGAGTCATGAGGAAGCATACGGCCAGGCTTGAAAACCAGGCAAGGAGGTCTGAACAGCAATCAGGGTTACAACCAAGATCATTCCACAGAACAAGTCTGACATGACTGCTGATGAATGCCAGGCATCACAGCCACACAGCTACTATCAGCTGTTAGCTGCTGAGAGCAAATACTGGATGCCACACCAGGACTTCTGCTACTGCCAGGCCTACTATAAGAATAGATTAGAGAGTCAATTCTTTATGTCATAGGTTTCCAGTGGTTGAGCCTAGAATATGTGGTTCTGCCCAAGTTGCAAAGAAGGCTAGGAAAGTGAATCTGTCATTTTCGCATCTATGGTGAAAAGTGAGTGCTGACTATAGCTAAGACTTTACTATGGGGAGTTGCCCACCCCACCCCCACCAAACAAAGGGAGTTCTGATGCTGGGCAACCACAAAAACAAGAAATGCCCACTATTTGGCTATTTACCTGTGTCTCAGTCTTTATCTATATCTATCCAAATGCATAAGCCAGAAATCATGGCAGCATCTCTGAATTGTTCACCCCTATACCCAACAGGTCTCATTGTATCTCACTGACCACCACCCCTTAAGCATTTCTTCTTTCCCTCCAGGTTTATTGGGAAAACTAAGAGATGTGTTGCATGTCTTAGTTTAAAGTGCACAACATAATGATTTGATATATGTATATATTGCAAAATGATTACTAAAATAGGTTTAGTTAACATCCATCATCTTCCATAGTTACAAAAATTTTTTTTCTTATGTTGAGAACTTTTAAGATCTACTGTCTTAGCAACTTTCAACTATACAACACAATATTGTTAACTATAGTCACCATGCCATACATTATACCCCGGAAGCTTCTTTTTCTTGCAACTGGAAGTTTGTATGTTTTGACCACCTTCACCATCCTCCTGCCCACCCCCCACCCCCCAAGCCCTTCTTTTACCTGCCTTTTACTTCTATCCCCATTACCATGGCCACAATTGAGGCTTCATCATTTCCTCTGCAATATACTCTTTTTATAGTGTCCTACTTGGTTACCCTGAGCCAGGCCTTTACCCCCCTCAATCAGTCATTTACACTCTGTAAAGACATTACACAAATGTCTTTCTAATAATATTCAATCATGTCAGTCTTTTAATTAAAGTTTGTCAAGTAGTCTTCATCACGCTTAGAATAAAGTTCAGACTATTGGAAATGGCACACAAGGCCCTTCTGAGGTCTCATTTTCAGCTGCATCTCCTTTCAGCTCTATGAACCCTTCACTTTAGTCATGACAAAATACTTGTTCTCCAAATACATAGTGCTTTCTCACACATCGTATCTATGCATATACTATTGCTTCTCTCCAGAATGTCCTTTCAACCTCATTTACTTGCTTAAGTCTTACTTTTTCTTCAAGACTCAGCTCATGCCTCCCCTAGATGAGTTAGGGACCCACCCTCTCTGATCACATAGCTTATTCTATACACGTATATCAGTTTAATCATTATTTGTTAGTTATTTTACTGTTTGTCTCCCTTACTAGTGATTTCTTTGAGATAGAGACTTGCTATCTCTATATCCTCACTGTCTTGAATATTCAATAAATATTTGGTGATAAGATAAAAAACATTATTGGAAGCAGAAAAGAGTTTCCATTGGACATACAGAAGGGATATGTATGATTTTAAGTAGAAAATATTCAAAGATCTTGCCCCAGAAACAATTCTTATGAGTAAGAAGCTATATAGTACCCCAGGAAAAGTTATCCAAATAGTATTAATTTCAAATATAGAATTAATTTCATACATAGAAATTCTTTCCACCATAAAATACTTAAAAGTCACCATCTTATAATGTAGTCAGCTGATCCGCCTTAGAAATGTTTGAAATGATGGTACTCATGTGAAGGCAAAAATCTGAGTTCTTAAAAAGACAAGTATTGTATGATATCAGTTATGTGTGATCTAAAAAAAACAAATTCAGAGAAATAGAGAATAGAGTGGTGAATACCAGGTGTTGGGTGTAGAGGCTCTTTTAGGCAATAGGCTTGAGCAGTGTAAAGTAGAAAGGACCCATGGTGGCCCCCTGGCTAAATACAGACAAGTTCATCAGGCAACCCACCTCAAAATATCCATAGGCACTAACCAATGGAAACCAGGCAGTTTCCAAATAAGGGAAAATTCCAATTGTCCCCATACCTACTCACCTTCTCCCTTTAAAAATACCCCTTACCCATGGAGTATGGACATTTTAACAATATTAATTCTTCCAACCCATAAGCATCCCTGGAATAAATCCCATTTGATCATCATGTATGAACTTTTGCTGTATTGTGAAATTCAGTTTGCTAATATTCTGTTAAACTGCCTTGTGGCAGTCTCTCTATTGCTGTCCTGCCCACAGCCCCCTTGCACTGTATTCAGTAAATTTCTATTTCTTTTGTTCTGCCTCAGTGAATCCTTTCATTGCCCACACTACCAGCTTCCACCTGATGGGATCGCCTCCCTTTTTGGGGGCCCTCATCTGATTGGAAGAGACACAACTTTGGGGAGCGGGGGAAATGAGATATTGGTCAAAGAGTACAAACTTCTAGATAAAAGATTAACAGCTTCAGGGAACTAATGTACAGCATAGGAAATGAGGAAATTGAAAAGATACCGGTAAAAGGATATAACTTCTTGTTATAAAATTAACAACTTTGGGGATCTAATACTATATCATATACTTGAACACTGCTAAGAGAGTAGATCTTAAATATTCTCATCACGAAAGAGAAATGGTCAACTATGTGATGGAATGGAAGTGGTAGCTAATAATATGGTGATAATTATTTTGTAATTTAGAAATATATCAAATCAATATCCAGTCCACCTTAAACTTACACAATGTTATGTGTCAATTATATCTCAATAAAGGAATAAAAAAGCTGATGCAAAGAAAAAAAAAACCTGGGTTTTAATGTGGCAAGTTAAGTTTTAAGGCAATGACATGTCAATAAAATGGTGTGGCTTTGTTCTATCATTCTTGTTAAGCAAATCAGACAAGTGCTTATATTTCCTCCAGTCCTTAGATGCTGTAATTGTAGTAATTGTTCAATAAAAGTAACAGAGTTGTGCCTGGCTGGCTCAATTGGTAGAGCATTCGATTCTTGGTCTTGGAATTGTAAGTCTAAGCCCCACGTTGGGTGTAGAAATTACTTTAATAAATAAATGAATAAACAAACAAATAAATAAAATAAAAGGAACATAGCTTATTCTATACACATATATCAGCTTAATCACTATTTGTGATTAAGCAACTGACAAGCAGCCATAAGCATATGGATGATCCAGAACAAAGTTGTTAGATTTTGCGTGTGAGGCTATAATTATAAGATCAGAGCAGAATCCACCATGACTAGAAGTCTAATTATAGCTCAGTACCATAGCTCCTGGAAAATTAAAGAAGTATTTCCAAATTATTACTGCCTCAGTGATTTAATCTCACGGTAACAAATCATCATACCTACATGGTCTGCAGTAATAATGGGCAATAAATATTTTCTTTTACCTTTGAAATTTCATCCTTTGTTTTCTACAGCAGGAAGGCTCAGAAGACTGTCATTAGAATGAGACCACAGGGACACCTGGGTAGCTCAGCGGTGGGGCATCTGCATTCAGCTCAGGGCGTGATCCCTGGTCCAGGGATCGAGTCCCGCATTGGGCTCCCTCTGAGGAGCCTGCTTCTCCCTCTGCCTATGTCTCTGCCTCTCTCTGTGGGTCTATCATGGATAAATAAAATCTTAAAAAAAAAAAAAGAATGAGACAACAGATTTAGTCCTAAAATGTGTTTAAACAAACAAAAAAACCCAGAGGCCCAATATGATGTCACTTACACCAAGTTCCCAAACCAGAGCTTAATATATAATCTAATTGCAATTTCAACCTCCTCCAGGAATGTACTCCTAACTGGTCAGCCTGAAATTTTTCAACCTGCACCCATGAATCTGCCACCTGGGTCCTCTTCACTTACCAGAAAAAAGATGAGGTAATCTGCATAAAACATTTAGACACTTTGCTTCTTCCCCTAAAAGTGGTCTCCTCTGGACCAATCCTTTTCTTTTGCTAATAACTTTCTTGCCTCTACCATCCTTCTATAAAAGCCTTCCATTTTCTACAACTCCTTGGAACACCTATTTCCTAGATGGGGTGCTGCCCAATTAATAAATTCATTCAATAAAGCAAATTAGATCTTCAAATTTACTTGGCTGAATTTTGTCATTTAACGGATGCAACAGGTATTTTAAATAGAGGAGTAAATACCTATTTAATGACTACTACTAGCTCTCAAATACAGTTAAATTTAAAAATCAGTTGGAAGAAAAACATATAACATATATGTATGTAATTACATATTCCTAAGTGTATACATCAATCTTAATTCATTTTTTAAAAAGGCACACGGATAATACCCATAAACCTGATAATGGCATCACCTCTGAGGCGAGACATCATATTGAGAGAAGAAAAGTTAAGGTCACATGGAGCAATTTATGCTTTACATATCTCTATATTTTTAAAGTTTTTTTTGCCAAAATTTCACAAGTTGTATTAAGTATTAATCTTGACAGTTAAAACAACAACAAAAAAAAAGAAAAAGAAAGAAAAAAAAGAAAAAAAATAAAACAACAAAAAATTTGTGACTTCGTAGAGCAGAATTGGACTCAGACAAGATAAAATTTCCCATGCCCTTAGTAGCTCTGTTACTATGACACAATTATATTATGAGCATGTTTAAATAACATAGTCTAGAAGTAATTTAATGTTTCTGGTATTTTATTATATATAGTATAATTTTATTCATAAGTTTTTAAAATTTGTTTCCAAATATTTAAAACAATTTTTAAAACGTTTTATCATGGAGTTTTCAAAAAACAAAATTAGATAGCATATATATAAGAAATCCCAAAGTATCTATAACCCAGCTTCAATGATTATCAATTTATGGCCAAACCAACCAGTTTTGCTAAATGAAAACTTGGCTTTCTCTACTCATATAACATTTTTCTCTTTGTAATCATCTTTATCTAAAGATGAAGAAGAGATTTAATGAATATCTGGATTCTGGTCCATTCACCATTCTCAACAACTTTAATTAACCTTTAGAATCATCTTCCATTAATAACATTAATAACATGGTTATTTATCAGAGTTTCACAACTATCTGGGGCGAACGTATTTAAAATCTGAATCCCCGAAGATTTTCTCTGTTCTTTGACAATTCAAAAATATAAAAACCCATGCAAAGAACTACAATGATAATTGTGTATTTAAAGCTATCAGTACACACTGACAGATTGATTTGAACAAAATAGGATCAGAAAAGAAAATAATTTGGGAAAGTGACCTAAAAGCTTTTTTCCACACTTAACATTTTCTTCCAAGGTCTTTGGTTTTAAGCATCTTTTAGGTAAATGAAAATAAGCCAGGTGGAAAATGCAAGCCCAGTTCATGATTTCAGTGGCTCCACATAGCATCCTCCTGGAGTGCTTTGCAAGTTAAAATAGTGTTCTTTTCTAATACAAGGCAGAGCGGAACTCAAGAGATCAAGACCATGAATTAGACTGGAGAGCAAGTTGAATGGAATGGAATGTCAGGGTGTTCAGTTCAGTGGTGATTCAGAACCATGGACAGTGGTGCTCCCTCCCTTATCATCCCTGTGGTAGTAGGTTCCTGCTACAGAAAGCCGTCGTTACTCTGTGTCCAGAGTGGCTAGAGCCAAGCCACAGACAAGGTTCAGAGGCCAACTGCAGAGGCCAATCTAGCATTAACAGAGCCCAGGGAGAAGCATGGTAAAGGCCTTAAAATCCAAAGAGAAAAATGCAGGAATCACAGGGAAATAAAAGGTAAAATTTGAGGTCAAGGGGGGATCCCTGGGTGGCTCAGAGTAAGTTTAGCGCCTGCCTTCAGTCCAGGGCGTGATCCTGTAGACCCGGGATCGAGTCCCACATCGGGATCCCTGCATGGAGCCTGTTTCTCCCTCTGCCTGTGTCTCTGCCCCTCTCTCTGTCTCTCATGAATAAATAACCAAATCTTAAAAAATAAAAAAATTAAGGTCAAAAAGGACTGCAGTATAAGCTAAGACCAAATACAATAGAGAAGGGAAAGCATTAAAGTTGGGGACTAGAAATAGCGTTTTCAAGTCTTGAATAAGGTCTTCTTGCCTTTGGATCTGAATTCAATTCAAGTTCATTCAAATGCACAAGCGCTCAATGTACACAGATAGTGAGACAGTGGTTTTAGGCAGTAATCCTGGTCTGGACAGATAAAAGAGAACAGATTTTCGCTGCTCAGAGGCATAAACAAGATTGAACAGATGCTACTGATTACACCTGTGACCTAGCTCTTCTGGAGCCTCAAGATCTTGACATCTGGAAGAAGTACTTTAATTCACTAACAATTCTTTAGTACTAACTCAGAGAGGATAAAGAAAACAGAATGAAAAGAAGAATGAGGTCAGTGAGAAAGGGGAGATTGATGAGTACTGACATGATTACCCCCCCCCGTTATTAGGTATTTCATTTTAACACTTTTTTTCAATGTCTCTAGACAAAAAGTGACTTTATATGGACCTCCTTTAGGAAGAAAACCACATGTGTGTCTGTGTATATGTACATGTGCATATAAATTGAGAAATTTTGTTTTTATTTTATCCAAAACAGAAAAGGGGTGCCAACACAATGGACAGAAATAGACAATTAAGCACAATATATACATTTTTCCCACGCAATAAGAAAAGCACCTCTTACTTAAGAGTAAGAGACTCCTTACACTTTATTTTTAAATATACGAAATAAAGGACAGACTCATTAGAAAAACAACCCAAGAATATAGTGGGTCAGACTCTTAACATCAGAGATTCCTTTCTCAGAGATTGACAATGCTGACAAATTAGTGGGAAGAAATTGTAAATAGAAGTTTGAAAATAAGCAAACAGAAGTAGTGGAAGATCATATGCCCTTTTGATTTTGTTGCATCACTGGTATAATAGTCATGGATGCAAATGTTGTCTGACCCTAAGGTAAGTCTCCTCATCAAACTTTATAATAGATTTGATATGAGTTGATTACTTGGATGCTCTCAAACTTATTCAGCCCTCCCTGTGCACTTTTTCCAAATTAATGCTTTGTTGATTATAGAATACCTTCCTAGACAAGAGACTTATTCTTTGTTCAGAAATACACAAAAAACTATATTCTGCTTAAAGCACATTCAGGTCTTGCCTGATATTTAGGAAGATCAAGGGCCACACATGGACCATAAAGATTTTTCTTCTCTACAGAGAAGAAAATGATTAGGGGCTTTGAGTGAACTTCTAGAATAGGGGTCAGCATATTTTTTTTTCTGTAAATGGCCAAATAGTAAATATTTCTCGCCCTTAGTGGGCCACATATTTTTCTCCACCACGTAATCTCTTTCTTTTTAAAACTTTTTTAACAATTAAAAAAATGTAAAAAACATTCTTAGTTTAAACTACAAACCAGTTTGACCCATAGGACATAGTTTACCAACTCATGCAAAGAAAAAGGTCAGAAGATCAGAGTTGCCTGACCTACAGAAAGGAATAGGATGAGGGCACATCAATGAAACCAGAGAAACATAAATAACTTCCTTAAAAAAAAGTGATATTTTTTTCAAAGGAATGCTATCTAGGTTTTGGTTTTTGACAAATTAGGTTTTGATTAATTTTTGGACAACTAAAATTAATTTGTTTTTGGAAAAGGATATGATTTGTCCATGCCATACAAGCAATGATGTTCATAGAAGTAAACCAGTAAGAAAGACTTCTGACAAACTCAAGTGGAATATCCACTACCCACTTTGATTTTCCTCCTCATAACAGCTTTTTATTTTTTATTTTTTTTTAAATTTTTTTTATTTATTTATGATAGTCACAGAGAGAGAGAGAGAGAGAGAGAGAGAGAGAGAGAGAGAGAGGGGCAGAGACAGAAGCAGGCTCCATGCACCGGAAGCCTGACATGGGATTCGATCCCGGGTCTCCAGGATCGCGCCCTGGGCCAAAGGCAGGCGCCAAACCGCTGCGCCACCCAGGGATCCCCATAACAGCTTTTTAAAGCAATGATTTGAAAGAAAACTTTCCTTCCATATTATGTATAAAATATTTGTATGTGATATGTGTGTGCGTGCATTTAGGAAATAGATGAAATGTATGCACATTTACATATGTAATAATTTATAAAATGTGTATAGATGATAAATAAATTTACAAATATATTTCTCTAGCTCTTAGGTCCTATTTTTGCAGAACTCAGCTTTCATATAAATTTCAAAATATATATAAGGGAACTAATAGAGTATAATTGAATGAGTAGGAATGGTCATTGCTCAGCCATCTAATTAACTAGTTTTGTCAATTATTGCCTCCTATGCCCATAAGGTACTGGACATACACACTCATGTAGCAAAGAGGTCACCAGTGTCATTTTATAGAGTAGTACTCATATCTAGAGCAATGAGGGTTCTACACTTGCTTGATAACTACTGTCAGGGTATGTAACACCCATTTCTATTAATCAATCAGCTGCTCCTTTTGTAAGAGGAAGTTTTTCATAAATGTACGTGTTTAGATTAAATTTACTGTCAAGGAGGGGCACCTGGGTGGCTCAGGCAGTTAAGCATCCAACTCTTGGTCTCAGCTCAGGTCTGATCTCAGGGTTGTGGGTTCAAGCTCATGTGAAAAACAAAAGTAAAATAAAAAAAATATTGTCAAGGAGGTGACACTGCCTGCTACGAATGATTTTCATATGTGCTAATTACCTTACAGAACACGGAAGCTATAGAGAGATTAGGGTAATGACTTGGATGGATGAACAAATAGGTCAGCTAGAGATGAGTGAACTGATTTGTCTAATATTAGAACCAAGCCCTACAAACCCCCCGCCTGAACTAAATCATCCAATGGCTTCTGCAGTGTTGGAACTTAAACCTTTGAAGTTTTTAATTTTCATATATTTGCTAGTCTTCAAGAACTATAACAGATGTGAATATAATTACAGTCTGGAGAATTATAAAAGATGTAAAAACACTAACAGAACTGCATTCCTAGAGGTTTGTGATTTGGCCAAAGATTCTCCCATTCTGTAAGATTTTCATGATTTCCCTAATATCCATCGTAAAAAGGCTCTGAACATGAAAACCCTCAAAAACTACATGGGCTGCAGTCATGAACAAATACCAAAATGTAACACGAAGATGGTCCTTCATAATATTTATGAGCAGGTAGGACTTTATGATTTGAGTAGATAAAATAAGGTGATAAGCAGCCAACACAGAGGGTTTACTGATACAGGGAGCTAAGAGACATAGACCCTTAGTTCATTTCTGCCTTTAAGAGGCTTTGTGAAATAAGACATTTAGCCTCTCAGCACCTCACTTTTCTCTTTATAAAATTCGCTTCACATGCTAGTGTCTATGCCTCAGTTAATGGTAAAGTTATCTCAAAGAAGGAAAAAGACAGGGTTCTTTATTTTGTACTTCTCCCTGCCTTTCACATGCACCTTTCTCAATCTTCACAAAAGCAAAAATACCAGATTCAGAAATAGAATGAGAAAGATAATTGACCAAAAAAAAAAAAAAAAGTTAAGCTATTAGGCAATATGATTCAATACTTGTTTTAATTTCCTTAGGCAACCAAAGACCATCTCCGTATGCGCTGCTCTGATATCTCATCTCTGTAATGAGAATTAGGTCAAAGTGTTTAAATAAGACCAGTTTTTACTGCTGTAGGAAAAAACTGAAGGTTACTCACTTACCTACTGGATGTAGTGGGCCCTTAGTGAGTTAAAACCAGCTAGTTTAGAGGGGCCTGGCTGGCTCAGTTGGAAAAGCAGCTCTTGATCTTGGGATTGCAATTTTGAGCCCCACATTGGGTGTAGAGACTACTTAAATAAAATTAAACCAGGGGATACCTGGGTGGCTCAGTGGTTTAGTGCCTGCCTTTGGCCCAGGGCATGATCCTGGAGTCCTGGGATCGAGTCCCATGTCAGGCTCCCCACATGGAGTCTGCTTCTGCCATTCTCTCTCTCTCTGTATGTCTATCATGAATAAATAAATAAAATCTTTAAAAAAGAAAAATAAATACATAAAATTAAATTAAACCATTAAGAAGAAAGCTCCAGCATTTAGACATATCTGGACCTGATTTTTAACTTGCTTCCCCCACCCCCATTTCCTACACTGGCAAAACCCACCCTGCACCGTGCCACCCCACCCCCAGCCATCCATACTCCAGAGGCCAAAGATGGAGAAAATAGCATGTCATGTCTTGGATACTTGTCCTCTAGCTCAGCTCCATTAATTTCTAGTGAAACCCTCCAGAGAGAGAGCTACAAAATGAATTCCAAGAAATAGTCTATACGGCACTCCAGGAGTCAAGATAACATGGTTGGATATAACTAAGGAAGGGGGCATTCTCCATGTTTTCTCATAGTACAGCATGACCTGGCATCACATTTGGCAGCTCTGAAAGCAATGAAAGATGGCACTTTTAACAGATTCAATATTTTACTGGATGTGGACAATGAAGGAAGGCATCACTTCCAAAGGCTTCCCTTCTCAGGCAACACATTAACTAGGTGATGAGAATTCCAGAGCATATAACAGGGTTTCCCAAGCTGATGTGAAGCATGCCCTGGGAAGCTGGTGGGAGGTGGAAGCCTATGATAACAGGAGGGGGCAGGAATGTGAAATTTGATTGATCACTTATTTAAGTCCATTTGTACCCACAGACTGGTGAAGACTGAGGAATTAAATTATATGGATTTTCTGGTAAAATCCAGATTGCAAATATTCTTCCTGTGGATTTAAAAACCATGGAAATGCACAAATTTCATCTTCAAACTGTACACCTGATTTGGGTGGAGAAGTGTAGTACCATATTCATATACTATCATCAGAGAACAAATATTTTCATTGATTGCTGAAGTTCAAGCATAAATAAGGCATCCTTTCCGTTCAGCACTGCTCTCTAAAGCAGATCCATTTCTTCATTAGGTGAAAAGGAGATGGAAAGGGAGTTGGGGGGGCGGCGCCTGAGCATCTGCCTTTGGCTCAGGGTATGATCCCAGGGTCCTGGGATCGAGTCCCCATCAGGGTCCCTGTGGGAAGCCTGCTTCTCCCTTTGCCTATGTCTCTGCCTTTCTGTGTCTCTCATGAATAAATAAATAAAATCTTTAAAAAAATAAAAGAAAAAGCAAGATAGATTTAAAAAAAGGGAGTTGAGAGGCTAGTGAAGTAAAAAAGAGAAGAAATGAAGAACATGTCTCATTGTCTCATTCTTCACAGCCTTTTTTTTTTTTTTGAAAGTACACACCTGGAGAGTTTATATTATTTCTAGTTTTACTTGCTTCACAGCCTTAATTAGTACTGTTCCTCTGGCTGAAAGGAAGGAGGAAAGGGCCCCTTCAGTCTCTGCTTCTGAGGCCCCACCTCAGTGTGTCTCTCAGCAGTCTATGCTCATGAGATGGGTGGCATGGTTTGGTGAAAGGATCACTGGATTTGGGAAGAGAACACCAGGTTTTAGACCTGTCTCTCTAACTGCTAACAGGATCTTGAGAAGGGGTGGGGGGAGGAGTGGCCATGATTTGTAGTATTTGCCAATTTCCATGATGTAAATATTCCCAACATAACCAATTTCAGGGTACCACCATGATGCCCAGTGAACAAAGAGTTGTGAGGAGATGCGAAGTGGCACCCCATCATATAATACTGCCACCAAACAGATACAGTAGATGGAAATAACCCCAAGAATCCAGATAATAAAATGTAGTAAAATAATTAGAAAATGAGGAGTTCCAAGTATTTCTTATCTATGTGTTTGCATTGTGTGATTGTGTCTGTGTGCTCATATTAGCTAAATTTTATTGAATTACCACTGTAGGTCAATTTGTTTCTTCCATTAAGGTATAACTGACATAGAATAAACAGTACATAGATAAGGGCACGTGGTGGCTCAATCAGGTAAGCATCTGACTTTTGCTTATGTCATGATCTCAGGGTCCTGGGATAGAGCCCTGCATCAAGCTCAGCACGGAGTCTGTGCCTCTGCCCCTCTGCTCATGCGCTCTCTCTGAAATAAATAAAATCTTTAAAAAAAATCAACAGTACCTAGTTAAAATGTATACTGTGGGTGGCGCCTGGCTGGCTCATTCAGTGTAGCATGTGACTTGAACTTGGAGTTGTAAGTTCAAACCCACATTGGGTGTAGAGATTACTTAAATAAAATTTAAAAAAAAGATAAAATGTACACTGTGATAATTTTTGACATATGTATGCATCCATGAAACCATCAACAAAATCAAGATGGAGAATGTGTCTATCATCTCCAAGTTTCTTTGTGCCCTTTTGTAATCATCCCTTTCCTGTTCCTCCTGTCCTCTATCCCCTAGTCAACCACTATCTGCTTTCTGTTACTATAGATTAATTTGGATTTTATAGAACTTTATATAAGTAGAATCATAAGTATGCATTGTTTGTTATCTTGCTTCTTTCACGGCCTAAGTATTTGGAGATACATCCATGGTGTATACGTCAACAGTTTATTCCTTTTTTTGCTGAGCAGTATTCTATTGTATGAATATAGCATAAATCATTTATCTACTCATCGATTAATGGGTGCTTAGAATGTTTCTACCCCAAAATTCAGTGATGCTCTTTTCATTAAAAAAAAAAAATCTGCACAGTAAACAATCAACAAAACTAAAGGGCAACCTTTGGAATGTGAGAAGATATTTGCAAATGACATATCTGAGAAAGGATTGGTATCAAAAAATATAGAGAACTTACAAAATTCAACACCCAAAACCAAATAATCCAGTTAAAAATGGCAGAAGACATGAATAGATATTTTTCCAAAGAAGGCATACAGATGGCCAACAGACACATGAAAAGATGCTCAACATCACTCATCATCAGGGAAATACAAATCAAAACTACAATGATATCACCTCACACCAATCAGAATGGCTAAAATTAATAACACAGGAAACAATGGTGTTGGCAAGGTTGTAGAGAAAGGAGAACTCTCTTACACTGTTGGTGGGAATGTAAAGTGGTGCAACGACTGTGGAAAACAGTATGGAGGGTCCTTAAAAAGTTAAAAATAGAGCTAACCTATGAGCCAGCAATTGCCCTACTAGGTGTGGCTAAAATCAAAATAACAGATTACTTGACGATAATTATTATATAGGCTATTTTAGTTGTAAGCCCCCTGCTATAATATTAATAAAATAACACAGGAAACAACAGATGTTGGTGAGGATGTGGAGAAAGGGGAACCCTCTTACACCGTTGGTGGGAATGCAAGCTGGTGCAGCCACTCTGGAAAACAGTATGGAAGTTCACAAAAAGTTCAAAATAGGGGTGCCTGTGTGGCTCAGTCAGCTGTACCTCTGACTCTTGGTTTCAGCTCAGGTCATGATCTCGGGATCTTGGGATCAAGCCCCATGTTGGCTCCATGATCAGTGGAGAGTGTGCTTCTTTACCTCTCTCTCCCCCTCTCTCCCTGGCCCTCCCCCTCTGCGCGCACGCGTGCTCTCTCTCTCTCAGATAGATATTTTTTGAAAAAGTTAAAAATAAAACTACCCTATGATTCAGCAATTGCACTATGAAAGTGTTTACCCAAAGGATACAAAACTACTAATTCGAAGGGATACACGCACCCCAATGTTTATAGCAGCATTATCAACAATAGCCAAATTATGGAAAGACCCCAAAAGTCCATCGACTGATGACTGGATAAAGAAGATGTAGTATAGATAGACCATGGAATACTACTCAGCCATAAAAATGAAATCTTTCCATTTACAACAATGTGGATGGAACTAGAGAGTATTATACCAAGTGAAATAAATCAGAGAAAGAAAATACCATATGATTTCATTCATATGTGGAATTTAGGAAACTAAACAAATGAACATAGAAGGTTAAAAAAAAAAAAGGCAAACCAAGAAACAGACTGTTCTTAATTAGAGAACAAACTGATGGTTACCAGAGGAGAGGTGGGTGTGGGGAAGGATTAAATAGGTGATGGAGATTAAGGAGTGCACTTGTGATGAGCACCAGACGTTGTATGGAAGTGCTGAATCACTACACTGTACACCTGAAACTAATATTATGTTGTATGTTAACTAACCAAATTTAAATAAAAACTTGGGGAGGGATGCTTGGGTGGCTCAGTGGTTGAGCATCTACCTTTGGCCCAGGGCGTGATCATGGGGTCCTGGGATCGAGTCCCACATGGGGGTCCCTGCATGGAGCCTGCTTCCCCCTCTGCCTGTGTCTCTGCCTCTCTCTCTGTGTTTCTCATGAATAAATAAATACAATATTTTAAAAAATAAAATAAAATAAAGTTCACCAATGTCCTGTCCTGTCTAATCAGCAGTTGATACAATCTAATGTATTTTTTTCATCTCAGACATTGTAGTTCTCATCCCTACAAATTCTCTATGGGTCTTCCTTTATATCTCCCATGTTTCTACTTACCGTTGAAGTTAAAATAAATAATAAATGAAATAGTTTAAAGGATATAGTTAAAAAATAAGTAATATAGTTTTAAAAACACTGTTTCTTCTGTTAATTGTAACCTTTTGTATCTGTTCAGAGGTTTTAATTGATTGATTTCTTATGGGTTTTTTTCCTGCTTGTTTGCATTCCTGATCATCTTAGATTGGATATTGTAAATTTCATTTTGTTGAGTGCTGCATATTTTTATACTCCTTTGTGTTTTCTTGATGTCTGAGAAATAGTTGTTACCTGAAGTCAGTTCTTTTTTGGGGGTCTCAATTTTCAGGTTTCTTAGGGTAGGGACATGGCAGCATTTAGTCCAGGATTAGTTATTCCCCACTATTGAGGCAAGACCCCTCTGACTATCGTATCTGTGAGTTTTTCCAGTTGGTTCTAACAGGCACTATTCCAGACCATATGTAAGCAGAGAACACTATTTCCTCTAATCCTTTCAGATAGTTATTTGGCAGGCCTCAAGAAATTTCCTTAATGCACATGTTGACAGTACTCTGCAGAACACCCTGGAGAGACCCTACAGGGTTTGGAGGTGCTTTCTCTCTGCAACTCTCTTTCTGTTAATTAGTCCTGAGAACTTCGGTTGCCTTGGTCTTCCTATACTCTCAGCTCTGTCCCCTCAACTTAGGGAGTCCTGAGCTCTGCCCACATTCTCCCCCCTTTCCTCCTAGTCTGGAACCTTTCTCAAGGAGGTGAGCTGGGGGCAACTATAGGGTTCCCCTTGTTGTTTCTCATCTCATAGAGATCATGGTCTTTTGTTACCTGATGTCCAGGGCCTAGAAAATTGTTTCATGTATTTTGTTAGAGTCCTAACTTTTTTTTTTTTTTTTAGGTGGACAAGTCAATCCATTTCCTATCACTTCACTTTGGCTGGCAGCAAAAGTGATTACCTTCATTTTGAGTATAATTTACTTCAGGGGCAGCCCTGGTGGCACAGCGGTTTAGTGCCGCCTGCAGCCTGGGGTTTGATCCTGGGAACCCTGGATCGAGTCCCATGTCGGGCTCCCTGCATGGAGCCTGCTTCTCCCTCTGCCTGTGCCTCTGCCTCTCTCTCTGTGTGTGTCTCTATGGAAAAAAAAAAAAAATCTTTAAAAAAAATTTTAAAAAAATTTTATTTCAGTATAAGTTCAAACAAGTTAATATTTAATAATGGCTGTGGAAATTACCTGGCTACAAAATTCCTGAAAATTTAAGAACTGGCTCTCACAAGCCAGTATAGGCTAGCACAGCTCTGCAAGCACTTCACTTTCTGCAAGCAATTGATAAAGACATTATTTTATACAATTTAAGATTACTTCTAGTCTATCAAACCTAAATTCCATGGCCTTAAGAACTACTCTGGTCAGAGTTATTCAGTAATTTTTAAAAACAAAGCAAATAAAACTAATAAATTCTTCAAGATTTAGACTCCGGATTCAATGAACATACTGCTCTCTTTTTTCAATAGTCTTCTGCCTCCATGCAGCCCAGCATGTTTCCAGCCTTTGTCACCTCTAGACTAAGAACTTACTGTAACTGTTATTTTTGCTGCTAGTTTTGTTCCTCTTCCATTCTGTCTTCCATGGCATCAAGGGAATGAGCTCTCTAAAAATCACAGATTTGGTCAGGTGTTTCAATTACCTGCAGGATGAAGTCCAAGCTCCTTAGGATATACACAGCCTCTGCAAACAAATAAACAACTAACAAAATAAATCACTCCCAAATCTTGTTCCCCTTGATAGTATTATACATCATATTCATGTCATGGCTTCATGGACGCATTTTGTGCCTTCCCACTCTTTGACCTTCAATTTGACCATGTGGTTGCTTTGACCAATGGGATCTTAGGAATGTAATGGCATCAGTGGAAGACCATACCTGATAGCCTCTGTCCATATATCCTGAGCCCAGAATTAGTATGTAGGCTGGACCCGCAACTTGAAGCAGAGCTCCCCAGCCAACCCTACATCAGCCAATTTGGCATTGACCTGCAGACCACTGAACATGAAAATAAACGTAATTGCTGTAGGCCACCAAAAAATTTTTTTGAGTTAGTATTATGGTTGTTTATTATGAAGCAAAAGCTGATGGATACGATAATTTTTTTAAGATTTTATTTATTTATTCACGAGACACACACACACACAGAGAGAGAGAGAGAGAGGCAGAGACACAGGCAGAGGGAGAAACAGGCTCCATGCAGAAAGCCTAACGCAGGACTCAATCTGGGGTCTCCAGGATCACACCCTGGGCTGAAGGAGGCGCTAAACCGTTGAGCCACCCAGGCTGCCCTGATGGATACGATAATTAAAATTTATTATTATTTCATGCCAGGAAATTTCACACCTATTAGCTCACTAAACTTTCTCAATAATCTGTGAGTCTTTCTTGTATTGTATGGATGGGAGAAATGATATTTAGTGAGCTTATGTTACTTGATTACGTTTACATACTAAGTGTGGTAGATATGAGATTGGAACTCAGGTGTTTTTTTTTTTTTTTCCACTACACACCTTCATTTCCTACTGTTCCCTTAATTTGTTCTATTTTCTGCTTCAGGGATAACATACTCTAAAACACCATTTCTAACTCTAATTTTTGCACATCCTGTGTCTAGGCATACGGTAAGGTGCTCAATAAATATTCAATGAATGGCTAGTGAATAAATGGCTGTGTAGAAGTCTCTCTTTTGCCACCTGGTTAATTCAGCATTCAAAACCTGTTTTAGAGATTATTCTTACATGAAATTTTTTCTTCACCTCTCCAATAATTTCCTCCTTTCTGGGACACCTGGGTGGCTCAACGGTTGAGTGTCTGCCTTTGGCTCAGGGCATGATCCCAGAGTTCTGGGATCAAGTCCCACATCGGGCTCCCTGTAGGGAGCCTGCTTCTCCCTCTGCCTATGTCTCTGCCTCTCTATGTCTCTCATGAATGAATAAATAAAATTTAAAAAAAAATTTCCTCCTGCTTTTCAATCTACTATAGTAAAAAATTCTACCTACCATACTAAATTGCCGTGATCTCATTGACACATTTGTTTTCCTTACCTTAAAATATCTCATTGTTAGGGTCCACAAAAATCCATTTTGCATCCCTAGGGTTAGTCTGGGAATAGCGTGCAACTAATAAGTGTATGTTTTCACTCTCTGGGTTCTTTGTTACCACCGAAATAGATCTAAGCTTTCTGAAAATCCCAATTAATTTAAGCATTATGACCATCCCTGATGCTATCTGTACTCATAAGCAGACACTAAAGAAAAACTGAAAACTAGTTAACTTTCAGGAGGTTTAGGAAACACCTTCTAGGACTTCCCATGTTTCTTCCATGACCTTGACAATCACTGCAAATAACAGACATTATCATGGGGAAGCACTTGTAAATACCATACTTGCAGGGGGAAATGTTTGAAAATTGTTTAATTTGAAGGTTTGAGAACGATTTTTCTTAACCAGTGTTTTAAATGTATAGAATTTTATAGGGAGAAATACTTACATTTTAAGGTAATTACTTTTTAAACACTTATGACAGAACCCACAGAAAAGGTTACCTGGAAAAGTACTTTATCAAAGAATACCAACAACCACTAGATGTCAGCACTTAAGAACTGTAATCCTACCAATGTCTGATGTTGGTTTAATTTTTTGTTTTCAAGATTATGATTTATGGTAAAAGATAACTGGAAAACATGGGAAATGTTTGCTTGAAATAGATACAAATAATATGCTTAGAAAAAATAAAGTCAATTATGGCAACAATTCTAACAAGAATAAAAATCTCGTCTTAAGTGACCATTCTGCAAATCCTGGAGTGAGGTTCACCAACTGGTACTTTGCCAAAACAGATCAGGACAGGATTCTACATGCAAGGATTCACCACAGGCAATACCCTATCATCTCAAGAACTGAATAAGTGGACTTTGAATCTCTGTATCTGGGAATTTCTTCAAATTATGACAAGATGTTCTTCACAAAACCATACTAGTTATGGTCCTGCACATGCACTTCCTATGTTGTTTCTTGTCAACCATCCATCAACTTTCTTCAGTTTATTTTTTTAAGTTTTATTTATTCGAGTAATCTCTACACCTGACATGGGACTCAAACTCCTACTGAGCCAGTCAGGGCACCCCAGTTTATCCTTTTAAATATAAACCATGCAATCACTAAATTCCCTTTGCTTTTGAAGTATATTCAACAAATCAAAATCAGTGTGCTGACAGGCCGCTTAAAATACAAACCTTTGTTCATTTTGTTTTTTTTTTTTTTCCCCAGAACAAAAAAAATCTCTCTTGGGCTGTTTTTGAATAGCAAACAAAGTAAGATGCATCAAAAACAAGGAGAATGACAAAGGTGTGTCCGCAGGGCGGGGTCTGTAAGCCTGTGGCTGAGAGTAATGCAAGTCTAATTAGCTGCTTAATGAACCATTATTAAGCTGTCTGGGGTTGAGTGAGGAATGTACACACTTGGCTCAGCTGACTGGCATCATTTTGATCTGAGTCTGAAATAAAACAATAGAATTTGTTAGGCCATTAGATACTTTCATAGGTAGCCTCAGGGAGCTCTTCCATATTGAAGTTCTGGAATACAGAAGACTAATTAAATAGTCCATTTCTTGTACCGTCTGCACTTAGTTTTAAGAAATTGAACATTGTTTTTATTCTTATTTAAAAATAAAAATATGGTAAAATCACATCACAGAGTTAGCATCTCTATTCATGGTACCTTATGACAGAGATAAAATAAGGTACCAATATTGCTTTCCATTTGCCTCAACTTCAAATTTTTGTTTGCATGCTCTGAGAATTTTGTCCTAGACTATTATAGTGAATTATTATACACTAGGATTCTCTTTCAATCAATAAGATTTATATTCTCCTTTCTATAATTGTCAAAGTTACTTAATTCTGTGTTTAAGTAGGTTCAATGTGTATTGATAGTCTTTTCCTCCATAACTTCATCATTTATTTCCATTTCCATTTTAAAGATAAAAAAAGTCTCAAAGTGCTTTTGTTTATTGGGCCACCTGGCTGGCTGTCGGTAGAGTGGGTGACCAAGTCTTGGGATCATGAGTTTGGGCCCTGTTGTTGAGTGTAGAGCTTACATTAAAAAAAAAAAAAATGCTTTTGTTTGTTTCAGTCAATATTATATGATGGGTCAGAGATAGGGTTATCTGACATGGTCTTTTCTTGTTTTGAAGAGCTCATAATTTTTTTAGTCTCTTTGAGAGTCAAAGCAATTATGTAGAAGTTTGTTCTGAAGTGTGCTTTTCATCTTAATATACATCTTTTGCTTCATTCTGTTTCTGTCCCAGCATTTCTGTACAGGTCCCACATGAGTGTTTCTTCTTATCTGTCAAAATACTATGGTAGAATTATCTTAATGCCTTTCCTTATTCATTTGAATCCTTACCCTAGAATATGGTGTGGAAGTTTAATTTTGATGCTATTATTTTGCTATTATTTTATAATTAGTTCCCTAGTTACCCAAGGGAGCAAAGAGTCAGTCTAAAAACCTGTGGCTGTAGGTAGTCCACCATATTAGGGCTTTATGTTAACAACTATACCATTGTACACTGATCCCAAATTCTGAAAAATATTTTATCTTTTTTATTCAGTGGGATATCCTTGGAAGTTGGTTTATTCTATAGTTTAAGGGTATGTTACAGGGATGCCTGGGTGGCTCAGTGGTTGTGATACAGGGATGTCTTGGTCTCAGGGCATGATCCTGGGATTGAGTCCCACATCAGGCTCCCTACATGCAGCCTGCTTCTCCTCCCTCTGCCTATTGTCTCTGCCTCTCTGTGTCCCTTATGAATAAATAAATAAAATCCTTTTTTTAAAAAAAGGTGCGTTACAAAATTTGGTAAAAAATCAGGTTAGCATGATACTTCATGGTTTGTTAACATCCACATATCTTTCTCCTCCCACCCTTCTCCCCATCCCCTCCTCTCTCCTTTCATTTCCTTTCCTTTCCAGGTCAATTTATCCTTTTCTC
This sequence comes from Nyctereutes procyonoides, assembly GCF_905146905.1. Lineage (NCBI taxonomy): Eukaryota > Metazoa > Chordata > Mammalia > Carnivora > Canidae > Nyctereutes > Nyctereutes procyonoides. Next base: position 62,414,006 of record NW_026575051.1, read on the forward strand.
CATACAACTGGATATTTATCTGCTGCAAATTTAGTTCCCAACAGCGAATCCCCTCTAACCCTTCAGGGCTCCCTCATACTGATTAGCCAGATTAGACAAACTTTTAAATACTAGTGGTCACCGGATCTATTACAATTGACCCTCTGCAATGGAGAAATGGCTCCAGGAGCTTATAGCTTTGCCTTTCTTATCGCCTCCCATGCTTTTAGTTGCATCTTCAAAATGGGGATACAGTGGATATCTTATTACTATAATTTACTTCTCATGACACTGTGTGATCTCAAGTATAGAAATGCTTTGTTGATGCCATGGAAAAGTATGTACCAAACTATTAACTCTGAGAATTCTCTTCTTATGTAATGTAACCAATCATGTCCTAATTTTTTTCAATAAATTCATTTCATTTCCATAATTTTAAGATTACAGTTTTTAAAAAATAGTCAGCTTTAATACTGCAGCAAATGAAAGTTAGTACACTGGAAATTTAAATATGGAACGGCTATACATAAATAATAAGAAAATGGTCTGAGGAAAATGTAGATAAAATTATGATTAAAGCAGCAGCAGTAATGAAATTATTTCCAAATGAAGATAAATACACTAGAGCAAGTACATGGACTGAAGAAGGGCACTAATTTTATTGAAATGCAATGAAGATTGTATTGAATGTAATCTAAATATCAATTTGAAGAAAATAAAGAAGGAAAAGGGATCCAGAACTTCTTATGGAATCAACGGACTTACTTCAGAAATGTTAAAACATTTGAGGATGCTAGAAGTACTTTTGCATTTATAGAAGTGGTCCAACTGATTTTCCCAATTATAATGAAAACTATTCCAGTTCAGTAGGCCACAGGCATCAACCATAAGCCCCTGAAACACCTCCCAGGTGTTTCCAAGCGACAGTGATTATATTATAGATGCTCTCTCAGACAGAGATAATTTGAAACAGACAATTTCCTTGCAATGCACTAATTATTATTCAAACCCTTTCCAAGTCACCTGTTCAGCTAAGTAGGGGTGCCTGAGTTCCAAGCCTTTGGGGAACCCTGCAGAGAGTCTAAGAAATTTGAGCACCTCCATACTACTCTGAACCAGCTGTTTATTTTATGGCTAACTGCTCCACAGACTTGTTTGGAAGACAGAGCATCACTTCAGCAAAATGAGTGGTTAAATAAAAACAATGTTTTATGAATCAATATCATAGATAATATTTTAGTCCCAATGCTGCTTATTATAGTTGTGTGAAGCATAGCCCCAGTTGTCTCATGTTCGTGTGTCTTATAATTGTTCAAACAACTGTTGAAATAGTCATACCAACCTCTACATCAATCATATTTTTTCAACGAGTGGCCTAAGTCCTTCAAGGATTGGCTAGAGAGTATATAAATGACAAGACTGACTTTAAAAATACCCTTTCTGGGGCACCTGGGTGGCTCAGCAGTTGAGCGTCTGACTTCGGCTCAGGGCGTGATCCTGGAGACCAGGGATCAAGTCCTGTGCCCGGCTCCCTGCAGGGAGCCTGCTTCTCCCTCTCTTTTTTTTTTTTTTTTTAAGATTTTATTTATTTATTCATGAGAGACAGAGAGACAGAGAGAGAGGCAGAGACACAGGCAGAGGGAGAAGCAGGCTCCATGCCAGGAGCCCAACGTGGGACTCGATCCCGGGACTCCAGGATCACACCCTAGGCCAAAGGCAGGCACTAAACCACTGAGCCACCCAGGGATCCTCCTGCTTCTCCCTCTCTGACTGTATCTCTGCCTCTCTCTCTCTCTGTCTCAAATAAATAAATAAATAAATAAATAAATAAATAAATAAATAAATAAATAAATAAATAAAATCTTTGAAAAATATATGCTTTCTGGTAGGCTTATTTTTCAGACAAGATGACATAGACTTCTCTACTTGCTCCTCCTAAGTATAGCCATAAACCCTAGAAATAACAATAGAAGCATCATAGGAGGACTTTGAAAGGTAAAAAAGGGAAAGGTAGACTGACAAGGGACCTAAGACCAGAGTCACAACATAGAGGCAGGTATCTTAATTATCCTCCTCACCTGGCAACAGAAAGCAACCCAGACCCGATGTCTCCTGGACCCGCACCTGGTGGCAGAAGATGGACCAGGTCCAGGTTCATTCCTCCCCTGAGTCAAATAAGGGCCCTGCAAATAACACCAGGCAGGCCACATGGCAGTGACAAGGAGACAGAGTGGAAGTTCCCCTGACAAGAAGTGGCCCTGTGGAACTACTCTTTATTCCTGTGGGCTGAAGATTTCCTTTCCCACCTAAAGGCACAGGTAGTTGGGCCTGGGGAAATGCCTTTTATCCCCACAGGTGGCAACAGTAGAGATCAGTGGGAACCCTAATGGCACCAGGGGAAGCAAGCAGACCAAAATAACACAGCAAAGGCTCCAAAAATTAAATTGTCATTGGAATCACAGTCTACAAGTAGAATGTGACTGCATGCTAAACTTCTCTTTTTAAAGATTCTATTTATTTATTTATGAGAGACATAGAGAGTCAGAGACATAGGCAGAGGGAGAAGCAGGCTCCCTGTAGGAGCCTGATGGAGGATTCGATCCCAGGACCCTGGGATCAATAACCTGAGCCAAAGGCAGAAGCTCAACCACTGAGCCACCCAGGTGCTCCCTGCATGCTAAACTTAAACAGAGTGACTGCCTGCTAAAATAGAAGCTGTATATAGGACCTAGAATTTCCTAATACAACAGTCCAAGTCTTTAATAGTATAACAGAAAATCTCCTGTCATTCCTAGAGCCAGAGCAATCACAACTTGAATGAGAAAAGACAGTGAAATGACACCAACACCAAGATGAATCAGATTTTGAAATTATCTAACATGGGTTAGAGAGTAACCATCATAAAAATACTTTCTCAAGCAAATACAATTCTCTTGAAAGAAAGGAAAATGCAGAAAATCTCAGTAAAGAAACAGATTTTTAAAAAAGATTTTATGTATTCATGAGAGACACACACAGAGAAAGAGGCAGAGACAGAGGCAGAGGGAGAGGCAAGCTCCATGCAGGGAGCCCGACGTGGGACTCCAGGATCATGCCCTGGGCCAAAGGCTCAACCGCGGAGCCACCCAGGTGTCCCAAGAAACAGATGTTTAAAAATAGAAAATAGCAAGCTGAAATAACAACCAAAATCAATACATTACTAGACGGGCTCAATTGTACAATGGAGATGATAGGATAGAAGCAGTAAACTTAACAGATAAATAGAATTTAACAAATCAGAATAACAGGAAAAAAAAAACAGACTTCATGAAAAGAATACCTTTTCCCTGATGATCAACAAGAACCTCTTTTGCTATGCGTTGAATTATTTCCCATCCTGATACATTAAACCCCACTCCCATCCAGCTGGGTGGATTTCATCTTCCTTTTCTGTCTTAATTTCATTATCACAGGGACCTAGCTGTCAGTTCTAATGCTTTCTCCAGGGTTCCTGGGACTCTAAGCAAAAAGGAAATTGTATAACCTGCTTCAAGGTTCACGTTGAGTAGATTAACAACCAGTGTCACTTTCTGCATCCTTCCGTCTCCCATCCAACAGATATTTCTAATGGTTCCTCAGAGGAGATAGCATTGGGCTGCCCCATCAGGACTCAGAAGCACAGTCTCCTAGCTGGAATCTATCTATGACAATCCTTTGAGCTCTAGAAGTTAGCTCCGTAAATTTGAAAAGTAAATGCCTGTATCGAAATATATAAACTTTTATTGAGATACTATGAATTAGCTACTCATTATGCAAAGTGAAAAAATATATAAAACGCAGTATTAAAAAAACATTTTTTTTTCAGTACAAGTCACATCCCTTTCAGAAGAAATCTTAACTTTTATCAACAACTCCTTAGTCTTTGGTTTTCTTTGCTGCCTTTAAGAAAAATAGGTCTTCTACTTATGGTATTTCGAAACTGCTCACAATTATGCCTGCTGCTTCAATTTGTGTGTTCTACTTTGGGAACTGTTTTGACATCTAAAGGCTTACTTTAGCTGTTTCAACTGCTTTGTAACTAGGTTTTCAGAGCTTAGGGGAAGTCTGTTGTTAACTAATTAGCTCTGGCTAATTACTTGCATATTCTAATTGCTCCAGCTATCTATCCCTGAATCCACCATAATCTCGGAGACCTGAATTCTTGGCACTTCTCTCACTTGTCAGATTTGGCTTTCTTCCGTTCTGAAGCTTGCCCGCTAAACCGATTTTTTCTGGCTCTTTTCAGACTGGGTGGATAACAGAGGAAAACATAGACTCAAATGACAAATCACAAAATGTGACTCCTGCCACTTCCTTCCTTCAAATTCGCGACAAACTCATATGGTTACTAAAACAACAACAACAACAACAAACTTCAGCAAGTGCTTATAGTATTCCAGGCAAGGTAATGGTCTGTTGAGAAAAGGGAACTGGAAGCAGCCACACTGAAGCATCTCCCCAGTTAAGCCTCTCTTCCCATCTGACTGAGTTTTGTGTTCATGTTATTTTGCGTATTATCCTTCTTGAGTTTAAATCCTAGCTTAAGGACCTACTTTCTGTGTCTATGAGTAAATTATTTAACACCCCTCAACCAGATCTCAGCTTATCCATTTATAAAATGAGAATTTTATTGTACCTATATCACAATTCTGTGGAAAGGATCAACTGTAGTGATCAAAAGTGCCTGGAGTATAGTAAGCACTTGATACGTGCTGGCTATTATTAGTCCTTTTTATCACTGAAAAAAGTTGTTTCTGTGTTCTTTATTTACTAAATTATAAATTTTGTGAGGTCAGAACAGTCTTATTCATCTCTGTGTACCAAAAATTTTGGGAGGCTTTATCTGAAAGTGATTGACCTCCTTTCGTGGTTTCTTTCTTTTTAAGATTTTATTTACTTATTCATGAGAGACAGAGAGGGAGAGACAGAGGGGGAAGCAGAGGGAGAAGCACGCTCCATGCAGGGAGCCTGACGTGGGACTCAATCCCGGGTCTGCAGGATCAGGTTCCTGGGCCGAAGGTGGCGCTAAACCGCTGAGCCACCCCAGCTGCCCTCTTTTGTGGTTTCTATTGCCACCACTGACATCACCTTTGCAATAGACTCTGTCACACTTCTCCAACAAGACTACTACGTGGCTACCAGAAAAACTGTCACAAACAGCCTTCTAATTTGGTAGGAAATCCCATACTTGCTTTATTTTGGGGTCAACAAATATACCAGGAGGCAGCAGAGATATCCCTGGCTCTGTATTTCTCTCTCTTTTTTTAAAAGACTTTATTTATTCATGAGAAGAGAGAGAGAGAGAGAAAGAGAGAGAGAGAAAGGCAGAGACACAGGCAGAGGGAGAAGCAGGCTCCATGCAGGGAGCCCCATGTGGGACTCGATCCTGGGTCTCCAGGATCACATCCCGGGCTGAAAGCAGGCGCTAAACCACTGAGCCACCCAGGGCTCCCTCTGTATTTCTCAAAACCCCAATTCAGAGTCACAGAGGACTGGCATTGGAGCCTGAGCATCTGCATTTCTAACAATCACTATGTGACTTTTTGAACCATATATTAATTCCCATTGGATGATGTAGCATAATTAATTCAATTAATCATGATTCTATATGATTTTTGAATCTCTTCAGGCAAGGTGAATTTTTAAGCAAGGTGAACCTGGTAGGAAATCTGTATGACATCATTTTATTTCTGTATATTTTCATTAGGAGAAGGGCACAGACTAAAGGCAGTAGTCAGAGATAAATGCTTCTCTCACACTTATTCTACTAGGCCTCTGGAATTGAAGTTGACTGAATTTTACTTAGGTCCCCATTTTGTAGAAAAAGTTGCCTTTATGTGTATTTGGATGTATTTTAAATACATCCCAGTATAAATATACTAACACCCACACCTAATTTAAAGTAATCTTCTAGAAACATGCCTGAAGGCTAGTCTATGTTACCACTCCCTGGGCTTGACATTTGAAGTAGTGGTTCCAAGTCAGTGGGTCATTGCAAGGTCTAGACTTGTGCGAAGTATTAGGAGGCCTGATTGGCTGTTGACAGAAGCCCTATTTTTCAATTTGGCTTCTTTGTTTTAATCTCCATTTGTCTTGCTTCTCTGTACGTACCATAACTGGTTCAGAACTGGGAAAAGGAAAATGGGGTATTACTTAATGCCTTACCAAGTTATCAGAAACTAGCGACAAACCCAAGGCATAGCAAAGGAAGAAGAAAAATTAGTGTACAGTAAAAAATAGAAAAGATTAACTGGAATTAAAATTTCAAAAGGAATTCTAAAAATAAAATAAATAAAAATAATAATAATTTTTTTTTAAAAATAAGTAGGAAACAGAGACTGAAATAAGAAAAGCAAAACAAAGAACATATTTTTAAAATAACCGAAAGTGGTAAGAATGGCACTAACAATTGCTTTTAGTACTATTCCTGACAGCCAGGTGAAGAAGAGACTGAGTAAAGTCTAAAATGTTGATCTTTCTTCTTCTTAATGCTGCCTTTATGTGCAGACAAAAAATCAGTAATTGACCATTGATAACACAGAAATGTAATTATAGATACAGATACTGGTCACTAAAGAACTTTATCATGAACATGGGTAGGTTAACTGATGACTTTAACACGTACCTACTAAAAGGGAAAACTTTCATGTATTTTACAAATCTGGTATAATTTAGTTCATTAGTTCTTTTGAAAATGTCCCAGAAATCATGATTCAAAGGAATTTGAATTGATGTCCAAGAATTTAAATTTCTATTAAGCTCTTTAGGTGATTTTGATGTGAGTGATCTGTGGAACACTCTTTGAGAAACATGAAGTAGTAAATAACCTTAGAATCCTCCTCTGGAGGGGCGGCTGGGTGGCTCAGTCGGTTGTTTCTGATTCTTGATTTCAGTTCAGGTCATGATCTCCGGGTCACTGAATTCAGCCCCGAATTGGTCTCTGCGCTCAATATGGAGTCTGCTTGTTCCTCTCCCTCTGTTCCCCCCACAACCCCGGGCTCCCTCTCTCTCCCAAATAAATAAATGAATAAAATCTTAAAAAAAAAATCCTCCTCTGGAAATGATTATGTTTCATGGGTTTTATTTTTTATGAGATATAAATGAAATAATGTACATAAATGCTTCTAACAGAGTCTAGCACTTAGTAAGGACTCAACACATGTTAATTCTTCACCCCAAATCACTTCCTTTTTTAAAAAAATATTTATTTATTCATGAGAGACAGAGAGAGAGAGAGACAGACAGACATAGGCAGAGGGAGAAGCAGGCTCCACACAGGGAGCTCAATCTGGTACTTGATCCCAGGACCCCAGGATCATGCCCTGGGCTGAAGGCAGACGCTCAACCACTGAGCCACCCAGGCATCCCCCGAAATCCATTCCTAATTTAGAAATTGTTTTCACTATACCAAAAGGACAAATGCTTAATTACAATATAATTTCTCCCTGCTCAATCAAATCACAATAAATATATTCTGGTGTTCAGTTAGATTTATTTCTCAATAGTTTTACTGATTGTTTAAGACTAATTTACCACCTGCCCCTAGTTAACATCCATTATACTATGTTCTAATAAATGAACATCAAGATGGGTGTCATAATATTTTAATTCTGCCCCATAATTTGTGCTAACTTGTTTGTCACTATCTTGAATACCATATGCCACTTGTACTTTAACACTATCTTTCCACGACTTGATCTGTAGGGCTGAAAGCACAGTAATTTCAGTTTTTAAGGTAAGACCCATGGAAGAGAGGACTCCAGGCAGACGACTTGTTGGGAATTCCTTACTCATAAACCCTATAATGATTTTTTAAAGTCATCTCTATCCCCAACATGGGACTCAAATGACAGATCAAGAGTTGTATGCTCTACCAACTAAGCCAGCCAGGTGACTCAACTGTATAATAATATTATTATTTTATTCTTTTAGAGAGAGAGGAGCGTGAGGGGGAAGGAGGGTACAGAGGGTGAGAAAGAGAGAGAGAATCCCAATCAGGCTTCATACTCAGAGTGGATTGGAACCTGATGCAGGGCTTGACCTCACAATCTCAAGATCATGAACAGAAATCAAGAGTTGGATGCTTAACTGACTGAGCCACCCAGGTGCCCCTATGATTTTTAATAATCAAGCATTTAATATAATCTATGTTAAAGCTAAATAACAAGAAAAGCATGTGAATCTGCAAAGTTTTGGGGCATCCTCCATTTTTCTTCTTTGACATTTCAAAATACATTGCAATGAAATAAGTCTAGTGTCTTGCTTTTCTCAGTATATCTATTTTTATGGACAATCCTTAAACTCTTTGGAATTTTTGTTGGGGAGAAATCTCGTATCTAAAACTTGGGGGGCACCTGTGTGGCTCAGTCAGTTAAGTGTCTGCCTTTGGTCCAGGTCATGATCTCTAGGTCCTAGGATGGAGCCCTACATCAGGCTTCCTGCACAGCAGGGAGTCTGTTTTTCTTTCTCTCTCAAATAAATTCTTTTTTAAAAATTAAAAAATAAAAAAACCCTTGAAAATGGACTTCAAAAATTAACAGAAACACCTTCTTCATGTCTATCACCTCCTATAACCCTGATGGAGAGAAAGGGATCTCTTGTTTTTGTTTTAAAAAAGAATTTCAAAAATTATTTTAAACGTATTGCCTTGTATGTTGTATTTCTGACAAGACTAAAAGCAGATGATTCCAAGAACTCCTTTTCTAGATTATACAATGATCATACAACAGAACCTTGAACCATATTGCGTCAGTACCTCTTATAATTTATATATAAAGTTCTGAGGAATACTACTGAAGGGAAAAATGTAAAAAAGATTTAAGTTTCTGAATTTATCATTACCTATATGTCATTCTTTACCATGTTTGTTCAGTGGCCAGTGAGTCAGTATTAATTTTAGATAAAGAAGATGGGCATGATTTGAAGGTTAGCAAAGTGTTTTTCATCTATGCTCCTCAAATACAACTCCCTACTCTTCCAAGTGACTCAAAACAAATTTGCCTGCCCTGGAAATTCTTCCCCAAATCCTGGTTAGAAAGCAAAGATAGGAAAAATTGTGTGAGAAGCCACATAAAAAAGTGCTAGCCTATGATTACATGTGTACAAAGAGTTTACTTTGTGGAATGCCTGGGTGGCTCAGTGGTTGAGCATCTGCCTTTGGCTCAGGTCGTGGTCCTGGGATCGAGTCTCACATCAGGCTCCCTGAAGGGGAGCCTGCTTCTTCCTCTGCTTGTGTCTCTGCTTCTCTCTGTGTCTCATGAAAAAATAAAATCTTAAAAAAAAAAAAAACAAAAAACAGAGTTTACTTACAAAGTTAGTTCTCATCAGAGAGCAGGTGGGTCTGGATGAAAATGGAACCTTGAGAAGGAGGTCATGCAAAAATGATCTGACACATTTGTGTAGAAGTTGTGGATGAATGGGTTGCCATGACCTGGAGATGTCCTATGACAGAAGCTGGAAAGAACTTGGGGATCAGAATTTCCTATTAGATTTGCTGTGTAACAAACCACACCAAAATTTGGTGGCTTAAAACTTCAAACACTTATTATTTCTAATATATCTTTGGGTTGGCTAGGTGATTCTCATTGGGAGAGAGCATAGACTAAAGACAGTAGTCAGAGGTAAATGGTAGTCCCACACTTAACCATACCAGGCCAAGGATCCAGGCCCTGTAATTGAAGTTGACTAAATTTTACGTAGGTCACTGTTTTGTATTTTCTTTTGTTGCTTTTATGTGTGTGTGTGTGTGTGTGTGTGTGTGTGTATTCAGATATAAGCACATATATATATATATTTAATTTTTAAAAAAGATTTTATTATTTATGCATGAGAGACACACAGAGAGAGGCAGAGACACAGGCAGAGGGAAAAGCAGGCTCCACTCAGGGAGCCTGATGTGGGACTCGATCCTGGGAGTACCGGGATCATGACCTGAGCCAAAGGCAGACGCTTAACCACTGAGCCACCCAGGCGTTCCAATTTTTAATTTTGAAAATAAGATGAATTATATTTGTGATAGGCATACAGAATTCTAAATCAAGCATTTGTGACCAGAATTATTTCTTTTTGTGTAACAGTGGGGGAAAAATTGATGTGAAATGCAACCCTCCAAAAGATATATTGCTGTCCTAACCCCCAGTAGCTGCAAATGTGACCTTACTTGGAAATAGAGTCTTTGCAGATGATCAAGTTAAGATGAGGTCATTAGGGTGGGCTCTAGCAAACAAATACAATACTACTCTTAAACACTATTTTAGGGGCAGCCTGGGTGGCTCAGCGGTTTAGTGCCGCCTTCAGCCCAGGGCATGGTCCTGGAGACCCAGGATCGAGTCCCTGCATGGAGCCTGCTTCTCCCTCTGCCTGTTTCTCGGTCTCTCTCTTTGTCTCTCACGAATAAATAAAACCTTAAAAAAATTGCCAAGAGCTATATACAAATAATAAATTCACTTGCCTTTAACGTTCTTTTGTATCTTTTCATCTACTCCTAATCACACTATGATATTCTTTAGCAAGTGCTTAGTCTATTAAAGTTCATTATCTCCCCTTTCCTGGCAACTGATATAACAATATACATTAAATATTATAATGTCCCATTTTCCATTTTTTGACAGCAGCATGATGCCATGATGATAATTAATTTGAAATAAAAAAGGAATATCACCTCTTGATTTGCCTGGGATAACTACTGTAATTATATTTTTAATGTTTTAATTTTTATTTTGTTTGCAATTCTTCTTAGGACTTCACATAGGTGTTACAAAATATACTTAAAGTCTAATAAAGCACCTAGAAGACATAGTTATTAAAAGAAAATAAAGCCCACTCTATAAGTGCATCGTTTGTAAGTTCTACTCATAAATAAAAAATTACTAAAATGCTTTTAAGTCAAAGTATATCATATTTCAGATGGTGATATATAATTAATTGCTGTTTTTCATTTCTAGTGATCAATGTCTGCATCCTTTTCCACTAAATTATATTTGGGATCATAGTGTAAAGTATGTAGCATTATAACAAATCAATTGCAATCGATTGATACAATGGTTATAACTAAGAATTGCATCTAAAAGAATCTTCTGTTCTACTCTGCACTACTCAGTGAGTAATGTAACAAATATTTTATGTACTTGCCAATGAAAAGGCATCTTTAAAGTCAGTCATATTCTACACAGGCTCAATGGAAAGTTGGGTAACCATCTAGGGAATTTACCAAAAGTAGCCAGTCTGGAAAATTGTTAGGGGGAGTCACAATTCTTTCACATCTGATCAGTTTGTCTGCACTTATTTCATCCTCAGGCCAGAAACTTTTTTTTTTTTTTTCTAGACTGTTTATCCCTGAGGGATGAACTGGTATCCTTATCCTAATTTAGGAATTGGAAGGGAGAATATGGTCATCAATTCACAGTAATGCTCTGCAGATTTGCTTTTTAGTCATAGTTTATCCAGCCAACTAGCCTTTATTATCACGTTCACGTTCCAAGTTTTCCACTTTTGTTTTTATTTTTTTAAAATTTGGGATCCCTGGGTGGCGCAGCGGTTTGGCGCCTGCCTTTGGCCCAGGGCGCGATCCTGGAGACCCAGGATCAAGTCCTGCATTGGGCTCCCTGCATGGAGCCTGCTTCTCCCTCTGCCTGTGTCTCTGCCTCTCTCTTTCTCTCGACTATCATAAATAAATGAAAAAAAAATTAAAATTTTTTTAAAGATTTATTTATTTATTCATTCAGAGAGAGCGAAGAGAGAGGCAGAGACAGGCAGAGGGAGAAGCAGGCTCCATGCAAGGAGCCCGATGTGGGACTCGATCCTGGGTCTCCAGGATCACACCCCGGGCTGCAGGCGGCGCTAAACCACTGTACCACCGGGGCTGCCCCACTTTAGTTTTTAATACCATATATGCTTATTCTTTTTTAACATGTCTTACTGAAATATTTAACCCCTTTAATCAGTTCCACGGAATACAAATTTTCCTTTACTTACGAGGGGGTTATGGCCCGATAAACCAACTCCAGGTTGAAAATACATAATTCGAAAACACAGTCAATATACCTAACCTACAAAACATCATAGCTTAGCCCAGCCTACCTTAAACGTGCTCAGAACACTCTTATTAGACTACAGTCGGGCAAATTCATGTAATGCAAAGTCTATTTTATAATAAAGTGTTGAATATCTCATATAATTCCTTAAAGATTTTTAAAATCCATTTATTCATAGAGACAGAGAAAGAGAGAGAGAGAGAGGCAGAGACACAGGCAGAGGGAGAAGCAGGCTCCATGCAGGGAGCCCGACGTGGGTCTCCAGGATCAGGCCGTGGGCTGAAGGCGGCGCTAAACCACTGAGCCACCCGGGCTGCCCAAGTCCTCACATAATCTACTGAACACTGTACTCAAGGAGAACACCACAGTGGCCGTGTGGCTACGGAATGGTTACCTGTGGGGACGCCTCGGTGGCTCAGGGGTTGAGCGTCTGCCTTGGGCTCAGGTTGTGACCCCAGGGTGCTGGAATCGAGTCCCGCAGGGCTGTTGCTGCCTCTGCTGCTGCCTGTGTGTAAGTGTCTCTCATGAGTGAATAAAATCATGGGAGGCCCAGGTAGCTCAGCAGTTGAGCGCCTGCCTGCCTTTGGCCCCGGGCCTGACCCTGGAGACCCCGGATCGAGTCCTGCATCGGGCTCCGTGCGTGGAGCCTGCTTCTCCCTCTGTCTCTCTCTCTCTCTCTGTCTCTCATTGATAAATAAATAAAAATCTTCACAGAAATGGTCATATGCGAACCTGTTAGTAACCGCTGTGAGCACTTGCCGCCGCCCGGCATCAGGAGACAGGCTCCGTCACGTGACCCCAGCCCTGGAAAAGATCAAAACTGCAAAAGATCAAAACTCGAAATGTGGAAGGACGCTTTCTACTGAACGCCTATTGCTGCCACACCCTCCTTACGTCGGAAAGTGGCTAGTTCGAATCACGTAAGTCCGGGGCTGTCTGTCTGTAGTCCGTATTGGATCATCCCGGATCCCGCATCCCGGATCCCGGATCCCAGGCTCGGTGTCCGACGGTGGTCGACCAGCACGACCTGGTCCTGGGTGTGCCAAGAGACGCTTTGGCAGGAAGGAGCTGTGCGATCACCAAGCAGGAAACAACGGGGAGCGCGGGCCGTTGGCGTTTTGGGAAGAAATACCCAGATACGACGGTTCGGCCTGCGTGTTGGTGTGCCGCAGGTCTTTTGGGTAGTTTGCGAGGTGACCCCTGCCCTGCGCGCGTCCAGCTTGAGGCTGCGTAGAGCGTCGAGCCAAGCGAAGCGGCTCCGAGTGGGTTCCCGCAACTGCTGTGCCGCGGGGGCGCTCGGGGGCGCTCGGGGCGCTCGGGGGCTCCCCAGGTGCGTCCCGCCGGGCTTGGATGCGCACGCGGGGGGGGGGGGAAGCGGCTCCTGCGCGGTCCCCCCAGGGCGCGCGTCGGCCTCCCGCCTCCCTCCCGCCTCCCTCCCGCCGGGCGCGCCCCGGAGTCGCCGGCTGAGGCTCTCCGGGGTCGCGGTGTCAGGCCCGCGCCCTCGCCCCGCCCCCCCCCCCCCCCCCCAGCAGCGGCGGCCCAGCTCCGCCAGCGCCGCGCACGCCCGGCCCGGCCCGGCCCGGGGATGAACCGCCAGGTCCACTGCGGCGCGCCGGGCGCGGGCGGCCAATGACGCGGCCCCGAGCGGCGGCGGGCAGGTGTGCGCGTGCCGCCGCCTGACGCAGGGCTCGAGCCGAGCAGCCCGCCGCCTCCCCCGGCCCCCGGCCCCCGGCCCGGCCCGGCCCCCTCCTCCCCGCCCCGCCGCCCCCGCCCCGCGGCCCCCGCCCGCCGGCCCTCGAGGCGCTGACCCTCCCGGCCCCGGCCCCCGCCCCCGCCCCCGCCGCGCGCAGCCCGGGGCTCGGGCCGCGGACGCCAGGCCCCTTCCCCGCCCCGGGCGGCCGGACCGAGCGGCGCGCGAGCTCCCGCCCCCGCCCCCGCCCCCGCCCCCGCCCCGGCCTCCGCCTCCGCCTCCACGTCCCCCGCTCCCACCCGCGCTCCCACCCGCGCTGGCGACGCGACCATGAGGCGCCCCCGCAGGTAAGCGGCGGGGCCGGGGGAGCGCGCGGGCGCGGACGGCGCTGGCGGCCCCGGGGCCGGCACGTGAGCAGCGTCGAGGGGAGCTCGCGGGCCCGGCGGGAGGCGGGAGGCGGGAGGCGGGAGGCGCGGGGCGAGCGGCGCGGGGCGAGCGGCGCGGCGGGGAGGGCGCGGGTCTGGCGGCGGGCGGTCGCGCGGGCGCCGGGGCCGCGTCCTTCCCGCGCCGGCCGGGCCGCGGCGCCCCCCGAGGGGCCGCGGAGGCGCCGCCGAGGCGCGGGCGGCCGATGTACTTCCGGGTTCACACCTTTCTGTCCCCGCGCGGTGCCGCGGGGTCGGCGTCGCCCGCGCGCTCGCGGGGCGCTGGGGCGCTGGGGCGCTGGGGGCGCTGGGGGCGCTGGGGCGCTGGGAGCCGGCGGGGGCGCGGCGGGGGCGCGGCGGGGGCGCGGCGGGGCCGCACCAGCAGGGGGCGTCCGCTCCTGCCCTGGGCGCCCCCCCGCCGGGCGTCGGGGATGGCCGGGGCCGCGGGAGCGCCGCGGCGGCTCGGGCGTGGGAACGGAGGCTGCGAGGAGGCCGGAGGGGAGGGAAGCGCCGCGCTGTCCGCCGGGCGCTTCGGCGAAGGGGAATCCAGCCAGCGAGCCCCAGTGCGGTCGCGGGAGCCTCGACCACCGCCCGGGACCTCGGCAGCGGGTGCATCACGAGCATGTGCAGCGCCGACCTTTCCCTTCTTCGTTTTTTTCGCCTCTTTCTGATGGCACGTTGGTAGATCCTGGGTGCTTTGGGTTTTGCCCTCCTACACTCTGTATTCGGTGTCCTCGTTGCGGGGAACTCCTTGAACGTGCGCAGGAGTCCGCCATTTTGAATCGTTTCGCGCGACACAGCCTGAAATCTCAGGGTCCTGTGTTCCCTGGAGGTCCTCGCCGGGCGGGTTTTTTGCTTTTTTGGTTTTTGCTTTTTTGGTTTTTTTTTTTTTTTTTTTTTCCTGTGCGTTTGTTTTCATCCCCAGGTTTTTAGGGTTACCGGGTGCGATGGCCGTTCCCAGAACTGAATTCTCCGGTGCAGACTCTCCCCCGTATCTACCATTGTTAACGGGAAGGGGGAAAGAAAAAAAAAAAAAAAAGAAAAGAAAAGAAAAAAAAAGAGAAAAAGAAATTACGTGGGTGTTTTATTGCTTTTATTTCTCGGCCACAGATACTGTGGGAGTTAAAGATCGCACAGGACAGCTGCTGTCAGGATGGATTTAAAACGTCTTTACTGTTGGAAGGTGTGACTCAAAGTGATTTTTTTTTTTTTTTTTTTTACTCTGAGCAAAAAACAACAGCCCTGCTTTTTTTTTTCCTTTTTTTTTTTTTTTTTTTTTTTTGGGGGGTGGGGGTCCGGATTATTGACCATGGTTAGCTGGGTGCGAAGGTAAAAATGCTGCCTGAAATGCATTGGTTGGTAAAAAGCAAGTTTTTAAGCCCAGCGCCATGGGGAAACATCACTATTTAATTTTGCAAACGATTTCGGGGAAACTTTGAAATGTAGAATTAAATTCTTGGAAATTGATGCCACTTTATGTGATTTTTTTTTTTTTTCCAGAATGTAAATTTGTGATGGGATTTAGGCCCGGGCCCCCCCCCCTTTTTTTTCCCTCCTCCTCCCCTGCTATGGATTTGTACAAAACTGATAGAGGAGTCAGTTTTAGGTAACAGCAGAACATAGAATAATCAGTATTCCATTTAGATTGACGGTTAGACCCTTGTCCATTTAGGGGAGAATTCTCGCTTCCCCAAATTCTTTATCTCTGAATGCATGAAGCAGGGCAAATGCATCATTCCTGCATTTGCTAAAGAGCTTCAGGAATTAAACTGGCACAGGCCGCTTTCCAGTACATACATAGTAGGAGGGGAAGATACTACAAATGAATAAAATGCTCCATTTGGCTTTTCTATGTCACAAATAGGATAAGCTAGTCATTGCTTGATAATGTCAAGAATTTCACTATCTGGATCAATTTGTAATGCATATTGGTTATAAGAACTATTCTGCTAGCAGATCTGGAGCCAAATGACTCAAGGATCAGTTCTCATGAATTCTTGCCCAGTTACAGTATTTCATTATCAGTCTGTGCTAGACTTCTTTCAGAAACGATGAAGAATTTGTGAAGTTAATCAGGGCTTAAATTAAGAATCTGTTATGGGGGGGGTGGGGATACAGCGAAGGATACTTTGTGAGTAAAACAGATTGAGTGTTAATGTGGTAGTTACTCATAGTCATCAGAATGACTTAAAGTGTGTTGCACATGTAAGTTCCCCCCCAAAACCACCAGGAGTTTAGTAAATATAGTTGTTTTGAACTTTTTTAATCCTACTCACTGACGAAAGGGAAGATTAAACAAGATCTTAACCTGTGTGATAGTTTGATACTTTTTGCTATCTATGGTCATGTGACTTTTTTTTTGGTATCTGTAGCATCGCTATCATAATTTACAAACCACGATTAAGAGAAAAATAAGTCGTTAAATAAAACATGCAAAACAGTCCTCGGGTTTAGGACTGATTGAGGTCTCTTTAAAACAATTAAACTGCTGTTCATAAGTACCAAAATTTGGGGACTGTATTAGAAGGCTCCGGTCAGGAAATGACCTATAAACATTTGTCTTAATCCGCAGTTGAGTTGATTTTAAGAAAAAGAAAGTGGGGAATTCACAGATGAAACAATTTAGAAGTAGGTAAGACTGTCGATTATGAGAGGGACATTTGCAAAATTTTGGTCAGCTAGAGAGTTTTCTTGATTTGACAGTTTTTAGTGGAATCTTACTTCCTTTTAAAATTCTGTACATCCACAAATGCCCAGAGTTTTAATGTTTAAACGCTTAGAACCTAACCTGTACCTAATTTCCTTGCTCTTTCAAGGGGCTGTATTATCTTTTCAAATAAGTGCTGTTTTTGATGAGCCGCAAGGGGAAAAAAAGAATTTGCAGCTGGCCACTTGGAACAATGAAAATTCCTTACATTAGATAAACTTAAGATTGATGCATATGAACACGTGGGAGTGTATATAATATGGACTCACACTGGTTTGCCCGCTGTGTACATGTGCACCGTGTTGTAGTTCTCCGACACAATGACTCTATGAAGTCGCTGGCCATAGTGCTGAACCAAGACAGCCATATTGGTCACTGCTGAATCTAAGTGAAAACTGTACACAGAAATTGTGTAGAGGTTCAATTGCATCCTCACTGCAGGAAATACATACGTTATATCTCATACTTGCCGTCTTACATATTCTTCTTACCCAGCCGCATTGAAATGAACCAGGAATTGTGATAGAGAAATCGTATTTCTTAGACATACTGATTTACTGTATAAAATTGATTTCGAATAATGTCAGTAAAATCAGTGGGATCAATGCTTGAGGTTTTTTCCTTCCTTTGAAAGCTGCTACTTGCAGACGAAGACCAGATTTTACAACCGATTTAAGCGACCAGTGAGTTCGCTCAAAAACTACACTTAGAGTTGTTACCGCTGTAAGTTTGAGTAGGAACTTGATCTTTGCATTTTTATTCGTTATTATATTCCGGCGCTATGAAAATCGACTTGACAGCATGTGATTATTGAAAATAATAAAGTTAGAAACTACTCGTGAACTAAATTCTACTTAGAACACAAGCAATTTCTAGGTAAAGAGAAAAATATGAATCTTGAAATTATGATCTTGATTTAGCACTGTGAGGAAATTTTCTATTGTCTGAAGCAGGATAAACACCAGGCTGTCATTGCTTACGGTATTACTGAGTTCTACATTCTGTGAAACGAACAATGGTGTGAAACCATTATAGAAATTACCTGAAGAGGAATGTTGTAATACATTTAGTATTTCAGTAAAAACTACTATTTTAGGCATAGAACTTTGACAGTATTTTCCTAAAAATAGACTGGGTTGATATGCAGGATCATCAAATTAAGGGTCAAAGGTGACAAACCAGGACAAAGGGCATGCAGCTCATTTTCAAGCAATCAGTTTCTAGTTTTTTCATGGCTGAACAAAAGCTTAATTATATAGAAAAAAGGAGTTAGTGTTGAATGACCAGTTCTAATGGTGGAAAAACATGTTTTAAATTTGCTACATATTTCGAATCACCATTTTTTATTTGGGAATGCAAGAGCCAAAATGCTGCTTTTATATCTTTCAAACAATTCTTTTATGTAACATATTCTTCAGACTCTACAAAAACATTTTAAGTAAAATATTCTATACCGTATAGGCTAAAAACAGACTTTACTTTTTTTGTAGTTTTGAAATTTTGGAAAGAAATCTGTGAACCATGTTTTATCTTTTTGCATTAGTCTCTTAGTATAATCTTCTCTACTAGTTAAAATTCTGTTATTTTTATCTAGTAATATATTTATTACACCATTAGATCACTGGCAGTGATGTAAGGGTGAGCAGCCTCTAAAACATTTCTTGATGTTAAATGTTTATTGAAAGGAGTTCAATGCACTGACACTTCTCATTTAGTTGTTAATCTCTTGTGATATGAATTTTTAACCATTAATGTTGTATATTAAAGTTTAAAAATGTATTATCAAATAAAATTGTTTTAACTTTGTAATTAACTAGAAGTGTTCGGATTTATTTAGTCATTTTTGTTTGTCATTTCAAGAAGCTACTCTAAGGTTTTCATCTTACAGTTAATGGTGGGCCTTCACAGTATGCGTGATTAGCTTCATTAAGACAGGAATTTTGCCATTATTTTGACTCTTTATTCTAAAACCACTCTTGTTTTTATTTTCTTTTATTCAGTGTAACCCTGACAGCTATGACTTATTATACAAAACTATTGTTTCTTACGGTGAAAAATACAGTTTGCATTGGCAGAAACAGCTGCTGTACCTTAATTGTGCTACAACATTCACATTCAAGTTAAAGAATTGTTTACCAGTTAACATTTGTGCCATAGTCAGTACCTTTAAGCGATCTTGATGGCTTGTCGGTCAAATTAAATTATTTGTTGAAGTTTTTTATTTTCTAGGATAAAATATTTTTATTACAGTATTTGACAAGAATGCTAGGGCTGCTCCTGTATTACATGAAGCCAATCCAGTTGCAGTTTGTGAAATGGTTGAGAAAGTTAAATTCACCTCTGTATTTCAGCTGTATTACAAATATTAACCTCTAAGGTTAAGTGTTTACATAATATATTATAAGTAATATAAAATAATGTATTATAATTTACTTCATAAATATAAAAATACAATTTTAAAATGTTTTCTGAAAGCAATATAAATTTTTTTTCCTCCTCTTAAGATAATGTTCTAAATATTTTAGTAAATGTGAGTTTTCCTGTGTTAACATTCCAATACCTATGGTTTTTCGAATGTGTAAAGTTACATGTAATTATTTGTTTTACTATAGATTATTTTAAGTTTTCTGTATCTGTGTGTAGATGAGAATATAGCCTTTTTAGTTTTATCTGAAATTATAGTAGGATGTTCAGTTAAATTACAAAATGACTTATCCTGATTTTACTTAGGCAGCATTTGAATTTATCTATTGACTTAATTTGCAAAAAAAAAAAAAAAAATTATAGGGGAGTGTTTTAATACATATGACCATTCCTTTAAAGGACAGAGTAAGAAAACATTTTCATAAAGCACACACATTCACTTTAATATTGAACTTCTACATCTAATATTTTGTTTCACATGTATATATGTTATATTTAAGTTGCAACAAATGTAATAAGTATCCTGCTTTAGGTTTTACTCTGGTGTTTGTATAGAGTGTTTGTTATATGATCATAAATAGTTATTTTTTAAAGCCTTTTCTTCTAAATATCCTAAGAAGGAAGAGTCACACTGTTGCTTCTTTTGCTTTCCAAAGAATGTATTAAGTTTAATGATAATTGAGACATATTGTAAATAGACAAATTTTTGTTATAAACCATAAAGTGAACATTTTATTTAGTAGACTATAATATATTTTACACTTAACATAATTTTGGAAGATACTGATAATTGGAGAAATAAGATTTATTATTTTAGATTTCTTTTTAAATGTTGAGAAATTGTAGTGATGGGAATAAGTAATGAAATAATTTTCATTTTCTTATACATTTTCAATGTATTTTATTGCTAATTTGTTTTTCACCAACTTAAATTTTGTCTTTTTACAAGTAAAAACTAACATGATGTAAATTGAATTCAAATAAAATTGTGAGTAATATGTAATAGCATTTATATTTATTACTCCTCAAGTCTTTGGGCTTAAGAATTTGGCTGTTTTTAAATAAATTTCAGTGTATAGTATAGAATAGTAGCCATTTTCTTTTCCTTTTTTTTTTTTTTTTTTTACCACTTTCTTTTTCATTGAATAGTTACAGTAGTGGGTTAACAACAGCATGTAAAATACTTGAGAAGAATATTGTTACGTATTTTAACAGGAGGAAATTTGAAATCTAAGAATGTGAATAGTATTTATAAATTAAGGAATTTTATAATAATGAGTGTATATTTAAAATAAAATTATTGAAATCACTTGACATATATATATCACAATAGCAGTGGTCAAATGATTAATTGCCTGTCACATTCTCTTTTATGAAAAGATGGTTTTAAGAAAATTTTGTATACAAGTCCATTTAATTCATAAAAGCTATCCTAAGAATAGTCAGCCAGGATTCAGAAATTCATTAAGTCATTTGTTTGTTAAAAAATATGTATCAAACACTAATGAATGCCAGGATTACAATGATGACCTGAATATACACAATCCCCTCCACCCCTCAGCACCATAGAGCATAGCATCAAGTTGGGACAGGGAACATTTTCATGGGCTATTATGTCAATTACAGTTCAGTATTACGTGGTAGAAGCATTGTATTCAGTATGGAACAATAAGAAAAAGAGATCTAATTAGAGATTTAGATGATTAACAGAAATTATTGTGGTGAACATATTTTAGGATATCACAGTTTTAATTAGATTTTTGTTTTCTAAAATTTACCAAAAACTATACTATCAAATGAAAATACCCATATATAAAATTACAAAAAGCTGTTTTGGGAGCATTCATACATTTAAAGGCTTATTTTTTTATTGTTATTTCATACCAAAAAACAGTCACCTGTAGTAAAGATATGAACATTTAATATTTATTTCGTTCCTAAAATAGTTATTCAGGAAAAACTGGATGGATGGATTTTAATATCCATAGTTAAATTTAATTCTATTTTTTAAACCTACTCTTGTTTTTGAAAAGTTTTAAACCATTACTTAACATCAGTGAAATAATTCCATCTTACTTTTTCTTTGAAAGGGATGATAATATTAAAACTCAGGAACCGGGATCCCTGGGTGGCGCAGCGGTTTAGCGCCTGCCTTTGGCCCAGGGCACGATCCTGGAGATCGGGGATCGAATCCCACGTCGGGCTTCCGGGGCATGGAGCCTGCTTCTCCTCTGCCTGTGTCTCTGCCTCTCTCTCTCTCTCTGTGTGTGACTATCATAAATAAATAAAAAAAAAAATTAAAAAAAAAAAAAAAAAAAATAAAACTCAGGAACCAAAAAACATATGGCAAGTTTGTACAGTAAAAAATCTGAACATCTTTATCACTCAAATTTATAGTATTATTTAGCTAACTTTTTACACCATTTGGTTTTCACTTTAATAAGTCTACCATTTATAATAATTAAAATAATTATTTGACAAGTTTTGACAAATCCCTACTGTTTTTACACATTTTTTGAATATGTTGGTTTGAGCTTTTCTGTAACTATAAGCACATAGAGAAGATTCAGCATAAACTGTGGGCTCCTGGAATAGGAAAACATGAGCTAGGGTTTTGTTGAAATTTATGTACAATATTTAAATATACTCCCACTTAAACCAAATGTACAAAATCAAACAATACAGGTTCAATGTAAAGGAAAACTATTTCAATAAGTTTTATTAATGAATTTTGTTAACTTTAGGGTCTGTCATTGTCTTCTGTCTTTTGGCTGTAAACACAGGATAACTGAAGGATTTAATGTACAGAGGTTCACGTGCCTATTGTTCACATTCTTCCTCTATTCTTTTCAAATCTTACCCAGTGGGATTGTCATCCTTTGTAAGAAGAATCTTGGGTCAACATTCAGTAGAACTCTGCCCTTGGAAAAGCCTCCATATCATTTTAAGAAGAAAATTAGATTGCAACTTAAAGAATTTACACATGATAGTTTATTTTTTCATGAGTTGATGTAGTAGATGTAGTATGTAAAACTTAGTTAAGGGAAGAAAGACAACCCTGGGTGGTAGCAGGTGAGTGGATGCATGTTCAAACAAATCTGTTTTCCAAACCTCAATAACTCTAAACCCAGGGGGGGAAAAAAAAAGATAACTCAGTGGTCAGCAGGAGTTTCTCTTCCAATTGCTATACTTCGTTAGTGTGTAACCTCTTTATTTCAAGTTACTGTGTCTTGACATCTGCCAGTGGATATATATTAGAAATCTCAGTACTTACCCATATTTTTGAAACAATTGTTTTTGCTTTTTTAAAATGTAAATTATCTTAGATATTTTTAGTTAAGTATACCTAATGGTTAAGTGTATTACTATTATTCTTTTCTAACAAAGTATGTGAATATAATGGACCCCCTATGAATGATGTAGTATCACAGTTAGATTCTCATGATTTATCTTCTAAAGTATACCTGAAGCGAACAGTCAAATAAGATCATCAATAAAATATTGTAAATTGGGTTGGTTTTTAACTGTGGCTTAAAAATGGGATTTTTGAATTAATAGTGTGAAACATTAAAAAAAAATTGAATCTGTTGTTTGTGAAATTGGGTCATGAACAATTAAGAGTTATCTTAGTGGTCTTGTCCAGTATGTTTTTTAAACTCGTGTCCTTAAATAGGAATGAAAGGCAAGTTTATGCCAATTGGTTATGTGATTTTGCTGGGTGAGTCTTAAATTCTTAAAAAGAAGTTTACAGGTCACCTCACAGAGTCAAACACCTAGGCATTTTATTGCTTTCTAATAAGCCATTAAACTGAAGAAGAGGCAATTAAATAGGCAATTAATGTAGAACTGACTTGAGCTCTCTGATTTTAGGTTCTTCAGAAGACGATGAGGTCATTCAACCAGGTTTCATCAGCCCCAGGTTAGTCTTTACTTTTTTTTCCAATTAAATATTTAACTTGACTAAGGTTTTAAAAAATTCCTGGAAGCATATAAGAAAACTTGACAGCCCTCAGGAATTCTCCACTTTGGCAAGATAGGTACTATATCCTACTGTTCTCCAGATGATTTCATCTATAAACTGATATTCCCACCAGAATTGCCTGGATGAAATATTCTAGTTCCTTTTCCTTCTGATTTTAGCAGTATTGGATTTTATGATTTCCTTTTCCATTACTCAGGCAAGACAGATAAGATATATATTTAAATGCTTGTGGAGATTTGTGGTTTGTTCATTTTTGTGACTCCCATATCAAAGCAGGAACTCACAGATACCTGTTGAATTAATTTAAGGATGACACTTGGTGCTATTTCCAAATATTTTACCATAACATAAAGAGCAGAGTTTATCAAACATTTTTCGGGGATCCAGGACATTTTCTTAATATAGGAAGCTCCATTTATTTTGCTTTTCATGAATATGTGTGAAATTTGTTCCTCATTGTACTGCAAAAATAACTTTTTAACAATTTAAACCTGGATTTTAAAAATATATATATCCCTTTACTTATTTAGTTGTGCCGTAAAAAACAGACTTTGGTGTATAAATATATTCTTGTATTACTGAAATTAACTGAAAACACTTCAGTAACAATTCTACTTGATAATAATGTAGTATTTTGGCCTCTGCTCTGCTGAATTTAGTGTCTTGGGTCTACTTTTGATTAATACTATTTTGGAAACACACTTAAGAGCTATAATATAACAAAGTTGATGAACATTAATAAGTTCAAATAAAGAGCTGTTATTCTGTTATTAAGCTTATTAGGTATAGAATTGTAGGTAGCAAGAGGAAGTAGTAGGGATCAAATTTTTAATGAGGAAGCCGCTGATATGCTCTGCTGTTTGGCACTTTTCTCTAGAATGAATCCTTTGACGCGGAGGTGACGCTCTTAATGAGTATCATGAAAAAGAAGATTCTGAAAAGTTGTTAAAATATTTTAATTTACCAATGAGTTGCCCCTTAATATTGATTATGATTTTCTCTGGTGGCAGATTGGAGGCAGTCCAGGAACCTTTTTCTTTTCTGTTGGGAAATAATGTTAACACCAATGTGTTAAGTGACTGCAATAAAGTTTCATGTCTGTGTTTCCTTGTGATTAAAAAAGGGTTGACCAGGAGAGGTTCCACTTTGAAGAAAGAAAGTTTGTTTTCAGAGATTACATTTAAGCTGAAAAACTTGAACATTGACTGGTTCAGTCTTCTCACTTTGCAGAGGAGGAAACTGAGACCCAGAAGCTCAGTGATTAGTCTAAGGGCATAAGGTCATTAAATGGGACCAGAACTCTGGCCTCCAGTTTCTTTCTTTCCTGTTTCTTTTTTTTTTTTTTTTTAAGTTTTATTTATTTTAAGTAATCTCTATACCTAATGTGGGGCTCGAACTCCTGACTCCTAGATCAAGAGTCCCATGCTCTACCAAACCAAGCCAACCAGGCCCCCCTGGTTTTCAGTATTTAGTTCTTTTTTTCTCCACAGATTTGCTTCCCATACAGGCATCTTCAAAGCCTTAAGATTTCTTCTCACTTGCCTAATCTTTAACTCCTGCCCTCTTCTTTTCCTTCCCATTTTTCTACTTGTCCTCTATTCCCAGATAAAGCCAAGATGAAGATGTTAAAAGAAATAACTGGGAAACAGTTCACACTGTTATTTCAGCTTATTTCTTTAGATGAGATTAAGTTTTAAAGAATAAACTTTCATTCTTTACTTTGGGAGACAGGGAAAGACTTGTGTGCTTTACATTATTTAATGTAATTTTTACAGACTGAAAATATTCACTGTAAAAATATCTTTAAATTATGAAGAATACATGTTCAAGTAGTACAAGTGAAAAATATGACTAATTTTTCAGATACAACATGACACTTTTTGTGCTATTTTGGGCACAAACTTAGGCTATTACTAAATGATTTTTCAAACCTATTGCTTTTCAAGTTAAAATCACTTAAGGAAGTATTGAATACAATTCAGAAAATATTTGGGAGGAGTAATAACAAAATTTATATTTCTCCTTTTCATTGGGGGAAAAGTATGTTAATAGAATTTTTTTTGTATCCCAGTTTTTTTTTTTAAAAAGAAAGTTTCTACAAAGTGGTGGTCTTAACGCCCCTTCTCTGAATTAATTGTGTTTGCTTTAAATACTTTGCTGAAACAGAAGTGACCAAAAGGAAAGAAAGTTGTTTTTGAAATAGGAAGGCAATTGGTCTAAAAAACTTAAACTTTTATGCAAATCGTTTCCTGTTTTTCCATAATTTAAGTATACCTGGGAAAATGTGTAAAGATATTTAAGGAAAAAGACTTTAAGAGATTTTTACAGCTGCGTAAAAATTCTCCAAGTGGAACGATTGTGTTTAAGCCAGAGCATTTTGCTTCCAGATAAGGAAATTAAATGAGAACGGAATTTTGCTTTTTGGAAACAAAAACACAATACCCCCCCAATTCTGAAGTGCCTCTACTCTAAGACCGGCGCACCCAGGCGAGTACTCTTTCATTTGACTCCGTATTCTAAGAATTTCAAGAAAAGTTCTTTGCCAGTAGTTTGCTGAAACGCAGTGAGTGGGAGGGCTCGGGAGCAGGGAGCAGGGAGCAGCTCGCCCGCAGCTCGCCCGACGTGCGGGTCCGCAGCCCAAGGGCGGGGAGGCGCCCCCCGGGGCTCCAGAGCCGGTTCCCTAAGATCGCCCCCGGCCGCCCCTCCACCCCCTTCCCCCGCAGGAGTCTTGCCCTGAGCCTCCAAAGGCGCATGGCCACGTTTTCCTGGCTTCCCGAAAGGACGGCGCCAGGGTTGTCTGAAGACGGCTCCCTTCTAGGTTTGGCCCTCGGGGGGAACGGGGGGTGGGGGGGGCAGGCTCCGGGGTTCGGACTCCTCCCCTCCCTGGACGTCGCTGCCCTCGGAGGGATGCGGGCATCCCGCGCCGGACCAGCCGCCCCCCGGAAAGGGACCAAATGATAAGTGCTGTGCATCTGGAAGTGCAGCAGAAGTAGTTAGTAGATGGGGCACATGTTGCCTCCCTAGTGGTGAAGGCAAGGGGTTCTTTTGTTCGGTGTTCTTGGGGCCAAAACGACAAAATTCAAAAGCCCCTTATTAGGGAGGAAGCACCAGCCTCCTTGGAAAGGTTTGGCTTCTGGAGACGGTTCGGTGATGAGAGGAATAAAGGGAAAGGTGACTGCGGGGGAGACCGGGAGAGGAAGTCGCTGGGGCGGGAGGTGGAGGGAAAGGGCGGGCCCGCGGGCCTGGGGGGCCTGGGGGGGCGGGGGCCGGGGCGCCCGGGGCGCAGACCTCGGCCTCCCAGCCGGGAGGGGAGCGCGGCCGGCGGGCGGGCGGGGCGGCTGGGGGCGCTGGGGGCGCTGGCCACCCCGCGCTGTGCGGCCCCTCCTCCCAGTTTTAAGGAGAACCGGAGCATTGTTTCTGCTGGGATGGAAGTCACTCCTTGGCGATGCTTGACCGCAGCGACGGCGGCGCCCCCTGCACCTACCCTGCGCTCCTCCAAGGCTGGGGGGTTTGTTTTTAAGAAGGGAAATAACGACCGATAAGCTGCGTGCTTCGTTTTTCTGAAATGAAGAAATCTTAGATTGTGATGACCAAGGGGCCGAGGAGAGGTGAATTCCTTAATTTCTCTCCCTAGTGCCTTGATGATGCCTCGTGACTCCTTGAACTCATTTTTGAAACATTTGGAAAGAACGATGATAAATCAAGCTACTAAAAACGTTTGGCTCCCCCCCCCCCACCACAGAACATGCGTTTTGAGTCAAGCACAGGTCTTTCTGGCACTAAAAACAAGTAGGAAATGAGAAAAAAATTAAAACCAGAAGACTTGAGGAAGGTGACAAATTGGAAAGCATTCTAGGAGATTCATAGGACTATTTTATGTGAAAGAAGCACTCTAAGGGCTTAAAGAGATTATGGGCAGTTTTATAAAAGGATCTTAGGCTCAAAAGACTGCGGGGGAGGTAGGCAGAAAAGACGAGTCTATTTAAACGACAGTGCCACATCCCCGAAATAGTGATATTTTCTGTCTCATTATGTCCCCTTCCTCCACTTCTCTCCCTTCCAGTCGCCTCCCCTCCTCCTCTCTTACTCTTTCCTCTCCCCTTCTCAACCTCTGTCCGTCCCCCCCATCCCCCCCCAGGTATGTAAATGTATTTGCCTTAAATTCTTT
Source organism: Nyctereutes procyonoides (assembly GCF_905146905.1). Lineage (NCBI taxonomy): Eukaryota > Metazoa > Chordata > Mammalia > Carnivora > Canidae > Nyctereutes > Nyctereutes procyonoides. The sequence continues at coordinate 62,441,428 of NW_026575051.1, forward strand.
GTGAATGAATGTTAGAGGATTTCTCAGAGTTCCCAGTTGGAAAAAACCCTTCTACACAACTTGAAAGGCTGATGTCCCTCTCAGGAAATGAATGAGTCGATAACCCCTGACACCAGTGACCAGTCCAGTGAACCCTACCTTAATTCCACTAATACTGGAGGCCCCCAATCAGGCAAGACTGTGAATCTCATAACCACACACCGTTCAATGTGGTTCAGTTATGGTATTTCACACTTTTCACATACATATATTTGTAGGTTTGACTTTCATCAGATTCAACAATCAACAGGGGTTCAGAATCCACCTATATTTGTTGTTTCTGATTTAATGATGAAACTGTTTTCTAATTGAAAATAAACCTCCAGATAAAATATTGTTTACCATGAATGTGTGTTTATGACAAAACTAGACTATACTGGTCTGTGAATTTTACGACAATTACTTTCATATAAATAATAGCACTTACCCTCAGTTTCCATGAATACTTTTTCAGATTATTTTTCTGTTATCAGGTGTTGATTTTCTTTCAGATGTTTGTTTTTTTTTTTAAATCAGATGTTGGTTTTAAAAAGTAATTCTTTAGCATAGAAAACATATCACTTAGTGTTTTTCTGTTTCACAGTATCTGAAATGTTTCACCTGAAATGCCACTATTAAAGTTACTCCATTACAGATCAGTGTAATCAGTTGATTTCCACGATTAAAATAATGCCTAAAAATGTTTTGTTAGCAAAGAATTTTTTTGAGCGCTTTTGTTACACTTGCGAAATCATTTGGATTTGCACACTTTTGCTTTCCTCCCTACCAGCTGAAACATGGCTATTCTCCCCAAAGTAAATAAAATGAGAAAGCTTTGCCTCCTTTCCTGGGGAACAACAAAAGAAATAAACACGAAAAATCTTTCCAAATTGATCAGTTTTGATTGATGCCTTTTACCACAAACAGCCGAAAAGAACATATTTACACACACCCATTTATTTCGGTTCTGAACCAATTAGCATTAGTTTATATTTAGTTATTTAGTATGGGGACAAAGTGTAAATAGGTGCCTCTGTAGGTCTTCAAAAGCTTTTAGATTCAGAATCCCCACATTTTAGTTTGTGTGAAACAGGAGTGTAGCCGCGTTCCGAGAGGCGGGGAGGGGGATTGCGGGTACCGTGGGGGTGGGGGAGGGTCGCCTCGTAGCTCTGCCGAAGGGAAGTGGTATCTGTACAGTTTCTCCGTAAACTGCTTGTTTAAGAAAATGGGGGGCGGGGTGGGGGAAAGAGTGGTGGGGCGTTTTAAGGTTTCCGAGGAACGGGTTCTATTTTGTGTTTTAAAGGAAGCGAAGCACGGATCTAGTTGATCCATAATATTCCTTGTAGTGTTCGATGAGGTCGGTGATATTGGCGTCCGCATCTAGTAATCAACGACCATTTGCATCCATTTGAAAGGTAAAGGGTGAGCACTTCGAAACTGGGGCCAGGCCGGAGCAGGAGAAGGGACGGTAGGAGCCCAGTCCGTTATTAGATGTTCGTTTATTGGGCTCTTCTGTCCATTGGCAGTGCACTTCTTAAATGTCAGGGTCCAATCAATATGGTACGAATTCACCTTTTTTCTCCCACTTGCCCCTCTTTCCCCTCCCCCCCACGGCTGCCTCTTCTCCCCCCACCTCTTTCTCCCGCTGGCGGCTCCTCTTCACCTCCCCTGCCCGGCGCTCCCCTCCCCTCCCCCTCCCCCTCCCCCCTCCCCGCCCTACGTCGTCTCTCGCTCTTGGGGAACAATCGCCACTGATTGAGGTCCACTCTACGTTCGGCTGGAAAACTGGGCTGTTATTTAGGAAGTCATTAATCACATCTCCTCCCCCGGAAAGAGATGGCGGAGAAACCTGTGAATGTTACAATTCCCCCTTGAAAAACGTTCCGAAATGATAAACCTAAACATGATTTTGAGTACACGAAGGTGCTAGCGGAATTTCTTTCTTTCTTTAAAATTTTTTTTTTTAATTTCCTCCCCCCCCACCCCCATAGGATCTTATTTTAAATTCGAAAAAAAATTTCAGGGCACGATCAGGTAATTGTGTGCTTCCGTCTTACGGTAGGTCTATGTCACAACTATGCAAAGTTTCAGGGAGATGGAATCAGTTTTAATTAGATCGTTTGCAAATCGCATATTTTCCTCTAAGATTTGAATTAAATATGAAATTTGCACCCCAGGCAGGTTTACTGCTATGGAGCAGCTGACTTCTTAGGGGAGGAAAAAAAAAAAAAAACCAGAAAAGAAAAGAAAAAAAAAAGCAAGCGTAACATTGGTTCCTTTATTTAAATGGCTTTTCCCCCCCTAAACGAGATTATTTAGACAGGCTTGTGTGTAAGGCACGCGTGTGCACATATATGACTGTGCCGGGTTTTTTGTTTTTTTTTTTTTTTCCTAAATCGACGATTCACAGAGACCCTCCATTGTGTTTAAGGAAAAAGCACGAAATCAGCATTCTGATTTATCGTAAAGGAGCGTCCCAAATTGTCTTTAAGATACCATGTTTGAGTTTTTCGTGTTCATTCATAAATTATTTTGATGTCAGCCTAGATGAAATGGCGATTGGTTATCTCTTCCTCTTGCCAGCCCCTTAAGGATCCGAGGTGAAATTAGTAGCAAGAAAGCATGTAATTGACAAAGTCACGTGGCTCAGGGGGCCAGAAACTGGAGAGAGAAGAGGAAAAAAAAAAAAAATCAAAAGAGGGAAAGCACATTAGACCATGCGAGCTAAATTTGTGATCGCACAAAATCAAGATGTTAGATTGATGCAGAAGATCACTCCGATCCAAAGGGAAAGTTTTCATCTCACGAGTTTGGAGCAGAGGGCCCGTGGGGCAACATGGCCGAAGGTTAATTTTCTTTTCTATTGTTTTACTGTGATTTTTCTCTCTTCCTTTCTCTCCCCCCACCTCCCCCTCTCCCACCCTTCTTTGCCCGTCCCCCCCCTCCCTTCCCCTTTTACCCCAATACTGGGCATTACCCCCGCTCCCCATCGCGCAATGGGGCTTTCTGCAACCTATTGTTACAGATCTCCAAAAATGTTTTGTACCGCCCACACTGATTCACAACTTGAAAAGCTTTCAGGGGGCTATTGTTTGAATTGTTTGAGTGTGATTAAGCGCAGTTTCAGTTAGTGAGCCCAAGAAAACTTTTATACACCTGCCCCCTCCCCCATCCCACCCCAACTTTAATTGAAAGTTATTGGGGGGGGGAGGGGAATGCACATTGCAAATAAGCCTGGGTTCGCCTGCTGCCGCATGTGCATTAACTAGTTCTAACCATCTTCACGATTTCTCTCTCCTCCTCGCGCCCCCAGGAGAGCATAGTTTGGCTGAGAATTTTCTCTTTGTAAGTGGGATCAGCGTTTACAGCAGCAATATGCAAGTAAAGTACCGCAGGCTGTGCTGTAAAAATGTGGCTGAAAAATGGAGTTAAGTGAAAAAAGTACACGTATGTACAGAAAAGTGGAAGTTGATGCGATCGATAGAACAGTGTGTGCCTCCCCCCCCCCCCCCCCCGCTTCCCTCTTTAACCCTTTCATTTTAAATATTTTCTATGGAAGAAGATAAACCATTCACTTGAGTTTTCTATTTCCTTCCCCCACGCCCCGGTCAGTTTTTTTTTTTTTTCCTTTCAATGAACAGTTTGGAAATACAGACTGACTTTTCTTTTTTCTTTTCTTTTCTTCTTTTTTTGTGTGTGTCCTGTTCTACTCAGGCGGGGCAAGCAAAGGTGGTGAAGAGCCCGGGAAGCTGCCGGAACAGACAGAGGAGGAATCCCAGATTTTGCACGGAACTGGCCACTGTAAGTGGTTCAATGTGCGAATGGGATTTGGATTCATCTCCATGATAAACCGAGAAGGAAGCCCCTTGGATATTCCAGTCGATGTGTTTGTACACCAAGTAAGCCAAACTTCTTTTCCCCTCCTCCTCCTCTTCTTCTTCTTCTTCTTCTTCTTCTTCTTCTTTTTTTTTTTGGCCCCCATGTGCAGGAGTTGGTCAGCAGTTTTGTCAATGGACATACACTAAAAGAGAAAAACCTTCCTTAGCAATCCTGAGTTAATCTGGTTTTTAGGGTAGGTGTAGGGTCCCCTTACTGGGTATCTTTTCCTAAACAGAAAAAAGAGATCTCTTTGAAATTTCCCTGCCCTGCCGGGAGTGCTGCTTGTGACTCTATTAGCAAGTTCCTCCTCTTTATTCGACAGCAAAATTGCAGTAGTGTAGCTTCCGGTGTTCTCGGTTACAATATGCTCTGTCGCCTATGCCTAGTGAAGGAGTGGGGCAATGAATGAAGACGCAGTGGTCATTTTAAGTTTTTTTTTTTTTTTTAATTGCTAGTATAAGAGATCTATGGGTCTCCTTATTTGAGGTTTCTTTAGTCACGGTAGCTTACCCTATTACTTCATTTCTGCCTCCCAGGCATTTCATTTCATCTTCATTTGTAGATTCAAGAAAAAAAAAATTGGATTTTACAGTAAAATAAAATAGAGCACTGTTGGCCTACTATGGATTTGAAGAAATGCCAAGAGAAGATGTTTGCTAATCAAACCTTTTAGAAATGTGCTCCCTTTTAGGGCATAGGTCCAAGGACACTGTCTCTTTAAGAAACCAAACTCAAAAAAACATGTGGCCAGCTGTGGCTCCAGTTTGTGTGTTTAAAATGTTCCAGTCTGCTACTTTGGGTAAATTTCCACCATTGCTTATATTGTGTTGTAATTTTTTGAGTTGCTTAAACACCAAACAGAATGTCAATTGCTTGTCATTTTCAGAATTTTAACCCACAAACAAGTAAATTAATACCTTTTGCATTTTCACTCCTTTCTATTGCTTACCATAGTTAAAAAAAAAATTTACGATTTGCGAGTTTGATTATTTCATTGAAAGAAGTTGATTCTCTGTAAGGAATTCTTCGGAGTAAAACGAATTAAGACCAAAGATTTATTTTGGCTTGACATTTAGGTTTAAAAAATGGAATGAATGGCTACCAATACTACAGGTTGATTGACAGATACAGGCAGGAAATGCTTAGCATATTTGCATGAAAAGTCTGTATTTTATTTGATACCGTGTTGCATGTTCCTGATAATATTTACAACCTCCTTTACTCCCTAAGGAATATCATCTTCAAATGAAGTATATAAACAATAGAAACATATGAAACCATTCTGTTTTGATCTGTTGTCCTGTGGTGGTTGGTTGCTTCCTGACCTTACTGTGTGGTGTATGTTTTCCTTTCCTAAGGGCCTGGCCATCATTATTGGCTGTTTACATGTGGAAGGATCAGCATAATCTGTGAATTGAAACAGGGTTTAAATACATAAATAGAAGTCCATAGACAGGCTACTGGATTTTATGCCTCCTACTTGATACTGCAAAATGAACCTACGTTTTCTGCTTTTTTCCTCCCTAGACTGAATGATTGAAATCTTTGACAAATCCATTTTCTCTCAGGCTCTGGCTTTCCCCACTTTGAACCTTCTGTAGGTTGTTAAATTGTTCTTTACGATCTCATAAATTTGTTTTATAGATGAATGAAAAAAAATAGCCCTTTTCTTCTTTGATCACACCTTGTTATAATTTGGTTTCCTGTGTTTACCTTTTAATACATTCAAATATTAGACATTTTATTAACCAGTATTAATGTTTAGAACCCCAAGACATCCAAATTTAAGCCATTTAATGGTTATATGTTGGTAAACATAAATATATCCACTGCATTATAAAATAGTATATTGCTGGAAAAGTTTTATTTACAGATAGTGAGTAATTTCTAGAGTATAAATGTTGATTATTAATATTAAACTTGCTTTACTCTTCTGCTACAAATTGTCTACTAATAAAACAGTATTAAAATGATGTATGAGCGAAAAATTCTCATAAAGTGTGTATATTTGTATTCTTACATTATTAGGGAGAAGTATGTAAAAAAGTCGATAAAACTTAAGTATTAGCATCTTTGTGATATGAAAAATCAGGACAATGATATTCTTTAAATTAAAATTAGAAAGTGATATTTCAGGGAATTTTTTTGGTGACTACAGTATTTGTTTTTTGAAGTATATCTCACTTTTTTCCTTAGGGAAAAATTACATAGATTTCAGTTGCTTTATTTTTTTTTCTTCCTGATTTTGATGCCTTAGTAGAGGAGTTTCTCTTATACTGAGACTCACATAATTTGCATATAAATCATATGAATCATTGTTTTGAACGAGTCAGGAATTCTACTACAGATTTTAGCCAGGCAATTGCAAGTAATAATTAGATGGTCATAAATGATGTGTGCAGGTATCATGTCAGCATCACTTACACAGGTTGTAATTCAGGATCATTAAACACAAGTTTTTAAAATACTTTTTAAATTATTATTTTACTGCTATTTTTAGTGTATGAGAATTTTTGAAAGCATACTATATTTAATGTAAATTCAAATTAGATTTTCCCCCATTATGTCTGTATACTATTTTGTTATGAAAGAATAAGCATTGTAGATAATTAGGAAGATTAAATATTCAACTGGACCAGTATCTACTCATTTTTTTTTTTTACTCATTATTTTAAATACATGGGATGGTTTTTTTGTTTTCCGTTTTTTGTTTTTTTGAGTCTTAAGAAGTACATGTGTCATTAAATTTTTTTTTAAAGTAATATGAAACATTTTTAATAGTATATATTTGGGGAAATAAAAAAATAATTTTAGTTGAACATAATATTTAAAAATTTATGCCATGGCTACCAGTATTATTTTTCTTTAAAAAATATCAAAAAAAAATATCGACTACATATATACTTCAATGATAAGTAAAGTATGTAAGAATAAATAGGAATAGCAAAAAAATCTTGACTGCAAATAACTTCACATCAAGAGCAATTTAGTTGCTATGAAACGAAGAGAATATATGCATTTTTTTTTTTAAAACAGCTGTGTATTCATAGTTACGTAATTCTATTTAAAATTTGTTGGCAAGAATACAAACTTTCTTGTAATCTCTGGAATGTCACCACCTCCTCAAAAATAAATGAATTTAGGTGCTGTACCTTTCCTATCTCATTGATAAATGCAATGAGATTCTGTTATTTGAAGATGGTATATGACCGTGGGTGGTTTTCATATGACTTCCTAATATTAACTTGTGATATAAATGATCACATGATTATGGGTTGGTAATGAATATATGTATTCTGACACATGTTAATATGGAAACTTGATAGCGTTTAATAATAGTTTTAAAAACTTGCAAGAATATATAGATACTGTATTTTTGAGCTTTGTTATAGCTTGTTGTTTTTGAGTTGTTCCTTAAAGCATTTAATAACTAAAATTGGATAATTTTGATGATGATTTAATTTGTTGAATAGGATACATTTGTAGGAATTCCTTACATTTGAGAGTCCAGTGCAAAGCACAGAGATTTGTCTCTCAATTGAAGTAAGAATATAATAGATTGTTAATACAGTTTTCTAAGTGTAGGTTGCTACTAAGGTGATTTCACCAGTTAGAGTACAATTATTTTATAAGTGCTAATAATTAATACTTCTTTTAGTTTATTGTTACTGATAAGATAAAAGTTAAAAACATGTTAGATTGTGGTATAATGTGTTTAAACTACCTGGAAAGGTCTCTTGCAACCTTTTGAAATATAAACTTTGACAGAACTTAAATATTTAATGATAGTTTAGATGAGTCACATAGAAATTGAAGTTAGATGTTTTGGAGAAAGGCAATGTTACCCAATAACTACCTATTGATGTTTATTATCATTTAAGTTTTTCTTTACATAAATTTTGAAATTTATTTCCAAGTCATTTCCTCACCCAGTGAGATAAACTAAACTTTATTTTATTGGGGTGGGGGGCATAGAATCCATTCTCCTTATTTTCCTCTCTTCAGCTCATTTGCATAATAATATTTTCTTTGCTTGTTCAGTTCTGTATCTGGAATTCTTTACCATCAGTGGTACAAAGAATTTTTAATATAAATATGCCATTTATTTCACTATTTACGTAAGAATTCTTTTCCAAAGAGTAAGAACAATTTCAAAATGACTGTAAATTTAGGTACCATTACTTGATAGGCATAAGTATTTATTAATAATTTGGTTTTGAATTCTTAACTTACATTTCAAGTATTGATGTTTTCTCCTTATGCTCTTTATTTTTGGTTTATACTTTGATTTTAATGGAAAACACAAATATCCATATTATAATTTTATATATTTTATGTTCCTTTTATTTGCTCAGAAAACATATCAAAGCAACATATCAAGTAGAAGACATAAGAATAATTACTGTTACTGAGATAAATTTAAAGCATTTTTATTAATGGTATAGGATATGAAAACATTTGGAGATGAACAGTTTTTAAATATATGAACATTTTATGTATTATACACAGTTCAATTGATGTAGTAGAGAGTTCATGTCTTAGTGATTATTATGCATTTTATGGAAACAGACTTACTCTAGTATGTTCATGTTTAAGGATTTTTTTCATAATATTTCATCATCAATTTATTAACCATCTTTGTTTTTATCATAATTTAGCATATTTTCCATTTTTTCACATGGAGAATAGTTGTGATTATTATTCTTGGAGCTGTTGAAAATATGTTTCAAAAATTATTTAAACAAATCAAAGTCTTAGAAATAAAAAAAATATGGTCATGTAACAATTATAGCTCATTTGTTAGTGAGTTATACATTATAATATTTTGAAAATGGCTCCTAAAGTTACCAAGATTTCAAGATGACTTGCCTAGCTGACCAATTTGGAAGAATCCCAAATGAAATGTGTTAAAGTCTTTAATCATAAAAACACACGTAAAGACATTTAAATAAAAATTTTATGACTTATTATTATCTTAAAAGATAATAGATATTTTCCTTCTGATTTTCAAATGCCTGGTTCATTTTCAAGACCCATTTTTTTGTTTACTTCTAAAAAGATATTTTTATTCTAATTCAGTTTAAACATGAAGTGTGAATTGGGCACATATTTAAGATAGTCTTCCTCATATTAAATACTATTGATGAATACCAACTATACTTCAGTAAAAATGAATCAAGATTATTGTCATAAGTTTTAAGTATGTTCCTCTTATTTTTTCATTCTATTTTTAAAGACTATTCATAAAAAATGAAGGCAATAAATCAAATAATTGTTTTTTAAACAAATATGTGAGAGACTACTTACAAGTATTTAGCATGGCAACTTTAACCTACCTTTACTGAATCTTAGAGTTCTTGGATTTCATATGTTAAAGACTTCTTTCTTGCCTCTATTCAACATCCTAGATAAAAAGTAAGATCGTTTTTTTTTGCAAATTTTGTTGCTTTTGGGCAGCAATGAAGCCTGATTATTTAAACTTGCCAGAATTCTTTCTGCTCAGAAATTACATGGATATTGCAGTTAGTTTTGTGTATCTTAACTGAGTAGTCCTTGTGGTTTTGTTGATTAACCTAAAAGTTACTAGTTAAAAATATGGTGTGCTGTGTTTTTTATTTCCAATCAAAGTATAATCTAAACAAAGTGAGGGATTTCTGATTAATTAAACTGAAAATATATTGCTTTAAATATGATATTTCTTTGATTTGATTTGGAACTACACATGAAATAGTTACTATTATCAATTCTTTATATCTTGATATAATTCTCACTGAATTTTAAGTGACAAGAAATTCAGCTTGTTCAATATATAGGTAATGGCATTGTAACATACACAGTCCATAAGAAACTTCTATGGTTTATATTCTTCTCTAAAATAATGTGATTATAACATTTTCTAATATCAAGACAGTAACATACTTAAGAAAATACATTTTCAGTAAAATACACTGCAGATCAGTGGGGTACATTTAGAAATTATCTTTTAATGAGTACTTCTATCAAATAAGTAACAAAAGTACTTGTTACATTGCATTTTGATACATGAGGATTGATTTTATTTTCTATCTAGCAACAAAATGGAAATTTATCTGAAAATGAAAGCCTTCTCCACCCAGTTTCTAAATATTTGGCAATTTGGAAATGCTGTGTAACCTAAGATTTACAGATAATTGATATATTTAATTTTATCTTTTTTTTTATAATCAGCGGCAAATTGGAGTCATTAATACCTAACTATTCCAGGTGTTGTATAAATCGTGTACCAAGTGTGTGTTTAATAAATAAACTAAAATGTTAAACTAGTCCTTACCACAATAAAAATCACAGATAAGTTGTTTTCAGTGGCATATATTCATGGTAGAAAATTAAGTTGGTACCTTTTTTAATGTGCCCTCCTTAAAATTGGGCACAATGTGCTGTATAATGTTAATAGCTTAATTTCCCTTACAGTGAAATACAAAGCATTTAATTATAATTTTATGGCATGTAATATTGCTTAATATCATTTAAAATATCAGGATATAAATCAAGACTTGGAAGTGATTAGTTACACTGGTTGTTTTAATAGTTTGTTTTATCATTAGATTCCGTTGTATATATCCAGTTTGTGTATTCTTTAGTATAAGTGAAGGAATAAATACTATTTTAAATAGATCTGCTGTGATAATTTAATACCTCTTTGTCTATTACAAATTATTTAATCCTTGTGAGATACTGTACAGTAGTATAGCTTCTGGTCAAATAGATCAGTATTCAAATCCCAATTTATTGATTGTAGGGGAAATGAGTTACCTTGTGTCTCAGGGTCCCATAAAGGGAGGGGACAAAACAATAACCATTTTTGTATAGGGTTATTATGAGGGTTAAATGTTACTAAACATGTAAAGCATTTAACACTGAGCCTGGGATATAGTAAGGGCTCAGTGATGTTTGTTGTACATGGTTACTATTCCTAAGAAGTAGTAGTCTGGTAGACTAAGGGGTAGAGCATCGGAAATGAAGTTTTGGATTTGGCTCCACCACTTGGTGGTTTTCTTACCTTTGGCTAGTCACTTCCTCCAAGCTTCAGTGTTCCCATGGGTGAAATGTGTTCAATCATATCTTTTCTCCCTATTTTTCGGGGCTAGGGTAAGAGTTCATGGAGGTAGTATACATGAAAATAATTTTAAGAATGTAACAATACCAGGTTTTAGTTCTAATCTTTATTTAGACCACTGTATTTTTATTAATACTCTCACCATATAACTCGTCAGAATTTTTAAAAGATAAGTAAGCTCATCTCATTTATTTTTTGGCCTTGTCTGCTTTTCTTGAGGTATAATTTATATAGAATAAAATTCACCAAATTAAAGCATACTGTTAGCTGAGTTTTGACAAATTATGTAACTACCACCACAGTCATGATACAGAACACTTCATCACCCCCAAAAAGTTCCCTTGTGTCCATTTGTAGTCATTCACCCTTGAAGACAAGAGGTTTAGTTGTTCTATATGATTATTGATATGTCATAGTAACTGGTTAACTGACGTGGCTCTTTTTAACTTTGTCACCTTAGACATAAGCTACAACTCAGTATCCTTTATTAGATACACTCCACACTTATTTTAATGTTTTCTTTTGTTCCTCTTTATAGTTATTTCTGCTTGCCTTTTCACTTGTAGTTTCTGTGTTTGTAAAAGTAAAATTAATTAATATACATTTCACTGCTCTTCCGTCATTTCATTTATCCTTATGATACTTTTTCATGCAGTATAAACTCATTGCTTACATAAAGGGCATATTAGGCTTATTGATGCATTTCTTGTTAGAAATTTAATGAAGTTCTATGTTAACTGAGTAAACATTCTTAGAGTTGTAAGTTGACAAGATGGTTTATTGCATAAAAGTACTAACTTTTGAGAAAATGGTTAGTTACAAAAATTTCTGGTTCCATATTCAAGTATTTTTCTATTGATCACATAGTAAGTGTAAAGCACTGTTGGGTGATAAAGATTTAAGAGTTTGCTCTCCAGTTTGCTATATGTTATTTTCTTCTTTTTAGCAAACTTTTTAATAAGATTTTTCCAATTCTCATTCTTTTCACTCAAGGTATAAAAGCAATGGGTCATTTTTTTTCCCATCACCCACTCACTTTCTTATGAAACCTATTTTTGCAGCTTCTACCCATTTAATTTGGGGAAAACTATCATAAAATAATAAATGTTAGTTTTCAAATTTTGAGCTAAATACAGTGAGTTCTCATCAGTCTTAAAATACCTAGTTTTTAGATTTTATATGTAGAAATTGTCTTTATTAATGTTTAGAATCATTTCACTGTGCTATTAATGACACACTACTGCTTAAACCTTTTTGTTATAACAATCTACTTTTTAAAATCAAACCCACTTTCATTTACTACTTTATTAATCTTAACGTTAACATTTACTTCAGAATCTTTTAAGTTTGCTCATAACTTTAAGGTTTTTGTTCAGTTTTATTGTGCTGTATTATCTAAAGATTCTGTGTAAAATTCAAAATGAGTCTACTCTGGCCATGGTTTCTTCATGATCATTTATTTCCTTAAGCTTTGTAAGCAGTTGCCTAGGCTGTTACTAATAAGTAGCTATGGTGTTCCTAAATACTATGATGCCTAAATTCTTTTAACATTTTCTTCATTCAGATGAATTCTTTATCCTTAGTTGAGACTGTGATAGAAGTGTAACAACATAAGTTCTATCCATTGCTTTTAAAAAACTTACTGGATCGTTGATATATTGTGGAGCTCTGAATGAGTTCATCAACTGCCTTTTTCCAAAGTATGATTTTAATAATACATCATTTTGCTTATAGAATGGAAACACTGGTAGTTGGAGACTAATTTCACTTTGAACAACTTCCTTAAATAGACATAAATTACTATGTATTAGAGACACATACCTAACACAGTTCTAAGTCCCACATTTACGAAGATAAATGAATAAATTTGTTTTCAGTTTTAACAAATAAAAAAACTTCTTTTTTAGGATTGGTTAAACTGTGAATCTGAAATTTAATCCACAGTATCAAACTCATTTATTTAGCTGTGTAATTAAAATTTTTAGTTGAATACTAAATCTAAGGACAGTTGGATTTGCACGTTTGCCCCTTTCACTGTTTCCTCCCCCATGCCATTGAAGAATTTTGAATGGTGAGGAATTTGCGCCCTTTGGCTCAGGTTGCAGACCCACTTGATCAAGCCAGAGAAGCTGGGGTCAGAACTATTCATTGCTTATCTTTTCCTTGGGCCACTTGTAAATCCTGCCTTTCTGCTCTGTAAAAAATCTCTTTCTATTAGACTTATAATAAAGCCTGGAGTATAAAAATGGACATAGTAGCTGATGCTTGATTGTGATTCTGCGTGGGTTGATTTCACTAATTTAGAAGTTTTTCATTGCGTTGCAACTTATTCGGTGTGTATGATTTTATTTAAATATATGTTATTTCATAAGATACTATAAAAAGCACCCATTGGTATTGAAAGTGCAGTGATATTCTATCTTAGGTTGAGATTTTACACCTTTGAAATGTAGTGGTTACTTTTAAAAATTGAATTAGTTAATTTCAATCAGCTCTATAAAAAGTCCCATAGTATTTATTTTGCTTTGATGTATTTAATTTCTGGTATTTATACTGACACTTAAAATTTGCTTGAATTGTAGTACAAGTTTATGAACTGAATAGTGGTGTGAAGACTTTAAATATAGAACCAGATTTAAACAAACACAAAACACTTTGTTCTTATCTCTGCATCCCTTAAAAGTATACAGCTCTGGTTCAGGACCTCAGGACCACCCATCACCCTGGACATTGGATACTCCTATTTATTCAAGAAGCTTGTGAAGTATCTGTGTGCTGCCTGGTGGGGGATGGTGTGTGTATCAGTGTAGGGGATCACAGTTAGGTGATTTTACCCCAACAAAAGCAGCAAAATTGTTTATAAACTGAATTCTGTCCCTGTAGAATTTTCTAGTTGTGAAAACTATCTTACATTAAATACTTCTTATTTTCTGTAAGCTTTGGTTACAGTTTTCACATTTTTGATGCTTTCAGAAGGTTAAAGTGGGCCCCCATTAAGATTAACCTCAATCCATTACAGCTTTTTGGCTTGCAGGCCCCACCCATTGGCCTTGGATAGCTAATACCGAGCTTTTGTTTCTTCCTGTAGAAAGGAAAGGAAAGAAAACTGTTCTTTCTCTTTCATTGTGCAAGTCACGTGACTTCCCTTTTGGTTAGTTACAGATAGGTTGGAAGTGCATCTCAAAAGGAGTAAGATATCAAAGTTTTATGTTTGTATGAAATATTCATTGAAATATTTATTGAATTCATGTGTTTTATGACATTAAAATATTTGTTTTTGAACAACCATACCTCAGTTTACATACATGTAAACTGTTGTCTTTTTAGGAAGCCAAAAAGTTTACTAAATAGATTTTTAAAATAATACTCATCTTTTTATCTACATTGTGGTACTTTGCAGTGTACTTATTTTTCTATTATCGTTTAGCATCATTTGAATTGTTGCTTATTTCTCAGAACTCGTGGTGTAAAGAAAGTAGGAGTGGTTGGGATGATTTAGCATGGAAAAATTGCTGGTAGGAAAAAAGAAAGAAATGTGGTGTAGGACTGTGTGTAAATATAGGAAGAAATTAATTGGTCACATTTTCTGTTATTCTTCCATCTAACCTTTCAGTAATAATAAGCAGTATAGGTAGCTGTTTGGGAAAAAATGCTCTCTCCAGCTCTTAGGCTATTAATATCAATGGACAGATACTTTATTATGAAGTTAGATGACGTGACAAAAATGTTGATATTTAGTTCTAATTTGGTGATTTAGTCACTATGTTGTGATTTTAGTATGAATCATGAAATATTTAATCTTACGGTTATTTTAATTTGCTCTTAAGCTATCTTTTGAAATATTTAATTTCTATTTTAGTAAACAATTACAGCTATCACTAAATAAGAAGTAAAATATTTGAAACAGTGGTAGTTTTAAAAGAGAATCTTCTCAAAGATTTTTAAAATACAGTGTTCTTTGGCCATGATATTTCTAAGCATGAAATACTTTAAAAAGACTTGTGAGGAGAATACTTAAAATCTAAGGTACATTTTTATTTAAAATATTTTATTTCAGTAAAATGTTCCAGACTGTTGTTCCATAGAAAAGCATTGTTTCTTACATTTTTATAGTCTTGTGGGTCTTAAAGAGCAATGTGATATTTAATCCTATGATTTTGTTATCAATCCACAGTAACTTGGTTACTTAGATTTCAAAATACGAAAAACTTATTGAGATATATAGAAAAGCTTCTCAAGTTTCTATTAATAATGGGGGATATATCAGCTTTTCAATAACTAGGATCTGGCATGAAGTTGGTAATTAATGTGCTTGGTCCATGCTTTATTGACATTAAAATTTATAGCAAGTGATTTATTTTGCATGTGCTTTGAGCTGAATATTTCAGTTTCTGTTTAATTAATGTAAATATTTATTGGCATTTATTTTAACGTTTAAATTGTCACAGAAATTTTACTTTTGGGAAAGGCTTGGGATATTAAATTTTTCAATTCGGTCGTCTTCCTTCATATACATTTGGGTTACAAGCTATTCATAAAACAGCAAAGCTATTATTAAGTATTTGAATCTAGTATTGGTATTTATTGTAGAAGTAATCTTATTTTGTATCTTAATGTCACTGTAAGTTTAAAATAAAAATATTAACAAACAAAAGCCTACTTTAAAAAAATGCTACTGGGTTTTTTTGTGTGTGTACTACATGCTTTTTTCTTCCAACTCTTCAAACAAAATTTGATATTAGAAGGTGAAAGGTTGAGTGTTTTCCTTTTATAATTCTGTGTTTTCCTCCTGCAAAAAATGTTTTAACTTGTGCAGAGAACAGTAATTTTTAAAATGAATATAGGCTTTAAGTGACTTCATGTTTGTTTAAAAGTATAAGGCTCATCTGTGGGAGTAATACCATTTGGTGTATTGCTACTTATTTTCATGTGGGTTACTATATGGTTTGTTAATGAATTTTCTTTTTCCAAAAATAAACTTCATAATAAAAGAGAAAATAATTTTTTTAGTCGTTGAAATACATGAAAGGCCAAGTAAATACATTTATTTCAGTGCCTATTCTTTATTTTGGGGTTTCATGTTTATTTTTGCAAAGACATTCTGATTTTAAAAATGTTAACAGATAATGTTTGGGAAATTGCCTTGTTAGGTATTGACCACTTTTCCATCCTTTCTGTCTTTACCTTTAAAAGTATCTGGTAGCTATTAAACCAATACTATATGTAAAGGCAATCCAGAACTTCCTGTGAGATTCAATGTTTGACATATATTCAGTTTCCCAAATTTACAAAATCTGAATTTTTTTTTTTGGAAAATCTCATAAAGCATAGGAAAATGTTTTCAGAGTAAGATTTTAAGACAATAGAGTTAATTATTTTGACTTACATTAAAAAAACTAGCTGTAAATTGAAAAAAAATACTCAAAATATTTAAAGTGCTATGTTCCCAAATTATTCCCTGTCCTAACATTATCATTTGATCTGCCACTAGGAATCATGAAGGCTCTAAGGGGACTCTCTCTTTAGTGTCCTTCTTCCCTTGTTTCTCCCCTCCCCCTCCTTTTGCACCTTCGGGAAGGAAGCCTGGGGCCCTAGCTCTAGAGATACCAGGAAAAAGCAATCACTCAGCACAAAATGTCTGTCTTTAGCAGAAGTATCATCCTTTGGAGAAGAGGATGGTTGAGAAAAGGTTAATAACAGATAAGAGTTTTTCGAATTTACTCTAAGTTAATTTAAAATTTGTTTTTGGGACAGCTGGATATTTCTGTTGTTACTGGAAAAGAAGTCTACTTTGTTTAGGCATTATAGCAAAGTCGAACCTCATCCTTCACACTTTTCTCTCTTTACTTAGCTTTGGTTAAATCTTTTGTATCTTATCTCTTGGCTGTTGCCAGTGATTTTCCTCACATCGAGGAGGACCATGAGTTATAAATAAAAGCAATGGGTGATTAGGTAATTTTAACTTTTCTAAATACTTAACTGATATTTGTGGCATTTACCTAAATTTCCTAAGAAAGTATATATGAAATGTTTTACTCTGCATCGCCTGTCATCTTAAAGATAACATCTTTGTGTGTAACATATTTTTGCTTAGAGAAGGACTTTTGAATCACAAACTGAATCATAAAATAGGCTAACAGTGAGAATAAATTGATAATGATAGATCTAGAAATTTAATTATTTACTTCCTTAGAGAGATTGTTCACAAAATCTCTTTTTTTCTCCCCAAGATGAGCAAAAAAATGCAGATTCAGTGGGGTAAACAGTATAAAATGTAATGTAAGATTGCCAAAGGGCCCAAATTTCTTCCATTGTACTAAGAGATATTTCTGCCAGCATTTCTTCATCTTGAAGGGCAATCCCTTACTTGCTGAGTTGTACATGAATTTTTTAAGTCTCTTCTACTTGTTGATCCTGGGTTGAAAAACTTAAGCAAAAGGATGATGGAATCTCACAATTAGCTTAGTGAGGATTTTAGAAGTCATATTTTAAATCTGACAGGTGATAAACATAATAGTAAATGATAAATGTAAAATTAAATATTACATAATACTTAGTTTTTTTAATACTTAGGTTTTAAGGAATGAACCTAAGATACTGAAAATTTTAAATATTATGTACTTAAGGACAAATGCAAAAATATAATAGCAAGTATCTTTCAGGTAATATAAAAATGGTAAGTGTAAGCAATCTTTTGATACAATAACTTCAAAAATATAGTTAGAATGCAATCATATATTTCTTTCTACTGACCAGCCCCCCTCCAGATAAACATTTGTGTTTGTTTTGGTTTTTAGCTGCTTGCTAATATTAAGTTCCCACTACTGCATGCCTGGGGATAGACTCTATTTTGTTACCATTTGGTCCTATGTGTCAGTCATCCCAAAGCCACTGGTGAATCTCCCCTCAACCAGTGCTTCTGCTCTGTCAACACAAGAGAGCCCTTCAGCTATAGTCAATCAGTATTGTAGGAATGATGGTAATCGTGACATCATTAACAATGACACAGAATGATAACAGTAGTTGTCGTATAGCTTTTATAGAGTGCTTGCATGTGCCAAGAACTATACTAAGCATTTTATATCCATTGAATTTTCACAACTGTGAGAGAGTTACTATTATTTTCTTATTTTTTATACATGAAAAAATGACCTTAGAATGCCTAATTGCCTAATTTCATGCAATTGAGCCAGCAGTATCATTCCAGAGCTATGCTCTTAGGTTCCAGCAACATTTTTAGCTGCTTAGATTTTATATTAATGTGCTTATCTTTTGCTAAGTGCTGGAGATTCAATTATGAGCAAAATTCAGACAGGGATTCTGATTTCAGGTTGCTTGAAGAACAGTAGGGGAGACAGTCCAGTCACACAAATGAAAATAAAAACCACTGTGAGTGCTATCAAGAAAACGTTTGTGGTGCCATAAGTCTGTGAGGAACCTGACCTAGTCTTTGGGTCAGAAGTCTTCTTTGGGGCAGTAAATTTGTGATGAGGGATGAAGAATTGAGAAGACAAAGAACAAGGAAAAGGATATTCTAATAGAGGAAGGGGGTTGTATGTAGGCAGGAGGGAAAATGGAACTTTATTGCACACTATAATGATTATTAAGATCATTAATATCCAGTCTCTGTCTTTAAGAAGCGTGCAGTTGTGTGTGTGTGTGTGTGTGTGTGTGTGTGTGTGAGAAAGAGAGAGAGAGAGAGAGAGAAAGATCTGAGAGAGACCAGCAGTTACAATAGTGGTAAATGCTAAGTTAACACCATTAGGGTAGGAATTGCCCATGCTTTTAGCAGCAGGGAAGGCTTTACAAATAGAGACCATTTGAGATTGGCCTTGGAAATACCTAGAGACTTGCCAGCCTCTGAGGACATTACGTATTATGAATGTGCAAAGATGTGGACAGGTGGAAAGAGCCTCTTGGAAAGGCCAGTGTGCAGCTCTGCTACTGGGTGTTTGATGTGTAGAAGGAGCAAGGAAAGGGGGTGGAAGATGACGTTCAAGCCAAGGCTGGGCCAGCTTGTGATCAGGCAAGTGTATTTACCTTTGGTCCTTACCTTGGACATAGCTATTTGTGAATTTTTAAAAAAATACTCGCTCTCCCCCAGAGCTTTATTGCCTGTTACTTTTATTTTTTTAATTTTTTTTGTTTTATTTATTTATTCATGAGAGAGAGAGAGAGAGGCAGAGACACAGGCAAAGGGAGAGGCAGGCTCCCTGCAGGGAGCCTGACACAGGACTCCATCCTGGGACCCCAGGATCCCTGGAATTAGAATCTGTCACTGTAAACATAACCTGTACGTCTTTGTCTTTTTCCTTTGCACAGATAGGACTTTGTCTTTTCCCTAAATTCCTCCTACATTCACTTTTGGAAATCTTGCCATCTTTCAGATTCCAGCTCCAGATTCAGGTCCTTCTTTTCTGAGGACTTTCCTTATTCTAACTAGAATTTCTTAATTCCTCCTTATGAACTCCAAAACTCTTTATAAATAATGGGTCACTTGTCATACATTGTCTTCTGTTATATCTTGTTTTGTTTCTCCTATGAAATTGTAAACTCGGGGGAATCCCTGGGTGGCTCAGCGGTTTAGCTCCTGCCTTTGGCCCAGGGCACAATCCTAGAGTCCTGGGATCAAGTCCCACATCGGGCTCCCTGCATGGAGCCTGCTTCTCCCTCTGCCTGTGTCTCTGCCTCTCTCTCTCTCTCTCTGTCTATCATGAATAAATAAATAAAATCTTAAAAAAAAATTGGAAACTCGGAGCACCTGGATGGCTCAGTCGGTTATGCATCTGACTCTTGGTATGGCTCAGGTCATCTCAGGGTGGTGAGATCCAGCCCCATGTAGGGCTCCATACTGGGCAGGGGGCCTGTTTAAGATTCTTTCTCTCTCCCTGGGGTGCCTGGGTAGCGCAGTTAAGCCACTGCTTTTCGCTCAGGCTATGAGCCCAGGATTCTGGGATCAGCAGGGAGCCTGCTTTTCCCTCTGCCTCCACCTCTCTCCCTGCTTTGTATGCTCGCTGTCTCTGTCTCTCCCTCTCTCTCTCTCTCTCTCTCTCAAGAAAAAAAAAAAAAAAGAATATCTCTCTCCCTTTGGCTCTCCCCACCCCAGTTCACACATGTTCTCTCTCCCTCAAATAAATAAACTCTAAGGGGAATTGTTTTACCAAATTTTGTATTTCCTATGATACATAGGTGCATGCTTTTCCTATAATTCCTACTCATGAACATTTCTTTAATAATGAAGAAAGCACATTAGATTAGGAACATTTTTCCCTATCTTCCATTGGATATAAAGATACGGCTTATTTAAAAATAAAAAAAAGGTATGGCTTATAGGGAACTAACAATTCTTATTGACCAAGAGAGCATATGCGAACTCATAGTGTTCAATTTATTTTCATTTCCCTTTCATATGTCACTCTTAAAGTTCATTATATGTTATGTATGGTAAACTGCACTTCTGGGCCCAGAATACTTTTGGGTTTCTGTACCCAAACCCTTAGCAGAAAAAGATGGTGGTGACTGTGCTGTATTTATTACCACAGTTTATTGCTAAGTCTAAAGTGTCTGCAGTTTATTGGAGGGGAAGGACTAGCCTGTTAATTCTTTTCTTAAATCCAGAGAAAACTGACATGGGTATTCAATAAATATTTTAAGAGTCAGCATCATTAGGGAGATGAGAATGATATTAAATGTAAAGAGTGGAGACCTTGTGGTAAGATAGAACTGGGTTTGAATCCCAGCTCCAGTGCTTTCTAACTGTTTGAATTTTGTCTCATTACCTGAACTCAGACTTCCAGCTATAGAAATCAGGTAGCAATACTAATTTTACAGGGTTGTGAGGATTTGAGTTAATGTAGTTTAAGTGCCTAGCCTCATGCCTGAAAGGGGAGTACCAGGTATCCTGACTGTTCTCTTTTTGTTTGTTTTTTTTAACTTGAAAAAAAAAAACATAGATAATGCTGCAATTGATATAATGCAGAAAAAAATATATGGGATAAGGGTTGGCAGGGCTCAAACTTAGCAGATAAACGAAGACTACCCACACACTATAAAACATAATGGAGAAAAATACAGTTATCTACATCTTTGTTCATGACGGAAGTAAAGAGCATAATGAATTCATGTCGTCTCTCAAGTAGAGGATGGGGCTGGTCTGTCTTGATATCTGCTTGTGTGAAAAAGATCTAAGTTTTTTGTTGTGGAAGCTGTGGGTTGTATACCCAGCATCCATTTCTTCCTTCCATCCTTCTGATCAAGACCCCACTTCTTTGGTTTATGTATTCATCTCTGCCTTTCTGTGTCCCTGGGAACGATGACTCCATCTCTTTCTCCTAAAAACTATTTTAAGTCCAGGAGCAGGGATGAGACTTAAGTTGGCTTAATCAGTCACGAGGGAGCAGTTTTTTACATTGTACTGTTATAAGACTTAACTGTTTTTTTACTTCTGTGACTCTTACCTTCTCTCTCCCTTTATTCTATTTCCTTGGGTAAAACTTGCACCAGTAACAATTTCTTTGATATGTACTGAGTTCCAGTTTGGAGGACAAGCCCCTTACACTTTCTCATCTCAGGATTTACACCAAATTGACTTAACCTGGATATGAAAATGTAGTATCATTTCTAACTCATGACTCTTCTTTTATCCCCCACGTCCAATCAGTAATTTTAAAAATAATCTTAAAATGCCATACAACTTCTGACCATCTATACTTGAGGTCTTGATCAGAGCAGAGTCTTAATTAGGTTGCTCTTATGTTAGTACCTAAAAGAATATGCACCTGAAAATTAGGCCAATTAGATGAAGAAGCTTTGGGGTATGGTATGACTTGACGTTAGGGTCTTCCACTGGTGAGCTTCTACGGGTCGATCACTCCTCAAAGGGAATCTGGTGGTAGGCAGTCTAATCAAGACTTAGCTTCATCAGTTTATTCAACAAAAATTACTGAATACCTAATAGGTGAGCTATAGCAATAAGCAAAACAAAATGAAGGAAAACATCTGCTCTCATGCACCAACTCCCACTTCCCATCTCTTTCTGCTTTCTATCTCTACTGTGAAAAATAGGAACATAGACTAACCATATGAAGTATAAAATAGAGCATCTTTTAAGTTATTAAAAATCTCACAGTAATATTTGAACTCTGGAAATCAGTTTCAGGAAAATTGGACCATAAGGAACAAAATAAAAGAAGGTGTTTTATTTGGAGAGAGAAAGAAAAAAAATATTAATGAGATAACTCTAAGTCTGAATTCTACAGCATTCTAAAAATTATATTCTGAGGTACATATGGTGGTATTTTTAAGGAAAAGTATAGGTTAACGATCCACAGGGGACTTTCTCAGCCTTGGCACTTAGGGTCAGGTTGGACCTTTTGGCCCAGGTATTTTTTGCTGTAAGGGCCTATCCTGTTCTTTATAGGATGTGAGGTAATATCCCTGACCTCTACCCACTAGATGCCAGCAGTACACTTCCCCAGTTGTGACAACCAGAAATGTCTCCAACATTGCTAAATGTCCCCTGGAGGGCAAAATTGCCACTATTTAAGAGCCTCTGATTTAATGACTTTGGTAAGTGCTTTACCAAATGTATTAGGCTTCATAATTAATATCTTATAATCTTTTCCTCACACAGAAATATAGTCTAAAATGATTTTATAAGGTCTAGACATTTGGGATAGGAAATTACTGTTAAATTCATATTTAAGTATCATAATGGACTGAAAGCTAAATATGAAACATTT
Organism: Nyctereutes procyonoides; assembly: GCF_905146905.1. NCBI lineage: Eukaryota > Metazoa > Chordata > Mammalia > Carnivora > Canidae > Nyctereutes > Nyctereutes procyonoides. The sequence continues at coordinate 62,464,162 of NW_026575051.1, forward strand.
TAACATTCTGAGTTTTAGAGTGTTATGTTTTATATTGTTCTAATTATAGATGTAGTACATGTTGAGTATGGAAATTTAGACAGAGAATATAAAAATCACTTACTGTCCCATCACTTAGAGAAAATTACTGCTTATTAACTTACTGTATTTTGTTTTACTGTTTTTCTTCTCTTTGTAACTTAAATTCTAGTTTTGAATCATTTACTTTTTTATGCAGTTCGTCTAAAAGTTTTTTTAAAAACGGAAAATAATTTCCTTTGTCAAATTATTGGCAGTTATAAATTCGAGGAGTTGAAAACTAATCAAATTATAATAGGAAAAAATAGGGATTACAAATTAATTTGGAAATTGAGAAAAGAAAGTATAGAGAAACACATATAGTATGCATTTGAATGATAGATTCTAAATAATAATTGTTGATGAAGTATAAATTTTTGAAATAAGAGTAAACCTAACAATTTATATATATTATTTCTTACTTTCATCCACTCAATTTCATAAATCTGAATATGTGAGACATTTATTTTTTAAATGTAAATCCTTTGGGAAATTGTCATTTGGGAAAAACAGCAACAGAATTATATTAATATGTTTTTATTTTCGTATGTATAGAAAAGATTGTTTTTATTTTACATAAAATTTTTAAAAATTTAGGTCATCACTAAATCTTCAACTAGTTTTTTAGTTTTATAGTCAGTTAATCTTTTTTCTACAGACAATGGAATCTAGTTCTGCTTCAATTTAGAGATGACCTTCACTTCTAAAATATATCACTTAAAATTCTGTAATATAGTTGCCTTAAGTTTAATAAAATGCCACGAAAGAATTATCACTATAATTTATAGATTTATGCAAGTTTTGATGAAATCTGTATATATAACCAAAGCATATTAAGTATCTTGTCAATGTCATTTGCAGTTCTGAGAAAAACATTTTATTTCTTTCAAAAAGGAAGATGTTTGGTTACATAGCAAGAAGGAAAAGCATTCTGGTCATGGAAAATGATGTAGGTGTTAAATGGAAGAAACAGTCCTTTCAGTTTGAAAGTTTTATATGACAGGGAATTCCCAGGAGCACTTTTCAACTTTAAAGTCCCAAATTGGCCTCAGAGATACACAAATGTATATATGCCTTTTTATGCACAGGTCATATGCTGACCTAAATTTAAGTGGCAAATATACTTCAGATTCCATCTTACATTATAGAAACTAAGAACCTTTGTTAAAGTAAAAATTTTCATTTGATATGAAAGGAAACAGCTTTTATACCCTCTTTAAAAATGTCCCTTTCTCAAGAGTGATTTACTCATTTTCTAGTCATCCACGTTATTTATTACTTGTCACCCGTATAGGTTCTCCATCCACTGAGATTTCTCTTCTGTATGCAGACGGAATTAACCTTTTCATATCATGTCCACTTAAATTGTTGGCCATTCTACTCATTTTCTCAACTCATCCACAAGTAACAGCCCATTCCTAATCTGTTATTAATTGTATTCGTGCCATATATTAAAAGGTATGAAAACAAAGGTATGCCCATTCCTATCATTTTTCTGTTGTATATTCCATGCTATAAATTTTATCTTGCCTCCTGGGCACTTGGCCCATTCTTAAGATAATGCTAATTAGAAATGATGTTGGACACAATAGGCTCTGAATGATCTTATTTTAGCTAGCAAAAATACAGCATCACAAAGGATGCAGGACATAGCCTTCCACACTATAAATTCACCTGAGCCTTTGTTTCCTTTGTGCTATTATTTCCCATCTTTTCTGAAACACTGCTATTTTAAAATCTTCCACTCATTTTGCTCCTCTCACCACTGTGTGTGTTTTTCTCCCTGTTTCTCAACTTCCACCCCCACTCCTTCTTTCTGGTGTAAAGAGCTCCTGTAGGAAATTGACAATCGGTGTCTTTCTGCTTCAAAGTCTTTAACAAGTGGAGCTGGCTGTTAAGAGAAATTGACCAGGTTTCTGTGATCCTTGTCAGTTTCTCTGATTAATCAATTTTTCTTTACTGGAGAAGCTGCTTTTAACAAAAGAAATCTAGCTTGAAATTTCAATCATTTGCCCATTGCTGCCTAGCTTGTATCTGCTCTTCTTTATCACTTTAGGTCTTTATTATAAACTTTTAATTCTGGTTTTTTTGTTTTCTCATTTGTAATGGAGTGTGAAGAGCCAATTTCATGTAATTCATATATCCTCAATGATTCCTACTAATTCTGATACTTGCACAATTTAATTTATAAAGCGGGTTCCTATTCAAAAGACAATGACTAAAAAACAAAATGAGTGCATTGCTTTCCTAGTTCTTGTTGACTTTCCTACAAAAACTAAGGCCAAGCAATTCCAGAGCACTTAAAAAAAGGATGTCATGCTATCATAGAAACTAAGACAATGAAATCCAGAAAAAACAGTTATTACTGTATTCTTTATTAATAGAGATATTTCTTTAAGCATATCAAATACTGCTATATTTAGACACAGAATTAAAAGAATGTGTCTTTAGGTCATGGACAAGTTTGAACAACCAAGTTAGCCTGAAAAATAAGGTTGTAAGAGGAAATTGACAAAATGGACAAAATCTATTTGGAATACCTCTTAGGCATTACATAAAGGTGTTTGGACCTACTGATACTAGATAGACATGATTATCGTAAGAAGTAGTTAATTTGAATAGCCTTAGGTTCAGTGGTGAGATTAAATGATGTCTAATGCTCCAAAGTATATTTTACAAATAAATTGTTTCATGGTATATTAAGTGTTCCTTGAACAGAAAAAAAAAAAAGTCCGTATTCAATAAGTTTGGGATATTCTTGCCCATACAAATTTAGCCTGTTTATTCGTTTAATATATGATTTCTTAATGCCTTATCAAATGGTACAGTGCTATCAGTCTCATGGGACATGGTTCTCATGGTTCCATGGGGGCAAGCACTGAGACACTCTTGGCTTATGGCCAGCCATCTGTGCACTAATCAGTATCAATATCTTTATTCTTCAGCTTATAATTTATCAGTAAGTTAAAAAAGATTAAAGATCTCTTAAACATCTGCTAAACATTTTTAGTGATGTATTTTTATTTTACAAAACCCGTGACATAAATAATAAGATATCCAGAAAAGCTGGGGGCGGATAATGGTTCATATAAAAATGGCCTAACAGATGAGATAGAATCAGGTGAGGATTAGAAAACATCAGCCGTGCATCTGGGCAACTTAAACACAGAGCTAATATAGTTCAAGATTGGTAAATGGTGGTTGTGGTAGTACATGGAAGATGAAATTTGGCCAGGCTGGATTCTGTGTCAGATGGAAAAGAAAACAAAAACAAGTGATACACAGTCGCCTTTTAACTAACAGCTTCTGGAAATAGCCTCTGACCTGTAGCACCTGGCTATCTTTTTTTTTTTTTTTTTTTTTTTTGGAATAGTGCTGAGTTTGCTTGCAGGCAGTTATACCCCTTATCCAAGACAACAATTCATTTGTAATTTTGTGGCAGATGTTGGTGTCCTAGACCAGTGATTCTGAACTTTTTTTTTTTAATTTTTAAAATTTCTGATCTGTTGCAGATCAGATACTTTTGTGCAAATGTTTTCCTCAGGTTACATACTTGCTTTAGTCCAGTAATGAACAGCTTACTGGCTGTACGGTTCCTCCAGCCGCACCAACACTGTGATGAGATGATCACCACCTCTCCTATGCTCTCAACTAGAGTATGTCTCAGCACTTACAACTGCCTGAAATTTTTCCTTTTGAGGGCTAATAAGTCTTTTATTCTACAAGTAGAGAAAAACATTTTAAAATATAAATATTCCTATATCAGTGGTTGTAATTATTGTGGACAATAATTACAATTATTGGTTGTAATCTGTGGACCAGCAAACATCTCAAAAAATGTGGATGATTTGGCAAGTGTTTAGTAATTGGCTTTCCAAAAATCATCTAGTGTATGTTATTCACTTTACCAACTTGAAGGATATAGAACACAATTTGCAAATAATAATAGTACATAAACTATTCTTTATTATAAATTCTCTGTAGCCAGTTTCACACAGAATGCTTTTGTTAATTTATTTTTTAAAAAAATATTTTATTTTATTCGTGAGAGACGCAGAGGCAGAGGGGAGAAGAAGGCTCCCTGTGGGGAGCCTGATGTGGGATTCGATCCCAGGACTCCGGAATCAAATCCTGGGCCAAAGGCAGATGCTCAACCACTGAGCCACTCAGGCATCTCTGTTTTTCTTTTTTTTCTGGAATTCTTACATCTATAGCTAAGCTATGATTGCAGTTGACGAACAAGTGTAGTTTTTGCATGAATGTTAAATGAGTAACAACACAAAAGTTAGATGACAAAGGCAAAGATGTATGTCAGAACTTTATTATAAGCGATTTATTTGCCGAATTGGAAAACAGTTTTTGAATACTGTAAAGATATTTCTCTATTTTTATAATATTTGCAATGTAACAGTTATAGACATGCTACACTGTTATATTTCATTCGCATTTATTAATAGTTTCTCCATCACTTTCCTAAGACAATCAACAAAGGTTTTTAAAAAGCCCTCATTTGTAGCATTTGCCAATTAGTTTCAAGCTATCAATGTGATTCTCTGGAGTTGGGAATGAATGCACAGTGATACATCATTATGTAGTGATTCCACTGTACAGATTCAATAAATGTAAATAACCTCAAGATAATAGTAAAATGTAGCAAAATAATTAGGAATTAATGAGTTTTAAATATTTTTATTCTTTTGTTCATATAATTATATATTTTTATAATTCAGTTTTTAATAATGGCTGTTTTTAACAATCTCATGGATTCCTATGATATAATAAGTTCTCTTGAGCTCCAGCACACTGCTACATTGCCCATTTTGCCACGGAAGGACGTTTGTAATTACTGTCATTTCATGAGAGGGATATCATCCCTGAATAAAAGAAAAATCCTAAAGAAGACAACTTACAAACATAACCATTGTTCTTATTTTTTACATTTCCTTAATATAGTGTTTAAAATGTCATTTGAGTTTCTACATAACTTTTGACCCCGATGTCCTCTGAGTAGTATAGTAACATGCAAATGAAGCTAATTTTCGTTTAATCTAGTGAATGAATAAGTACCAGTGATCACCCAGATACTTTTCTGTTTTGTAGAGATAGTAGGTTACTGTTAGCATTGAGAACTTTGTAACCTGAAGGGGTGGGGAGAGTCACTCATAGATAAGAATGTTAAAAAATCCCAAAGACTTCAAATTTTGTGTAAGTCTTCTTTTAAATCTTCTAAACTGCATTGATAGGTAGATGCTATGTAAGAGATACTACTACCCTGGGACTGTCATCCTTCAGCTGTTAGATAGGCCTTGAGCACTACCCCCTGCAGTTTATGATGTATATACATTTTTTTAAACACTCCTCTTCCTTTCTTTTCCTTCCTCCCACTTTGATACTGAATTAAGTTTCCTGTTACCACAAACTTAGTGACTTAAAACAACACATATTTATTAGCTCACAGTCCGTAAATCAGGAGTCCAGCACAGTGTGGATGGGATCTCTGCTCAGAATATCGCAAGCCTGAAGTCCAGATGTTGGCCAGCTGTGTTCTCATCTCTCACTCAGACCTCTCTTTCTAACTCATTCCTGGTGTTGATACAAATCAGTTCCTTGTGGCTATAGGACTGATCTTCCATGTTTTTATCAGATGTTGGCCAGGTACCACTCCCAGAGGCCACACTCACATTTTTGCCTCGTGGACCTTCCATCTATCTTCATGTCAGCAATGGTGGGTCAAATGCTTCTCCTTCAGATCTTCTTGACTTTCCCTTCTTCCACCACTCAGAAAAAATGTCTGCTTTTAAAGTATGGTTACATAGACTTCAAGACACATACTTCATAATCTCCTTTTTGGTGAACTTAAAGTCACCTAATTAGTAACTTTAATTTATCTATGTAACATGATCATAGGAGATATCCAGTCATCTTGACAAAGGAGAGAATTTTGAAAAGTTAGGGTAATTGGGAGTCCTAGAATTCTGTCCACCATAAATACTATATTTCTATCTATCTAGTTTCCATCATCCTAATGATGGCTATGTGGAAAGTTTCAACTTAGTCATGAAAATTTAAAAATTATATCTAGAAATAAAGTCTGAAAAGAAATAAAAGTAAAAATTATAGCTGGATCCAATAACTGTCTCCTTCAGGATAGAAATTAACTTTTGGTGTATATGTAAATTTATTCTCTTGAATTAGCAACTTAAAATAATGGAGCGAAGATAGTAATGTAGAAATAGTGAAATAGTGAAGACAGGATTGTATTTAATTCTTTTTTTTTTTTAAAGATTGTATTTATTCATTTGAGAGAGAGAAGGAATGAGCTGGATAGGGGGTGGTAGTTGTGGTGCAGAGAGGGAGACGGAGAAGTAAGACTCCTGGCTGAGCAGAGAGTGAACTCCAGGCTTGATCCCAGGACCCAGAGATCGTGACCTGATTGAAGGCAGATGTTTAGCCATCTGAGCCACCCAGGCATCCCAAAACTGTTCCTTAAGTCTAAGTAATTAGTAAAATGAATTAAAGAGAACTTATTTTAAACACTATCTAAATGTTGGTTATGAAATTAAGTTCAAAGATATCTAGCATTACCTAAAAATGCTATATCTAATACAAATGTATAAAATACAGAGCCTTGTTCCAGAACAGCATAATATGTTATTTAAGAAGAGGGAGTTTGGGGATCCCTGGGTTGCTCAGTGGTTTAGCGCCTGCCTTTGGCCCAGGGCACGCTCCTGGAGTCCTGGGATCGAGTCCCGCGTCGGGATCCCGGCATGGAGCCTGCTTCTCCCTCCTCCTGTGTCTCTGCCTCTCTCTCTCTCTCTCTCTGTATGTCTATCATAAATAAATAAATAAATCTTTAAAAACAAAAAAAAAAAAGAAGAGGGATTTTCACCAAGTTTGAGGGAAAAGCTCAATATTCATAGTAAATAAAAATTCTTTATTGAAAACCTGGCTTACTAAGGAAACAGTTAAGTAAAAATTTATGGCAAATTTTCTTTTTAAAGATTTTATTTATTCATGAGAGACACAGAGAGGGAGGTGGAGACATAGGCAAAGGGAGAAGCAGGCTCTATGCAGGTTGCCCGATGTGGGACTCGATCCTGGGTCTCCAGGATGATGCCCAGGGCCGAAGGCAGGCACTCAACCGCTGAGCCACTCAAACATCCCTAGGGCAAAATTTATTGCATTCTTAATAATGCAAATATTAACATGAACAAAAATGTAGAAAAATCAGCCTATGGCTGAATGAGGGTATGTCCATACAATGGAAAAACTTGGAACCATTCATCTAACATTTATTGAACATCTGCTATGTGCCAGACATTTTGCTTAGCTCTGAATAGAATATTATTAGCCATCAAAGAGATCCTTTGAAGCATAGCTAATGTCTTAAGAATGTTCATTATGTAATATGAAGTGCTGTTAAGCTTAATTTATTAAATGTGATCCTAGTTTTGTTACTGATGATATGGATAGAAAAAATTGAAGACAGAAAAGAAAAGCGTTTTAAAATGACAAAAATGTTGATTAGTTCCATTTTCTCTTAATCATGATTTTAAAGAGACTGAACACCTTCCTTTCTTAGCTACTCCGAATATTTATACTTTAGTGATTTATAAAATATTGCTGAGTTAATTTCAGTGTGTTACATGTCCATTATGACTTTTTGACATATACTTCTAAATTATTTTGAGAAGATGTTTTTAAATATGTTAAACTGCTATGTTATAATGGTGTAATGTATAGCATGAAATATTTTTCTGGTGCTCAGGGTATATGATATATTTTTTCTAAGTTATTCAAAGAACAAATCTCTGAATAAAAAAAATGAAGAAAAGAGGAAAATGTCCCTTAACTCAGATGTCAGAGAAAAATAACTTGGTGTGGTTGTTTTGGAGAGAGCAGAAGCCTTTTATTTAGGTTGAAGGGAAAGGAGTGGGAAAGATCCTATAGGATAAAAATCCTATATCACATTTAGGAAGTGTCTAATAAGGGTCAGATGTTGTATAATGCAAGTTTATTATTTTATTTCACTTAATCTTTATATTCATCTGGGTTAGATATTATTTCATTTAAAATGACAAGATTGAGCCTTAGAAGGTTAAATAAACTTGAGTGAAGTTAGAACTTGTAAGTGCCAGAGCTAGTATTCATATGTGACAACAGAGCCTTTCCTATTATATTTTTAATGGATGAATGAAATTTTAATTGTGTGCTTTTTTGGTAGTTATATAGTTTCAATGGAGATTTTAGATGTAAAAGGATCTAGAGTAGTACTTAAAATGTCAATTTTATAACCCAGACACTGTGCATCCAACATCTGATGTTTGATTTAATGGTGAGAGTAGAAAAGGAAAAGAACTTTTTAAATTAACATAGACTTTTATTAAAGAAAATCAACACCTTACGAAGGTGCTCAAACTAGATACTTTAGTGTATATTGTATAATTATTCTTCTGGGTTCTGTTTCTACAAAGAAATATTTAGGGCTATGCTGTCTAATATGGTAACCACTTATAGGTCTTTACTTAAAAATGTAGTTTCTCTACTGTAGTAACCACATTTCAAATGCTCAGTAGCTACATGTGTTGGTAGCTATCTTATTGGACAGTATAGATACAGAACATTTACATCATGGAAAATTCTACTGGACAGTGCTGACTTCGCTTCTTCATTTTTATTCTATAAGAAATAATTTCAGTCTGGTAGTTTTGAGCTTAATTTTTTAGTTTAAGTAATTTTTACTTGGGGGTGCCTGGCTGACTCAGTTGGAAGAGCATGCAGCTCTTGATCTCAGGATCATGAGTTTGAGCCCAATTTTGGGTGTAGAAATTACAATAAATAAACTAACTTTAAAAAAAATTTAAAAAGAAACTCTTGGGACGCCTGGGTGGCTCAGTGGTTGAGTGTCTCCCTTTGGCTCAGGGCATGATCCCGGGACCCTGGGCTCAAGTCTCGCCTCGGGCTCCCTGCATGGAGCCTGCTTCTCCCTCTGCCTGTGTGTCTGCCTCTCTCTCTCTGTGTGTCTCTCATGAATAAATAAATAAAATATTTAAAAACCAAAAAGAAAAAGAAACTCTTAACCTAATAGTCATACTAGTTTCCCCATTTATATGGGTTAAAGGTAAATTAAAAATTAATTAAAACATTCTTTATTATATTGACTTTCAGACTTGATTTTTGTGCTTAATATTTTAAGATTATGTTATTGAATATAGCTATAGTTAGTCTGTATTCATATATGGATATTCATATATCCATAATTAGTGTCCCATGGAATTATCATAGGAATATGCTGTATTCAATTATTTTTGTTGATCAATTGATTTTTAAATGTTTTTGCTATGGTAAACAATACTGCACTGAACATTCTCCTGTAAGATTTCAGGTACACATATGCAAGAATTTTTCTACAGTATATAACCTAGAAATAGAATTTTCTATTCTGAGAAACCCATGAGAACATGGGTTCTCATGTAACATGGGTATTTTCATGGTATTTTCAATTTAAGAAATGCTAATTCTACATTGGTCATATCAGTTTGTACCCTGAGATTATAAAGTTGTCTTCATTTTATTTTTAAAGCTTTAAAATAATTCTCTTTCACTTTTAAGTCCCTGATTTTACATGTTTATATTAGCATTCTTATGATTACTTTTACTCTTGAATAAGTAGCCATTGTTTAGTTTGTTTCAGGATTTAAAAGTAGGATCTTAAATCTTATTTATTTCTTATGAGCACCAATATAAGTAGCAATTCTGAGAGCAGTAAACTGATCTTCTTATAGAGTTACTCTTTCTTGTAGCATTTTTTTTTTAAGATTTTATTTAAAAAAATTTTTTTTATTAGAGACAGAGAGAGAGAGACAGGCAGAGGGAGAAGCAGGCTCCATGCAGGGAGCCTAACGTGGGACTTGATCCTGGGTCTCCGGTCACCACCCTGGGCTGAAGGTGGTGCTAAACCGCTGAGCTACCCGGGCTGCCCTCTTGCAGCATTTTATGAAGAAGCTTTTGTCATTAAAAACTACACCTCTGCTTGATAGAAATATTCCTTGTTTTTAAACTTACTTAGGTAAAGATTCATAGCAAAATAAAATTTTTCTTTTGCTGTGAATCAGCAAATCAGTTTATTTATTTAACTCGTTCATTTAGTTCTGTTTTGTTCCAGGCATAGTGCTAGTTACTTAGGGCACAAGTTGTATTAAATCATGGGTCCTGGGCAGCCTGGGTGGCTCAGCGATTTAGTGCCGCCTTTGGCCCAGGGAGTGATCCTGGAGACCCAGGATCGAGTCCCACATCGGGCTCCCTGCATGGAGCCTGCTTCTCCCTTTGCCTGTGTCTCTGCCTCTCTCCCTCTCCGTGTCTTTCATGAATAATAATAAAAAAAGAATCTTTAAAATCATGGGTCCTGTCTTTAAGGATCTTGCCAGTACAAAATGGGAGAAGAAAATGTAAATGCAGAAATATATTAAAGTGATTTAGATGCTGTCAGGAAAACTTGTACATTGGAATCTGAAAGGAAGTTATTTTGGATTTGTCAAAGTGTTAAAATTATTTTATATGAGGTGAATATTAAGCTGAGCTTACAAAAGCAGAGTATTTGTCAGCCATCTAGAGGAAATGATTCTCAACAGAGGGAGCGTCATTCCCAAAGCCTGGCATGTTTTAAGGACACTTTAGATCATTGAGCATGTCTAAAGGGTGAGGGGACAGCATGAGAGAGTCAATTGAGGAGTTGGAAGAGGTAGAAGGTTTGGCCTTTAGCTTATTGGCACTGGGGAGCCATTAAAGGACTGTAATGGATTTTTTTAAGTCATTGAAGAATTTAAAGGAGGGAACTAATTTGAACAGATTGTTACTTTAGATGGTTTCTGCTACAGTGCTCTGTTGAGGATAGATTTGAGAGAAGTGGGAGAACCAGTTCAGGAGAGCCAAAGAGAGCCTTAACTAAGGTAGTAATGGCAGATATAAACTGGAAGATGAGAGATGTTAAGAAGAATACCAGAAATATTCAAGACTTGGTAAACTCTTAGTTGTGGGGGGTGAGAGAAAAGGAAGAATATGAATTATTACTTGATTTCTGACTGATAGTGACAGGCCAACCCCTGACTGTCCAGAGCTCCTTTTGTCTTGCTTAGTCTCTTAACAGTGATAAGAGAATTCAGCAAAAGCTTGGTGGAAGTTTGCAGTTGGGATATAGGAAGGATGATAATCAAAGGAACTTCAGAAGGATGGAAAGGTAAGGAGAGGAGAGACCAACTGGTGAATTTCTTTTATTTTAAGCTTTATTTATTTATTTTTTGGGGGAAAGGGGCAGAGGGAGAGAATCTTCAAGCAGACTCCCTGCTGAGCATGGAGCCTGACATGGGGCTCCATCGCGCGACTTGTGAGGTCATGACCTGACCCAAAATGAAGAATTGGACGCCCAACTGACTGAGCCACCCAGATGCCCCATGTTAATGATTTTTAAATGATCAACTTTGAATATAGTTTAGGTAGATTTCTGAACCAGATTATGGTATGATGGCAGTAGTGTTTGTGGACAATACAATTGGCTTTTTAAAATTACTAAATATCTAAAAATAATTTTAATGAACATTTTGCCTTCTCTTTAACTCAAAATGTTTTCCTTAAAACTATTTGTCCATATATTTTCTTACATTATTACAATTACTATTTTGTATTCTGAATTTTAAAAAAAATATTTGCTTTAAGTACCATTATACACTTTATTCTGTGTTTTTGCCTTGCTTGAAGAGGATCATTTCAATAGTTGCATATAAAGGATATAACAGACATTTGGGAGGAAAGAATTAACAAGTTCTGTTACTGGTGAGATGGAGTAAGGGAAGAGAAGAATAAAAAATTTTGAATCCTGAAACTGACATAATTGAACTGTGATCTATTTACATAGTATCTCAGTTGGATGATCTAGTATAATAAAATATCAACAAGAGTTTTAATACCTACCAACATTATTGCTACAAGATATCCTGAAAGCCACAAAATATGCTTACCTGATTGTTAAAATGGTAAGTATTTTTAGGTTGAAGTTTTGACATTTGGTGAGAGTGGTAGAAAATAAGGATGAGGGGCACTTAGCTGGTTCACTTGGTAGAGCATGCAGCTCTTGTTCTCGAGGTTGTGGGTTCAAGCTCCTCATGTTGGCTGTAGAGATGACTTAAAAATAAAATCTTAAAAAGAAATTTTTTTAAATTAGAAAATAATGAGGGTAGAATTTTGCTACTGACAAGATGTTCATACTCATGTTGAAATCAGAATTTATAATCTGCATGTGGCTGGCTTCACATCCTATAAAAATTAGTCTGAGAGCATTAGTGAAGGCTGATACTTCCGGGTTTAAGATGCGTGCATTCCCATTAGTGTTGGGGGAGCTCATCGGAAGGAGCACTAGCCTTTCATCCTTAATTTATTCCCTTGTGCCTGTTTGATAAGGTTGTCTTCTTTAGATGCCTTTGGAAAAAACCTTATTTATATACTGTAATAAACTAAGGAGAGAAAAGCTCTATTATTGGAGAAGCCTGATTGTTGAAAGACTGCTTTAAACCTTTTTATACTGTACAAGTTAAAAGGTATACTATACCTAATTTGTTTTCATCATATATAGAATAGTTTTAGATAGGATGTGTGATACAATCAAACCACACTATAACAGAATATTAAAATTAACACATCTAATTCATGACCTATAATTTTAAGAAGTGTTTCATATTATAAAACTCCATAAGGGAAAAACCTAGAAATGACTGAAGTTCATTGTAGCAGACATCAACCTATCATATAATTGAAATCCTAAGACTACATTTATTCTTAAAGCATAAAGTGCAGCTGAAAGAGGGATGTAAAATTCTCCTACATTTTATCATTTTATTTAGATTTTTTAATGTTAAATTTTAACAATGAACATATACCCAAGTAATTTAGGATTAGATTAATTCATCTAATTTTACTATTAGCATAATAGTTTAATGAATTGTTAAAATCTAGATAATAATGGAGTTATTGTGATTTAAAATTTTTTTTGACCTTCACCATTTATATTTAACTGCTTTCTCTCTACAACTTAACAGCTGTCTCATGTTACAACTGCATGTATAAAAAATTAATTTCTTCTTGCTCATTCATTTCCTCCTAGAATCCAATATCATTAATCATTCTCTGATGCTGACACTTTAAAGTCATTTTATATATAGATTACCTATTACTTATAAAAGTAGTTGTGGCTATTTATATAATGAGTGAAATCTTTTATTCCAAATACATTTTCATTTTATAAAGGACAATTTATTTACACATCGGAGTCTCAGACATTTAAGTGAAGGGAGTCCATTATGTATAAATTAAATATGTATGGGTCTTATTCACATTAAGTATTTGTATCGTTAATCAGACTTAAATCACTTGTAGAAACTTGTTAGGAAATTGAAAGGCAGAGTGCAAAGTAAGAAAATTATTTACAGCACGTAGACAAAGAGTTAATGTCCTTGCAGGATAAAGAAGATGTGAATTAGTAAGAAAAGCAAACATCTTTGTTGAAAATAGGCAAAGGACAGGAACATAGAAATTCACAAAAGTATAAATACAGAAACTAAAGAAATACAAGTTTTTTAAATAATAAATTTATTTTTTATTGGTGTTCAATTTGCCAACATACAGAATAACACCCAGTGCTCACCCTGTCAAGTGCCCCCCTCAGTGCCCGTCACCCATTCACCCCCACCCCCGCCCTCCTCCCCTTCCACCAAGAAATACAAGTTTAAAGCAATATTTAATAGATGAGAGTTTGGCAAGTTACTATCGTTATTTTAATAATACCTGATGTGGAAGTTGCAGAGAAATAGTCTCATATACCTCCGTCAAAGATACATACTGATGCAAGTTTCTACACTGTAATTTGGCAATAGACATCAAAAACCCGTGAATAGGGATGGATGTACACAAAGATTTTTATCACAGCACTTCTAATAAAAACAAAGAATTGGAAACAACTAAACGTTTATGATTAGATAATTAAATTATACACATCAGGGTGCCTGGGGTGGCTCAGTGGTTGAGCATCTGCCTTTGGCTCAGGTCATGTTCCTGGGGTTCTGGGATTGGGTCCCACATCAGGCTCCCCACAGGGAGTCTGCTTCTCCCTCTGCCTATATCTCTGTCTCTTTCTATGTCTCTCATGAATAAATAAATAAAATCTTAAAATAAATAAATAAAACATCATGTAAAGTAGCCTATTTTTTTAAATGATGTTTTTATTTTACTTTTTTTTTTTAAAGATTTTATTTGTTTATTCATGAGAGACTCAGAGAGAGAGAGAGAGGCAGAGACACACAGAGGAGAAGCAGGCTCCATGCAGGGAGCCTGAAGTGGGACTCAATCCCAGGTCCCCAAGATCACACCCTGGGGGAAGGCAAGCAGTAAACCCGTGAGCCATCCAGGTATCTCCTAAATGATGGTTTTAAACGTAGTTAGTTAAATAGTATTCAGAAGTGTCTTTGATTTCCTTGGAGATATTTTGAGGACCACTGGAAGAGGGGGAGGCTGAGCACAACTCCATTCTGCTCAACCAGAGCAGCTTTGTCTCTTTTTTTAATATAGAAGTTTCAAATGACAGTGTGCCCCGAGAAAGGGTGGGGCATATGAGAAATCGAAGTTTATGGTAATAAGGGTAACAATTGTTAAAAAAAAAAAAAAAGCAACAGTGATATGATGGAATTTCAGGTGATTTTTACCTTCTGTTTAGTTTTCTTTTTAAAACACATTTCCAACAAGTATTTATTATTAGTTAAGCTGTGATTCAGGATCCTAGGGTGGGGATCACCATGTACCTTCTCCTGCCTTCACAATGCTTGGGAGTAAGTTCAGAGGAGAAATGGAATAGAGCCGGTTCAGATCTGAGAATAAATAAATAAACACCTTAAAATTTTTTTTCTTTCAGAAACCTGTTTGTGGTAGCCCTGGCCCTGAGTTACTATGTTTTTAAGCAAGCTGAGTACCACACACATATGGATATATATATATACTGTGCCGCTGGAACACATAGAAATCATTTGCCCTTGGAACATACACAAATCATAGGTTTTTATACTTGAAGATGGCATTTCTTTTGGGATTATTTCCTGGTTCAGACTTCCCACTGTCAGCAAGATTTATGCTTGACTTATTTATGGTAGTAACTGATTGGGGTGAGCCATCCACATATTCTCTTATCTATGACCCTCTGGGTCTTTACAGAGCTAGGTGGATAAGCTAGGAGGGAAGCGAGTGCATTTAGAGACCAGTAATCCCTATGTCATGTGCTTTTTTTTCAACAGCAGAGAGTTCATTTACAAAATACCGTTTAGGTTTGATGAGGGTTAGAAAGATTCTAAGGGAAAAGGGTTGTGTAAGAGAAAGGAAGAATTTTTAACAAGGGCAATGAAGTATGCTGAACAAATGGATGGAGAATACAGGAAAAAATAAGTATAGGGAAGTGTGCTAATGAAAATACAGAAATTCAAACAGTATTACTAAAAGGTGATGACCTAATCAGGGAAATATTATGATATCCCTATGAATAAAATGATTTCTCCACATTTTTCTTGACATTAGAAAATCCATATCCCTAGCTGAAAGATAATTTTTTAGATAAGTATTTAAATATTAGAAAATCCATATGTGGCACATAAATCCATATGTAGCCATCAATTAAAGAGGCCCTTGCCTAAAACTACATGTGTTTCTTTTCTTTTTGGTTATTTGGTACAATTTGTAGTAATGTAAAATATGTTACTTGGTGGGACCTTATCTTACATGTATCCAGTGATTTATCCAGTGACAGAATTAGAGCTGAGTTGTGGAACTTGTTTCATGCCTGGAAAGATCCCCTGGGGCTTTGTGACCCTTCTGTGATCATTGGAGCAGGCTGGGCACCTGGAAGAGATTCTCTAATTTTTTTAGAGGAGGAGGGTTTTGTTCATTCTTTGCCCAATCCTGCACCCACCATAAAGGTTTTCCACTATGGCATGTAATATCCCGCCCTGATACACAGATTGCAAGATGAAGGTAGTCATGGAGTTAATAAAAACATTTCAAAATAATGTAATATCTCATAGTCATTACTCTGTTAATTGTTTTACAGTAGTTGCACTGAACACTATAGAGATATCATCTATTTCCAAATCTTCTTTGCAAACTACCTCTCAGATCTTTATGACATAACTCTTGTGTATCCAAGATGGTAGTCATTAGCCTCTGTGGCTATTGAAATTTAAATTAACAAAAATTAAATAAAATATTTGGGTCCTCAGTTGGACTAACAGTATCTTAAATGCTCATTAGTTACATGTGGCTACTTATTAGCTACCACCCTGGACAGTGCAAATGTAGATCATTTCTATCCATTGCATAACATTCTATTGGTCTGTACTCCTTTAGAGGAGATAGATAGATAGATCTTTAGAGGAGTCATTGATGTTGCCTCACCCATGTTTTTTAAAGTGTAAGTTTAATGAAGAAAACTATGTTTTTTACAAGTTGGTCAGAGGTTGTTCTTATAATTTTGACAGTATATTATAATGACAGATTTGCAAGTTAGCTAACTTTTTGTTTTTAAAGATTTAATTTATTTATTCATGAGAGACCCAGAATGAGAGAGAGGCAGAGACACAACACAGGCAGGGGGAGAAGCAGGCTCCATGCAGGGAGCCCGATTTAGGACTCGAACGCAGGTCTCCAGGATCACGCCCTGGGCCAAAGGGAGACGCCAAACCACTGAGCCACCCAGGGATCCCGCTAACCTTTTTTTTTTTTTTTTAATATTTTATTTATTCATTGAGAGACACACAAAGAGAGAAGCAGAGACATAGACAGAGGGAGAAGCAGGCTCCTTACAGGGAGCCCACTGTGGGACTCGATCCCTGGACCCAGGATCACACCCTGAGCCGAAGGCATACAACTGCTGAGTCACTCAGGTGTTCCAAGAAATAAAATCTTTAAAAACAAAAACAACAAAAGAACACTTACCTTCAATACAGGAAATATGATCTTGTCCCAGCCTTGCTAATTATAAGACTAGTTATAAGACTTTGGGCATTTTCCTTCTGTGACTTGTTTATAACTGGAAATCTATCTTGTAACTGGAAACTTATAACTGGAAATACTTTTTTAAAAAGATGTATTTATTTATTTTAGAGAGAGAGCTCAGGGATTGGGGAGGGGCAGAGGTAGAAGGAGGGTGAGAGAATCCCAAGCAGACTCCTCGCTGGGTGTGGAGCCTGACTCAGGTATCAATCTTAGGATCCTGAGATCACAACCTGAGCTGAAAACTAAGAGTTGGACATTTAATCAACTGAAATACTTTTTGACACCCTTCACTCATTTCACCCATTCCCACCCCTGCCTCTGACAACTACTAGTCTGTTCTCTGTGAGCTTCGGGTTTTGTTTGTTTTTTTTTAAGATTCCACATGTAAGTGAGATTGCTGCATTTATCTTTTCTTATCTGACTTATTTTACTTAGCATAATGCCCTCAAGGTCCATCCATGTTGTTGCAGATAGTAAGATTTTATTCTTTTTTATGGCTCAATAATATGTTCCATATATATGGATATACACACACACATATGTATATATAAATAAACATATAATATGTGTCACATTTTCTTTATACATTTATTTGTCAGTTAGGTTGTTTCCAGTATCTTCCCTATTGTAAATAATGTTGGAGTAAACATGAAGGTGGATATATCTTTTTGAATTAATGTTTTCATTTTTTCCTAGTAAATACCCAGAAGTGGAATTTCTGGATCATATGGTAGATGTATTTAAAAATTTTTGAGGACCCTCCATACTGGTTTCCATTGGCTTCTCCTGTTTACTTACATTCCTTCCAACAATGCACAAGGGTTCACTTTTTTTCCACATCTTCACCAACACTTGTTATCTCTTGTCTTTTTGATACAGCCATTCTGACAGATAGGAGGTGATATTTCATTTTTGTATTGATTTGCATTTCCCTGGTGATAAGTGATATTAAACACCTTTTCACGTATCTCTTGGTCACCTGTATGTCTCCTTGGAAAAATGTCTATTTAGATCCTCTATCCATTTTTCAACTGGATTGTTTTTTGCAGCCGAGTTGTATGAATTCTTTGTATATGTTGGAATTAGCCTCTTATCAGATACATGATTTGCAAATATTTTCTCCCATTCAGTAGGTTACCATTTCATTTTGATGATTGTTTTTGGATTTTGTTTTTGTTTTGTTTCTATGTGTGTGCATTTTTTGTTATGCAGAAGCTTTTTATTTATTTTTTTTATTATTATTTATTCATGAGAGGCAGAGACATAGGCAGAGGGAGAAGCAGGCTCCATGCAGGGAGCCCGATGTGGGACTCAATCCTGGGACTCTGAGATCATGACCTTAGCCCAAGGCAGACGCTCAACCACTGAGCCACCCAGGCATCCCTATGCAGAAGCTTTTTTGTTTGATGAAATCTTATTTGTTTATTTTTACTTCTGTTGCCTTAAGATTTTTGGCATTTATCTTACCAAAGTTAATTTGGGATTTAATTTCTTCATCTCTAAATTGTAGGTTTAAATAAAATATTTTTTAAAATCTCTTTTTGTAACAGTTAATTGCTGTTATTTGTTTTCTAATATAACTTTTATAAAAGACCTATGGTTTTGAATGGAAGAGATAATACAAAGAGAAAGAGAAGGTGTGATGAAGCTGCTAAGAGAATCCTGCTCTTATTCACAATTATTTTAAGACAGAACATTTAGCTGTAGAAACCACTAAACCACTACCCAGGAATATGAGGATCCTGTTGGTCTTAAGTTGTAGCAACGTATCATAAAATATTGCTTTCATCATGTTCATTCCTTCTGCATAAAGATCTTGATTAGCTTTGAGGTCATGCAGATCTGAATTTAGATATCATTTCCTCTGATCACTAGCTGTATGGCATTGAATAGGGTTATATAATGCCTCAGTTTCCTGTTGGATGAAGTGATGTGTTATGATCTTCTAGAGCTTGCAGCCAATTCAGACGGGTAAACAGATTATAACAGTAACGAGTATAAGGTTTGTTATAAATGTGTACCACATACTATAAAAGCAGACAAGACACTTGGCTATGGTAGAGAAGACAATAATGGAAGGGAATTCCAAGGAGGATGAATAGTATGCACAGAGACCCTGGTATGTGAGGTCTATAGCTAAAACCTAGAGAAGAGTATGGTAAGAAGTAAGCCTGAGAATTGAGTCAAAGACTTGAAAATAAAGGATTCAGAGTTTAAACTTCATGCTGAGCACTGTGGGAAATATTGAAAACTTTAAAGCCTGTATTTATGAGCAGGATAATATGAACATATGGAGAGAGAAGGAGTAAATCTTTGCTTCAGGACATTCACTCTAGCAGCAATGTGGAGAATCGATTAAAAGCAAAGAGACCAATTGAACTCCAATTAAAAAAAAAAAGCAAAGAGACCATAGGAGGCTATTTTTTTCAGGTTAAGTGAGAAATAATAAAGAATTGTATTAGGAAAATGGAAACAAGGGAGCAGATTCTATACATGTTAAGGAAGTAAAATGAGTATTAATTGGTAACTGGTTGACGTGGGATTGAGGAAGATGGGAGATGTATGTCTCAAGTAAGAGAACAGATGATGGTGACTTTTCACTAGGTAAGAAATACATTAAGAGGAACTGACTAGTGAGGTAATACAGTGTATTTAGGAGACTACACTCCTAACTCCAAACTGCCTGGTTTAAAATCCTAGCTTTTGTCTTTACTAGCTTTATGGACATGAATGTGTTCCTTCGTCTCTTGTGCCTTAATTTCCTTTATTAGTTTCATTAAAAAACATTTGCTATTGAAGTATAGTTGACATGCAGTGCTATATTTCAAGAGTATGACATAATGATTCGACAATTCTATACATTATTCAGTGCTCCATACAGTAAGTATGGTCACCATGCAACATTATTACAATATTATTGACTGTATTTCCCATGCAGTACTTTTCATCTGTGTGACTTATTTCTTTTACAACTGGAAGTTGGTACCTTTAATCCTCTTCACTTCATTAGCTTCATTTAGACATAAGTAAATTGTGTAAAATGCTTAGAATAATTTCTGGCCTGTAAGCACTATATGTGTTCACTAGTAGTAGTGGAGGATATGGATTCGTTCACTTTTATTTATTTATTTATTTTTTATTTTTTAATTTTTATTTATTTACGATAGTCACAGAGAGAGAGAGAGGCAGAGACACAGGCAGAGGGAGAAGCAGGCTCCATGCACCGGGAGCCCGACGTGGGATTCGATCCTGGGTCTCCAGGATTGCGCCCTGGGCCAAAGGCAGGCGCTAAACCGCTGCGCCACCCAGGGATCCCGGATTCGTTCACTTTTAGACACGAGGGAGAGTCATATGGAAATATGTAGTATGCAGTTAGATATATGAGACTAGAGCCCAGTAGAGAAGTTTGTACTAAAGATACCATAATGGAAGTTATATAAGTAGTAGTTGAAAAGGGAATATAGAAAATATCTCCCCAAGGAAAGCCGATCTAGTGAGAAGGCCAATATGGAACATTAGTGAATGATAATTTTTTTAAAAGATTTTAAATATTTATTCATGAGAGATACACGGAGAGAGGCAAGAGACATAGGCAGAGGGAGAAGCAGGCTCCCTACAGGGAGCCTGATGCAGGACTCGATCCCCGGGCCCTGGGATCACAACCTAAGCCATAGGCAGGTGCTCAACAACTTGAGCCACCCAGGCACCCTGGAAACGATAATTTAAAAGTCAGGAAGACCAGCTTTAGAATGTAACTGAGGGGGACTGAGTATAGGCATAAGGAAGAAAATTAGGCCTTAGCATCCCAGATGCCAAGAGCAGTGAGAGAGTAGTTAGTTAATGTCAAACACTATAGAGTTGACAAATAAAAGACTGGAGAGTCCACTGGATTTGCCTTTCCAAAGAAGTCTAAGGTTAATTAATCTTAGTGAGAGCATTTCTTCAGAGTTTGGTACAGAAGTCACTCTACCAAGGACTCGGGAATAAATGGATCAGGAGGCAATAGAAATGGTGAGTTTAGATAGCTCTCTCCCTGTCTAATTTTGTTTTTTAAATTTAGTTTTATCAAAGTAATAGTTTACAAAATCAAACGGTTAAAAAATCAGATAGTACTTTAAGACTTAAAAGGACAAAGGGAAAAGCAAATCAATGCCCTTTCCTTCTCATGTCTGCTTTCTTTTTTATAAAGGAAGCCAAAGTAAAATTGTCTAGCCGTTTCTTCTGGCATTTACTGTCAAGTTTCATAAACTACTAGGTATTTACCCAAAGAATACAAAAGTACTGATTCAAAGGGATACACTCCCTGCAGTGTTTACAGCAACATTATCTACAACAGCCAAACTATGGAAACAGCCCAGGTCTCCACCAACTGATGGATGGATAAGATGTGGTGTATACATACAATGGACTCAGCCATAAAGAGTCATAAAATTAGCCATAAAAAAAGAATGAAATCTTGCCATTTGCAATGATACGGAGCTAGAGAGCATACTAATAGTCAAAAAAAGGTATATGATTTCACTCATATATAGAATTTAAGAAACAAAGTGAATGAGCAAAGGGGAAAAAGAGAGGCAAACCAGGAAACAGACTTTCAATTATAGAGAGCAAATTGATGGGAACCAGAGGGGAGGTGGATGGATGGATAGGTTAAACAGGTAATGGGGATTTAGGAGTACGTTTGTTGTAATGAGCACAGGGTTATGTATGGAAGTATCGAATCCTAATATTGTACGCCTGAAATTAATATAACACTGTATGTTAACTACCTGGAATTAAAATAAAAACTTAAAAAAAAAGATGATTTATTAGCTTTTATACCACCTCCTTCCCCCCACCCGCCTTCTTGGATCTCCTAGAGCTTGCCACATTCTTGCTCCAGTATAAACTTTGTTGTACCCATGCTGTCCTTTACTCTCATCTTGGGAATTCCCTTTGCTTCTTTACTATTTTTGGATCTCATGTCTTCATCCTTGTTTTTTTTCCCGTGTTTTGATGAAACGCCTCCTGAAACTGCTGCTTTTCTTTTTAATTTTATTTTTTCTTTTTAATTTTTTAAATTTAAATTCAGTTTGTGAACATAGAATATAACACCCAGTGTTCATCACATCATGTGCCCTTCTTAATGCCCGTCACCCAGTTACCCCATCCCCCAACCTGAAACTGCTTCTTAAGTGAAGGAGTACTAAGGAGGTAAAATTTTCAAGACTCTGATAGTCTATGACTATGTATAGAATTCATATAGAAATGCATTTTCATCAGATTTGAAAGTGTTTTTTGCCTTTATAGTGTTAATTGTTGCAAAGTCAGATTCTATCCTGATTCTTACTCCTTTTCATAATAGCCCATCTTTTTTTTTTTTTTCCCATTCTCTTTAGAAGCTATTAGGTCCCTTTTCCCCCACCAAACATTGGTTGTTCTGAGGTTTTACAGTAATATGTAGGTTTTTTTTTTTAAAGATTTTTCTTTATTTATTCATGAGAGACACAGAAAGAGGGAGGCAGAGACATAGGCAGAGAGAGAAACAGGCTCCGTGCAGGGAGCCCGATGTAGGACTTGATCCCAGAACCTCAGGATCACACCCTGAGCCCAGGCGTCCCAATGTGTAGGGTTTTTAAATTAATTTTTTAACTGATCTGATCTTTTTAGTAGGAAAACTTGTGTTCTTCTCAGACCTATTCTCAATAAAGCCTTCTTCCTTAATTCTTTCTTGGAGATAGTATACAATCTGCCATTTTACTGGTGGATGCTGTATTTATTTTAAGCCTTTCACTTTTACTCATCATTTTTTGCCTTGTATTCTCTTTGGGATAAGCAAGTCAATTTTCTAACACTTTTATTGAGTTTTTTCTAATCATATATTCAATTTTCAAGAGCTCTTTGTTTTCAGGAGAATCCAGAGTGGTTTCATGGATGCAGTATAATCTTTTTTTCTATCTCAATATATTATTTACAAATAGTTTCTAAAGATTTCTTCTCCCTTCACTGTCTTATTTCCTCCAGGCTCTTTTCTCTGTTGCTTGTTTTGGCTCTTTTCTTCAATTTGAAGTGTCTGGTGATTCTTGGCTGTCCAGTTTATTTATTTATTTTTTTTTAATTTTTTTAATTTATTTATGATAGTCACAGAGAGAGACAGAGAGAGAGAGAGAGAGGCAGAGACACAGGCAGAGGGAGAAGCAGGCTCCATGCACCGGGAGCCTGATGTGGGATTCGATCCCAGGTCTCCAGGATCGTGCCCTGGGCCAAAGGCAGGCGCCAAACCGCTGCGCCACCCAGGGATCCCCCTTGGCTGTCCAGTTTGAAGAGTGTCTGAGATATCTTCTTTTCTTATGTGTCAGTTTTACTAAAATGCATTGATGTCAGATAGCATGGATTGCTATCCAGCATAGTTTTCCATCCCCTTACCAACTTATAATGCCAGATATTTTAAGTTTTGGGTATAGCCACAACTCACTTTTTGATTCTTTTCTGTAACACCCATGACAGTCTAGGTTATGTTTGACAATAAGCAATCTCAAATTTTCAGTAGCATACATAGTGAAAGTTTTCTCTCTCTCAAACTGCATGTACAATGTGGTCTGCAGTACATTCTGCTCATGGTTATTTCGGGACTCAAACAAACGGAGGCTCCATTATGAAACTTGCTTCTAGAATTGTTGAGGCTGGAAAGGGGAATATGGCAGATTGTGTACTATCTCTAAAAGCTTCTATACAAGTGTCCACACCATTTACACTCACATTTCATTAGCCAAAGCAAGTTACATGGCCATGCCTAATTGAAAATGCAATAGTGAAGTACAAGCCTACTATTTGCCCTGAAGGAGAAGACAACCAGTATATTGTTAACATCTATAATGGCTACCACAATGGCATTCCACTTATGCACATTCTATAGTTTCTTTATGTTCTTGTTATTTTAGTGAATTTCGCAGTATTTGTGTCTTCAAGAATAAGAAGTGTAAGTTCCCTTCCAGCTTCAACACTCTGTGACTTAAAAACTGCCACTCACCCCTTCCAACTTGTTGAAAATTACTGTGTTCAAGAAATATAGTGAAAATAAAAACATTAATATTCCTTAAAAGATGGAAACTATTTTTCTCAATAGTGATTTCTTTGAAAAAAAAAATTCACTAGCTTGACAGAATTGTAAGACATTTTTGTTTCTGTATTGAATCACTGGCAATATTTAACAAGTACTTGCACCCTTGAATTATACATGTATACTTAGGAGGATTTAAATGCCCAGATACCTCAGCTATCTTAAGGGATAATTCTTGGTTGAAAATGAACATGTATATTTAAAAATATATCTTTAAAAAATTATGTTACTTTATGTTGTCATTAAAAAATACTTCAAATATGTCAGCACCTTTTTGTCAGATAAAATTTCAGTTGCATATATTTTATTTTGTGCTTTATGTTCAAACTTTGTTTTTAATTTTCTTGGTAACATTATCTTTGTAAGCCTAGTAACACTATAAAAACCATGACTAAATCAGTAAGCTTTTTCCCTATCTATGCTGCTTTTCTCTCATATTCAATGTAGTAGGTTAATTTTAATCATATAATTTTATATTCCAAACCACTAAGTTCAGTTTACACTAAAAATAATTTTTTATTTTCATTCTTTATGTTTCAAATGACATTGTCTTTTATCAGCAATCATATAAAGTTTTCTGAATTTTCATTATTTGAAACACATGTATGTTTGAAACATTTTTATTTTCAAAAGAACCATAACATCAAATAATGTCACATTTGCTTGTTCTTATATGATGATTTTATACAAAAGTTTTGGGCACTCTCCACTCATAAACAAGTGAAGAATTTATTGTTATTATTATAAAGGAACTTGTTTTACCCTGAGTTTAATGACTCCGTTTTTAAAATGCTCCTGCTTTTAGTCAGGAAACAGAAAATTCTAACTTTAAAGGTAGTTATTTTCATTTCACATGCACCCTGATAATTCAGCTAAGAACTCTCAAAGTATTAATAACAAAGCATGTTACGGGTTCACTTGTTATTAAAGAACCGACAATGATTTTATGTGCGTGGGTCTTGCCGCAATTTGTGTATGTCACACATACCCTAGTAGTAACTGCACTTGTTTGATTTTTGTTTCCTAAGAGGCTATCAACAAGCCGGAAGCTTTAATGAAAGAGCAATGCAGAACTGTACTATTTTACTATAAATCAAAAGTACGAGTTTTAATATGTTTATTGAAGGATACCAGTAGAAACTTCTGAAATCTGCATACACACACGTGAAATTTATAGACTTAGTGGTGCCAAGTAACGTTATGGTTTCTCTAGACTTAATTTAGAGTATATGACTTTTATGTCATAGATTTTAAGGCACTTTGAAAGTATACTTAAAAGTAGAAATTCAGGATCAGTGAGGCAGTTCTCTGAACTCCAGAGTGGTTTAAATTTGTAAAAAAAATTTAGGGGCAGCCGGGTGGCTCAGCGGTTTAGCACCGTCTTTGGCCTGCGGTGTGATCCTGGAGACCCAGGATCGAGTCCCACGTCTGGCTCCCTACGTGGAGCCTGCTTCTCCCTATGCCTGTGTCTGTGCTTCTCTCTCTCTCTCTCTCTCTCTCTCTCTCTCTCTCTCCATGAATAAATAAAATCTTAAAAAAAATTAGTTTAGGATGGATCAGTCAGTTAAGTGTCCAACTCTTGCTCTCAGCTCAGGTCTTGAGCTTAGAGTTGTGAGTTCAAGCCCTGCATTGAACTCCATGCTGGGTGTGGAATTTGTTTATTTATCTATAAAGAATTTATTCATTTATTCATGAGAGACCCAGAGAGAGGCAAAGACATAGACAGAGGGAGAAGCAAGCTCCCTGCAGGGAGCCCAGTTTTGGAGTGGATCCAAGGACTTGGGATCACACCCTGAGCCAAAGGCAGTCGCTCAACCACCGAGTCATCCAGGCATCCCTGGAGTTTACTTTAAAAAAGGAGAGAAAAGAAAAAAGAAAACGTTTAGTTTAAAAAATTGCTCTTTCATAGGACTTCAGATGGGGGTGAAAAACTGAGTTTTTGGTGTTTTGTTTCATTTTTATTTTATATTTTGCGTTGGATAAAACCAAAATGGCAAGTTCAGAATCTTTTGTATTATTTGTACAATTTGAGAGGTTACTAACTTTTTGCTTTGCTCTAGATGGATAGTAGACACACTCCTCATTGATTCATCTTCCCTATACTTACCCCATCACCGATCATTATAATAAAGAATGAATATTATCATACTGTTCTCAAAGCCAAATTACCCCCCAAGTAGAATGTAGAAATTGTCTGGTAGGAACAGATCAAGCATAAGTCCCCAGAAAAGATGCTTAAAAGGAGAACAGGATCTCCATATCAATTGTTGCTTTAGTTTCATGATCTGTGTTCTTCTGTGTTGCTGATTTAGGCATCAGCCCAGCAGTGTGTAGTCTGATGTTAATTCTGCAAATTTTCTCTGCAGATGAATATAGAAAGTTTATTCATTTTTCTTAGCTCCATTCATATTTATTTATTACTTCTTATTCACCTCCCTCTCCCCCCTGCCGCCATTCACCTTCTCCCCTTTTCTAATTATATAAATAATATAAAATGTCAGGTTGTAAGTCACTAGAATATATAATTCCTGAAATTTGCTGATAATGTCCAATATAGTACCATGAACAATTTGGTCTTACCAGATACTTTATAATCATAATAAGGATAACTTCAATTTCAACTTACTACTTTTTAAAAAAGTCAAGTGTGCCAAGATATTTCTCACCTATAAAGTATCTCTGTCAAAGATATATTTTTACAGTAATTTTAAATGAAAAATTTGAAAAGTTAATAAAATTTTAACAATGAACACGATTATATCCAATATCTAAATTGTATAATGAATTTTTTCCTATACTTGTTTTTTTAATTAACTCTATACCTGTTATGTTTCTGTGGATCAATTAATCTTTTTGATGCATTTCAAAAGAAATTAAGATATCAGTATACTCCCCCCACCGAAACCCTCTATCATGCATATGATTAACTGGAGTTCAATGTCTTTTCTGAGGTAAAATTAATACCTGATGAAATGCACGAATTATAAGCGTACCTTTCAATAACTTTGACAAATGTCTCTATTTTGTGACCCGAACCACTCTCAAGACCTTGAACATTATCACTCCAGGAAGCTCTTCATGTCCCTCTTCAGTCAGTCCACATGCCCACCCACAGGCAACAATCCTTCTAGATGTGTTTCCTACCATAGGTTAGATTTGTATATTCTAGAAATTCAAACAAATGGAGTACACAGTGAGTACTCTTTTTGCATAAAGCTTTCACTCAGTATTGCTGGAAGACAATTTTCCCCAGCTCTCTCAGATTGCTGCATGTCTTGTGAGTGAGGCAATGGCTCTCCTTTTTCCAGGCTACCTTTTCAGGGATGTTGACAGAGCACACTGCCTTGGAACAGAGAGATAGTGTTTCCTTCCAGAGTAAAGGGCAAGCATGCTTACTGCCCATTATGAAAAATTCAGCTTCCCTAAGGTCAGTGTTCTCCTCTTGTAATGCTACACAGTGTGTGTGGGTTTCCTTTGACCTTCTTCCTATTACCCTGTGGGAATAAGGACTTGTAGAACCAGCACAAAAATGCTGATTGTTACTGTTATTGCTCTGGATAATAAACTGTCCTTTGTCTCTGACCTCGATAGTACTGTGCTTTCTACCAACATCTGTGAAATTCTAGCAGGCTAAGTTTTTATCTCACACTTAAAGTAAAAATCAAAGACCCTTTAAACTTTTTGACAAATATTATGATGTGTCTACCAGTAATTCATTCCTTTTTATTACTTAGTAGTATTCTATTGTAGGTAGCACAATTTATGTATCTGTTTTATTACTGAAGGCTAACTATGATGTTTTTAGTCTTTAGCTACCATGGATAAACCTGTTATAAATGTTTGCCTACAAGTGTTTGAGTGGACATGTGTTTTGATTTTTCTTGCGTAAATAACTAGGAGTGAAATGCTGGGTCATAGAACACGTATAGATTTAATTCTGTTAGAAACTGCAGATTAATCCAAAGTAGATCTGCCATTTTATATTCCTACCAGCCACGTATGAGAATTGTAGTTGCTCTGTAAAATACTGACTCCAATTAAAATTTGCGAATTTTTTTGCCCACATTACCAAGCAAATACTCTGATACCAGTTGGGTATTCTTCAATCTACAGTTCAACTCAGTTCTGACACTGTTTTCCTGGAGTTATTATCAAATCCCACAAATTAAAGGATCTTTAGTACCAGACTGCCCCCCCCCCTCAGCAGTTGCAAGTCCACTTGTCACTTGTGCTTCTGCCCTGATGGTTATAGATTAGAAGTTCCAATGACCTCCTCCTTGGGTTTGATTAATTTGCTAGAGCTGCTCACAGAACACAGAGAAACATTTTATTTACTGGGTTACTGGTTTATTATAAAAGGATATAACCCAGGAATAGCCAGGTGAAAGAGATACACAGGGCAAGCTGTGTGGGAAGGGCACAGAGCTTCTTCCATGCTCTCTCCAGGCACACGATTCTCCCAGCACCTCCACAATTTCACCAACCTGGAAGCTCTCCAAACTGGACCTTTTTGGTTTTTATGGATATTTCATTACAAAACCTACTATACTGACCTACAAAACCTACATTGACCATTGGCAATTAAACTCAATTTCTAGACCCTTCCCTTCTCCCCAAAACTGGGAGTGGGGTGTGAGTTGGGGCCCATTATCAACATCTCCTGCTAGAGGTGGTAACATTTGTTACAATTGATGAACCTACATTGACACATTATAATACCCCCAAAGTCTTTAGTTTATGTTATGGTTCACTCTTGGTGTTCTGTGGGTTTGGTCAAATGTATAATAACATCTCTCCATTATTATGGTACCATCCAGAGTATTTTCATTTCCCTAAAAATCCTCCATGCTCTACCTGTTTATCCCTCCTTATCTTCTACTCCTCCCAATCTTTAGAAACCACAGTAATTTCTTTACTGTCTCCGTAGTTTTACCTTTTACACAGAGGCATAGAATCGGAATCATACAGTATGTAAACTTTTCAGATTGGTTTCTTTCATTTAGAAATGTGCACTTACGTTTCCTCCATATCTTCTCATGGCTTGATAGCTTATTTGCTTAGTCTGGACATACCACAGTTTATATATTCACAGACTGAAGGACATCTTGGTTGTTTCCAAGTTTTGGCAGTTACGAATAAAGATGCTATATTAGTATACATCTCCCAAGTTTTTGTGTAAACATAAGTTTTCAGCTCCGTTGAATAAATACCAAAGGACACAGTTGCTGAGTCCCATGGTGAGAGTATGTTTAGTATTAATCTGTTTAAAACTTCCAGAGTGACCGTATCATTCTGCATTCCCATTAGCAATGAAGTGAGTTCTGTTGATACCAGGACCTGTATTGTAGCTTCACTAGTATTTGGTGTTGTCACTGTTTCAGATTTTGCCCATTCTACTGATAGGTATTGTAATTTGCATTTCTCTTATATCACGTGATGTTGAACATCTTTTTTTTATGCATATTTGACATCTGTGTATCTTGTTTGGTGAGGTGTGCATTAAGTCTTTAGCCCATTTTTTTTAAAGTATTTTATTTATTTATTCCTGAGAGAGAGAGAGAGAGAGAGAGAGAGAGAGGGGCAGAGACACTGGCAGAGGGAGAAGCAGGCTCCACGAAGTGAGCCCGACACAGGACTCGATCCTGGGTCTCCAGGATCAGGCCCTGGGCCGAAGGTGGTGCTAAACTGCTGAGCCACCAGGGCTGCCTTCTTTAGCCCATTTTTAAATTGGGTTGTTGGGTTGTTTTTGTTTTTTGTTTTTTTTTAATTGAGTTCTAAGAGTTCTTTATGTATTTTGAATATATATTTTGAATTCTTTATCAGACGTGTTTTACAGAGCAAAAGGTTTTAATTTTAATGAAGTCTAGTTTATCAGTTACTTTTCTGTTTCATACCTTTGGGGTTGTATCTGAAAGATCATCACCATACTGAGGGTCATTACATTTTCTCTGGTGGTATTTTTCTAGTTTTATAGGTTGTGTTTTTTTTTTTTTTATTTTTTTTTTTTAAATTTATTTATTAGTCACACAGAGAGAGAGAGAGGCAGAGACACAGGCAGAGGGAGAAGCAGGCTCCATGCACCGGGAGCCTGATATGGGATTTGATCCCGGGTCTCCAGGATCGCGCCCTGAGCCAAAGGCAGGCGCCAAACCGCTGTGCCACCCAGGGATCCCTATAGGTTGTGTTTTAAATTTAAGTCTGGGGGATCCCTGGGTGGCGCAGCGGTTTGGCGCCTGCCTTTGGCCCAGGGCGCGATCCTGGAGACCCGGGATCGAATCCCACGTCGGGCTCCCGGTGCATGGAGCCTGCTTCTCCCTCTGCCTGTGTCTCTGCCTCTCTCTCTCTCTGTGTGACTATCATAAATTTAAAAAAAAAAAAAAATTAAATTTAAGTCTGGGATTCATGCTGAGTTAATTTTTATGAAAGGTATAAAAACTGTCTGAAACCTTTTTATTTTTTTTTTTGCATGCAGATGTCAGTTAACCCAGCACCATTTATCTCAATAAATCTATTTTTTATAAGTAAGATCTAACTGAAATATCCTTTCACTTTCATGTAACATGAATATCATTGAAGCTTATACTTGGTAGGGATTAAAAAAATTTTTTTTATGTAGTCATGTATTAAGGATTTCTAATTTTCAAAGATAGGCAATAAAATAAGATGTCCCACAATAAGAGAATTAATTTCCTACAATTTAATGTATCAGCTAAGAAGTTCTATAGAAAAAATCTTAAGAAGAAGTAAAACAAGAAATGAAAGATGAACATGAATTGAGGAGGCCTATAGCTTCAATGTTCTAAATCTTCATATTATGATTCTGGTATCGAGGGAACAATGAAATATTCTGGAGAATGCTACATTAAGCTTCATGGTATTTTTAAAGGGCTTTTAGTGTAAAACATCTGGCTCTGAGGCCTGGCTCTACCATTCATCAGATTTGATCTTGGGTCTCCCAGTGTCCTCATCTCAAAGTGAGAAGGTCGTGGTTACTTGGGGCAAGTAATAATTTAGAACAGGTGATAAGTATGACTCCTAAAGTGTTTTGCAAAATCATTTCCTTCTTTCATCTTTCAGGTTAGTTGTAAGAAGCTCTTTTTTTTTTTTTTTTTTAAGAAGCTCTTGCTAAAACTATGGTAGTTATCTTTTAACAGGCATCCCCACATAGGCTCCTCCTATCTCCCACACATTCACAGTATTGCCAAAGAAGTTAATTTTTTTTTTAAACACAGATTTGATTTTCCTACTTCTAAAAGCCAGAAAAAAAAATCAGGTAGGTTTTTGCTTAAGACAAAATAAAATGCTTCAGGTGTGAATTAAAATTTTCCGTTATCTGGCTTTGCCTTGCATTTTCCAGCCTCATTTTTGGGCACCCCCTTAATAATACACTTAAACTAAGCTTCTGGTTATCACAGACATGTATTAACTATACTGCTGCACAAGCATGTGGTTAAACTATTAACTCAGTTTGGATAACTATCTTCAATCCCCATTAAAATCTCTCTCTCTCCATGCACTCAGAAATGTACATCTTGTATAAAAGCCTCTATAATGCCTCCACCCAATATAGGCCTCTCCTTGGTATTTACCTAGCTCTGGGCGGTTTTCTTATATTTCATTTTTCTTCCTTCATCCTCCTTGTAATCTCTCCTTTTTAGATTAATCTTCTATTTGAAATATTCTCTCATATATTTCAATTTTGGGGGCCCATTTATTCAGGGGGGTCCTGCATGATTTTCTAACCTTTTGCTTCCAACCCACTTGATTTCAACAATCATTTTTAACTTTATGAGAGTGCTTTTTTAGTTTTCTAGTTGCGGTTGTTTTGTTTTATTGATATTATATTGTTTCAGATATCTCTGGAGATACTAATTAGATGGTGCATGAAATTTCTTTTGTTTCCTCATTTATCTTGATCTTTCCTCACTATGCTGAATGTTTTGTGATTCTTGGTTGACCCTGCAGATATATGAATGAGGAATAAGAATGAAAGATAGGAATGATTAAAGGTTGAATGGGTAGAGAGACATCACTTGTACCTACAGACTCTAAATTGCCAGCATAAATAAGGATTTGTGTGTAGGATCCATTATTTCACCAGTTGCCTAGATATTTCCTTCAGTGTCCTAAGAACAGTCTTAAAATATTTGTATTGGAGTAATGTTTGGCTGTTTTCACATGTGTAGGTGGGAATAGGTATGGGAGGATAAAATGGGTATCTAGTCCATTTACAAACCTTCCATTCATCCCTTTGGTTTCAAGCCCTCCCCCTCTCTTGCTCTTCATTGTACATGTTGAGTCTCAACACAGTCTCTCTGGGTTCTGTTAGGAATTTTGGTTTGTACTTCTGTCGTAGCCTCTTTCATTAGTTTTTTTAGTGTGTGGCTCTTTAAATTTAATAAGCCATCTCTCTTCTTTTTTTTTTTTTTTTAAGTTTGTTGTTTTTAGTAATGTCTACACCCAATGTGGGATTCAAATTCACAACTGAGATCAAGAGTCGCATTTTCTTCTGACTGAGCCAGCCTGGCACCCCAGTCAGCTCTCTAAGTTCCAGAAATTTCTTGAATTCTGCTGTCTGTTGATGGCACACCTCTTTATTGGGGGGAGGGGCAGAGGGAGAGAGTCTTTTTTTTTTTTTTAAGGTGGGGTTAGAGGGAGGAGGACAGAGAATGTTAAGCAGGTTCCAGACCCAGTGTGGAGTCCAACACAGGGCTTGATCTCACAACCCAGAGATCATGACCTGAGCCAAAATTAAGAGTCAGACACTTAACTGACTGAGCCACCCAGGTACCCTAATAGTACCCCTCCTATATCTTTTTTCTTGCTAATCTATTTCCTTTTAAAGTTTTAGTAACTTTTGATGGCTTTTAAAGAACAACATGAGACATGTGTTTGTTCAGCCTGCCATCTTGAACTGGAAGTCAGCTTAAGCTTTCTAGAGAAAAGAAAATATACTTTTTTTTCTTCTGAGAAGAACCAAACATAAAACTATAGCAACACTTCAGGGCCTTCCCAGTCTAGCTGGAAAGAAATAGCATGTGCCAAGAGAGATAAGTAATCCTATTACTAACTGGAAGGTTGGATAGAAGTACTTGACAAAGTACAGCAGTTGGACCAACTGTCTGATGACTTGCAAAAAATAGCAGTAATATGGAGACAAACGATTGGGAGGAGGAAAAGGGAGTATAGCCAGGAAATTGACAGCCAGTATTTTTCTAATTCTGAAATAAATTTAGGCCATAATGAATTAAAAAATATGGAATAAAGGGAAGTGGGAGAAAAGGGAACCTTATTTGATTAGAGGAAGAAGAACAAGAACGAAAAGTGTTAGATAAGTTAACTTAATATGAACACATTTAAAACTGGCCTGTACTTACTGTGAACGCCTGAAACCTTAGTAGGCATGTCAGCAGCTTCTTCTAAGTGCTTCTTCGTTCCTTTGTTCATTTATTCTTTCAATAACTGTGATTCTCTCCTATAGAGAAGAGATTTCTATTTTGTCCAAATAAATGTCATAGATGACAATATAAGCCCTAACACCAGTCTTGCTTTATGAAGATCCTGTGTGTAGGTTAAGCAAAAATCTATGTAAATCTGCATTCTTGGTTCACCACAGGGAGAATTTGATGGATCATGTGGCACCTCAATGAGGATGATTAGAGAATATTGGTAGAAGAGGGAAGAGCAAGGAATGGAGTTAGAGAATAAAGCTAGGGGATCCCTGGGTGGCGCAGCGGTTTGGCGCCTGCCTTTGGCCCAGGGCGTGATCCTGGAGACCCGGGATCGAATCCCACGTCAGGCTCCCGGTGCATGGAGCCTGCTTCTCCCTCTGCCTGTGTCTCTGCCTCTCTCTCTCTCTCTGTGTGACTATCATTAATATATAAAAAAAATTTTTTTAAAAAAAGAGAATAAAGCTATTACCATAAAACATTGTAATCCTATAAGCATTTTATTCCACATGTACCATACAGAGTATCACCTTGACACTGAAAATACAAGAATTCATTTTATTTAGTAGAAGTAGCTGAAAAATTAGACTTTGCATGAGCAATTCACTTAACTCCTTCAAGTTCAGTTAACCTTATTTTTTTTTTCAAGTGGGAGTTGGACTTAGTAACCCTTCAGGATCTTACTGTCGCTAAGTCTATAATTCTTTTTTTTTAAAAGATTTATTTATTTATTTATGATAGACATAGAGAGAGAGAGAGAGAGAGAGAGAGAGAGGCAGAGACACAGGCAGAGGGAGAAGCAGGCTCCATGCCGGGAGCCCGATGTGGGACTCAGTCCCGGGACTCCAGGATCGTGCCCTGGGCCAAAGGCAGGCGCTAAACCGCTGAGCCACCCAGGGATCCCCTAAGTCTATAATTCTTTTAAGTACATACTGAATAATATCTATTTACAGGTATTTTGCTAAGCCCTTTGGGAAATACTAAGATATATATCAAAGTCCCTGGCCTTCAGGAGACGATAAAGCCAAAAAAGCATATAAGAAATAAGGCATTTAAAAAAAAAAAAAAAAGAAGTAAGGCATATATAAGTATCTGCATCACACAGCAGTATATTGTGAAAACCATGCAGAAAAATCAGTTAAGTGAAAGAAGAGAGAATTTACAACTTGACAACAATTGAGGATGACTACATAAAGCATCATTTGAACTGTGTCTGGAGTCTTCAGTAAGAGTTTGATAGACAACTCTGACTAGGAGTATGCGTACCTACCAACCTAAGCTTGAGCGCAGAGATGAGAAAACAAAGTGTGTTCAGGGAAGTACAGTCAGTTTATTAATGGAGGAATTGTGCTTCAGTGATGAGAAAAGAAGTGGAAAGTATAACTTAGAAGTAAGATTATGAATGGTCTCAACCTATGGAGACCAGTAGGGTAAGATTATTCTGAGAGAATGTGTAGATATGGAAGATGCCATGGACTGAGGAACAGAATTGATGCTGAAATATCAACGAAGAAACCAATATGATCATCCAGGTAGGAGCTAGTTAGGGTCTGAGGTAGGGCAGTGGCAACCCAATGAAATGGTTGAGGCAGACCATTCTGTCTCTAGATGACAGAGATTAATGAAGTCAGAATTCACAAGGTTCAGTGAATGGTTTGGGTATAACTAAGGATTGAAATCAGTGTGACTGGAAATAATGGAGGTAACTTTAATAAAAATTGTCAAGTCAAGGAGTGAAGTTGATTTTTGAGAAGGGATAATAATAAGAGAATTCCGGTCTTTCAATAAATCTTTCCCACTTATGTAGTGACAATTTTGATGCAGTAAAAAAGGTACAGTATTCTCTGTGAATCCTTATCTGTTTCTTGAAAAACCACTATTTTCTTACAGATATTATCGTTTCTTGTCAATAATGCTTGTCAGTTAGTATGAATCTAAATGGCCTTATGTCCTAATTTGGGGAAGGAATAATATAGGATAGAATTTTTATTTTTTTATTTTTATTTATTTTATTTTTTATTTATGATAAGCACACAGTGAGAGAGAGAGGCAGAGACACAGGCAGAGGGAGAAGCAGGCTCCATGCACTGGGAGCCCGACATGGGATTCGATCCCAGGTCCCCAGGATCGCGCCCTGGGCCAAAGGCAGGTGCCAAACCACTGCGCCACCCAGGGATCCCTAGGATAGAATTTTTAAAAATATTCTTTAAGAATACCACGTGGAGGGATCCCTGGGTGGCGCAGCAGTTTAGCGCCTGCCTTTGGCCCAGGGTGCGATCCTGGAGATCCAGGATCGAATCCCACGTCAGGCTCCCTGCATGGAGCCTGCTTCTCCCTCTGCCTGTGTCTCTGCCTCTCTCTCTCTCTCTCTCTCTCTCTCTGTGATGACTATCATAAATAAATAAAATTAAAAAAAAAAAAGAATACCACGTGGAATAGCCACAACTTAGTGGTCCATAAAAGTAAAATTTTACTTTAGATTTGGAGAAGCAATTCATTTATAAATAATAACTATCAAAAACTATAGCAATAGAAAATGAAGTACAAAAAAAAAAAAGAAAATGAAGTACACTCATATACTAGGAACTGTGAGGAAATACGTGAAGAATTTTTATTACACAACAAAATATATAAACATATGATAGCTCTAATTAAAACTGCTTGTCCCTTCATTCTCTTAATTGCTATAGTTGACCCATGTATGCTCCCCTTCACCTGATATGGTAATCTGCACTTTCTTGAGTAGGGAGTGAGAGAAAGGAAATGAAAACAAAAAGAACCATTTATAATTAGGAAAAAGCTTAGGAGAAAAAAAAAAAGATTTTAAAGTACTAAATAAAGCTGTAAAAATGAAAATTTTTGAAGAGAATAGGCAGTTGTGATTTTTTTTTCTCCTACTTCTGCATAGCACCAGACAGCAAAAATGGTGCTGCCAAATTGCAGACTTCCACTTGACGGATTTTGAAGCATCAGATGAGGGATCCCTGGGTGGTTCAGCGTTTGAGCAGCTGCCTTTGGCTCGGTATGATCCTGGACTCCTGGGATCAAGTCCCACGTCGGGCTCCCTGCGTGGAGCCTGCTTCTCCCACTGCCTGTGTCTCTGCCTCTCTCTCTCTCTCCTCTCTCTGTGTCTGTCATGAATTTAAAAAAAAAAAATCTTTGAAGTATCAGATGGTTGGTTAAAAACCCTGTTTTCATGTGTCATATTACTTTCACCACGAATAGTCTCCTTTTGCCTTGAATTTTGAAGTGTTGTTTTTATTTTTTCCATGTAATTATTAGATTGTAGGTAGTTATTCAGCTGCCTTTAGAGTCATGGCTTGGGTGGAATAAAGACTTTCTGGTCCAGTATTTCCCTAAGTGTGCTTGTCAACTGTAGTCATAAGGAAAGGGCTCTGGGATCAATTTGGTTAGGAAATGCTGGGTTAAATAAACACAGTCAAATAAGAATTTTATTTAGGTGGTGGAGAGGAGAGGTATAGAATCTCAGAGACTTTAATATGTTAATGTGACTCAACTAAGGAGAAGCAAGATAGAACATTTCACAATCTTATTTGACCACAAAATCCTTTTTTCATGGAGTCTTTCTCAGAACCATTGTTTCATAGAACACATGTGGGGAAACTCCAATCCTTTACATTTAGAGATAAGCAGAAATGAGATGAAATACTTCATTCGATACTGCATAGCTGTTTACTTAAAAGAATGGACTTGACCTAAGGGCTCCCACCATATTTAGTTTTGCTTCCTTTAGCCCCAAAATTCATAAAAGTCTTTGAAAATTACACAATACTCCAAATTGGGCCCATAAAATACACAGAGGTGCTTCAAGAAATAAAACTAATGATTTAATTATTTTTAGTATATTTTGAATTGGCACATTGGCTTTGATGTTAGGTCAGAAGAGCCATTTAATATTTGTAACTGAGGTTACACTTTTGCAATCAGGAAACTTCCCCCCCCCCACAAAAATCAACCATCTTTCAAATTATAAAATCTGCTTCCTTTCAAATTATAATATATATAACAACAAGTTTCCCCACTTTCCCCAAAAAAAGGACTGGAGGAAATGACTGTTTATGATTTGCTGTCAGTTATGCCAAACCCCATCTCTATATAAACAAATGTATCTTTTAAAAGCTTACTTACTTAGATGGCATTATGATAGACATGCTATTCTTTACCCTGTACATTTTTATTCAATGATATTACATGTTTATTTTTCACATTAATACATGAAGATCTTTAAATTTTTTTTTTTATTGAAGCATTGTTGACCTACATGTTACATTAGCTTCAGGTACATAATGTAGTGATTCAACAAGTTTATGCATTATGCTGTGCTCACCACAAGCGTAGCTACCATCTGTTACTATACAAGGCTATTACACTATCATTGACTGTATTCCCTATGACTTTTCATCCTTGTGATTTATTCTTTTATTTTTATTTTTTTTTAATTTTTTATTTATTTATTTATGATAGTCACACAGAATGAGAGAGAGAGGCAGAGACATAGGCAGAGGGAGAAGCAGGCTCCATGCACCGGGAGCCTGATGTGGGATTCGATCCTGGGTCTCCAGGATCGCGCCCTGGGCCAAAGGCAGGTGCTAAACCGCTGCGCCACCCAGGGATCCCCCTTGTGATTTATTCTTTCCATAACTGCAAGTGTGTACCGCTCACTGCCTTTCACCCATTTTGCTCCAACCTTCAGTTTGTTCTCAGAATTTGTGGATCTGTTTCTGCTTTGTTTTGTTTTTTAGATTCCACATATAAGTGAAGTCAGATGGTTTTCTCCTTCTCTGTGTGACTCATTTCACTTAGGATAAAACCCTCTAGGTATATCTATGTCACAAACAGCAAGATCTTCTTTTAATGGCTCAATAATATTACATTATATAGCTGTACTGTAATTTGTGTCATAGGTTTCCTAGTGACGGACATTAGGGTAGTTGTAATTTTTTTTAAGATGGTGCTGTAGTGAATTTTGATAAAGGTCTTCTGTTGCTTTTACTTTTGAACTTTTGTGTATATGTCTGTAGCAATTCCTTGAAGTGGAATTGCTGGGTTAAATAATATGCACATTAAAGTTTTCATAAATATTGCCAAATTGCCTTTAAAAATGGTTAGCTTATCTCCCATTGCCAGCATTGCGACAGGAACCTTGAAAATGGTATAACTTTTACTGGATGTAAAAAAAAGACTTTATAATGTAGAATAGTGAGTATCTTACCACGTTAATTTTAAAATCATAAAGAAAATTTATGAAGTGTTGATGATCATGATCTCTCTTTCTCTCTCCCTCCATCCCCTACTCTTTATAGAGCAAATTATTCATGGAAGGATTTAGAAGCCTAAAAGAAGGAGAACCAGTAGAATTCACATTTAAAAAATCTTCCAAAGGCCTTGAATCAATACGGGTAACCGGACCTGGTGGGAGCCCCTGCTTAGGAAGTGAAAGAAGACCCAAAGGGAAGACACTACAAAAAAGAAAACCAAAGGGAGATAGGTAATCATTTTACTTTGTTAGTTTGTGAGTTTATTGTATTTAGGAAAAAAAAATCTGAAAATGTGTTTGTCTTTTTATTATGTTATTGCATTTAATATAGTCTAGTCAAAGTAAATAAAATGCCACCATTGTGAAGTTGAATAAACTTTCTTAGGAATATAGGCTATATTGCAATTTGAACTCTGCACTATTTCCCACCAGATTGTTCTGAGATCACAAATGAGAAGCTGAGATTTCCAACAGACAGTGCTATCCCTCTGTGTATGTCTTAACGCCTCATCTTACCTTTATTGTTTTGTCTGTTTTTTTTTTTAAGATTTTATTTATTCATGAGAGAACACACAGAGAGAGAGAGAGAGGGAGGGAGAGAGAGAGGCAGAGATAAAGGCAGAGGGAGAAGCAGGCTCCATGCAGGGAGCCCGATGTGGGACTTGATTCTGGGACTTGAAGATCACGCTCTGGGCTGTAGGCAGGCGCCAAACCGCTGAGCCACCCAGGCGTCCCTGTTCTGTCTGTTTTTAAAAGAGAACTCATATTCTTTTTAAAATATAACTCATGTATCTTATAATAAAAAATTATAAGGAAGTCTGAAAAAAATCACTTGAAATCCTGACTAGAGGTAGGAATCATAATATTTATGCAGTATTTTTGAAACTTGCTTTTTTTTCCCCATTTAACAGTAGATCAAGAACATTTCATATCAGTCATTAGCACCTGTATAAATTCCCACTGTGTGAATAGACCAGAATTTATTTATTTTTTGAACGTACCAGAATTTATGCAAGGCTAAAGTAATTTGTTAAATTTAAGCTATTTTGACCTTATCAGTAGTGCCACAGTGGGAATCCTTATATGTACATTTTTGAAAAATTGTTTATATCCTTGGGATAAATGCCTAATATTGAAAAATCTGGATCAAAAATAAGGCATTTAAAAATTTTTGATGTCTGTTTCCAGACTGCTTTCCAGAAATGATTAGGGCCAATATAAAACTCCTTTAAAAATGAGACTGCTAAAAAAATAAATAAATAAAAATAAAAATGAGACTGCTCATGGAATGATGTCATTTTATTTTATTTTTAAGATTTTTATAATTTTTTTATCAATCTCTACACTCAACATAGGGTTCAGACTTACAATCCTGAGATCAAGAGTCACAGTCTCTGCCGACCTAGCCAGCCAGGGGCACCCCTTAAAGAAATATTTTTAAATTTTTCTTCAATTTTTAAGAATTATTTTATTTTTCAGATTTTATTTATTTATTTGAAAGAGAAAAATCACTAGTAGGGGAAGGGACAGAGGGAGAGGCAGAGGGAGAAGCAGATTTCCTATTGAGCAAGTGTGCAATGAGAGGCTCAATCCCAGGACCTTGAGATCATGACCTGAGCCGAAGGCAGATGTTTAACTGATTGAGCCACCCAGGTGCCCCCAAATTTTGTAATGTAGGCTCCATACCCAATATGGGGCTTAAACTTACAACTCTGAGATTGAGTCACATACTCTACCAACTGAGGTAGCCAGGCACCCCTGAATGATGTTATTTAAAAATTTTTTTCTGGGGTTCCTGGGTGGCTCAGTCATTTTGGTATCTGGCTCTTGATTTTGGCTCAGGTCATGATCTCAAGGTCATGAGATTGACCCCCACATCAGGCTCTGGACTCAGTGGGGAGTCTGCTTAGAGATTCTCTCTCCCTCTTCCTCTGCCTTCCCTCCCCCCACACGGTTGCTTTCTCTCTCAAATAAAAAATTAAAAAAAAAAATCTTTTCTAATTATATAGGTTAAGAGATACAGCTCATTCTTTTCCTTTGTGTCCTTTGATTAGATTAGAGGTTTTATATATATTTGAGGTTAAGTATATTTTTATGTCAATTTTCATTTTTCTCTTCTATGAATTATATGTTTTCTGTCCTTTGCTCATAAGACTAATGAGGCGTTCATTTGTTATTATTGGTTTGTAAGTTCTCTGTTTAGGAAAAACTCTGTTTTCTTTTTTCCTACTATGAAAAACCTAGTTCTTCCCTACTATCTTTTTCTCTTGTGTGTCTCCTTTATTATTATACGGCACTTCATTTCTGATACCAAGTGTGTGGAGATTTTACCCCCACACAAAACAGTTCTCCACAACACCGGCTGGATGTCCTACAATTGAACTCGATCCTGGGACCATCTATCTGGAGACAGAGTCAGACCCCACCGGTTAAGGGCTAAGTCCCACAAGACTGTATCCCTCCACACACTTGAGATGCCAGTTGCAAGAAGTGGGTTCCAAGGTTGCCAACCTTTGTTTGATTGGCTATAAATCAGAGGTTCCCACATCATCCTCAGTCTTGGTTAATTTGCTAGAGTGACTCACAGAACTGAGGGAAACTCTTA
The DNA here is from genome assembly GCF_905146905.1 of Nyctereutes procyonoides. Classification (NCBI taxonomy): domain Eukaryota; kingdom Metazoa; phylum Chordata; class Mammalia; order Carnivora; family Canidae; genus Nyctereutes; species Nyctereutes procyonoides. The sequence goes on from NW_026575051.1 coordinate 62,505,729, forward strand.
GGTTTACCAGTTCATTAAAGGATATGATAAAAGATACAGATGAAGAGGATATACAGAGGATGAGGTCTGGGAGGCTCTGAGTGTAGGAGCTTCTGTCGAGGTGGAGTTGGGGTGATCACTCTCCCATTTTGAAGGCTTCGGAACTCCTCACTCTTAGGATTTTATGGAGACTTGCTCATGTAGGTATGATTAATCAGTAACTTCATTTTCAACCTTTCTCCCCCTTAGAAAAATGGGAGCAGGACAGAAAATTCCAAGCTTCAAATCATGCTTTGGTCTTTCTGGTGAGCAGCTCTTACCTAGGAGCCCACCCAGAATTCCCTTAGAATGAAAGACACTCACCCCTATCACCCAGGATATTAACAGGGGTTGCAAGAGCCCTCTGTCAGGAACAGAGGTCCAATACCAGTGTTAGAACAAGAGATGATCCTAATGGTTTTATCACTTAGGAAGTGACAATGGTTTTAGGAACTCCATGCCAGGAACCAGGAGCAAAGACCAATATGGATTTTCAGTTTTCTCACATTGTCTTTATGTATTTATGATGTTAACCTTTTGCTTCAAATAAATATTTTTTTCAGCTTGTGAAATAAAATTTAGTTTTAATTATAGTGACTTTTAAAGGTTTTAAAATAATGAATTTGTATACAAACAAGTCTGTCTCTATCTCCTTAATGCTATCTGACTTGATTGCTATTTGGCTTTCCAACTTGCAAAATTAATCATATATCTATCTAGGGGAAGCTGAATGACTCAGTCGGTTAAGCATCTGACTCTTGTTTTTGGCTCAGGTCATGATCTCAGTGTTGGGCCATCAAGCCCCACCTTTGGGCTCCATGCTCAGCAGTCTGCTTGAGATTCTCTCTCTCTCTCCATCTCCTTCTGGCCCTCCACCCATGCTTGCGTGCACTCTCTCTCTCCCTCCCTCAAATAAATCTTTTTTTAAAAAAGTGTCATACTGGCAGTTTTGCGGTGACAACGCAAAGAGAAAGGGGTAAGAATGGAAGCTGAGAATCACTGAGAGGCGGTTCCATTAAAGCAGAAAAACGACAATGGTGGTTCAGATTGGGATGGTAGCAGTAGAAGTGAGGAACAAAAATCCCGACATCGCGAAGGTAGGGGAAATAGGATTTACTTTTGGATCAGATGTGGACTCTAAGAGAAAGTGAAATATTCAGGATGACTCACAAGGTTTGTTTGGCTTGAGCAGTCAGAAAGATGAAGAGACCGTTTACCAAGAGGGAAAAGACTAGAGAAGGAGCAGGAAATTAGAAGTATGGTCTCAGATATATTTAGGTGGAGATTTATAATAGACATTGATTGGAAAAATAGATTAGGTAAGTGGATGCAGGAGTATGGAGTTCCAAGGCTCTATAAAAAGACTTGGCAATATTCAGCAGAAAGGAGGTATTTACAGCCTTAACACTGAATGAGATCACTGTCAGAGTGAGTATACGTGGAAAAAGAGAAGACCACTAAACTGTAGCACATTCCAGCACCCAGTAATCAGGAGAGTAGAAGCAAAGGGCATTAAGTTAGAAGGAGGGAAATAGGAAAATTAAAAGGGTTTTGTCTCATAAGTCAAGGAGAGAAGTATTTCAAGAAGGAGAGGGACTCCCGTGTGTGAAATGGTGTTGATGGTGAAATGATTAAGATAACCACCAAGACTTGAGCATTTAGCAACAAGGAAATCACTGGTGAAGTTGACAAGGTCAGATTCAGTGGACTGTTGGGAGTGAAAGTCTAAGCTGGTTGTGTTCAATAGAAGGAAAGGAGAGGAAGTGGAGACAGCAAATTTAGACAGTTTGGGGAGTTTCCCTGTAAATGATAGCAGAAAAATCAAGCAACAGCTGAGGCATGGAACTTACAGCATGTTTATGTGTCAGTGAGAATGGTCCAGTAGAAAGGGGAAGATTGAACATTCAGGAAAGAGGAGGTCAATCGTTGGAGTGATTTTCCTTGTTGAAAATCAGAGAGAGGTTCAGGGTATAAAGCATAATGGAGACAGCTAGCCTTGCAAGCACGGACAGTTCATTTCTTCAGAAGTAGAGGTAAGACACAGCACACAGGTACAGATACAGGTGAGTAGATACAAGAATGAAATAAGGTGAGATTTCTGAGCTTTTTTCCAGTTTTCTTAGTGAAATTTCAAGCAAGGTCATCAACTGGAGAGGGATGGTAGAAGAGGAGGTTTGGAGATTTACAAAGAAAGAAGGTATAAAATAGGAGATTAGGGGGCTCCTGGGTGTCTCAGTCCATTAAGCGTCTAATTCTTTGTTTAGGCTCAGGTCATGATCTCATGGGTCATGAGATGGAGTCCTGTGTCAGGCTCCACACTCAGCGGGGAGTCTACTTAAGATCCTCTCCCTCTGCCTCTCCCCCCACGCATTCACACATGTGCTTTCTCTCTCTCTCTCTCTCTCTCTCTCTCTCTCTCTCTCTCAAATAAATACATAAATCTTTTTTAAAAATTGAAACAGGGGACGCCTGGGTGGCTCAGCAGTTGAGCGCCTGCCTTGGCCCAGGGCGTGATCCTGGAATCTGGGGATCGAGTCCCACATCAGGCTCCCTGCATGGAGCCTGTTTTCTCCCTCTGCCTGTGTCTCTGCCTCTCTCTGTGTGTCTCTCATGAATAAATAAATAAAATCTTTTAAAGATAATAAAAAAGATAAAAAATTAAAATAGGAAAAGAGTGAATGCATTATAGAGAAAAAAGTAACGTCACTCAGTATGGTTGTGTTTTTTTCTCCAGCCACTGGTGACTTCATGGCTACAGCTGTGAAATAGGCAGAACGATGGATTTAATAAGTTGGTTTCCTAGTTGAGAATGACAAAGGGAGACACGGGCACTGACCGTGTGTACAAGGGAGCAGTTCTAATGTGGATTATACAGTATAAACTAGGTAAGGAGTGAAGTCATTGAAAAAGTGGCAGGCTCATGGGGTGCGGGTTATAGGTGGGGTGCTAGAATTGGTGTAGTTGGGGTGCTAGAAAGAATGAGAGAGTAGAAGTTGGTGGTCATCAGAGGGTGAATTACTGCTTCCACAGTCGATGTTTGTTGTGTGTCTTACTGTGATTAAAGCCTTTACACAATTTGGTATCTAATGATTTCCAACTGATGATCAAACATGCTAATGTTTTCCATGTAATGATCAAACATTCCAAGGATGTTTATAATTTTTGTTGTAAGATTAGCAGTTCTGGTTTTCCATGTGCCACGATTTTTGTAAAATGGTAGAAACAAATTGCAGTTAAATAATCAAATAAGCACAGAGACTTCTGTTACAGAAACTGAAACAATGAGAAAGCAGGATGTGGCACTGTTAACTGATGTTTGGAACAGTTTCCAAGGCATTGATTTGCTTCCTAAATGCTTAAAAGACTCGAGAAATCTATGGTAACTTTCTTGATTTCTTCTGTGGTTATTAATTATATTTACTTCTGCAGAAAGCCTTAAATAATGAGAATAAAACTGTGCTTTGACCAGATTTTCATGTTTATTAGTGTAGCTATGGTCCATTTAAAAATTTCTCCAGTTGTCTAAAACTTATCTTCTGTGGTTGTTTTTTCAGATCGGAATGCAATTAAGGAACCTGGCATTGAGTTAGTTTTATATGTCTTAAGTCTGTTGCGATCTAGAACAGTCCCTCCCTACACACGCGCATCCGTTAGGAAGGACTTTTATGACATTAACTTGTTAAAGAGACTAGACCAGCTGTCTTGTAGAGTGTGCCATAACTGGGATTCATTCTAGTGTCTTTAAACTTGTTTCTCCAACATGTATATATTCTATAAATTGGAAGTATTATGCAAAAATGTGTATCTTGAACCTAACAAAATTCTCTCAACCTAACTTTTAGTTAACAGGCAATATAAGGGTTAGAGTGACAAGTTGAAAAACACCAGATTGAATCCAGATCATAGCCTGAATTTAGCTAATGGTTCCTTACGATTAGATTGAGGTTGTTCATCTTTGACAAGAAGGTCATGGAGGTGGTGCTGCATTCTTCTCATTGTATCCTGTCAGATGGCAAAGGATTTTTTATTTTTTTCCACTACTTTTTCTTTTCATAATTAGCAATTTGTGATGAGATATTTTGAGGCCATGTAAATATCATATTTTTTAAAAGATTTTCTTCATTTATTCATGAGAGACACAGAGAGAGGCAGAGGGAGAAGCAGGCTCCCTGCGGAGAGCCTGATGTGGGACTCAATCTCAAGACCCTTGGGGTCATGACCTGAGCTGAAGGCAGAAGCTCAACCACTGAGCCACCCAGGCATCTTAAATATCATCATCTTTATCAAACTTTCCATTTTTTATTTATTATCTCAATATGGATCATGAGTTTCTGTCTTTATCAATAAATTATGTTATTTAATAATTATTTTAATGCTCAAGTTTTTTAGATTCTGTTACTAGTTCCAGCTGGTTTCTGTGTCCTTTGACACACCCTCATCATTTTTGAATTCTTCTTTCAAGTACTTACTCAAGTACTTTGATACTTGCAAACTCATAGCCTACAAAATATTTAAAATAATGATAATTAAATAATTACTTTGGTTTGCTAAAGTACTAGAAAGCTAGAGTTCCAGTTAATTTCTAGTTTAAAATGTAAGCATTGGTATATTTCTATGTATTTTGTTTGCATGGAGAGTTGTTTTTATTTTATTTTTTAAATTGTGATATATTAAAATTCACTTTTTTCTTTTACACTTCTGTGAATTTTTACATATATGTTCATGTAGTTACCATTATTATCTGGATTCAGAACACTCTATCACCCCCAAAATTTCCCTCTTTTTTTCAATTAGGCTCCACGTTGGACGTGGAGCCCAAGGCAAGGCTTGAATCATGACCCTGATATCAAAACCTGAGCTGAGATGAAGGAAGAGTCATATGCTTAATCGACTGAGTCACTCAGGTGCCCCAACCCTCTGTCTTTTTTTTTCCTCTATCTTTTGCAGTTATTTCTCCTCCACCTAAAACCCTTGGCCACCACTGACCTATTCTGTATCACTATACTTTTGTCTTTCCATGAATAGAATAGAAGTGGAATTATACCTTCCCCGCCCTCAGTTAGATTGAGATATAACTGACATATTGTATTAGTTTAAGGTGTTCAACAGCATGATTTCATACATGTATACATTGGGGAAGGATTACAGTAAGTTTAGTTAGCACCCATCACTTTCACTTAGTTACAATTGTTTTTCTTGTGATGAGAACTTCTGAAATTTACAATTAGCAACTTTCAGATATACAATACAGTATTGTTGACTTTAGTCACCATGCACTGTTCATTAAATGTCAGAACTTCTTGTCTTAGTGACTGCAAGTTTCTACCTTTTGATCACCTTCACCTGTTTCATCCAGCCCCAACCCCCACCTCTGGCAACCACCAATCTGTTCAGCGTGAAGTTTAGTTTCTTTAGATTCCTATATAAGTAAGGTGATACACTATTTATCTTTCTCTGTCTGACTTATTTTACCTAGCATGATGCTTTCAAGATCCGTTAAAGTTGTCTCCAATGACAGGGTTTCCTTTTTTATGGCTGATTAAGTCGTGTGTGTGTGTGTGTGTGTGTGTGTGTGTGTGTGTGTGTATCTCACATTTTCATTATCTGTTCATTTACTAGTAGACTCTTAGGTTGTTTCTATGTCTTAGCTGTTGTAAATAGTGCTGCAGAGAACACAGAGGGGGCCGATATCTCTTTAAGAGAATGATTTCATTTCCTTTGAATATATACACGGAAGTGGGATTGCTGGATCATATGCTAGTTTTATTTTATTTTTTTGAAAAACCTCCATATTGCTTTCCATTTTGGTTGAACTAATTAACATTGCCACCAGCAGTGGGACAACAATTGGGTGCAGAGAACCAGGAGGGGGATACATAACCTTTCCAATATAAACCTCCCAAATACTTAAAAAACTGTTGAAAAGAAACCATGATAAATATAGGACAATGCAGTACAAGTACAAATAAGAAGGAGCAGTGATAAGAGTCTGCTCTCCATGTGGGCTCCCTTCCTTTCTACTAACGGTGCATAAGAATTCCCTTTTTTCCACATCCTCCCCAACGCTTGTTATTTCTTGTCTTTTTGTTTATAGCCAGATGTGAGGTGCTATCTTACTGTGCTTTTGACTTTTCCCTGTCAAATGATTAGTGATACTTGATGATGTTGATTAGTGATTTAGTGATATTTAGCACCTTTTTGTGTACCAGTTGGCCATTTGTATGTTTTCTTTGGAAAAATATGTTAGGTTCCTCTGCCCACTTTTTTTTTAAATTTTTATTTATTTATGATAGTCACACAGAGAGAGAGAGAGAGAGAGAGAGAGAGGCAGAGACATAGGCAGAGGGAGAGGGAGAGGGAGAGGGAGAAGCAGGCTCCATGCACTGGGAGCCCGACATGGGATTCAATCCCGGGTCTCCAGGATCACACCCTGGGCCAAAGGCAGGCGCTAAACTGCTGCGCCACCCAGGGATCCCCCTCTGCCCACTTTTAATCAGATTATTTGTTTGTTTACTTAATGAATCATATTAGTTCTTTATAGATTTTGAATATTAGCCTTTTACCAGATATATGATTTGCAGATATTTTCTTACCTTGTATAAGTTGCCTTTTCGTTTGTTTAATGGTTTCTTTTGTCTTGTAGAAGTTTTTTAGTTTCATTTGTTTATTTTTGCTTTTGTTGTCAAAAACAAAAAATCGTTGCCAAGACTGATGTCTGAGAGTTTAAACCTTAGGTTTTCTTCTACTAGGAGTTTTGTGGTTTCAGGCCTCATGTTCAAGTCTTAAAAATATTTTGAGTTGATTTTTGTGTATGGTGTAAGATAGTGGCCCAGTTTCTTCTTTGTTTTTTTGTTTTTTTGCAAGTGACTGCCCTGTTTTCCCAATACCATTTGGTAAAGAGACTGTCCTTTCCCCATTGTATTTTCTTAGCTCCTTTGTCATAAATTAATTGGCCACACGTGTGGGTTTATTTTTGATCTTTCTGTTCTGTTTCATTGGTCTGAGTCTTTTTTTTTTTTTTTAGATTTTATTTATTTATTCGTGAGAGACACACAGAGAAAGGCAGAGACATAGGCAGAGGGAGAAGCAGGCTCCCTGCGGAGAGCCTAATGGGGGACTCGATTCCAGGACCCCAGGATCACACCCTGAGCCAAAGGCTGATGCTCAACCACTGAGCCAGCCAGGTGTCCCTATGAGTCTGTTTTTATGTACTGGTATGCCAGTACCATACTGTTTGATTACTATTCTTTTGTAATACAGTTTGAAATCAGAGAGTGCGATGTTCCCAGCTTTGTTCTTCTTCAAGGTTACTTTGGCTATTCAGTGTTTTTGTGGCTCCATTCAAATTTTAGGAATGTGTGTACTGTTTTCTGTGAAAACTGCCATTGAAATTTTGATAAAGATTCCGTTGAATCTGTAGATCACTTTGGGTGGTATGGGCATTTTAACAGTATTAATTATTCTAGTCCGTGAGCACAGAATAGCTTTTCATTTATTTGTGTTTTCCTCATTTTTTTTTCATTAATGCCTTGTGGTTTTCAGTGTATAAATCTTTCACCTCCTTGGTTAAGTGTATTTCTAGATATTTTACTCTTTTTGATACAATTGTGTATGAGACTGTTTTCTTAATTTCTGTTCCTGATAGTTCATTGTTAATGTGCAGGAATCAAATGATTTTTGTATATTGATTTTGCATTCTGCAGCTTTATTAAATTTGCTTATTAGTTCTAACAGTGTTTTGGTAGGATCTTTTGAGGTTTCTTTATCATGTCATCTGCAAATGGAGACAATTTTACATCTTCCTTTCCGATTTGGAAGCCTTTTTTTTCCTTATGTAACTACTTTAACTAGGGGTTCTAGTACTATGTTGAAAGTGGTAAGAGTGGGCATCCTTGTCTTACTCATGATCTTGAAGGAAACACTTTCAGCTTTTTACCACTGTATAATATTAAGCTGCGGGCTTGTTATATATGGCCCTTATTATTTGGGGTGTTTCCTCTATACCCACTTCTTGGCAGTTCTTATTATGAATGGATGTTGAATTGTGTCAGATGTTTCTTCTACATCTATTGGATGATCATATGACTTTTATCCTCCATTTTCATATGATAATATTACACTTATTAATTTGTAGATGTTAAACCATTCTTTTAATTCTGGAATAAATCCCACTTAGTAACAATGTATGATTCTTTTAATGTATTGTTGAATTCAGTTTTTTTTTTTTAGTTTTTTAATATTTTATTGAGGATTTTACATTTTATATTCATCAGGGATATTGACCTATAATTTTATTTTCTTATAGTATCCTTGTCTGGTTTCAGTATCAGGGTAATGCTGGGCTCATAAAATGAGTTTGGAAGTGTTCCCTTATCTTCTGTATATTTGAAGTGTTTGAGATGGATTGGTATTAAGTCTTATCTGTTTGGTACGATTTACCAGTGAAGCAATGAAGTCCTGGACTTTTCCTTGTAAGGAAATTTTTTATTACTCCTTAGTAGTAATTGGTGTATGCAGATTTTTTTTTTCTTCATAATTCAATCTTGGTAGGTTCTGTGTTTCTAGGAATATATCCATTTCGGTTGTCCAGTTTGTTGTGGTCTAATTGTTCATAGTAGTCTGTTTTGAGCCTTTGTATTTTTGTGGTATCAGTTATAATGTCTCCTCTTTTATTTCAAATTTCATTTATTTGAGTCCTCTCTCCTTTTTTCTTAGTATGTCTAGCTAATGGCTTTTCCATTTTATCTTTTCAAAGAACTAAATAAAAAATTAAAAGTATAAAATTTTTATTACATGGAATTAACATTTAAAAATTTGTAATTTGGTTCCATAACTCAAAAGAAAGTATTTGTTCAAATTTAATATATATATCTCATATATATGATAGAATCATATTTTGTGAAGCTTTATGTCTTTGTGGCAAGAAATATAAAATAATTTTAAGGATTCTATCTTAATTTTACATAAACTATTTACAAAAGAAAGTGGGATTAGTTTTATCATTCTGTCTTAAAATTCTGCTGAATTTAGTATACAGTTACCAGTGTTCAGCAGTGTGTTACGTTGTCTTATTTTAAGACCCCCACATTTAAAATGTTTTTGAAAAATTTCAAATGAAATATTTCCAATTTATTTTTGGGATTTTTAATGTATATTATCAAAAGAATAGAGATTTAATGACCCCTATAATGTTCTTTTAATAATAAAATGAAGTTCATACAAAATTTTAAAACTTTATTTTACCCCTCAAAATCTGGCCTGTGCTTGATAACTTTTGTTTTTTTATAAAGCCTTATTAATTTACTATGAAGTAAAAGAAGTAACTTCTAACAGAGTAAAATTATGGGAGAAGAAAGTAAAATGATTATTTTATTTGCCATTGTTAATTTTTAGAATTTATATGGCATAATTATTTCAGACTACAATATAGAATTAAATATTTCATTTAATAGGATTTTAGTTTGTATTAACAAATGTGTTGTATTAGTAAAAATGATATGGACTGAAACAGATGGTCTGGAAATCTTTCTATGAAGGTTAAATGATTTTAATCATTAATAATTAAGGAATAAAAATACATGTTGGCCTTAAATACATTTGAAATGCATATATATACATGGTTAACGTATATATTAGGTATATAAGCTTCATCTTTTATTGTTTGTGGTTTCTGGTTTTTTTACCTCTTTTTTATTCTAAATTTTTTCTAGGGTCCTGACTATTTTCTTTGTTCTCTTTAACCTTCCACATCTTTTGACCCAACCACACAGTCCAAGAAGTGCTGTTCATTATAATGCAGTTCCTTTCAACAATGTTGACCTGAGATTTTTAAAATAACAGAAAATAATACCAATGTTCTACTGCTTTCATTCCATTTCAAGCAATATTTTATTTGCATCACTGCATTAGTACATGATTAAGCTTTTTGTTTTTTTCTCTGAGTTGAAGTTTTAATATATTTTTTTAGAAAGAAGGTTAAGTGTTATGTTCAGTTTTACTGCTTTTCACATTGAAATGTAGGAAATTCCTTTCATTTGATCATATTAAAAAACTTGTAAGTTTTAAGATATTCTTCATGTAGACTTAAAAATTGATATGAAATTTGACATTTCCAGTATTAAAGTGGTGTTAGAATGTCACATTATGACGTACTTACCATTCATTTATGGTCAGAAAGACCAAGGTGAATATAAACAGAAACTCATTATATATGTTAATTTGTTATCAGCTTGGAAGAGCTAACTTGCTTTTTTAAAAAAATAAAAGTAAAGATAAATGATAGTAAAGTTATTTTTACAGGGCCGCAATTTTTTTATTTCAAATTCTTTAAGTTTGCAAAAAGGTTTTGGAAGCCATAAGATTTTTTTAAATCTACTTTTGGCTTTTCTCATTGAAGCATTGTATATTTTCATTTATTAAAAATGAAAAGTATTTATTTAATGCCCTCATTTACCTTTAGAGCAAGTGAGCTCAAAGCTAACTAGTGGTGACTTTTCCACCCCCTCTGCCACCTACCTCAGCAGTATAGCATCTTTCATTCTTTGTGGTATAACTTGAAGTTTTTCAGGTACTTTATAGTTAGGAATTATAGTGGTATGTTTTTTTTCATTTTGAAATCTACGTCTGTAGCATTACTGAAAATAATAAATCTACTTGTTTATGATGACATTTTATTAAGGTTATCTGTTTCACATTAAAAGTTCTTCCATGATTTTATTTTCATATTTATTATATCCCAGAACCTGCTCCCAAAAGAAAAAGAAAATGCATTTTAGATGCTGGAGATGTTTGAAAACTGTAAATCAACAAATTCCAATAAATAACTGTTTCACCCTGATACTTGTGTGATTAGATTTAGGAATTTGCTGTTTAGTAGGTTCCTATTGTGGAAGAGAAATCTCTCAGGCATGAATTGATAGTCCAGATCCTTTGAGGTCTGTCTATTCTGACCTCTGACCCCTATTCTTACAAGGTCAACATCTGAGGGCAGGAGATTAAGGCAGTTTAAAGACCGGAATGGTAAATGGAATGGAAAAATTAGCCAGCACATTTTGGGTGCAAAACATCAAAGTCATCAAATAGTTTGCTTATTTTAAACCTGGCTTATGTGTGTAACAAGCTAATTTTACTGTTTTTGTTGGAATCAGAACATTTTAATAGTCTTACTAAAGATTCTGTTTATTTAATAATAAATTTTAACCGGATAGTACAAATTAGGTTCACCAGGCTTAACCTCAAAATATCAGAAAATGGAGAAATAATTTGTCAGTTTCAATACATTTTAGTCTTGTGTATGGTTTGGAGATTTAATTTAAGTTTAAATTGGAGTTTAAAATTAGCTTTTACTATAAAATAACTAGTTTATCAACAATGTTGAATAAAATGTATGTGCACCCAGATTCGCTGGTAATTTGAAAGTAACTGAGGATTTAGTTGTAATTATATACTATTGACTTAAGAAAAATCTATTTTTAAATGGTAGGGGTAGAAAATAGAAGAAAGTAAATTGGTCAAGCAGAGACAATTTCTCCTTTGTCTTTCTTACTTTGGTCTTTTATATTTTACTTTTCCCTCTTAAAATGTTCCTTTAATATGTATTTCATTGTAATAGCAAAATACAGACTTTAAAGCTTAGTTCCTATGTTTTGCTCCATTGTAAACAATTCCCCACCACCCTTTATTTCACATTTGTTTACATCATAGACAGCTGTGGATTTGCATCTTCTGCTTCCTACTAATGACTGGCAAGAGCTGGAGTTGAATAACTGAACTGTTGCATCGAAGTTTCCATTCATCTATCTAGTGACTAAGGGCATTAGTAAAACCAATGGAATACCCACATTTCCTTAATTCTTAAGCATTTTTTATTCTACCTCAAATTTTCCTTATGTAGACTTAATTTTAGGGTGGTTTCCTAAGTCCTTTCTTCTTGTGATTATTTTGCCAGAGATCTCTTAATGAGGCAATTATAGTTGTTTCCTTCATTCACATTATCTTAGCAGATGCTCTCCCTGCTGTGACCTCTGTTCAGACTGGGCAGACAATGTGCCATTCTCATCACCCTGCACAAGACATTGTGTGGGGCTGAGCTTCCTTTGGCGCTGCATAGGTCTCCCCAGAAGCCTGATAAGCATGGGCAGAAGCCAAGTGGCAAATCATCATAATTTTAGATTGATTTTCTGATTGCTGTTTTATTCTGAGCATAATAAATAGTAAAGCAATGCAGAAAAAATATTACAGAAGCAACTTTAATAATATTTCAAGTAGAAATTGCAGGTTTAACTTTATGTAATTTTTTTCCTTTAGACTGTGGTCTTGGTGAAATGAGGTCAAATATTCATAGTATGGTTTCAATACAAGGGGTTATGAGAATTGCCTAATAGTTCAAAATCTGGAGATTCTTTCAGAAAATGAAATGTGTATTTTTAATGAACATAGGACATTGTTCAAAGTATCACTTTTAAATTTATAAAACAAAAATCATCATGTTTATATCCGGTGTGGTACCCACTCGGTTTCTTTGTGAACCCAATAAGGACTGATTAAGATGAAGACTAATCAACCAAAAATTTCCATCCTTTACACTGCTAAATCCCTCCACTGAAATAGTAGTCCTAAGCCCCAAACCCAAGTGTAACAATCTAGGGAATTACAAAGTTCTTAGAAGCTTTGAGCTAGCTTTTCTTTATTCTCCATTAATGAGGAAGTACAAGTCAAATTTGGCTCTGATGAATTTGAAGAGCCTATGCAAAGGTCCTTTCAAATTTATACTGGAATTTTAATTTTTTGAAATTTGGTTAAAATAGATTGAGAGTATGACTTGAACTGTACTCATACTATAGTGAAGTTTTCTTTTACTCATATAAATAGGATTCTCTTATTTGTATTATAATTTATAATGTATAAATTTTAATCTGCTTACACTTACCAGTAAAAAGTATTTTGCTTAAATCAGGTTCTATTTTAGTAAAATCAGATTCACAATAAGTTTTTATATCACGTTTTAACAGTACATTTTCACATAATGAAGAACTATTTTTAAAGTGTAACTCCTTTGCATATAAAGCAGAGAATAAATATTAAATTTTAAAAATGTTATGTAAAGAGAAAATGGATCTGCAATCATCTTTTCTTAAAAGAAAATCTCAAGTCAAACAAGAATTCAGGAATTTTAGCCTCCACAATTTTTAGGTGTAGTCTTGTCTATTGTATGATTATTGTATGATTATTTTAAATAAATGAGTTAATAAGGAAGAAAATCAAGTGTTTTCCTTCCTTTTGGGAGAGAGTTATTGTTGACTCTTAGTGGCTATGGAAAATGTTTGTTTGTTTGTTTGTTTTTAAGATTTTACTTATTTATTCATGAGAGACACAGAGAGAGAGGCAGAGACACAGGCAGAGGGAGAAGCAGGCTCCATGCAGGAAGTCCGATGCGAGACTCGATCCGAGACTCCGGGATCACGCCCTGGGCCGAAGGCAGGTGCTAAACCGCTGAACCACCAAGGGATCCTGTGGGTTGACAGTACTACCAATGCAATTAGAAAAAAAACAAAATTGAAAATCTAAGGATTGAAAAATAAGAAATGAAATGCTTTGTTATACATAGCAGTAGGATTTTATATGCATAGCTACCTACAGGAAAATTAGTGGAATAGTTGGACTAAATAATTTAACATTGCTAGTTATACGTTCAGTATAAGAAAAGCAAACTAAGAACGATTGAATATCAGAAAAAGAAGCAACAATTGAGTATCAGGAATGCAAAAATAATTCTATGCCCCAGGAAATCACTTTAATTTCAAACAAAAGGTTTATTTTACAACTAGAACATTAACTATTATACACTGTACCTAGGAATAAATCTAACAAAAGTGTGGAAGACTTCTTTTTTTTTTTTTTTTTTTTTTTTTTATGATAGTCACACACAGAGAGAGAGAGAGAGGCAGAGACACAGGCAGAGGGATAAGCAGGCTCCATGCACCGGGAGCCCGACGTGGGATTCGATCCCGGGTCTCCAGGATCGCGTCCTGGGCCAAAGGCAGGCGCCAAACCACTGCGCCACCCAGGGATCCCCGGAAGACTTCTATGAAGAAATTGATAAACTTACATTGAGAGATATAAAAGCAGACCTAAATTAATGGAGAAAGGTATATTTAACAAAATAATGGATGGCAAGGCTCAATATTTTAAAGAGTGTAATTCCCCATAATTGAATCTATAAATTCAGTCTATAAATTCGTTTCCAAATTCCAGTAGGCTTGATTCTAAAATTGATTTGGAAGTTTATAGCACCATTAATAACCACATAGTTTTGTAGATGAGATCCAAAGTATGAGGGCTCTTTCTACCAGGTAAATATTTGTTATGCAACGAGGTAACTATATGTAATTAAGTGATGCAATAGCCCAGTGAAAGACAAATAGACCTTAATAGAATTTATATATCTATATATCATATATATATCTTGATATATGCCAGAGATGGCATTTCAGATCTTAGAAATATAATAATAATATTATAAATTGTCCTGAGAATGTTATCTGTACATAGAGAAAAAGTAAAAGTGTACCCCTACTCATACCATATTTAAAAACCTAAAAGTATAAAGCAAAACTTTATAATCTATTAGGAGAAAATGTAGGAGAATATCATCATGCCCTTAGGTTTGGGCAAAAATTATTTTATTTTATTTTTTTTAATTTTTAAAATTTTTTATAAAAGATTTTATTTATTTATTCACGAGAGGCACAGAGAGAGAGGCAGAGACACAGGCAGAGGGAGAAGCAGGCTCCATGCAGGGAGCCCGATGTGGGACTCGATCCTGAGGCTCCAGGATCAGGCCCTGGGCTGAAGGCGGTGCTAAACCGCTGAGTCAGCTGGGCTGCCCCAATAATTTTAAACCAGATACAGAAAAAACAAGCCATAAAATATAAGAATAAATTAACTACTTCAGAATGTAAAATTTCTACCTAGTGGCAAAGGTTTCATTTAGGAAGATAGAATTCTAAATATTATAGAAATTGGGGATTTAGATCTTAATAGTCTTTTTAAAAATATTATTTTTTATTTTAGAGAGAGTCTTTTAAAAAAAGATTTTATTTATTTATTTTAGAGAGAAAGAGAGTCTCAAGTAGACTTGCCACAGAACCCAATGCACGGCTTGACCTCAAGTCTTGAGGTCATGACTTGAGCCGATATCGAGTCCCTGGCTCAGCCTACTGAGCCACCCAGGCACCCCTAGGGGATTTAGATCTTATGCAAATGTGGAAGTTGCTAGAGAAGGGAAGAGTCCATGGCTTAGACAGATAGTGACTAACTAGTCTTCACAAACCCTAGGGTAGGCAGACAAATCAGACTTTGTAGGGAATTCCAAAAAGCCAAGCATATCTGATATTGCAGAAGGAAGCCTCTGGGGAGATCTGTGGAAACTATCTCTGGAGCTACAGCCTCTCTGGGTTTGCAGATGAGGGCTGGTGGTGGGCTGCTTGCTGCTTTAGGCCCAACATCGTGAAAGCAAGCTGGGACCTTCTGAGCAGATCTGTGTCTGTCTGTTAACTGTGTCTGACCACAATTATCCTCTAAGAATAATGTCTTTTGCTTCATTTTTGCCTTCCAAATCTTGTACAAGTTTCTCTTGGCTAACTCCAACCCAGAGCCATCCACAGAAAGAGATTCTGGGACACATAGTTACCAGCCATAACCAAACAGTCCAGCATCAACAATATAAACAAGGTTAGAAAATAGAGTGGGAAAATATTTGCAATGCATCTAGCTGATAAATAGTTTAATATCCAAAATATCTGAAGGACTACCAATAAAAAAGAAGTAAAATCCCAACAGGAAACAAGCAAGTAAACAATAATTTATGAAAGAGGAAAATATTCAATAGACAAAAAGATGTTTAGCATTACTAATTTAAATGGGATACCACTTTGCTCCCATGAAGTTAGCAGAAATTTCAAAGTCTGACAGTATTGTGAAGAATTTTATATAATGCTGGTGGGACTCTTAACTGATTATTTATTTAGATTTCATTTGAGAGAGAGAGAGCATAAGGGCAGGGGCAGGGGGATGGGTAGTGGGGAGAGAGGGAGAAGCATATTCCTTGTTGAGCAGCAGACTGCCCCCTGAGCCTGATGCAGGGCTGGATGCCGGGCTGGATCCCAGGACCTGGAGACCATGGCCTGAGCCTAAGGCAAACACTCAACCATCTGAGCTAACCAGGTACCCCAATACAATACTTTAGAGAGCAAACTGTCAATATCTGATAGAATCAAAATTGTTTATATTCTTCGATTCCACTTCTAGGTAGATTTCCCAGAACATTGTTTTTCAAACTGTAGGTTGGGGCCTACTAGTGTTTTTTTTATATTAATTTGGTGGCTATTAACCAGCATCATTATTTTTTAATGAAATATTACAGAATAAAAATCATCAGAGTGCATAGCAGGTAGTAAAAGTAATTGTTTCATAAACTTTTGGGTCGTGCTGTGTGTGTTTGTGTGTGAGTACCGAATCGTAGTACAAAATGTGTTCTCAATGTGAGTGATGGGCACATGTACACAAAGAGAATTTTATAAAAATGCTTATTGCAGCATTGTTTGTAATAGCAAAAAAATGGAAACAACCTAAATGTGTACTCACAAAAGTATGGTTAAATTATAGCGTATTCGTAGGTGATACCGAGTTAAAATGGACAAATTTGAACTACCTTTATCAGTCTGGATTTTTTTTTTTAAAGCCTATTACAGTGTTGATAAGCAAGTTGCCAAGTAATCCATATAATATTATTTCATCGTTATTAATTTTTAAAAGCTACCAATTTTTTTTAAATTTATTTATTTATGATCGTCACAGAGAGAGAGAGAGAGAGAGAGGCAGAGACACAGGCAGAGGGAGAAGCAGGCTCCATGCACCGGGAGCCCGACGTGGGATTCGATCCCGGGTCTCCAGGATCGCGCCCTGGGCCAAAGGCAGGCGCCAAACGCTGCGCCACCCAGGGATCCCTAAAAGCTACCAATTGATAGTATCTAAGGATCTTCTATGTGTGGTAAAAATGTAAAAACATGACAAACCCTAGTTCACAATATTACTTACTCTGGGGAGGCAGAGAAGAGAATAGAATTGGACGGGCATATAAGCTGTGTTGAATCTTTTTTTTTTCAAGTTATGTGGTGTCCTTCAGTACCATTCCATACCTTCCTTTTGATGTTTATTATTCTTAAGTGTTATAATTTGAGACACTAATGTGAATGAAATTTTTTCCTTTAGTTTTACCTTGTTCTTGCTACTATAAAGAGAAGGTATGGATATAGGGGATAGATAGCTAGGACTCTTCTAAAATACTTACATCTATTAATTGATTTTCTTTTCTTATGGAATGGACTAGGATTTCCTAAGTGATGTTGAATAATGCTGACATCAGCAAGCATCCCATCTTCTAACTTACTGAAAATGGCTTTAAAATTTCCAATTTAATCTGTTTGCCATTGTTTTTCAGTAAATAATCATCATGTTTAATTGCTTCCTTTTTCTTCTCTTCTGCTCAGAGTTATTGTGGATGGCTGCTGGACTATATCAAAAGTCTTCAGCATCTATTGACATAATTTGTATTTATTTTGTTGAAAAAATGAATTATATCCGTAGATATTGTGAAGTTGAACCATTCTCCTATGCCTGGGGTGGGGGCAGACCCTTCTTAGTCATGATATGCTCTGATGTATTTAGTTTTACAATTTTATTGGTCATACACATACTTGGACTTTTTCATGTGGTCTCTGCATCATATTTTATTAGTAGGGTTATTTGAACTTTATGTGTTAGGTAGTTTTCTGTGTCTTTCTATGTTGTGGAATAATTTAATAAATGCAACAATTAAAATGATGAACTCCACAGTGGAAAGTCTACACTCCAAGAACAGACAAGACAATAGATTCAATTTCTTCATATGTGGGAAAAAAAGCACAACTTGTTTTTATATTTATTTACTTTATACTTTTTGTTTTAAAATGTATACTAGTACATATCTAATTTATGCATACAAACAAACATATAATGGGATAGGTTTTCAAAAATGTTTTACTGATAAATATACATGATCAAAATAATTTGGAACCTACAGCTTTGAAAGGGGTTGATAGAACTGAGCTCCAGAACATCTAAATCCTTTGCCTTTTGTATATTTCCAGAGCCTTATCTATTAGGTTTTTGGTCATATTTGGTATATTTTATTCCAGAGCCTTATCTATTAGGTTTTTAGGTCATATTTGGTATATTTTGCTGGGAAATTATTTACTTCCTTTAGATTTCTTGTTTGTTGCCATAAGTGGCAATGAGATTCTCATATTCTTTTTAATTTCTTCTGTATATGCAAGTGAACTTTAATGATCCATAGCATTTCACATTTCTATTTTCTTTTTCTTCCTATTTAGAATTCTCATGGATTATTAGCCTTTTCAAATACCTTTTATCTTACATGTTTTCTGCTTTTATGAGTTTTCTGTGTTTTTGCTTTCAGATCTTACCTGTATAAAGTCTTTTGTCTTTGTTAATTTGGTTATATTTTTCTCTTTTCCTAAATTGAATACTTAGCATATTTTCAGTCTTTGTTTATAATAAATAATAAGGATTTTAGACATTTTCCTTTAAGGAAAACTTAACTGTTGCTGCACAAGTTTTGGTATGAATTTCTAATAATTTTCGTTATTTTCTAGATAATCTAAAATATCAGTTTAAATTTTGACTTTGCTTCAAGGATTGTTTTTCATCTGGCTGTAGAGAATAGTAGTCACTAATCTTTCAGGTGTAAGTAATATGAACCAACTCATAATGGCTTAAGGCAATTATTCTCCAGCGTGGTCCCCGGAGCAGTGTCAGCATCACATGGAATCTTGTTAGGAATGCAAATTCTCAGGCCTCATCCAGACTTTTCCTAAGATATGGATCCTGGCAATCTGTTTTGTTTTATTTTTAACAAACCCAATTTTGTCGTACTCTGAAGCCTGAGAACCACTGGCTTAAGGAGGAAAAACAGACAATTTATTGAGTCACATAATTTATATTTCCAGGAATTAGAATAGTTTCAGATACAGTTAGATTTGAGTGCTCAATCCAAGTGCAAAGGGGGATAGAATTACGAGCAATTCTAACAAAGGTTTAGGATTGATTTTATTGACCTAAACTATAATGTAACACTCTGATTTGCTAGACTTGAGTCATCTGCTCACCCCTTGAGCTGAGGGGTGAGGTGAGCCCTATCCAAGTGACAAGGATCGAAAGTAGAAGGAGGACTTTTGAAAGCAAATCAAGGTGTCATAATGAAAGGAGATACCGGATGAAGTCAGGCAAATTAACTTTTGTTCATAAAACAGTGCTACACCAAAGAAGCCAGTATGCAAATTCTTTCTGCTTTCCAGCAACATAAGGAACTTGTGCCATTATGTAAATGAACGTGTTCCTTCCTTCACTGGGAAAGTCTTACTACCAAAACAGTGTCATCTGTCCTTGTACTAAATATTCATTCCTTAGAAATTATCTTCTGTTACTTGTTTACCTGTTTCTTTTTTAGTTGTTTCCTTTTCTCCTTCTGGAACTCCTGTTATTCAGCTGTTAGTGCTTCTAAATTGATCTCTGTTTCATTTTCATTTTTCTCTCAGTTGTTCCATCTCCTGTTTTGCTTTTTGTTATAAGATTATTCTTGAACTTCCAGAATATTGAGTTTTCAGGTGTATCTCCTGTCACTGTTTTTTTTTTTTTTTTTGCTATTGAATTTAAAAATTTGAAGTCATGTTTTTAGTTCCAGAGAGCTTTTTTGCTTCCTGTTTAGTCTAACTGGCTTATGTTACAATTCTCTTCAGAGAATTTCAGTAGAATCCACATATTCTAAAATTGTATCTTTCTTCCTTGGGTTACATTGTCCTTATGATGAGTTGTTGTTGTTTTTCTTCCAGCCATGGTTTTTCTTCACTTAATAAGAATATAGACCTGGCTTTTAGGGTTTCTTGGGCAGAGGCAAATCTCTGAACTGTGGAAGGTATAGTTTCTGCTCTTCTGAACTGGCAGTAAACAAACTTATCAAACCATGAACCTTCTGCTAAGGGAGATAGGAGGATGGAGAAATGGATGGCGGAGGAAAGAATCTCTCTGTATCTCCCTCTGTTCACTGAATATATTCCATTTACCAAAGGTACAAAAAAAAAAAAAAGCACTTAGGAATAAAGCTTAATAAGAGATATGCAGGACCTAAATGGAGAAAACAAAACTATATGTTGTTAGTATAAAAGAAAAGTTGCATACGTCTAAACACATGAATAAAGTCTATCCTAGGGTATGTTATCTGTGTTACTGAAAATGGGATTTCTTTTGTCTTTTATTTTTATAATCTTTTTTTGAAATAGGATTGACATTATATAATTTTGTAACTAGTCACCTTACTAATTTAATTAATTTCAGTAATTTTAATGCATTTGTGGTTTCCAAGATACAAAATATTTTCACCTACAAATAATAATTTTGCCTCAACTGTGATAATTTTAGGCATGTCCCATGTTACTGCTTTTTCATTTGGTGAGTTCTTTCATTTTGTTTGTGCCTTTGTTTCTTACCCATATGGTGATCTTATAAATATTGATCTACAATTTTTTTCTGGTTTATTTCTTTTAACTCTTAAATCTGTCTGAATTTTAATTCACAACTTTATGTAATATGAAGTTTATTCTTGATTTTCTCATACCCTGTCTTGTTTGAGCTCTTTCCATTGGTTTGTGAAGTCTCCTTTATTATATACTGATTTTTTCTGTTTAATACTCCTAGTATTGATGCTAATTTTGCAGTTTGTCCTGTTTTTTTCTTCCACCAGTTATCTTAATTTTTATATATTTTAAATACCTTTATATTTATTTATTTATTTATTTATTTATTTATTTATTTATTTTGAAATATCTTTTAGTACTAGAAGGCAAATCTCCCTTTATTACTGTTCTAAAATATTTTTGTAGCTCTTCTCACTTATTTTTCTGGATGAATTTAAAAATTACTTTGAAGTTTTCCCATCAACACCAAAAGAATTCCATTGGTATTTTGATAGAATTCAAGGTATTTTACTCATGGAATTTCTGTGGTACAGGAACCCAGTTTTGTAGTTGGTAACTCTGAGTACAGTACTATAAATAGAAATTTTTATTTTCATAATGAAGCCATATAGCTAATCATATCTGTAAACCATTATTTCATATAGGTGGATCTATTTTTTCCATACTCCTTTTTTTTTTAAGATTTTATCTATTTGACAGAGAGGTAGAGCCAGAGAGCACAGTGGGGTAATGGTAGAGGGAAAAAGAGAGGCAGACTCCCCACCAAGCAGGGATCCCGATGTGGGGCTCGATTCCAGGGCTCTGGGATCGCAACCCGAGCCAAAGGCATACTCTTAACCGCCTGAGTCACTCAGTGCCCCTATTTTTTCCCTACTCTTAAGAGTTGAATTAATGTAGTCATTGCAGATTATTTTAACAGCAAGTTTAGTATTTATTCATTTTTTGTTTAAAAATTTGCCTCTTATATTTGATATTTTATAACCAGGTAATAAGCAAAATTTAGATCTATGTTGTATTAGAAAGGTATTGTCAAAGAAGGGAATAATAATGCCACAGGTATATGTATTTTAAACAGTCTAACAGACTGTTAAAGCGTAATAATAGAAAAAGCAGATGAATAATCTCATCACAGACTGAAAAGAATTATAGGAATACCTGAAGGAAATGTTTGTCTATTCTATGAATATTTTATTTAGATGGGCCTGTTTAATTAAATTCTGAGTAACTCTAAGTCCATTTTTTAAAAATTGTATTTTCTTTAAAAATTAAAAAAACTATCATGTCTGCATATACTTGGACAAGGTTAAAAAAATTACTTATTTTTTTTTAGCTCAGGAAGGAAGTGTCTGATGTCCCGTAGTGTATGGCCAGGCTACTTTTGAAAATCCAATTGGTGGGATGCTGAGTAAAAGTTGGCAAGACCTCAAAACTATTATCTCGGCCGTGTCTTTCTTCTAATGAGCAATATACAATGTGCTATCTAATATCACTTAGAAATATATATATATATATATATATATATATATACATATATATATGTATCTAAAGCTTAGATACTTTTTTTCCATGTACTGTTTTCAGAAATGGCATTTTTCATAGTTAGTGATTTTAATTGGTAGTGGATGATTTAAAATGTTTTAAAATTGCTTTATATTTTATATGATCAGGCCAATTATAGGTCCCATTAATTTTATTAAATTTTTTTTTCTTGTTTAAGGCAGACCACCAAAATCTGAGAAATGTTGATTTTAGTACTTTGTTTTATTAGGAAATCAAAAGCATCATATAAAATATGTAAGACTTTTACAAATCATGCTTAAAAGGTATATAAGCTCACCTAAATTAAGCAAATATATTGCAAAGAAAGCAAGTGTAGTTGTATTGGAAAGTTGCTGAAAGAAGACAGCTTAAGAGTTCTTAGCACAAGAAAAAAGCTACATAACTATATTTGGTAATGAATGTTAACTAGACTTGTTAGTGGTCATGTCACATATATAAATACTGAATCATTGTTTCGTACACTTGAAGCTAATGCTAATCATAACTCAATTTTTTTTTCATAACTCAATTTTTTAAAGGAAAAAACGCAGTTATTAACAAATAAAAGAAATCGGTGTCTAGGGAACACCTGCATATAAATGAATTGCTGAGAAATATTGTGTTCTAGCTTTGTTCAGTTTTCCCAAAGGGCTTTTTAAAAATTTCAAAGAAGTGTTTTTACTAGAAAAAACAGGAGGCCGTGAGACCTAGGATCTGAGTTTTGACATGTAAAATCCATGAGCACAGGGTCTAATCATCTTTATCATTGGATATCTAGCTCCAAGCACCTAGTGTGGTATATAGGAAGAACTCAGTTAATGTTTTGAATAAAGTAGCTGTGACCTTGGGCAATTAACTTCCATGTGCCTCAGTTTGCTCATCTGTAAAATCATTAATTCCATCACTTTCTGTTGTTTACCCACTATGTGTCCAACACTGTTCTTGGCACTGAGCATATAGCAGAAAATGAGGGTTTGCCATTCTGGAGCAAACATTTTAGAATTTGGGGAAGATAGACAAACAGATATACAAATAAATGCATAATGTAAAGTCAGATAGTAGTAAATGCTGTGAAGAAAAATATAGCAGGGTAAGGCATCAGAGGATGACAGTAGCGCTGGTTTAGGTCAGGTGGTCAGAAAGTGCCTGTGATATCTGAGCAGAGACCTGAATGAAGAGATACACAAGCCTTGTATCGCTCTGGGGAAAGTGATTTCTATGTAGAAGGCAAGACCTATGCAAAGACCCTGAGGTGGTAATGAATTTAGCCTGTTTGAGGGGCTGCAGACTGACTGGTAGGGAATGAAGCAACTGATGGGAGAAGTGCAAGATAGGTGCAAGATGGTGAGGCAAGAACAGAAGCAAAACCAGTTTAGAGTCTGTTACGGTAATGCACGTAGACTTGGACAGGGACATGGATTTGGACAGATGCTGTCAATTCTGGACATAATTTGAATGAGCCAACAAGAACTGTTTGACTAGATGTGAAGCTTAAGGGAAAGAGAGGAATTAGGGTGACTCTGAATTTCTAGAGTGAGCAGTTAGGTGAAGGATATTAGAGTTTGTGGAGATGAGGATGAGGCAGGCAGAGTTGGAAACTCAGGACTGCTGTTTTAGACATTACTAATTTTGAGTTGCCTCTAGAGCAGAGATGTCAGATAATATTTGGGATTCTTCCTGAAGTTCAAAGTAACAGTAGAGACTTGAAAAATCTAAATTTGGGAGCCATCAATGTACTGACAGTATTGAAAGCTATGGGGATGGGTGATAGCACTTTCAGGACAAAAATTGAGAAGTTGAGATTAAAGGGTACAGCTGAGGGCACCTGGGTGGCTCCACCTGTTGAGCATCTGACTCTTGGTTTTGGTTCAGGTGATGATCTCTCAGTGTCATGGGATCCAACCCCATGTGGGACTCCATGCTCAGTACAAAGTCTGCTTGTCCCTCTGCCTCTGCTCCTCCCCTACTCGCACTACCCGCCCCCCGCCCCCGGCCAATAAATGCATAAAGTGTTTTAAAAAAAGAAGGTACAGCTAAGAGTGGACATAAAAAAAATCAGAGTGGACAGAGGGGAGGAAAATGAAGAGAATGGTTCTTCAGAAGCCTTGACTCAAAGACTCAATGATTAACTGTTGATAACTCTGCTGAGGAGGTCAGATGAGAAGCAGCTATTTAGTTTGGCAGGATGGAGGTCAGCGGTGACTTTAACAAAGAGGTATTTCTAATGCTTAGAGGTGAGAGAGTTAGATTAGATGACGACTTCCTTATCTAAACAAGAAAAGTCACTTTAATACTCATTTTTTTTTGTCCATGGTGTACAGTCTTTTGTTCTTAATTTGGGAAGGAAAAGGAAGAAATTGAAATCAAAACAAAGTATTTATTTATTTATTTATTTTTAATAAATTAATTTTTTATTGGTGTTCAATTTACCAACATACGGAATAACACCCAGTGCTCCTCCTGTCAAGTGCCCCCCTCAGTGCCTGTCACCCATTCACCCCCACCCCCCGCCCTCCTCCCCTTCCACCACCCCTAGTTCGTTTCCCAGAGTTAGGAGTCTTTATGTTCTGTCTCCCTTTCTGATATTTCCCACACACTTCTTCTCCCTTCCCTTATATTCCCTTTCACTATTATTTATATTCCCCAAATGAATGAGAACATACACTGTTTGTCCTTCTCCGATTGACTTACTTCACTCAGCCAAAACAAAGTATTATTTAAAGGTCACTGGATTAGATGATTTTTTTTCCAGATCCTGCATCTTTCAGATTGTTGATATTGGTATTTAAATGTTCTCAAATCCTATATGTATATACATCATGTTTCATTTAAAAAATAGTAGCTCTGTTTTATATGCTCACAATAACCAATTATCTTTAAGGTGGCATATATTCCCATTTGGCATATATTCCTATTTATAAACACATTCCTTTCTCCAGCCCCCTAGTTTGTATGCAACTGATTATAAATATAAATTCTTTTTTTCATAAAAGATGGCATGCTGTAACATACTCTTTTACCCCTTGCTTCTTTTTCAGTTTTCTTTTTTAAGATTTATTTGTTTGAGAAAGAGAGTGTATGTGCGCATGTGCATGAGAGAGAGGAGAGGCAGAGGGAGAGGGAAAGATGCAGACTCTCTGCTGAGCTGGGAGCCTTTTGGGGGGCTCCATCACAGGACCTTGAGATGACCAGAGTGGAAATCAAGAGTGGGCCACCCAACCAACTGAGCCACCCAGGTGCCCCTCCGTTCATTTTTAAACAAACTTTTCTTCTTATAGAGGCACTGTGTGAGCATTACTCAAACTTAGAAATATACCACAAGCCGAAAAAGAGAAAGGATCCTACTCTCATTAGAGTACCAACATGAAAACTTTTAGTATGTCATTTTCTGGATCCTTTTTCTATCCGTGTGTGTGTGTGTGTAAGTATGTATTTGCCAAAATGTACAGTTCTTTTACAATCTATTTTTTAGTCCATAATACCCAATAGTACAGAAGTCATACAGTCTATTTCTAGTCTTTTAGTGGTTCCCTTGAAATCCTACCATGCTTACATAAGTTGAGAAAGTATCCAGTTAGTCTGCAACTTAACTAAGGCCAGTATTCAGCAATTACACATTGGTATACCCATAGTTTATTTTATTGGCCATTCTGATTGGTTGGTACCCATGGTGTAATAGTTGTTAAATATTTTTAGTATTTTGTTGATTCTTTCCATCAAACAATATGTAGAATATTTGAAGGCCTAGGAACCTCCTTCAAATATATAGGCTACGCTTCAATTTGTGCTTTTTTATTTTATAAAAAATTATATATATATATATATATATATATATACACACACACACACTGTATTTTTACTCTTCTTGCATCTCTGCATTTCATTCTGCAATCATTTTCCCTTTTCCCAATATATACCTTTTTAAATTTTCTGTAAAAATATGTTTGTGGTCAATTCCATTGTTTTTATCTGAATAAATCTTTATTCTACTCTTGTTCCTAGAAGCTAGTTTCACAGGATAGGCATTTTTTAATTAACCATATTTTCTCTCACTATTTCAAGATATTATTATGATTCTTAATTTTCATTATTGTAGTTTAAGATCTGCCATCAGATCTTAATTGCTATTTTTTTTTTGCAAGTGATCTTTTCTGTCTAGCTCCTTGCAAGATCTTTTTGTCCATTTTTATTTATCCTTCTGGTATATGTAATACTAATTCTATATATATACATTCAAGTCTTTTATCCCTTCTGGAAAATTTTCAGCCATCATCTCTTCAAATAATGCTTCTCTCTCTATTCTCTTTCTCCCTCCCTTTGTTTCTTTCTGTCTCTGTCTCTTTCTCTCTTTTGCACACATGCATATATGTATATGATGTAACACATTTTTACTCTATTATTGATACTTGCTAATATCTCTTTTGTATTTTTAATCTGCTTATCTGTGCTATTTTGTGTAATTTCTTTAGATATATTTTCCACTTTGCTAATTCTGCAATTCTGCTGTGTCTAAGTTGCTATTTAATAATTCCCCCGAGTTTTAAATCTCAACAATATCATTTTAATATCTAATAGTTATATTGAATTTTGTATCTTCAGATGTGCCTGAATATTTTTGCTGGTCTTTTGTTGTTTATTCGTTTATCTGATCTCATCTTTATTTCTTTAAAAGCTTTAGCTATTTTATAGTTTGTTTTTGACAATTCCAGTAAAGGTTTTGGAAGTTTAAATCCATAGTGTGTTGTTTCTGCTGACTCTCACCTCATAGTAGTTTGTTTCTTAGTGCCTCATGATCTTTGATTATGAGCTTATACAGATTTGATTATAATATATGGAAATAGTGCTGGCCACCATGACTCAGTCTAGTCACCTGCTACAGTACTAATATTATCATTCACCATTAGGGCATCCCTGCCTCTCCTTCCTCTTAACTTCGCCTCTAGGTCTATTTGAGGGAGCTAATGCCCTTATTTTCTGCAAGCCCAGCAATGGATGAAAATGTGTGTTTTAGGTACCTGGTGTTCTTTAGGTACTTAGTTGGTCATACTGCTGGAAGCAGAAGTTCTTAATGTTCTCTTCAGCTGTTTCTGATCTGCTTTTTAAGTTATCCATTGAGTTTTTAGTTTCAATTACTTAGTTTTTCTAGGTATTTTATTAATTTAAAAAAAATCTGCATGGTAGTGTCTTAGAGGCTTGCTCCAGACCATATTTTCAAACCCTTGTTATGTATTTTTTTTAAAGATTTTATTTATTTATTCCTGAGAGACAGATAGAGGCAGAGACACAGGCAGAGGGAGAAGCAGGCTCCATGCAGGGAGCCCGATGTGGGACTCGATCTCGGGTCTCCAGGATCACACCCTGGGCCGAAGGCAGCACTAAACCGCTGAGCCACCCAGGCCGCCCCCTTGTTATTTCTTTAAACTGGTGGTTCTCAACCAGCATGGTACCATCACAAAAAAGGTGTTTGAAAATTTGGGGGCGGGGAAGGAGGTTTTGATCATTTTCCCTACAAATGATGATCAGTGATAGGAAAGGATAGTTAACTGTTGTGTAGGAATGCTGGATAATTTCTGTGTAGGGGACAGTATCACAAAACTCACACATTGTCCAACCTGTACTATGACTTTTGAATATTCATGCCAGCACTCATGTTGGTGAAAAACCTGCTTAGGAATATCTGAGCATCAAACTAAATTCTATTTTACAGTTAAGTACAAATACTTTGTGGTCCATTCTAATATATCAAGTTTTATTGAAATAAAACTACGCTGTAAATTGAGGGAAGGTTATACTTTGAGTACTTTTTCTACTTTGTTTAAAATGTTTCCATTAATTGTTAAGATTTCAGAAAATGATGTCACTGATAGCTATGGCACTGTTAGTATTCAAGTGGCCAATACAGCACATCAGTATCAGTGTGCATTTGTAGTTGGCATCTGTAAATATGTTGCAGAGAAGATTTGAGACACTTTTGATAAGCCAAATGTCTATCAACAGGTAAATGGATATATAAATCATGGTAAATTCATATTAAAAGCTACACTGTAAAATTAAAATGACCTAATAATATATATAACAACATTAATCTCATAATCAAATATTTAGTAAAATAACTAGACATAAAACTGTATATTGCATGGTTAATTCCATTTATGTTAATTTCAGGCAAGAGCAATCTGTGGCCACAGAAATAAAGAGTAGTTACTTCTAGAAAGCTGAGACTGGATGGAAAGAGGCATGAGTACTTCCTAAAATGACAAAAATATTCTATATATTGATGGTTCTGTTTGTTATATGGATGCATATTTTACCAAAACTCACCAAATTACACATTTTAGATGTACATTTCATTATATATAAATTATGTCAATTGTAAAAAAAGGAAGTATATATTTTACTAAATATTTGATATGAATGTATTGTTATCAAAAGAGGGGGCAAAAACATTCTCATAAAAGTCTTTTTGTAGACATATATTTTTATTTCTCTTGAGGAGTTACATAAATGTGGAATTGCTGAACTATGGAGTAGTTTTACAGACTTGATAAGAAACTACCAGTTTTTCTAAACCAGCAATATTTATGAGTTCAAGTTGTTGCACACTATTTAAAATTTTAGTGTTTTTGGATTTAGTCTTCCTACTGATTGTATAGTGAGTAGTCTCTCATTTTGCTTTTGACTTTCATTCCCGTAATGAAGAAAGAGCATCTTTTCATGTACTTTAAGCCATTTATATTTCTTTTACTTGTTCATTTTTGTTAATTGAGTAGCCTTTTTATGACTATATTATGAGAATTCTTTATTCTAGATACCATTGCATTGACAGATAATGTACTGAGAATATTTTCTCTGAGATTTATCTTTTTCCTCTTCATACCAGCCTATTGATGAGCAAAAAAGCTTTTTAATTTTAGTAGACTATCAGGTTTTTTTTTTAAATTTTATTTATTTATTCATGAGAGACACAGAGGGAGAGAGAGGCAGAGACACAGGCAGAGGGAGAAGCAGGCTCCATGCAGGGAGCCCGATGTGGGACTCGATCCCAGGACGCCAGGATCACACCCCGGGCCAAAGGCAGGCGCTAAACCGCTGAGCCACCCAGGGATCCCAGACCTTAATCAATTTTTTTAATGGTTGGTACTTATTCTCTAAGAAATCTTTGCCTACCTCAAGGTTGCGAAGATATTCTCTCATATTGTCATTTAAAAGTTCTGTAGTTTTACCTTTAATGTTTAGACTGTTATTCATAAATGTATTTATTTTGATATGTGGTATTAAGTAGAGAATGAGGTTCACTTATTTCTCCCATAAGCCTCTAATTTTTCCAATGCCCTTTTGGTGAAGACCTTCTTTGTTTCATCGATTCACCTTGGCATCTTTGTTGAAAATCAGTTGGCCACATAAGGTGTCATGTTTACGGATTCTGTTCTCTTATTTAACCAGCTTTTATTTCCTAACAACAATACCACACTGTTGTATTAGTTGTATCTCAGCTGGGGGTGATGCTTCATTGTAGAGATATTTTGCAATGTCTGGAGACATCTTTGGTTGTTACAACTGAGGAGTGGTGTTGATACGGGCACCTAGTGAGAAGAGGCATAGCGATATTGCTAAAAATCTTACAATCCACATAGCAGTCTCCATAAGAATTATCCAGCCTAGGGATGCATCAATGTTTGAGTGTCTGCCTTCGGTTCAGGGCGTGATCCCAGGGTCCTGAGATCGAGTCCCGAATCAGCCTCTCTCCCTCAGCCTATGTCTCTGTCTCTCTCTCTCTGTGTCTCTCATGAATAAATAAATAAAATCTTAAAAAAAAAAAAAAGAATTATCCAGCCTAAAATGTCATGGTGCTGCGATTGTAAAACTTTACTGTAGTTTTACATTAAGTCTTAAAATCATGTAATATCAGTCCTCCAACTTTATGGTTTTCTAAATCACCTTGGATTTTCAAGGTCCTTTGCATTTTTATATAAATTACAAATGAACTTGTCAACTAGAAGTTTGATTTGGATTGCATTTTTTAAAAAGATTTTATTTATTTATTTATTTATTTATTTATTTATTTATTTATTTGACACACAGAGAGAGTACTGAAGCAGAGAGAGTGGCAGGCAGAGGGAGAAGGCTCCGTAGGGAGCCTGATGCACACAGCTCAATCCCAGGACCCTGAGCCAAAGTAAATGCTTAATTGACTGAGCCCCCCAGGCACCCCTAGATTGCATTTAATCCGTAGAGAGAATTGAGAATTTACATGTTAATAATGTTGTGTCTTCAGATTCATTAACCTGATATGTAACCATGTATTTAGGTATTCTTTTATTCTCTTAGTAATATTTTATTGTTTTTAGTATAAAAAGTCTTCTATATCTTTTTTTTTTTAAAGATTTTATTTATTTATTCATGATAGAGAGAGAGAGAGAGGCACAGACACGGGCAGAGGGAGAAGCAGGCTCCATGCAGGGAGCCCTACATGGGACTCGATCCCAGGACTCCAGGATCACGACCTGGGCCGAAGGCAGGCACTTAAACCGCTGAGCCACCCAGGCTGCCCAAGTCTTCTATATCTTTAAATTTTATTCTTGAGTATTTTATTTATTTATTTTGATGCTATTGTCTATAGTCTTTTAAAATTCTGTTCATTGCTGCTAGTGTGTAAAATACAGTTCATTTCTTGACTACTGTATTTACCTGTTAAATCTGTTATCCTTTGTAGATTCTTTATGGCTTTACATGTTAACGATTATGTCAACAAATGAAGAGGATTTTCCTTCTCCTTTCCATCTTTATGCCTTTTATTTCCTTTCTTTGTTTATCTTTTTGGCCTGCAGCACCGGCTAGGGAACATATTAGTTAGACATGATAAGAATGGACAGACATCCTTGCCTTCACACCCTTTAGGGGAAGGTATTCAGTATTTCACTATTAATTATGATGGTAGCCCTTTGTTAAGGAAGTTTTCTTCTGAGAGTTTTTAGTCATGAGTAAGTTTGCATTTATCGGATGCTTTTCTCTGGTGTTCCTGAAATGACCAGATATTTTTATCTCCTTTATTCTATTAATATGGTGAATTAATTAACTTTTCAGACTATAATACCAACCAATATATATTTCTGGGATAAACTTCAATTGGTCATATTATATAATTCTTTTTTTATACTGCTGGCTTCTTTGCTAATATTTTACAAATGATTTGTATGTCATTGAAGGATACTGGTGCATAGTTTTATTTTCTTATATTCGTCAAGTTTTAGTATTGAATTATTCAGATCTTATTAAGAATTTCATCTTTATGCTGAAAGAGGTTTTGAAAGACTGTTATTTGTTTAAAATTTTTTTTCTTTAAATGTTTGATAGAGGGACGCCTGGGTGGCTCAGTGGTTGAGCATCTACCTTTGGCTCATGGCGTGATCCCATGGTTCTAGGATCGAGTCTCACTTCGGGCTCCCTGCATGGAGCCTGCTTCTCCCTCTGCCTACATCTCTGCCTCTCTCTCTCTGTGTGTCTGTCATAATGAATGAATGAATGAATGAATGAATGAATGTTTGCTAGAATTCACCACTGAAACCATCTGGGTTGTAGCTTTCTTTGTGGAGATATTATTATTATTATTATTATTATTATAAATCAGTTACTTTATTTTTTTTAATTTTTTATGTATTTATGATAGTCACACACACAGAGAGAGAGAGAGAGAGGAGAGAGGCAGATATAGGCAGAGGGAGAAGCAGGCTCCATGCACCAGGAGCCCGACGTGGGATTCGATCCCGGGTCTCCAGGATCGCGCCCTGGGCCAAAGGCAGGTGCTAAACCGCTGCGCCACCCAGGGATCCCAAAATCAGTTACTTTAATAGATAAAGGTATAATAGACATCTCCAGGGAGATAGAACCAGTATAATATATACTACATGTTATATAGCATATCGTATTACATATAGTACATGTTATATACATATATTATGTTATAGTATGCAGACTATATATGTGCCATAAATATAGTAATATGTAATTGGTTCATGCTCTTTGTAGTTGGCAAGTTCAAATTTGCAGGCCAGGCCAGGAGACTGGAGACCTAGCAGCTCAAGTCCAAAGGCAGTCTGCAAGCAGAATTCTTTTTCTTGGGGACCTCAGTCTTTTTCCCTTACAGATTTCAGATGATTAGATCAGTCCCATCCACATTAGGAAAGGTAATCTGCTTTACTAAGAATCTCTTGAACCTCATGATTTTTTTTAAAGGTTTTATTTTATTTTTTAAGATTTTATTTATTTATTCATAGACACAGAGAGAGAGAGGCAGAGACACAGGCAGAGGGAGAAGCAGGCTCCATGCAGGAGCCCGATGTGGGACTCCATCCTGGGTCTCCAGGATCACACCCCAGGCTGCAGGCGGCGCCAAACCACTGCGCCACCAGGGCTGCCCAACCTCATGTTAATCACATCTAAAAATGATCCCCACAGAAACATCAGAGTCTCCTGTTAGACCAAAAACTGGATACCATGCTCTAGCCAAGTTGATACATAACATTAACCATCATAGAAGGCAATTTAGGTTTTCTTTGTTTTCTTATGTGGTGTTTTTTCAAAGAATACGTCCTTTTTTTTCTAAGTTGTGGAATATTTTTGGTAAAAAATTATTTATAATATTACTTTATATACTTTCAATATCTGTAAGACATGTAGCAATATTCTCCTTCATTCTTGGTATTGGTAATTCATTTCTTGATCTTAGTAGGAATTCATTAATTTTGTTAAATCTGGGCAGCCCTGGTGGCTCAGTGGTTTAGTGCCACCTTCAGCCCAGGGCCTGATCCTGGAGACCCCGGATCGAGTCCCATGTCAGGCTCACTGCATAGAGCCTGCTTCTCCCTCTGCCTGTGTCTCTGCTTCTCTCTCTCTCTCTGTCTCTCTCTCTCTCTGTCTCAGGAATAAATAAATAAAATATTAAAAATTTTTGTTAAATCTTTTCAAACCAATTTTTGGCTTTGCTAAGTTTTTCTATTGTTTGTTTTCTATTTCATTGATTTCTACTCAATTATTTAATTCATATTACTTACTTTGGGTTTATTTTGCTCTTTTTCTAGCTTCTTAAGGTGAAAACTTAGACCATTGATTTTTTTTTTATATATATATATATACTTTTCTAAGAGAAACTTTTAAAGCCCTAAATTTCCCTCTAGGTGTCACTTAACTGTATTGCACAAATTTTAAAATATTTTTGTTTTCATTTTCATTATTCTCATGATTTCTTCTTTGATTTGTGTTATTTAAAACTATGTTATATAATTTCTAAAATATTTTGATTTTCTGTATGTCTTATTGAAATATAATTACATTGTGATCAGAATATGTATTTTATAGGATTTCAGAATTTGAAATTTATAGAGACTTCTTTTATGTCCTAAGCCATTTTTCTATTCTGGACAATGTTCCACCTGCACTTGAAGACAATGCATATTCTGCATATACTGAGTGCATTGTTCTAAGATGTCTTTTAGTAACAGTGTTGCTGTAATTATCTGTATTTTTACTGATGTATGTCTCTACTTCGTTTTTAATCAATTACTGAGGAGGAATTATACAGTTAAAATCAAACTGTAATTGTGGGAGTTCTAACAGTATTTGCTTCCTGTCTTGAAACTCTTTTGTAGCAGATTAGTTGCATTCACAGTGGGAATATTATGCTTTCTGATAGATTGACCCTCTGTGTTTACAAGATTTCCCATTTCTTCTCTTGTAATATATCTCATCTTGAAGTATATTTTGTCTGATACTAATATAGCCACACCAACTTTTTTTGTGATTATTGTATACATGGAGTGTACTTTATATTTCCTTTTAATTCCAACATATCTATGACTCTATGTATAGTGTGTCTCCCATAGTTAGGTTATAGTTAGATCTTTTCTTTAATCAAACATGCAATCTCTACTTTTTAACAGTTCTTTTTTTTTTTTAATTTTCTTTATTTATTTATGATAGTCACACAGAGAGAGAGAGAGAGGCAGAGACACAGGCAGAGGGAGAAGCAGGCTCCATGCACCGGGAGCCCGACGTGGGATTCGATCCCGGGTCTCCAGGATCGCGCCCTGGGCCAAAGGCAGGCGCCAAACCGCTGCACCACCCAGGGATCCCAATCTCTACTTTTTAAATTGAGAATTGAGTCTATTTGCATTTAATTATTGATGTATTTAGATACAAGCCTTCAGTTTGCTATGTGTTTTCTGTTTTTCTCATTTTCCCCCTCTACTCTTTGTTTTCTGCCTTCTTTTGGTTAGTGATTCTTCATGTGCTATAAAATGTAAGAACCTACAAAAGTACAATTTCATTCACCCCTATTCCCCTTTTGTGCTATTGCATCATACACTTACTTCAACATAACTTCTATATTCCACAGCTTAGTGTTGTTTCTTTTGTTTTAAATTAATATTTATCTTAAAAGTACTTAAGAGTGGAAAATAAATAGCATTTTATGTGTACGTACATATTGCCCATTTCTAGTTCTCTTTACTACTTCTTTTTTGTAGATGGAAGTTTCTTTGTGGCAACATTTCCCTTGAGCCTGAAGAGGTTTTTTGTTTTAATAGCATTTCTTCCTGTGGAAGTCAGCTGACTGTAGGTTCTCTCATATATCTTTATCTCACCCTCATTTCTGGAAGGCAGCTATGCTCACCACTGTACTACCAGTGCACTGTCTTACCCACATTTTTTGATGGATACTTTTGATAGGTTCAGAATTTTCAAATGAAAGGGGTTTTTTTTTGGTTTTACCACTTTGAAGATGTTCATTTATCACCTGGCCTCCATTATTTCTGAGAAGACGTTAAATGGCATTATTTTCTTTATTCCATGGTGTATTTTTTTTTACCCCATTGTCATCTCTTCTCCTTTTGAGACTCTAATGACATTTATAACACACCCATTTCCTGTCACCCTACAGGTCACAGAGGCTCTGTTCCTATTTTTTAGCCCTTTATTTTCTCTGTAGTCCATCTGCATTATTTCTTTTGTAATGTATCTTTAAATTTACAGACTCTTTTTCTGCAGTTTCCATGATGCAGTTATGTAGTGAATTTTTCATTTGAGATATGGCTTTCTGTTCTAGAATGTCCAGTTGGCTTATTTTTTATAGTTTGGAGTCTTTCTGCCAAGATTCCTCATTTTTTCATTCATTGTGTCCTTCTTTTCCTTCGTATAGTTGAACGTACTTATCATAGCTGTCTTGAGGTCTAAACCTTTGGGTCTTTTCAGGGTCTTTTCCCTTTCTTTTTTATAAGATTATTTATTCATGAGAGACAGAGACAGAGAGAGAGAGGCAGAGACAGACACAGGCAGAGGGAGAAGCAGGCTCTCTGCAGGGAGTCTGATGTGGGACTTGATCCTGGAACCCCAGGATCACACCCTGAGCAGAAAGCAGATGCTCAGCCGCTGAACCACCCAGGCGTCCCTTCAGGGTCTTTTCTATCGATTCCTTTTTTCCTTGGATGTCGGTTGGTTTTTCCTGTTTTACATGTCTGTTAATTTTTTTTATTATGGTATGCAGAATGTTGTGACTGATTAGTTGTAGGGAGTCTGGGTTTTTATCTTCTTTCTTGAGTGTTGTTGCAGCAGGCAGTTGAATTACTGGTAGATTTTTATACTGTTAGCCTTGTTTGTATTCTGGGTGAGTGTAAATCTGTTTTGGTTTAGGGTGCAGCCCTTCCTCTAGGGTATGATTCCTACATTCTATGCATTCATATTTTTTTTAACAACACAGAAATGAAACATCTATATTGAAAAATAATATATAGAAATTATTTATTTGGGGATTGCAGGTTGTTTTCGTAGCCTCACTGTGATAGTGTTTCCAGAAAAAAAATTGTTTTATACTGTCTTGTATGATATTTTTCCAGTATATCAGCTGTTTCTCATCACCTATTAAAAAATACTGTTTCCAAGGTCTTTTTTATGTGCTTGATACCACATATATGTCTTAACATGTGGTAGAAATAAAAGATACGTGGTATTTTTTTTTTTTTACTGTTCTTCATCCTTATCATCCACCATGTTACAATATATATGAGGAATTAATTAGGCACTACACTTATAAACGAAGTCTAGCTCATTTAAAGGATGTTATATTTTTTCATCTTTCTATAGTTTGTTTTTTAATTTGTTTTGACATGGAATGCTGTTTTTGTTAAGATGACTTCCCCTTTTCTTTCTTTGTTTTATTTTTAAGGGGGGGAAGGAGAGAATCTTAAGCAGGCTCTATGCCCAGCACGGAGCCAACACGGGGCTTGAGATCAGGATCTGAGCTGAAGTCAAGAGTCGGACACTTAAGCAACTGAGACCCTCATTTTCCTTTTTCATATTCATATTGATATATTCACACTAAGTTTTATTCTAGTATTTCTCTGTACCTCTTCTCTTATTACTTTCCTGTACTTGTATGGAATGGCTTCTCTTAAATCCAGATTTATTGACTATAGACAAGTGCACTGTCTTCTAGCATGGTTTGGTTTCTGCACATTTTATTAAAATAAGTGTTATTTTATTTCAAATTACTTTTTTCTTCTATATATTAGAGTTAAGGAATATATATTCTATATATGCATACATGCAGTATATGCAGATTATATTAGTTTACATTTCTTTCAGGATAGGAATAAGGGCACTAAAAATACTATAAAAGGTAGGCATTGGCCTGGTAATGTTAACTATTGTTTTTAAACATATCAAAACTTATTTATTTTACCATCTGAATCTGATCAACCCAATGTCTGAAGTCCTTGGGTTTGGATTCTACAGTCTGTAGTTCATGGTGCCCTATTTTCCTTTTATGATTTTTTTTTTAACCAGTCCTATTTCTTGGACTTTTATCCATAAGAATTCTTTCACTCCTGGCTTGAAAGGTGCATTTTTTTCCAGAAGATTTTTGTCTTTGCTTTCTCACGTGCCTGGAGGCACTGAACCAACTGGGAACCATTTTGTAATGAATTCTCAGTGTGTGCCATATGCCCACTTGAGCTGGAACACCATACACAGCCTGAATTATAGTTATCAGTTCTCAGGGGAGATTTGTTTTCTCTTCCTCCCAACATCATGTTGAGGGTAGAAAAGTTTCCATGCCATCTCTCTCTTCTGGGCAAGTTTATTTTCATTTATCTTTATACTGGGTGTAGTTTTTGGGGGTTCCAGCTCTGTGGGACAGGATCTCCAATAAGACTCCCAACTTCCAGACAGGTCCTGGTCTTTGTTTTCTGACCCCTCTGCTCCCTCTGACCGCCCCCCCTTACAAGGTCAAAGCTTAAGGTTGGCAATGTTCTCTAGTGCCTCCAGGGTGAGAGTCTGTTTCAATGCTCTACTTACTGCCCTACTTTCCCGCTTTCACTTCCTTTTTTACTTCTAAAGATTCCTTACTTTCTTTCTTACCTGATCAGTAGTGCATTTCAAAAGATGTTTTAAAAATATTTTATCTAGTGTTTTTAGTTGTTTTCAGTGATATGGTCAGAGTAATTTTATATGCTATTTTGAAAGGCATTGATTTTTGTGTATGTGATTGATTATTTAAATTTCTTTAATTTTTGCTAGTGTATTTAAAAGTATTTGTCATTTTTCTCTCTATATTTGTGAATTTCCTGTTTGTTTCTTTTGAATGTTTTTCTATTGGACTCTGGTGATTTTTAAAAGAATATATAATGTGCAGCTTTGGAAAGAGCTTTCTGAGGAAGTGAACCCCTCAGAAGACCTATTTCCTAAGATGTGCATGTTGGACTTTGAGGAAGTTAAGTTTAGTACTGGCACTGCAGTTCAATTATAGTTCCTTAATTCTTTTGTATTCATTGTGTGTTTCCTCTTTTGTATTTACATTGTGTGTACCTGAGGCTTCTTACTACCTCCGGCTTGTAAAATAATCCATCAACCTATTTTAATACCTCATCTTATTTGATCACTATTGGCTATTTTCTCCAATACAAAACTGCATGTTCTTTTTTAACTAGGGAAATGTCTCTTTTCTTGCCTTCTTACTGCTACCCTAATTCCTTCTTAAATGCCTAACTGGTTCTTCCACTTGAACATTATTAAATAAAAGAATTTCTGACAACTTTTTTTTATATAAATTTTTATTTATTTATGATAGTCACAGAGAGAGAGAGAGAGAGAGAGAGAGAGAGGCAGAGACACAGGCAGAGGGAGAAGCAGGCTCCATGCACCGGGAGCCCAACTTGGGATTTGATCCCGGGTCTCCAGGATCGCGCCCTGGGCCAAAGGCAGGCGCCAAACCGCTGCGCCACCCAGGGATCCCAATTTCTGACAACTTTGTCTGTAGTCCCTTTCTCACTCTTCACACTTTGCTGGTTGACCTTCGTCCCATGGCTTTAACTCCTGTCTCTCCATTCAGTGATGTCTCCCAAATCTGTGACTTCAAGTTTCAGACTAGTGTCTCCAGATATGAGGATCAGCATACAGTTAACTAACTTCTACTTCTCCCATTACAACTGCTTTGAAAGCTCCTTAAATAGTGACTCCTCGAATTTAGTTGAAAAGTCCAAAAGACTTGTCAAAAGATGACTAGGTAAAAGGAAATTGAGCTGACTTTGGTACCTTTTGCCCAGGAGATGTGGCTTCTACCATAGGTTTACATGACAGCTCAGTGAGTACATGTTACTCTGTAATATTGACTAAAGTCCATGACCGTAATACTCAGTACAAAAAGTATGCTGGGTGGAAATTCCTATTTTTATTTTTATTTTTGACATTAGTCACTCAGCACCTCTCTCACTTTAATGATCCTGCCCTTTTGGTACTAAATACTCACCTTTTCACCCTTAGGTTCTGACAGTTCATAATAGTTTTCCTTTTCACTGTTTTTAAAAAGTAATGCAGGGTGGCTGATTTTATAAATTTTTGTTTCATTTACATTAACTGAAATAACACTAGTGTGGACATCACTGGTTGGTGATTAGAGTGGGTCAAATGGGCTGGTAGATATACCTGAAGTATCAGTCTTTGGCATAATATAAAGCCAGGAGACTGGGGATCTATCCTCAAGTGGACAAGAAGTTTGAGGAAATTGTTTTTTGATTTAAGATAGTAGTTGACCTAAGAGTAAGCTTTATGATTCCATTTTGCTTTTAAAAGACAAAAAACAGTGAAGATTTAAAAAATATCTTTTCTTTGAGCCACCCAGGTAACTTAACAGCAAACACTGTGAATGCAGTGATGAATGATGGAATTCATAGGAAAATCAACCAATATTGGAAGAGATCTGGAAGCTAGGAGTCAAAATGACCTCAAAGAGATGAATTGAGTTTGAGATTACAGGAAGACATCAAAGTGGGAATAATTTGTTAAGGGATGAATTGAGTTTGAGATTAC
Organism: Nyctereutes procyonoides; assembly: GCF_905146905.1. Taxonomy (NCBI): domain Eukaryota; kingdom Metazoa; phylum Chordata; class Mammalia; order Carnivora; family Canidae; genus Nyctereutes; species Nyctereutes procyonoides. Next base: position 62,545,232 of record NW_026575051.1, read on the forward strand.
AGGAAGACATCAAAGTGGGAATAATTTGTTAAGGGAAATGGATCAATTTTTTGAAGGAGAGATAATAGACAAGCATAAATGTAGATCTTGACTCCCGAAAGGTCCTGAATATAAGATAGGAAAATAGTATCAAAAAGCTAAGGGGAAAAAACCCAATAAAATAATATCCTGAATCCAGATGAAAGAATAGCTTATAGAATATAGGAATAGTGAGCAAATTCCCCATACATAAAACTGTTTGATAAACAGGGTAATGTCTTTATCATTTTCTTTATCTATAAAATATTCTGACAGTTTATGAAAACAAAGTTTTTCTGAAATTTGAGTTTTAGGGCTTCCAAAATATAAATAAAAAATAACGAACATTATAACGGTGACCTACATACAGTAAATGTGTGGCATCTGCAACAAAGTAAATGATTTACTAGTATTTCATAAAAGTACAAGAGTATGAGATGGTAATGAAAATCACAGTGAAATAAGGATTGTTAAATGCAAATTAATTGCAGAGCATATATAATATGCAGAATCTCAAGTGAAAAATACTTTAAGCTTTTTCTGTTACTTATTTTTGCTCTTTCTGCCACCCCACCCCCAATTCATGAAAACTTCAACTCTTATACCATTAATTACCTTATTATGAGTGGGGTGATAGTGCTTTGGGAGTATAATATCCAAGATTAGGGAAGGGGATTGTACCTACTCTTTGTATAGAACTTTGTAGTGTGCAAAGCATCATAAAATATTTCTCTCATTCGGGGCAGCCCCGGTGGCGCAGCGGTTTAGCGCCGCCTGCAGCCCGGGGTGTGATCCTGGAGACCTGGGATCGAGTCCCACGTCGGGCTCCCTGCATGGAGCCTGCTTCTCCCTCTGCCTGTGTCTCTGCCTCTCTCGCTCTCTCTAAATAAATAAATAAATAAATAAATCTTTAAAAAAATATATTTCTCTCATTCAAGACCAAAAGCAACCATGCGAAGTAAGTGGGAATTATTATCATCTTTAAAAAAGGATTCCTAGATGATGAAACTTATTTACAGAGGAGGAAACCCTGAGAGATTAAGTGATTTATCATGAATCACTGGAGTTTGTAGGCTGAAATCTTGGGCTCTCCGTTATTAGATTTGTAATCATGAGCAATGTATGTATCAACTTCGAAACTCAGTTTTTTCAGCTATAAGATGAAAGATTTTTAAGGTAGTAAATAATAAATAATATTTAATATTCTGCTCAGTAATCTTAATTTCCTTTTTATTTTCCAAGATACCCAATTTGCTTTCCTAAATATATCCTCTGGTTTTCCACTTCTGTCTTCTTATTCATGCCATATATTCTGGCATCTGTTTCTTCCATCTATATAAACCTCATTTATTTTTTTAAAGATTTATATATTTCATTTAGAGAGAGAAAGAGAGGGAGTGCAGGGTGGGCAAGGGCAGAGGGAGAGGGAGAGAGAGAATCTCAAGCAGACTCTTTGTTGAATGTGGAGCCCAACACAGGGTTCAGTCCTCCCAATCCTGAGATCTAAACCAAAATCGAGTCAGATGCTCATCCAGCCACACAGGCACCCTAAACCTCACTCATTTTTAATAAATTTTACCTAACTTGTTGTAGCCACGCCAGTTCCTCTACAAAACCATTCCTCTTCCCGACAACTCTGGTTAGGTCTTCTCTTGAAAAGGTGTAACACTTTGTTTTACAGCATTTATCAAATTCTACATGTTATTAGCCACCAGTACACCAGGAAGAATAGTCTTTATCATTTACCATCTGAGTCCAAGAAACCCTTTTTAAACACATTTTGAAAGTCATTTTACGAATAATTTACAGATAAAAAAATAAAAGGATGTTGTAAAAAAAATAGCTATATTGGAAATTGATGAGAATGTGTTAACCAAAAAAACTTAATTTCATATTTTTCTGGTGTGAAGACATACATATCCAAAATGGGCAATATCCTTTAAATGCAAGTAATTGCTCATGAATGAGCCTGGAACATACTCATAAATATCTTTCCAGATTTGAAGTATATTTCTAAGAGATTCCAGCTTTTTATTACCTCTGGTTTTTATACTTTTTTTTTAAGATTTTATTTTTTTATTAATGAGAGACACACACAGAGAGAGAGAGAGAGAGAGAGAGAGAGAGAGAGAGAGGCAGAAACACAGGCAGAGGGAGAAGCAGGCTCCATGCAGGAAGCCCCATGTGGTACTCGATCCCGGGTCTCAGGATCAAGCCCTGGGCTGAAGGCGGCGCTAAACCGCTGAGCCTCCTGGGATCCCCAGGTTCTTATTCTTTTATCCTTAAAATTCAGTGCTTTGAAAAGTTTCATGGCTCATCGTTTTGTTGAAGAGAGGATGGTCGATTTCTTCAGTCTGTAATAGCAAAGTATCTTCATAATATTGATTAGAATGATCAATTCAGTGAACTTTTTCCTTTCTATCTATGCTATTTATCTCCTTTCAGTAATGCCTTCAGCATTTGCCCACTTATGAACCATAGCAAGTAAATTTCCTAGTACAAACTTGATAAAAGGAAAGAATACATGTCTTTTTTTTTTAAAGAATTTATTTATTTATTTATTCATGAGAGACACACAGAGAGGGGGGGTGAGGGGGCAGAGACACAGGCAGAGGGAGAAGCAGGCTCCACACAGGGAGCCCGACGTGGGACTTGATCCCGTGTCTCTAGGATCAGGCCCTGGGCCAAAGGCGGAACTAAACCGCTGAACCACCGGGGCTGTCCAGAATACATGTATTTTTAGCAAAAATTTCTGGTCAAAATATTGCATGATGATATCCTCCTCCCTGAGAATGACTAACTGGATAACAAATCTCATTGTTGTCCATAGAAATATATTGTTTACTCATCTGTTCTTCAATTTGAGGAGACATATTTAGGATATTATCTTCTATAATGACTCATAATCTGAGATTTAGTTTATACACTTACTTCTACCATCATCATTAGCCTGAAGTACTATTGTCTGTCCTTTCTGTATTTGTGTTCTTGTCTAGCAATTGCAAAACCTCTTCTGTCAGTTTTCTTGTCTTTGCCGTTATGGACAGGAAATGAAAACTTCTAAAATCTCAGCGATGTTTAATGGAAGGTTAAAAAGAAAAACACTACAAAATTTTTTTTAGGACTACCAAAAATTTTGTCTCCTGAGTTTGGGCAACGAAATAAAGAAAGCTGAAGAATGGTGCAATAGTGATGACTTATTTCACTATTTTATCACCCCTCTAGATGATTAAATTATCTAAAAAAATTTTTTGGGTGCAAACCTTATGTTCAAAATGGTTCTTTCCCAGTTATCAGAAAATATTTAATGGTATAATTAATAGAATATTATGGAGGCAGTGCGGATCAGTTAAATTGATTTAGTCCTCTGCCCACGGTTTCAGACTCCAGGATTACATGAGGCAGTTGAGTGATGATTTAGATAATCTTGATTCCAGATGACCATGTGGTGTAACTGATATTAGGGTTATGAAATTAGAGAAGATTGAGGCCATTGAGTGTAGGTATTGGAAATCCCTCCCCCCCTTTTTTTAAATTACCTGAGTTCCTTCTGGTCTCATTTGCCTCTCCTCTGAGCTTGGATCACTCATTTCAATAATGCTTTTATGACTGAACTAAGTCCCCCTCACCCTCCTGTCTTTTCCTAATATCCACCTTGCCAACAGCAAGTCTAGATAAACTTGGGGCTCTTCTGCCTCCCATGTCCTGCTCATTACTATGCTGGGGAATATTTCTTGAAGAAAGTTATAAAACCAGGCTGAGTTGCTCATTATAAGAGTGGAGTGATACCAGGATCATTAGGAGAGATTCAGGGGAATTCAAATCCTAACACTGTCTTCCAAATGAGATGGAAAATTAATATTAAAAAGAAGAGCCAAAGATTCCTGACCTTTGTTTTAGTGTTTTCCACCATAGTGAGTTGAAAAGGTGGCAAGCTGAGGGGAAAATTCAATAAAATATGAGATAAAAGAAGCCATTAAGGTGTCATGAAGGCCTGTATGGGAAATATCCCCCCCCCCCACCGGCTTTACTGCAGTCTGATTGACAGATAAAATTATAAAATATTTACAGTGTACATTGTGATGGCGTGATATATATGTATACATTGCAAAAGGATTCCATCTACCTAGTTAACTAGTTAACTAACACATTCCTCACCACACCCCCCCGCCTTTCTTTTTGGCAAGAACATTTAAGTTCCACTTTTGTAGGAAATTTCAATTATACAATACAGTGTTATCAACTATAGTCACCATGTTATACGTGAGATCCTCAGACCTTGTTCATCTTATAGCTGAAAATTCGGATACTTTTATTGACCTCTCCCCACTTCTCCCTGCCCCCAAGCCCAAGAACTAACTACTTTTCTATTCTGTTTCTATGACCTTGACTTTTTTTTTTAGATTCCACATATGTAAGATGATACAGTATTTGTCTTTCTGCATCTGACTTATTTCATTCAGCATAATGCCTTCAAGATCCATCCATGTAGTCACAAATGGCAGGATTTCCATTATTGTGGCTGAATAATATTCTATTATGTGTATGTATACCACATTTTCTTTATCCATTCAATCGTCAGTGGACTTTTAGGTCGTTCCTATGTCTTGGCTACTGTGAATAATGCTTCAGTGAGCATAGGGGTGCAAATATCTCTTTGAGATAGTGATTTCACTTCAGTTAGATATATACCCAGAAGTGGAATTGCTGGATCATATGGTATTCCTATTTTTAATTCTTTTAGAAGCCTCCATACTATTTTCCACAGTGGCGGCACCATTCACAGTCCCACCAGCACTGGCATTCCTTTTTTCCACATCCTTGCTAATCCTTGCAATCCCTTGTCTTTTTGATACAGCTGTTTTAACAAGTATGAGGCAATATCTCACTGTGGTTTTGATTTGCATTTCCCTGATACTTAGTGATGTTGAGCACCTTTTCCGGTACCTGTTGGCCCTCTACGTGTCTTCTTTGGAAAAATTTAAATATTTGTTTTAAGTTCCTTTTCAGTGAAGTTGGAAGTAATTTACAGGATTATGAAAGAGCAAAATGTTTCAAGATATAGGAAAAATGAGATCACTTACTAAACACAAAAACTAATACTGGGTTCAGTAACCCTGGGGATTAAAGTTAGTTGTGCGTTGATTTTATCTCTTTTCTAGATTCTAGGTACTTAGGGAGCAAGATCATAATGTTGTCATAATGATCTTTGCATCTCAAACAGTGGCTTCTGTGGTTGGATATTCACTGTATGAGAATTAAAGGATAATTTTTTAAAAACGGTAACATCATGGCTCTCTGATACTGATATACAATGAGCAAGTGTTAAAGATTTTCTTTAATTCGGTTAAATGAGGAAAACAGGCAGCTGTAATAACCTGTTTAAAGGACAACCCAAAGAATAGACACATTTGTAGATTAGGAATATTGAAATGAATATCCAGTGGGGACAAACCATGCTTCTCAAGGTAGGAAAGGGAAGTCCGTTGAATCTGACAGGACAGAATTGGACTCTGTGGGCAAGAAGAACTTTGCTATCAGTTATTGGCAATTTAAAGAGCTGTAAAATTACTCTCCTAAATCAGAATCAGATAATCCATAAATGTGAGCTGTAGATCTAGACAATGCAGCTTTCCATTAAAGCACAGCTTTTCCCCGATACGTGTTACAAAAATAACACTTCTAAAGAGAACTTCACATTCAGCGTGGTAAATAAATAGCACTTTGCCATTTGCAGCTATATTTTTAAATTTTTACTACTTTTCTGAAACACATACATTTTTTTAAAGTAAAAAGTTTACTTTTCAAACAAGTTTACCTCCTTTCCCCACATCTGCCGTATTTTCCAAGATTTTTACTCAGTGGCTTAGTTTCTTTTGTCTCACTAAAGGAGTAAACCAAATTCTTCATGTAAACTTCTACCAGCCAAATTCAGAGGATGACCAGAGGAGATGAAAATTCCATTGCTCAGATACTCAAGAGCTTGTCTTTAAGACAAGGCACTTTTTGGCTTATAGAGGATGCACAGACAAATCTGTTCATGTGTAGAATCTAGCCCTAATGTTTAGCACTTTTTAAGAGTATTTAGACATGTATAAACAATCCTGGCTCTGACCAGAGACCTGTCTACTTTTTTCATGCCTGCTTTCAGCTTTTACCTCCATCCTTGTCTTGACAGCCATTTCTTTTATAACTGTGCCCATGTGTTCACAGGGTCACAGCCTTAAAGTGTTCATATAGGGAAACAAGATTCCCTACGGGATCAGTGACCAGAGAAAAGATCTGCAGGGATGCCTTAGCAGCTTGACCATCAAGCTTTAGTCATATAAACAGCTGGGGAACATGAAGAGCAGCTGCAGCCAGTAAGGAGGGAGAAAAGAAGTAGCCATGAAGCCAGGAATACCTTACATGACTTTACCTTAAGCTTCACTTTTCAAGATCAGACTTAACACAGAGAGGACATAATGTCACCATTTATGGAGGTCATCTAGACATACTAGCAATTTCCTGCATTCAGTTTGCACCTACTCAGCAACATGGGAACAGTTTCAGCACTGCTGATTCTTGGCAAAAGACAACAGGTAGTCACAGAAAGACCAGTTGGGCTAGAAGGGGATGGACTTCATCATTGTCTTCAGCACTCGCTGGTGCTGGAACAGAAGATCAAATTTATTGGTCATTAGGAGGCTTTCATCGGTGATTTCAGCAGAATAGTTTTAACTCCTGATTCCTGAGTAGCCATAGAGATGGGGATGGTTTGGCACGGTCTTCTTTTGCCTCCTGCACATAAATTAATCCTGAGGGTACATTTTGGATAGATCGTACCAAGCAGCATACTCTAGAACAACAGGCCCTCTATAAATATGTTTAATGCTACCCAAGTAAACAGTGTCAAAATGGAAAGCTTACACATAGTTCTTACTAATTCAGTAACATAGCAGTAATTCAGTGTTAATTTAGTAATACAACAGTTGGAAGGTGTTTAAACCCTCCATCTTCATAGAAAGTCAAGTACTACCAACATTCACACTTGCACCAAAGGTAACTCAGTCATGGTAACTTCAAAGTTTCAATAACCCATTTGGCTAAATAATAGCTCACTTGGCTAAAATCTTCTAATCTAGCCCTCCTGTTGCCTCCAGTTTGTAAACAGCATAAATCTGGAACTTTTATCTAACCTTCTCCTGTGCAAGTCACCTAGTTTTGCCACTCAAATGGATTCTTGATCTCTGTACGTCTTTCTCTCCTTTGAAATTTCTCATGCTGTCTCTCCCTTCTATGTTTTAAACAGCAAGGTGTAATAAAATATGAGCCAGTCACTTTTATTCTATAATCTTTGTTTATATACCTAGCGTGTTTTTTCGTGTATTTGAATTCTTTCATATATTATTTTGACATTTACATCCATTTCTCTAGATGCCAAATAATTCCTGCACACATCAAGTAATCGTGATGAAACTACTCTTTTAAAACTGCTTGTGCTATAATAGTGTAAAAAAAAAAAATTCAACATACACCTAAGGAGAAAGGTACCACTATAGAATGACTTGTAAAATAACATAAAGATAAAGCTGGTTTACAGAGCCAAAGGAAAAAAAATCATATGATGACCAAGAAAGAAAAAAACAATTTATAAAAGTTGACACTAAAGCAGTAGTGGAATTGTATTTCTTCAGGTTGAACCAGTGCTTATTTACAGCAGATGTCACACCTCTGACACTGGCGATGTGAAATGGTCTAGTGAAAAGCAAGCAGCCCTGGGGGCTTTAAATTTTCAGCAAATCTGCTGTAATGGATAAATGAACTAACATTTTCAGGTTGCATATTATAATCTGATTTTCCCATCTAAGCCAACACCCACTTACAACCATTTCTAGTTAAATATTGAATGTCTTTCCTTTGCTTTATATTTGATACCAGCAGTAACCTAAAAATACTCTATACCTAATGGTCACTGTAACCAAATATGGTAGATAAACTGAATGTGGTTCCAAGAAGGATAAATCTAAATTCCTCAGTTTGGATAGAACTGCCGTGGTGCACGTGTGTGTGTGTGTGTGTGCACACATGTGGGGGGGTTCTGAGCTGGACACTCCTTCTTAGCTGTGTGGGATCATAAAAGCATTGCTGGGAGAATATTCATTTCACTGCATGTGAGATTGGGTCCTTTTTCATAACAAACTGCTTTTACTTCCAAGACATGGGAAAGCATTAAGTTATCTGTGTTTAAGTACATTTTTCGTCTTGTTTTTTTTCAACTGTTCCATTAGCCAGAACAGATTACCTGTCTGGAATGTTGCTTGTTACCTACAAGAGAGATAACATTTGTATTTCAAATACAGATTTAACTTAGGACCTAGAATTCATTATTATGCTCCTTCTCAAGCTGTGGTACAAAGTAGCAGACCCAGAACAAATGATTATTGTTCTGTGGGATTGCACAGAATCTACCAAGTACTTCTACACATAATGGAATGAAATACCAAAATGTCTGGCTTATAATTATACCTGATTGAAGTGCCCTTACATGAAAAAGGCTCCCTTTGTCCCTATTTCTCCAAACGATTTCTCTCCCCTTCCATGTCCTCTTCTCTTTGAAAACTGTTATGTGTTCCATCCGTACTTTGCTTGAAACCCCGTGCTGCCATTCATCACATACCTGCCCCCTGCATTTTCCATCTTACCATTTTGTTTTCATAAGATGATGAAAGGTTTGCAAATAGAGCTATTACTAAATTTTAGCTGGTTTTCAAGATACTTTGGTGCATTTTCAGCTGATAATTTCCTCCCTGCACATAGTAGATATTCTTAAGTGCTTTTTTGTCTTTCATTTCAATTTATGAAAATGGCTACATGGGTATTTAAAAGCAGTTGAATTCACTAATAGGCAAGCTGTCTAGAAAATTCCCCTCATAGAAACAGATGATAAAAGAGGATAGAACAGTAATTGCTAAGTACAAAATACCCTCTGAATTTAGCGCATACCCCACATCAGTTTTATTAAGTAGCCTGAAAACTAAGGTTTGGAGATGATTTATTTCCACTGTCAACAGTTTTTTTTTTTTTAAGTTTATTTATTTTTTGTAGTGATCCTTAAACCCAAGGTGGAGCTTGAACTTACAACTTTTAGATCAAGAGTCACATGCTCTTCTGACTGAGCCAGCCAGATACCCCTCCATTGCCAGCAATTCTAGAATTTAGAATTCACATTCGTTGTATGCCACAACAGACTGACCCTCATGCTGAACTAGAACTAGGCAGTACAGAGTCATCCACATCTCTGCCATTTATTATGCACCAGAAAGAACTGAATGGCAATTATACTCACTAAATTTTGTTTTAAAAAAAAAAATACTGAAGAGCTACCCTTAGGGTGGTCTAACTAAGCCAGTTTTCTTTCAACCATCTATCCTGTACTTTCTTTTTCTCTAAGTATAGAAGACCCAGTGAACAGTAGTTACTTTATCAGTGACACTCTTTCAGATGAAATACAGTTTAAATATTAGAGTTTCTTAAAGTGTCATGGCTAATAGATTTTTATAAAAAGCAGAGATCTTGTTACATTCACAAGGAAGTAATTTTTATGTAATAGCCAACAGAAGTTGGTCATTAGAAATGTTTGCAGGAGTCTGTCTATACAGGGGGATCCCTGGGTGGCTCAGCGGTGTAGCGTGATCCTGGAGTACCGGGATCCAGTCCCACATCATGCTCCCTGCATGGAGCCTGCTTCTCCCTCTGCCTGTGTCTCTGGCTCTCTCTCTCTCTCTGTGTCTCTCATGAATAAAAAAATAAAATCTTTTTTTTTTTTAAAGGAGTCTTTCTATACAAAATTTATATGCTTTTGAGAATTATTTTAGATGCAGGCAACAGAAGATAGAGACTTAAGTTACTATGGAAAATCAATAATTATGAATTGGTAATGATGGTGAAGTTAAGAGAATGAATTGAACCTCTTATTATTATTTCTATTATTATTATTATTATTTTTTAAAGATTTTATTTATTTTTTCATGAGAGACACACAGAGAGAGAGAGGCAGAGACACAGTCAGGAGGAGAAGCAGGCTCCACACAGGGAGCCTGACGTGGGACTGGATCCTGGGTCTCCAGGATCACGCCCTGGGCTGCAGGCGGCGCTAAACCGCTGAGCCACCCGGGCTGCCCTCTATTATTATTTTAATTCTGTTAATGGTATGTTCAGCCCTACTCTGTATAGCTCATTTTATTTTTAGCATGAGTTAAGGTAACTTGAGATGCTGGCTTCTATATTTCAAAAGATACAAATACAGATTTTTTTGGTGTTAGTGTATTTGTTCCAAATTAAACTTTTTTAAAGTTACAAATCACTGCTAGCCAGGTGTTTTTATTTATTTATTTTTTTTTTAGCCAGGTGTTTTTAAAAACTCAATGTTCTTACCACGGTACTGAAGAAATATATATATAAATTAATCTTACTAAAATATTTTATTGCTTAGTTGGCTTACAGTCTTAGGAGTTAATATAAGTCTGAAATACAAGAAACAGATTCATGTGAAGAATAGGTTGCTTTGATAGAGATCAGAAAACATATACATTATTCAAAGGCTTTTCCAACTCTTGATTCATCCAGGTTTTCTAACTCTCCACTTAGGATGTTGGGGCAGATCCTGTGAAATGAACAAACTACACCCAGGTGTAAATTTAGATTGTGTGGACGCTATCAAAACAAAATAGGGCCTACTGGAAGAATCTGTGACCCTCAGGAGGTATGAGGTGGGCAGATTCCTTCCATCAAAAGCTACACTCTGGGTGCATTCCTTTTCTTTAGCTCTCGGGGATTCTTTGATGGCCTTTCTGCCATCCACCTCCCTGCCACAGCCGTACTGGCATCTGACACTCCCAGGTGTTGGGCTGATTGACAGATGATTAAATTAGATTAGATTAGATAACAAGTGTTCAGTCATATCAAAATTGAAAACTATACTGGGGCGCCTGGTGGCTCAGTGGGTAATCTGGCTGAGGATTCTCTCTTTCCCTCTCCCTCTGCACCTCTCCCCACTCGCACTCATTCTCTCTCTCTCTCTCTAAAATAAATAAATCTTTAAAAATAAAATACTGTAGACTTGAATGGCATTAGTATCATTTCTGGATTTTAGTTGGACTATATCAAGATTAATAATCCCTTCAAAGAGTCAGTTATCCTTTCTCCACATTGGTTTCTGGAATTCTTTCCAATCTGTGACTTTCTGTTCCCCCATTTGGAAACTTTATTGATGGTTTTTCACCTCTTTTTTTCCCAGAGATTTTTATGTCCTCTTTTCTGTTTTCACTCTTTTCCCCTGCCCACAGCTTGTACTTTTTTTCCTCTCCATTTTCTCTCCTTGATACTACTGACTGTTGTCTCAATATTTGTTCTTGAGAAACTTACAGATCCCTGTATCCTTAATCCTTAATGCCCTTTCCAGCCCCCCCTAGAATGTAGATTTAATTTTCCATATAAATTCTAAGTTAACACTTTCAAATATTTAGAAGTGCCTAACATATTTTTTCCACTACACTTTTAGACACAGGCAAAGCGGTCTGTGTGTAGTGTCACCTCTCTTCCCAACTTATCATTTTGGGGATCCAGGCAAAACATACAACTGATGAATTATTTCATCTAAATCATTGAGGTATCATTTAAAAATTAACGTCCATATTCTAATCTAATGGTTTTCAGTTGAGCTCAGTTCTAACCGTTGTTACTATTAGCATTTGAAAATATAATGTAGTTACTCTCCAGGTTGGACCTCCAAAATGATAATTTTTTGAAGGGTCACAGCAGATCCAAATTCTAATTTCAGAATGAAAATTTTCATTTTTGTTTTGAAATCCTCAGAACTTTGCATATGTTTTGATTAATCTATTAACTAATGTAGTCGTTTGGGTTTAGTTTATTAAGACCCACCTCATTACTTGTCTCATAACATAATGATATAGCTAAAGCCCTAAAGGATCTGCTTTTATTTATTTTGCCATTTTAGGTGTTTCTATCTTACTATATCTATTGTTGGCATTCTCATTTCATTTAAAAATATTAATCTTATTTTGATAATCTTTTTAAAAATTGGCTCCAATTTTTTTGTTATTTTTCCATCTTAAAAATCATCTTAAATAAGAAGTAGTATCTATAGAACATGCTAACTCATTAAAGTATTTATAATTTTACAAAGAACTTGATAAAGTTCTAAGGCTAATCTGAATTTTTATTTTACTTTATGTTTAATATGTGAGAAAATATCCTTTGTGCCATTGGTTCATCATTTTATAAAATACCATGAATGATTTTACTTTTTATGGTTGGCTATAGGAATGTATAAAAGTAGGATTATAGTTTTATTCTTATGTAGGCTTTTGCTTGTGAGTAAGTCTAGGTCATTATATTAAGCATGTAGCATACAAGGGCACACATGGCATTTTTATGCTCACATCAGTTGTAAAATTCGTTCAAACTAACAAAGGCAAGCTGATTGGAAGAGGTGTGGACAGTGAACAAAAGAGATAAGTACCATGTAGAGCTTGTATGGAGTGTGTGGTGTGGTATCATTTGTGGCCTGAAAGGTAGCTGAACATTTCCATTTGGTGTCAGTCCCTGGGGAAGGACGGGGTTTCATAATGGGGTGTGATCTGTACTCTTAGTGAGAGTGATTGACACTGAATGATTAAATAGAAGAGGAGAATAAATACCACTCCTCCCCTTTTAAGACTAAGTACATATCCACTGAATGCAAATCTTTTCAGCATGGAAGACAGTCTGACCTAATGATAGCACATATCCTAAAAGCTAGGAGAGGGAATTAACTGAGTAGATCAAAATGCAAGGAAATAAAAAATTATACAATCTCCTTAAAAGTAACTTTTAAAACCCAAATGTAGTGGTAAATGCACCTACAGAATATGATGGAAGACCCCATTTGTAAAAGTGGAATCCTGACATCAGGCCCTTAGTAACCGAGTGGGCAAAATGGATCCCTGGATTGGATAACACAGCGTGTACCACAGTGACTGATGAAATTGATGTGTCCGCAGGAGAGCCTGGTCTATTACTGAAGGCTTTAACCTATTTTCTCCTCTTTGATGATGAGCTCCTGAGTGGATGTTATCCTCAAGGAAGTGAATTTAATTCAAAAGGAGATATTTTATAGACGGGCAAATTTAACAATTCACTTAATCCGTTGTAGAAGAGAACTATGTGGGAAAACGTTACGATAGGTAGTATGGTTGTATTTTTTCAAAGATGCCATTTTTGAGTGTGTTATTTGGGGGACTTGAATTTCAATTATTCATTGGTAATTTTTGTTATTCTTTGATTTTGCATTATCTCTTAGAACACATGGCTGAAACAGTATTGAATCTGGATTGTAAAATTGTTTTCATTAATTTATTATGTTAAGGTATGTCATTACACAATAAATAATCAGAAAAACTGGTTTCTTGGTTCCTCCCTTAAATTTTTGAAAATATGATACATTCCTTTTACCTGGGATAAATGCTTGTTAATTATTGCAAAGAATAAAAGCCCATTTCATGAATCCACTATTCTAAAATCTTTAAGGTAATGCTGGTAATTGAAGAAATAGGCCATAGTTACCCTAGTTTCTGCCAGGTGAAAAAACAAAAAACAGTAAAACACTGTTCATAACTTGACTCAGAAAATAGATTACTGCTCAGTAGGTTAATAGTAACTTAATTCATCTGTTTTTGAAAGAGATGGTAGTATAGAAGTTGTTAAGCTCTTATTCTCTCTCTCCCTCTTTCCTTCTCTCTCTTTCGTATACACATACAAATGTAATTAATTATCATTATTTTGTTGTCATTATAGTCTTTAGTTGATGCTCACAGTTACCAGTTTTTGACATCTTTTTAAAAAATATTGTGACCTATTGTTTGTGCTTCGTATTAAGAATTATGGAGTCATAAATCTATTTTAAAGTAAATTTAAAATAGGAAGCTCCATAAAACATTTAATTTGGAGATCAAACAAAATCTGTACTCAACAGGTCGATTAAAACCTTTATTGTAAGTGTACAATATTATTTTCTCCCCTTTTTTTGAGTGTAAAATTTTCAAAAAATCTGACTGAAATTGAGCAAATATATCTTCCAAATAACTTGCTTGTTCGGCTTTTAGAAACAGATTTTTAAACATCTCATCCAAAGCCGTGCCCCCAATGTGCATTCAAATATTAATTAAGGATAGATTTATGTTTGTTTTAATTTAGAAGAATTTACACGACAGGAAAACTAATTTCTTACAGAGGGAAAAGAAAATAAATTCTTCCCATCATTGAACTAGCATCAACCTTTATTAACCCAATCTAAGTATTTAGAGGCTTTCTTTTATAGCTTCTTCCGATTCAGATACTTACTGTTATTGCTCTAAAATGACTTGGTAATTTGCCAGATATCAGTCACTATAAACATCTGACTCCTTGCATATCAAATCTCACTTCGTTACTTAACTGTACAAAGGAAAAAAATTCTTCCAGTTCAACTGGTTACCACAGTCAACATAATTAACACCCAAAGAAACGTTAAACAAATGAAATTTAATTTGGTCTATAATTTTCTCAATTGCCCAGTGCATTGGCAGTGCATATTATGTGCCAACAGCTTGTTTTCCTCAACGGACTTCTTTTTAAAGCGAGCTGGTTGGTGTTTTTGTTGAACATTGGCTGCCCTCTAGCGGACTACACTGTTCTCTTAAGAGAACCTGTCAAGTCAAAAAGAAAAGTCAATTTCTAGGTGGAAGTGACTAGTCTTCTTTGGTTTTGTACTCTTGTTTTTCATGGACTGTTGCATTCAGCACAGCTAGCCTTATACCTTTGTTGGACCACGTTGGTGAAGACAGCCTTTGAAGCAACTTTGATTAAAAATAGCATTAGAGGGACCTCTGGCGGGGCTCAGGGGTTGGGCGCCTGCCTTGGCTCAGGTCATGATCCTGGGATTCGAGATCAAGTCCAGCATCAGGTCCCTGCAGGGAGCCTGCTTCTCCCTCTGCCTGTGTCTCTGCCTCTGTCTTTGTCTCTCTGTGTGTGTCTCATGAATAAATAAATAAAATCTTTAAAACCAAAATAGCATCAGATACTTCTAAAGAGAGCACGTTCAAATAGGCTGAACTCATTGACAGCTCGTCTGTTTCGGGGTTTCTGAAATTCATTCTAGATTTATGATGACCCACGCTCCCTGCTTCTAAGATGTGTCCATCCTCATTTTCATTTTTCTTGCTGCAGATGCTACAACTGCGGTGGCCTTGATCATCATGCTAAGGAATGTAGCCTACCTCCTCAGCCAAAGAAGTGCCATTACTGTCAGAGCATCGCGCACATGGTGGCAAACTGCCCGCACCGAAGTGCCGCGCAGCCGCCGGCCAGTTCTCAGGGAAGACAGGAGGCCGAGCCCCAGCCACCGTGCACCTCAGTGGTGCTGGCCCGGGAGCTGGGGGGGGCGCAGGGCTGCACCTCGCCGCCCTTCCCCCCGGAGGCCAGGTTCGAGGTCTCAGAATGGCCGGGCAGGTCATCCCAAGACGCTTCCTCAGCAAGGGCATCTGCAGTGCCGGAGGAACCAAGCAAAAAGGGGCCTTCTGTTCAAAAAAGGAAAAAGACCTAATGCTTCCTCTTCAGTGGATCGCTTTTTTGCCCCGGTTGGGAAGTCTACCTCATGCAAGTACAGGGGAGCAGTATTTCACAGCAGCAGCTGACTTGGGATTTTTAAACTACTGTTAAGGAACTGTGAAATTTTTTGTTTTGTTTTTTTGTTTGTTTGTTTTTTTGTTTTTTAAACAGACAAATCACTCTAAAGCAAATTACATTGGAGCAGGGTGTCATGTGTGATGTCCTTCCGAGGATGAAATACTCTGGGTATCTCTGTGTGCGCGTGTGAGAGGGAGAGAGCCTGAGTCTGTGTGTGTAGGAGGATTTCCTGTAGGATTGTAGACATATATATATAAAGCGGATTTGTCTTTATATATGTGTGTATAGAGATAGAGGCACACACCCTCCCTCACAGAATTGGACATCCCCAAGAATTGCAAACCCATTTGAAGCATTTTTAGATGGTTTCAAAGATAACCCCTGGAGGTTTTTTTTCTATTTTTTTTCCTTAAATTCCACTCCCTTTATATTACGTAAAAATAAAAACATGACTGTTACTTTTTGTGTGAACCAAAGGCTACTTAGATCTCAGAGCTGCCAATCATATGGTACTAAAGGTTTTAAGTCATCAGTTCTCCCAAGTTTGGGATTGCCTCTTTCTCTTGATTCTCTATAGAGTATTTTTCCCTACTCCCACCCCCTTTGAAGGCAGTACCTTAACTCCACATGCCTCCCACTGCCATAAGCTTTTTTGAATCTGGGATACGTAACTCCAGAAGAGACAATGAATGTGTAATTTCTGTGCCGATATTTCAATGTTCTTAATTCATGCGTTTTGATTGTAAATTAGATGCCTATTAAGAAAAATGAAAGGGGAGGGCAGTGTATAAATGTAGTGACTTGATTGTTACCAGCTCATCATAATCTTTTACACGTTGTGAAGTTTTTAAGGGATTGTGGCAACAGCAGCTTCCCTTGACGAAGTCAATCTGAACCATCGCTGTGAGCAGGGGCCTCCTTCTTTACTACTGAAGACTTTGGAGGAACACTCCAGTCGTTTGGTGTATTTTTTTTTTTTTTTTTTTTTTTTTTTTTTTGGTGGCTGTTTTTCCCCCCGCCTAGTGAGTTATCTGACTTGTTTCTAAAACAAAACAGCACAGGTAAGAATAAAATACTGGGGTTGAGAATGAAAATGAAGTGGCCGTTCATAATCATCGCCCAATATGTGTACCCTGTGGGAGTATCCTGAAAAGTGCAGAGGCAGGTGGCAGGCAACTAGTGATGGGCCTGGGGCAGAGGTGCCGGGGCCTCTCCTACCAGAGAGCTAGGAGTATTTCATATACTAAGATTGATTTTTATGGAGGTTCCCTTCATTACTCATGCTGAAGTAACCTAAGTAGTGGTTTCAGATGGACATTCGGTAATGGGGTTCGAGCTGCTTCTCAGGTTGGTCCTCAGTTATGTGACTAAACTGGCCTGGGACCAATAGGAGGATTGGTCCCATTAGGTTTCAGTCATTAATATATATATATATATATATATATATATATATACACACATATATATATTGGTGTCCTCCTGGTTCTAGATGTTATGGGTAAATTTCTGAAACATCTCCAAGAAGGTACCAATCAGTGATAATGCTTAACATTGGCAATAAACAGCGTTTTGTATGAGCCTGTTGGTGTAAGCTCAGATAATCAAAAAAAAAAAAAAAAAAATAGCATGAATCAAATGAGACCTATTCTGCTGAGCAGCTTCTGCTCCTTCCCCAACTTATCCTGCCCTGGGGGGGTCTCAGGCAGTTCCTGGGGTTGCAGCAAGCAAGCCAGCATTGTCGGGGAGGAAATGCCTCAGGCTGGGCCTCCAGTCCTTTATAGCTCAGCTTGGATTCCAGGACAGTGTTTGTGAGACTCTCCATGGTGTATACTGACATATCCGCGTGCTGTGATGCAAAGCGTACTTTGACGATATTGAATGTGATATATAGCTGTAGAGAAGTACTTCCTTGCCTTATGTGAGGATTGTAAGCTTATTTAAATTATGTAGACAAATCAAAGTGGCATTGCTTAATTCTTAGCAGGCAAAATAAGCAGGTTAACAGTAAAAATGCAAAACATTAATAAGTCACTTTGAAAATCCAAACCAAAGTTCCTTGACCTTATAGACCTAGAAAATTATGGACTTGAGAATTGGACATTCCCTGTTTACATATAAAAAGTTCAGAGCTGAGATCATGGTTTAAAAAAAAAAAAAAGCATTTTATAACTGGACCTTATGGATGCAATTTAAAATCATTTTAAGCATCTTACCAGACTGAACTAATAGCACATACCAAACCTATCTTATGATTAAAAGCTGGGGTTTATTTTTTATATAAGAATATTATCACTATTACATAACATACTCAGGACAAAGAACTTTGCTCAGGGAACATACCATATAATGTTGTTGTTTCTTTACAGAATAGTCTACAGTCCTGCTTACTCAAAACAAACCAAATAACTTAGACCTTTATATAAGTATTATGTACTGATGTTAGTAATAACTACCTCTGAGTTTGATCAAAATTTCCGAATTTCAGGTATCAGCTTTCCTATTTTTATTTCCCGTGAAAAGTACTCTAAAACAAAATTCCCAGACTCCTTGCATATGTGAATATTCTTGATGTGAGCACATGTCCATTTCCATGGGTGAAATACTCTGTTTACAGCAAAAGGCTACCTCATAGTTGATGCATAGCACACCTTTATGCTGCTCCAGCCTTACAGTGGCTGATAATTCTCTGGTACAGAACCTTTTAATCTATGTTATAGATAGCAGTTCACAACTAAATGTTTCTAACAAACACTTGTGAATAATGACGCATCTCATTTAGTTAGCGAAGTCTCCAAGCATTTCTTTAAAGTTATCATGTATTTAATGTAAAGACTTATGGGCACCCTTCCACTTAAGCAAAACAAAACAGAGGCAATCTTGGAAATAGCTGCTTTGCCCAGAGGTCAAGGGCAGGAAGGGGTAGCAGGAGAAGAGGTGGTGTGTGAGTGTATTCCTGCTGGGCAAAAGTATAAAGGATGCCAATCTCCATTTTTGTGTCTGTGCTGCCCTGAGGCCAAGCATATTTCAGCATTCTTGCCCTAGGCACATAACTAACTAGCACTGGCTTGCCAAGGAGTGAACGTAGAGCAAACGTGCAATGCCATTTTTAGCTACTCGGGAGAAGGGTCTGTGTGTGAAGCATCAGTTTACAGGGGTTACTACTAAACGGTTGGGCAGGAGGTCTGTGAATTAGTTGCCCCTTGATCTCACCCCCCCCCCATGTCAACACAAATGTAACTCCTAAGAAAGATGCGCTACCAGTCTCTTAGCCCCGGGAGCTATTCATTACTACATGGCAGATTATAGTAGAAACCTTTTTGTACTTGCATTTCTAGTCTTTACTAGAAGACTTTGGATGTATTTTTACAACTGAAACATTTTAAAAGATTTTTACCTGCTTATAACTTGGAAGTTTGGCGTGCAATGTAGGGAAGAAGATCAAAGAAACATCATGTTCTTAACATCGGTCCATCTATAAACGTAGGATGTTTTAATGCCAATATTTTAAAATACCCTGGCCCAGTTTTATTTTGCACCAGTGTGGCTCCAAGTTACTGCTAGTTGTACTTAGTTTGTGAATAGAAGCCCATAAGTGTTAATAGACTTTGTAACATTCGCTGTAAGATGAATTATACAGGACTTGGGAAATCTCATTAAGTCTTAAAGTTAATTTAAATTAATTTATCTGTTTTCTCTAAGAAATGTTTATCATAAAATATATATGTGTATTTCCCCTTTGGTTATAAAATTCGGGAAAGTGTGTATAAGTGCAGCTGCACTGACTTTAATTTTCTAGATGTCTTAATGAGATTTATTTGTTTTAGGGAAAGAACAACTCGTGGAGAGCATCAGGTTCTGTCTTACATAGCGGTCAACAGCCTCTTTAAGATGTGGTGGTTGTGTGATCTGTGTCATAGTTGTCCAGTTAGAGTGAGAGGTTGACCTGTGAGTCGTTCTTAAATCTTCTATTTGGAACAAAGCTGCGAAGTTAATGGTAAAGTACTGTACTGTGAGAAACTATTACAATATTTAATACATCTGTGGCTTAACACTTGTGTTACCAGCTTGAAAATGATGGTGTTTACTACCTCTTGAACTACTTAGTGTCTGTCAACCACTGGCACCCACCACCAAGCTGGCTTTAATTAGTATGTGTTGCTTTTTGGTATTAACAACTCTAACCATACTAGAGACCAAAGTGAACACTGATTTCTGTATGTCTTTAATATGGTGTTTTATCTAGTGTTTTTAAATTATCCTGTGTAGTATTTAGATTACCTCATTGTCCATTTTGTTTACAAGTGAAAAAGCAGAACACTTGAACTACGTGTTTTTAAAGGACAAAAAAGGAGTAGATGTTCGGAATGGCATTTCACTCATGTACAGTCATCTTGATGGACTAGAGTACTGTTTGCCTTTCTGCAGACCATGGATTTTATATTCTCATTTCATGCCTAATGTCTTATTCTGTCAATTATGGATATTTTGAGGTTTAAAAAATTACTTGATTGAAAAAATAAAACATATAACGTTGGCATTTATGATGAGTTTTCGAGATTCTTCGTGATTTGTATGATCGTTCACTTATAAGAATGGATAAAAGGCCATTTAGGCAGTATCGACACCTATCTGAACATAAGTAGTTTTAACTTGACCTTCAGATATCAGTGATTGTAAATATGGAACTTAGGACAATACAGGTGGTGAATAAATTCACTCCAAATACGTAAGGAAAGGTGAGTCCTGTCCTCCAGGAACCATCGTACATTAGCTAACCTGGAGCATGCAAGTGTGTGAGTCAAGACACATGCTTCATGGGGTCGTGAAAAGTGGCCTGAAAACAAAAATGTTCAAAACTCTTTTGGAAAAACCATTTTAGAATTTTCCTACAATATTTTCAAAACCATTTTAGAATTTTCCTATAATATTTTCCTCATAATTTTAAAGTGTTTGAGAAGGACAATCAAAGCCGGGTTATACCAGTACCAAATATCTAAAATGTGAATGTAGATTTATCAACCTATGTATACAGTATTGGCGTACTATAAAAATAATTTGATAAAAAACTGTTGTGCTCTATAAATTGACCAGTCCGACAATTAAATTCATTTTCATTTGTGTTCACTTTTCCTTTCTTTTTCTTTTTCATTGGATGTGTGTGTGTGTGTGTGTGTGTGTGTGTGTGTCTGTGGTGTCTACTCTGACGCCTGCTTTTTCTTTTTTATTATGATAAAAAACACATAATTTACCATAGCTGTTTTTTTAAAAAAATATTTATTCATGAGAGACACAGAGAGGCAGAGACAGGCAGAGGGAGAAGCAGGCCCCGTGCTGGGAGCCCGACGTGGGACTCGATCCTGGGACCCCAGGATCACGCCCTGGGCCAAAGGCTGACGCCCAGCCGCTGAGCCACCCAGCGTCCCCATAGCCATTTTAAAATGTGCAGTTCAGTAGTATTAAGTACTCCACCTTGTCATGCAGCAGTGATTTTAGAATGTGAAATCTCACAAATGCTCATGAGAGAGTGATTGCATAAATATTTCATTGATGATTATTTGCTTCCTTGGATAATTATTATTTAAAAGAGCGTCTTTGTTATATAAGAAGCCTGGTACTTTACTATAAAGAATATGGAGAGCCTTGAAAGAAAATTAAAAGAGTAGATAATCTCTGCTTGGAAATAACCAATGAACATTTTTTATCAATTTCAAACGTGGAAAACCTTTAGAAAAATGCATAATCCCATCACCTAGAAATAACCATTAGTATCTTTTTAAGTTTCTTCTAATTCCCAATGATATATAGATAGATTTTTAAAATAAAATTAGCGTTTATTAACTATGATTAGGAACTTTACACTTTCCCATTAACTTTATTAAATGGTGTGCCCTATCAATAAAATTCTTCAAAAACCAATGTTTTTGATAATTGCATTTGTGGTTTGAGGAAGTAAGACTCCGGTGGAGCAGGAGGGATGGGCTTGGTTTGGATGGTGAAGGAAGAGAGTCTGAGACAGAAGAAACAGTAAAAACAAAAAACCTGGGAGTCAAGGCTAAGCCCTTCATGTTGAGTCAACCAGCAAAGAGATGAACTTGGTGATACTGATGATGACAAAACGATTTTATGAGTGTGTTGGAGGCCAACCCGGGTAGCCAGGAATTTAAGGGGCCACCAGCTAGCTCTGAGAGAAAGGAGAAGCAGAGGAGGTGAGCACCCCACTTACCCCCAGCTTTTCTCCTAAAGGCACTTTCCTGTTTCCTGAGGTATCACAGAATGATAAAGCCTCAAAGGGAAGCGGCATTCTTGAGCCGAGGAAACAAACTCAGGACTTGCTGGAACAACAGAAAAGTGAGAGACAAATTCCAGGGAGGAAGGATCCCAGAAACGGGATTTCCCAAAATCTTCATACAGATTCAAGTCATTGAATAAAAAGACTCAGTAGGAAGAAAACAGCAGCTGATGAGATGAGGGCCACAAAGTAGGATGAGCAAGAGGTGCCTAGAGTAAAATTCAAAGAAGTGCTGGAGTTCGGGGTGGTCCCTTGCCCTAAGCACCTCCTTGGTCTCACCTGGGCCTCTGGCTGGGAGGCTAACAAGTGAATGGTGCTTTCCTCCCCCATCCCCCGCTGGAGGAATAGAGATTGAATTTCAAGCCTCAGAGTTAACTGGGCCTTGGTAGATACCCAGGCTCCGTGTCTGGATTTCAGAAAGGCTAACCTCTAGGAATAACGATGATGCCTGAAGAGTACAGATCCTACAATAGGAGAAGGGCAAAGCTGAAGTAGACCAGCCCTAATAAAGGCTCAAAGTAACCCTGGATGGGACCAAGGTGATAGCTGGTACACCTACCTACCTAGTGAAAGAAGACAACCCTCCTTGGAAGAAGATATCCAGAGCTTCTAGAATTTTCCATCGACAATGTCCAACATCCAATTTAAAAGTGTGAAGCATGCAAATGAGTAGGACCAGTTGGCTGGACACAAAGGAAAACCACAGACCTCAAAACAAAGGTGACAAAGCTAGTGTAAATATTCTACAAGGATTTTATTTTATTTTTTTTTAATTTTTTTTATTTTTCCTACAAGGATTTTAAAAATGACTATGGTAAATAAATAGAGAAGACATAAAAGTCAAATTTTAGAACCAAAAAGCAGAGTAACTGACAATAATAATTCAACAGATGAATGTGACAGCAGGTTAAAAGCAACAGAACAAAAGACTGAAGACAAGTATCCAGATTGATGGACAGAAAAATTTTAATGGAGAAACCTAGATGAAATCAAGCTACAGGAGGTTTTGGGGGCACCTGGGTGCCTCAGTTGGTTAAGTGTTCGCCTTCAGCTCAGGTCTTGATCCCAGGGTCTTGGGATCGAGCCCCACATTGGGCTCCCTGCTCAGGGGGGAGCCTGCTTCTCCCTCTCTCTCTCTCTCTCTCTTTTTTTTTTTTTTGGTAAAGATTTTTAAAATTTATTTATTCATGAGAGAGAGAGAGAGGCAGAGACATAGCAGCCTCCCTTTCCTCCTGCCTGCTGCTCCACCTGTGTGTGCTCTCTCTCTGTGTCGAATAAATAAAATCTTTTTTCTAAAAAAAAAAAAAAAAAAAAAAAACAAATTACAGAGGTTTTAAAAATAGCAACACAGTAATACCACTTCTTTGAAATGGTTATGAAGAGAATAAACGCACCGCAGCAAGCCGGAAAGGTAAGAATTAATTTTTCAAGATGAAAAAAAATTAGCTTCTTTTGTTTGCTGTTTTATTGTATAATGGGGAAGCTCCCAACATAGAAATAATGTGGAAAAGATGTGTGTTAAAATTAGTACAATTATTATAAAGTTGCTTCCTGAACAAAATTATGATGTTACTCTAGTCTTGCCTCCCAACTTTCTTGCTAAAATGGTAGCTAGAAGCCCTGTTGGACTTCTGCTCTTTGCTTTTATCCTTGAAGGAGATCTTTCCCAATCCGTCATTGTGGGTTTGAAACCTAGTGAATCTGACGATAAAACAGGCAGAAGAAAGTCAAGATTGTGACACCAGGGAAAAGCAGCCCTTTGCTTCAATACCTTAATAGCTTCCTCCTGTGACTTTGTCATTTACTCTTAAGGATACAAGTACACACTTGAAGGCAGAGGGAATCCAGTGGGGAGAGAGAGGTGGAAGGTTCTAGAAGACTACCTTAAGAATGGAACCACTGGGACGCCTGGGGGGCTCAGTGCTTGGGCGTCTCTGCCTTTGGCTCAGGGCATGATCCCAGGGTCTTGGGATCGAGTCCCACATCGGGGTCCCTGTGAGGAGCCTGCTTCTCCTTCTGCCTATGCCTCTCATGAATAAATAAAATCTTAAAAAAAAAAAAAAAAAGAAAGGAACTAGTTTCACGAAAACGTGGGGAAAAGGACCTGTCACTACTTTCTTTTGCCATTTTGGAAGGCTCTAAATGACCATTGCAGGGGCGCCGGGGATGGGGGGCTCACCCAGATAATTTTGCTATGATAATTGAGCTCCCTAGACCATCACTGAGCAGCTGTGGCTTCAGGTGATGGGAATATTTGTAAATGTTTAAAAATACACAAGCATTTTAGGCTGGTGCACCCACACGCTCACTTGCGGTTCACTACATTTGTCCTCTCCTGGGGAGTTACTCTGGGGAAACGAATGAATGAGAGCTAGGAGACAAGCCACCTAAAATAATAGGGAGTCCAGGGTGCTTCTGTGGTTAACACTTCTTTTCCTTTTTTTTGTAACAAAAAAACAGAATGATAGAACCCCAGAATCCTAGGCTTTCCTTGTGTGTACACAGAGAGCTACTTCGTCCTACTGACCCCAGTTTTCACCTCTTACATAAGCTTTTTGTGAGAACCTTCATATGAAGCTTTTGCTTGGTAGGCTACTAAATAAAAAGAAAAATTGCTTATGCTTCCATCTATCATTTTGTGGTAGATTCTGCTCCTGTCTTCTCATTATTCTCTTGAAATTGATTTTTTTTCCTCTCAAAAACTGGGTCCCATTGTCTGTTTTACTCTCTAGAAGCAATAGAAATAAATAAATAAATAATGAATAATAATAAATTTATTTATTTATTTATTTATTTATTTATTTATTTATTTATGGTTTATTTATTTATTCATGAGAGACAGAGAGAGTCAGAGACATAGAGGGAGAAGCAGGCTCCCTGCAGGGAGCCCGATGCGGGACTCGATCCCAGGACCCCAGGATCACGCCCTGGGCTGAAGGCAGATGCTCAACTCCTGAGCCACCCAGACACCCCAAAACAATAGAAATTTAAAGGAAAACCTTTTACTGCTACTCTATTTTCTGTCATCCTCAATTTAGAAATCAACTTGGGTTACCCTTTATAATCCTCCCCCCAACACACACACACACACACACACACACACACACGCACACACACTTTCTGAAGTGGTTTTAGGTATCTGGAAAATGGTCAATGTTTCGTAAAACAAAATTTCTGCTCTAGAAGTTTCCTACCTAGGATACGTGTGTGTACTTTGTTTCTAAAATTAATCAACTTTTCTTGAAGATGCTATTTTCTGAAGGACAAGGACCTCCGTTTCTATTTAATTTCGAAGCTGCTTAGCATCTGTAGCTAGTTGCCTGCTCCAGGTTTAAAATTTCTTTATAGGTACCAACACCAACCTCGGCGGTGTTGCTGGAACCCCATGTGACGTGGTTAGTTTTGCTCTTTTGTCCAGACAACTGGACCCCCCCCCCTTACAGTAGCAGCAATGCTGCAAACTCAGAGCATAAGGAGAGCTTAAGAATCAAACCACGTTTACATTTGAATTGGTTCAAGTAGATGTCTTACTGATGTGTGGTCCTTTATTACTGCTTTTCTTCTATTATTGTTTTTTCTTCTTCGAAGTGTGGCCTCACTGCTAGTGTGTCAGGTATTCCAAGTTCTATTTATCACTTCTTTCATTTAGATAATCGTGTCACACATTCAGTCCATTACAGTTACCTCTACACTGGCTCTTCAACTTCCCCCTTTTGCTTTGTGAAATTAATTCTGTACAAATAGTTTTCCTTTGCTAGTCCAGGTATTTCTGTAGCTAGTCCTGTGTTAATGTTGCTTTTGCCACGCACCCAAACCAATCCATTAAAAACAACAATTAGAATCTAATTACGACCACCATTAACTTTCTCAAGGTGGGAAATTTGAAAAAACACGAAGGAGGGCCTGAAATGCGAGGAGCTGTTGTTGAAGCGACCTGGAGGTGTGTCACCGCCTACTCCGTCTCCCTAGGTCGGTGTTTTCCTTTTGTTTGTAAATACTGTATGACATTCATAAACTGGTGAGACACCTCAGATTGCCAGGGAAGATCTAACATAGAGCAGAGTGGTCGGAAGAGACCCTGGAATATCATTTGGCCAATATTCTAGATGAATAGAATCCACCAGATTAACCCTGGTGGTTATTCTCCAAGCCTGCCAAAGATTCAGCATGTTCCACTAGAACCCCATCACACAGTTCCACGTCTCATGGTTTGTCTGCCTCTCTGATGACCATTCAACCTTCCCTCCCTTCTCCTATGATCCTCTGTGCTGTTTCTTATATTCCACACTGCGTGAAACCATGATAATCGTCTTTCTCTGATTGACTTATTTCACTCAGCATTATACCCTCTAGTTCTACCCATGTCGATGTAAATGGTAACATTTCTTCCCCTCTGATGGCTGAGTAATATTCCGTTCTTTATACATATCACATCTTTTTTATCCAGGCATCTGTCGATGGACATCTGGGCTCTTTCCACAGTTTGGCTATTGTGGACATTGCTGCTATGAACATTGGGTGCAGGTGCCCCATCAGGTCACTATATTTGTATCTTTGGGGTAAATACCTGAGGGTTGAAGGAGGGCAGGTGGGGGGGGGATGGGGTTAATTTGGTGATGGGCATTAAGGAGGGCATGTGATATGATGAGCACTGGGTGTTATTCTTAAAAATTTTTTTAAAGAATTTATTCATGAGACAGAGAGAGAGAGAATGGCAGAGACACAGGCAGAGGGAGAAGCAGGCTCCATGTAGGAAGCCCGACGTGGGACTTAAACCTGAGTCCCCAGGATCACTCCCTGGCCCAAAGGCAGACCCTCAACCGCTGAGCCACCCAGGTGTCCCTGAGCACTGGATGTTATATGCAACTGACAAATCATCGAACGCCAAAAAAAAAAAAAAGAAAGAAAGAAACAAAGAAAAGAAAACCATCACAATGACTAGATGTTTCAACCCAAACCCCACCTCTACCCAAACAAAACAAACAAAAACAAGCAATAACAACAAACTGTGGGCAGGGATCAGATTATTTACGAGGTCTCATTTGGAAGTGCATGTTAACAACCTCTAGTGCTTCTTTTTTTTTTTATTTTTTTTTTAGTCTTTTTATTATTATTATTTCTTTTTTTCTAGTGCTTATTTTTAATTAAAAATTATTTCTGGGGATCCCTGGGTGGCGCAGCGGTTTGGCGCCTGCCTTTGGCCCAGGGCGCGATCCTGGAGACCCGGGATCGAATCCCACGTCGGGCTCCCGGTGCATGGAGCCTGCTTCTCCCTCTGCCTGTGTCTCTGCCTCTCTCTCTCTCTATCTCTCTCTGGGACTATCAATAATTAAAAAATAAATAAATAAATAAATAAATAAATAAATAAATAAATAAATAAATAAATAAATAAATAAATAAATAAAAATTATTTCTGAATGGAGCGCAGTCCCAACTACAACTTTCTCCAGGGCGTATGGAAAAGATAACCTACATGACGTAATAACACAATATAAACAGCATGTCCTAATGTAGCCCATTGTACAATGGATCTCTGGAAGTGTAAAAAATTCTTCTGATTAGGGTGGAAGTCTGATTTTTCCAAGAAACCGTGGAACTGTAGTTTAGTAATTCTGATTAAAGACCGAGCATTGACGCATGTCAGTTGCTGGACGATACCACCAGAGGGCACTCTTCACTCTACTATGGAGTTTCTCAATATGTCATAAAATTTATAAACTTAGCTAGGAAAATTTCTCCCAGGAAAAAATATGTAATTATGAGTGATGACTGATGGGCTCTTATGCAGAAGACACAGGCTGTCGATGTAGAGTTCGTGATGCTGGAGGGGCACCGGTACTGGTAACTGGTCTAGGACAAAGTATTTTCTCTGAGCTTTTTGAGATCCTCTTGTTGGAAGAAACTTCAGAGTCTTTCTTTCAAGAAATACAAGACTTCTGAAATTCTTGCTTGGGATTTGATTCCTTAAAACTTAGCTGTTGCTCTTCTCAGACATCTTAAAACGGTCTGTTCTCCCATTACCTGAGAAGAAACTCATCTTGTAAAAACGCTCACGCAATTGTACACTCAGGTGTTCTGGGTTTTGGATTTGAATATATGCACCTGGAAGCAAGGACAAATTAGATACAAGTTCCAAGAGAGTTTCCAGGTATGACTTGGTCAAGAGAGATTTCTTTCATCTTAAGCTTCCGTGTATGTGTCACTGGTTAAGATGCTAATAGCTTTATTTTTATAGTGCTTTATAGTTTCCACGGTGCCTTACATTGGTTCTCACAAAACCCTTCCAAGGTAAAGATGGCAGATATTGATATTCCTAATCACAAAAGAATTACAGTTGGGCTCCAGGAGAAGATGTTGACGGCTCAGGTCACATAATGAGTCTTGCGGCTAGAAGGGACCCCTGAGAAGTCAAAGCCAAAGCATGTTCTCATTCTATGCACCAGAAGCAGGCAGTAGGCTTCTCTCTGACTCTGGAATTATTGTAGGAAGCGATGGGGAGCCAAGGAAGGTGGCCAAGGCAGGTTAAAGGATCAAATTCACACTGTAGGTTGATACTTTTTGACTATGAATCTACAGTCATAAAATAAGGAAGTCCCAGGGATATAATGTACAGCAGGGTGACGACAGTTAATGACGCTGGGTTGCTGAGAAGGTCAACCTTAAAAGGTCTCATCACAAGAAAGAAAAATTTTAACTGTGTGAGGTTGTGGTTGTTCACCAGACTTGGCTGTGGTGATCTCTTCGCGATATATACATATAAGGATCATTATGTTGTACGCCTGGAACTAAATAAAATGTTATATGTCAAAAAAAATAAAATATTATATGTATATTTCACTTATAAGAAGAATAAGTATTTTAAAAGTAAATGTTGACATACACAGAGGAAAAAAAGATCACACACACCACCCAGACTGCCTCCATTTGTTTTGGTCTGAGCTTCTCCATCGATGCCACCCATTTCTAGCATTCGCTCCTCAAACCACAAGCCAGCACTACTGCTGCTGTTTTACGTTTCCTAAAGCAGAAAGCAAGACCAGGAAAGCATTTGCCTACAAAATCTGGACCAGCCTGAAGCTATACCCAAATCACCTGGGATGCCTGGACCTTCCTCCAGGCCAGGGCTTCTTCCATTTGCCACCCATTGAATCATCTGCAGAGCTTTTTTTTTTTTTTTTAAGATTTTATGTATTTATTCATGAGAGACACAGAGAGAGAGGCAGAGACACAGTCAGAGGGAGAGGCAGGCTCCATGCAGGGAGCCTGATGTGGGACTCAATCCTGGGTCTCCAGGATCACGCCCTGGGCGGAAGACAGGCACTAAACCCCTGAACCACCCAGGGACCCCCATCTGCAGAGCTTTTGAGGATCCTGATACCTAGATGAATTACACCAGAATTTCTGATGCCGAAGTGCAGCGGGGTTAAGAACCACTGTTCCAGGTACCCTGAATCAGTATCTAACAGTTCCTAGAGTATTTAAACTGGTTCCCTAAATGATTTTGTTTTTATCAAAAGCCAGAAAACTAGGGGCCTCTGGGTGGCTCTGTTGAGTGTCTGCCTTTGGCTCAGATCATGATCCCGGGGTCCGAGGATCAAGTCCCATATCGGGCTCCCTGCATGGAGCCTGCTTTTCCCTCTGCCTGTGTCTCTGCCTCTCTCTCTCTGTGTGTGTGTCTTTCATGAATAAATAAATAAAATCTTTAAAAATAAATAAATAAAAGCCTGAAAACTGTTGGCTTACAGCCAAAAGAAAAAAGTTGTTTTTGACTGAAAGCCCCTGGGTAGTGAATGAGAACACGTGGATTTTAGTTTTTCTTGGCCATAGCCTTTTTGCCTCCTCATAAGTTGGGCCAGTTAAGGGGACCTCAAAGTGTGGTCATGTTAATGGCAGTGTCAACACCATCTGGGCACTTATTAGAAATGCAGTCTTCTGGGCCCTTCCCTAGATGTACTATATCAAACACTGCTGGTGGGGCCCAGCAAACAGGGTTTTGAGGAGACTCCAGGTGATTCTGATGCCTGCTGAAGTTTGAGACCTTCTGGCCTCGTTGAAATGTACATACTCTATCTGCTCTGGAATCCTACAGTTCAGTCCCCTTTGGAGGAAAACCTCAGTCACGACCATTCGAGAAGGGCTAAGAAGGGGTTTTTCCGCAAGCTGCTGGCTTTCACAAGAGCTTTCAAGAACCCCTTTCAAAGACTTAAAAGGAAACATTGAATGCCTGCTGATGAAAGGATCCAGTGCAGGCCTGGGTATTGGTGATGCTGTCATGACCTCAAAGCAACACGGCGGGATCCCTGGGTGGCGCAGCGGTTTGGCGCCTGCCTTTGGCCTGGGGCGCGATCCTGGAGACCCAGGATCCAATCCCACGTTGGGCTCCCGGTGCATGGAGCCTGCTTCTCCCTCTGCCTGTGTCTCTGCCTCTCTCTCTCATTCTGTGTGACTATCATGAATAAAATAAAATAAAATAAAATAGAATTTTTAAAAAAAGCAACACGGCATTGGTGAAGGACAGGGCAAGGATGGGACTGCTCTGGATAGGATAGGAAGGATAGCCAGAGGTGGGACAGCTGCTAAGGCTTTGTCCAGCCCCCCAAATCATCCGCAACCAGGGGAAAAAAGTCCTGCCTCAGCTGGATAACAAAATACCCAGGGAGCATGGGGACACCATGCCAGCCTTTGAGAAGAGCAAACACTTGGAGAAGAGTCTTCGCCTGGTGTAACCTCATTTTAGAGGAAACTGAGATCCAAATACATAATGTGACCTGCCCGATGTCCTAACAGTCAAACAGTCTTTAGCAATCAAACTGCATCAGGAATTAAAGCCTCCCGGGTCTTGGAGAACTCTTACTTCTCCCACACTCTGTGGGGTCAAGATACACTTCTCTCCGTCCTTCCTATTGTCAAAACTTGCCCATAGCGTGTTCCATGCATATCCATCCCACCTGCTCATGGTTCAATGGTCACCATGGAGAGAGAAGGAAGGTTATTAGTTCAAAATAATTTGTTAAACGTTGACCAGAACTTAAGGCACCTGGAGAAGAACCTCATGGAAAGCATCGTTTCACCTAACGCTAGTATTTTCCACCCACTAGCCACCATAGAGCGGTGCCTACAGCCTTCCTCCCCTGCCTGTACTTTCTGGGGCCACTTGCTGAAGATAGGATGGCTCTTCTCTCTCTGCCCCAGCCAGACGAGTCCAGGGACCCTGTAGCCTGTGATCACTGGGCTTCCAGGCCTTCAGACAGTTCTTCAGGCAGAAGGGGCATAGTAAGAGTTTCCTGCTTTGCTTTTCCCTCAGATCCCACTGGTACTGACCTCCTGGCTCCTCACAAAGACTACGGTTGCCAAGTTTCCAGAAGCCTTAAGGATTCAACTTGACCATCAAAGGAAAGGGGGGAAAGGGGCGAGACCATTTCCTGATTGCCAACTATTTGTTGGGCAAAGTTCTAGTGTACACAGAGGACACAGCAGCTTCAAAAGGTTTAACACCATGCCTACGATCACATGGTCGGAGACAATGTTCAGAACTGCCTCTGACCTCAAATCCATGTCCAAGGTTAAGGGCACAACTCAGGCTACCTCTTTCAAGCTGCTTTGAGCTAAAGAGGGAGGTTGAGGTGAACAACAGAGATAAGAAATCTGTTTGGCACAGGGTGTAACAAAGACCCACATTTTCACATAAAGGATAGATGATTTTGAAGGTCAATATCAGTTTTTAATTTTTCTTTTTCTACAAAAAAAGTCTCTCTGTATAATATGTGTACAGAAAAATGTAAAGTATTATAATTTTTCCTGTGAGCACAACATATCAATACTAACAAGGAGAAGCATTAAAAGAGATAAGAATTAACAAAAATAGGGAGAAGCACATTGAAAAGTTTAGCTGGGTCCCCAGGATAACAGAAGCTATTTTAAGAGAAATGAATTCAGAGCAGATGAATATTTTACGTGCAGTCCCTTTGGAGAGTTGGGCCTGAGGTTTGTCCCCTGTCTGAGCTCCTTCGGACTACCTGTCCCCTCCAGTCTCTGCAAAAGTGGCTTAATTGTATGTCACCACCATCAGGTGCGAGCTGGTCTGTAGGTTTTCATCATCTGCAGGTGGACATCAAGAAGGAAATGGCTATCATCATTTTCCCCTCAAGGCTGCCTTCCCTATATAAGAGCCATTTTATAGCTGTGGGAATTCCATTTATCAGGTGGAGGAGGTGGTTGAGCTCTGTTCAAATCACGTTTTGTTCTGTTGGCCTGTCATGGAAGGTGTCTGAGCATAAAATACCACCCCCAGTGCTTCATTCTTCAGGGAGGGCCCTGGGGGCTGGCCCAGCCATGTGAGGTCCTACAGTGTCATAGGCAGCTGTGACAAGTGGTGAGGGGAAGAAGCTGAAGGAGAATTTTCTCATGACAGGATGAAGGAGGAGGCTGGGGGAGCTTCAAAGTCATTGGGGACATCTTTTTCCCTAGTAAACAGCAAGGAAATATGAATGTAGTGTCTAACACCCAAGATCCAGGGGTGTGGCAACCAGCAGGAAGCTGGTAAAGGTGATGTTGGAACTGTGGACATGGCCCCAAAGTGGAATGAGAACAAGGCCCAGGAGTAGAGGAAAACCATTATTGGAAAATTATTTTTCAGAGTTATAAGGTAGAACAAAGGGCACCTGGGCAGCCCAGTTGGTTAAACATCTGCCTTTGGCTCAGATCGTGATCCCAGATCCTGGGATCAAGCCCTGCATCGGGCTCCCTGCTCAGAGGGGAGTCATGCGCACATGCTTGCGCATTCTCAAATAAATATCTTTAAAAAATTTAAAAAAGAAAGGGAAACCTGCCCCAAAATTAGCTCAGCAAGACGTCCAGGGCTCTCAGCACCTGACTGTAGGTTTAGGTGACATAGCTTATTGAGCCACAGAATTGATTCCTCTCGTGGCAGAAGATGCCCCTAAGATGCCCCTTCCATTTGGATCTGGTCTTGTGGCTGATCAGGACAAGTGTGTCGAGTGGCAAAGACCAGCTAATAAAGGCCAAGAGATGTGCTCTCAAACTCCCATCCCCATGTCTAGGACAGGTGACAGAAGAAAATGTAGGTTTCTTCAAGGATGGGAAGACCGGTCCCCCTCTTGCCCACCACAGAATAGATCCAGGGGAGATTTTCTGCCTCCTTCACGTGACTCCTTGTATTATTACACCTTATGAAACTAGAAGTGAATGTGCAAATGAGGGCAATGAAAAGTTGCAATCTATGGATCCCTACAGTGACATTCTGAAGGCTTCTCAAGTTGCCGCATCCAGTCAAAACCGTCTTGCTGTCTCTTGGGGCCGAAAGACAGCCAAGGTGACAGAGCTCTGAAATTACATGGAACTGACCCAAGACCATCCCCTTGGTCAACCAGAGCAGCTCCCACAACCTGGGGGTAAATGAACCAACCCCCTCCTTCAGGCATGGAGTCAGAGCAAATCAGCTATAGGTAAGAGGAACGAAATCAAGATAACGCGTATTTTCTAAGTAAGAAATTTATTTGATCAAATGACAATCTATGAAGATATTTTAAACTATAAGGCTCTGCGGACAAAATGTAAATTGATTATAAAGTAAATGTTACCAACGTCAACGGCACCTAAAAACAGAAAGAATGGGTTTCCTACAAATGTGTCTGTATAAAGCATTCATAAAATCCCCGTGTACTTTAAAACTAGGTTGCAAATATAACAGAATAACCTATAAATAGAACTTAAAAGCAGATTTCTTAAATGACACAATATATTGTTACACACAAGGTATGTGGGCTCCTGTGAGAATCAAAGAATGGCTGTCGGTGAGAAAACGTGTCATCCCTGGAGCCAGACTGAAGCGGTGACTACACTGCAGCCTTGAGTTCCCTACACAGTGTCCTGTCCCTTGAATTGAACTTGAATTGAATAGGTGGGAATTTCTAATCACTCTAGTTGGAAAAAATTAGAAAAAGAGGTTGGGAAACCAGGCTTGTAAAACAAGGGTGGGGGAATGGAGGCATGGCAAGGTCAGAGGTTTCTGACAAAGCAGCTTCTAGAAACATCCAAAGAAATGGACAAAAGAAATAAACAACTGGGAGTCCTCAGAGCTGCTCCCTGGGGTCTGCAGGGAGGAGGGCCCTGAGCAGCGCTCGGGCATGCACACGCTGACCCGCACGCCCAAGGGCTTGCTGGGCGCCACCTCACCCTGAGTCATTACCTGGCTGCACCAACTTTCCCCAAAGATTTTTTTCCCAACATCCGAGAGGCTCTACCTTTGGGACTATGATAGGACCTGGGAGGCAGGAATCGGCAGTTCCCAATTAGAAAATCAGAATAGCTTCAGATATGCGGAAGGAGAACCAGATACGAAGAAGGGGGTGTCTCCCAGTGCGCACACTATTGGCAGCAAAACACAAAAGGTGCCCAATGATGAAGGGGCAAGTGAGCCACAGGGACAAGTGGAAACAATCCCGGAAAGCAAAGGATGGTCACTGGCAATTATGTAGCACCCATTATTACTGAATCAAGATATATAAACATCACTGAGTTTCTATATAGTATCTGTGCTGTCATTTTATAAATATAAACATGAGGGCTTTCAAAACACTACAAATGACACATACATTCTGGTATAAATGTTACACTCCTGATTCACACAACAGACTTGATGTTACATTTAAACAGTAGATTTGGGGTTAGATATAGAATAATTTTTGCAGATCATTTTCTGAACCTTGGTCACAAAGCTAAAGGGACACCAAAAAACACAGGAAGCATCTTATTGGTGGCTTTGGCAACAAACGTGTTTTTTTGTCTATGGATTTATGCCTTACACAAAGATGCGCTTGTTCACTTGTATAAATGAACCCCAAGCCATCCACAGGAGATCTTACACCAAGAACTCTTCTCTGTTTCCTTATCTGCTCTTTTGCTATCAAGTCTATGTGGGAGGGCTGCTCCGCGGCTTGTTTCTCCTTTTCTCGAGTCTCATTGTCTTTCTTAGAGGTGTGTATTCAAAAAATGGTTTCATGTTTCCCATTCAGGCTAAGTGGCTCTTTTAAGATTCCTAAGCTCGAGATTACGATCTTTGTTATGAACAACACTGATGGGTGTGCACACGCACACATGGGTTTTAATAAAAACACTAAATGAATTCCTGTCATGTAGTTTTAGCGGTGTGTCTTTACACACGCTTGGTCCCAGCGCTACAGAAAATAACCTCTAAACACCTGCAGGTTGACAGTTAAGAGATGACCCCCCCCCTTCCACTGTCTCAGCCTGACAAAGTCAGACACATCTGGAGATGGGTCAGGCTAGGGAAATCCCAAGCTTTTGAGGATCCACAGAACATTAAAAACGTGGCCTCAGCAGAATCTAAAATGACTTTCCATTCGGGGAAGAGTGGAATATCTAATTACTCTGTAGAGTGATTTTGCAAATTAGTCTTATGCTTGTGTACACTAAATGGTCTACACGACCTTTCTCGGGCTGTTAGAGGGAAGCCACACTAGCGCCGTTACGTTACAGTCACCCACACATGTGGTCTCAGGCACAAGGGAGGGCTGGTTCAACCCAATGAATCTTTACAATCCTAGAGCCAAGGCTAAGCCATTCACCTGTGCTTCATTTCCCCAAAATATATTTATAATTCAGGAAACTGAAGAAACCACACTACTAGTGAAGTGAAATCAGCCTTTCCACTGTGATGTTAATACGGCAACATGTGATAAGGATGTTAGGAGCTGGATTCCCAACCTGTGGAAATTCTCTTAGTGAATGACCCGAGCATGTAAATTTAACTCAAGTGAAATTACTAAACTAATTGGCCAAAAAAAAAAAAAAATGGGTTTAGGAAAGTGAGGTGACCCTAGAGTAGCTTGTCTACTTTCTCTGACAGAAATCACCTCTTGGCAAGATAGGCTGCCTTTGGCTCAGCTTACCTGAAAGTAATTTCATTCGGAACTTTTCTTAGCTATTTAATATATATAATAGGGGACTGACTCAAGTTGGGTCTAACGAATGAAAATCAACACAATGTATGTATGATGTCACGTAGTCGATCTACGGGCTTCACCCAATTGAGTGGCACAGTCACAATGACCAGTATGATGATTTCGGCAAACATCTCATTTCCCACCAGCCAAATACCACCGTTTCCTGAAACACGATTCTGGCAGAAAAGAGAGATTTACAGTCAAAGCCCTCACACCAACATCTAAGGTGGGTGCCCTTGGCACAGCTTCTGGAAATTGCCCGCAAAGCTGTGTCCACATTCGCAAACCTGGCACTGGGTATCCGGCACACATTTCAAAGAGACAGCTCTGGCTCTGGAGGAACAGTCTGAAACCTCAGAATACCGATCACAGAACGAAAATGCTCTTTCAATCACCTCATTCTGTGACATTTGCTTGGGCACGTGACTCCCTACCCCAAAGTGTCGCCCACACCGGCGTGTGTGGGACAAGATGGCTCCAAATCACAGGTAAGTTGAGTTTTCCTGAAGGTGAAGCTGAGCTCAGGACTGCTTCCATCTGTTATCTTTCCAGCTTTGGTTTCAGGCCCGATTACACACAGCATAATATGCGGGTAATGTGAGCAAAGTCTGAGAGTTTTGCCCATTTTCAAGCCATCTACACAATGCCCAGATACGTAAGGTGATCTAGCGGAGCAGTGTGTCTGGCCTGGGAGAAAAAAAATAAACGCTGGTCAAATCACATCTTTCTTTAAAAATTTCCAGCTAACAATTCAAGGCCTGAGACTCCCTGCTTCTTAATGATACCTCAACCTCAATTTCAAACTTCTACTGTTGGTTACAACTATCAAATGGACGACCCCATTGCCACGGTGGAGAGGAACTGTGAGGAAAATGAACCACAACTCAGAAAAAAATCAGTGAAAAGGCATTTTTGCATTGACAGGGTGCTAAGCGAAAACAATAATACACCTAGAAAACACTGTGAAGATACGTGAAGATACTGTGAAGATATTCCCAAAAATAGAACTAGGTTTAGTCAGGAGGCTCGGGAAAACAATTGCATAAAAAGCTCATCAATAAAAAAGGGGAGCTGAAATAACCTTCCCAATTTTTCCAGCCTTCCTCGCTCTCCTGCCCTCAGACTACCAGGGCGAGAGCCGAGTAATCACTAAGCCACGACAAAGTGCTGGTATTTTTCAGGATCTCTTCAAGACAAATTTCCGTCTCGGTCACTTGACCTCAGTGTCTCTGATCAAGGCAACTGATGGACTTTCAATGCATTTGGAGACACGGGCTCAAAGACCTCGTCGTCATCTTCCACCCCTTCTTCTATTGGCTTCATCTTGGCAGAGCCCCGCTGGTGTGGGGATGGCACATCTGTTGAAGACACAGAAAGGAAAACCACTTAAATTCTAGCCCGCCCTGATGTTGGTATCATGTAGCAATTACACACTCCAACTGGAAAGTAAAACTCTCTGGGAATCTATCACTAGTACGAGGAATGCAATTTCCCTAAATATTGCATTTTCAACTCTGCGTTTCAATAACACAGCGAAGTCAGGAAATGATTCTCAGGTGTGAGAACAGACGTAGAATGGATTCCACTGCATGTGTGTGGATGATATAAGCTTCTCCGACACATGCAGTTTCCAGGGGGTTGCCCTAAAGTCTGATTAGGACTCGGAATGCATGTTCCTACATTAATATCGTACACGGCGACTTGAGTTCCTCAAAAGCTGATTTACCTCCTCATTTCCCTGAAGAATAGTTCCATCCTAAAGCTATGGAAGCTGACATCACCTGTAGCACTGCCTTAAACAGCAGTTCTTGCCACCACCTGTCCAGCCACTTCCTGGGCTGTTATGGGAAAAGGAGCGGTGGGAGGAGAGATGGGGGGAGGGGAGGAGTCCAGGCACACAGGGAGGAAAACCCAGGTGAAGAAAATACAATCCTGGGGACACCTGGGTGGCTCAGTGGTTGAGCGTCTGCTTTTGCCTCAGTCGTGATCCTGGGGTCTTGGGATCGAGTCCCACATTGGGCTCCCTGCATGGAGCCTGCTTCTCCCTCTGCCTGTATCTCTGCCTCTCTCTCTCTCTCTCATGAATAAATAAATAAAATATTAAAAAAAGAGAAAGAAATACAATCCCAAGTAGCAGAGGGGGCAGGGACATCCTTAAAGCCTTTTACATCCAAGGAGCCAAGTAATAAATGACTCAGTCAGTCCCTCATTTGTCCCGCATTCGCCAAGTGCTTATTGAGCATCTACCACATAAGCGACACCGTGATTGATACAGAAAAAAATATGGTTTAAAAGAGTAGAAGTTATTATAAACAGGTGCACAGACTTCTCAAGGTGCTTGATGAGCAGCTCCGTGGCCGGCATAAACTCCCCTCCACAAAGTCCCCACATTCAATGTCAGGATTCATTCTGTCCTGGTCTCCGTCTGTCTGCCCACGGCTGTGCGGGGCTGGCGCTGCGCTAACACGGAATCCGCAAATACTGAACTCAGGCCGGGCCTAAGGTTATTTTTTTTTTTAAGATTTTATTTATTTATTCATGAGAGACAGAGAGAGGGGCAGAGTCACAGGCAGAGGGAGAAGCAGGCTTCATGCAGGGAGCCTGATGCGGGACTCGATCCCGGGACTCCAGGATCATGCCCTGGGCCAAAGGCAGGCACCAAACCACCGAGCCACCCAGGGATCCCCAGGGCCTAAGGTTATTGATAAGGAAGAATGATGGGTGAACCCTGACTCTTCAAATACTTGGTATAGAGCAAAGGAGGGTAGAGGGACCCTCCTAAGCCGGGAAGCCAACCTGCTACGAGAGGTTGACCAAGATCAGCCATTAATTCCCTGGAAGAGTCAGCAGCGGGCAGCAGATGCAGTGGGCAAGTGGGAGAGGCCCCCAGGTCCAAAACCCTGCTCTGCAGTTTCCTAGCTGTGATCTACACTCCCTTACTGAGCCTCTCTAGGCCTCAGTTTCCTCATCCAGGCACCTGGGTGGCTCAGTGGGTTAAGCACCTGCCTTCAGCTCAGGTTGTGATTCCAGGATCCTGGATCCAGCCCCACATGTGCTTCTCCCTTTCTTCCCCACTTGTGCTCTCTATCCTCTGTCCTGCCCTCTCTCAAATAAATAAATTTAAAAAGGGGGGGGGGAGATATTCCCAGGGCCTGCCTAGCAGTATTGTTGAGTAATAAAATAATCATGTCATGTACTCAGCAGGGCACTGGGCACATAGAAAATGCCACTAAATGCCTATGATGAAATGCATGGCTCCACTCATGGACTGGGGAGATGCTGCTCCCAAAAGCCACATCTTCCAACCTAAAAAAAGGGATATTATTAGACTGGCCTGGACTTTGGTATTGTTCATGTGTTCGCTGTACATACATGGAAACTGTTCACCTTCAAGCACTTACAGTCAATTTAAACACTGAGTTTCTTAAAAGACAACTATTGACATCAAACCATAAGCCCCTATTAAAATGATCCAGGAACACCATCCTGTCATGGGGCACACAGCACATCAGAATCGCCTGCGCAAGTCTTCTCTGTGTGACAGATACCAGCACAACCACCAAACACAGCTTCCAATTTGCTCAAGTGCCAAGGAATGCTCTGTGTGATCTTAGGCGAGGTACTTCACTTCTCCATGCCTCCACTTCCCTCTCTGTCAAACAGGAATAGTTCTATGACCCACTTCGTATGGTCTTCAAGAGGCCTGAGTGGCTTAATATCGGTATCGTCCTTACATCAGTGCCTGGGATGTAATAATCGTTTTGTCAGTTTGTAAGGTAATAAAATGAGTTATTCATATGGCCTTTGGAGGGTGATGGCCTAATTAGAAATTTTGTTAAAATTCATTATCCCCTGTAGGAATGGCAAATAAAAACAAGCGGGACTTGTACTTGAGTAGGAGTTGGGGCTTCTCAATCTAAACTGCCCCCAAGTGCAGCAAAATTGGCTTAAAAAAATAGCTATGGCTTCCATCATATATCTATCTTCAAGTTAGGACTGAGCCTCATGAAACATTAACTTAGGCTGAGTATTTGCAATCAAGTAAAAACTCCCAGAACAAACAACAAGACAGCACGTCTAAGAGCATCAAACCCAATCAATAATGTAGAGCATTCAGACGTCATTGTAGAAGGACACACATAGAAGAAACACCCAGTTTATTTTGACTGGGGGACTGGGACTAATTGCTCAGGTTTTTAGCCCATCTATCAAAGCAGGAGTGACATTCCATAGCATTCTGCGGCTGCTGGCTAGATTGGGGCCAACATGTTCTCTGCCCTCTCAGCCCCATCACCAGTCCGTGCATTTTCCCACTGAGAGAGAAGGAAGAGGCAACCCAATCCAACTGGAAATGACCTGGTGAAAACCTAAGAACTTTCAACTTCCCTGAATTTATTCAGTCCCCACTACGTTTGCCGGGGCCAAGGAAGAGCTGTGGTGCTTACCATATAGCATGAAAAACACAGTAATGCAGGAATCACCCACAGTCCTGGGGTGACATCCAGGGGTCTCCAAGTCAGGCCCCCTTCCCCTTCCAGTCCAAGCTCTGGCAAACTCGCTGCTCCCCAAATCTAACTCATCCCTTCCCTCTCTGTTCGCCCCACCTGGAGTGGCCTCTCCATTTCCATCCCTGCCCATCAAATTCCCATCCATTCCTCAAGGTTGAGATCAAACCCCACCTCTTCATCGGAGTCTTCCCTAATTCCTTATGTGGGGAGATTCTATTCCCTACAGCCCTAGAGCCCTTCCACATTCCGTATTTCATTGCGATCACAAGTATATGCCTCTGTCCCATACTGGAAAACAAATATCATTTTTTAAAAAGATTTTACTTATTTATTCATGAGTGACACACACAGAGAGAGAGAGAGGCAGAGACACAGGCAGAG
The DNA here is from genome assembly GCF_905146905.1 of Nyctereutes procyonoides. Lineage (NCBI taxonomy): Eukaryota > Metazoa > Chordata > Mammalia > Carnivora > Canidae > Nyctereutes > Nyctereutes procyonoides. Next base: position 62,586,121 of record NW_026575051.1, read on the forward strand.
GAAGAAGCAGGCTCCATGAAGGGAGCCCGATGCGGGACTCAATCCCAGGATCCTGAGATCATGACCTGAGCCAATGGCAGACAGTCAACCACTGAGTCACCCAGATGTCCCTATTTTTCTACTTTATACTCAGAAGCTAAAGCAAAGACAACCTGGACAGCCTGTAAATAAAGCAGAATGGGGGAGACTGGGTGACCCACTTCGGCAAGATATTCTTGCAGGACAAACTGGTGGCCCTAACAGCCCAGCAAGATGGAATATTCCTACTCATGTTCTTTTCACAGGATCCTAGATCCACTCTCATTTCAGGCTTTGGGGCTGGGGTAGGGCCCTCAGGCCCCTCCAGTGCGGGTTCCCATGGTGGCACCTTGTTGCCCTGTCTCTACCGCTGACGCACTGGAAGACCACAGGGAACCACAGGGAACCACTGGAAGCCTCGTGGTGCCAGCTGGCTGCCTGACCCCCCCCACAGGACTCAGAGTCACAGAGAGCACCCACTCTTTGTCCCAACCTCAGTTGGCCTGGGCCTCCTGGCCCACTGAAGGCCAAGTGTGATGTTCACCTGGTCCACCTGCAGATCTGTCACTGTCACAGCCAGAAGAAAGTCAGGGAGCCGGGCGCTCACCTGCTCTACACCTGATGCTCTCTAACCTCGGGGAGAGCCGCTGGTTCGGTGGAAAGACTCAGTCACCATCACTATGCTGCTAGAAACAATTTCTTTGCCTACTAATAAATCTAAGCCAAATTTGGAGTGTGAACAACAAAACTCCCAAAAACTATAAAGAGAGAGAGAGAGAGAGAGAGAGAGAGAGAGAGAATACTCTGCTTCAAGGGAACTATCTTACGTTTTACAAGTTGAACATTAATAGATATTTTCTACAAGTTTGCCTGGTTGTTTCATTAATTTTATGCACTGATGCATCATCAGAAATTTGCCCAGGAGGCCCAAATTCACCTCGATGTAAGAGCAGGAGGAGAGGAGGGAGGAAGAAATTGAGCTTATCTTTAGCTTAAGTGCTTTTTCAAATTACTTTTGTCCCTCAAGGACATTACTATGAGGTACATGACCTCTGTATAATGCTTTACTTTTCATTTATTCCACATTCTAAGTAGGCAAATAATTCCATACCCATAAATTTTCCAGAAAGCTGATTTCTATCCTTCTATTAGAACCACTTTTACAGTTGGGAAACAGAAGTGGTTAACTATATCCTTCGGTATTCATTATAATGAAAAAGAGCTAATTAGCATTATTTTTTGCTATTAGCTATAATCATCTTCTACTCGGCTCTGGGTGCCAATTAACACAGTTTATCATAAAAGTATGTAAAACAAATAGTCTCAGACTGAACTGCAATCCAGATTTATCAGGTGTGAAATTGTTAAACAGTTATGTAAGAGTTACTGTTGTTTGGGGATGTTTCATATTATACCAAGTGGCAAAAAAAAATCTGTCAAAAAGACTTCTCCATCCCTTCCATGGATACCAAGGCACTGAGAAGGCACAGAATTTCCTCTGAGCTGTACATTGAGTATGATGTTAGCAGTGGGTTTTCCATACATAGTCTTTGTTATATAGAGGGCATCAAGTTCAGCAATGGCTTCATCAAAAGCTGTCTTTGCAAGAGAGCAGGCTTTCTCAGGGGGGGGGGGGTTCAGAATTTCATAATAGAACACAGAGAAGTTAAGGGCCATTCAGTGCGTTCAGCTGAGAGAGAGAATGGCAGCACCAGGCAGCAATCCTAAGGGTAAGAAAGAAAAACTCAAAAATACAAGCTCTGAGCCCATGTAGAAGATGGAGGCTTAGCAGTAAGAGCCTTGAACCCAACAGTGGACCCTTCCCCTCCTGCCAGGTCACTGGGGGTGACAACGCTGTGGATGCCCACTGGAAGATTCGGATCTAGGAAGTAGAGTCCTCAGCAGATCTGCTCAGACAGCAGCTAGTTCTGGATCCTAGCTGAGGAGGAAAGGACTTTGAATTGAGGCCCACTGTGCATCCTGCGGGTTGTTGCCCTGCAAGTGCAAGCAAGTCGGGGACTTCAGTGGAGGACAAGCTTAGCCTGCCCCCCACCAGACCCTTTCCTGGCTTCCTGAGGTCTTGAGTCAAAGAACCACAGGAAGTCTTTTTCCATGCAGACTGAGGAGTTCATACCTAACAGTCAAAATTCTGGTATCCAGAGTAGTGAAAAATTAGGCAAGAGAAATTCCCTTTGACAGAATTCTATCCTTATTAAGCTGATTCTATTTCGGTGTGCTTCTAATTACATGAGGGCCTGAGGGCATCTCTTAGCAAGTCAAAGTAAACATATTTGTTGTTCTTAAATCCAGAGTGAAGGTCACACCTGTTCCAGAAAATGAATAAGAAACCTCGAGTTTGATCTGCAAATAAACAGAATATCCTGATATGACATTTATCAAGTGACTTTTCTCTCTGCTTAAGAAACACATTTTTGATGAAGGGGGAACACTTTTGTAAACTATCCAATATAATGTTATATGATTTTTTTTCCCTTTATTCCATTAACTTTGATGACATTTTCCTCATTCCTTTCAAAGTGTTCTTATTTTTATTATGTTTAACCATCTGGCCAACTGCTTTAGCAAGTAATTAAAAACCTTACAAAGGGTTTAGAATTTTAATTAGATTATACGATTTTTGATGAATGGGGGTAGGGAAGGATTTAATGGCTTCGTTGCTAGAGAGGATTATCATCCTTTTTTCTGCCTTGCGTATGTATAAGATTTTTTTAACTGAAGAGATTGGATGGAAACTTTCTGAAAAATAAAGATCAAGGGTAGGTATAGCTTTTATACTTAATTTCCCTTAGAGAAATTTAACGCCAGCATTGAAGGACTCAACCAAAGAAGTGTACAAATTACAGCAAATAGAGAGGTTGAAGGTGGTTAGTGGTTCCCATGAGGAGGTTTTCTCTTGCCCTACAGATCATTTCCAGATCAATTTCTAACTACTCACATGGGTGGTCAGGACACTGAGCTGCATGGCAACAGGTGTGCGCAGCCAAGGAACAGTGGAAGTCCTTCCTGCCCACAAAGAGAAAGCTGTAACATCATGTGGATGGTGAATAAATTCAGGAGAACAGGGAAGCAGTTATAGGATGGCAGCTGTGCACAGACCCAGAGAACAACTAGTCCAGGAGGAGACAGAAGAATGGAAGTTTCTGTGAGCAAAATCTCTGAGAAAAAGGGGACACAGAATTGATGTACTGAGTAGAGATATAAGAAAAAAAAAAAAAGCAAGGATGAGGAAAAAGAAAGGCAACTAGAAATATCTATAAAGACAAAAAGCAGTATGGAAAGGTATGGTTCAAATATGAAACAACTGCTCAAAGACTTTAAGAAGAAACAAACTGGGGGATTCCTGAGTGGCTCAGTGGTTTAGCACCTGCCTTCAGCCCAGGGCGTGATCCTGGAGTCCTGGGATTGGGTCCCACATCAGGCTCCCTGCATGGAGCCTGCTTCTCCCTCTCTCTCTCTCATGAATAAATAAATAAAAAAAAAATTTTTAAAGAAACAAACTGGATTTCAACTAAAAGAATGAATAAGAGGCTAGAAATATTTTGAAAAAAAGGGAGATAACAGAATATACTTGTTATAAATCTTGATTGTTTAAAAGTTAAGGAAGAGACCCACCACAATGTAACAAGGTAGAAAGGGAAAGAATTAGAAAAATGCTACAGAGAGAAAACAAAATGGAACTGTTAAGTGTATTATTTAATGTTACAAAGGTAAATAATAAGAGAATAAAAACTAGTGATATTACCAAAGTGAGAAGGGGGAAGGGAGTTAAAAGTGAGCTAAGTTAGGTCAGTAGATAAACATTAAGTGGATAAATCCATATACAAGAGGACATTAGCATTTTGGACAAAAAATTGTTCCATTGTGATTGCTCTCATTAAGCAATTAAGTTGGAGGGGGTCAGTTGTTTTCATTGAAAGATTTTTTTTATGCCCTTTATCTGTGTGTATATATTAACTTGTGAATTTTTAAATTTGTTATTAAAAGTCTAAAAATATGTTAATGTATAAAATCCCTTTATTATCATTTTACAGAGAAAATACCGTGAAAGGATAGAGGGCAGCAAACGGATTGGTGATGACAGGAGTTTGGGAGTCAGAGAGCACAGTCCCTACTGGCTGGGGGACCAAGGACCCAGAGAAGATAAATGTCTTATTTCTCAACCCTAAAAGGGGAAAATACCACACCAATCTGATTGAGTGGGTGTGAAGATTAAATGAGAACATGTATGAACGTGGTCAGGATGTGTCAGCTGCGATAGCAGTGGCTGAACATCCCTAAACAAATTTACACTCCCAAATGGATATGGATACCTGTGGGGTAAAAAAGCAAAACAGGAACTTACAACAAATTCATCACTTGTTTCAGAGCGAGCCCAGTGGTTTTGACCTGGTTACATAACCTCCCTAAGCTGCTCCTTATTTCTGTACAAAGTGGGGGCACTGCTTTTTCTCGAGCTGTCTTGATGGGTCTGAGAACTGTTCCCTCAGTATTCCCGGGGCTTGATCACACCTCCTCTCTACTTCTCCATATGATTCATGTAACACTTGTTTATTCATCTACAGCTGTTCATAGGGCAAATGGAAGACAAATTGAGTTGAACAGGTTATTTCATGAAACCAGCCTTGGAACTAAGAATGCTGTATTGGTTTTTGTATCTTTCCAGGTAAATAAATGGGTAAGATAGCCAAGAGAAACTCATTATGTCAGGTACGCTGCTAGCCTTTAGAGAGAAGAATACTAACCAGACGTAAGCTACCTTAAAGCGTATTTGTGCAACTAGGTCATATGAAACCAGTAGGTCGTCCAGAATGTCATCCTGACATTAATAAAAAAACATCTGAAAGACTTTTTTTTCTCAGTAAGACATCTTTCATAAGTAAATATTTCATAGTGTCTTTAAAAATCATAAATTTTAATGATAATTTCTGGAAAAAATACATGGTTTAAACTAACAAAAGCCTTCAAAGATGAGTTCCAATAGAATGCATTGCCTATAATGCTTCAGGATTTAAAAAACAAACTAACTGGGACGCCGGGGTGGCTCAGTGGTTGAGCATCTGCCTTCAGCTCAGGGTGTGATCTCGGGACCCGGGATTGAATCCCACATCAGGCTTCTTGTGGGGAGCCTGCTTCTCCCTCTGCCTATGTCTGTGCCTCTCATAAATAAAATCCTTAAAAAAAAACTAACAATAGGTTATTTAACCCCAATTAACTAAAATAAAGTTCTATGACTTTTAAGGAAACATAATATGTCCTCCTGTTGCCTGTGACGTCTGTGCCTGGCACCGCTTATCAGTGATGGACCTGCCAAGTATAATCAATCTGTACGTATGTGTGTGTGTGGTGTCTGAATTACACATAGGAGCTAAACCTCATAAGGAAATGAAGATGGCAAGGCACCCTGAGGAGCACGTTGGTCCAGGAGCAGAGAGAAGAGAGCTCACATCCATATGAGGGCATGCAATCCTTCCCACATGCCCTGCACGGCTCGTCCGTTCTGGTCCTTCTGTTTCACAATCACACTTCCAAACAAGAAGCAAGTAAATGAAGCAACAGGAAAGTGAAAAAGAGTTAATAGGATTATGGGCTACTGAATAAAGAAGTAGAAAGCAATTTTTCTCAGACTGTCTCATTCCTTTCTTGTCTTTAAAATGATAATTTGATGTGGAATACAGAGGCTGTGTGGCAAAGAGGAGAGATCTTGCTCTGGACTTAGCATCATCTGACATATGTAAATAGAGAGCACATGTAAGACATGGGATCAGCAGCAATTTCTTTTCGTGCCTTCATCAGAATCTATCCACCTGTAGATCTACCTACCGATAAATTGGAAATACAAGAAACATCTTAATCACCACAACGGGGCTGCAATCGGCAAAGTTCCAGACTGTTGGAAGGAAACCCTACTCCTTACTACTCAAAGTGTGGTTCAGGGCCCAGCCACATCAGCAGCGCTGGGGCGCTTGTTAAACATGGGGATGCCAGGCCCCACCCCAGTCTTCTGCATCAGAATCTTAGATAGAATCTCAAGCCATTCATATTCATATTCACTGATTTAAGAATCAATGTTCTATAAGACAAAACAAAACAAAAATGCAGAAACACACACACACAGATGGAAGGGGAACCCAGAGATTCAGAGACTTTTCAACCAAGTGAAATGGGTACATGCTGATCCTGACTTGAAAAAGAATTATGGGAAATGTTGATACAGACTTTAATATTCAAATCTACTCCTATATTTGAGTTGATGACTAGAATGAATAATGTAAAAGTTGCTTCATTAGGAAAATATATAAAATAAATATAATTTTTGTAGAGCAGCATTGCTTGTAATTCTGTAAGTACATATGAGACAAAGTGAAAGCTAACTAAACACTAAATGACCCGAGGACATTACTGGATAATTTAAATGTTCCTATGTAGAGCCCTGCGTAAAATGAATAAGGCAAAAATCTTCATTGAAATGGAAATCAACGGATCTGTGGTAAACCTCTTTGCAGCACTGCTTGGTCATAATGAAGGGATGAGAGGACGGTAGGTTTCTCCAATGAGGTAGGTTGTAGGAGAAAGAAGTGATTTGGGGGTCAGCACTGCCTTCTCACTGAGTCTAGGTGGATTCATCGGCAAAGGGGTAAATAATAATAGTTAATGTGCCTTGCTAGCGGGGTTGTCAGGTCTGTATACAGGAATGGGTGTGAAGGTGACTTGTAGGGACACTTGGGTGGCTCAGCGGTTGAGTGTCTGCCTTCGGCCCAGGGCATGATCCTGGAGACCCGGGATCGAGTCCCACGTCGGGCTCCCTGCATGGAGCCTGCTTCTCCCTCTGCCTGTGTCTCTGCCTCTCTCTCTCTCTCTCTCTCTCTCTCATTCTGGGTCTCTCATAAATAAATAATAAATAAATGCTTAAAAAAAAAGAAAGTGACTTGTAAACTATAAAGCACTAGATAATTGTTAATATGCATTTTTTTGCCTTTTCTTTTTCTTTTTTTTTTTTAAAGATTTTATTTATTTATTCATGAGAGACATAGAGAGAGACAGAGACACAAGCAGGCTCCATGCAGGGAGCCCGACGTCGGACTCGATCCCGGGTCTCCAGGATCACGCCCTGGGCCAAAGGCTGCGCCAAACCCCTGAGCCATCCGGGCTGCCCTTGCCTTTTCTTTTTAAAACAGGGAAGCAATATGGTCAAACAGCATGGATCAGACAGGGTGTCTAGCTTTGTATCCCAACGCCTCACCTTGCGCAACTGGGACAAGTGACTAAACATCCATATTCCTAATTTCTTCATGTGTAAAATGATATAAAACTAAGGTAGATCCATGTTATTGTCACAATACTTGCTTTCCCTCCCCCCACAGGCTTGCTCTCGCTCAGCCGGTGCTGGAGGATTAAAGATCCACGTGCTGACTGACGGTGGTTCTGGCCATGTGACTTCTCCGGTCCAGAGAACTCGAGTGTAAGTGGCATGCACTACTTCTAGGGGAGCTTTCAGAGCCATCGCATGGCTCTGTCATCACTGTCTTCCCTCTGCCCCGAGTGGTAATCATCCAAACAGCAGCTGCTCCTTGGCATTCCAGGCCGAGGAGGCCACGGGCCCGGAGTGGCACCCAGCGTACACATGCACGAGAAAGCAGTCTCATTCACCCTAGTCAGAGGTTGGGAGACTGTTAGTGCTGTGCCATCTAGCAAAAGCTAGTATACCTCTCCATGCGGGATTGTGGTAGAGACTACCTGTGACTCTGTACAGAGAGTTCCTGAAAAATAATACCTATTATTGTCCACAAATGTTTGTTCCCTTCTCTCCTTAGCATTCATGAAGCTGCCACGACTGCTGAGAGTAAGTGCCTCCGTGTTGCCTCTGTGTACACATCAGAAACCCAGAATGATAAGAGCTCACTTGTTTTAGCGACCTCACATTTACTAAGACTGACCACATGCTCGAAAAGTGGTACATTTTGTTATTTCAGCCTAACTGTCGTATGAGATTGGTTCTGTAGCCTATGTTTTACAAGGAATGTAATCTGTAATACGGGAAAGTACATGGCATTGATGGGTCTGGCAAACAAAACAAAACAAAAAAAACCCCAGACTCCAGGAGTTCTGAGCTAAAATCTAGGAAGGAGAAACCAGAACTAACTAGTTTTTGATGCATCACATGCTAGGATGAATTAAGTGCTTCATTATTAGTATTAGAATGGTGGTCAAGTACCAATGTCTTTCATTAAGCTGCAGGAAGTAAAGCCAAGAAACTCAGAACAGGGATTAGTCCAAGGGAGTTAAGGATGAGCATGGCTTTGTTGTGCAGTTCACACACATCCATACTCAAACCCACGCTTATTAGATCCACAACTAATAATTATTAGAGCAAGATTTGAATACAGGTCTGTATGCGCAACACAGGTGATCAATCCACCTGGTGTCTGGTGGCACAAATAGCAGAAACGTTAATCTCGAAAATGTGTTTTAATTCTATTTAAACAACATACTCTAAATAAACTTTTTTTTCCCTAAAATCTTATTTTACTCCCAAAAGATTTAGATGATAAGCAAAAACTTATTATTATTTAATTCCCTTTCTGCTGACCTTTTTTAGTACATAATCACCATACATGTGATTAAGCTGTGTCCACTTGAAAATGCTTATTAACCACCAAACTGTTTCCACAAGGCAGATCATGTATTTGATATGCTAGTGGATTGCAGAGTTTGGACAGCCTCAATCAGTACTTCCAAAAGTCACATTAGAATAAGATACAACCAGGGGCACCTGGGTGGCTCAGTGGTTGAGCGTTTGCCTTGGCTTGGGCTGTGATCCCAGGGTCCTGGGATCGAGTCCTGCATCGGGCTCCTGCAGGGGTCCTGCTCTCCCTCTGCCTCTGTCTCTGTGTCTCTCATGAATAAATAAATAAAATCTTAAAAAAAAAAAAAAGAATGAGATTAAACCATCTCCCGTTTCTCATTTGTGTTACTCCTGAAATCTCCTTTGGGTCCACAACACATTTCTATGCCTAGACTTGGCTTTGGAAGTTTACTTCGATTACGTGGCTTTGCCAATTCATGCCTCTCTAGACTATGCGACACTTAACATCCTTAAATCCAATTTATCTAAAGCATCCAAAGTTACAAGATCGTTTACATAAACATTTAGGATTGTTGAATGTGTACCTGTATTTCCTTTGAAGTTACTTTGGATTAACACATAATTGGAAACATTAACAGTTTTTAATTTTATACAATGGGAGAATTTGACTTTTTGCTACTTCAAATGAATGTGTGTGTGTTTTTTTTTTTTTTAAGATTTTATTTACTTATTCATGAGAGACACACAGGGAGAGGCGGAGACACAGGCAGAGGGAGAAGCAGGCTCCATGCAGGGAGCCCGATGTGGGACTCGATCCCAGATCCCGGGATCACGCCCTGAGCTGAAGGCAGACACCCAACCACTGAGCCACCCAAGTGTCTCACAAATGAATTTGTTAAAAGTTCTTCTCATATTATCATTTTTAGAATAATTCTTAAAATAATTTAGTTTCTCTTATTTTACTTACTAATCTTCAACATCTGTGTCTGAAAATGTTACTTAAAAGTGGTTAGAAAATGATCTAACTTATAGGACAATCTTGGAAAACCTGCCTTTTGGTGAGTGGGTGTGTGAATGAGATAACTCACAGGGGTGTTGGGTGGTCTCCTTCATCTTCAGGAACATTCCATTACCCAATCACCTGTTAACTCTTGGTGCTCACACAGTCAGTGGTAAAACACCCAACAGTTGCTTCCTATCATTGTTTTTTTTTTTTTTAACAAAAATTTATTTACCAATTTTATTTCCAATAGATATTTAGATTTGTCCCAGAATTTTACAGTTGTAGAAAAATGCTGGAATGAACAGCACTTAATGTGGTATCATTTGCTGTAGAGCATATATACAAGGTAAATCTTTAGCAGTGAAATTTGTGTCAAAAGGCATGTACATTAAATTTTAATAGGCATGTAATATTTCAATGGGGGTTGTACATCTATCACCTCCAGATAGCAACATTCACGAACTCCTGCTTCCTAACTTCTTTACCACTGGTGTGTTCTCAATCCTTTTGATTTTTGCCAATAAAATCTTCACCAATAAAAGGGGTTATCTGGTGTCATTTATTTACTCATTTATTTAAACACATTCCTGGGTCTAGGCTTTCACTTGAACTAAAATCATGAAAACAAAAGAGACGAATATCTAGCAAACCATACGGACTCTTTCACATTATCCCAGTGAACCAGTATTTAAGAAGAGTACATGGTAACACAAGTGAACAATTTCTAAAATAGGAACAAGTGTTCTAATGCTTGATTTAAGCTGATGGGCAACATGGAAAAGGAAAGCAAGATAAACTTAGTATTTTTATTGATACCATTTAGGTTGCCAAATTGTTACTTGCAAAGCTATTTTTCTGATCAAAGTTGTCATTTGTCTATTTCCAATGACATCCAGTGGCATCCTGGCGTATTACCAGTTTGGGACAACTTACGGAGAGAGGACATGCTGGAGGTGCCCCGAAGAAACTGGTGTAAGCCGTCTTCACTGTCACTGGAGCTGGCTATACTGTTCCTCATTTCCAGCATGGAGATCTGTGTGCACAGGCTGAGCTGGTGTTCCAACTTTTTGGCCTTCTACAAAGCAAAGTTTTAAGATGTCTGAGATCTCTAAGACTTGGATCACATATTCCTTGTAAACAGCATTTCTTTTTTTCCTTGAAACAAAAAACTACCAGTACATAGTAGGTGGCCAATAAATGTTAGCTATAACTTTCATTATAAGCTATTACTACACATACATTACAAAAATTTTATATGATCAGCTTATTTATTAATCTGAAAAATAATAAGCACCAACCTAATTTGATAAAGGGCCTACACAAGATGACTTTAAGAGAGCACCCACCCAGGACACCTGGGTGGCTCAGTGGTTGAGCGTCTGCCTTTGGCTCAGGTGGTGATCCCAGGGTCCTCGGATTGAGTCCTTCATCGGCTCCCCACAGGGAGCCTGCTTCTCCCTCTGCCTGTGTCTCTCATGAATAAATAAATGAATACAAATCTTTAAAAAAAGAGAGAGAGAGCACACACCCATATGCATAGTTCCTGGAGAATTACTTATCACAGAAACAATGTTCTGCAATTTCTCTTCAGTCCTGATTTTAATCTTCTTCTAAGAAAATGTGGGGGAAATGGAGATCAAATTGCAAACCGTAGAAGATCCAATACAGCTCCGCAATTCCTCGCTGAGTTGCGCAGGCTCCCTCCTATCCATCTCTTATCACTTATGAACTTTCTGGAATGGGGCTTGACCAGGAGAATGTACCAAACTGGAAGATAGCAGCATTGAAAGGCCCACTTCCTGCTCACTAGAGTTTGTCAGTGCTCCTCAGTTGCTACCTCCCTGCTTCTCTGCCTTCTGGCCTATGCTACCCCCGTCCCTCCCTCTGACTCACTTTCCTTAGATTGATTAAAAGGCTCTTTAGGAGAGACCACAAATGGAGGTCCCTGGCATTTAGAGTCATCTCACCAGGTAACGACACATATAATAAGTACAAAATATTTCCATGCTCTTAAAAAAGGATTCCCATGAAGGGTCTCTAAATTACAAGCATCCCCACTTCACTTAACATGAGTAATTAATGAAAATTCAGAAAAATATGTATTGCATAAAGTGAGGTATACCTCATTATACATATTTGCTCAACAAAATAAACACACTCAGAAAAACACTTACTTTATCATTTAAGGTGGGATCATTCAATGAGTAGAGTTTATTTGTAATGTCTTTTCCTATAAGATACCTAAATATTTCATACAGAAATGGTTCTGATTCCAGAAAGTAAGTTAATCTTTCTCTTGACCAGCATAAAAATCTGCAGTTATCATCTGCAATGATGGTTACCTGCCCAAGAAACAAACATAGAAAGAAAGAAGTGCATCTGTGTATATGAATTATGACTGTAATTATTTTGGGGAAAGGAAGAGTAGAATAATTCAGTGGATATTATTATAGCAATGATTTGTCATATTAGTAAAATTAAAGATCTAGAACACAAGCTTCAATAGCGATTACAAAATCATATTTAAAATCATGTTTAAAAACAAGAAATCTGTAGACTAAAAGCAAATTCCCCACGTTTTGCTGTTGTTCTGTTTTCCGAGGTCTGGTGCTATAGAGTGTACTAGACCAATGTTCCGATCAGACATATAATTTGTGGTGAAATATTTCTTTATGCCTTGTGATTACAAAAGAGGTTTAAGAATATGGCTTCAAGCAAAAGAATTGGGGTAAGATCCCTGAGGCAAGTTCTAGATGAAAGCCCTGCCTAGCCAACCTTGCAAACAAACACACACTGGAGAATGAGAAGATGGACTCAAGTGAACTGGTTTTAGAGTCCAGGCTGTTACTGAGGAATATGGCTAGTGAGGGTCCTTCTCTGGGTCCTTTTGTCATAGGTATTTCTTGAGTATGATCTTTCAGGACAAGCTCCAGGGCGTGGGGGTTCACAGAGATCCCCCAGTTAGCTCAGAATTGGGACACCATACCTCCCTTGAGCACTGCTCCACAGGAAAAGTGGAAAACACTAATTGCACCCCACAGAGCTCAAGATTCTCCAAAGAAATACTTTCTCCAGAGTGAGGGGTTATGTCCCCACAACAGTGTCAGGAAGTCCTTCCTCCCATGCAGGTCCCCTTTCATCAGTTAGCACTCTTTCTCTGAGCTTCGGATGGCACTCAAATCACTGAATCCACACTCATTTGTGGACATATCTGCCTCCAGCAGGCACTCTGAGGGCAGGGACTATGCATCTTCCTGTCTGAATGCCCAGATTCCAACACAGAGTGGTCTCAGTGTATATGTATCATATGAAGGAATTAACAAATGGACACAAATGCTGTCGAAGGCAAAATCCATTTTTCATATCCTCAACGTTAAACCCAATGCCTGCCAGGTAAATTAATAACGAGTTTTTGAATTAACATGAAATCATATCTGAGCCTCAGAGCAAACATTTCCCAAGGCACTCTTTCCCCTTGGTTTGTCACAAAATTAAACCCGGTTTTGCTGATGAGGGGGTATTTATGTCTACTAGGAGAGACAAATGGAAAACCCAGCTTCTCAACTAATATCAAGAGCTGCGATTTGACCTTTAGCAAATTAGAGGGTTTGGCTACTTTAAAAAGTGGGTCAATATTCCTAGAACAAAAAGTTTGCACTTATATAAGAGTTGGACTATCCCAAACACATTTGGATTCAAGAAATGCATCACCAGCTCTATGAATCCATAAAAAACTAAATTCTCCTCATTCTTTCAACATACATTATGCGCTTACTTTGTGCTAGACACTGTTAAAGGCACTGAAATTACAACGTGGACAAGGAAGACAAGATCTTTGCCCCTGGGAAGCTTACATTCCAGTGAAGGAAGCTGATGATATATAAGGAAATATGACACCGTCAGGTGGCAATAAGTGTTTTGACAAATATAGAACAGCGGCAAGTGGTAGAGAATCTTCAGGGAATGACAGTTACACATAATACCAGTCACTTTATATGTGTACTGTACTTTTAAACATTTAGGTGTTTTTACATCTGTTATAGGTGCTTCAAAATTGCCTTTCAGGTAAGGCAAGTCATATTCTTTCTCATTTTTCAGATGTCAAATGACAAGAACCAAAAAACTTATTCATGAGCACATGTTGATTAGTGGTGGAATGAGTACTTCTGACATCCAGCCCAGACATATTTTTCCCAACCAGGCCAAACCCTACCCAATGTGTCCAATATTCAACCAACATGATCACATTGACAGTAATCTGGCTAAGTGACCACAAGGTCAGCTCAAAGTCCATAAAGAGTCCCTCATACAAAGAATAGCTGAACCCAATGGCTTGAAGCTTACATCCAAGAGGAGGAAGCTGATAATAAACAAAGACATCTGCCCAAAAAAAACAAACAAATTTTTTTTTTTTTTGAGAAAAGAAGTCTAAAGTCAAGCCAGTAGTGAGGAATTCCCAGAAATACTAAGATGTGGGTAAATAAACACAAGGCAACTGAATAATATTCCACAGGAGTAATTAAAGAAAGGTGAGCACTGGTACTCACTGCAGCACAGCCCTGTAGCCAAGCACTGAAGAAAAGGTTAGGAGCTGGAGGTGCCTTCGTTTGGCAAAGAGGTCATCTGTGACTTTGGAAAATTTAAGTCATGTGCAAGGGGGGAAGAGGTTAAAAGAGCAGTTGGAAGCCATCCAGGAGAAGAAAAAGGAATTGTACCTAGATGACGTATAATGCGTTTAACTTCTTTCCAACCATTCCCATAGCCTCGTTTCCACAGAGGTAATGATACTTCTGATACTATCATTCACTTAGCAAATACACTTCTTGTTGATGGTTGACAAATACCTTAAACCTGTTTATTTTAATTAAATTTAGGTTGAATAACAGTATTCAAATAAGAAGCTATGCCTACAGTATGTATGAATAACATGCAAGTCTATAAGTGTAAGCCTTTCATTGGAAGTGGGTCATTAGCATATTGACTGAGGTCATTTTACATGATGGCTAATGCTTCACTTGTGCCAAATAGACATTCGTGTTTAATGATTTTCTGTCACAACAGCCAAGTAAAATGTATTTTAATGAGGAACTTCTATAAAAGCAATATAAGAATTTTTAAAGCTTCTGTAAAATAAATTCGCTTCCTAAAGTCATTAGGCTACCTCCGCAGTGCCATGCTTCAGCTCTGGCGGAGAATTTTACTGAGGAAATAAAAGCAAATGTGACAATGGGAGATAGAAAAGGATTTCTCTCAGGGAGAGGACTGGACTAAGTGTTTGCGATCGGGTTGGCCTTGATTACTTCAAGGCACTAGGCCTCACCCTCACTTTACATTCTACAAGCTCATGGAATGAGAAGACATTACACAAGACCAAGGGTGTCCAACAAGGGAATTGCCTAATGTGTCAGGACTGGAAACAGCAGCTCAACACTCTGACTGGCTGATTGTCCTCAGGGGAGAATTCGTTATTCTCTTCACAGATTATATAACATTTCATACATCAGCAACATGAAAATGTCCTAGGACTGGTCTATCCAACCGATGCTCAGAGTTCTCCTAAGCGCTCAAGTACCGTAGAGTCAAAGCTGGCCGATTACTCGCTTCACTGCTTAAACCAAAAGATTTCCTTAATACTAAGATAAGGTTTGGTTTAAATACAGGAGAAAATTTCAAGTTCATTTATTTCACAAGGGCTGGGATCTCCAAGATGTTCTTTTTTCCCTTAAACTCAATAAAGCTTTGATTTTCAGGCTTCACAGCACAGGATGCGCAAATGACCGGGAAAAGCAAGTGTGGGAGATAAAATACAAAATGGTATGTGTGATAGAGGATGTGAAAATGGTAAAGCTCACTTGACATAAAACTGCCCAAAGAGGAAGAAACCAAACACAAAAGACTAATTCCACCTTTTGTAATAAAGATATTCAAGATTCTACCAAGAATTCTAAGCGGCAGCTTTGGTGTGTAGGTACCAACATGGCTGGAAAGCACCTCTTGGGCACCTGGGAGTTCAGGTTCAGAGTCTGTTTCTCAGCTCTGTCACTGTGCCTGTCATAATTGTCACACATGTCTCCAAACACCATTTGCAACCTGCAGAGGCACTGAGTCCACTTGCCTTCCTTTTCTCCTTTCACACTATTCTAGAATTCTTTAGCACCCCTACCAAAGATGAACTTAAAGAAATAAAAACTTGAAGAAAGTAGCTCCTTGTGAGAACACTTTGAATTGTTCCCAATTAAAGAAAAATGAGGTTAGCAGGTAAAAAGCAGGGGTGTGGAGAAGCCTGACCACTGACACTTGAAATGTCCCTGCTGTGGGCACAGGTAGTGAGATGTTCGAGAACATGGTATGCTTCACTTGGGAACTTAGTCAGAAAGAGGCGCTGTATACTCCTACACAGATGTGCAACAGCTATTTTTACTCCTGAGTATCTGCCAATGGGAACATTTTGTAAACAGTCAAAACACAATCTCTCCCAAGGGTTTATTCTGATGGCGTCTGTTCCAATTGTGTAGGACACAGGTTCTACGATGCTAAAGTAGTTCTTATGCACCGACCAATCAGAAAATGCCACACCACACTCTATGCAGACAAAAGATGGCTGGTGCTGGAAAGGTTGAATCAATATCCTTTCCCAGCTATGGTACCTCGATCTTGGTCCTGATTCTGGAATCTCCCCAGCACTTAACAGGAACATCTTTCAGCTACCAAATCCCAATCCCTAGTCCCCCAAGATTCCCTAGTCCTGCAGGTCATAGTAGGAATTCCTTTTTTGCTAACTTAATTAGAATATAATTTGAAGTCCAGGGGACAAGATAGTACATGGTCATATCCCTGGCCTCTCAGGGAGCACTTGCTTCTAGAAACAAAGGGGGTTCAGTTTCCACACCCTCTCCAAATTCCAGGCTCTTCGGGGTTATAATGAGACTGAATGACTGTGTAATGCTGCTTGCTACTGTACACAGAGAAATGGATGCAACAGATAAATGGGCTTTGGAAGAAGAAATCATAAGGAAGGCAGAGGAAAGAAATAGAGAGAAAATGAGTGGCCCTGGGCTAGTTTGTAGATAGTGGTGATCTATCTACAAGTACCGAAAGTACGGTAAGAACGTAAGTCTCACTGCGCAGCTGACCCTCCCAAACACAAGATGAGAGTGTAAATTCGAGAAGCCACAATACAGCATTAGTATTCCACTTCTGTATCTTAAGCTCAGCCAACGTGGGAGCAGTACTAGACCCAGTTAATGAGCCTACATGAGACCTTGTAGAGAATACACATAATTTTCACAAGTAGTGTGGTTGTTCAGATCTGTTACTCAGGCAGAATGGGAGTGGGGCAGGGCTCCAACCATCGTACATAAACTAAACTAACTAAACTGTACATCTGTATATTTTCCCTTTTATCTCCATATGGCCTCCCAAATTGTATGGTGCCTCAAAATGAGACTCAAAAATAAGATGTGTCATCAAGAAACCCTGACTTTTCTTCCCAGAGGTGAGAATATCCCATCTATTCCATTTCCTACCTATACACATTTACACTCTTGCTCGGGATATTCTCAGGATATTTCCCTACTGCTGTTTAGAGCCTGAAACCAAAGGATATTCTCATACATTTTCTTGGTTGCTTTCCTATCAATCAAGAGGGGAATAAAATAGGAGGGTGGGACACTTACGGAAAGATTCAAAACAAAGTGCCAGACAATGGGCAATTTTTAATTACGAAGAACTTCATCCTTTGCCCTTAAAGTATTCATTAAATATAAAAGAGTAAAGTGACTAGTTTTTTTTTTTTCACAAGAATTAAGAAAAAGATCTCTAGGGCAAAGCCAGTTTCTATTTTGTTTCCCAGTAAAAGTAACTAATTACATGTTTTAGGAGCACTGATTATCCACAACTGATATTTTCCTTTTTTTTTTTCCATAATCAAAGCAAAAGGAAGAAAATAAAAAAGCAGTCATACTCACCACCCAGAAATAACAGTGTAAACACTACGGCCAAAGTAGAATATATTTTTCTAGACCTCTTTTTATGTACGTAGAGGCAATATTTTGTTTGAGATTTATGACAATGGGGTCATGCAATATATACCATATGGTAATCTCTTTTTTCCATAAATCACTTTATCATTATTATCCTTTGGATTTTTGAATGAGACACGAACTAGTTCCAACCTTCTTAAAATCATGCCGAAACATACCTGGAATTTTTCACCTTTGTGCATCTGAGTTGATCTAAATTCAGGAGAATCTATAAAGGCACAGGGGTAAATGTTATGCAGAAAATGTCCTCGATAGGAAACCTTCATTCTGACAACAGAAATTAATGTTAATAAATGAATAATATTTCACAAATAACACGACGATCCTTAACCTTATAAGTTAAAGGTTATGGATTATGGGTTTTGAACTAAAGTTTTAAAGACTCCACAGATGACAAACGTAATTAAAAGCACTTCCTGAAAAGCATAAATATTTACCTCCATAGAAATTTCACCAAGGAAAAAAAGACAGGGTCCATCCAGTATGGAACAGACATGGTTCATTGGTTATCATTGTCATACAGCTAGAGTGACCATAAAATTATTAATTTATTACTCAAAATCAGATAATTTTAAGAAGGAAAGGGTTGGTATTAAGAACTATGTCAGAACTATATATATACATATATATATATATATATATATATATATGACTGATATTCCTAGAAGTTGTATTTTTGTGATACTCAAAAAATAAACAAATCACCTGTGAAACATGCATAAGCTTCTGGAAGTTGAATGCCTAACTTAAACCTGCTTCAATTTTAGCTCATTAACTTTAAAAAAAAGTCAATAAAGATTCAAAATGTTCACAGTTGAAAATTCTAACATCTACAAGATTCAGAGTAGTCAATTCTATATAACTCTAATCTGTCGCTCTGTAGTATTCTAAAATGCAGGTGTAAAATGGGATTTCACCAACATCAACCTCTGTGACCTGATGATCTATGTCATTCCCTTCTAGTCATTCCCTACCCAGGGAACAGGGGAAGATTCAAGGCAAACTGGGAATTTCAATTTCCAAAGAGCACTTACTTCCCCTTTAGGAGAATACTCAGACGGTCATCAACTGAGGTTTTATCCTCTGCAGCATAAGTCTGGCCCTTTTTTAAGGTTTGGATCATACAAAACTGTCCAGTTAATCTTCTGAACAAATCTGGAGGCACACGGAGGGGTTCAAACAATCGGCGGTAGATGCCACTGAGCTCCTTCTCAATCTTTACCTGAAATGCAGCAATGACCAGATGCTGCTGTAACAGAGCAACACCGAAACACTGGCTTCTTCTGTCTCAATATGGTTTTGAGAATAAACAAATCTGCACACCCGCCATGGCCCTTCTGTATTTCAGTCAATGGAATCTTACACAGACAGTAAGAGGTGACACAAGTTTCGATGCCAAAAGGGCACTTTTGCAGTTAAACAACTCCAAGAGCATATGGAAAAGATTTGCACTATTAGTCACATCTCTTCCTATGTGCTGTAGAGCAGCTGCGGAGGTTTTGAATGTTACCACCACATAGACCTTCCCAGTCTTAGCGTTTCCTATAAATAACACAAAACCTTTTGTCTTTATAACAATTTTGTTTCACAGAAAGAAATCATATGGACTTTTAAATATTACAGCCAAAAAAAAAAAAAACTCCACATAAAATAGGAATCAACCTGGGAAAATTTTATGAAAATACATGTATTAAGCATTTTATCTATGCGTAAGCATTGTTTAATGGATCAACATAGGAAAAGAAACATCCCCAGCTGCGATCATTGCTTCTGATTTATTTATTCTGAAGCAAAGCAAAGAGGGTAAAAGGGTTTCAGTGAAGCAATTTCGTCTTTAGCTAAAACACTTTATAGAATGGAGAACCCATTGGATTAAGTCTGGCTACTGGAAGAAGGGAAAAGAAAAATGGCTCAATCACTTCTGCTGCCAGACAAGACCCAGATCACATGCCATAATTGGGCCCGGCATTATTAGTCTGGGAAAACTGAATAGCACATGAATGAACTTTGGGCTCAAAGGATCATCCATCCCAATGAAATCTGTCACAGCCACACTATAAAGCTTATAGATCCAGATGATGATAGCCACTCAGATGTCATTACACCTTTGTGCTGCTCTTGCCATGTTTCATTTTAACGGAGAACCAGCATTTATATCTTTCAAAAAAGTAGGTTCATAATATGAGAGGAAACGAAAGCACAGATACTGTGTGAGTGTTTTACTCGATGCTACTACCATCGCATCAGCAACTTCTGAACCTTATGTTCAGAGCTTGGGGTGTCAGCAAGTTCTGATATTCAGCAATTATAATCCTCACTATTACCACCACCTACCTCCTCCACTTTAGAGTCCTAGTAATGAGTGTTTAAAATAGTTTATTCACAAATATGTCCCACTTTCAGAATGCACACTAGCCGATGTGGCATAGTAACGAGCATCTGAACTATTGACTCATATTCATAATCTGCTTATCCTGCAAGTCTTAGCTCAAGTCCCTATTCCTTAACGAAGCCTTCTTAATTCTTCTTGTGAAAGCATCCATGCATCAAATGTTTTTTTGAGCACTTGCTATGCGACAATCACGGTTGTCAGGAGCACAGAATATAAAAGTAAGGTAGTAGACGACAGTTCCCACCTATTTGCTGTTCCCACACCCTGTAAAAGGATTCTCCATCCCCTTAGCCCAGCCTATTCCTACGCTATCACAACTTGGCCATATAATGTGGAATATGAGCAAAAGTGATGCATGCTCCTTGTGCATGGAAGTTTTAAGAGACACTGGGTCTTTCTCTTTGGTTCTCTTGTACTTTTTTCTCTGCCATGAGAATGCATGTCTAACCAGAACCTGCTGCTGCAGCAGAGACCTGGAAATGACACAGGCCAGAATCACAGCTGACATACAGTTGCTAGAGTCCACATATAAGATGGGTGAGAAACAGAACTTGTCACTGAGATTTTCAGGTTGTTTATTACACAGGATAACCAGAGAAAACTAACATAGTAAAGCAAAACAGCCTGGGTTGCAATGTTTGAGGAGGTTACGATCTAGTAGAATGCCTATTACATGTATCAACTATGTCATTCAAATAATCATTTCCTGTGAAATGTCTTGTTTTCTAGTAGTTTTCTGTGCATATGTCTGGCTTTGAACATAATAGGAGGACAAGTGCTGTATCTTCTACCTCACTGAATAATTGTGTGCCCTTTGAATAGTTAATAAACGATGTACAGTGATTTCCCGGAGCCACACTACTTTATTATCCTAGTTACATCTTTTTGTTCTTAGAATGACCAAAGAAACACAACAAGATAAGTTTTTCAAGATAAGTTGAAAAAAAAGTTAAATATTAGTGTTTTGGTAACACCCTCCCAAAACGATGATTTTCTTTTCTTTTCTTTTTTTTTTTTTTTTTGATGATTTTCTTAAATGAATATTTTGGGCATAATGAAAAAAAAAGTCATTACATTTACAAAATAGCACAAACTATTTGTAAATCATTAGTATGTTCAAGGAAGTTGCCTGTGAATAATTAATTTTACAACTGGGCAAAGATATTTCCAAGTGACATCTGAATATCAATAGACAAAAGAAATAATGAAGTTATATGATGAAAATGTTCTTATATCTAAATTGCCTGAATGATTTAAAATCTTTAAAAAAACTCATTTGTAGGGGTGTCTGGATGGCATGGTTGGTCGAGCAACTGACTCTTGGATTCAGCTCTGGTCACGATCTCAGGGTCATGATATGGAACCTCACGTGGGCTCTATTGAGTGTGGAGTCTGCATGAGACTCTCTCCCTCTCCTTCTGTCCCTCCCACCTGCACTCTGTCTCTCTCTCTCAAATAAATAAATAAATCTTTAAAAAAGGGTCATCTGTAGAGCAAAGTTCATAGTATTCACATATTTCACTTTCAGACATATGTAAACAAAATCAAAGAAATGATATTAAAGGGACTAAAGATGTTAGATGTTCATTCTCAAGTCTGAACAAAGCACTTCAAAACCTTTTTGGCTTTAAAATACCTTCCTTATTAATTAATTTTAGTAATTACCGGTCTTTTCTTGTACAAAAGATATGACAGATGCAAAATGTTGACACCCAGGAACACAGAGTTCCAGATCATGATATCCAAGGCACATCGGTAGAGAGTGGCCCAGACAATATAAAGGGTACAGCCTGTTGAATAACAAAGTCAACATGTTAGAGGTCTAGAATAGTGTCAGCATGTAGCTAAATAAATAAATCTGTTAACCTCTCTATAAACAAACAAGCGAGTACATTTAAGAAATACTTAAGCCAGGGGTACCTGGGTGGCTCAGTTGGTTAAGGGATGGACTCTTGATTTTGGCTCAGGTCATGATTTCAGGGTTCTGAGATCCAGAACTCCCCCACCCCCCACCCCACCCTGGACCCCTTGGTTCTGCACTGGGAATGGAACTTGTTTGGGATTCTCTCTCTCTCTCTCTCTCCTTTTGCCCTTCCCCCTGCTTATGCATGCCCATGTTCCTGCTCTGTTTAAAAAAATAAATACCTAAGCCAAACATCACATTAAGTTCCATTTTGTTGTCTTACTACCACAAAAGAAAAATGTGCTTTGTTGCAGAAAATTTATATAGAAAATATTTTTAAAGGGGGAAAACCCCCATAATTTTACTACATAAAGAAAACCACTGTTGATATTTAATAAGTTCTCCATTTGCAAATTTTATTTCCTTACAATCTTGATGCATTTTTCCCTGATGGCAAACCTACAGTATATAAACATTTAAAATACACTCTTTTACTTATTTTACTTATTGTGGTAATTTCTGTTTTGTCAAAACTCTTCATATACATAGTTTTTAATGACTGTCACTGATTAAACTCTCATTTATCTAACCATTTTCCAACAGGTAAACAGATGAGATTTTTGGGGTATAATTTTTGATACATCATCAAAACATCTTTATATATTAAGAATTAATGTTGTTGTTGTTTTTTTACTAGTTCCTTAGGGTGAGTTACCTAACAGTAAGTCAAGGAAATGAACTTTTCAGTTTTTCATGAGACTGAAGAACTGTTTCCCAAAGGTATATAAATATTTGCAATCCTACTAGTTGGGAATGCCACTATCAGGTTGTTAATAATATAAAATTTGAAAACTCTTAATTTGACACTGAGGAATTATGTTTCATTTTATTTTGTATTTCCATTATTGGTGAACCTGAATATTTTCCCAAAATTTTTTAGCTGATTTTTTCTTTCTTTCTTTCTTTCTTTCTTTCTTTCCTTTCTTTCTTTCTTTTTCTTTTTCTTTTTTCTTTTTTTTTTTTAAAGATTTTATTTATTTATTCATGAGAAACACCGAGAGAGATGCAGAGAAATAGGCAGAGGGAGAAGCAGTCTCTCTGCAGGGAGTCAGATATGGGACTGGATCCCAGGATCACGACCTGAGCGAAAGGCAGATGCTCAACCATTGAGCCACCCAGGTGCCTAAAATTTGAATTTTTCACCTGAAAATTTTCCATTCACCCATGGAAATCTTCCTGCTTTTTCTTATCAATTCTCTTACTTTAGGAAAAATATCCCAGTTTCTTTTGACCCATTTATGGTGGGAGAGTCAATATATATTTTTAATTTAAAATAAAATGTTCAGGGGATCCCTGGGTGGCTCAGCGGTTTAGTGCCTGCCTTTGGCCACGGTGTGATCCTGGAGTCCAGAGATCGAGTCCCACGTTGGGCTCCCTGCATGGAGCCTGCTTCTCCCTCTGTCTGTGTCTCTGCCTCTGTCTCTCATGAATAAATATTAAAAAATAATAAAATAAAATATATTGTTCAATATGACACAAATATATCAACAACATGCATGCACAGAAAAGCTAACCTCCCACATTAAAAAGTTATCCGTTTGCAATTTTTATTTCATCAGAATGATTTGTGGCATCTGAGTAGACCAAAATGTAGAACTTTGTAGGTTTTTAAATAATATTTCGTAACAAGTCTTGTTGAATCTTAAAATAGCATTAAAGAAGACAGGGAAACATAATGCTTTGACAGACTGAGAACATGAGGACCTGAATTATAGTCCTGGTTTGGCCACATTCTCTCCACCTTAATTTTGGATTAATCATTCAACTCCGCCAGGTTTCATCTTGGTTGCATTAGATATCTCCTTGGTCCATCCTACCTCTAAAACCGTGTTTTAAAAATTATAGTTAGCCAGGTGTCTGGGTGACTCGGTTAAGCGTCTGCCTTCAGCTCAGGTCATGATCTTAGGGTCCTGGGATCAAGTCCTGCATTGGGCTCCCTGTTCAGTGGGGAGTCTGCTTCTCCCTCTTCCTTTCCTTCTGTCCCTCCCTTGCCTCTGCCCACACTCGTGTGCTCTTTCTCTCTCACACATAAATAAGTAAAATCTTTTAAAGCATTTAATTAGCATTTGCCTTTTTATAGGGTGTGGTTTTTTGTTTTTCATTAAAAACTCTAGTGCCTGCTGCAATTGCTACCTTACTCAGAGAGAACACAGCCACAGGAGTTGCACAAGCTACCTTCTAGCTTCCCTTCCAGGCTCTTTTTATTTGATCCATCTACTTATCTAGCTGTTTACCTATCTATCTACTTCTTCATTTATTTGGAGTAGAGATGACACACAGTGTTACATTAGTTTCAGGTGTACAACATAGTGATTCGACAAATTTATACCTTATGCTATGCTTACCACAAGTGTAGCTCCCATCTGTCACCATCCATCGCTATGATGGTGTATCACTGACACTGTACCTCTTATTCCCACAATTTATTCATTCCATTACTGGAAGTGGGTCTCTCACGTCCAGACTTTCCTTGTAATTCTTCACGCATACCAGGCATAATGAGCTACTCTTCATTCTCCCTCAATATGCTGAATTTCCCTCTCTTCTGTGCCTTTTACCTGGATCCCATACACACTCACACTCAGGAATCCTGTTCATCTTCCACAAGCCAGCTCCAATGTCATCTCCTCAGTGTGACCTTGTTCCGCCTTCCTGCTGAGCCTATCACCCTCTCCATTTCTCCCTGGCACTGGGTGCATGCCTGCGTCACAGCGTCCAACTCCTCACACATGACTGTGCATCTGTTTCTCTCCAGCACTGCCCCCCCCCCGCAAAGTATCTTTTTCAAAGATGGACATTGCCTTCTTCAGTCTTTGCCTGACAAATTATAGGTGCCCCAAAATGCATCTGAATAGATAAATCACCAAGGAAACAATCACATAGAGAGTAATTTGTCAAGAATCACTGGCTAAAATAATAGATTCAATTGAGTCGGCATTCTGATGTGAATAAATTTAATCCACCTCATCAGGATTACTGGAGCCCTCAAAAAGTTTTACTCGAACCACTGTGTCTGGGAAATTGCTTTTGTTTCCAACTTACAGACCATAAGAAATGCCGATTCAAATCACAGTGGTTAAGACTGGTTAGTACTTACTATATGCCAGGCACTATTATAAGTCAAATATCACACATACATGGGTGCTGGCACACACACAGACACACACGTACACACACACTCATTTAATTCTTACAACAGCCCTAGGAGATGGGATTATTTTTACCCTTATTTGACATGGGAAAACGGAGTAGAAAGGTTCCATCACTTGCCCCAGTTACACAGTTAGCAAAGGGTGGAACCAGTATTTGAATTACACAGTCTGCTCCAAAGCCCACACTCCTACATACAGATGGATTTTTTGATATCTGGAAAGTCTAAACAACATAGAAAACACACATGGTCTTATGTAAAACAAATAAGGGAAAGACAGCATGTAAAGACCTGCGTGGCAAGTCACCTGATATATGTACTACTAGTTTGCTGACAAAGACCTATATTTTAGGTACGCTATAGACCTGACAAGGAATACCCGAGAGCCCCCAACACAAAGTCCATCTGATGCCAGTTATTGGGGAAATTACATAAGTTTCAATTAGGTATCTTACCTATAGTTAACATTCCTCTAAGCAGTATCATATGAAGGTGAAGTGTAGTTGGAATAACCAACCCAATTGTGAAAAAAATATTTGCTACATGAAAAACTAGGTGATGTATCTCTCTCCAGTTTTCACATGTGGTCTCATTGGAAGGCACAGGTATGATACTTTCTAACTTAGGTGTAAAACCCATTGCAGTTGATTCTGTCAAAGGGCTGGACTCGGTATAATTCATCTTGAAAATCCCTGTAAAAACAAAGAAACAAAAGGATAATCATAAAAATGGTAGCTGTATATTACTACCCCTATAGGTATTACATCAAAATTATTTCTGGGGCAGCTGGGGTGGCTCAGGGGTTCAACGACTGCCTTCGGCCCAGGGTGTGATCCTAGAGACCCAGGATCGAGTCCCATGTTGGGATCCCTGCATGGAGCCTGCTTCTCCCTCTGCCTGTGTCTCTGCCTCTCTCTCTCTCTCTCTCTCTCTCTCTCTCCTTCTCTGTGTCCCTCATGAATAAATAAATAAAATCTTAAAAAATATATTTCTGTGAGCTAAACATTGGTAGGTAGATTTTTCTGGTGCTTATGAATTAGACCCAGCTATGAACCCTACCAGCCACATATTGAGTATCTATTACTTTATCTGTTAAACGATGATAGTAATACCTCATTTGACTTTCTAACGAAATATATAAAATATTTAGCAGAGTGCACAATTATTCACTGATATATGTATATCTGTATATAAACATGCTTGGTGCTTGGAAGAGAGGAATAAGGAATTAACCAGTCTAAAAGAAAATCACCAACGTTCATAAACCACCATCACATTCCTACTATGACACTGAGTCCAAACACAGAAAAAATAACTGGAAAAACTGATTTTTTTAAGTACTTTCAAAAAATTTAACCCTCTCATATTTACTATTTGAAGGCTTAGGATATTTAGAAGGCTCTATTTACATACTGTCATTAAATGTATATATGTATCATGCATTATACATATATACATTCCATATTATCATATATGCTTGTAATAAATACATTATCAATCATTTAGATATGCACTGAGAGATATAAAATTTACTCTTTGTTTCATTGTCCAACTTAAATCTCTACTTTCTTTGCCATAAAAATTCTACTGGTAGCATGTTATGAATTAAAAAGTAGTAAACTTGTGGTTTACATATATGTAGGAGAGGCAATGAATATACATTCAACTATTTAATATTAAAATCTGTAGCAAATACATTTCAAAGAGTATACATTTTGCACATGCTTACCTAAACCTTAACACAAAGTGGCACCATTTCCTAACTAAATTACCTATCCTTCATCTCTGGGACTTAAAAAACTCTATTATTAATGACACAAATTGGTCCCTGACAAAAACCATGTAGGTTTACAGATTGTATGAATTATTCTGTTTCAGAAAAGGAACTCCAAATAGGGACCAAAAATATCTTCAAACTTAACCTAATAACAAGTCTTTCCAAAATAAGGTCACACAATTGACCATACTCTTCTGTTCATTTTTTTCATCATATCAAAGTAAAGGTTTTAGGTAGAATAATTAGTACAGATTGGGAAT
Source organism: Nyctereutes procyonoides (assembly GCF_905146905.1). Classification (NCBI taxonomy): domain Eukaryota; kingdom Metazoa; phylum Chordata; class Mammalia; order Carnivora; family Canidae; genus Nyctereutes; species Nyctereutes procyonoides. Next base: position 62,613,332 of record NW_026575051.1, read on the forward strand.
TTTGAAAGGTTATGAGGCAAATCTAAAAGAATTCTACGTCTCTAAAGATGATTTTTAAAAAAGTCCATGCATTACAAACTATGAATGAAATGATCCAGTTAAAGATCTCTTTATATAATTTTCATATAGTTCATAAATATGACAAATAGTTGACTTAGATACTGATTTTATGCAAAAAGGAAAGAAGCTACATAAATTCAACTACTTTCCAAATGCTTGAATCAATAAAAATATAAGCCTATTGGGGTGAGAGGTGTCACTATTTGAATAATTCTATTTATACAAAGGTTGCTTTCAAGGACCGGATGAGAATTAATCCCATAATTTCCGCAGGAGGGAGAATGGTATTCAAGACCCTCTATCACTCATAAACTAGTGTCGACGTCAGCTTAGGCATTAGCATTGCCTAAACCGATAATAACTATATTTCTATGGCACTTTAGGATGTGCTTCCACTCCTATTGTCCTATTTCCTTTTTTAACTATCCTGTGTTCTCTGTGAGGCAGAGGCAATGCCACACTCATCTATGTATACTCACGGCCTAGACTCTGTAGAGAATGCCAGGGGTGAAAGCCGTATGGAAGGAACACAAATATGACAAACATTTTTAGAAGTCACTTTCAGTCTCCCCAAACCTTAGTAAAGACAGCAAAGAGCCCACTGTTCCCGGGACTAAGAAAGTCAGGTTCTATACCGAAAGCCCTGGGGAGTCACAAAGTCAAGGGAGGTCACTTCTGCTCCTTGGGTCTGCTTCTTCCTGGGAATAGAGGTGGCTGGACTAGATGGTCTTGGAAACCCTTCAAGTTCGAATAGCCTGAGGCTCTAATACATATTTACATAATAAGGTAGTTAATACATATTCCCCTTCATACCCACTCAATTACACCCATATCACCAACTAATTTACTCTGGCTCAAGTTTGGGCTTTAAAAAGTTCTTCAAGTGGCACTAAAGGTACCAACTTCTGCTCCAAGAGAAATGATAAGAAAACCATCACTTCCTGATGCAAGAACCGGAGACACAGCAATAGGAATTTTTAAAAGGTGGGTTTAGCCTACAATATATTTTGATGCAGCACACCTTATTAGAGATTTGGGCATTTAAATACATGCCTACTTTACTTTCTATATCTATTATAGCTTGTAGAATAACATTGTATACTACATTTATCATATAATTTATTGTTTATTCATATACCTATTATTTATCTATGTGCATTTACCTCTACGTCAATTTTGAAATGCCAGTTACCTATTATCAATAATATCGACCGGATCTTACTAATTGCAGCTTCCTTTGATCACTTTTCATAGACTTAAAGTCGTTTACACTGAACTATCCTTATAGTCCGGGGAGGAAGGCTGAACTGAAAAGCTGGCACGCGTTCGGGTTCATTTTGACGGAATCCAGAGAAATCTACTTTCTCCTATTAGTTCTCCAGAGTCTAATTTCTTTAATCACGTGCTCTGGTGAAGTCCTGCTTCATCTCTGGGTTTTCCAAGTAGGTGTCTGAAGGATTAAAGAGCTCCATGGTGAAACTAACGTTAACCCTTCATCAAACTACAAAAAAAAAAAAAAAAAGAAAAGAAAAAGAAAAAAAAAGAAAAAGAAAAGAAAAGAGAAGAAAAAAGGCGGCAAGGAGGAAAAGTCCTGCTAGCTGACTTCATTCATTCTGGAAATCCAGCTGAGCCTATGCCCATCTGCGGAGTCGCCAAGAGTCTTTCCGCCGCACTTATTCCTGCCTCAACCCATCAGGTCTTTTTTTTTTTTTTCCTCTCCCAAGTAAGTTTTATGCCCAACATGAGGCTTGAACTCACGGCCCTGAGATCGAGATGCATGCGCGACTGACTGAGCCAGCTGGGTACCTATTCCTGCTTCAAAGCAAGCCGCTTCAGGGACGTGTCTGGCCAACAGCTTCCCCAGGCCTGGGAGCCCAGGTGCGGGCGGGGCCTCCCAGGGGACCCGCTCGCCTCGGCCCCGGGGGGGGGGGGGTCAGTGTGCGCAGCTGCCCGGGCCCCGGGGCGCGCCCCTCCGCGGAGACCCGGGGCCCCGGGGTGCAGCCGAGGGAAGCGCCGCGAGCTCCCGGCCCCGCGGGCACTGCCGACCCCGAGGCCCGGGCCGCGACCCCAGGCGGGGGGAGCCGCGCGCCTCCTCGGGCCGCGGGGGGAGGGGAGGGGAGGGCAGGGCAGGGCTCCCGGCGGCCGGGCGCGGGGGACCGCAGCCGCCCGGGGCTCCAAGTCGCCGCGGGAGCCGCCCCCCAACTTTCGCTTCCCGATTTAGCCCCGGGGGCCCGAGGCTGCGCCCGCCCGCAGCTGCGCCGCCCGCTCCTTACCGGCTGGTCCCCGGCTCCGCGCTGGGGCGGCGCGGCGGGCGGGCGGCGGCTCGACGGGCGCCCCGGGCACAGCCCCGGCCGATCGCGGGTCCCGAGCCTCCCTGGCCGGTGCCGGGTCCCCGCGCGGGCAGCGGCTTTGACTAAAATAGGCATCGCGACCCGGGCTGCCCGGGATCCCGCCGCAGCGCGCAGGCGCCCGCGCCCCGGCGCCCCCCGGCGGACGGAGCCCCGGGGCCCTGGGCCGCTCCCTGCTCCCCCCCAGACACCCCCCGACCCCCCCGCGGACGGAGCCCCGGGGCCCTGGGCCGCTCCCTGCTCCCTCCCAGACACCCCCCGACCCCCCCCCCGCGGACGGAGCCCCGGGGCCCTGGGCCGCTCCCTGCTCCCCCCCAGACACCCCCCCCCGCGGACGGAGCCCCGGGGCCCTGGGCCGCTCCCTGCTCCCCCCCAGACACCCCCCGACCCCCCCCCGCGGACGGAGCCCCGGGGCCCTGGGCCGCTCCCTGCTCCCCCCCAGACACCCCCCGACCCCCCCCCCGCGGACGGAGCCCCGGGGCCCTGGGCCGCTCCCTGCTCCCCCCCAGACACCCCCGACCCCCCCCGCGGACGGAGCCCCGGGGCCCTGGGCCGCTCCCTGCTCCCCCCCAGACGCCCCCCGACCCCCCCCGCGGACGGAGCCCCGGGGCCCTGGGCCGCTCCCTGCTCCCCCCAGACACCCCCCCCGCGGACGGAGCCCCGGGCCCTGGGCCGCTCCCTGCTCCCCCCCAGACACCCCCCGACCCCCCCCGCGGACGGAGCCCCGGGGCCCTGGGCCGCTCCCTGCTCCCCCCCAGACACCCCCCCCCCCGCGGACGGAGCCCCGGGGCCCTGGGCCGCTCCCTGCTCCCCCCCAGACACCCCCCGACCCCCCCCCGCGGACGGAGCCCCGGGGCCCTGGGCCGCTCCCTGCTCCCCCCCAGACACCCCCCGACCCCCCCCGCGGACGGAGCCCCGGGGCCCTGGGCCGCTCCCTGCTCCCCCCCAGACACCCCCCCCCCCCCGCGGACGGAGCCCCGGGGCCCTGGGCCGCTCCCTGCTCCCCCCCAGACACCCCCCGACCCCCCCCCGCGGACGGAGCCCCGGGGCCCTGGGCCGCTCCCTGCTCCCCCCCAGACACCCCCCGACCCCCCACCGCGGACGGAGCCCCGGGGCCCTGGGCCGCTCCCTGCTCCCCCCCAGACACCCCCCCCCCCGCGGACCGAGCCCCGGGGCCCTGGGCCGCTCCCTGCTCCCCCCCAGACGCCCCCCGACCCCCCCCGCGGACGGAGCCCCGGGGCTCGGCTCGCTCCCTGCTCCCCCCCAGGCACCCCCCCAGACCCCCCCCGCGGACGGAGCCCCGGGGCCCTGGGCCGCTCCCTGCTCCCCCCCAGACACCCCCCGACCACCCCCCCCGGCGGACGGAGCCCCAAGCCTCGGCCCGCTCCCCCCCGCCCCCCCCGCTCCTCCCCCGCCTCCCCCGCCCCCTCCCCCCCACCCCCGCTCCCCGCCGCGTCTGCACCGCAGTCACCAGTTCGAAACACCCGCGCGTTTCTTCCCCCGGTTCCCCTCTACGGGTCGAGTCTGTCCGGGTTTGGGCATCCGTGGGGGCGGGGGGGCGGCATCTAGGACCTGCGGCGTGGGCGGCCCATCTCCTGGGGGCACCTCCAGCTGCAGGACCCCGGCGGGGAGAGCAGTCGGTGGACGCGGCACCCAGAATCCCACCCCCACCCCCACCCCCCCAAGTCGAACAACCCTCTCGCCTCATTCCTTTCTGGGACAGTCGCTGGCGCCTCGGCCCCCGCGGGAAGGGTGGGGGGGGGTAGCCGGGGGGGAGGGGCGGGGGGACGGCCGGACGGGGAGGGGTGCAGGGGTCGGCCGGCGGGGGGGGGGGGGCCGCGCGGACCCACTTCAGCCGCGAGCCCGTCCGCTCTCCCAGGAGGCTCCTTAGCCGGCAGGTGCATCCCCGCGGCGGTGCGGGCCCCTCCACCGAAAGCGAAGCTCCAGCCGAATTTGCCAAGTGAATTCGGGAGACGTGGGCCCCGAGGTGGGAAAACGAGACGGAGGCGCGCGCCAATCAATCTTCACTGTTCATAGAGGACACCTGTTTGGGGTAAGAAATGCAGGGCACGAGAATGCAGAGAGTTGGCTGGGGCGGGGGTGGGGGTGGGGGTGGGGGTGGAGGACAAAAGTGGAAGAAGGTGAGATGGACATTGAGTTTCCACCCGGAACGTCCCACTGTGGTATAGAATTTGTGCCGAATATTAGAGACCAGGTGGTGCGCGCGTGCAGACGTGACCTCAGCCTGACAAAGACAACAGGTGCATTATAAGGTAAGTCCCTGGAAGTGCTCATGTGCGCCTGGAAGTGCACACTCAGCCAAACCTCTCCGGGCACAGGCGGGGCAGCAGAGTTCTCAGAGCGCCTGGGCCTAGGGCTGGACAGGCTGGGTTCGAAACCGGCCCCCGCGCCCAGCGGGCTGTGTGCCCTTGGAAAGCTACTTAGCCTTTCTGTGCTTCGGTTTCCTGGTTTCCTCTTTTGTACCATGGGGATGATGATGATGATGATGATGGTGATGATGATGATGATGATTGCACCTGCACCTCGAAGCAGTGATTTGAGGACTAAATGATTTCGTGTATGTAAAAGGCTTAGGATGGTATGTGGTACATAGTAAGTTCTACGTATACGAATATACATTATGCTGATAAAGCTTCTTCTCTGACATGTTTGAAACTTCTTGTAACTGTACAAGATTAATTTGCAAGGCTGCTTCTTCAGAGCCTGTTTCCTTCTAGTGTTTTTAGCTGTCACTAAATACATTTTGAGATGTAGATACAATAATAAAAGTGCACAAAGTTCTGCATGGATATGCATTGGAGAATGGCTTATGATGAACACTGGAGAGAACCTAAATTCTAACCATGGGGGACTAAGTAAATTATAGAACATCCAAACAATCTTGTTCTAAGCAGCCAAAAGAGAAAAAAAAAAAATGTAGAGAGGCACCTAGCTGGCTCAGTTAGTAGAGCCTGCGATTCTTGATTTTGTGATCAAGAGTGAGAGCCCTGTATTGGGCATGGAATCTACTTAAAAAAAATTTTTTTGTAGGAATAGTAGAGATATAATAATGTTAACTAATTATATAGAACAGATGTTGGTAAACTATGATCTGAAGGCCCAGCTCACAGTCCATTTTTGTGCAGTCCATGAGCGAAAATGACTTTCATGTTTTTTATCGGTCGAAAAAAATCAAAAGAAGAATAATACGTTACGATGCGTGAAAATTACATGAAATTCAAATTCAGTGTCTATAGAGTTTAATTGGACCCCAGCCATGCTCATTCACTTATGGCCGCTTTTGTGACAAAGGCAGCATTGAGGAGTTCCAACAGGAGTTCCGTATGACCCAGCAAAGCCTCAAATAGTTACTTTTTGGTTCTTTCCTGAAAAAGCTTACTACTCTCCCTTGATAAGAGTATAGTTTTGTGCTAGGCACTGCTATTAGTGGTTTAGATATATTAAGCCATTGAATCCTCATCGTGGAACTTGTGAAGAAATAGATACTACTATTATCACCATTTTATAGAGGGGAAACTGAGGTGGAATATTCTGGTCCCACAGCCAATGAGGAGCTGAGCCAGGCTGTGAACACAGGCAGCCTAGTTCCAGAACACAGGCAGCCTAGTTCCTAGTTGCGCCTTTGTCCACTAGCTACAAGTTTCTGCCACCTTCTATTTCTAGCTACACTGCTTCCCGTGGGAAGAAGTTAACTAGAAAAAAGGCAAGTTACAAGAGTGTGTAGAATATTAAAAATCATCCACGATGATATGCTCTAAAATGCGTGCACCTTCCTTACTGCAGAGTGGTGAGGTTGCAAGTGATTTTTCTTTTTTTCTCTCCTTTCTTCCCTGCCTTCCTTCCTTCCTCTCCCCTTCTTCTTCCAACTCCTCCTACTCTTCCTCCTGCTTCTTCTTCTGCTAAATTTTCTACAGTGATTATGTTACTTTTATGATAATTTAAAAACATATTTATTAAGATAGTAGAGCCCGGGTTCTGAGTTTTGCAGATGGGAAGGCCAGATTCCAGAGGTACGATGACGGAGTCAGCTGCGACAGGACACATTCATGCCTTCCCTAGCAGAATAAGATGCCTGGAAGGCTTACAGGTCACATAAAAGATTGAGTAGTGGGATCCAAACTCCTAAGACTTGAGAACTGGCATTTGAGAGAGAGAGAGAGAGAGAGAGAGAGAGAGAGAGAGTCTCTGTTTTCTCCGAGTCTGTGTTCCACCTTAAGTGGAGACCGAACTAAACCCAAAACCCTCACTATGATGCAACGAAGGATTAAAACACAACTTTGTATTTAAGTTTCTTATCACTGGCATATGAATAATAGCTCTGTAAAATTTAAAATGAGAATTCTAGACACAAAACCTGGTTTTGGAAATGGCTTAGGCTCCCTGGTCGCCTCCTGCTTGCTGTGGAGAGGTCTGATTGAAAGCTCCTGAGCACTATTTGGAAGCCGATATGATGCAAGGAAGTGACTTGCACAGAGATATAGAATGCAAAGCATACAAGGCATGAATAACAAAATATAGGGCAGCCTGTCTCCTCTGCAAAAACTCATGGCTAATGTAGCTTAAGTTGACATAATTATTTCTACCTTTATTTCTCTGTGGGCCTCCCAGACTGCTTTTTCTATTTGGAGAAAGCCTCGATGAGATTTCAAAGTTCAGAGAGAATAAGTGTTGTGAAAATAAAACAAGACCTGAGGGAGTCGCTGGTTTTAAAAAAAGTATGTAGCGCGATCTTCTGTGTGTCTATCTGCCCATGGTTGACATCAGTGTAAACTTTTTTATTATAGGGAGACCCCGGCTGCTTCTGGTATGGTCTCCAGGCAGATAGTTCTGATCAAACATGGATTATTAAACAATGATTTAATTAGATTTTTTTTACACCAAGTTCCTCTCATTAAATGCTTCATTAACTTTTTCATTGACCAGTTTGTCAACTAACCTCAATGACCTTTTTAAATTCCTTTTCCTTTAAAAAAAATACTAATATAGGGGATCCCTGGGTGGCTTAGCGGTTTGGCGCCTGCCTTTGGCCCAGGCTGTGATCCTGGAGTCCCGGGATCGAGTCCCACGTTGGGCTCCCTGCATGGAGCCTGCTTCTCCCTCTGCTTGTGCCTCTGCCTCTCTCTCTCTATGTCTCTCATGAATAAATAAATAAAATCTTTTAAAAAAATACTAATATAAGGGGTAACTGGGTAACTCAGTCGGTTAAGCGTCCAACCCTTGGTTGGCTCAGGCCATGGTCTCAGGGTGGTGAGATTCAGCCCTATGTTGGGCTTCGCACTGAGCATAGAGTCTGCTTGAAGATTCCCCATCCTTCTCCCTCACCCTCTGCTTCTCTCCCTATTTGTGTACTCTTTCTCAAATAGGTAAAATCTTTTTTAAATTAAAAAAAAATAAAAAATTAATTAAAAAACACTAAAACTTAATAGACTTTGTTTTGTTAGAGCAGTTTTAGGCTTACGGATGATTGAGCAGATGGTACAGAAAGTGTCTATAAACCCCTTTCTCCCTTGCTCACGGTTTCTCCTGTTATTAAGATCTTGCATTAGTGTGATATATTTGTCACAATGGAGAACCAGTGTTGATACATTATTATTAACAAACTTACATTAGGGCTCATCATTGTATTTTATATTCCTATGAGTTTTGCCAAATGGTATAATGTTGTGTATCTACCTGTGATACAGTAAGAAATATATTTTTGATGTTTTTTTTCCTAGTTCCTGACACACAGCTTTTAAAACCTTTATAATTTCCTGAGTGATAGGGGTGCTAGGGGCATCTTTTTTCCTAATATTTAGAGTTTGACCCTCAATTCCTGACATGGAACTCTTAAAACCTCTGCGACTTCCTGAGTGATGGGCATGAAAGGAGCATCTTACACAGAGTTCCTAGATCCCTTGGAATTTCCTGGATGAAGGAACATTTTTTTTGTTCTAATGAGATAACTCCGAGTGGACTCCTGGATAGTTTCTGGGTGGGGTCTGGTCACCAGAAAGATCCAAGCCATGATTAGAAACTTAGAGCATCCAGCCCCCCCTTCATCTACTGGGGAGGGAAATGAGGCTAGAGACTGAATGAATAATTGATCTTGCCTGCGTGATGAAGTCTCTATAAAAATCCCTGAACTAAGGGGTTCAGAGAGCTTCCAGGTTGGTGGGCACATCCACATACTGGGAAGGTGGCACATCCCAGCTTCACAGGGATAGAAGCTTCTGTACTCAGGAACCTTCTGGACCTTACCCTGTGTACCTCCCTATCTGGCTGTTCACTTGTATCCTTCATTAGATCCTTTATAACATGGGTTTCCCTGTATTCTGTGAGTCATTATAGCAAATTATTGAACCTGAGGACAAGGTCAAAGGAACCCCAATTTAGAGCTAAGTCAGACCGAGGTGTGACCCTGGGGGCCCACTACTTGTGATTGGCATCTAAAGTAAAGAGGTACTCTTGGGGAGCTGAGACCCAACCTGTGGGATCTGCACTAATTCTGGGTAGTTAGTGTCAGAAGTGAATTATTGGATACCCATTTGGTGTCTTGAGGGTTGGAGAACTGGTTAGTGTGGAAACTGCACCCCCCCCCCCAGCATTTGGTGTCTGGTGTTGAGAGGAGAGGAAGTTTTCCTTTAGCAATGTCATGTACCCACCATTACAACCTCAAACCAAACAGTTTCACTGCCCTAAAAATCCCCTGTGATCCATCTTGTCATCCCTCTCTTCCCTCCCTAACCCTGGGCAACCATTGATATTTTTTACTGTCTCCATAGTTTTGCCTTTTCCAAAATGTCATATAGTTGGCATCATACAGGATATTGACTTTTCAGACTGGCTTCTTTTACTAAGTTATATGCATTTAAGTTTCCTCCTTGGTTTTTTTTTTCTGAATCTTAATAGCTTATTTTTAAAGTCACTGAAATATTCCATAGGATGGATGTACTGCAGTTCATGTATCCATTCACCATTTTGTGAATATCTTGGTTTCTTCCAGTGTGTGGCAATTATGAATAAATCTGCTATAAACATTTGTGTGCGGGTTTTTGAGTGGACAGGTTTCCAGCTCATTTGGGTAAATACCAAGGACTGCAATTATTAGATTGCGTGGTAAGGCTATGTTAGCTTGGTAAGAAACTGCCAAACTGCCTTCCAAAGTGGCTGTACCATGTTCCATTCCCACAAACAATGAGTGAGGGTTCCTGCCATTTCACATTCTTGATAGCATTTGGTATTTCAACCTTTTATTTTAGCCATTTTAATGGATATATATTTTGCCTTTTAGAACTAACTCAGTTAATTTGTTTAAAATAACTAAATAATGACTGAACAGGTGTTTATATCTTGGCTAAATAAAAAACCGAGAAACATGTCAAAGAAAAGGGATGTGATTTCCCATATTATTGATGCATCCCAAAGCACACAGTCTAAAAAAAAAAAAGTTAAAACAGTACCTAAATTTTTCTAAATTCATGAAGAAACTCCATAAAAAAGTTGGATTAGCTGTCATTCATTAAAATATGAGCCTTTACTTAAAGGGTAAAACTTTTAAATGAAAAGTGACCCAGTGAATTATGAAGGCAGTCAAAAGAGCAGAGGGAGGGGTTGGCATTAGCAGCTGGATTTGAACCATGGTTTTATATTTAATAAGCTGAGCAAGTTCAAATCATTTATTAAACTTTTATGAGTCTCAATTCCTTGTCAATAAAAACCAGGATAATAATTCATAGTTGACAGGATTATCTTGACCTTTAAAGTCCATAAAGGTTTTATGGCATCAAATGTCTGGCATCAAATTTTGGTAGCTTAATTGTACATTTTTTCTATCCCCCCTTACAGTGTTCCACATGGTACATAATCAACAAAAATTATTAGAATTTCGGTCATCAAAATTCCCTAGTCTGATGAAATAGTTGAAATATCCTATGAACATATGAAATGGGTAAGAGGTAGTTTTATTTTTTATGTATTTGCCTGTTTTAGATAGATGGACTCTAACATACACAAGATTGATGTTTCCAACAAAATTGGTAAATTGCAAGACTTTGGCACATACTAAAATTTCCAGTGGTTTGGGGTTTCCCTGGAGTAGCCAGAAATGAGATATTGGTTTCAAAAGCAAACTCATGAAATATGCAGTAGTATAGATTCTAGAAACTGGGCATTTGGCAGAGCTAAGTTACAGTAATTTACCATCTTGGGGTTGGCACAAACATGCATACAGTAATTATAATGTCAAAAACTAGAGGCTTGATATTGTTTCTGTCTATTATTCTTCACATAGCTTTCCTTCTAAAACAGAAGAGTTACCTTTGTGAATTATTTGTTTTGAATATTGACAACAACAAAGCCCCTAGGGGAAGCATGTAATAGGATTTCCTAATCCTTTTTTTTTTTTTTTTTAAGATTTTACTTATCTGATGCAGAGAAGAGCTCATAAGCAGGGCAAGTGGCAGGCAGAGGGAGAGGGAGAAGCAGACTCCCCATAGAGCAGGGAGCCTGATGTGGGGCTCTATCCTAGGACCCCTAGGACCCCGTGACTGGAGCCTAAGGCAGCCACTCAACGGACTGAGCCACCCAGGCACCCCAGGATTTCCTAGTCTTTTAGGAAGTTATTTCAAAGAGAATGAATTTATTATAAGGAGCTAAGCATAACAGAATTATGGTTTTTTAAAAAGTGTGAAAAGATAATCAGAGAAGTAACTCTGAATTCACAATCAATCCCCAAAGACACCTCAAACCGGGGCCCTGGTTGACTCCTTAAAACAAAACTGGATCCTAGGCTCACCACATAGGTACCCCCAGAAGAGCAGATTCACAAGTCTAGCTCCAACCACTGTGATGACCTCTCTTGTGTTCTGTTCTTTCCCTTTTGGGAGTTTCTAGAAATTCACAGACACTCAAACTCTGTCTACGAATCCCCAGTTAAGCACTTCTACTTTTAGAGAAATGCAACAACCCCGAGGAAAACACTTTCAAAGGTACTATTTTTTTTTGTAGTGTGCAAATAACTTCTTTATATGAGGCATTTGGTTGTTATAAAGGAAAAGTTGTGAATAATAGAAAAATAGCTTTTGGCAATTCTTGGTAATGTCATCTATGGTATTGATAAGATTTTGATTGGCAGTGAAGCCAAGGAGTGATTTGTAATCTATATCTGGTAAAAGCAGAACTTCACTCATAGAGTTTCTACTGAGCAGTATTAATTAATTTCTACTGTTACGTTATTAATTCTCAAAAAAAAAAAAAAAAAGGCTGGTCTTGGAGGCAAATGCAAGACCTGATAATAGCCAGCCCGGTAATTGACATCAGCTAGATACAAAAACCCAGAGCAACACGTTATAAAGATGGAATAATAAAATAAAGTTGGGAATAATGACAATGCCATCCGGCATTAATTGATGTGCAAAAGCACTCAGAGTTCTCAGGAGAAAAGAATTATTTGAATGCAAATTACTGTTATTACTACTACTTAAATTGTTGTAATAAATTCATGAAAATAAGACACCTGCTGAGCTTAATGCATATATAAAATCCGATAAAGTATTTATGAACCTGCTGCCAGCAGTCTTATCATTTGGCATAAAAAATGGTAAACACGATGAAATTTTTTTTTTAATTCAAGATCAAACCTATGTGGTACAATTTAGAGCCTCACAAAAAGATTACAATGATAACCTGGTTTGAAAACCACGGAGACCCTCACACACTTCCATAGAAGAAAGTCGTGCGTTGTTAAGGTTAGGATTTTAGAGTCATTGAGTCTCTAAGTATGGGAAGAATAGAAATACTTTGGGCAAGCACATTTTCTGGCAGAAGCCCAATTTGGTTTGAATGCCATGTACAAAACTATGCTTGCGCAGTTGTACTACTTGCCACAACTTAGGGATTTCTTAATATTTTTTTACATCAACTACGCACTTCAAGTTATCTGAAGAGAAGTGTAATGAATATATTATAAGCTCAGAAAACAGCATCTAAAAGCAACAAAGCATTCCAAAGGGAGTCAGGAAATCTCTCAGATGACTTCATAGGACTTTTAATAGATAAATAAAACTTCAGTACTTAGAAAATTTATGTTGAATAGCAAAAAAAAATCTAGTAGAAAATGTTGCTATTAATTACCATTGTGAGATGAAATCATTAAAAATGCCTTGGCATTTAGTACTTACATTATTAATGGTTATTTTATTGGCATGTTTCAAAGTGAAATTACAGAAATGTGATTCGTCCTAACAGTTAGTCTCTATCTCTTTTATGGCTTTTATCACTTGCTATCTTTTGCACATTCATGTACAGGTCTATTTCTCCTTTTAGGTTGTGAGTTTCTGGAGGGTAAGAAGTGTGTTTGATTTATCTTTCATATCTCCATGGTACTTACTTAGCACATGATTTGCATATATTTGGAACTCAGCAAACATTAGTTGATGGAAAAACTGGGTATCTTTGTTTCAAATACTATTATTGTCCAATAGAAGAAATGCTAAATATCTAAAATTTTTTTTTATTTATGATAGTCACACACACAGAGAGAGAGAGAGAGAGAGAGAGAGAGAGAGAGAGAGGCAGAGACACAGGCAGAGGGAGAAGCAGGCTCCATGCACCGGGAGCCCAACGTGGGATTCTATCCCGGGTCTCCAGGATCGTGCCCTGGGCCAAAGGCAGGCGCCAAACCACTGCGCCACCCAGGGATCCGAAATGCTAAATATTTTAAAATTTGTTTTACAACTGAAGTTATTATGAATAGGGAAATAACAGAAGAAATATATACCAACATATTAATGGAAGTCGGGTTAGAATAGTAGAATTATTGTCTTTATTTTTTTCTATTCCAACTTATAATATGATCACACTGTCTAATAAAAGGAATAAACAACAACAAAATGACACTTAATGTTCTACTAGATTAGATTACTTTATTAGAATTATGGTGACTTGTCTGCTGTAATAGTGACACCTCACTCTCCTTCCCCCCTCTCATAGCCCCCCAACAACTCTCTTCCCTTTTCCCATCTAGCTGATTTATGATGAACAGGAGCAAGTTGAAAAGGATAGGTTTGGAAGGAGGGGAAGAGATAATGGCTTAAGCCTGAGATGGATGTATTCATTCATTCATTCATTCATTCATTCATTCATTCAGAAACACTGAGTGGTCTGATGATGAGAAATGCCTGGGGTCAGGGTCCAGTGGAGGAAGAAGGCAGGAACCTCAATGCCAGAGGTGTGAGCAGGATCAGTGACACTCTTGGGGCCATCAGCCCCAAACCCCAGAAGCCAAGGGGCCAAGCAACATTGCAATCCATCCAGGGAGGACGCAGAGGAAAGAGAGAGGCCAAAACATCTCTCTGCTCTTCCGTGAGGCCTTTATACAAACCTGTTTCTACACCCAGAGCAAGGACAGAAGCAGAAAGACTGCCAGTATTATGTTAAAAGACTGTTTAAGATGGGAAGAAACTACTTTTAAGCGTCAGGATCAAGTATTTTCTGCCATCACAGGGAAGAGGGTGTAAGAATAGGATGAGATCAATAACAGGTTTAAAAAAGGTGTGTTTTGCACATGTCTGACCAATGTTTCCTCATTTCTTATCTCTTGCACATTTCATTCGTTTTTTTTCAAAAATAATTTAATGGGCACTTAACGGTTTTTGCACAGGAAAAGTATAATTAGAATAAAAGTATGGAGTGTCGGGCAGCCCGGGTGGCTCAGCGGTTTAGCGCCACTTCAGCCCAGGGATTGATCCTGGAGACCCGGGATCGAGTCCCACATCAGGCTCCCTGCATGGAGCCTGCTTCTCCCTCTGCCTGTGTCTCTGCCCACCCCCCATCTCTTTCTCAAGAATAAATAAATAAAATCTTAAAAAAAAAAAAGCAAGGAGTGTCTAGCTTTAGGTGAGGTCAGAGGAGGTCAAACTGCAAACTATATTTCTGAGAAACATGAAATATAAAAACTATTATATTGCTTATCATTTAAACTAGAATTACTCTCAGGGACACAATAATCCACTGCATGCAACACAGAGAAGCTCTAAGCTAAGTCAGCCTGCAGATTTTCAGCCCGGAGAATGATCTCGGAACCCGAAAACTATGAACAGTGCCTTTTGAGCAAGTGTTGCTCAAACTCACTTCAGCAATATCAGCAAGAAGAATGTGGCTTTGAAATCACTTAGAGATAGAATAGTTCTGCATCATGCAGAAAAAATTGACATGTAGAAAAAAAAGGATATTATTACAGGTCTTTAATTTTATTTCATGAGAAAGTTGCCAGTGGCACTGCATGGTTGAATTCCAATTGGGAGAGGGAGTCAGTGTTGAAATTCAGATACGGATTCAAGAACAGATGCAATTACTTTCCTTCTCTCAACAAATATTTACAAAGCAGCTACCATGTGCCAGGCACTGTTCCCAAACAGATATAGACTAGTGGGGGGATTTTTTTTTTTAGTGGGGGAGTTTGAAAAGAAAATTTCTTTTCTCAGAAAAATAGATATTGTGCACATTGGCTAAACTTTGATCTCAGATGAACTAATTTCTATCCCATAGTAATTCCCTGTTCTTCAGAAATGTCCACTTATACTGCACCAAAAAATATCTTTTTTTGGCCTTCCTAGCTACCATTTGAAGATGTTTCTGTTTACCAAGTTTCACTGTGCACATCGTTTTATTTCGTCTTTGAAAAGAAAGAGAGAAACAGCACTACAAGTGGACACTAAATTAATTTACCTATAAGTGGGGAGGTGGCACATAAAGCTTGGTGGCCTGAGAGAAGGAAGTCTTCTGAGTAAAATTTGTGGAGAGATCACTAAGAAGACATAGAAATATCTGAAGTGATAGGGGACGGATCCAAAATTTAATGAATTTATTTAAACTGCATCAAAGAAGCTGGGCCTTGCTCTTTCATTGTATAAACCTATAGCCATTTTAATGGCATTATATTTAATTACACATTTTACTTGTAAACCACATTGGAACTCAAGCTAGTTGCTGATGGTTCTGGAGAAGAAAAGTTCAAGTGTAGATCACTTTCCCCATGCTATCACCAAGGAGTTCAGCAGATGTGTAACTAGCAGTTTGGCTTTGGCTTTTCTTCCAGTTCAGATTGGGGGCATTTTAGTTCCCTTTAAGTCACTCAGCACCATGGTTGTGTAGCCTGAAAAGTGCAAGCACACCGATTTGGAAGAACTGGCTTACTTTGAGTGTCACCATTTACTGCGATTCAGCCTCTCTAATCTTTATCCATAAAGTGGGATTCTTTCCAGGAACAAGTAAATGAAATCGTATGTGGGCATGCTTTGTAAACGATAAAGTATTAAATTGATGTAAGATAATTGTTTTGTAATTATATACTTTGGGAGATAATTTCATATTTAATAAGAGTGGAAATCACAAGTTAGATAGAGCATCTCATATTAAGTGGAGCTAAAATCCTACTATGAAATTATGTAAAAACAAATAGTTTCGGAATCCTATACATAAAATAAAATTACGTTTGTTAAGCTCCCTGAAGCTTAAATTGAGATAGAGTAAGGGGAAAAAATTATAGTTCAAGACACAAATGATCGGTTCTTCAGGGGAGAAGAAAGTTCCCTGTCAATCTTTAATAGCGAGCAGGTTTTAAAACTAGGTAAACTTAGCATAATAATAAAACTTCAAATCATGTCGAAACCATGCTGATGTTATATGCAAATGCCCAGGTCCAGCATTAAAATGATGGTAACACGCATAGATGACTGAGAGCTCAAGTAATGTCTCAGTCTTGCAACATCTTTTCAGTATTGTAAGATTTTTTTTTGAACTTGAAATAATACACAGTTCTATCAAACTGAACATTTACATTTTGAGAAGTCTGTATGATACTGATGTTTATTTGTATGTTTTATTGATGTATAGGTATTAAATTTTAGTAGAAGGAAGAACAATGAGAGAATTGAGCCCACCGATGGCCTACAGTTGAGTAAACTGTCATTTGCTAAAAAATACTGTTAATTTGGGAACACCATTTCTGAAGGTTAATTTCTTCTATAGCCATATGTAACACAGCAATGTGGACCCCTGTGAGTGCGATCCAGTGCCACGTGTATATTTATATCCTTGCTCCAACCGGAAGTCTAGAGTACCTGATGTATACAGCGTATTGCTCTTATGATAATTCGCATTGTCTGCTCAGTGTGTTTTTCTTATGGCTCTTGCCAGCTAAGTTTGGGGGATTTCACTTAGTCACTGCTCTGTCAAGTCAATTCTGTCCTTCTGCTTCCGTGCAGTGTAACAAAACGACATCCAGAGCTTATCCAGATGAGCAGAGAGCAACTGAATTGCCTTCTGCTCCTTTGTTGAAGAGGAGAGAAAATTCTTCAACCCGTAAGTGCTGAGAGAGCATCATACTATTCTTTATGGTAGATTAATTTCAGCACCACGAGTTCCTAGGAGTGCAGAGTCCAGGGCAAATCATACTTTTGTACAGAGGTCAAATCAAGTTCAAAGGACGAGCTCTTGAGGGGAGCCGGAAGCCTCCAAATACCCAACTGAAATAGAGGCTGTGCAAATGGGGCCTGCAGCCCCTGGGAACTTGCCTAGGTGACTGGGAGGAGAATGGTTGCGGGCTCATTTTAAGCCACTTCTTTCCTCCCTGAGGCTACTTCTCAGGGTCGTTCCTGACCACAAAATTTAGGACAGAGAATCACAATCACCCCAATACTTTGATGTCATAGGGACCGCCCTTGACCAGAATCAGCTTCGTGGGCATGCAAAGGGCCTCAGGCTTACGAAAGCCCTGCATTTGGTTCAATGCTCTACTTTCTCGGTCTTAAAATTCTTTATACTCACTGAACAAGGTGCTTCACTTATTTATGCACGTATAGACCTTGTGAACAAAGCCATGAAGCATTTTTAACACAAGGAAACCAACAGTGCCTCATCTTATTGCACTTTTACCAGTGATAAATGAGTCAAAGGAATTTAGGGCTGGAAACAATTAGGCTGAGATTAAAATGAGCCCAATTTTTAATAGAAATTAAATTTTAAGTGCACTGTGTTATTGCACTTCAGGGGTCCTTTTTTTTTTTTTAATATCTATGGTTTCTTCTTTCTGCCTCACTGACCAGAGTATTTTGAGAATAGCAAAATGTGGTTTGCTAGAATTTCAAACCAAACATACAGAGTAACTACATAGAGGTTACTATAGGGTTTTTGGTATTCTGTTGTTGTTTAAGTGAGAACACCTGGGTGCAAACCAAGGTTTTGGATAATAGTTATCTGTTCTACTGAGGAGGGCTGGTGCCAGGCCTACACACAAGTGTGAAGATGGTGAGGCTCACCTCTGGACCTCCTCTCTCAACATCCCTTTAGCCTGTTCTGTTTGTACTCCTTTCTGTTCATCCCCAGAATGGTTAGATTTCTGGAAAACCTGCATGTAAATTCTTCTGCTCCCCCTGCCAACACTATCTGACCCAAAAAGCGACATCCCATTTCTATGTGGTTTGTTCTCAGTTGACTTTCATGGTTAGAAAGCTATCTGATAAATAACCGCTGTGAAATTATTTAGCTGGCACTGACCTAAGGTGTGGATTCTCCTTGGGGTGCTTTGTGCTTTAATATCTGCAGGCCTTTGGTTGTACCTCACAGGGAGCTGCCATTGTGTCTGCTTGTGTAATAGCTGCCACGATGGCCACGTGTGGCTGGGAGGACAAGCCCTGCAACTATTGCTTTAGTTCAGGCTGAACCTGATGAGCTCAGTAGCTCATCCAGACTAATGATTCAGACCTTGCCACCCTGTCCCACTTACAGCAGATGCTAATGTACAGAAAGATGATGTACTTGACATAACCCCCATTCTCCTTCCCCAGCCTTCTTGCTGACTTTGCTTCCTAGGTCACTGAGAAAATAGAAGTAATTACCAGAGAACTTTCACAAGCTCCCAGGGCAGCTCTCCTTTGCCAGCAGCTGCCCTCCCACGTACTTTCTGGCTGTGCTCCTTCCTAATGATTGATTATCCATGTTCGGGTTTGAAGTCACTGGATCCCATCATCACTCCCTGCTCAATGTCACCCCTCCAGGAATTCATCTGTCTCTTCTGGATCATCCCCATCAACGTGCACATATGCCATTCTTTCTTTTATCTTACAAACAATAGGAAAAAGAACACATCCTCTCTTGACCCCACTCCCTGCTCAGGCTCTTGTTCATTTCTATTTTCCCTTCACATCAAAACTCCTTGAAAAGCTTCCTTATACTTGTCTTTCCAACGTCTTGCCTTTCATTTCCCTTCAACCTACTTTGGTCAAGTGTTTGTTCCTAATCACGCCATGAAAACTGTTCCTGTCATGTTCACCAGTGACCTCCATGCTGCTCAACCCCATGGTGAATTCTCAGACTTCACATCACCTGACCTGTCAGCCACATTTGAGACAGTTCGTTACTCACTTCCCCTTGAACGCTTTCGCTTTCGTCACCTGGCTTCCAGGACCTGGCGCTCCCGATTTTCTTCCTACCTCACTAGCTGCTCCTTCTCTTTCCTTTGCTGACTCTTCCCCATCTCCCTGTCCTCTTAACAATGGAGTCCTCCAAGGAAAGTTCCTCCAACAATTTTTCTTCTAAATCTACACTTACTGCCTTGGCCATCTCATCTAGCCCCATGGCTTTAAATATCACCTATAGGTGACATACTCTCAAATCTGTCTATAGCCCAGACCTTTCTCTTGAACTCTAGACTCATCCAACTATTTATTCTACTTCAGTATCTAGTAGGCATCTCATGCTTACTCCTGATAGGTTCATTCTTGATCTTCCTTCTCCCTCAATCTATTCTCACTAGGCTGGCCAATGTGATTCTATCAAATCTATTGAATAGGGTGGATCACACCACCCTTTTATTTAAAACTCCCTAATGACTTCTGTCACTCTCAGAATAAAAGTCAAAGTCCTTACCATGCCTTATTACACTCCACCCAGTCAGCCCCAAATCCTCTTTGCCTTCTTTCCCTAGCGCTCATTCTGTTAGCCACACTGCCTTCTAGCTGTTCCTACTCATGCCTAAAGGCCTTCCCATTTGCTCTTCTGCTTCCCCACATAGCTCATTCCCCAGATGTCTGCACGGATTGTTCCTTTGCTTCCTTCAGATCTCTGTTCAAACATTACCTTCTCATTCAGGCCTTCTTTGACCATCCTATTAAAATTACAATGCTCCTTCCTACCCACCTTCCCTAATTTCTCTCTCTCTCTGTGACACTTTAACTCCAGGTTTTTCTGTTTTATTTCATGATCTGTCTCTCTCACCCCAGAATCTAAGTTCTGTGAGGGATGGAATCTGTTACCTGATGTATCACGAGTGGTCAGGTCAGCACCTGGAGCCATAGTAGGTGCTCAATACATATTTGTTAAATGCATGATGATTTATCTTTCTACCAAAGAACATGGCCTGCACATCCTTCTCCAGAAAAACCAGTTTTCCGAAGATAGGGATCAGATTAGGGATCTGTTAGTTCTTCTTTACAGTGTTGAAGGGACTGCTGTAAGGTACACTGCTGTGTTTGTGTGACGGGTAGAGCATTTGCTACGAGCCCTCCCTGTTCAGTCCGACCATTCACACTTGCCCTTTCGGCTAACCATGTGAAACTGAAATACTGTGCAACGCTTTTACTGTTTGTTCCCAGGTATTCTTTTTACTCTGTAATAGTATGTATTTTTGCCTTCCATGAAATGCCTCTTTTTTTTTTTTTGAAATGCCTCTTTTTAAATATGTTATTTTAAAGATTAAGCTGGTAAGTTGTTGCAATAAAATAGCCTTCAAGATGGACATATTATCATATCTTGTATTTATTCTACTTTCTACTCATATTAAATAAATTCACATTTAAAATAAATAATTGCTGCCCACTATAATAATACACTTTGCTTTCATCAGAGGTCGTAGCAAAAAGTGACTTCAGGAAACACTGACGGGGGACAGTCACAACCCACCCTCATGCTGAGAGTACTTTCTTATGCCTAACTCAATAGGGCATGACATCAGATTTGAATAAATCTGAGGAAATATCTGAGAACACAAAATTTCATTCTCCCAGTTCTGACACAGAAAAGGACAAACTGCCCGTAGTTATTCATTCTCCCCCCACCATTTATTCCAATAAGAAATACAGAGAAATTTGTAAACTTTATTCACAACGCAGAAGTTGAGATGAATAAAACAGCTGGCGGTGGCATCTTGTCTCTGAGTTTGATTTATAAAAATACTAGTGAGCACAATTTTCTGCATTTCCTTTGGGGAATGATGAAGACAGTCTTTTTTATAATTATAAAACTTCAGACTTTGATGTCATTTATCACAGTACCGTCTGGAATTCCGGAAATGTTCGGTCAGGGGTGACTTGGGTATTTTTGGACTTGACATTTGATAGAAGTTGGGTAACCGAATATCATAGTGGTATGTTTTTCCTGTATATACCCTGTCATTCAAGGCATAGAGTTTATCTGCAATGTCACTGCCAATTAAAACTGAGAAAAGGCGGGAGATGTAACGATGTTGGGCGAAGAGCAAATATAATTTCTTTCTCCTCCAAGACACATATCGACAATCAGTTTCTGCTGTGAGGGTTACCTAAAAAAAAATGTAAGGTCACAAAAAACAAAGATTAGGAAGCAAGAAAAGTTTTGCCTCTCTTTTTTTTTTTTTTGCCCCAGTTTTAAATTAATTTTACTTGCTGCTTTTTTTAGGTTAAAAAAGCTCACTGACTCACAATATATTATAAAAATGGAGGGAAATTACAAAATGTATTGCTATATATATAATTTATAACATGAACAATCACAATGTTGTGCCCAAACTTACCTCTTTTCAAAATCTGGGTATCTATATTTTGCCTTTTACAGAAGTGAGAGCCACTTGATACTAAAAAATAATAAAGTTGGCTAATGCCAGAAGTATTTTTCCAAGTTAGTCCCCAGACTGCAGACATTTAGCTCTACTCATTTCTGTAGCACAAAACAGAATTTATTTACCTATTCTGCATATGTATATGAATTTGTATTTGTAACAAATACACAAGTGGATGTTACATGTATTAATCGTAGGAAAACAATACACCATAATAGATGGAAACCACTGAAATGATTATCTTGAATTTACCAACATAGCAGCAGAGTAGTGACAGTTTAGCATTTTTTTTGCTAGAAAACAACTAAAATCTATCAGCATTTAAAATTTTAAGGGGACACCTAGGTGAATCAGTGGTTGAGCGTTTGCCTTTGGCTTGGGTCATGGTACCAGGGTCCTGGGATTGAGTCCTGCATCAGGCTACCTGCAGGGAGCCTGCTTCTCCCTCTGCCTGTGTCTCTGCCTCTCGGTGTCTCTCAGGAATAAATAAATAAAATCTTTTTAAAAAATTAAATCTTAAGAATCACTCATTTTGTAATAAGGGTGGACTTTTATTTTTTTAATCTTTAAAAAGATTTTATGTATTTATTTGACACAGAGAGAGAGAGGGAGAGAGCACAAGCAGGAGGAGCAGCAGAGGGAGAGGGAAAAGCAGGCTCCCCATGGGGAGCCCGATGCCACGCCACCCTCGATCCCAGGAGCCCGGAATCACAACCTGAGCCAAAGGCAGATGCTCAACCACTGAGCCACCCAGGTGCCCTACAGACAGGCTTTGAAATTCTTGGTGTTTAGATTTCTAAACGGTGGCAGTGACAGTGTTGTTTACATTCAAATCTCAATGAATTCCATTTTAATCTCCCAAAGTACAGCTAACCCAAGGAAAATCTAAGAATTTCTATCATGGACTCTCTATAGGTCATATATAATGCCCATGCCTTTTCTTGTCGCTGGACCTACCCAGTGACAGTCATCAGCAAGAGTCAAACAGAACTGGGCAGTCACGCATGTGGCAAAGTACAATTTAAAGTGAAATAAATAATAGTGAAAGGGAATAAAGGGGAAAGGAGAAGAAATGTGTGGGAAATATCAGAAAGGGAGACAGAACATGGAAGACTCCTAACTCTGGGAAACGAACTAGGGGTGGTGGGAGGGGAGGAGGGCGGGGGGTGGGGGTGACTGGGTGGCGGGCACTGAGGGGGGCATTTGATGGGGTGAGCACTGGGTGTTATTCTGTATGTTGCCGAATTGAACACCGATAAAAAATAAATTTATTATTAAAAAAAATAAAGTAAAATAGGAGTTACTGCTCTGCCGTCTGCTGTTTTGTTTTGTTCGCCTGTGTTTAAACAAAGGTGTATGGGGAAGAGGCAGTTGTCACTCTGAGGTCTAGTTATCCCTTACCTGAAAAATGCCCTCCTCCGTGGGTCTCAGGGAGTCCCATTCAGGAGAATCCAGGAACTGGAAGGGGAAAATGTAATGCAGAAATTCGCCGTCAACTGTCACTCTGATCCTACCCAAACACAAAGAACATCATTTATGAGAGGAGGAGAAGGCAAGCACATAGCTGGGGGGCACGGGGGAGGGAGCAGGACTTCCAATCTCTGATGGACTTCATGGCTTTTAAAATTTTGTAGGATAAAATATTGAATTCATACGTTACAGTTTACAGTAAGTGACAAAATCTCCTGTAAGATTCATGTACTGATGTTCCTCACACAGTTAGGATTCTGGAATATTGGGTGAAGTTCATCAGACAATGCATCAGGGTGATGATATGTGCCCATTTGTGTGTATATGTTATACTTCAAGAAAAAGTTTCATTGCACTCAGTCAGATTTTAAATTAAGTAGGAAAACACTGAAGAACATAAAGGAGTACTGCTGTAAATACCCTGTAAACCAAACAGTTAAGCTTTTTAAAGGCATGAATAATCACATTATTGTTTCCTCCCCCCAAACTTTCTGTTTTCAAAGTTTATATATATACAGCTATAAATATAAAAAATATATATGGTGCCCTCCCTGCTTCTAGCAGGTGGGCAATTCTAGCATTTACTGAAAAAAAAAAAAAGATCATTATAAAACCTAAATGTTCTGTATTACTTAAAGGAATGCCCCCATCAGAGTCTATTTAAGGTACTCTGCATGCCAACATAAGTCTTCTATTAATTCAAGCTGGCATCGTCCTCTTCTTGACTCTCAGTGATTAGCCTGGAAACAAATCCAGACAAACCCATTTGTACATTTGATTTCTAAGAAGAAATATTAAGGCTCAAGATTATATCCTGCTTCAGGTAAATAACAGCATGTACTCTAAATGTCTATGTCCACGACTCACGTGTGTGTCAAGGAGTTTCTCATGCCCAGTGCTAAAAACTGCCCAGACCTATGCTATGCCGAGATGGCAAAGTGTAACAGAAAGAAACTCCAGCTAGTAGCTAATATAGAGGAAATGACTAATATAGAGCAAGCGCCAAGAGTACAAACCTTCCCGAAACAAGCAGGGAGAGTTTATCAATGGAGGTTTTCCCCTGCATGGCATAACAGTGTTCCTTCTCCAAAGTAACCACTTCAGAGCTCAGAGCAATTGTTCTGAAGACGGGCAAAGAGGTCCCCAGCGGCTGAAAAAGGGAGCTGTACAGTAGCTGGAATTCTCGAGAAAAAGTGATGCTGCGAACTTGATACGCAATGTGAACAAATTGCATGAAGCAGATGACAAACAGGACAAAATTCCAGGAAAATATGTCGGCTGCACAGACATCTACCCAAGCCCAGACAGCAGAGCAGAGAAAACCCAACCCCAGCAAACTGAAGACGTAAAGGAGCCCGAAGAAGCCACTGCCACCCATGAAACCTACTACAAATAAAATACTGGCAAGATGGTAAATGGCTCCTTCGGCCTCTTGCTTCCAGGTGGTGCAGACTGGGTGTTCATCGATTAGGTTCTTCCATAAACTTGAATTTCTTTCCATGGCTGTGCTCCTGTCTGGCTCACTTTTCAGTTGACACGAGAGGATCCTGAAGCAAGTAATTAAGTCCTTTGCTTTTCCATCATCAGCGTCTGGCCATGTCTTTATAAAACCAGAGAAGGCCTAGATGCTGGCGTCGTAGCGATTAAGGGTTTTGTGTGTATGGATCTTGAAAAGCTAAACATCCCATGCTAGCTTCTTTAAGTTCATTTGGGCTGCTGGTTGAGATCTAGTCCACAAATATTTTGTGGTTTCCTGGACAAGAAAAAGAGAAGGATCTAATTAAACAAGCACAATTGAGAGGTATATTTAAAGGGATCACCAGCATTAATATTCAAGCTGATAGACTGTTTTCTATGAAGTTAGGCTATTTTAAGCATGGGTCAAGTGTTAAGTTTCTAGGATGGAAAATGTGTATTCTCAGGGTTATGCTTAATAATGATAATAAATTATTCACCAAAATTTTAGTATTTGTGGGAATTAGCTACCTGCATATTCTTCTAGAAAGTTAGGTGCCATAATCAACTGGTCTTCGCAATAAGAGCTCGGTGTGCCTCAGAATCACTTGGGACAGTGACTAGAAATGCAGATTCATAGGCTGTGTGTAGGCATACTGAGTCAGAACCACCGAGGGTGAGGCCTATGTGTTGGTATTTTGACCATCCTCCCCCCCCCACATGATTTTGATGCATCAGTCCATGGCCTTTCATGGCCCACCCTCTGAGAGAGATGTTTGACAATGTTATTCACTCTCTACAGATGAGGAATTTGGGGCTTAAAGAGGCCAATTAGTTTATCCCAGGTCACACAGTGGGCGGGGGGATCACAACTTTGGCCTGGATCCTGGATCCAATCACCTGGCCTCTCATGAAAGGTATTGTAAATCAGGCGCTGTAAGGAGCCCTAATAAAACAATAAACATAAACACATGATTAGGAGTCAGATTTTAAGAGCACATGGGAGACTGTGAATATGCTTAGTGAGTTAGATCAAAACTATTTGAGAAATGTCAATTCAGATCTACGTCACCGTATTGGAGGCTAGTTCAGGTTTAAAGTCTGCAGCCATCTAACTAAATAAATAATATTAAAATTCCTGCCACTTACGCATTTATTTACCAGATGGTCAAAAAAATGTTACCGACTTGTTCCTCTGCACATATATTCTCTACCCTTTGAGCCATATGGTAAAAATGCTAATGTGTGATCTGAGTCAGGAGCGATTTAACCAGGATGATAGAACGGTAGGATATGTATCATTTACCGCCAGGTTTCTTAACAATAAATAGTTCCGATGTGAAGCATTCATTAGATTGAATTTTTAAACCATGACAACCTTCAGAAGCCTTGAACTTAAGGGCTATATTTAGTGTTTTTATTTTTAAGATAGATTATTTCCAGAACACCTGTTAATAAAATATCGGATATCACAGATCTTGTCTCATAGGAAAAAAAATACACACAGAGAGGTGAAAATGACTTAGCTGAAGTAAAAAGAGGGAACAGTGTAATCACCAACAGAATTAGAAATGGGAATAAGGCGCTGCTACTGTTGGAGCTCTTGGTTTTTCACCTTGGATAGTGATTCTTTTCTCCGCAAGTAATGACTTTAAGAATGTCACCAGGTGAATCATTAAAAAAAAAAACAACTCAGATCTACAACTTATATTGTTATTTGTACTTCAGCGACTTTCACATGTACTCGAAACATCCCGTTTAAAACATCCTCCTAATTCCAGCCTCCCCCCATCACTCTGTGAGATGATGAGATTCCGGGCAGACCAGCTCCTTGAACGTGTTCAATTTCTCCTCTTTAAACACAACACAAAATTATCCACTACTGGATACTCACAATAAAGAAAAAAAAATTTTTTTTAGTACAATGAATAAGTAGTGAGAACTGCAGAACTCCAGACTGCAAATGTCAGTCTCCCTGCTGGTTTACTTTTAAAACTAGGGTATTTTAAATGAATCAGTTCCTCAGGATACCCAACATAGCCACCAAAGCTGATATTAAAAAGCACTGCGGGCAGAGCTCTGAACTTGGGTTTGAACTCCCTTAAAAATTCATAATCCCCAACAAAATGTTAAAATGATGCTGAAAGAGAAAGGCCATGTAAAACCTTTGCGGCCATGCAGAAGGAAGTGTATGGGAATCTCGTCCCCTGAAGATTCTGACTTGGGGGACAGACTGGGCCACCTGCATTCCAGGAGTGTGACCCACTGCCATCCCAAGAAGAACTGTGCTTCCGGCCCTCACCAGCCGGCTTCTGTTTCAAGAAGCTGCAACCAAATCCTCCTCCCCTCCTTGATACTGTATCACTCAGCCCAGCAGCACAGAGTGCTGACTTGCCCTGATTAAATTACTCCACACCCAGCTTTTCTCCACTTGGTGTGTTTTTATTCAGTCACCAAAACAGATGTATTTTATTAGAAGAGAGAACTGACAGGGGCAGGTGACGGGCATGAGTGTTCCCCTGACATGTGCCAGCAGCACTGTATGGCTGAACATGATTCATCCACCAGCTGCCTGCTTGAAAGGCCTGTGGGCCTTAAGTCATGTTTGTGAGTAAATAAATGTGCAATGCCTAAGCGGCACAGTGGATCTCTCGGGCAATAAAGCCCCATCTTCCCTGCAAAAGAAATGGGCACACGGAGCTACAAATGATGGAAACATTAAGTGCGAATAAACACGTGAGTTCCAAGCTTCCCCCTTTTTATAATAAGACCCTGAGCTATAAAGGAATAGGGGCATTTAAAGGTGCAGCCCTGGTGGCCCAGCAGTTTATTTATTTATTTTTGTTTTTATTTTTTTAATTTTTTGTTTTTTATTTTTTTGGCCCAGCGGTTTAGCGCTGCCTTCAGCCCAGGGCATGATCCTAGAGACCCGGGATCAAGTCCCACATCAGGTTCCCTACATGGAACCTGCTTCTCTCTCTGCCTCTCTCTCTCTCTCTGTCATGAATAAATAAATAAAATCTTAAAAAAAAAATAAAGGAAGGTGCAAGGATGCTCTGTGAAACGTGATGGAGACCTGTTTCCAACGGATCAAGACGGCCAATCGGTTCACACTCGTTATCTCACAGCATCACACTTGGTGCCACGAGGGAGGCAGATGCTAAACCATCATGCCCTACTCACAGATGGGAAAGCAGGGCCCGGGACTGGCTAAGCAACCAGCTTCAGGTAGGAGAGGCAGAGAGGCACGGCTGCAAGGTGGAAGGCCTCTCCTCTTTCAGGGCCTTGCCCTGGCCAGCAGGCAGTGCCACCTGGCAAGGCTGTGACTTGATAGCAGCGTGTTGGGGGACCTGGGGTATTGTCAGGCCTGGTTTGCTGGGCAAATAATAATCCTAACACTGAACATGTAAGACCCACCACACCCGCGTGTGCTGCTCAATCCACAATGCTTACCGTACAGCCAGGGGAGGGGGGGGAACAGACACAGAAAAGCCACTAGTGAAATAATTTGCTGTATTATTACCATTACTCAACACCGACTGACTTCCTCTCCAGGCCTCCGAGATTCCCCAGGGGCAAAGGCAAATGTTTTCGTATTTCTGGCACTCAGTGAATGTTGATTGAAGGCCCTGGTATCCAGGTGCAGGCGTCAGGCCTCCTCCACGCCTACTCTCTATCCGATTTAATGGATGTTCTAGCATCTTCGGTCACCCAGGGGACCAGAAGTAGGGAAAATCCCAACATCCAGGACAGTTAGGTACAAAACCGCGAAGCACGGGGGAACCCTACTTATTTAAATGTCTGGCACGGCTCCCAATTCGTAGGGGAATCCTTTCATCTTCATACAAATTGGGTTCCCTAAGAGCAGCTGAGTTTTAATCTGGTTAAAAACAACAACTCTCTAGCTTGTGGTGTGGCGGGAGTTTTGGTTGCTAGGCAACCCAGAAGATAAAAATTCCATCAATATTCTACTCATTAATTGGAAGAGGTCCTGGCTTTGGCATGCATTCCATATGCAAAACAATCATTTGCCTAATGATGGTTTTCTCTATGTGTCCTCAAGGAGGTACACTTGCTCAGGACCTCAGTGCCAGACATACTCAAAAAGCATCTCACGTCATCTTCGCAGCGACCCCACGGGGAAGGTACTAGATCTCCATCTTACAGATGAGAAAATTGAAACTCAGAGAGGGGAAGTAAATTGTTCCAGGCCACACTGCTAATATTGGGATTAAATTCCACCCGGTTTTGCCTGATTCTGAAGTTTTAGAGCCTAAACCACATTTATTATTCTGCTTCAGCGGTACCAGGATTTAGAAAATGTAGGCAGCAGTTTCCTCTTGGCTACTTAGATGGACTCAGGCATGTGTATTCATCAGTAAAGCAGAGGTAATACCACTTTCTAAAGGGTAGCTGCTAGAAGATTCAAATGAGAAAATCTATATCACATCTTCTTGGCAGACTTTAAAATAACACAGAGATGTGCTTGTTGCTTGTATGTTACAGAGCTGAGCCTCTTGGAGAATTAAGTTTTTAAAAGCTTCCTTTCACGCAGCAGATTACAACTGAAGACAGAAATACAAATATTCCTTTTGGTGGCTACTCAATTTAAAATTTTAAACTCGAAATTTACTCATTCCTGCAGGGGTGATGATCTCTGTGTCCTGACCTGCGATGGCTGGGAGGGGGAGGCAAACCCATCACCAAGCCACCCCTGAGTCTTTACTTTCCAATGGCCAGTCTCTGGAAGACAACAATGATCTTCTAGATCTTCAAATCACTTAGACCAGAATCACCCAGGAGGCTTCCCCGGCCCCACCCCAGAATTACAGGAAGGGACCCGGGACGATGCCTTTTTAATAAGCTCCCAGTTGATTCTTAGGCACACCAAAGTTTGAGGGCCATTATTTTATGTTGTTCCTGAATGGTTTCTGAGTTATCCTTGTTTGTTCACAGGATCTAAGCTTTGTTGACTCCTGGCTGACCGCTGGCTGTCCCTCTATGCTGATCACTGTGTGTGCTTCTGACCCCTCAGTTTGCCCAGGGCAGCAGTGCTGGTGTCCGCGCTCCACTCTGTGTCTAGTCAGTTCAGTTCACACTATTGCTTAGAAGAAGGGTTCTAATCTTAGCTGTGCCTCTAGATAGTGTGATCTTTAATCTTACTAGACCTGTTTCCTCATTGGTAAAACGAAAGTGTTGGACAAAATAATGTGAGGTCCCTTTTGGATCTAAAATGACATGACTCTGTGTGATAAGGAATAGAAGAGGGGATCCCTGGGTGGCGCAGCGGTTTGGTGCCTGGCTTTGGCCCAGGGCGCGATCCTGGAGACCCGGGATCGAGTCCCACATCGGGCTCCCGGTGCATGGAGCCTGCTTCTCCCTCTGCCTGTGTCTCTGCCTCTCTCTCTCTCTCTCTGTGCGTGACTATCATAAATAAATAAAAATAAAAAAAAAAGGAATAGAAGAGTTTTCCTAGCATGGGCTAAAATATAGAGCTGAGTGGTGGAACTGAATTAGGACTGCAGGTCTTAACACCGGTCCATGAAGGGCGGGGTGGGGGGGTGGGGGTGGCCCACTCTGGAGATCACTTCCTTAATTACTTACAGCCCATGGTGGGACCCAGACACTGGCATTTTCTGATGTGCAACCAGGGCTAAGAACTATTGGGGGGGGGGTGAGGCTGAGAGACAGCAGAACAGTCTGTAGGGTAAAGGATCAGATTTTAGTTCTTATTTTGAAGGAGCTGGAAAGGCACATTCTCGCCTTATGTGTTCTCATTCCTGTGCTTTGCTCAGGTGAGGAGGCATTTTCCTTCCTTACCACTCATCATTCCAAGAGGGCTCAAGGCTTGTGGATATTTTGCAGCAGCCTTTCCTTTTAACAGGGTGGCCTGAAGTGCACCTTCTAACTCTGAATTTTTATGGTCTTTATTATCTTTCAATATGCCTTCTATCACGTTATGTTATATTGGCCACTGAAGGAAACATATACACGTATACACACACATATATATTTTTAAAGAATCATATTCCTCTTTTAGTTTAAGTAATTTTCCAAAAGAAATGAATGTAGTATTTTAAAATGTCAGCTTTATTGGTTGGTTATTGTGTGTGTGTGTGTATATATATATATATATATATATATGGAAATATTTATGAAATTCCCCTCTGTCTAGAACACAGTGGGTCTTCAATAAATGTTCAATGACTGATAAGGATAACATTGCTCGGGTATAAGGGCAGTATTAAGAATAGTTTGGAACAAGTAGGAAGCCCAAGTGAGATCTAACCAATACCTGGATCAAGGATTTAGATATTGGACCAGAGAGAAAGGGAAGCATATATTATACTATGAGGAAGAAGTGAAAGGAAGAAGTGCCTCTACTGAGACAGGGGAACAAAGAAGAGTTGAAGACCCTCGGCCATTGTAAGAGATCCCAAAGTTCAGGAAGAAATCAGAGGAAAGGGGAACACAGTTTTATCCTCAAACTAATACTCTTAATCTAGCAACAGTTCACAGCAAAAGATAAGGGGCAGGACAGTGGAAACTCTAATAGTTACTGTTACACAGGACAATCCTGAAGAAAGACCCGGGTTGGCAAGATTTGCTACAAAAGGAGTGCAGAGAGAATTAGAGTTGAAATCCGAAATGCCCACGATCAGAGGCCTCAGACAGAACTCCAGAGTTGTGCTGTCCAACAGGGCAGCCATTAGCCACCTGTGGCTGGTCTGAATTGAGGTGTGTTGTACACATGAACTTCAAAGATTTAGTCCAAAGATAAAGACTGCGTCATTAATAACATTAACAGTGATTCTATGTTGAAATGATAATGTTTTAGAAGTATCAGGTCAAAGAAAACATTATAATTTTGCCCATATCTTATTTTTTAATGATGCTACTAGAAAATTTAAAATTACACATGTGGCTTGCATTATATTTCTCTTGGACAGTGTTGGTCTAGAGCCTCTCAAGTAACAGAGAGAGAGAAAATGAAAAAGACTTGGCACGACACTGTGCAAACAGCACATATGTATAATGTATAAGTGTATAAATATGGAAAAATTATCTAAGATTAAGAACAGAGTTGATATAAATGTAAATTATATTGGCTACAATATTCATATGCTACAGTCATCAGATGTTATCCATAGCATAGATGTCGCCATCTGGTTTCTGCCTACATAGGTGGCCAACCCTACAATAGCTCTTGGCCTCTTTATCCTACCAAGGAAGTCACTACTTTTAACTTTTGCATTAGGAGAATTATGCTTTCGCAAGGAATTCTATCACATTGTTTCATTTTCGCGTTTCATCTTCTGATGATACCTCATGGAATACATTAGAAATCCCAGACAAATAATCTCATGCATTTTGTGGTGGAGATTGAATTGTGGCCTTCTGGGTTCCAGAGGGTCCATAGCAGCCTTTGTTTTCATGTAACATATGAGTTTCTTCATGCACCATGAGGCTTCTGGGCTGGAGTATGCCTTTGACCATACCGCTGAGAGCTTGGCTTCTCTTCAGACTTGAGAAAATTAGAGAACATGCCAACAGCCCACGCTGGACTTCTCTGACTCTCATGTCTTAGTTAAAGTCCATTTCATTACTTCCAACTGTGTCTGATTTCTCACTTTATCACATAGGCAGGATTGTAAGATGGCCTCCAAGATTCCTGTCTCATTGGTGCACACATGCTATAATTCTCCCCCTTGAGTATGGCAGAGCCCGTGAATGGGATGGGACAGATGCTTTCTTGATTAGGTAACATTCTGTGGCAAACAGTGCTGGAATAATCACCTGTGATTATGAAGTTATTAAGATTGTAGGACTGGAGAGGGATTGAAAATTAGAGAGTCATGTTCCTACTTGAATGGAAGAAAGCAAACACCATGTTGTGAACTGCTTTTGGGGGCCACAAGCTGGCAGTCACTTGAGCCGAAAGAAGTCCCCAACTAACAGTTACCAAGGTAATGGGAATGTCAGTCCTACAACCACTAGGAACTGAAATCTGCCAACCACCTAAAGAGCTTGGAAGAGGACCCTGGGCTCCAGATGAGGAGTGCAACGTAGCTGACAC
Organism: Nyctereutes procyonoides; assembly: GCF_905146905.1. Classification (NCBI taxonomy): domain Eukaryota; kingdom Metazoa; phylum Chordata; class Mammalia; order Carnivora; family Canidae; genus Nyctereutes; species Nyctereutes procyonoides. The sequence goes on from NW_026575051.1 coordinate 62,645,616, forward strand.
CCGGATTGCAGTCTTCCAATGCCCAGAGGATCCAGTTCAGCCATGTCTGAGACTCTTAACCCACAAAATGCCCAGAGGATCCAGTTCAGCCATGTCTGGACTCTTAACCCACAAAACTATGTGATAATGGATTTGTGATGTCTTCAGCCACTGGTTTGTGGTACTTTGTCACAAAGCAATAGAAAACCAATACACACAATTATGAGTACTTCCTGTACATATGGCTTTTCATTAATCTAATAATCTACATTTTATGATGGAGTTTGAATACAGCTCTATGGAGCAGAAGACACTCAATCCTTGCTAGATTTAAATCAGGAAAATCAGGTAAGAACAGTAATACTTTTGAAGAACAGTATCTAGAAAGCAAGACACTAGGCGAGGCCCTGAGAATTACATGTAAATTCACTCTGGTTCCCAGCAACACGTTATAGGTTCTCCTTCAATGGAGTCAGATAGCCCCAACACTGTTAAGCATTTGGACACATGAGCAATTTCCAGAATAATTATGTCATTCATCTGCAATCTCTAAAATTCCTGGAATACCAAGTTTCCTTGGGTGACTTCCAGCTTGTAAAATTGAGCCATATGTACAGGGCAAATACTTGATTTCTCAGACACATTTAGAGATTAACACGCAAAAGACAGACTACAGAAGCTCAAATAGCTCTGTAATTCTTCTAACTATGTGACTCCAACCAAGTTCAGGTTGCGTTTAGCAATAAGGAATTAATGCAATATTTAGTTGCCATCTCCTTGAACCTCATTTACAACTATTACTACTACTACCACCACCACAGCTACCAACATCTACATTTACTGAGCACTCACCGTGTGCCAGGCATGTTTCTAAGACTCATAAAATATTATGTTATTTCATCTTCACAACTTTTTGAAATATATAGTTCTATCGTCCCCATTCTGCAGATGAGAAAACCGAGGCACAGGGAAGTTAATTAGGCAGCTTAAGGATACAGAAAGCTCAGCTTCACTCCCAGGCAGACAGATACAAATAAAGACACACTGCTCCATGTACAGTTTGAATCTAAATATCTGGACTTACTAGAACAAATCAACAACATTCTTGTTTTCTCCCTTCAGTTCTAGAGTCAATGAATTTAAATGTCTTCTTAAGAAATTACAATCTTTTGAGCAATACAGGGATAGGAAGGTGGGTCCCACGTTGAATCACTCAGTGTCCTAAAATTCTTAATTTGAAGAAACTCAGTGAACCTCTTCTTCTCAAGCGATGCCATTTGATTGCTTTTAATAAGAACCATGCTCTGCTTTAGGTTCTTCTGACTTCTCCTTAACCTGGAAATGGTTAAAGGCACAAGCAGGCCATTCACTTTTGAGCAGCTGCTATCATGTCATGCAGTAAGTTCACCAGAGATTCATGATGAAAACTGCAAGACAAGCCGGATCCACAGTGTTCTCTTGACACCTTCATTTCCTTTCCCTCCAAGTGACCTATATGCAGCAAATGAACTCACTTTTCTATGTGTATTTAGTTCAGGTTCTCGTGTTTCTTCCTGTCCAACGTGCCTAACAAGCTCTTGTGGTCTAGCTAAATGGCTAGTCTTTTCTTTTTCATTTTTTCTGGCTAAATAACCAGGTGGACCACACACCAGGGTCAGTGATGTCTGAAACCACCAAACCAGCTATTACTGGTGTTAAAAGGAGCACTTCTTCAGGGTCCTGGGATTTCCTGTCAAGGTGTTTGCACAGAGATAGGAGCTTTCTCTTTGATTGTGGGGGATTGTTTACTGTTTGATCCTCAATCTACATGCTCTACAGTCTTTCCGTTTCTTCTTTTTCTTTCAGCCTCGTTTTTATTGGCTCTGTAATACTTGAAGTTATTCCAGCCATAGATATTTCCTTTTATTTTTGCAGCACTGCCTGTGGATAAGCAACACAGATTATTCCCTTATTTCTGCTGCTCAGGAAGTGTACATATCCTCTTGATTCCTTCAAAATGTTTGATTATTTCAAGTTTCTCTTCAATATTGAAGCTTTCCTTTTGCATGCATTATTTGACATTTTGAATCAAGAGGCTTAGACATTCCTGGGATGTTGAAAGAGGGTGTTTTGGGACAGAAAAGTTCACCACTACAAAAGAACAGAACACAATCTTGCAGGATAACATGTGGTGAAGCAAGGTAGCTGGTAGATGTTTCAGGTGTATGTGTATTTGTATTTTGTGTACTCCGACATGGCTTAAGTCACTGATGGTAGTTTAATATGTTGGTGTTCTGGCTGAGGAAATGATGCACAAGCAAGCAAAAAAATGTGTGCTACGCTCAAACTGTTCCCTAAGATTTCAATCGCACTGACAGGATGCTTATTTTCAAAAACAAACAGTGTAACACAATTGACTGTGTCATCAACTTTCAAATGGTCAGGAATATACTGTTAAGTAAGATGCAATAATTCAATAAATCCCTGCTCTCCTGGCGTTTACATTTTAGTGAAATTCAAATGTTGATACGATTTAAGCTTACTTTCAATTATGAGATCTATAGTAAATAGCTAAAAAATCATATCAAATAAACTTAAGTTACTTAAGACTCATTTAAAGTCAGTTGTTGCATACTAAATTTTTAAATACACACTACATTTTAAGAGGCAGTCTAAAGTCTTATAAATCAAAATGCAAACAGCCTTGTTTTTTTAGAATGTCCATCAAAGACTGAAAACAAACAAACAGGCAGACAACCCTAAAACATTATTTGTGTCCCTGGAGTAGCACCACACATATTAATACATATGTATTAATTAATACATGATCTATATGCTCACTCACTCCTCACCACCCACCAGCGAGCCTAATTTGAAAAATTTTAAATACAAAAAAATTTCAAAGAATTAAGATCCATGAACCCAATGACCAGAATTAACAAACAGCACTGTCATTTTAAAAAATCTATAATTTAAAAATTCCACAGAAACTGAAGATGGCTGTGGATTCTTCTCAAGAACCACTTGTGAACCTCTTCTTCTCAAGCATGCTATTTGATTGCTTTTAATAAGAACCATGCTCTTTAGAGATCAACTGACTTCTCTTTAACCTGGAAATGGTTAAAGGCACAAGCAGGCCATTCACTTTTGAGCAGCTGCTATCATGTCATGCAGTACGTTCACCAGAGATTTATGATGAAAACTGCAAGACAAGCCGGATCCACAGTCTTCTCCACTCACTCCTTATATTTAATTGTGTTTATCCTTCCAGTCCACATAGAACGATTTTAAAATTGCAATTTAAAATGCAGTGTGAGATTAGAAATGTATCTTAAGTGTTTTTTTCATGTCCATTCTTAAATTTTTTTCATCTACAAAGACATATACGAAGAGAAAATACTATATAATAAATATCCATATACCTATTACCCAGGTTCAACAATTATCAAGATTTTGCTACATAGATTTTTTTAAATTAAAAGCAAAATCTGTAACAACCATTCATCCTATAGTTTGTCAGTCAATAAACAAACACCTACTAAGGGAGACAGGGAAAATTATAGTTAGTTGTGCTCTTACTATGTGCCAGGCAGCAGATCTTCCATTTCCTGACCCATTTGGGAGTCACAACACCTCTGCAACCTCAGTAGTTTTATCAGCATTGTTGGGAGTGAAAAATGAGGCTCAGAGCAATGAAGATTCTTGCCTAGGCTCCGCCAGTTGATTTTCTAGAACCAATTTCATAGTGTGTGTAAAAGTCACCAGAGGTTATTATTCTGTTGAGGAATATAAATGAAGAACAAAATGAGAAGGTCTCATTTTGGGTTTGTGCGAATCAATCCCTGTATTGAGTTGGAGGGCAACCCAGCATTTGTTACAGAGGCTTTGAGACAGTGACTTTCAGTTATTTAATTTTTAAAAATGCCTGTTGTAACTTTCACTTTAAGACATTTTCCTGTAACTATTTGGATAACAGAGAGAAACATTTTCCTCAAAAAAAAAAAAAAAGAAAGAAAGAAAGAAAGAAAGAAAAGAAAAAAAAAGAAATCTGATTAATGATTCAATATACTCTTGTAAATTCTTACTTACTCTCTATAGCTCATGACCCCAGTTGACCAACAACCATAATTACAAAAAACAATTTCAACTGCAATTTGCAGGCTTGCAGATCGATCCACCATGGATATTTTCCAAAGCAGTTTTGAAACTTCTTCCCTGCCATGTTGCTTATTATGTGTTATTATACACTACAGCAAACACTTCACAACCTTTCTTGATCTTGATGATTCCAAAATAAGCAGACGTGAATGCTCCAGTGTGTCAATGCTATTAGTCAGTCCTGTGGTTAAGAGGATGGGAGTTTGGTTCTCCAGGACATATTTTTATTTAGTAGCCTAGAATGTCACCATTTAGAAGCACCGCATGCACGATGATTCAGCTATTCTGAGGCACTGTTGAGATTCAAGAAACTCAACTATCCAGTGTCTCCCAGTTGATAGGTAGAAAATTTTAGGGCAGAAAATGTCTTACTCTACGTTTCGGTTTGTATTTGTATATCCTAAACTCTCCAGTCTTCAGGGCAGGAAAGAGCCTTAAAGATCATCTGGGATCAGCCAGGCCTCTTCATCTTGCAAATGTGGAAGCAAATCCACCTTTTGTTTATATTTTGTTTCATGTGTTTCTTGTTTGGTTTTCTTTTTTTTTCCCAAGAGAACAATGCCAAGTTACTGTACTGACCTGCAAGGGAATCCGACCATGCGACAGTCTCTGATATTAATATAACAGAAAACAACTGCCACCGAACCTTAATGTGAACAGAGTCCAAGAATTTTTTAAGGCTGCCCTAAAATGCAGTTGCTGTGCCCAAGCTTGCAAGTTCAAAAAACACCTAACTACAAGAGTCAGAACAGAAAGTGGGGAAGGAAGATTGTCCCACTCTTGGTGTTTACTAAATCAAATTAAACTATGTTCAAAAGTGGGCTTCTAATTCTACTTTTCCGTTTATGATTCACATGTAGCACTTTTTCACTTTTTTTTTGCAAATGTCTCCTGGCTAAAACAATTTTTTTTTTTTTTTTTTTGGCCATAGCCCTATCACTGTATTTTGATTCTTTCATCTTTTCCTAAAATACAGACCCTTAAAATGTCTTATACCTCTGGAACCCACCTTGGCGAGGAGGTAATTTAGTGGGTTTGTCTCTCTCCTTCCCCGCCCCCCCTTGCAAGGAGGATCCCCACATAGAGAAAGCAGGTCAGCGTGACCTCGGATGAGCCTCCTGCAGACCTCGGGGGAGGGAGCTCCGGCCGCGGCACTTCCCCACGAAACCCCAAGAATACGGGGACCCCTTGGGTCAGCTCCTCTGGCTCCAAAGCCTGGCCTCTTTCTTTGGGCTGCAAGGTGCCCAGGGCAAGAGCGGGGGGGGGGGGGCCGGTCCCCGGGGCCGGAGCGCGCGGAGCTGCGGGCGGCGCCACCCCGACTCCCGACTCCCGACTCCCGAGCGGGGCCCGCGGCGCGGAACACCCGGGTCCGGCGGCCTCGCAGCCCGCACCCCGGGGCGGGGCCGGTAGCAGCCGCGCCGCCAAAGTTGCACCGAAGCGAGCGGGGTGCAGGGGTGCAGGGGTGCGGGGTGCGGGGGCAGGGGGTCAAGGGGGCGGGGTGCAGGGGGTGCGGGGTGCAGGGGTGCGGAGGCAGGGGGCCAAGGGGGCGGGGTGCAGGGGTGCGGGGTGCGGGGTGCAGGGGTGCGGGGGCAGGGGGTCAAGAGGGCGGGGTGCAGGGGGTCAAAGGGGCGGGGTGCAGGGGTGCGGGGGGCAGGGGTGCAGGGGTGCGGGCCTCCCCGGGGCGGCGGAGCCGAGGCGCCCCCGGGCTGCGCTCCTTACCTGCCTTCCCGGGCCGGCGCAGAGCTCGGGTGTCCGCCCGCCGAAGTTTCCAGCCCACCGCCCGGCGGGGCTGGGAGGCGCCGCAACCCCCGCGCCCGGCTCGCGCGCTCCTCGCCGCGCACCCGCCCCGGTCGCGCAGTGTGACCGCGGCCCCTGCGGAGCTCGCGCGGGGGGGGGGGACGGGCGCGCGCCCCGGGGCGCGGCGGCGGCGGGGGGGGGACCGGGGACGCGGGGGGGGGGCACCGGGCCGCCCCGGCCTCCCGCCCCCAGGGCTGCTGCTACACCTGGCGGCCGCTGAGGACCGAAGTTTGCCAAGACGCCCCCGCCCCCCAGGTCTACGCCGATCACCTTACAAAATAAGCCGGGTATTCGCTGCTGGGGCGCAGAGCGAAGGAATGGAGTCCTGACCGTCCTCCCGCCCGCGGGCCCTCTCACTCCCGCACCTCGGCACCCCCGCCCGCCCGCCCCAACGTGAGACGCATGACCCCAGTGGGGATATTTGGGTGCAGAGGACACAGAAAACTCAAATCAGTGGACAGCTCAAAAAAAAAAAAAAAAGGAAAAGAAAAAGAAAAAAAAAAGCAAATGGGAAAAGAGCAGAGACAACCAAAGAAGGAAAAAAAAAAATAGAAATGATTAAAAAAAGGGGATCCCTGGGTGGCGCAGCGGTTTGGCGCCTGCCTTTGGCCCAGGGCGCGATCCTGGAGACCCGGGATCGAATCCCACGTGAGGCTCCCGGTGCATGGAGCCTGCATCTCCCTCTGCCTCTCTCTCTCTCTCTCTCTGTGTGTGTGTGACTATCATAAATAAATAAAAATTAAAAAAAAAAGAAATGATTAAAAAAAAAGTTCAAATCGGTACTAAGCCAAATGCATGCATTTTCAGGCAAGGCTCAAAGGCACCTTTCCTCCTATGAAAGGAGGGAAGTTTTTGTTTTGTCTCGGTGCTCAAACCATTGGGTGGTTGGCGAGGGACCTGTGAGACACACAACCTCCTTGCTCAAGGATTTGGTCTCCCATCTCTTTGCACCCTCACTTTTTACTTCCTATAACCGTGTTGGTGACAGTGATTCCAGAAGCAAACTATGTATGGAATAATCCATGTCTCTTTCGGTCCCCAGGATAGTTGCAAAAGTAATTAATATAAGCTGTGAAACTAATTTATATTAGAAGTTAGAAGAAGTACCCCGTATTGCTACACACAATACGTAGCTAGAAGGCACTCCACTGCGAGGCCTTTGCTCTTACTCTTTATGCTAGAGATTTACTCAGACGCGTTAGAAATAAAATTTGAACTGGACCTAGTCCAGGGTATGTATATATCCGTATCTGAAATATGGCCAGGGAAGTGTGAAGGTCACACGCTTTGATACCAGCTGTACTCCGGGTTTAGATTATACTTCTTATTTAGCGTTGTGCACCACAATGTTTTAAGGATTATATTCCTGGTTATTTTTAGTTTAGAAACTCAGAAGCAACAAAGATGTGACAGACAGACTGTAAGGTGGCTCCATGATTCCCAGCAGCTCCTGGTGTTCACACCTCTTTGGGATCCCCTCCCTTTGGGTGCAGTTGGGATCTGTGACTTGCTTATAAACAATAAGCATAGCACAGGTGATGGATGTCAGTCCTGTGACTACACTATGTTACAAAAGACTCTGTCTTGCTAGCAGGCTCTCTCTGGAGACTGTCATCTCTGGCTTGATGAAACAAGTGGGCACGTCGGGAAGTCCATGTGGCAGGAACTCTGGGGGGGCCTCTAGGAGCTGAAAACAGCCTCCAGCCAATGGCCAGCGAGAAGCCAGTTCCCCGAGTTCTGCATACCCAAGGAGATGAACTCTGCCAACCATCTAAGTAACCCTGGAGATAGGTCCTTCCCCAGTCAAGCCTCCGGATGTGAATGTGGACCAGAGGACATTTTAACTGTGGCTTTGTGAAACCCTAAGCAGAAGACCCATTTAAGCCGTGCTTGGACTCCTGACCCACCAAAATTGTGAGTTAATAAATGTGTGCTACTTTAAGTTTGTGATAATTAGCTTATATGTGTTGTTTAGATTTTCAGCCTATTAGTACAGACACCCTTCTTTGGTACATTTTTTAAAAAAGATTATTTATTTATTTATGATAGACATAGAGAGAGAGAGAGAGAGAGAGAGAGAGAGAGAGGCAGAGACACAGGCAGAGGGAGAAGCAGGCTCCATGCAGGGAGCCTGACGTGGGACTCGATCCCGGGACTCCAGGATCGCACCCTGGGCCAAAGGCAGGTGCTAAACAGCTGAGCCATCCAGGGATCCCTTCTTTGGTACATTTTATGTTAAATATTGCTGCCCTGATGCCTTCTGATTTTTCTCTTTCTTATTCCTTGTCATATGTATCCTTGCCTTGATCTTCATTGCATAATCTCTATGGAACAAAAACTCCGGTGAAATGGTACCCTATAGATCAGACACAGGTGTAGGTCTCCCTGGGATTTCCAGCTGCATTTCTACTTCAAGGGTTATGTGTCCACACTTCACAGCCTCCACCCTTTAGGTGCTTTGGGAGACTCTCTTGGCCAAACATCTGAGGCTGGACAGAAACAGTCAACTCAGCTCACACAACTCAAGTTGCCATGCAGCGTGAGGAATGCCAAGGTAAAACACTAGGAGCCGATTAAGCGCTAAACCAGGGTTCATTTAATCCTCTTATCTTGGAAAGCTTTAATCTGGGGCTTCCAGAGTCTTCCTTTCTTCCTTGACATCAACTTGTTCCTCCTCAAAGCCTCAATCCTTCAGATTTATGCATTTCCTTGTTACTTGCCCCTACCGAGATGTGACGCCAGCCTGGCTTGGTCACGAGCTCTGCTTCTTCCTTCCTCCTTCCCTCCCTCCTTCCTTCCTTTCATCCTTCCTTCCTTCTTTCTTCCTCGTTCTTTCATTTTTTAATCCCTGTGTAATTCTCCATAGTTCTCCTCCTCTACATCCCTATTTGCTTCTCATTGTTATAAATTTTTCATTATACAAGTAATACATTAAAATAATACCATATACTGATGTATATTGTGTGACTTCAAACTGCGTTTATCAGCTATTTTTTTTCAGACAACAAAAGAACTTGGAGCTTGTTTCTCTTTTCTTATATATATATAATCATTCTTTAAAATTACTGCATGATTTTATGGTATTATTAGTATATCACAATGTATCTATCCCCTTAGCTATTTAGGTTGTTTCTAATACTTCTGCTATTACCAGCAAATGCTGTGTGCATGATTCCTTTGGCGCATAGGTTAAAAGCAGGTTTTTTTTTTTTTAAGATTTTATTTATTTATCCATGAGAGACACAGAGAGAAAGGCAGAGACACAGACAGAGGGAGAAGCAGGCTCCTCTCAGGGAGCCCGATGTGGGACTCGATCCCGGGTCTCCAGGATCACGCCCTGAGCTAAAGGCAGACGTTCAACCAACCGCTGAGCCACCCAGGCATCCCTAAAAGCAGTTCTTAAGGAGGAAATTTCCTTTTTAAATATTTATGTATTTATTTATTTATTTACTGATTTTTAACGATTTTATTTATTTAGAGAGAGAGCACCCGCAAGCAGGAGGAAGGAAAGGGGGAGAGAGAGAGAGAGAGAGAGAGAGAGAGAATCTCCAACAGATTCTGTGCTGAGCGCAGTGTCCATTGCCAGACTCCATCCCACAATACTGAGATCAGGACCCCAGCTAAAATCAAGAGTCGGCCACTTAACCAACTGAGTCACCCAGGCACCCCTCCTTTTTTTATTCTTAAAAGTATTTAATTATTGAAGTAGAGTTGACATAGAATGTTATATTAGTTTTGGTTGTACAATATAGTGGTTCAATGATTTTATATATTATGCAGTACTCACCACAATTAAGTATGTCACCATCTGTCACCATACATCATTACAGTATTATATAATATATATATTTTTTCCCTACCCTGTATCTACCTTTCATCTCCATGACTTATTTATCTTATAACTGGAAGTTTCTACTTCTTAATCCCCTTCACCTGTTTTGTCCATCCCCCTACTCCCCCTTCTCTGACGACCACCAGTTTGTTCTCTGAATTTATGAGTTTGTTTCTGATTTTTGTTCATTTGTTTTGTTTTTTTAGATTACACATATAAATGAAATAATATGGTATTTATCTTTCTCTGACTCATTTCACTTAGCATAAAACCATATATCCATCTAGGTTGTTGCAAATGGCAAGATCTTTTTCTTTTTTATGGCTGAGTAACATTTCATTAGACAACATCAACAAAATGTGTATACCGTACCCGTTCATCTATTGATGGTCATGGGGGTTGCTTCCGTGTCCTGGCTATTGTAAATAATGCTGTAATAAACAAAAGAGTGCATGTATCTTTTTGAATTAGCATGTTTTGTTTTCTCTAAATACCCAGTAGTAAAATTACTGGATTATGTGGTATTTATATTTTTAATTTTTTGAGGAACCTCCATGCTGTTTTCCAGGGTGACTGTACCAATTTACATTCCCAACAACAGCATTTGAAGCTTCCCTTTCCCCCACATCTTCACCAATTCCTTTTTTTTTTTTAAGATTTATTTATTTATTCATGAGAGAGAGGGGGGGTCAGAGAGAGAGGCAGAGACACAGGCAGAGGGAGAAGCAGGCTCCAAGTAGGGAGCCTGATGTGGGACTCGATCCAGAGACTCCAGGATCACGCTCTGGGCCAAAGGCGGCGCTAAACCACTGAGCCACCCAGGGATCCCCTATCTTCACCAATTCTTATTATTTCTTGTCTTTTTTCTTCTCTAGCCATTCTGACTGGTGTGACGTGATCTCTCATTGTGGTTTGATTTGCATTTCCCTGATGTTGAGCATCTTGGCACGTGAATGCTGGCCATTTGTGTGTCTTCCTTGGAAAAATTTCTATTCAGGTCCTCTGCCCATTTTTTAATCAGATTATTTGTTGTTGTTGTTGTTGTTGTTTTTGATGTTGAGTTGTAGAAGTTCTTTATATATTTTGGATATTAACCTCTTACTGGATATATCGTTTACAAATATCTTTTCCCATTCAATAGGTTGCCTTTTCGTTTTGTTGATGGTTTCCTTGGCTGTGTAAAAGGTTTTTATTTTGGTGTGGTATTGCCATCTTAACAGCACTAAGTCTTACAATACATGAACATGGGATGTCTTCCATTTATTTAGGTCTTCTCTAATTCCTTTCAGCAATGCTTTATAGTTTCCAGTGTACAAATCTTATACTTCCTTGGTTAAATTTATTCCTAAATCTTTTTTCTCACTCTCTCCATCTATCCTTTCCCTTTCTCTTTTTTATTTTGTCTCTGAAGTTGAACATTTCTCCCATTTAAGTATGAACTTCGTTACATAGCTTTAGATCAAAGCACTTCTTAGAGTCCAGGCTTCACAATCTTACTCATCCTGCACACTTCTTATAAAAAATCCTTGAGCTTCTCTTCTTTGTGCACATGCCAGAGTCAAGGCTATTAGAGCTGCTCCCAGAACTGAAGGTAGCAGTGTGTTTAGGTGGATACGAGCCCAGCAGGCCTTAGGGCAGTGGAGCTGGGCGTAGGATTTGGCCGGGGCACTAGGAAATGTTTTGACACGCAGCCCAGCTGAGTGAGCCGCCCTGACTAGATCTCCATCAGCATCCAGGAAAAACTTCAGTAATTTCTGTTGTTGTCTGAAAAAAGTGCTATGTAGTGTGTCGAGGTTGCTTTTTAGTTTGTTTTTGGCTTTTTCCCTTTGTTTTCCCAAAGCTTTGTAAGTCATCTCTGTTTGAACATACTCCAGGAGTGGGTCCTCTGAGAGTTTCAGGTGCTCCCAGCTTTTAGGTGAAGGTCAAATCTTGTCGAAGAAGTCTGAACATTGATCCACCCAGAAGCCCTTAGTCTCTAAATAGCAGGACTACCTGCTTGGAATAGAGTGAGGCATCTTTGAGGCATTCAAGATTCTTATGAGTTTAGTGAACACCAGTATCTCAAGAGGATCTGGTTAGTTTAGAATATCCACCTTGAGATATTTCCTGAGATATGAACGATGAACTTCTGTGTGTCCCAGTGAGGCCCAGGCAATTTTCAAAGTTTCATTCCTCATTGCAGGTTATATCTTGAAGTAGTGCAGAAGGCAAAGGATTTAAGTTACAGTAGAATGTTAAATTTGGGGGAAAACAATAATTCTTAAATTTTACATCATCAAGAATATACCATCATTTTCTTTGCATAAAGTTTTTCCTGAAAAATACCTAATTTCAAGAAATTCAGGATATAATTGAACAAGAGTTACATTTTAAATAGTAAGTAAAACTGCCAGCCATAAAAATCACAAGTAGGCCTAGACTCAGTATGGAGCTGATTAAAGAAATGTAAACACTGATCTATGAACAAATGAATGAGAACTGAGTGTGAAATATTCCTATTCCAATTGACCGAATAAAAAATTAATTATAGTCAATTACATCTCAATAAAAAATAATTATAAAGTAAATAAAAAGGGAGAAAATGACAGTAGTCAATAAATGAAGAATAAACAGTAACAAAGAAATTTACTTAAATGTTCCCTTTTCAAATGAATTGGTTCAAATATATGCAAGTGCCAACTAAACACTTGAAAAAAATGTTCTTCTCTGCATCCTATAAAGACGATGAGTAGCTGTAACTGGAACACAAATCTCAATGTCCAGGTCATTAGCAGTTGTTCTTTCCCAGAAAATTGGATAGCTCACCACTATCTAGCCTCTATTTCTCTATTTTGTGTCTGAGAGGTTCTTAGAAAAAATATGAGGTCAGCCGTTGAAGTCTAGGTCAGCATTTATGAAGAGGCCTCACATGCTCTACAGCAAAAATCCAACTCCAGCCAGTCTTGGTGGCCAAGACCAAATGACTGGGCTGACCCTACCATTCTGTGGGACCTGGGGAGAGCTAAGATTTCCTTGGTGTGATTCATAGTAGGGGGTAGCGGCCAGATTTGCCCATTTCTGTCTGTGCTCCTCCTATCACTGTATCAATTGCAAATTCATTCATTCAAACAAATATTTATAAAGTATCCCCACATGCCAGGCGCTGTTCTGGGCACAAATCGGCTGACTCTCAAATCCCCCCACTATGGCTCTATGGTCCATTGTCAGGGCATGGCCACAGTTTGAGATTGGCAGCTCATTCCAAAACCCCAATTCCAAGGAAAATATATTCAAGAAAGAAAGCAAATTAGCCTTTAAATATATCCTGCTTACAGTTCATATTTTTAAACCTGATCTGAATGACTCGATATAGTTGCTTTAATGTATGGGACATGCATTTAGTGAATGGGACATGTCTAATTTTCTGCCTTTTAGGTAATAGTTGGCACAATGCAAAGCAGAAAATTTGTCATGTAAAAGTGTCTCACAATAATAAGCTTCTGTTCGGGCTTGTCTTTTGCTACGATTTAAATTTAAAAAGCACATTTTAAAATCCAGTAGCCTTAAAGGATTTTTAAATTACAAATTATCTCTGAGTTCCAGAGGAGAGAATTGGTGTTCAGAGCTAGTAGAGAAATGGAAAAACACTGAAAAAGACAAATACAAGCCAACTAAAGTGAAAACAAGATGATGGACATGTGGATTCCTCAGTAAGGACTTCAAACTTTTTATTGATTATTTTTCAGTATTGGTCTACATTCCATACACAATTCTATTTAGAAATTCTCGGTGAGAACTTGATTATTTAGATGTGCTGGTCTTTTTTTTTTATTATACCTTCCATAAAGTTTAGTAAAATGTTTATATCTCCATCATCTTTAACAATTATAGGACTGAAAACCAGAGAACTAAAAAGAATAGTGGACCTTTACAGAAGGTCATAAAATAAAGTGGGGCTGAACACAAACTCTAAACAAGTTCTGAAATCAGACTGACACATTTACCCTTGGCCTGGGGATTGAGTGTGGTGGGCCATTGTGGAATTTCCAGATTACCAGAGCTCAGAGGGGCCTTCTGGTCCTGGGCTTCTCATTCACATTAATTTTTGTTTTGTTTTTCTTAGTTTTTTTTTTCTTAGGTTTTAATATTAACCATTCCAGGGACGCCTGGGTGGCTCAGTGGTTGGGTGTCTACTTTGGGCTCAGGGTGTGATCCTGGGGTCCTGGGATCAAGTATGGCATCGGGCCCCCGGCAGGGCACCTGTTTCTCCCTTTGTCTATGTCTCTGCCTCTCTCTCTGTGTCTCTCATGAATAAATAAATTTTTAAAAATCTTAAAAAAAATATTAACCATACCTCTCAGGCTATAAACAGATGATAAGCTGATCCAGCTCATTTTGATGTTCTCTATCATTGGATTTATTTATAGATTTTTTTTTAAAAGAAAGGGAAAATCTGACTCCTGAAATGTACCATACTGGATTGGACCTGGAGGAAGTGTCAAATATTTCCTGTCCAGCATTGCTTTCATTAAGTTGAGATGATGGAAATTAAGCGCATGGCACAGCATCTGGCACATAGGCTATTTCGTCATTATTATTGTTACTATTATAGATCTCAGTTTTGTAAGGAAAAATATATGTAGTAAATATATGACTTCTTTACGTTGTTTATCTTGTTTCGTATACTTTTCTGTTTTTTTCCTTTTCATGGTAACTGTGTTGTATGTATCATCAGAAAAACACAATGAAAAGGAAAAGAACCCTTTAGAAAGAGTAAGACCATAAGAGAGGATCCTGCCTTTATCCTGAACCAGCAGTTGGAGTAATTGGTCTCAAGTGATGGGCTGCTTTGGTGGCCTCGGGTAGACAGGACCGGTCACGGGGAACATTCCCCTCATTGTGCACAGGCAGGTGGTGGTTTACTAGGTGTATTTTGTGCACTTCCTCCAGGCCTGGAGGATAGGCGTGGACACTCTCATCAATGTCCTTGGAGCCCTGCACTGGAAACTGATGTGTCAAGCTGGTACCTGTAGGGCTGCCCATTGAACAGCCACCTTCCCTGTGACTTGAGAGTTTGGGTCTCATTTCCCCATCATTAAATGAGAGGAAGACAGTCATCTCTGGTTTCCCTTCATAAAGGCATTCCAGGAATCAACTGAGTGGTATCTGTAACTAGCCTTGGCCAAATAACTCTCAGACTTTGCTATACTTATTAGTGATGCCCAGGGTGGATTCCTAGAACTGTGAGATGGAAAGGGGGGGCCCCCATCCAGCCCTGTGTTCGAGAAGGGCTGCCACCAAGCCACACAGACCTCCAGGCTGATCCTTCCTCAGCTGCCCTGCATGACTTATTTATGTCTCTAAAACCCAGTGGAGTCAGCAATGACCTTTCCGTCCCTCTCTAAATCTTTCCACTCTTAAACCAGAGCCCTCCTAGGACTTCTTTCAAACCAGCTCCTTAGTCTTCTTTGGACTTCTTCCAGCTTCTTTGTATTCAAGTCCCCTCAAGGAGGTCTAAACACAGTGTTTCCTCTAATAGATGCTAAGCAGCGTTCAGCAGAATGAAGGATGGTTTGTGTCCTTCAATGCCATACAAGAGTGCTTCTAGGCAGAGGAGCGTGTACAGGGAAAATAAAGGGCTCCCAGGTCCAAGAGAGTTGAGGTCAAAATTCGGCTTCCCAGTCCATCTGCTGGTGACAGAGGCAAGTCATTTGCTTTGCTTCAGTCCTTCACAGGTGAAAAAAAGGATTCCTGATCATTCATAAGGTAACCGTGAGGACTAAGTGAGATGGTATACATAAAAGTGCTTGGTTTACATTGTCCACATTTTTCATACATGTTGACTTAACTACAAGCCAGTTATTTCATCCGGTGTTCAACGGAAGAAATGGAAATGTGATCCGTTCTAAAGCTGGAGAAAAAAGTATCGAGAATGGATTACTAAAAACAAAAACAGGACTGTTGCCCTGTACTCTAAGACCTGTTCAAGAATACTTTTATTGTATTTTATTTTATTTTTATTTATTTATTTTTATTTATTTATGATAGACATAGAGAGAGAGAGAGAGGCAGAGACACAGGCAGAGGGAGAAGCAGGCTCCATGCTGGGAGCCTGACACGGGACTCGATCCCGGGACTCCAGGATCATGCCCTGGGCCAAAGGCAGGCGCAAAACCACTGAGCCACCCAGGGATCCCCCAAGATACTTTTCAAAAATACTTTTAACCATCTTTATCTTTTTGCCTTATACGTGGGCTTTAAAGCCATGCTCCATGATAGGATCCAACTTCCCTA
Source organism: Nyctereutes procyonoides (assembly GCF_905146905.1). NCBI lineage: Eukaryota > Metazoa > Chordata > Mammalia > Carnivora > Canidae > Nyctereutes > Nyctereutes procyonoides. The sequence goes on from NW_026575051.1 coordinate 62,661,634, forward strand.
GGTAAGAGCTCACCTTATAATTCTCAGTTGTGTAAACTGTTCTCAGCAGTTTACACAAAATTCCAATGACCCATTTTTTTAAGCTTAGTGATTTTGGAGCCATTGCCCCAAAGATAAATACCACTTACAGTCCTCAAGGAGGGATAACTTGATTTAGAAATATCTCCTCTAATCCCCAGAAATCCCTGTGAAATAGGAAGGAAGAAAACCCAGATATGAGCAGTGTTTGAAGTAGAGCGCCTAAGAGATAGAAGGCATATCTCCAGATTTTTAGGACAAAGCAAAAAAAAAAAAAAAAGTTGCAAATGAGTCAACGTCCCTCAGATCTAATAACAAACAAAGGAAGGAAAAAGCAAAACCTTCCATCTTTCCCAAATGTCCATCAAGGGAAAAAGCAGATAGCAATTGCTTATTATAAGTCGGGTGCTGTTCTGAGCAGACTGTATATATTAAGGTGTTTAATCTTCCCATGATTTATGGGCAGGTATTGTGTCCATCCTCACTTTCCAGAGAAGGAAGCTCAGGCACAGAGATGAGTAATTTCCCCAAGGTTTTATAATGCGGCAGAGCTAGATTCGAATTCAGGCAGTGGGTTCTAAGAGGCCACACTTTTCACCCTGTCCCTTGCTGCTTGGGAACTCCCTGCACAGCCCTTTCTTTATCCCTAACTTGAGAAGCAGGATAGTTCAGTAGTGAAATGCACATACTCGGGTGTCAAAAAGATTCAGCTTTTAATCCCGACTCCACCACTTAGTGAAGAAGCAGGAAGCGGCAAGTGATTGCCTTCCTTGCTCCCACCATCTGAAACCGTGGCTGGTGAAGAGACTGAGGTTTAAAGGATTAAGATATTTAAAATAGAAATCATGTTCTGTACCCAAACACTAGGTTGTTTTGCCACTCTCTGAGTCAGCTTGCTGTAGTGAAATCATCATGCATTCAGAAAGCTTCCTGAACATCAGCTGTCTCAGATGCACTAAGTGGTGGGGTTGTTTTTTTTTTTTTTAAATAATCTACTAAGTATACATGGATAAAGCAGTGTGAATTATGGAGAAAATGAGTGTATTAACACTTCGAGTTAATGCTAATTTGAATAAGTTCTTGCTGTTTTTTTTCCAATTTGCTGCATAATCTTCATTATCACTTACAGCATGATTATTATGTGCATATAATAGTTAAGCAGCTAGTACGAGTAGCTACCACTTGTTGAGTACCTATGTTGTGCAAGTCCTTTACTTAAATTCTCATTCAGGTTCTCGATGAGGTTGGCAGGTATCTTTATCTCTCTTTGTTGATGGGAAATTGGGGCATGGAGCACTCTCCAGCAATTTGCTTCAGTTCCCACTGTAGCCTAAAGTGACGGGAGCATTGGTAAAACCTTGACTCACTCAGATGCCCATGTGTGTGTATTTTACTGTAATCCTCTATCACTTCCCAAAGAATAGATAAAAGCAAGGCTACATTTATAGCTTCTGACTTGGTATGCTATAATCTCTAATATATATCTGATGACTATTTTTTAAAAAAGATTTATTTATTTGTTTGAGAGAGAGTGCACCCACAGAGGTGCATGGGGGGAAGCAGAGGGAGAGACCCTCAAGCAGACTTGCCACTGAGCTCCGAGCCTGGGGGTGCCCAGTCTCACCACCCATGAGATCATGAGCTGAGCCAAACCAACGGTCGGACGCTCAACCTACCGAGTCACCCAGGAGCCCCTAATAACTATTTTGTTACAAGATTTGCATGGTTGTTGATCCACTTATGTATCCTACATCTCCAAATTAATCTCTAATCTGGCAGGTTCCGTTGTGTGATTCTCACTAAAAAATAACTTCAAGCTGAAAAAAAATAAAACAAAACAAGAGGCTTCTTTATGGTTCTCTCAAAAGCTATTATGCAGAAATCAAGTGACACCAAATGGGGACAAAAGATTAGCTCTGATTAACTCAACCTCTGGCTCCGAGTTAGTTCACAGTTGCAGCGACAAAAATTATCGGCTACGCTAATCACATTTGGATGAAAGCTCGAGTTTTATAGAAACCATCCCCAGATTGTTGTTTTCTTTCTGGCATGTTAATACAACTAATTCATTAGCAGAATGAGCAAGCCATTCTCGCAACAGAGCAGGGCTTCCTTTTATGAAACAGAGCCCCACTGCAAGCTGTTCTCCAGAATCTGGGAAAGGATTACATTAGTCTGTGGTATGCATATTTTGCTTTTGAATTCCGTTGGCCACCAACAAGTATTGATTGCAAAAGACGTTTAACACAACAGGAAACCTAGTTTATAGGACATCAGTCCCAGGTTCCTACTGGTTTACCTTTCAAATAACACACACACACAGTCACACACACATTCACACCCCATTTCAGGCCATAAGAATTTCTTCATTATGTTCATTTACCAAAATGGACATTTGAGAGGAGAAAACACAAGTGAACCGATCCACAGTGGAAATGGGAACCAAAGCAAAGAGTCTTAGCTTGAGCGGTTCCTATTTCCCCTCCATCTCAGAGGCATGCAGAGATGGATCAGATCTAGTGGTCAGGTGTGCAGACGGGCAGTAGTGATTCTCTACCAGTACTGAGCCAACATAGGAGACCCGGAGAGCAAAGATGGTTGGTAAGGGGTGGGAAAGGGTCATTCCTCCCTCCAGCCTTTTGGGAAATTCGTTTCCTCTTGAGCAAAAGAAAGCATAATATGTTAATAAACACAAGTGGCCCTATGACACTTTCCTATAAAATAACTCCTACAGCGAGTGTGTATGGTGCATTATTCTCCTGATGAATTGGGATTATGGTTAAAGAGTAAATTGGAAAAAAAAATTTAAAAAAAAGTAAATTGGTCTTGGGCACTAGGGTGGAGAGGTCCTCTCTGGACGCTATAATAACAGTTCTTAGTTACAAGGGTGCATTATTGGTTCCTGTGGAATAAGGTTGACTAAACTGTATATTTATGTTCCAGGAGGGACAGGAGAACTGGACCGGAGTCACAGCAAGAGGGCATGGGAGGTGGAGCTCGTCCCACCTGTAGGAAAGAAAGAAGGGGACTAGAAACTCAAAAAGACACTCACGTGGAAAATTGTCCCTCAGCTGGTCCTGGGTGTGAAACTCGGGTTAATCCTACTTATACCGTGTAGAAAAACAAGTGTCTATCAAAGAAAAAGTCAGGATAATTTACCTCAAAAGCTAAAAAAAAATAGTATTATGTAGACTACCTCTCAATTATGGCTTTAAAAAAAAAAAATCCACACAGAATGGCTGGTTATTCAGCTCCTTTGGGATTCATCCCAGAATGCTCTTATCTTTCTTGATCTGCACAAAGAAATCAATTTAAAATGATAAACTGACACGTTAAACACCCAGCTCAAATTTAACTGAAATTATTCCATGCCCCTGTGAAGCATAATAATCCATTATTTTTGTTTTGTCTTGACTATGGAAGGGCAAAAGAAGTAAAAAATTTTAAAAAAAGCTTCTCTCAAATTCCTTTTTTTTTTTAATATAGAGAGGGAGGGAAGAGAGGGACGGGTAGAGGGAGCAGTGAGAGAATCTTAAGCAGGCTCCATGCCCAGCGCAGAGCCTGACTCGAGGCTCAGCCTCACAACCCTCTCAAATTCCTTTTACCTTGTCAAGAGCAAAGGGTATGGGGGCACCTGGGTGGCTCAATCAGTTGAGTTTCTGCCTTCAGCTCAGGTCAAGATCCTGGGGCCCTGGGATTGAGTCCAGTGTTGGGCTCCCTGCTCCATGGGGAGCCTGCTTCTCCCTCTGTCTCTGCTTCTCTTTGTATCTCTCATGAATAAATAAATAATCTTAAATTTTTAAAAAAAGGAAGAGCAGAGGGATGAGGGAAGTGGAGATTTGTAGTATTTGGTTAGTGTTTGGACGATTTAAGAAGATACCTTAAGTTGAGTGAGGCCACACAGAAATATTCCTTATATTTTGTACCCTTTTAATGATGTAGCTCTCTCCCAGGAGCTCACCATGCCCCTTCTGGATTAACTGAAGTGACTGAGTTTATGCCAAAATGTGCTCTGAGTAACATACGTGTCCCTGTAGAGACAGCCATGGTGAGACTGGCAGCGAACCAGGGCTGTGCCCTCCTTTGGCTCTAGCCTCTCCGCACCATGCTGGGGAAGCCCATCCAGTGAATGAGAGAACAAAGAAATATTCCGTTTGCTTGTGGTAGTGGAGTGAGTGAGAACTGCCTGCTTTCTACCTGGAGCAGAGGATCTGGAGCAATTAGACATTCAATTTTCAAGGCTTTTATTTTCATCTGTTTGAAGCCTCCCCATAAGCCAGCGAGGGAGGTGGGAGCTGGCAAGATGTAGTACATAGCCCTGCTCTTTAGTGAGCATGAACCCCAGGCGGGGTACTCTGCTAGGATCATGCACACCAAGTAAATATAATGAGGCACCTGTTCTGAAGGGAGTGCATTCTAGTGGGTGTATAACAGGGACATTGAGACAGGAAATTGCACGTGAAATTGCTGTTGGTGTTGGTATCTTAGAAAGAGGCCGAGTTCAGACATAAGGATTCCGTGTGGGCAAAGAAGATGGGCGGGGGGGGGGGGGTGTTTTTCATACAAGGAGAATTATTTGTTGGAGATGTTTTTGTCTAAAATGTATTTGAAGTATGTTCAAAGATAAAACTACCCTGCGTTTTCCCTAAAACACATGTGAGAGGTATCCAAATTATCTAAGAAGTGTCAAATTTGTGTTGGCAATGCTGACTTGACTTTAAAATCTGTTAACCATTAAATAGATCAAGGTTGTATTTACAAAATATATGTAAGATATGGTTTCATCCCTGGGAACTTAAAAAAATCCATTATGAAAAATGTCAAACAAAAAAACAACAAAAAAGAGAAAAATATCAAACATATATAACTGAAGAGAATGATATAATGAACCTCTGTACCTACCATCCATCTCCATCAACTGGCAACACATGGCCAGTATTATTTCATGTGACCCCTACCTACTTCATTACCTTAAAGGAAATTCCAATTTCATATAATTTCATTCATAAATATTCAATTATGTACCTCTAAAAGATAAGGACTTGCTTTTAAACCAGAATCATATCTAAAATTAATCACAATTCCTCAATATCAATAACTATCTAGTTTGTGTTCAAATTTACCCAGAGACCTTTATTGCAAATATGGATACTGTTGTGGTATTCCAATGCTGTGTGACAAACTACCCCAGAATATGAAGGCATTAAAAAAGAACCTATTATTATCTCTCATCTAGGAAGGTTTTTGATCATCAAGTCAGTTTCTTTAGAAATATCATTTACGCTGACTCAGTCTTGGCAAATTTTCACTTTCTAGGACTCTATCTTATCTAAGTTCAAAAAAATTTATTAGTATAAATTCATAATTCATAGTATCCTTTTAGGATATCTATAGCATCTGTAGTTATGTTTCCTTTTTCATTCCTATCATTATTTGTGCCTCTTCTCTTTTTTTCTTTATCAGTCTTACCAGAAGTTTATCAATTTATTAATCATCCCAAAGAACCAACTTCTGGATTTGTTACTATTCACTCTTGTACCTTTGTTTTCTGATTTTTTTTTAATTTCTGCTTTTATCATTATTATTTCTTACCTCCATCTTTTTTTTATTTATCTTGCTGTTCTTTCACTAATTTCTTAAGTTGAATTCTTTGTTCAATAATGTGTAGCCTTTTTTCATTGCTAATAGATGCAGCAAAGGTTATATATCTCTCTAATTATTGTTTTAGCTGCACACCAAAGGTTTTGATATATATAAGATTCACATTATTGTTTAGTTCTAAATGTTGCCTAATTTCTGTTATAACTTCTTCCTTGAACAATTAATTACATCGGAGTATATTTTTATATGTTGTTTTCAAATATGGGATATTTCTGGTCATTATTTTGTTGCTGGGTTCTAAGCTGTGTGGTCTGATACCATTCCTTTGAAATTTGTTGAGACTTACTTTCTGGACTAGTATGGAGTTATTTTTTATTACATTTTTTTTCTTCCACTCATTGGCAATTTTCTTTGCAACTTCCTGGGAGGTAGGGTTTATTTCTAGTTCATCCTCCCCCTGTAGGTGTACTCTTTGGGTTCAAGCTTCACTGTTCAGGCCCCGGGTTTTATCTCCTCTTCTTCAGCCCCAGAAGGCTGTGCTTATCAAGGCTCCTGTCCACTCACTTGAGTACAGGCCTATGAGATGAAAGATACACCAGTGTTCTCTCCTCTCTGCATTTTCCCCTTTTGCTTTTGACCCAAATGTTCCCTACAGTCTATTCTAGTCAATTCCTCAATGCATTTAAGAAGACTTAAATATTATCTAGCACTTTTCATCAGTCCTGAACCTCATCCGCCATATGTCCATTGATAGAAGTCTACGCTGACATCTTATTTGATTACTGTTAAATTTCTGCAACATGCAGTAAATAGCAGGCTCAAGGAGCTTAAGGTTTAGCCATTTCTTAAGGCAATCACTAGAAACACTGTTAGGAAAAAATTTAACATAAAATATGTAGAGTAGATGTTCTCAAGAATTAATAAAGGAATACACACTGAGAAGAGAGAAATGATATAGTTTTTTTAAAAAAGATTTCATTCATTTGAGAGAGAGAGAGCATGAGTGGGGTGAGGGGCAGAGGAAGAAGCAGACTTCCCAATAACCAGAGAGCCTGATGTGGGGGCTCAATCCCAGGACTCTGGGATGGTGACCTGAGCCGACGGCAGATGCCTAACTGACTGAGCCACCCAGGTACCCCTTAAGTTCCATTCAAAATTATCAAAAATATATCCAATAAATCTGAATGATTCCAAAATGACCCCCAAAAGATATATAGAAGTATTCATAGCAGTGTTTTCCCATCAAAAATTGAAGAAAAAAACCCCAACAAACATTTATTAATAGAATAGGTATATCAATTATGGAATACTGCATAGCCAATGAGAATGATCAAACTAAAACCACATGCAACTATATAAATGCGATTCTGATTCTGTGAAGTTCAAAACCAGACAGAACTAATTTATTGTGTTACAATTCAAAGTGATTGTTACCCTGGAGAGAAGGTGATTGGCAGCGATGGGCACAAGAGGACCTCTGTGGGTCTGGCCATGTTCTAGATCTTTATCTGAAAGCTTGTATCATGGGTGTGTTCTTTATCTGAAAGCTTGTATCATTTGGTGAAAATTAATGGAACTGTGCACTTTTTGTATATATATATATATATATATATATTTCAATAAAATTTCACATTACAAAACATCCAAAATGAAATAAATGAAATAAAAAAAGCCACAAGTCAGTACCTGATACTGCTCTTGGTTTAAAAAGAAAAAAAGGGCTGTGCTAACCAACCATTGCCATAATGAAATTTTGACTGTTTAATGATGTCTTCCAGAAAGCTTGGGGCCTTGATCTTGGAAAGTGGGAATAGGAAAAATGGAGATACTTTTCTAAGTGTAGGAAAACACTACTTTCCCCCAAGTAGGTTATACTGTAGAATTCTGGAGCGCTCTTCCCACTAGGACATCAGAGGTTGGAGCCATGTGTTCATCTTATCCTTTGACACTGTCCCCCTTCCACTGGAAGCCTGCCTCTTCATCTGTAGAGAGAAAATGCATAGCTACCACCTTATCTGCCACCTAGGAACTGATCTTGTATTTTGATTATTAATAATATCAGAGTACTGCCAAATTTCAAGTTTGGTTCTAGGTTGTCTTTATTTGACTTCTGCAGTGACTCATCATCTGAGTGCAACTATTCCTCTGGGAACCCCAAATTATTCCCCTGAATCCACCACAAAGAAAAATCTAAGTGGCTTCCCTGTCCTTCCCTGACTCCTTCTCTAAAACCTTTGCCACCAGTGAAGTGTCATAATGTTACTAAGGAAGGCAACGAGCCATGTCATTCTAGATCTATCGTTTGTCTTGGGCTAGAGAAATCTCCCAAGTTCTCTAAAGAAAAATCCTTACTCCATTTACTCGCCAAGACTTGTCAGTAGATTCCTGGATTCTTTACAAGAATTTTGGTTCTTCATTTTAATTTATGCTCTTCTTTTAAACATAGATTATCTCTTGTTCTGTTGTTTGTCAAGATTCCTACATTTTTCATTTTAACCTCATTTTCTGCATCGTAGGTTCCCATTCTGAGATGGAGATAAATCACGCTGTCCCAACCTGTTTGTAGTGTATTAATCATCCAGTTCTCTTCAATGGGCTTTTCATCTGGTTGCCTGTTTTACATCTGTTCATTCTTTTCTCATACAAGATGCACAGACTACTCCCATTTTCTATTACTTTGTAAAGTCTGTTATAAAAAAGTATATTTTTCCCCATGAAATTTCCTTGATTGAAGATATCAGAAACTATTTGAATTAGGAGGACTCCATAACTTCTATTTATACTATTTCTTTGCATTTTGGGTATTATGTCTCTTCCCAAACCCCTCAAGGAAAACCGCACCTGCAATGACCTCCTGAGCTGATTCTCTCAAGCCTTCCTTCTCTGAGAGTAAACAGGCCTCAAATTTCTTCAGGGCAGAGATTACCTGAATTCATTTGCCAGCTAATCCATAGGTAAGCTGAGTGATTCTATTATGGTAGGATGATATAGACGGGAATTTATTTGCAAGGCAAAAAAACCCAAAAACCCCACAAAAACTTGTATAGTCTTAAGACAGGATGTTAGGAGAAGCTTATTGTTCAAAAATGTATATCTTCTCTCAAGACACAGTTATTTCTAGAGTGAACATAAATTATAATTTTTACTTTAAAGTTGGAGTTAAGACAGAAACTCTTAATAAAGTCTTGTATAGACATCCTGCCACCGCCAGCTGCATTACTTTAGTCATATCATAGTAACCATGACATCATTGATATAACCTAATATTCCTTTGCATTTTGGGTTATGTCTTGAAAGTGGCTTTTATTTGTGTTTTCTAATAGATAAGAGATTGCTGTGGGTTTTTTTTTCCTCCCAGGCAAGCGTTGGAAGGCTATTACTGGTATGTTTCAAGACTAAGGTTTCCATTGTCATTGACATAAACAATAAAATTATAAGACACACTTGGAAGAGCTTTCAAACTGTGTCTGCAATTCATAGGTCTGGGATTTCTTGGGGAGCTTTATTTTCTCTTTCTCTTTCCCTGGTTCTCCAGCTTTTCTTTGAAATGTCAGTGTTCCCACGGTTCCATCCTTGGTCCTTTCTCTTCTCATGTCACACACTGTCCTTGTGCCTATAGTTATCACCACCACCCACTCCCCCCCCCACGCCTCCATTTCCATCATGGGTCTTACTTACTTCATCTCTCCATATCCAACTGATGCTTAGTCCTGGAAGATGTTTCCCCTCAGATCTCAGTAAAAATGCATGGTTCTCAGGAGCCACTGACTTGCTTTGAACTCAGAGTTTCAAGGAAACGTGTGCTTGGTTGTACTTTCCCTCTGCTTTGCAACTGGGAAAATTCAGGGCAGATTTGGTGACCTATCTGTAGTTATTGTTTAGGGTCTGTGTGTTAACCTCACCTCTAGCTCAATACTCCTCACTTCAGTTTTTCATCCATTTATTTTTATCCTGCTTTCACATATGTATCTATATGGCCTTGCTTTGGAATAGTCAGGGTGTGAATCTAAGTAATATGATAGGATATAGTATATTTGTGTCGCAAGTGTATTCCTCTTCTGAATATCTCCATCCTGATGATCCATATAAACATACCTTAATTTCAACGTGTTGGAAATGGATCCCTCCTCCTGAAATTCTCTGCCACGAACTAATCTGACTAGTCTCCAAAACCAGTAGTCATCATAACTTACTCTTTGACTCCTTTCTCCATTTCCTACCATCACATCTAATTGGTCGTCAAATCCTCCTAATTTATTGTGGGCTTTCCTCTCCATCCCCACTGTCACTGCCCCGAGTGGACTATGGCAACAGACTTTTGCCGCTTCACTTAATTCTGTGTTCTGCTTCCAGAGCAACCTTCCCAAATATATATAAGATCTTGTTAGTATCCTACTGATAACTTTCCCTGTCCCCCCATGAGATGAGTTCCAAACACCTTTGTATGATGAACAAGGCTCTTCGTGATTTGAACAGTGAACTCTTTTCTCTAATGGGAGCTTATTCTCCCTTCTAAGAGAAGGGAGAAGGTCCACCACTTTCCTGAGTTGCTGTTTGTTCCAGGGTTGGGTTTCCTTGGAACAGACTCTGAGACAGAGATTGAGTCCAGGAGTTTGATCAGGGTGTGGTGTTGGCATCACCGCCTGTAGATAAGAAGGGAAGAAAGCAGAAGGGGCTGAGAGAGAAGTTGGGCTATGGCAAGTGGTATGTTGGAACTAGCATACAAGGGGATTGGCAAATGTTATAAATCTTATCCAGAGAGCCCAGTTGACCAGTTAACCTCTGCCTGCAGTGCAGTCTCAGTCAAGACCTCAGCTAAATCCACAAAAATGTTCGAGAGTTGGATGGCCCTTCAGAATTGTCCCGAATTTGACATGAGGGAACCGGGCATCTGTAGCCCTGTGTCAACAGTCATTGGATGCAGATCTTCCCTGGAAGGGGGCATGACCTTGGGCAAATTCTCTTCAGCTGAGGCAATTCCAGAAGAGGCTTGACAGCTGAAGCTGTCTGTAGGTTCCCTCCACCCACAGAAGCTGGGGAAGCAAGTCTTTTTTATTTTTTTATTTTATTATTATTTTTTTATAAATTTATTTTTTATTGGTGTTCAATTTGCCAACATACAGAATAACACCCAGTGCTCATCCCGTCAAGTGCCCCCCTCAGTGCCCGTCACCCAGTCACCCCCACCCCCCGCCCACCTCCCCTTCCACCACCCCTAGTTCATTTCCCAGAGTTAGGAGTCTCTCATGTTCTATCTCCCTTTCTGATATTTCCCACTCATTTTTTTCTCCTTTCTCTTTTATTCCCTTTCATTATTTTTTTATATTTCCCAAATGAATGAGACCATATAATGTTTGTCCTTCTCCGATTGACTTATTTCACTCAGCATAATACCCTCCAGGTCCATCCACTTCAAAGCAAATGGTGGGTATTTGTCGTTTCTAATGGCTGAGGAATATTCCATTGTAGACATAGACCACATCTTCTTTATCCATTCATCTTGAAGCAAGTCTTTCAAGAGAAGCTTGCCTCAAGTTCCATATGGCTTCCCATTTGCAGCATTCTGAGGACCACTGGCTCTGCTGGGTTGGGAGCCACATGGTAGAGTGAGGCTCAAGTTTGAGATTGCTCTTTGGCTCTCATAGCCTGGCAGCCATAACTGATAAAAGAGTCTCTTGGCAAAGTCAGATGGAGTCCCTGGTCTTCTTCCCATTCCTTTAACTAAGAATTTAAGAATTGTGGATTGACACTCTCCTTTATCAAGCTGTCCACCCCAGACTCTCTTAGTTCATCAGCTTCGTCATGCTCTTTTATGACAGTGGCTCTGGACTGGGGATGATTTTGCCCTGGAGGGGACATTTGGCAATGCCAGGAGACATTTTTTGTTTGTCACAGCAATGGGAGGGGGTACTACTCATATCTTGTGGACAGAGCCAGATGCTGCTAAACATTCTAGGGTGCACACACAGGACAGCCCTCACAACAAAGAATGATCCAGCCCAGAATGTCAATAGTGCTCAAGCTGAGACACTGATCTATGGCAATAACCACTCGATGGGTACTTCATTCCTGATGACCATGGGGAAATAATGAAATGCATTGTTTCACCTCTGCAGGTTCTGAGAGGATCACAGTTGCACCCCCTCCCTCCAATCCTTCAATCACAGCTGAATTGTCATTGCCTTTTCCTTCAGCCAGTCCAAGTAATTAATCTCAGACTCTGCTCTATTTCTCTGGGAATCTATTGCCTGCAGCCATCCCCATAGCAATTAGGATGCTGTGGCAAGAAAAATAAACCAACTCACTTTGACTTACACAGAAAAGAAATTTACTGGGAGAATATGGGATAACTCACAGAAATACCAAGAGGGCTAGATTCCAGTATCCCCACTGAAATCAGGTAGCCCCATTCATCTGTACCTTAGCCATCTAAAATTATACCACAAAGTTGGTCCAGTGAGGACACCACCACTGGCACCCTGAACATCGACCTGTATAGATTGTGGATTGGACAGGATGTTTCGGCTCTGGTGCCAGGCCACTGCAGCCCCTTGGGACTGGGTGCCGCCACTGCTAGAAAAAAAAAAATCCCTACTGTTCCTGCTTCTCTGTGTCCCCTGTCAAAGTCTGGGGCAGGTATATTGAGATGTTAACTGGAAATGATGTTCTGAGAGTGATGATCTGACAGTTTTAGCTTGTATGCTGGGAGGTGGCCTTTACCTGTGACCAGAACTCTTAAGGAAGAGAATTCCCCAGACACGGGAAGTGTTTAGATGGTAGGAAGCAAAACAATGATAACTTACAGATGTAAAGGGTGTTAATTCCTTCTGACATCTGGGTACATATCAGGCCATTTTTATTGTAAACATCTCCAATAGCGAAAGCTTGGATTTATAGGTCTCTATTTTTTTTCAGTGCATCAACTCAGGTTAATTTATGGGTTTCTGATCTATCATAACTTCTCTTTGTTACTCTCTCTCTCTTTCTCTCTCTCATACCTTGGTGCCATAGCCTACATTCCTCAGTATAAAAATAGGTATGTCTCCTAAAGATCTTAACCTTTATTATTCAAATTCATTTCAACATGCGTTAGCAGTGCCAAAATAAACAACGCTGGAAATAGTTTCCTAATGAAATAAAGCTAGACAGCATGACTTTTCATTTCTGTCTTTGATTAATTGTGTGCTTTTCTCTTTTATGAAAGATAAATCCACGTGTAGGGCTCCATCAAGGCAGAAAAACAAAGTGACTCTTTTTAAAAGTTCTTACTTTTGGGGTGACATTTTCTTTCTTTCTTCTTTTTTTTCTTGTTGTCGCTTGATGAATCTTTCCATTCACCTTTTCTGACAACATCCAAGGTGAAATGTTTTGTGCTTCATGATGAGCTGATGATACCCTGACAGGGCTCTACAAGCATTTCTGGTTAGTCTGTCTTATAAAATACTAACCTTTGTCTGGGAGATTCAGAAATTGCCAGTATGGTAGGGCAGTTATTTTGTTTTTAAGTGTATTTAATGAGGCATTCTGAAGGAAAGATCCACAAGCAGGTCCATTTTGACTTTCACAGGAAGACCAGGGACAGCCAATTTGCCCATCACCGTTGGTGATGTTTTTGTGTGTTGGTAAGAACCCAACGTTACAGGTGAACATACCAAACAGAGGATTGGTTTTTCCTTATTGCTCAAGGTGTCTTTCCATACTTCCATCTATCATCACTCCAGTTTTATGATGGAGAAACTGACTTGTAGGAAAACAGACCGTAGACTCAGAATTAAAAGTCCAGATATTAAGAAACAAGTGATCAAATAAAAACCCAACGCTTTTCCATTTATAAAGACCAGTGCAGGATGGAAGAAGGGAAATCCTTATCAGTCAGAAGCTAGAGATCACAACTCCCAGTTTAACTCATCAAAATGGCAAACTTTCTTCATCTTCCTTTTTTTTTCTTTTTTTTCTCTTTTTTTCTTTCATCTTCCTTTTAAATAAACTTATTGTAGTATAGTTCTAGATTTATAGAAAAGTTGCAAAGATAGTACAGAGAGTCCTTGTATACCCTACACCTAGTTTCCCTTAATGTTAACATCTTATGATAGTATGATATACCTGTCACAGTTGATAAGCCAATATTGATATGTTATTAAATCATTAATGAATATCCAAATGTTTTATTCAGATTTCCTTAGTTTTTAAGAATTGAGATATAATCGACATGTAAGATTATATTAAGTTCAGGTGTATATAGCATAATGATTTGATATTTGTATATATTGTGAAATGATTGCCATAATAAGTATAGTTAACATCATTAACACACACACATGCAATTTTTTTTCTTGTGATAAGAACTTTTCAGATCTACTCTCTTAGCAACTTTGATGTATACAATACAGTATTAACTGTAGTCATTATGCTGTACAGTACATGCCCATGACATTTATTTTATAATCAGAAGTTTGTATATTTTGACCAGCTTTACCCATTCCTCCCACCCCTTTCCTCAACCCCTGCCTCTGGCAACCATCAATCTATTCTCTTATATCTATGAATTTGGGGTTTGGGGGAGTTTAGATTCTGTGCATATGTGAGATCATACGGTATTTGTTTTTCTCTGTCTGATTTATTTTATTTACCAAATGCTCTCCACCCACATGGTCACAAATGGCAGGATTTTCTTCTGTTTTAGCGGCTGAATAATATTCCATTGTGTATGTGTATGTGTGCATGTATGTATATGTATATGTCTGCTTTTCCTGCAAGTCGGTTTCTCCTTCCTTAAAACTGGAATGATGATAGATGGCAGTATGGAAAGACCTTGAGTAAAAAAAACAAAACAAAACAATTATATATATATATATATCAATTATATATATATATATATATATATATATATATATATATATATCCCTACATTTTCTTTATTCATCTATCAGTGGACACTTAGGTTGCTTCCACGTCCTGGCTATTGTAAGTAATGCTGCAATAAACATGGTGGGGGAAGGGAAGCATATATCTTTTAGGGTTTTTGTTTCCTTCAGATAAATACCCAAAAGTGAAATTTCTGGATCATATGGTAGTTCTGCTTTTAATTTTTTAGTTTTATTTTTGCTTTTGCCTTGGCTTTTGGTTTCACATCCAAAAAGTCATCGCCAAGACTGACATCAAGGAATTCACTGCTTATGTTTTCTTCTAGGGATTTTAGGGTTTCAGGTCTTAATTTTCAGTATGGTGTAAGAAAGTGGTCCAGTTCCAGTCTTTTGCATGTGGCTGTCCAGTTTCCCCAGTACCATTGTATGTTCTTGGTTCCGTTGTCATAAGTTTATTGAGCATATATGTGTGGACTTATTTCTAGGCTATTTTTTTAAATATTTTATTTATTTATTCATGAGATACACAGAGAGAGGGAGAGAGAGGCAGAGACACAGGCAGAGGGAGCCTGGGTGGGACTCGATCCTGGGTCTCCAGGATCACACCCCGGGCCAAAAGCAGGCGCCAAACCTCTGAGCCACCCAGGGATCCCCTATTTCTGGGCTATTTTGTTTCACTGATCCACTTGTCTGTTTTGTGCCAACACCATACTATTTTTATTACTATAACCTTGAATATAGTTTGAAATCAGGAAGTGTGATGTGCCTAGCTTTGTTCTTCTTTTTCTATAGATTACTTGGCTATTCAGAGTCTTTTGTGGTTTTATACAGATTTTAGGATTGTATGTTCTATTTCTGTGAAAAATGCCATTGTAATTTTGATAGAAATTGCATTGTATCCATACATTGCCTTGGGTAGTATAGACATTTTAACAATATTAATTCTTCTAATCCATGACATAGAATATCTTCAATTTATTTGTGTCTTCTTCGGTTTCTTTCATTATGTCTTATAGTTTTCAGCATTTAGAGCTCTTTCACCTCTTTGGTTAAATTTATACCTAGTTATTTTATTCATTTTGATGCAATTGTAAACGAGATTATTTTCTTAATTTCTCTTTCTAATAGTTTGCTGTTAATGGTATAAATGCAACAGAGTTTTGTATATTGATTTTGTGTCCTGCAACTTTACTAATTCATTTGTTGATTTTAATAGGTTTCTTTATTTTTGGTGAAGTTTTTTTTATATATAGTGTCATGTCATCTGTAAATAGTAACAGTTTTACTTCTTCCTTTCTGACTTGGATGCCTTTTGTTTCATTTTCTTGCCTAATTGCTGTGGGTGAGATTTCCAATAGTATATTGAATAAATTGGCAAGAGTAGGCATTCTTGTCTTGTTCCTTTCATTGTTGAGTATGATTTTAGCTGTGGACTTATCATATATATTATTGTGTTGAGGTATGTTTCCTCTATATCCACTTTGTTGAGGGTTTTTATCATAAATGAATGTTGGATTTTGTGAAATTCTTTTTCTACATTTATGGACATGATTTTTATCCTTTTTTTTTTAAAGATTTTATTTATTTATTCATGAGAGACACACACACACACACAGAGGGAGAGGCAGAGACACAGGCAGAGGGAGAAGCAGGCCCCTTGCAGGGAGCCCAACGTGGGACTCGGGACTCAATCCCGGGTCTCCAGGATCACGCCCTGGGCCGAAGGTGGCGCTAAACTGCTGAGCCACCCAGGCTGCCCTATCCTTCATTTTGTTAATGTTGTGTATCACGTTGATTGATTTGCAAATGGTGAGCCATCCTTACATCTCAGTAACAAGTCCCACTTAATCATAGTGTATGGTTCTTTTAATGTATTGTTGACTTTGGTTTGCTAATATTTTGTTGAGGGTTTTTAGATCTATATGTTCATCAGGGATATGGTCTGTAATTTTTTGTTGCTATAGTATCCTTGGTTGGTTTTGGTGCCAGGGTAATGCTGGCCTTATAAAATGAGTTTGGAAGTGGTCCTTCCTCTTCTGTTTTTTGGAAGAGTTTAAGGAATGGAATATCTTTTTGGATGATAGTAGTTCACAGGGAAGCTATCTGGTCCTGGACTTTCGTTTGTTGGGAGGTTTTTGTTTATTGATTTAATCTCCTTACTAGTAGCTGGTCTGTTCAGATTTCTTTAGTTTTTATCTAATGTTCTTTTTTCTGTTCCAGGTCCCACCTGGAACACCATTTTACATTTTGTCATCATGTCTTCTTAGGCTTCTCTTGGTTGTGACTGTTTCTTCTTGTTTTTTAATTTTTTTTACCTTGTTTTTGATGATCTTGAGAGTTTTGAGGAGTATTGATTATGTATTTTGCAGAATGTCCCTCATTTGAGAATTGTCTGATAGTGTACTCTCATGAGTACTCAGCAGCTGCTGACTCCCCCCGCCCCCCCAGGGCTACACCAATGAAATGAGGCTACCAATTGTAGTTCATGAACTACTAGCGCCCTCAGGGGCTGGCAGAAAAAAAAATGCTTTCTAGAGGAATAAAACATCATCTTAGGTCCAAATTAATTCTATAACTATTTTTTCAAATACTATGCCAAGCAAACACAAAACAATAACGAGGTACATGAAAAGATAAAACAACATGAACAACAGTCCTGAGAGACACAACAGAATGCATGAAGAGGCCACTGGGAAGGAACTCCAAATATTGGAAATACCAGACACAAACTATCACAGGGCTTTGCTTAACCATGTTCATGGTGATAAGGGTCAACCTTGGAAACATTAGCAAGGAATTGGAAATTTAAAAAGGGATATTGCAGATTTGAGGATTTATAAACATTGTCAACTCTCAACCTTGGTTATCATTCTTCCTTTCAAATGGTGTTTTTGGAGTTTGCTAACTTAATACATCCTCTCCCCTACTGGGGAATCAAAATGGAAGGCAGCTTCTCCCTGTCCTGAGCATCAAAGGCCCCTCCTCTCTACTGATCTAAGTCAAGTTTTGGAGGGGAACTTAGGGTATACTGGGAGGTTCTAGACTCTGATTTTTTATTCCATTCCATACCACTTCTCTGTTCTTACAAAATCATCTTTAAAAAAAAAAAGATTTTATTTATTTGAGGGCGGGGAGCACAAGCAGGGGGAAGAGCAGAGAGAGAGGGAAAAGCAGGCTCCCCACTGAGCAGGGAGCCTGAAGTGGGGGGCTGGAGCCCAGGACCCTGGGATCATGATCTGAGCTGAAGGCAGACTCTTAACTGACTGAGCCACCCAGGTGCCCCACAAAATCATCTTTTGACTACTTTTTCCAGACTAAGAGGATAAGATTGACGATAGAAAAGCCTCCACTTGCCTCTTCCAAATTTTGGCCTTGTAGTTCTATAGTATCTTTTATGTCTATGATGTTTTTAAGGTTAAAGAACTATTCATCCAGATTTTATTGCTGTCTTTAGTGGAAGAGTTGGTCCAAATGACCTCTGGTGCTGTTCCCAGCTGGAAGTAACCCTCTTCCCTTTTCATGATAACCCTCTGCTTCCAGGGACCACACCTATCCTTTACCCAAAAAATTTAAACTAAAGCTCAGAGAAAATTGAAGCCTGCTTACCACAGTGAAAAGTGCGAGCTAAGTGCTTGGCAGTCAGCCAGTTGTTCTGCAATGTTCCTTTTTCTTTTATACCAGGATCCCCAGGTGATTCTCATGCGCATTACAGTTTGAGAACCATTTATGGCTCAATATGATATGAATTATCATATTCCTGGTTAGATTATCGACAGGAGTGTACCTGTGAGCAGTGCATGTGTGTGCTTTGTGTGCACATGTGTGTGAGAGTGTAGTCTGATTCTATGTTATTTTCAATTATTTGGAGAATCCACAGTTCATCGTAGATCTGACTGGACCATACTTGCTAAGAATCTTGTATGTGACGTTCAGAAATGAATTCCCTTTTCCCTTCCCCTTCCCTCTTTCCACTCTTTCCTCTCCCACATCCTCACACAGCTCCCACCTCGCTCTTAGGTCTGGCCTCACAGAACCCTCTTTCTGATCACCCCTCCTGAAACGGTCCCTGCCATCCTCTATCCCCTGACCCTGCTTTATCTTTCTTCATAACATTTATTCATTTATAACGTTATTAAATACAGGTTTTTAAGATTTTAATTGTCTGCTGTTGCCTCCCGCACCCCTGTGCTAGAGCCTGAGCCCAGTGGGAGCCAGGAATCTCTCTGCAATGCTCACTGTGTTATCACTGAGTCTCTGCTTACCCAATTAAAATGTTTTGCCTCATTTTTGCAAAACATACACTAGTGGTTTAGGGGCACAAACTACTTTTCAACTTTATTTTCAAGTTGAAATTTAAGAAGAAATTCAAGAAGGCTCTATTCCAGCTCATGTTTTTGTACTGATTTTTTGTTCGAGTTCTTTTTGTATCTAACCACATTTAAGGCATTGATCTAATTGACAAGTATAGAAGACAAATACCAGAGTCTCTCAGAGCTTGGGATTTGGAATTTTTTTTCTTCCTCATATTTTTTGTTTCATTTCTTTTTAAAAAGATTTTAAAAATTTTAAGTGATCTCTACACCCAACAATGAGGCTTGAACTTAACTCCCTGAGATCAAAAGTCGCATACTCTACTGACTGAGCCAGCCAGGTGCCCCTGTTTTATTTCTTGTTTTGTTTTATGTTTCAAATATTTATTCAAACATTTAAATATTATAAATCATCAAAAATATTCACTGTTTAGCTTTAAAGTAATTATATCAAAAATCCACTGTTCCTACGGAACATGAAATGATCGTGCCAATTTGCAAAGGGCAGGGAATAAAAAGCCAGAAGGTGATATTAAGATGATTTCTTACTTACCATATACAAGAAGGAATGAAAATTGCTTAAATATAAAAGAAAGCTTATCTGATAGGGGCAATAAAGAATGACTTTTCCCAAAAGGAAAAATATTTAAACCACTTAACCTACCGTAATAGTAGAAATGTAATATGGACCCTGATAATCATACCATGTTCATTCTTTACTAAATTCTTTAAGCTTTTAAATGTCATTTTCTTGGATTAGTTTAACCAAAATCATGGTCAGTCCAAACATCTGAACATTTTCATAGTGATGACATTTGGATGTATCTGATCAAAATTTAGCAACTAACTGTTAACAAAGTAAAAAAGACGAAGTTCACTACATTGTATTACAAGTCAAAAACAGCTGGTCAACAAATAAATTATGCCCAATGGAGAGCACCTTGGTAATAAAAAGGAAGTATGTTTTCATGCAAAAACATGGATGAATCTCAAAAACATTGAGCTAAGCAAAAAAAGGCAGTCACGTAATACACCTATATGTGGTGCCATTCATGTGAAATCCAGAAAAGGAAAAAAAAAGAAAAAGAATCATCTGTAGTGGCAGAAATCAGATTACTGGTTACCTGGGACTAAGAGGAAAGGTGTCTGAATGTAAAAGGGCACAGGGAATCTTTTTGGGCGCTGGAAATGTTTTATGTCTCAATTGTAGTGATGGTCACATGGGTGTATATATTTGTTAAATTCATCAAGTTTTATACTTAAAATGGGTGCAGTTTATTGTATATAATTATACCTTAACAAAGTTGATTGAAAAAGATACTAACGTCCATTTCCCCAAAACTTTTACTCTATGTATTTTTCTTGTAAAAACAACTTTAAGACTCATTTGATATGATTATTGCATTACCTATGAAAAATATGTTCTTGGGACACCCGGGCGGCTCAGTGATTTAGCACCTTCCTTTGGCCCAGGGCATGATCCTGGAGTCCTGGGATCGAGTCCCACATCAGGCTCCCTGCATGGAGCCTGCTTCTCCCTCTGCCTGTGTCTCTGCCTCTGTGTGTGTGTGTCTCTCATGAATAAATAAAATCTTTAAAAAATATATATGTTCTTAATTTGCTGTGTTAACACTAGCAATAATGATAATAATATTATTAGCCATGTTTTATTAAACTGCTGTTCATGTTATGTAGTAAACATCTTCTTTAGGATCTACCTGATATGGGCATCTACACCTAACGTATGCTCCTGAGAGCTTTCGACCAAAACTTTCTCATTGGTTTTTCCTTTTTTTTTTTTTTAATTTATTTATTCATAGAGACACACACACACAGAGAGTCAGAGACACAGGCAGAGGGAGAAGCAGGCACCATGCAGGGAGCCCGACGTGGGACTCGATCCAGGGTCTCCAGGATCACGCCCTAGGCTGCAGGCGGTGCTAAACCGCTGCACCACCAGGGCTGCCTTTTTTTTTTTTTTTTTTTTTTTTTTGGTTTTTCCTTTTTTAAAAACAGTTTTTATTTTAACCACCCGGTGTTCATCATAAATGCACTCCTTAATCCCCATCACCTATTTCATCCATCCCCCTATTTACCTCCCTTCTAGTAACCATCAATTTGTTCTCTGTAGTTAAGAGTCTCTTTTTTGGTTTGTCTCCCTCTTTTTTTCCCTTTGCTCATTTGTTTTGTTTCTAAATTTCTACATATGAGTGAAATCATGGTATCTTTCTCTGATTGACTTATTTCACTTAACTTTATACTCTCTAGCTCTATCCGTATTGTTGCAAATGGCAAGATTTCATTCTTTTTATGGCTGAATAATATTCCATTGTGTGTGTGTGTGTGTGTATCTTCTTTATCCATTCATTAATCAATGGACACTTGGCTGCTTCTGTATCTTGGCTATTGTAAATAATGCTGCTATAAACATGGGAATATGTGCATCCCTTTGAATTAGTGTTTTGTATTCTTTTTTATTTTATTTTATTTATTGATGAGAAACACATACAGAGAGAGAGAGAGAGAGAGAGAGAGAGAGAGAGAGAGGCAGAGACACAGGCTCTATGCAGGGAGCCTGACGGGGGCTCGATCCTGGGTCTCCAGGATCACACCCTGGGCCGAAGGCGTCGCTAAACTGCTGAGCTACCCAGGCTGCCCTGTTTTTGTATTCTTTAGGTAAATACCCAATAGTGTGATTGCTGAATCATATGGTAGTTCTATTTTTGACTTTTTGAGGAACCTCCATACTGTTTTCCACAGTGACTATACCAGTTTGCATTCCCACCAGCAGTACAAGAGTGTTCCTTTTTCTCCACATCCTCACCAACATCTGTTGCTTTTTGTGTTTTTGATTTTAGCCACTATGACAGGTGTGAGGTGATATCTCACTGTGGTTTTGATGTGCATTTCCCTGATGATGAGTGATGTTGAACATCGTTTCATGTGTCTGTTGGCCATCTGGATGTCTTTTTTGGAGAAACATATGTTCATGTCTTCTGCCCATTTTTCAGTTGGATTATTTGTTTTTTGGGTGTTGAATTTTAAAAGCTCTTTGTATATTTTGGATAGTAACCCTTCAATGGATATATATATCATTTGCAAATATCGTCTCCCATTCCCTAGGCTGCTTTTTAGTTCTGTTGATTGTTTCCTTTGCTATGCAGAAGCCTTTTATTTTGATATAGTCAACAGTTTAATTTTGCTTTTGTTTTCCTTGCCTCAGAAGGTCTCTCTAGAAAAACATTGCTATGGCCAATGTCAGAAAAATTATTGCCTGTGCGCTCTCCTAGGATTTTTATGGTATCATGTTTCACATTTAGGTCTTTAAATCTATTTTGAGTTTATTTAATATTTTTGTTTGTTTTGTTTTTAAAGATTTTATTTATTTATTCATGAGAGACACACACACAGAGAGAGGTAGAGACATAGGTAGAGGGAGAAGCAGGCTCCATGCAGGGAGCCCGATGTGGGACTCAATCCTGGGTCTCCAGAATCATGCCCTGAGCCGAAAGCAGACACTTAATTGCTGAGCCACCCAGGGATCCCTTGAGTTTATTTCTGTATGTGGTATAAGAAAGTGGTCCAGTTCAATCTTTTTCATGTAGCTGTTCAATTTTCCCAACACCATTTGTTGAAGAGACTGTCTTTTCCCCATTCGATGTTCTTTCCTGCTTGGTCAAAGATTAATTGACTAAGTAAGTATGGGCTTATTTCTGGATATTCTATTCTGTTCCATTGATCTATGTGTCTGTTTTTTTTTTGTGCCAGTACCATACTGTTTTGATTATGACAGCTTTGTAATATAACTTGATGTCTGGAATCGTGATGCCTTCAGCTTTGCTTTTCTTTTTCAAGATTACTTTGGCTATTCAGGGTCTTCTGTGGTTCCATACAAATTTTTAACATTTTTTAAATGTTTTATTTTTAAGTAACCTCTACACCCAGTGTAGGGCTCAAACTCACAACCCTGAGATCAAGAGTCCCATGCTGTACCAACTGAGCTAGCCAGGCACCCCCATGCAAATTTCAGGATTATTCGTTCTAGTTCTATGAAAAATGCTTTTGATATCTTGATACGGATGTATTAAATGTGTAGATTGCTTTGGTAGTATAGACATTTTAACAGTATTTGTTCTTCCAATCCATGACTGTAGACTGTCTTTTCATTTCTTCGTGTCATCTTTAATTTCTTTCATCAGTGTTTTATAGCTTTCAGAAATAGTTCTTTCACCTCTTTGGTTAGATTTAGTCCTAGGTATCTTTTTAGTTTTGGTGCAATTATAAGTGGGATTGTTTTCTTAATTTCTCTTACTGCTTCTTCATTATTGGGGTATAGAAATGCAACAGATTTCTGTACATTGATTTTGTATTCTGTGACTTTACTGA
Source organism: Nyctereutes procyonoides (assembly GCF_905146905.1). NCBI lineage: Eukaryota > Metazoa > Chordata > Mammalia > Carnivora > Canidae > Nyctereutes > Nyctereutes procyonoides. The sequence continues at coordinate 62,684,813 of NW_026575051.1, forward strand.
ATTCATTTAACAATTCTAACAGTTTTTTGATGGAGTCTTTCAGGCTTTCTTTACATATAGTATCATGTCATCTGCAAATAGTGAAAGTTTTACTTTGTTATTGGTATCAATATCATTTATTACTTTTTACTGTCTGATTGCTGTGGCTACAACTTACAATACTAAGTTGAATAAAAGTGGTGAGAGTGGACATCCTTGTGTCATTCCTGACCTTAGGGGAAAGGCTCTCCATTTTTCCCCAACGAGAATAATGTTAGCTGTGGAATTTTCATATTCATTGATTTATTCTTATCCACTAAGAAATAATAGAAAGATGTGATGAGTTTCATAATTTTAATGTAGTATAAAATCTATATCTACAATGTATATTTAAATGTGCCAGTAATAACTTATTGTGCATAAATTGTTTTTCTTATTACAGCTAGGAATTGGAATTACATTTACAGAATAGGACTAACAAGGGAAAAAGTAGTTAGAAAAAGCCCAAATGAGATTAATTTATACTGTGAATCTCATAGTAAGAAATGAAGAATAAAACAAACTGGGCACTCTGAGAAGTCTTAGAAATCACAGTCCATGCGAGCTGGTTCTGTTGCTGCCTGTTAATAAGCTGGCCACTTTCTGCACTCTGATTGAGAAAGTCATTATTTTTCTTTGTTGGTTGTAATTTCTGCTGATGCTGGTACTCTTATTATAGCAGTCCTGTAACTCAGTTGGCTAGGATTGATTTGTAGACTCTGGGTCTTTATTGATAACCTTTACTGACCTTGTCAGATTCACAGATCCTCATTATGGCCAAACTCCAAAGTGCTTCATGAAACAAAATGTTTTGGCACAAGCATGTGATTCTGTGAACCCTGGCCTGAAAAGAGGTTGCTGTGCAATGAGAGACCATTGCTACCTAAACCAACAATTTTCCTTGAAAATCCCAGGGTAAAATATGCACATATATGTTTGTTTATTCTTCAGTAGGGTGCCTCTAGCTCCCTATTCCAGCATCCTTTGTACTCCAAGGAAATTAAAGCATGCCTTGAATTCTGATGGTGTCTGCATGAACACACACAAAAAACCCCCTAAGTCGTATCCATCTCTGTGTTGACATAGATTGAGGTCTTTTCCAGCTTTCACAGCAAAATTGAATTCCTGCAAAAAAAAAATTGTTTCATGCAATAAGATGTAATCTCTTAAACCTTTTACCATTGGTTTCTTATCATTGAATTTGGAGAATTATGTTCCGGGAATATGAATGTGTTAGTGAAGAAAATAATGTTTTGAAACCCAGAGAAGCAGCTTTTTATCAGTATTCATAAAAACCAAATCTTTATTTCCTGGAAGAGCAAAGCAAATGATGACATTCCCTGCAGTAACTTCATCAATTAGTTCATAAATTTCCTGGAGTGTCCACCCACGGTGTGTAGAAGCCTGCTTTACATGCTCTGGAGCATTAAGAAAAAATAATGGAGGAGGTGTTTTGCCCCCAAGGAATGTGATTTTGGTTAATATTAACTAAGAGACATGCAAAAATACAATGTGTGTGTGTGTGTGTGTGTGTGTGTATGCACACTTCTCTATAGTATCTGTCTTCATCATTATTGATCTTCTGCAGCTAAAAACAGAGGTTAACTAGGTATGATGGTTGTGTTTAGGACAAAGAAAAAGTAAATGGATTAGAAAGTACAGTTAACATAATTTAAAAAAATCTCTGCTAGTACTGGCATAGTCCTCCACTTCTTCGTCTTCAAGTCAATGCCTTGGTTTGACCATGAATTAGACTTTGAATAGACATAGGGGACTCTCCTATAACAGGGTATAGAACAAGCTAGCAACATGAGAGTAACAAAGGACTCAACTGCACCTTCAATATTCCCCAGCAACCTTTTCATTTTAGGAAGAACTGTAGTCTGGAGTGGACACTGGCAGAAGAAGTTATGATGTCTTTTGATGTACACATTTGTTTTGTCCAAAGCACCTAACCAGTTGGGATCTGAAGACCAAGCTGATAACTCAAGAAGGACCTCTGATACTTGGTGCAGAAGCCACCCTTGGCTTTATAGGAGACTTGTAGCTCTTCCCTGCCACTTAGCCTTTATTAGGAACTTCTCGGTCTATCTGTACATGTTTCCAAAATTTTGAACCTTGAAAAAAATAGGACTGAGTTCTCACTCTTTTCCTTCCAGAAGCCTTCTTGTCTCCTTATGAAAGTAACCACTCATTTTTTAAAAAACTTTAAGTTCTATGTAATAATAGCAGTGGAAGTGTGTGCAATGCCTTCAGACTCACCAAGCCTTTAACTACACCAGAGGCATGTTCAACCTGCCCACCTACATCTTCTCCATCTCCCTGATACAAGGAGTGTGACTCAGGGGAGTTTAGGATCAAATTTAAAGATGCCTGCTACACATTTTCCTGAAAAAAAAATTATGCAAGATATGCACTCTCATGTATATACATGTTTAACATCAAAACACTATTTACAATTTTGATTAATCTTTCAAATACTTAAGTAAAATCGACAGCTTAGGAAAGGTCTCATGTTTACCCTGTGGTTTGCCTAAATCCTGGTCCATTGTCAATGTGGGTGTAAGTATTTCAGCTTGAAAAGGATGGAAGTGATAATTGACTTGCAAAAATTATGAAACTAGTGCTTTAGAGACTCCTGGGAGGAAAAAAGTCACTTCTGTTTGGAAAATATTCAAGGAGAACTTGATAGAGGAAAGTTTATTTTCAGTCATGGTATTACTTGCATAGGCTTGAGCCAACCTTGTGTACAAACCTTTGATCTGTGCAATGCTTCTCCTTTCCCAGTCCTTCGGCATACATTTCAAGATGGCAGTTGGTGTGGAATTTTCAAAGAAGGTCAAAGGCTGGATGTGATAAGAGGTGTGATCATGAAAAAGTGCAGTTTGTATTTGTAGGAGGGATAGACTGTTTTGACTCAAGTGCATCAAGTTTATGGTGTCAAGTTATAGGAGAGGTGACATTCAGGTGACATTCAGGTATGAGGGCACAGGTGATAGGAACGCTCCACTCACACAAGTCTTTGAGAAGAAAGACCCTTTCTGCCCCCATAGAAATCAGAGTGCAGACTTCTCTGCTTGCTTCCACTGGGGGTTTTATTTTTATTTTTTATTTTTTAAAAGATTTTATTTGGGATCCCTGGGTGGCGCAGTGGTTTGGCGCCTGCCTTTGGCCCAGGGCGCGATCCTGGAGACCCGGGATCGAATCCCACGTTGGGCTCCCGGTGCATGGAGCCTGCTTCTCCCTCTGCCTGTGTCTCTGCCTCTCTCTCTCTCTCTCTCTCTCTCTGTATGACTATCATAAATAAATAATTAAAAAAATTTTAAAAAAAAGATTTTATTTGTTTGAGAGAGATAAAGTGAGAGACAGAGCATGAGTAGTGGGGAGGGGCAGAGAGAGAAGGAGAAGCAAAATCCCCACTGAGCAGGGAGCCTGATTTGGAGCTCGGTCCCAGGGCCCTGGGATCATGACCGGAGCTGAAGGTGGATGCTTAATGGACTGAGCCACCCAGGTGCCCCTCCATTAGGGTTTTTAATTTTGTTTTTTTTTGGAGAGTGAGAATATCATTACAAATCCATGGATTTAAAAAAAAACATAGTATCATCAGCCACTGATAGGTATAAAATATATTTTATAACCTTGCAAACTGGCGATATTCTAGTTCTATCATGTCTTTGTCATGTATTAACTTTCATAATTCCAATTTTGTTTTTTGCTCCTTCATCCATTTGGTCACTCTATGAATTAACTAAGTTCCCTAGAAACCAAAGTTTGAAGTCAAGTGTGCATGCTCTAAGTTTTAGTGGGAGACGTACCTCAAGGACAGCAGGAGTGAAAGTAAAAGGGAAGCGAGGCAGGGAAGGAGGAAAAGCAAATGCAAAGAGGTATGTTACTGAGCTGTTAGAGCCTCACAGAAATACACGACTGGTTGTTTGGTCACATCGGACATCTTTCAGAGGTGTGAAACACTACCTGTTGGAATGGTCCATAAGAGAGGAGAGAAGGCAAATCGATCTGCTGATGGTTTCCCATATCTCGTCTCTCGTTGGTCAAAATTCAAAGTTCACTTCAAGAGCTGTTAACTCCTCTAACCTTCTGGTTGAACTATCAGACTGGCCAGGGTAGCATTTGGGAAAGCCAGATCCCACGCCCTCATGTCTCACACTGTATCTGGTCCAGAAGCACGTGAAGGAGGCAGCATCTTTATGCTCATGCTCTCAGGTTGGATCTGGGCACCAGGGCTGCTTGGTGCCCCTCAGCAGCTGGTAGGAAGCACAGGTTCAGAGCCCAGCTCTTACTGCAGGGGAGCCTGAGACAGCTGCAGTGTTAGAGCAGGTGGCGGTAGTAGTGGCGGGGATGTCCACTGAAGAAGCAGCCACTCCCAGGGGCAGGGGATGCTGTGCAAAAGCTCGGTTTTACATTCTCTGGAGCATACTTCATACAAAAAAAAAAAAGGCTAAATGCTTGGCTTTTGCCCTTTCAAACCATTTTTTAGAATAGTGCATTGGTTCCATAGGTCTTATGATTAGTGAGGTAATAATCAATGAGGGTTCTTAATTTTGTTTTGTTTTGTTTTTTGTAAGGGTGGGCATATCATTACAAATCCATGGGTTTTTTAAGGCTTAACTGACGTATTTCAATCCACTGAGATCTATTTATTTCAATCAATTAAAATTTATATTTATCATAAATGCATATTTTAGAAATGTCTAGATTATCCCTTTTTGGCAAGTGAAGATCACTTCAAGTTGCTTCCTGATTCCTACTGACGTGTCTCCAGAAGTCTTTGAGAGCTCTCTTGGTTTTTTTTTTTAATTTTTATTTATTTATGATAGGCACACAGTGAGAGAGAGAGAGGCAGAGACACAGGCAGAGGGAGAAGCAGGCTCCATGCACCGGGAGCCCGACGTGGGATTCGATCCCGGGTCTCCAGGATCGCGCCCTGGGCCAAAGGCAGGCGCTAAACCGCTGCGCCACCCAGGGATCCCGCTCTCTTGGTTTTTGGTGTGACGGGGTGTCTTACACATTTCCTGTCTCAGACCTGGAATCAGCCATTTCTGTAGGGAGTCCTGGTTCATTGTGATGGGAATGGTGTTGAGAACCAAAATCTGGGCACTAAGGGTAAAAGTAGGAGAATATTGAAGGTAAATCCAAGTGTTAGGAAGATCCTATTAAATAAAAAGTTTCAAAAAATAGAAAAATTAAATTTTCAAGAGGAAAATTAAAATTTCGACAAATGCATATAATGGAAATGTATATTATTTTAAATCTGGCAGAAAATTCAAATTTTTACTTGAGGGTCTTGGCAGATTCCTACTTAAAAACTCCTTAAAGGGGCACCTGGGTGGTTCAGTCGGTTTAGTGTCTGCCTTCAGCTCAGATCATGATCCCAGGACCCTGGGATCAAGCCCCAAATCCCAGGGAGCAAGCCTCGCTGAGTAGAGAGCCTGCTTCTCCCTCCCCTTCTGCCCTCTCTCTCACTCTCAAATAAAGAAAGAAAATCTTAAAAAAATAAAAAATAAAAAAAACTCCTTAAAGAAAACCTTTCATTCAGTTGATCAACCAACATTATTTTGGTACCTTCTGTTTGCAAATTCTTTAGGTCTCCAACTGCTTACAGGTTCTTTATAATTGTATGTGGGTCCTGAGAATGGAAGCTTGCAAACAGCCAGGAATCTGTGTACATATGTTTTACAAAGGAAGCTCAGTTAAGTATAATAGTTAAGTATAAATGGGTCCAGGGAGAATGAGGTGGAAGAGAAAATGAATTTCTTTAGCAAATAGCCATTTACCTTCCATGTGCCTGGGCTCTGCTATGGAGAATTCAAAGGTGAATTTATTTATCTGTCCATCTATTTATCTATTTTTATTAATTTTTTACTTTGATTCCAGTATAGTTAACATGCAGTATTATATTAGTTTCAGGTGTACAATATAGTGATCCAACACTTTATACAACACCCAGTGCTCATCCACAAGCGCACTCTTTAATCCCTATTACGTGTTTAAACCTCCCCCCCACCTCCCCTCTGGTAGCCATCAGCATGTTCTCTGTAGTTAAGCGTGTTTCTTGGTTCGTCTCTCTCTTTTTTTTTCCTTTGCTCATTTGTTTTGTTTCTCAAAGGTGAACTTAAAATACAAAGTTAAAAAAAAAAACAAGTTTATCCCTCTAGGTATTTCCAGATTATTTGAAAGTAAGAGAAGAAAACAAAAAAGAAGAGAAGAAAAATGTCTTTTGGGGTATGAACTGCCGTAGACAGAAGAAGGAGAGCCCTACAGCCAAAGTGGAGCCAGAGCAGGGTTTCTGGGAGAAAGAAGCATTAAATTTAATCTTGAAGAATGACTCCCAGGTAGAAAAAGACTGTAGCGCTGGAAAATAGAGTACTTAAACTATAGGGAAAAAAGCGCATGTAAAGTCAAAGAGAAGGGAAAGGGAACATCCTAAAGGAATGGCAAGGAGTTTTGTGCAGGACATGTGGAGCAGGCCCCGTGATGAGGAGGAGAGGAAGGGTGGGCAGGCTGGGGATGCATTCAGTAGTCAAACTGAAAACAGGCTCATGGGTGCCGAGCCATTAGAGAGTTAAGTGAGATTGAGCTCATGTGGGAAATATCATTTATGAATAGAATTTTGTCGTTTCCTTTGTAGATGTTGACTTTATTTATTTTATTTTATTTTATTATTTTATTTTATTTTATTTTTATTGGAGTTCGGTTTGCCAACATATAGCATAACACCCAGTGCTCATCCCATAGATGTTGACTTTAAGACAATTTGGGGGCTTCGATGGATAGAGTGAAGACCAACATGTTCTGAACAAACCAGTGGACACTGGGAGGCCAGGGGTGCAGGCTGGCGGTGCAGGGAATGTGTTGGGCAGTAGCTGCTCCAGATAGCCATCAGGGTCCCAGAACTTTCTTTACTGAAGCTCTAATTTCACCTATTTCAGTTCGTCTCTTGACTTCCAGTCTTGACTCCATAGTGACTTTTAATTAGGAACTCTCTTTCGGGGCAGCCCCTGTGGCCCAGCGGTTTAGCCCCACCTTCAGCCCAGGGTGTGATCCTGGAGACCTGGGATCGAGTCCTGCATCGGGCTTCCTGCATGGAGCCTGCTTCTCCCCCTGCCTGTGTCTCTGCCTCTCTCTCTCTCTCTCATGAATAAGTAAATAAAATCTTTAAAAAAAAAAAAAAAGAAAAAAAAAGGAACTGTTTCCCAGTTCCTGACATCACTGATGATTTTTGAGTGGCTGAAAGCCATCTTTGAGTCCTGAACCTCACTTAGTAGGTCTTTAAACTGATAAGAGTACAGGCTTGTGGCAGGCTTCTAGGATTGATCCATTTGGGGTTAGGAACTCCCATGGGAAGTTTAATTTAAGGCCTGATGAATAAGACCCTGTGGATGGTGTCACACTGTTTGTGTTAGGATAAATCTAAGCCTCATAATAAAGACACTCCAAAACAGCATGACTTTAATAACGACAACAGTAATAATAAATTTTTTTTCAAGTTTCTTTCTGTCATATAGTAGTTCCTTTTCTTTTTAAGACTTTTATTTATTGAGAGAGAGAGAGTGAGTGAGAGAAAGAGAAGGAGCAAAGGCAGAGGCAGAGAGGGAGGGAGAAGCACACTCCCCACTGAGCGGAGAGCCCAATGTGGGCCTCAATCCCAGGACTCTGGAGTCACGACCTGAGCCAACGGCAGACCCTTAACCGACTGAGCCCCCCAGGAGCCCCTTGCACAGTAGTTTCAAAGTGAGTGTGGCAGGTCAGTATGGTAGCTTTGCTCCTCTGAGGACCCGGGCTGGCTCCAAGTCATGGCTCTACTGTCTCTTGGCTGGTGGCCTCAAACTTCAAGGTGCATAGGAACTCCTCAGGAATTTTGTTAAAAATGCAGATTCTATTTTAGAAGGTCTGGGGCCGATCGGGGGCACCTGGGTGACTCAGTGGATTAAGCATCTGCCTGAGACTCAGGTCATGATTTCAGGGTCCTGGGATCCAGCCCCGTGGCGAGCGCCCTGCTCAGCAGGGAGTCTGCTTCTCCCTCTCCCTCTGCCCCTTTCTCCTCTGCGTGGGAGAGCCTTCATTCTCTCTCTCTCAAATAAATAAATAAAATCTAGAAAAAGAAAGAAAGGAAGGAAGGAAGGAAGGAAGGAAGGAAGGAAGGAAGGAAGGAAGGAAGGAAGGAAGGAAGGAGAGAGAGAAGGCCTAGGGCAGGAGCTGAGACTCTGCATTTCTAACAGTGGCCTGGTGATGCAGCTGCTAGTCCCTGCCCTTCTCTGGGGTTGCAAGACCCTAGCGCGTTCCTACGCCCACGTTGTCGGAGCTGGGCCGCAGACACGTTCAGGGTCTGACCTGCAGGGAAGGGAAAGGTGGGAGCCGGGGGTGGAGAATCCTCGGATGATGGGAGGTGGCACCTGCCACTTCTGCTCCCACTCCTTGGGTGGAATCTCCACTACCTGGCCACACCTCGCTGCAAGACCATCTGGGCACGTAGTCTTGGGGCGCAGTCGGGCACACAACTACAATTCTAGCACTTTGGGACAGTGGGGGGCAGATGTTGGCAGACATCTCACAGTCCCTGTCACATCACTCTCTCTAAAGCTCCCTCATGCACCTCCCAGGAGTGTCTGGCGATCACCCAGGAAGGTGAGGCGGACCCAGAGAAGTGTCTAGGATGCTTTCCAGACCCACACTTCACAGCATTCTTTGCTTTGACACCTTCTTGAAAAATTCCATGCCTGGAATTTCCCGAGTACAGAGGTGGCCTCTTTTTTTTTTTTTTTTTTTAAGATTTTATTTATTTATTCATGAGAGAGACAGAGGCAGAGGGAGAAGCAGGCTCCATGCGGGAGCCTGACGTGGGACTCAATCCCAGGACTCCAGGATCAGGCCCTGGACTGGAGGCAGACGCTCAACCGCTGAGCCACCCAGGCGTCCCACAGAGGTGGCCTCTTTAAGGAGAGAATGCACGAGCAGACTTTCTTCTTTCTACCTCCGTGACTTTGAAAGTGAACGAAACGACCAGACTGTACCTCCTTGAGAGCGACTCCTTTTAATGCTTCCTGTTTGGGTGAGAAGACATTGATGGTTCGAGGCCAGGGTCACATCATTTCAGCAAAGACCGTCTTGCCGGGCTGCAGCAAGTGTGCCGCAGGTTTTCCCATCCAGTGGGTGAGATAAAATAATAAATGAGTGCAGGCTGCTGGCCAGATGCATAGGCAGCCTGAGAATGAATCATAATCACTACATTTGCAATAAAGCCCCCGTTTATATGCAGACAGACAGCAACATTAGATGGTCAAATAGCTCAAGGATGAAAATGAAAATTGAATGCAAAACTTATTGTTCATGAGGGGTGATATTTGTCCTACTATTTTAATTTACCTGATTGAAAAGTGTCCGGCTTATCCACTGAAGGAAAAAATCTCATTTCCTGATACTCTTCTCAATACTCAAGCAAATGAAATAGAATTAACTAAAAATGGAATGATATAATCTGCTTTAGCCAAAAGGCTAGAAGGGCAAGGAATAATTGAGTAAGCACTCCGTGGCGGCTCTCATAGGTCCTGAATAAATGAATGTGTAGGGAGAGATACTAAGCTGCTCTCTGAAAAAAATAAAATTAAATATGTATATTATCCCCTCAAAATACAGACCTAGGAAACAATGAGCCTTTAGTTGGATTTTCTCCCCAGCATGGTATTTCTATGCTTTCACCGAAATGAAAAAAAATCTCAAAATAAGAAGAAACCCTGAGATATTACTTTTGAAATCAAATAAGGCTACGGCGTGCTTCCATTAGCCCCAACAGTTACTTCCAATTATTGTGACCAAATTTTCTCATCTGCGTTTCTGTAGAGAAACAATATTTGTATTTCAGGATTGGAAAGCTGAGAATTGAATCATTTTATGCGGATGCTTGAGACTGCAGCAGCCGTCTTGGAAGAGAAGGACCAATTCTCCCTGGACTCTGGAGTCCAAAGACGCAGACTTAAATCCCAGCCACTTCGTTTTCGAATGATCATGATAATGATGAAAATAATGATGAAGAAGATGCCGATGACCATGGCAATGGGCAGCGTCTGCGGAGCGCTCACTGAGGACGTGACACTGTTCAGATGCTTTCACATGTCAACTCCTTCGTTCTCCTACCTGAAGGCAGGTGGTACTATAATCCCCACTTTACAGATGAGAGGAAATGAGGCCCAGGGATGCTAAGTGACTCTCCTGAGGTCGTATGGCCAGTATAGCAGACAACGTTCACCCCAAACCCTGCTGCCGCTTTCTGGACACAAAGGCAGCTGACATTTCCCTGCCTCTTTGGCAGTCAGGGTGGCACTGGCCCAAGTACTAGCTGATGGGATGTGAGAGATGGGTGTCGTTTTTAGAAGCCGGAGTGCCCCCTCCATGCATCTTTTTGCCAGCTAGATGAAGATGATGATGGGACACTGGGTTGGGTGGGGGGGGGTGTGCAGAGCCACAGGTGGAAGGGGTCTGGGTCCCTGAATCACTCCCGTCCATCAGGAGCAGCCTCCTTTGCATCTACTCCAGTGACGTAGACAATGACAAACTCCTACTTTGTCCCAACTGTTACCCTCCCTGGGGGTGGTGGTGGTACTCCTTGTTACCACCTTGATTCTAACTCCCCAGAAGTGGTGCAATCTGGATTTGAATCCAGGCAGTCTGGCGGCAAAGTCCACCTGGCTTACATCACTTGACCTGCTTCCTTATTTGAAAAATGGGAGTGATTGTGACCACCTGTCTCTCCAGGCTTCTAAGCTGGTGTCCTGAGGTCTCCAGAAGAAGACTGAGTTCTGTATGGTTTCTGAGACGATCTGCGACAGAGTCAGAAGTACCCCGTGAGGTGTTTGGCTTGGTGTTGGGTAAATAGTCTACCCAGGGTTGGAGCCTTGCTAGCGCCATGATTCTCTCTCTCTCTCTCTGGGGACCTTAGACGTCAGCTGGATTCTCTACAGGCTCCATGATGCTCTTTCTGCCATTCCCCATCTCCAGGTGAGATGTCTCCTGGCCCAGGCCAGGCACAGCCTATCCCTTCTCTGTAATGTGTGCCATGGTTTCCCCTCTAGGGGGGTTGCCTATAAAAGCGCCAATCCTGCCACCTCCAGCCCCTCCCATTATAGCTTCTTCCTATCTCTTGCTCCTCTGCCCCTGAGATCCCAGTGTGACGTGAGCCAGCTTGCCTGACTTTTCACCCTACTAGTGTTGGTCCTGCCTCCAGGAAAGGGTTATGGTAAGGATGAATTTAGGTATATAAAAGCACATTACAAATGTACGGTATAAAATTGGTTTATTGACATGTTCAAATTTTTAAATCTCATGTAAAAGAGGGAATTTTGTTGTGCTCTAGGTGTTAGTTGGGAAAATGGCCCAGATGTTTTTTAAACGGTAGTTTTTAAAATTCGATTTTGCTGGTAAAATTAATCCAAATATCCTATGGGTTACATAAAGCGCTTTAGAAAGAATTGAAGTGAAGGGGCACCTGGGTGGCTCAGCTGGTTAAGCATCCAGCTCCTGATTTCGGCTCAGGTCATGATCTCAGGGTCTTGAGCTCCAGCTCCGCAATGGGCTCTGTGCCGGGTGTGGAGCCTGCTTAAGGTTCTCTCCCTCTGCACCCCCCCACCCACTGTCTAAAAAATAAGAAAGAATGGAAGTGAAAACCTAAGATGATGTTGGGGTATAGAAGTAATTACCAAAGATCACAATTGAAAAGTGTTAATAACTGCAGATAACACATTCACTGGCAATTCTTAATGGCAGAGACTGCTGGTTCCTTTGTGGCTTCTTTTATGCTGAATTATGGCACCGAAGCAAGCTGTTAATTATAAAAGCCTAAGATGAAGCCTTCTCGACACAGACCTGTAATTCTTATTTGCTCATCTGTCCTGGGGCATTATAGGCTCTACCCATGGGGTTGAAAGTACTTCTATATACTCATTTTAGTTCATGAAGAAAAAAGCTCTTTTCTGTATCTAGTCCTTCTGTTTGATTTTAAGAATTCAGGTTTCAGCTTCCAGGCAAAGCAATTTCAGGATACATAAAATAGAAACACCAGGATGGAGAGGATGCTTTTACGTGCTTGAGTCAGTGTCCAGGACATAATGTGTAGATTTGAATATACATATTTATTCAATATATACTTATTAAGTGTATGTTTATTTAACTTATTTATTATCTAATAATTATATGCTGTCCCATCAGAACTTTGAATAAATCACTATACATTAATATAAGTTATATATGTGTAGTAACCATATTAAATATATCAAAAATATCTTTATTAGATATTAAATATATAAATATGTTAAATACATTTATTTATATGCTCATTTGTATTTAAAGCCTTTTTATTTTGTAGCAATTCTTTTTTTTTGTTTTTGTTTTTTTGCAATTCTTTATTTATAGGAAATTGCAAATTTAGAACAAGGGGTTCCTCTATATTCTTCGTTAGCTTCCCCTAATGTTGACATCTTACATAATCTATGATCTATTTGTCAAACTAAGACCTTAACATTGGAATACTATTAACACAGCTACAGGTTTTATTGAGATTTTCTAGCTTTCCCACTACCATCCCTTTTCTGGGCCAGGCTCCTGTCCAAGATGTCCCATTGCATATAGTTGTCATGTCTCCTTAATCCCTGGTCTGTGACAATTCCTTAGTCTTTATTTGTTTATCATGACCTTGATCGTTTTGAAGAGTACTGGTCAGGTATTTTATTGAATGTCCCTCAATTTTTGGTTTGTCTGTGTTTTCTCATAACTAGAAAGGGGTTAGGGTTTCTGAGAAATACTAGAGAGAAAAAGTGCCATTCTTATCACATTATATCAAAGAGTACACGTGATGAATTTGGCTCATCGTGGGTGATGCTAACCTTGATCATTCAGCTAGGGTAGTGTTTGCTAGACTGCCCCACTATCAAGTTACTTCTCCCCCCTTGCCATGGTCTGTCTTTTGGAAGCATGTCAAGGTGGGAGTTGGAGGAGTGGGGGTGGGGGGAGAGGATTAAGCTTCACCTACTTGAGGGTGGAGTATCTACATACCTTATCTTCTTTCCTCTGTAAGGGAGAATTGTTGGATCTCCTACATTTATTTCTCCAATCATTTATTTATGTCAGTGTGGAACATGGGTATTTGTTATATTTTGGGTATAATCCAGGGCTATGTTATTTATCTCACTGTCACATTGTTCCAGCTTTGTCCATTGAGAGTTCTTTCAGATTCACTCTTGAGTCCCTTCAACATGCCCTGTCTTTCAAATTTTTATTCATTTTTTTTGAGTACTTCCCCTTGTTGGCACTGAAAGACACTTCCTGTTTCTCTTGAATTTTCATGGCCTGAAATCCGCCATTATTTCAAGAAACCCCTTTTGTTGGAGAATCATACCTACTCCAGAAGCTTCAGCAGTGATGTTTACAGAGAAAACTTTGGCACAAAGTGGATCCACCTTGGACCCAGACTGGGAATTAAAGTGCAGTGCTCTCAGGTGGCCCTATAAGGGGCGTCTGGGCATGGATCCACAGGATTTGTATTGTGTGTGAGATAGCAGGGACACCTCTTCTTGGCTTTTTTGAAGCAATGTAGAGAAATGTGAATCCCTTTGCCCAGGCTCTCAACAGGAATTGGGATGTCAAAGTTAAGTATATCTAAGTCAAATATGCCTCTGTGGTTGTTATCTGTGGTTGTTAGTCTTTCAGAATTAATCTTAATGCTGCTATCCTAATAGTTGTTTCAGTTAGAAATCTCTCTTCTCAGACATGAATTGTTGTTGGAGGTTGTATGTGGATGTTATAAACAAAAAAATAGACCGGAGATGTCCTGCCGAGATTATATATTAGAGAAAGGTTGAGTAATAGCGAATTGTCTGCTAGCAGCAGAGAGATGATATGGAAGAAAAATTGCTGACTGATATTAATAAGTAAATGACTTTGGTCAGAATGCTCCTTAATAAAAGTCAAGTTTACTATTTTTGTAGCAGGATAACCTATTGATATATTATTTGTATGCTTTATTCATACTGTTGTAGAAGATTTAACTATAAAGGATTAATTCCCACTTGCTGTCCCCTGCTGCTGTGGTATAATAAGAATTATATACTTGCTCTTTGTCCCCAGTTCCTGGCACAGAATTCCCGAAGTCCTTGGAATCTCCTGGGCGGTAGGGGTAAGAGGAGCATCTTTGTTTTAATAATAATAATAATAATAATAATAATAATAATAATAATAATAAAGTCCCTTTCAGCCATACCTGAGTTTATGCTAAGAGATGACTCTTTGAGGACGAGGCATGGTTGTTGGAAGAGCCAGCCATGCCATTAGAGGGTTAGAACCTTCACCCCCACCCCCTGACCTTTAGGAGGAGCTAGAGAGCAATTAATCACCAATAGCCAATAATTTCATCAATCGTGTTTACATCACGAAGCCTCCATTAAAATTCTAAATGATGGGGTTCAAAGACCTTCCAAGTCAGTGAACACATCCATGTGCTGAGAGCTTGACACATCCCAACCTCACAGGAAGAGAAGCTGCTATGCTCAGGATTCTTCTGGACCTTGTTCTGTGTACCTCTTCATTTGGCTGTTTACCTGCCAATCCTTTATAATAAACCAGCAATACTGAGTAAAATGTTTCCCTAATTTCTGTGAGCCACTGAATATCAAATTACGTAGTCTGAGGATGAGATTGTGCGAACCTCTGATTGGTAGCCAAGTCAGTCAGAAGTCTGGAGGCCCAGGATTTGTGAATGGCATCTGAAGTGGTGGCACCCTTGTAGGCCTGAGCCCTCAACATGGAGGGCCTGAGGCTAAGTTTTGGCAGTCAGTGTTAGAACTGAATTTTCAGATGCCCAGTTAGTGTCCAGAAAGTTGAAAAATTGGTGGGTGTGTGTAAACATTTCACACATTTGGTGTCAAATGTGTTGCGTGGACTGGGAAATAGTTTTTCTTTTACTCCTTTTATTCCCTCCCTCTGCTTTCTTAACACACATGCACACACACACACACACACACACACACACAGCCTCACTCCCATATATTAGATATTAGGTCTTTGCTCTGGTGCTCTGGGATCCACAGCTTCTGGAAGAAATGAAGGTATTAGGAACTGGGAACCAGACTCTGAGGAGCAAGGATTTCAGCTAATTGTCTGAAAGAGGGAGAAAGGAAGGGGCTGGGATGGACTATCTAGGAAACTATATTGTCCTGGAGTTGTCTGAACTGTGACACAGGAACTGTGAAGACGTGGAGTAGAAGGTCCAAATCTCAGCTTGTGGACAGCAGGAAGCGCCACTGAAAGGGACTCCACCCGAGAGTGCCTGAGCCACAGGACAGGAAGCAATAGTGAAATAGCAGCTACAGACTGAGGGCTTCTTGCAGGGCTCTTCCATAATTCTAGGGAGAGCAAGGAACCTTGAAAATGATGACAGTATATATCAGCCTTGGTGAATGATGGATGTGGACCAGAATCACTTTGATTAGAAAAGTAAGGACAAATTACAGCATCTGAACTGGAAGAATGGCTATCATGACTCAGAGGATTCAGCTCATAGTTGGGACTCATGACTCTGATTTACTGCAGTGAAAGGACACAAAACACAATTCCCAAAGGGGAAAAGTGCATGGGGCAAATCCAGGTGCAGGATTCCCAGGGTCCTATCCCAGTGGGGCCATAGCATGACCCTCATCCTCCCAACAGTGTATTATGACAACAGCGTGAATGTTGCCAACCAGGAAGGCTCATCAGAGACTCAACATCGAGGGTTTTTCCTGGGGACACCCTCTGCCTGGTGACACCCAAATCCAGACTCCCAGAAGGAAAACATAGGTTTGTCATAACCCACTTTGTTTGTACAAATAGTTTAGACAGAGTGAGATGCTTTTATCAGCTAATGGGGGAAGCCCTTCTAAAATCCAATGTCTCAGGGATCTGCGGGGTCACAAGAAGAATGGGGGTACCTGGGTGTAGCAGTGTTCCCAGGCATCAGAGGGGGAAGCCAGCTGCAAACAGCTTTCTGTGTGGTGTTGTCATAAACTGTGCACTGCTACACAATTGGGTGACTGGTCTTCAAGCCGGGGTCCAGCAAAAGGCAGAAGTGGACCAAGCCCCCCTCCCTGCAGCATGGGCCATGGTGCAGGAGTCCATAATGTTTGGAGACTCCAAAGGGGTCAAGGGCCTGAGATAAATATGCTTGGTCACAGGCAGGATGAACATAGAGTTTGGAGGGAAACTAGGGAGACAAGAGTGATTGACTGCTTTTCTGTGAGGGCTCACTGAAGAGTGGGTGGTGCAGACTTTCAGCTCCAGGGCTAGAGGCTGGAGTGCCACCATATTCCTCCTGTCCATCAGTGCTGAAAGCCTTCAGGGAGAAAAACAGTGTCACATGGTGCAACCTGGAGCCACTTATACTGAAGCCGGCCCCCTGACAAGGTGGTTGCAATTCCGCCCCCCAGCAAAGACCCCTGAGAATGAGTGCAAGAGGCCTTTCCCCCAGAAGGCCAGAAGGAACAACTGGCTTGCACCAAATTTATGGATCATAGAGGGCAGCAGAGCTTCGGCTCATGGGGAAAATGGTATATAGCATTTGTTGTGTTTTTATTCTTTAGTCGTCGGGTATTATTTTTTCAGTTGTTTTCTTATTTTTTCAACTACTTTTTCATTCTTTTTAAACTTTTCTTTAAAATATACACTATATATATATTTTTTATTTTTTGTTGCCTTTCATTGTATTTTATGTCATTTTATTTTTGTATATATTTAAGTTTTGGTAGATGCATAAGTTTTTCTTTCTTCCTTATTTTAATTTCTTTTAAAAAGCAGATCAAAATACACCAGGATCTAGTTTTTTTGTTTTGCTTTGTTTTGTTTCTTGTTTTCCTTTTCTTTTCTTTTTTTTTTTTTTTGAGTTTTTTCCCCTGATGTTATTGTTGTTATGGTGTTTTTTCTCTTTCTTCTTTTCTGCACAAAATGATGAGATGGAGAAATTCACCCCAAAAGAAATTTACCCCAAAATTTACCCAAAAACTACTACAGGAGGTAGTACTCACTGCCAGAGATTTAATCAATACAGATATAATGAAGATATCTGAACTAGAATTTAAAACAATTATAAAGATAATAGTGGGGCTTGGAAAAATGCGTAGAAGACACTAGAGAGTCCCTGTCTGTAGAAATTAAAGAACTAAAATGTAGTCAGGCCAAAGTAAAAAAAAATGCCATTAGCAAGGTGCAGTCCCAAAAGGAGGCTATAAAAACGAGAATGAACGAGACAGAAGAGTAAGTCAGTGATATAGAAGACAAAATGATGGAAAATAAGGAAGCTGAATAGTGCTTGGGCGTTGACTATTTCATTACTCCTAGTTAAATACTTACAATGTGAATGCATAGTTTGGATCTAAAAAAGATGTGAAGGAGTACCGATAGAATAATATAACCCCATCATTGATCCTGAAATATAAAATAAATGCTTTGTGATAATCAGGAGATTGGGGGTGTGCGTGTATGTGTGTTTGGGTGTCTCTGTGTGTGTAAAACACAGAGACTACTGACTTAATGGTAGTAATAAAACCACTGGGTATAACTCTACTAACAATGAATCAAAGGACTTGCAATTTTTGCAGAAAGAGTTCTAGATTAGGCATCCAGATCTGTGAGTGCTAATTTTCTGTCTTAGCTGCTTGGCCTTGGACAAATCACTTTGCTTTTGTGAGTCTGTTTCCTAAATTGTCCTTTATTGAAATCCAAAATAAGGAAGTTATTCACTTTATTTCTATTTTTTAGTAGTTATCCTTAAATTTTAAAATTGAAACTTGTTAAATTTGCTTAAAATTAACCAGTATCTCTACTCTTGGGGCTGGTAATATTGATACTCAACCAAAGGCAAATCTTCAGACTTTCCCGCTAATGCATTGGGAATACCAGATACTCACTTTGACAGATCTATCTACCTCTCTACTGAGAGGAAGTCTGCTGGATGGGAAAGAACACCTGCCTGGAAATAAGAGACAGCTGAGGAGCCATGCTTTTATTCCTCATCTGTGTCACTCTTCTTAGTAAGATACTGTTATGGCGGGAACAGCCATCCTGCAATCATGAAGGGACCAGTTGGAGAATGTAGTCAATACACTGAGGACTACAAATGGAAATTTTGTAAGAGTCTAGATCCTCTGAGTCATTCCTAAATTACTGGAAAAACCCTGGACTGTCTACCTTGGAATTTCTTATAATGATCCCATTATTTAAGCCACTCTTTGGTTGGATATTTGCTTTTTTGAGCCAAAAATATTCTACATTTCTGCATGATACAATCCACTTCCTGAAAAATATAAAAAACCCTATAAAATAGAAGCAATTCAAGAGTGACTTCAACATACCTCCATTAAATCTACTAATCTGCTCCTCTGTGTACCTTCACCGTGCTTCCCTTCTGTGACAGTGGATGACTGTCCACGCTCCCGTATAACGTCTCCCCCTCCATTTGTGCAACATCCTTTTATACCTCACATTCTCCACTTACTTTCTCCTCTCCTGAGCCCACTCCATTCAGGCTTTTTTCTTGACCACTCTTCAGAGATGCTTATCAAAGTCACCGATGACTTCCATGTTCCCAAATCCAATAGCTAATTCTCAGTTCACATTTTTTAACCCACCAGGAGCATTTGACACATCATTACTTTCTTTTTCAAATATGTCTTCCTACATACTAGGGCTCCTCCTCACTCTCCTTTGAGAGTTCCTTTCAACTTCCTGACCTCCAAATGTTGGAGTGCCTCAGGGCTCAGTATTCACAGCTCTTCTAGTCTCCATCTACATTACCCAGGTGACTTGATTTAATTATATTCCATTACTATAGTAGTGAATCCCAAATATTTTGGCTCAGAATGACAGCTCAGTATATCCATCTATCTAGTAGACATCTAGGTTTGGTTGTGTAAAGGGCATTTCAAATTTAACATTGTTTAAAACTATACTCTTTATTTTCCTTAGAGTCATCCTTGATGCCGTTTTTTTTAAGTTAATTAAAAAAAATTTTAAAAAGATTTTATATATTTATTTAATTGAGAGAGAGAGAGCCAGAGAGTACAAGCAAGAGAAGGAGAGGGAGAAGCAGACTCCCTGCTGAGCAGAGAGCCCGATGTGGGGCTCAATCCCAGGACCCTGGGATCATGACCTGAACTGAAGGCAGAAGCTTAACCGACTGAGCCACCCAGATGCCCTTGTTTTTAAAAATTTTAAAAGATTATTTATTTATTTGAGAGAGAGGGAGAGAGAGCATGAGTAGGGGGAGGGGCAAAAAGAGAAGGGGAAGCAGACTCCCCACTGAGCAGGGAGCCTGACATGGGGCTGGATCCCAGGACCCCAAGATTATGACCTGAGCCAAAGGCAGATGCTTAACCAACTGAGCCACCCAAGTGCCCCATGTTTTGTTTTGTTTTTTTTAAAGATTTTATTTATTTATTTTGGCAGGGAGGGGCAAAAGGAGAAGGAGAAAGAAGCAGACTCCCCAAGCAGACTCCCCACCGACCGTGGAGCCTGACCCAGGCCTTAACTCGAGATTCGATCCCACAACCCCAAGATCACTACCTGAGCTGACTCAAGAGTCAGACATTTAATCAACTGAGCCACCCAGGCACCCCTGCTTTTTTTATTTTTTTTAATGTGTAATCTGTGTCAGGTCAACTAGCAAATGCCTCTTGGTTCTACTTCTACTCCTATTATCCTTGTCCAAACCACTATCGACTCTTACCCACATTATTGCAACAGATTCTAAATCAGTTAAAGATTGAATCTGACTATAAGTAAATTGTTCACAAAAGTACTTTTTTTTTCTTGGACTAGAATTGTTCAGATAGCAGAGGGTAGATAATACCACAAATAAGTAATGGAGCCAGCTGGATGTAAGATCTCTTTCCCAGCATAATCACAAGGAGTTTTAATTGCTTCTCTTTCCTAACACTGTTGTTCTTCCCCACTTTTGTGAATAAGGAATAAGGGCAATAAATGCCAGACCTACACTTTGGTTTTCCTGAAAGATTGCTCCTAATTCTTTTTTTTTTTTTTTTTTTTTTTTTTTTGCTCCTAATTCTTAACACTACTTTCCTGGGACAGGCATGTGACCTCCCATTTTTCTCTCCACAGATACAGCACTGCAAAGGATGTGCTGAAGATGGTCTTGGTTTGACCTTGATTTCTCCCACTTTTAATAAACCCAAGGGAATCGGAAATTGCAGGGAGCAGCAGGCAGCCATAACCTGACCCTTGCTTGGCCCTTCACAGAGCAAAATACTGTGGCACTCATTAAATATTCAGCAATCTATTCCCAGTCTAAAACAAACAGAGGTGATCTTTTCAGACCATCCAGTGGGTCTGCATTACAACTGAAGAATGACTTTCCTGCTTCATTAAACATTTAGGCTACTTCTTGGCTTGGTGCAGCTGCGTATAATCGTTGACAGCCGATTGAGCCTAGCAGTGTAGACTCTTTTTTTAATGCAAGGAAACTTCCATTATACTCTTACTGATGATCCTTGGCAAAGATGATAGGAGGGGATATGGAAGCATCAGAAAGACAACTAAATATAGAAAACATCCCAGAAAATGGGCATGCGAATGCAAGTGTTAAAGGTCTCCAATATGGAGGATGTTTAATGATAACATTATACCATTTATTTGTTTTGAAATGCATTCTCTCTTGCTCTGTGGTCTGGATGAAAGCACAAGAGATTTCAAAGAGCTTGGCTAAAAGCACGAGAGATTTCTCAGAGCTTACCTAAGACCATTCATAAACTTGTGCTAACATTCCTACTAATGATGACCTAAGATACCAAGAATTTAAGCTCTAGAAGTACCTTCAACTTGTTCCTTTGCATTTAGTGTAGTTTGGCCCTCCCTCAATAAAGATTTTTATTATTAGTCGTTTTAAGAGCCCACCTAGGATTGTGGTTGTCAACTGCTGCTTTTGTAGCACGTGTTGAAATGTCCCCAAGTAAGTGCTTGAGTGTACTGGGAACTCAGAGAGCCTGTGTTCCCACTGAACTGTTAGATGCCAAAAATAGGAACTGCTGTGTATTTGTGAAATGCTTTAAAGTTGTGCTTACAACTTCTTTTTTTTTTAATCTATAACTTTGGATTTCTTCTTCTACCCCCCCAAAACTAATGAAAGTTGAAAAGATATTAAGTGCGAACTCATTGTAAATAGAAGGTCAAAAACGTTTGGTTTTCCTCATACTTTCTCTCTAGTCCATCGATCTTTTCTTGTTGTTGGTAGCCTCCTCCTCCTGCTGCCGGAGAACCAACTCCAAAAAGTCTTTGTTGCATCGATCCCACACTTCTCCAAGGTTTACTCAAACCCTGCCTTGGAGCAGGGGCTTTTTCTTGATTTTAATGTAGTTTGTCATAGAAGGTATTTCATGGGATAACTCTGCTTTGGCCTAATTCCTCTGCATTCTGCTGGTCCCTGCATATCATTTAGTCATGAAATTTCTTTTTTTTTTAAATTTATTTATTTTTATTTATTTATGACAATCACACAGATAGAGAGAGAGAGGCAGAGACACAGGCAGAGGGAGAAGCAGGCTCCATGCACCGGGAGCCTGACGTGGGATTCGATCCCGGGTCTCCAGGATCGCGCCCTGGGCCAAAGGCAGGCGCCAAACCGCTGCGCCACCCAGGGATCCCTAGTCATGAAATTTCAAGCTGAATCTGACCTCAGAGATTATCTAATCGAACTTACTAATTTTATAAATGTGACTCTAAGGTCTCGACAGGCAACACACACAGCCTAAGGATTGTTTCAACTCCTTCTCTATGTTCTCAGTCTGTTTTCTCTGCCGTGGGATAAGATTTTTCTATTTGTCCTCAGACCCCTGGCCTTTATGATGCTTTATTTTATTTCCTTAACATGACCTTTTCCAGGGCATGCCTTTCTGGATTATAAAGTTCTCCATTTTGTTGTATCTCTCCAGCTCCATCATTGTGTGTGGGGGGGGGAGGGGGGAGTGGTGGTTGATTCTTGACACCCAGACCTTGTCATCTTCTGCCCTAAACACATATATTAAACCAAGAAGAAACTGTATATAAACAATGCCCCACTTCCTCTGATGGTAGAGTCAAGAAATGTGTTGTTGAGTCTTTGTCTTTATATCATATAGCTGGTGACAAAGTGTCCTATCCATCAGATCTCCATGCTTTGTTTCTAGAAGCCATATGTAACTAACACTCAGAAAGTTGATACCAAGAAACTGCTTAAGTTTTATCCTGCTTCCTTCCCTTAGGGTCCACATTTGCCGCTTAGATTTTATTCTTTCTACTGAATTTCTGTGTCACAGATTTCCCCCCTACATTTTATTAAAGTATGTGGCATAAAATAAAATAAAATAAATAAAATAAAATAAAATAAAATATTAAATAATGTAGCAAGAGTATTCACTGGCCCAGCTCCCATGCATACATCTTCAGGAAACTCCCATTTTTCCACTTTCTTTTGTGGTTTTACATTTTGCTTTGTTAACTCTTGCTTCAGATCCTCTAGGTTAAGTAAGATCCAAAATGGCACATCATTTTTTTCATTTACATGGAGACATAAAATGGCCAGAATCAGCATCCCCTTCACTGTACAGAGTCAGCCAACCCTCTCGTACCTGGCCCCTTGACTAACCTTTTTTAGACGTTGGGCTGAGCACCAGTTCCCTCAGCATATTACTCCTGCTGTCAGATTATCGCACTGTAGAGTAAATAGCCACATTCCAGGACCAGAGTTTTATCCTGGTCATCGTGATAGGGCTTTGCCAGCTCCGGGCACATGCTGTGAAGTAAGAGACCCTTAGGTGTTTATTTAAGTGGACCTATTTTAATTTGAGTTCCTAGCAACATTTTCCTAATAAATGTTTGGGTTGCTTCTTCACGTTTTGCTTGATTTCTTTCCCATTATATTTATGAGCTTCCCACCAATGGTGCCTCTTCTAGTTCTTGACTCCCTTATCTCCTTCTTCAGAGGATTTATTCTGAATTTGCCAAACGCATAGCAATTCCTGGGTCTAGTGTTTATTAGTAGTGTCTGTGGTTTCTGGTTTTGAATAGTCTCCCTATTTGCCTTCCTGGTGAACCCTCGCCAGCTCTTGTTTTATCATGCGCTTCCTCCTCTGCTCTGTACACCTCTCTCTGCCTTCCATCTGGATGAAGACCCTGGGGCTGAAGAATGTGATCTCAAGATTCCTGGCACAAAAGCAACCATACCCTACACATACCCACTGTAGGGACTCAAGATGACTGGTGAATCACAGTAAACATGAAGAGAATCATTTGAGAGATGTTGAAGGCCAAATCTCTGAGCTCACATGCCCAGATTCCTGAAATATGATGAATAGATTTCCCAGGAGGCTTCGACCTAGAACTGCAGTACATGTACACAAACACAACAATACCGAGAGAGAGAGAGAGAGAGAGAGAGAGAGAGAGAGAGAGAATAACAGAGAGAGAAGAAAAGAAAAAAGAAAAAACCTTGATGGCACATTCACAAGGGTAAAAATTAATTATGTGTGTGTTTATGAGTCCAAATCTCTTGTTCCTACTCATGGTAGCAGTGTTTGGTGGTGTTTGTTTTGGGCGATAATGGGTTTTTCTCCCCTTGCAGTGTCTATGGGAATGGTTTCCATGTATGTTTCTGAAAAACCACACTCCTGGGCCACTGACACCAATGGGGAGATGAGATATCTTGTTTCCAGCCCTTTCTTATAACAGAGATCCCAAGAGACTGCTGTATTTCCATATTTATGATTCATTTCAAGGGCTTTCCAGGTTTGGGAAATGGGAGACCTCTTGCTTAAGCTCTTCCCACAGAGGTGGGAACTGATGTGAAGGGCCTCGGGCCTGGAAGAGATGGGTGGGCCAGATGGGCAATTTGGCTGGCCTCCCAAATGTCTACTCTCAGCCAGCAGCTTAGAACATCACCCAGAACTGCAGCTGAGCCACTGTACTCTGCTGTATAGGTTCTAACAAAGCCTACTGTAGAGAAGTGCCAGGCAGTCCAAGGCCCTTGTTGGTGCTCTTGATCATAAGCCAATGGACTTGAACCATGATGGTTGGCTTGAGGTGGTTTTATTAGTGGTCATCAGGAGAACTCGGTGTCATGGGGCTGCTTCTGTACTGGTTGTAAGGCAACGGAGGGCATTTCCCAGCACATGACAAGGGTTACCTCTATGAGGTGACATGTGAGAAGCATCCTTTAGGATCCACCGTTAGGGCTTCTGTTGCATTTTGTTTTCCATTGTCTCACAGCTAATCATGGAGTTGCTCAGCTCTCCTCTTGTGCCCTCACTAGGTTGTAAACTCCAGGCAAGCAGGCCCTGACTTCACTCATCCCCGCATGCCTCCTGCCTACAGCACTGGCCCCAGGAGGAGTGGAATGTCTGCAAAAGGAACTTCCTAGAAGTGCTGATTGAGAGTGTGGAGAGTCAGTCTTTCAGGGGTGGTCATGGAGCGTTCGGGTAGCAGAAGACCTTTCTGTAGCTGGGAGAGTTTTGAAAAATCTGTTCTCAAGTTCTTACAGCAGGGGATGCATCATATTTTGAAAAAGTATTTAAGGGAAGGGAGACTGCGGGTTTTGGTGAGTCGTCTGAGGATAGACACATGACCAAAAGGCAGGAGTTGATGTGGCAAAGCAAACAAGCCTGTCTCGCTTCATCCCCCCCCCCCTCCCCATTTCCCCCCAGGTTCCCAGTTTAAGCGCATCTCTTTAGGGGAACTTTTTAGTCCTGTTTAATCAGGAGAGGAGAAACGTGGGGCAGAGACAGAAATTTACAGGAGAGGTGTGACATTCTGAAAAATGTGTATGTTCTTTGAAATAAAGTACAGATTTGCATTTTCTGACCTGAAGTATCTGGGTTGTGTTGAGGGAGGATCTGGAGTATCACAGCAGGGATGCAAAGAGAAAGATCCAACGTCCAGCCCTTGACATCTAGAGGAGGACTTCTGGGTATGCAGAGAAGCATTTGTTTTGAAAGTCAAGCTTTGTGGCGAGAGAATTTCTTTAGCACCTGTCAAGAGCTGTCCTGTGGACTAGATCATAATAAAAGGCAGGGATGGAGAGGAGTCAGCGTGTGGCAGGGTAGGTGGCATGTGTGAACGAGGAGAGAAAAAGAAGGGAAGCAGGTGGTGAAACACGGGTGGCCCAACCACCCCAATTTGGGCCGATGTCCAGAAGCCTCGATAAATTGGTGGAGGCAAAAGCAAAGGGTTGTGTGTCCTGAACCGTCCTGGTCCCTGGGAGGTTGGCAGGTGGATACTGGTCAGTACATCGACCAAGGCTCATCTCAGAAGTTGTCATGACAGCTGGGCCCGAGGCAGCCCCCAGATCTCCACAGCCTGCAGGAAGTTTGCAGGGGGCCAGCGGGCCCGAAGAGGCCCACTGAAGAAATTCAGAGACTTGGGGAGAACCACCTGGAGCCTGAGGTCAGGAGGACGAAGCTGCAGAGTAAGGGCAGGCGGCCAGCCCGCTGGAGTGTGGGGGCAGATGACACAATACTGTTGGGGCCCCTGGGTGGCTCAGTGGTTGAGTGTCTGCCTTTGGCTCAGGGCGTGATCCCGGGTCCTGAGATCGAATCCCCGTGGAGCCTGCTTCTCCCTCTGCCTGTGTCT
Organism: Nyctereutes procyonoides; assembly: GCF_905146905.1. Taxonomy (NCBI): domain Eukaryota; kingdom Metazoa; phylum Chordata; class Mammalia; order Carnivora; family Canidae; genus Nyctereutes; species Nyctereutes procyonoides. The sequence continues at coordinate 62,710,475 of NW_026575051.1, forward strand.
CTGCCTCTCTCTCTCTTTGGGTCTCTCATGAATAAATAAATCAAATCTTAAAAAAAAAAAAGAATGCTGTCCCCAGGGGGCAGGTAGATGGGCCTGTTGAGCCTCAGTGGTCACCAGTGCAGGGCACAGACCAGATCTTTACTGTGAACAAGGACTGGCCCCTGGAAGGAAGGGGAGAGACCAGCTATAGAAGAGCTGCCCTTAGGGAAGTCGCTCACGCATTGAATCCATGGGGTATGTGTTAGCCCTTTGGGGTAAATAGTAGCTTTATTTTGTGGCTGAAGAAGCTATGGCTCTAGAAATTGAGAGTAATTTACCCAATTTTTCCAAGGGCCAGCAGACTCGTGGCGAAATTCAGCACTCAACACCAGCAGTTCATGCGGGAGCATCACTTTCTCTGCTCCGTTGAAGCTTTTTATATTTTATATTTTCTGGTTTCTACTTATAGATGTCTTGCTTCATTTTGAAAGGTGCCCAGAATTCTTCCAAGATACACACTCCAAGCAGATAAAATGCAATGTGGCTTGGTACTGTGGTAATGACTCAATTGCCTTTTAATAAAAAATGCTGCAGTGACCTCAAATGCAAAACTCCATATAGGATGAGAGCGGCTTTGGGGGAAACCCCTGATGTGTTCTCTCAGTTGATTTTATTTTTAAAAAGATTTTATTTATTCATGGAACATGCTAAGGACTCAATCTCAGGACCCTGGGATCATGACCTGAGCTGAAGACGCTCAACCACTGAGCCACCCAGGCATCCCTCTCGGTTTGTTTTATGGCTCACTTATTTGGAGCTTATTGGATTTACATTTTATACTCCAAACTCAAGAGAAAATAGTCAAACATAGCAGAATGTTGAATGTCCACCCCGGATGCATTTTCCATTTTTCTCTGTTTTGCCAATGGTCAGAGCCTGTGATAAAGATCTCCTCCATACCTGTGTTTTTCTCAGTAACTAACCAAAGCAGAAAAACCATTGATTGCCTCATCAGGATTTTGTCATATTTTACATTTCAAGTTTTTCTTGAGAGTTAAAAAAAATACATATATATTTGTCAGCAGACAAAACCAACAAAGGAAGAGGTGGCAAAGGAGTGAGCGCTTGGCCTGAACAGGAAACACTCTTCCTCATAGTGACCTGAGGTCAGGGGAGCTTAGGGCGCCAGATAGTTAGAGCCTATCCCAGGCCAGTACACTGACCCACGGTCCCCCATCTCCCCCCATCAGCATATCCCCAGTAAGTTCAACTGTAAAACATGTAAGACCACAAGTGGACAGAGGCACATGTCAACTGCAACAAGCAGGTTGAATGCCACTCCTTTAATTCTATTGAGACCAAATGGGTACCTACATCCTATGTTTAATTTGAACTTTAAATGTCATTGGTGCAATATGTATTTTGCTTAAAGACGGGCCAAGGGTTACTGTTGGGAATTATACCAAGGCTTACATAAGTCAGACATAGTGGTTCGGGAATGTCTTGATCCCCAGAAAAGTAGAGTAAATTGGGCATAGATAAGTCCTCGCTGGGGTTTTTGAAATTGCTGAACGTTTATTTAGATTTGAAAATATTGGGGATGACTAAGACAACATGTTTAGCCCTAGACTGGCTGTGTTTGTCTTTGGGTGCCCGCATGACACAGAGCATTTCCTGCACTCCATGGCCAGGCACAGTGCCCGGCCTGGGTTTTAAAAGATGGGGAGCAGAGCCTGGCAAATGCTTTTCTTGGATGCTGGCAGTAGTTGGGATCTTTAAAATAGAACAGTAAGACTTCATATCGTGATCCCAAAAGGGTTATTATACCCACACCACTAGGGAGTTAAATTTAATGAGTCTTAGAAAATAAAATGATCACTTTTCTTAAGAAAAATTATAACATCCTTCTAATATATGCAAATTCAGCAGAAGTTAGAATATCCCAGGACTTCTCACTTAGCTGATTTTTTTAAGTTAATCTAATTTTAAATAAATTTAGGTACACTTAAAAATTACCGTAGGATTGCAACAGCTTTACAGGAGTTGAGAATTACAGCACCATGAATTAGGAGACTAGAGGAAAAAAAATTTCTCATAGTTCACCGTTGGAGCTGACATCCTTTTGGTGTGTTCATCATTGATTCCTCAGCTGACCCCCCCCCCCCCCGGAATCACCTGGGAAGCTTGTTACAGTGCAGATCCCAGGTTTCTTTTCTGAGTCAGAGTCAATGCAGGTAGGATTCCATAAATTTATATTTTTAACAAGCTCCCCAGTTGATTCTGATTTGCAGCTGCGTGATTAGCTTATTAGCTACTCAGGGGATCGTTTTATCACCAGTTCATCCAGAGGGCTCATTCTAGGCTTTGCTGCACAGATCACCTCTTCCTAAAGGCAGTGGGAAGCCACTAAAGACTCCAAGTGAGAGGTGACCCAATCTCACTTGCTTTTTAAAGCTTATTCTGGAATTAGTTCATAGGTAGACTATGAGGGGAGCCAGACTTGGATTCATGAGGATGGGTCATGGAACATGGTGAGGCTGAAGCATAATTAGAAGGTGGCTTTGGGGGGATCCCTGGATGGCTCAGTGGTTGAGTGCCTGCCTTCAGCCCAGGGCCTGATCCTGGAGTCCCAGGATCAAGTCCCACATCCGGCTCCCTGCATGGAGCCTGCTTCTCCCTCTGCCTATGTCTCTGCCTCTCTTTTGTGTCTCTCATGAATAAATAAATAAAATCTTAAAAAAAAAAAGTGGCTTTGGTAGCACCTAGTGATGACTGGATTCTACAAAGAAATAGCAATACTTCTTCCAGGCTCAGGGAATAATCAAGATGGTAAGGACTCTTCATTAAGATCGAGCACACAATAATTTTATTTGTATACATCTTTTCTTATAATTTGTCTCAAGTACTTTTCCAAAAGGTGGTGTTTAAATGATGTATCTAACTTAGGCAAAATATAACTATCATTAGACTGTAATGAAAACTTCAACAGGGAAAAGTAACTTTACAGTGGAGAAATCAGGCAGGCTTCACCTTAGCCAAGTGATCCAAATTGATGTGACCAGGAAGAAGTCCTGCGCACACCGTGTACCCCCTGATGGGACGCAACGAGAAGGGCACAACATCACATCCGGTGTATTCTTACCCAACCTGCATAACCTCATTCTGGTAATGAGAGAACATCGGATAAACTAAAAATGAAGGACATTCTACAAAATAACTGGCCGGTCCTCTTCAAATGTGTCAAGGGCAATGAAAGACCAAAAAAGAGGCAGTCACAGGCGGAAGACTGAGGAGACATGACCACCAAATAAAACGTGGGGCCTGGGGCAGAGAAAGGACACTTAGTGGGAAAACTGGCAAAATGTGAATGGGGTCCGTAGGTTATTTAATAGTATCGTAGCCTGTGGTGGTTTCCAGGTTTTGATAATTACACTATTATCATGGAAGATGTTACAATTAGGGAAACCTGAGCGAAGGGCCTACAGAAAAAAAAAAAGGGGGCCTACAGGAGTTCTCTCTGTACTGTTTTAGCAATTTTTCTGTATACCTAAATTACAAAGTTAAATTATGAACATTCATTTTTGCCACAATTAAAAAAGGGATTAGTAAAAGACACCTTCTAATGGTATACATGCTTCTGTGATGAAATCACTGGTGCTTGAAGCGATGCGTGTGTAAGGTGCAAAATCAATGTGAACTCCTTCTGGTTCCCGTGCAACTAATAATTTTCCTTCTTCACCAATTTGGACTGGTTGAGGCTGCCGAACCTCTGAATTTCCACTATCTTCATCACTTCTCTAGGCCAAAGCTCTTGAGATTGTGGGATTGCTGGGGCGTGGGGGTGGGAAGGCTCCTGCATGACAGGTGAGGCCGTGTGATTGCACTCTGGGGTTGAACGCCTGAGAGCAAGAGTGAGAGAGGCAAACTGTCTGCAATATCTGTTCTCTACTTTCCCTTCTGGAGTAATCTCTTCCTAGATATACCTCCCCACTCTGATTATTCTCTCCCATGCCAAGTAAATCTGAAACCCACTTTAACCCACTTGTTAATCCCTTGCAGCTTTGCTAGTCCCTTGGAACTAGCAAAAGCAGCTCAGAATTTCAGGTGTTAACAACAGATGAAGCCCCTCCCGAGTTATTTTCCCTCTCAGAAGACTTGCCTTTAACCACCATCTGGGATGAACCAGGGGGGATTTTATTTATGCTCTGAGGCAAGACGAGAGCAGCGGTGAGCTGGGGAGTTCCTGGTGTTTCTGGAGCCGTGCAGGTACGTGCAACTTCGAGGAGCTAGGGTTGCAGGGAACCCTGTACTCTGGGCCTGGCCAGTTGCAGGGCCCACGCCTGAATGTCCTGGGAGAAGTGACTCGGAGTTACCCGTGTTAACATCCATCATTTTCCCCAGAATTCAGGGTGGTTGTGTTTTTATGCTGACCTTGTTTTCAGGTTAACCTCAGATTGACTTCCTGGAAGCTCTTGCTTTGATCCCAATGCCATTGCAATTTTGCACCCAGAGAACAGCATTATATCTTCGTTGCCAACTCAAAGTGTAAATCACCTTCTAACCCACATGCTACCATTAAGGTAGTTTGTTCACAGTTCCTGGGGTGATGTGGCATTAATCCCACAAATGGCCACCAGGACAACTTCTCTAGAGAAAATGGTAGCTTTCTCAGTGGTTTACTCCGTGTTCAGTGGACCCCCCTTCTCTTTGTGACTCCTGGGAAGCAGATCCAGGGCATTGTTTGCAGGACATGGTGTCAACCGTCTGGTCTAAAGGAGCAGATTCAGGAGAGGGAGAGCTGTGCCCCGAGAGGTGACCTCTGATTTAAGGACCATTGCTCAAAATAGTCCTCATAGTCCTCCTGGTCCTCCAGGCCCGAACCTGATAAACGAGCTTTAATCTCAATTGTTCCCTGTCACCTGCCTTTTATTTGACATTGCAGTTCTCCAGCTGGCTATTCCTGGATGCTGCTTATCCAGAGATTCATTTGTGTCTCCTTATTTCGCTGCCAGAGTTAATTTTGACTTTGTTTTTATTTATTTATTGTTTTAAAGATTTTATTATTTATCTGAGAGTGAGCACAAGTGGGGGAGGAAGGGCAGAGGGAGAGGAAGAAGCCCCGATGCAGGGCTTGATCCCAGGACTCTAAGATCATGATCTGAGCCGAAGGCAGACACTCACCCAACTGAGCCACGCAGGCACCCCAGTTTTGGCTTTGTTAAGTATAATTTACACGCCATAACATTTACCCATTTCACGTGTGCAATTCAATGGCTTTTTTTTTTGCAAAAGTAAAAACTTTACTCAGTTGTGCCTCCATTACTGTAATCCAGTTTTAGAACATTTTCATTGTCCTAATAAAATCCTTTATGCCCATATACACCCCCGACTCCAGGCAACCTCTTATCTATGTTCTTCTGTGTTATTATAGGTCTTTTTTTTTTTTTTTTGGCATTTCACATAAATGGAATCCTACAGTAGACGGTCATTTGTGTCTGGCTTCTTTAACTTAGTATAATGTTTTTGAGGTTCATCCATGAGGTAGGTAGCGGATCAGTGTTATTCTTGTGATGGTGGGTTCCTACTAACCCAACTGCAGAATTCCTTAAAGGTGCTAAGACCACCTGCTCACTAAATGGTCCTCCCACTTATTTTTCCTCTTCTCCTGGAGTCGGTTTTCCATATTATTGGGTCTGACCCTGTTCTCGCTGCTCAGGATGGACGGCCTCCCCTGGATGAACTACCGCACCCTGCTCTCTCCAGTCCACCCCACTATGTTCAGGTCTTGGTTCAAATGATACTTCCTTGAAGGAGTATCCTCTCTAACCTCCTTGACTAAAATAGCATCCCTTGTCCTGAGCTATTTCACTTGTCCTCCTCTGTTTCTTCATAGTTTCTTAATTCCTGAAATCATATTTTCTGTTTGTCTTTTAAAATATTTTTTGAGATGGAATTGCCATATAACACTAAATTAGCTTCAGGGGTATGTGATTCAGTGTATGCATATATTGCAAAATTATTACCACAGCAAGCCTAGTTAACACCCATCATCATATAAATGTATATTTTTTCTTGTGATGAGAACTTTTAAAATCTCTCTTAGCAACTTTCAAATATATAATGCAAAATTATTAATTGCAGTCTCCATGCATGTCCCTCTGATTAGTGATGTTGAGCACATTTTCATGTATCTCATGGCCACCTGTATGTTCTCTTTGGAAAAAAAAAATGCCTATTCAGATCCTCTGCCCATTTTTAAAAAGATTTTATTTATTTATTTTTTAGAGAGAGAGAGAGAGAGAGAGAAAACGCACTAGTGGGTTAAGGGGCAGAGGGAGAAGACTCCCCACTGAGTAGGGAGCCTGGTTCGGGGCTCAATCTCAGGACTCTGGGATCATGACCTGAGCCAAAGGCAGACAGTTAACTGACTGAGCCACCCAGGTGGCCCCCTCTGCCTATTTTTCATTGGATTTTTTTTTTTGTCATTGAGTTAGATGAGTTCTTTATCTATTTTGGATACTAACCACTTATCAGATATATTACTGGTTATTGTAAATAACGCTGCAGTAGACATAGGGATACATGTATCTTTTCAAATTAGTGTTTTTGTTTGTTTTGGGAAAAGACATAGTAATGGAATTACTGTATCATATGGTGGATTTATTTCTGGGCTCCCTGTTCTGTTCCACTGATCTATGTCTTTATGCTAGTACCATTCCACTTTGATCACTATAGCTTTGTAATAGAAGTTTGTCTAAAGATTTTTTAAAATTATTTTTTATTCATGAGAGACACACAGAGAGAGAGGCAGAGACATAGGCAGAGGGAGAAGCAGGCTCCATGCAGGGAGCCCGATGAGGGATTCAATCCCGGAACTCAAGGATCACACCCTGAGCCGAAGGCAGACACTCAACCACTGAGCCACTCAAGTGTCCCTGTAATATAAGTTTGAATTCAGAGCACATGATACTTCCAGCTTTTTTTTTTCCTTCAAGATTGCTTTAGCTCTTTGGAGTCCTTTGTGCTTCCATATAAACTTTAAGATTGTCCTATTTTTTTGTGTGTGAAAAATACCATTAGAATTTTGATAGGGATTGCATTGAATCTTTGGGTATTGGATTCTTTAGGTAGCATGGAGATTTTAACAATATTAAGTTTTCTAATCCACAAGCATGGAATATCTTTCCATTTATTTGTGTCATCTTTAATTTCTCTCATAAATGTCTTATAGTTTTTAGTGTACACATCTTTTACCTCTGGGTTTAACTTATTCCTAGGTATCTTATTCTTTTTGATGCAATTGTAAATGGGATTGTCTACTTAATTTCCCTTTCTGATAGTTCACTATTAGTGTATAGAAGTATAACAGATTTTTGTACATTGATTTTTGTACCTTGTAACTTTACTAAATTTGTTAATTAGTTTTAATGGGTGGAATCTTTAGGGTTTTCTCAATATAATAATTTGTCATCTGCAAATAAGTTTTCTTTCTTTCTTTTCAATTTGGTTGCCTTTTTTATTACTTAAATAATTTCTCTAGCCAGGACTTCCAATACTATGTTTAACAAAAGTGGCAAGAGAGGGCATTCTTGTCTTGTTCCTTTTCTTAGAGGAAAAGTTTTCAGCTTTTCATTGTTGTGTATGATGTTAACTATAAGCCTGTTATATATGGCCTTTATATTAAGGTACATTCCCTCTATACCCATTTTGTTGATATAGTTTTTTTTTAATCATAAGTGCATGTTGAATTTTGTCACATGTTCTTTTTGCATCTGTTGAGCTGCTCATGACTTTTCTTTCATTTTGTTAATGTGGTGTATCATGTTGATTGACTTGCAGATACTGAACCATCCTGGTGTCCCTGGAATAAGTCCCACTTGATCATAATACATGATCTTTATAAAGTAATGTTGAATTTGGCTTACTGATATTTTGTTGAGGATTTTTACATCTATGTTCATGAGGAATATTGGCCTGTAATTTTTTTTGTGTGTGTGGTGTCTTGTCTGGTTTTTTATCGGGGTAATGCTGGCCTTGTAAAATTAGTTTGTAAGCATTGCTACCTCTTCAGTTTTGGGGGGCAGTATGAGAAGTATAGGTAGTAAATTTTTTGAGTATTTGGTTGAATTCATCAAGAAAGCCATCTGGTCCTGAAGTTTTGTTGGGAGGTTTTTGATTACTGATTCAATCTTGCTAGTAAAGGGTCTATTCAGATATTCTGTATCTTCCATATCTTAGAAGACTGTGTTTCTAGGAATGTATTCATTTTTTTCTAGGTTGTATATAATTGTCCATAGTAGTTTCTTATCCTTTGTATATCTTTGGTACAAGTTGTAACTTCTCTTTCATTTCTGATTTCATTTATTTGAGCCCCTTCTTAGTCTAGCTAAATAGTTTTCAATTTTGTTTATCTTTCCAAGAGCGTTCTTGGCTTCCTTGATTTTTTTTCTATTGTGTTTTCAGGCTCTTTCGTTTCTTTCTGCTCTGATTTTTTAAAAAAGATTTATTTTGCCTTTGGCCCAGAGCGTGATCTTGGGGTCCCAGGATTGAGTCCCATATCAGGCTCCCTGCATGGGGCCTGCTTCTCCTTCTGCCTGTGTCTCTGCCCGCCCCCCCCCCCCTGTGTGTCTCTCATGAATACATAAACAAGATCTTAAAAAAAAAAAAGAAAAAGACTTCTGATCTGTGAAGACAGAATATCTTCCTATTTATTTAGATCTTCTTCAATTATAAAAAAAAAAAAAAGTCGGGGGGGGGGGAGCGAATCTCGAGCAGACTCTGTGCTGAGTGCAGAGCCTGACAAGAAGTATAACCAGCTGTGCCACTCAGGTATCCTTCTGCTCTAATTTTTATTATTTCCTTCTTTCTACCAATTTTGGGCTTCATTTGTTCTTTTTCTTGCTCCTCTGGATGTAAAGTTAGATTGTTGGGATTTGTCTTGTTTTTTTAAGGTAGAGCCCTATTGCTATACTATGAGTTTCTGTCAATGAACTTCTGTCTTACAACTGCTTTTGCTGTACCCCATGGATTTTGGTGTGTTGTATTTTCATTTTCATCTGTCTTGAGGTATTTTTTTTAATTTGTAAATTTTAATTCCAGTGTAGATAACATATAAGGTTATATTAGTTTCAGGTGTACAGTATAGTGATTCAGCAGTTCCATATATAGTGTTCATCAAGATAAGTGTACTCGGGGGGTGGGGGGGCAGAAATACAGGCAGAGAGATAGGCGGAGGGAGAAGCAGGCTCCATGCAGGGAGCCTGACGCGGGACTCAATCCCGGGTCTCCAGGATCAGGCCCTGGACTGAAGGTGGTGCTAAACCACCGAGCCACCCAGGCTGCCCAAGATAAGTGTACTCTTTATCCCTCAAGGTATTTTTTAAATTTCCCCTTTGGTTTTTCATGTACCAATTGGCTGTTTAATGACATGTTGTTTAAAATTCACATAGTTATGGGTTTTCCAGGATTTAAAAAAAAATTTATCCCCCAGTCTTATACCATTATAGTTTGAAATGGTGGTTCATATGGTTTTAATCTTTTTTAATGTATCAAAACCTGTTTTGTGACCTAACATATATGATGTATACTTGAAAAAGAATAGTATATTTGAAAAGAATGTATGTTCTGCTTTTGATAGAATGTTTTACATGTATCTACTAAGTCCATCTGGTCTAATGTGTCATTTAAGGCCAATTTTTCCTTATTTTCCTTATTTTCATCTGGATCATCCATTGATGTAAGTGGGGTATGAAAGTCTCCTATTATGTATTGCTGCTGTTAATGTCTCTGTTTAGGTCTGCTTATTTCTCCTTTATATATTTAGGTGCTCTCATGTAGGCTACGTAGTTTGTTAAAAGGTTTGGTAGTATTGTTACTAGCAGCATCCCATATCCACCTACTTTTAGTAGTGCATCTTCAATACCATACATGGTCACAACCAGCAATAGTGTCTTCCATGTGTCAGAGGTATAGCCTATAGAGGGGTATTTTTACTATGAACAGTATTATCCATGCCAGTCACAGGAAAATGTTAGATCAAGAGTTGGACACTGATTAGGCTCAATACTAAATTAAGAAATTTAATGACTCTATGAGGTTTTGCTTGTAGATTAATGCAATGAAATTGGGAGTGATCTGACTAATGTATAAAATAGGAACTAGAGCCCTTCATTTAATCATTGTTTGATTCCTTCACTGGATGATGATAATTAAGATTGGTACTAGTGGTTTCAAATAAGATATATAATAAAATTCTGTAGCAGAGAAAGTTCTGATTAAGAATATTTATAATAGAATTGGTATTATACAGCTTTTTCTGGGTTAGGGCCTCCATTGATAGATAGGGTATTAGTGGAAGAAGTCATTTTAGTGCCAGGAGGTCTTAATAAGAAGTCAGAGGAGGGAATCAGAGCAGAACAGTAGTGAAAAGTTGAGGCTGTTGTTGATTTAGGAATATTAGACCAATAAGGCTATTTAATAGGCTATCGGCTATTGTGTTAATTCAAATTATATTGTGTTTTTGATCATCATGTCAGTATAGTGGTTAGAATAATGATTTTTAACCTTATAGAAGGTTAAGGTTTTATACAAGTTAGTTCTGTAAGTATTAGACCATGACTAGTAGAAATAATCCTAGTGCAGTCTCACTGGCCATGAATACTAACAAGATAATAGGTATTATGCTAGCTAATGTAAAGTGAGTGTTTAGAATTATTATAATTACTATAATAGTGAATGAATATGCCCTCTAGACAGAGCAATAATATTAAATAAGATCAATATATTAATAGTTCCATGAAGAATACAATGATTGCTAGAACAATGTCAATATAAACTAAGGACATTTGATAATTATGAAATTAGCCATAATTTAATGAGTTGAAATCATTGGTTTTAGTTTAAAGTAATCATCATTTAGTTCATTCTGATTCTTTTTGGGTTCATTCATAGTTGAAACTTAAGGTTGATAATGAGATTGATATTAATGCCATGATGAGTTATAGTTTTTAGGCTGTTTGGGATAGTGAAGGTAGAGGTAGAAGAATAGCATTTCTAGGTCAAGTAACAGAAATGGAATGACTACCAGAAAGAATTTTATGGAGAAGGGTGAGTGTGTTGATCCTATGGGGTCGAATCTACATTCATATGATTTTGTGTTTTCCATGTAGATGTTCTGGAAAGTCAGAATGCAATTAATACAAGCCATGAGTTTAGTACTGTGTTAAGCGATGGTGTTAATATTATATTTATTGTTCTTCCTTGGATTTTACTGAAACTGATTAATTAGAATTGTACTATTTCATACTAAAAGAATAGGACTCCCATCAATAAATGGTGACACATAGGAATAGTCATACTACATCTACAAAGTGTTAATATCAAGTAACTGCTTCAAATTCAAAGTGATAATTAAATGTGAAATGAAATTTTATTTGCAGTGAGAAACAGATGATGAGGAAGGTAGGGCCAATAATCATATGTAGTCCATGAAAGCCCGTGGCCATAAAAAGGTCTATTCATAAATTCCATCTGAGATCGTAAATGATGTTTCATAGTATTTGAAGGCTTGTAATAAGGTAAAATAAATTCCTAGAGAGACTGTAACTAATAGGGCTTGAAGTCTGTATTAGTGATTTCCTCCTGTTAGGCTCTAATAGACTTAGGTAATAGATATACTCCAGAGGCTAATAAGACAAAGGTATTGAGAAGCAGTACTTCTAGAGGATTTAGGGGGTGGATGCCGGTGGATGGTCAGCAACCACCTAGTTCAGGTGGTAGAGCTAGACTTAAATAGTAAATACCCAGAGGAAGCTGGTAAAAAAAGACTTCTGAAATAATGAAAAGAATTAGTTCATCCTCAAGACCTTTCTGAATGTTGATGTGTGGTGATCTTGGAAGGTACTTACTTTTTCAAATAATGTCTCCTCATCAATGATACATAGTCAAGATATTAGCTGTTATGCCTAAGGATAAGAGGAAGACTGAGTTAAAGTAAGATCATATTATTAGACCTGATGTTACAAGGAGAGCTGATAGAATGCCTACAAATGGTTGGGGGCAGAAGTTTATTATATGGTATGTGTGGGTTTGGTGGTCATTAGATGTTATCATGTAAGATAAGGTCTTATTAAAAGAGTATGTAAGCTTGAAGTAAGCCCACAGTGAACTCAAAGACAGTAAAATTAAGAGTGATGAAGGTAATGAGAGCTGTAGTGGGGCTAATGTTCATTAAGGCAAGGCTTCCTCTGACAATTAGATGAAAGAGTAGGTGTTCAGCAGTGATACTGGCAGTTAGCCATACAGCCAGTGCTCTTGGTTGGATGAAAAGGCTAATGGTTTTGATAATTACTAGTACTGGAATGAGTGGGATGAGTATTCTTTGGGATAGAAAGTGGCTAAGATGCATTTGTTTTGTGACACAAGCCATTAATTACTGTCCCTGCTTAAGGTAGAATGGCCATTCCCAGATTCATTGAGAATTGTGTGGTAGGTGTAATGAGTGTGGTAGGAGGCCCAGTAGGCTTGCTAAACCAATAAGCAGAATGAATAATAGGGTTAGGGTTCAGTTTTGTCCTTGATTGTGTCCTATAATTATGGATAGTCATTTGTTTTGATGTTGACAGAATCAGTCCTTTTTTTGATAGCAATTAGATAGTTGTTGATTAGTTGGCTAGGTTGTAGGGAATGTAATAATTAAAATTATGATAACCCTATCATTATTGGGATAATGAAAGAAGCAAATCGATTTTTATTTACTTTTTCTCTCAAGGGGTGAAATACTCCAGTGTCTTTGTCGTTTTTAATTTTGGGTTTGATGGGTCATAGATATTTGAAATCTTTAATTAAAATACAACAAATAGGGTTATAATAATTATTATTTTTTAAAGATTTTATTTATTCATGAGAGACACAGAGAGAGGGAGAGAGGTAGAGACATAGGCAGAGAGAGAAGAAGGTTCCATGCAGGGAGCCTGATGTGGGACTCAGTCTTGGGATTTCAGGATCATGCCCTGAGCTGAAGGCAGACACTCAACCACTGAGTCATTCAGGCATCCCAAAAGGGATAAAATTATTGATGTGTATAGTTGTGGCATATCATTAAAGAGAAGCTTAAACTCTGTCTTTATCTTTAACCATTTAAGGGTAATGCTACTTCTTTTTTAAAAAAAAATTATTTTCATTTTTTAGTGGGGGGGGACAAGAAGGAGAGGGAGAGAGAGAATCCTAAGCAGGCTCCATACCCAGCACAAAGCCTGACATGGAGCTCAGTCTCATGACCCTGAGATCATGACCAAAGCCAAAAATCAAGAGTCAGACACTTAACTAAGCCACCCAGGTGCCCCAATGCTACTTAGCTTCTTAATGATATCACAGTATAGTTGCAGGTAAGTTTTCTAAGTGTTTAGTGGAATTAATTCAAGAATGATTGGTATAAAACTGATTTGAACCACAAATTTCTGAGCACTGCCCATAATATAGGCCTAGATGTATAGGAATTAAGGTTGTTTGATTTAATTATCTGGGGATGACTCATGAGTGCAGGGTGTCTGCTAATGAGATTAATATTTGGATTGTTATTTCTGTGGGTGAAACAACTTGGTTGTCAACCTTTACTACTTGTAGTTCTCCTCATTTTAGGTCTTGTGTAGAGATCAAAGTTTAAGAAGCCAAAGAAGTCAGGAAGTAGAAGTCAAAGCTTAAGTTTTTATAGGCCATATATTCATAGCTTCAGTTTCATTGATGGCCCATAATTTTTCCAGTTAGTGAGGGGTTGTTGATCTCATGTGTTATATCAAGAATTCATAGTGGTGGGTGGCTCAGTGGCTCAGTGGTTTAGTGCCTGCCTTCGGCCCAGGGTGTGATCCTGGAGACCCGGGATCGAGTCCCACATCGGGCTCCCTGCATGGAGACTGCTTCTCCCTCTGCCTGTGTCTCTGCCTCTCTCTCTCTCTCTCATAAATAAATAAAATCTTAAAAAAAAATTCATAGTGGTGGCAGAGCAATTAGGATTAGGATAATGATTGGTATCCATACCCTTTCTACTTCTTGCACATCTATTGTATTCGTGTGGGTTAATTTAGCTGTTAATATTAGTGAAATGATATAAGGACCTAGAGAATCAATTAAGAATATGATTACGTATGGTCGTGAAAGTGTAGGTGATGTTCTATAATGGAGGATGTTGCATCTTAAAAGCCTAGTTGAATGGATATGCCATGGAGATATAAAGGACTTAATGCCATAATTTAACTTTGAAAAGTTTTGTAATTTTTACTAACATTTCACTATTAAGAAATACATAATGGTTATGGTATTGGCTTGAAACCATTTTTAGAGGGCTTGATTTCTTTCTTATTGTAGGCATATGTAAGAGGGTTCTTCAAATATATGATATTATGGAGGGCATCCATGTAGTCATTCAAGATTAGTGTTAATTCCTCTATTGCTACTTTTCTTTTAAATGCAAATACTTCTCAAATTATGAAGATAATTGATATTACTGCTGTTAAGGAGATGAATGAACCTACATAGTGTTTCATGTTGTGCATACATCTGAATAGTCAGAGTAATGTCAGGGCATTCCTAAGAGGCCCTGAGTGGGAAGAAAGTTATATTACTTCCAATTACTATGATTGTAAAGAGGATTTTTGCCCAAGTATGATTGACTGTGTAGCCTGTAGAAAATAATGGGAGTCAGTGAAGAAATCTTCCTATGATGGTGAATAAATGCTCCTGTTGATAATATGTAGTAAAAATGTGCTACTCTATATTATGTATCCTGGAGAACAATGTCTAGGAATGAGTTGGCTAAGATAATTCCTGTTAGACCTCCTACTGTGAATAGGAAGATAAAAGCTAGGGTTCATAGTATGGCTAGAGATCATTTATTGTTGCCTCCGTGAAGGGTTGCTAGTTAGCTAAATACTTTTACTCCTATACAGTTGGCAACAATTCTAGTAGCTGATGTAAAATATGCTTATGTGTCAACATCTGTGCCTACTGTTAATATATGATGGAATCATACAATAAAACCTAGTAATCCCATGGCTATTGTGGCTCAGACTATTCTTATATATCCAAAAGGGTTTTTTTCCTGAATAATACATGAAATTATTCCAAATCTAAGGAAGATAAGAATATAAACTTTGGGACATCTGAAGAATCAAAATCAAAATAGGCATTAGTATCAAATTGGGTTGCCTCCTCCTATATGATCAAAGAATATGGTGTTTCAGGTTATGGTCTGTTAGTAATATGGTAATTCTGGCTGCTAAGACTGGATGTGATCTCAGTAGCAGGATGGCTGGGATCCAATGAATAAAGGTGCTTAGTATTGAGATACCACTGGTGGTTTCATATGAATGATTGTGATAATATGATTGATAGCCACTAAAATTGAGGATACGCATAGGTAGAGAAGATAGTTAAATTGACTGAGGCTCCTAGTGAGCTAGGTTGCTGGCTGGGGGTGTGTATACTGTTCAATTGGTTCCTTCACCCGCTCCAACTATTAATGATGTAAGAGCAGAAATGATGGTGGTAATAGAAGTTCACATTATTTATTTGGGGAAATGCTATATCAGGTGCTCTGATTATTAAGGGGACTAAACAGTTTCCAAATTCTCCAATACGCTAATACTATACTATAAAAAAATTATCATGGATGCATGGGCAATTATAAATTAGGTGGTCTCCCAGTAAAATTCCAACTTGGCCAAGTTCCACATGGATTAAAAGGCTTCAGGCAGGGGCACCTGGGTGGCTGTGTTGGTCCGACTCTTGGTTTCAGCTCAGGTCATGATCTCGGGGTCCTAGGATTGAGCCCTGTATTGGGCTGTGCACTCAGCAGAGAGTATGCTTGTCCCTCTCCCTCTGCTCCTCCCCCTGCACTCTCTCGCTCTTGTGAATAAATAATCTTAAAAAAAAAAAGGCTTCAGGAAGTTTCTACTATTCTAGTTTATGCACCAAATAGTAGGTATAGAGTGCTAGTATCTTTATAGTTTGAGAATAATCAGTTTATGAATATAAGTAAAATGGCTGAGTAAGCATTAACCTCTAAACCTAAAGACAGAGGTTGAGTCCTCTTTTTGCCAAACCCTGTAGTGAATATCATACTGAATTACAGATTCAAAGAAGCAGCTTCAACTCTGCTGGGGCTTCTTCTGCTTTTTTATTCCCCTAGATGGTGGGAGAAGTAAATTGAAGCCATTGAAGTGGATTAGGGAATTTAACCATTAGCTAAAATGTCATGGGGTGGAAACCTATCAATCTAGTAAGGTTTTAGCTTACTTAAAGAATTTGTTTGTGTTCAGTTGATGTAGGATAAAGTCTTGCAATCCTTGTACTTTTTAGGCATTAAGTGAATACACTTGCTTAGGGCTTTGAAGGCTTTTGGTCTTTTCTAACCTAAATTCCTACTCCAAGATTGATAGTATTGGTGTTAGTGGGAGGATTATTGTTGATGTTATAATTAGTAGTGTTAAAAGAGTTAATCATTGTGTACTTTCAGATTGCCCTTTTTATTTTTATGTTGCTTCTTGATGGAAATATAATTAGTGATGTGAAGTTAATTGCATGTAGAAGTACAGATTGAGTAGTGCTATATAATGTCTATTAATGTTGATATAATAAGATCATTTTTTGTCAGTTGCTTGATGATTATCCATTTGGGCAGGAATCCCGAGAGAGGAGGAAGGCCTATTGATAGTATGGTGGTTAAGATTAATGTAGTGATTAAGGGTATTTTGTTTCATATGTATGAGAGTGATAGTGTTGTGGAGGATGAATTATACATAATAATATGAATGTGGTGAGTATCATGATGTAGATTAATAGATCTTGGGTTATTATACTTAGGATATAAATTGTGATAGGTGTTATTCATCTTGCGTGAGCAATTAATGAATAGGCTATGATTTTTCATGTATGTGTATGGTTAAGTCCATCTCATCTTCCAATTAGAATTGATGTAATAGCTATGGTTAGAATTAAATTTGGATTAATGGATGATGAGATTTGGTATGAGATAGGTGCAAGTTTTTGTCATGTTAGTACAATTAGGCCTGAGGAGAATGGAATTCCTTGTGTTACTGCAGATGCTCAGAAGTGGAAAGAGGAAAGTCCAAGTTTTATAATGAGAGCTATTGTCACAATGGTAAACAGATGCTGTTGGATTATTTTTGTAATTGTTCTTTGCCCAGAGTATATTAAGTTAATAAGAGCCATTATAAGAAGTATTGATGTGGTTGGTTGTGTTAGGAAATATTTAGTAGATGCTTCTATGGCTCAAGGGTTAAATTCTTTTATTAAAAATAAACTTATTTATTTTGAAGCCAGTTTAGTCAGTCCATGAGAGCTTGTTATCACAATTATAGTTTCTGAGATAATGGTTGTTATAATAATGGTAAAGGTGAGAAGATTTATTAGCATGGGAAGGATATTAACCAATATTTGGAGGGTGGGTGGGCCCAATAGCTTCTTCAGCTGACTTTATTAAAGAATATGCTTTAATTAATTTGTAATTACTAGGAGTAGTTTTGAGTCCTATAATTCTAGGAATAATAGAAATAAAATTATTTCTATTAAGGTAATATATAACATTTAAACCTCTTATTTACTCTATCACAGTAACCCTTTGTCAGATGTATTTTTAGGATTGTAGTATAATACCTGATATAATCAAGGATATGTGTCACATAGAAAGGGTTAATGTAGTAAAATAAAGTTTTTCACAAGAGTTCTATTAGTTAGTTGTATTGGAATTGTGGGTAAGAGGCCTGGATTCATGGAAAGGTATGCTCAGTAGGAGGGTTTTAACAATGAAATTAACTGTATATAGTTCTGGCATGTAGGGGCTAGGGATGTGATTGTTGCAAAAATGTTTATTAGGAGAATTTTGGCCTATTCTGCTAGGAAAAATAGGGCAAATGGTTTGTATTCAGTGTTCAGTGTTGGAGGCAGTGACCAGGATCTCTTTCTCCTTCTGTTAGGTCGAATGGAGCTCAGTTGGTTTCTGCTGGGGCCGAAATGAATCATGACCATGGCTAATGGTCATGATGGAAAAATTAATCCTACATATTCTTGAGTAATGATTAATGTTGATAGTGGAAGCAATCCATTCATTAGTAGCACTAATATTAAGATAATTGCTAGAGTCACTTCATATGAAATTCTCTGTGCTACTCCTTAGCTCCAATTAATGCATATTTGAATTTGAGGCCCGTCCAGATCAAAGGATGAAGTCTATAACTGAGCTTGATATAGCTAGCATGTATAGTCCTCCTAGGTTGATTAGTGGCTGGGTAGAAGCAGGGGAATTTATGTTGTAGGGGCTATGGTGAGGGCTAAGATTGGTTCAGTAATGGATATGGATATTGATGATGTTAGCATTTCATTGTTTCTTTAATGAATAGTTTTAGAGCATCAGCAACAGGTTGGAACAGACCGTGAGGTCCAACAATGTTTGGTCCTTTGCAAATTTGTATATATCCTAGCACTTTTCATTTGATCAGTGTGAGGAATGCTACAGCAAGTGTGGGGATAACCAATGAGATAATGTGGACTATAAATATTTTGTTAGGACGAGGAATTGAACCACTGGCTATAAAGGCTTAAGTTTTACACTATTATTGGGCTCTGCAGCCCTTAAAAACCCTGTTCTTGGGCAGGGTAGATGTAAATTAACTAAGACTATATATAATGTATTAGTTTGAAGATGTCTCCAACTAATGAAGTAGGCTTCATTTCTCTTGTCCTTTTGTAATGGGAGAAATTTATAATAGAAAGAAACTAACCTGTATTATTATGGTCTGAACTCAGTTCTTGTAGGATTTTAATCATTGAACAAATGAACTCTTAATAATGGTTGCACCTTGGGATGTCCTGATACAACACTGAGGTCATAAACCCTATTGTTGATATGAATGAACTCTAGAATATCCGAGGTAACTTGTTCTGTTATCCGAGGGTAACTTGTTCTGTTGATCAATATCTTGCATCAATAAGCGATGCAATATTTTGACTAGTGAGTCTAGATTTTAATCACTCAGAGGTTATTTTGTTCTTAAGGTCACTCCAACCAAAATTGCTAGTCCATTTACAGGTTTGCTATCCCTCATCACTTGATATTATTCTAGGTCCCTCAAATTATGTTCACATTTAAAATTCTTTTTTTCATTTTGCCCATATGTTTGTGTGAGTTCCACTGCCCTATCTTCCAGGTCACTCTTTCTTCTGCTTTATCTAGTCTGCTATTGAACACCTCTAGTGTGTTTTTCAGTTACTGTATTCTTCTGCTTTATGACTTCTGTTTGGTGCTTTCTAATATTTTCTAACACTTTGTTGAAGTTCTCTCTGTGTTCATGTATTCTTCTGTCAAGATTGGCGAGCATCCTTGTGACCATTACTTTGAACTCCTCATCAGGTAAATTACTTATGACTGTTTAGATAAGGTTTTATTCTGGGATTTTATCTTGTTTGTTTGTTTTTTTTCCTTTGGAACATATTTCTTTGTTTCCTCATTTTGCTGGACTCTGTGCTTGTTTCTAGTATGAGGTGAAAGCGTTCTCTCTCCAATTCTTTTTTTTTTTTTAAGATTTTACTTATTCATGAGAGACATAGAGGCAGAGACACAGGCAGAGAGAGAAGCAGGCTCCATGCAGGGAGCCCGACATGGGACTCGATCCCAGGTCTCCAGGATCAGGCCTTGGGCTGAAGGCAGTGTTAAACCACTGAACCACCAGGGTTTCCCTCTCTCCAACTCTTGAAGGAGTAGTCCCAGGAGGATTGGAGGTGTGTTTCAGTCAGCTGTCTGTGCAGTGCCCTGGCGGTGGTAACCTACCCAGAACTGCCTCTCCAATTGTTTTAGCTACGTGGGGCTCAGAAACACAAGCCCTCCAGTCACAAGAGCCAGGTATTCACGGATTATCTTCTGTGGGGATTGTATGCAGCTGTTGAATCTAGTGGGATGGGGCCATGGGGGAGCATAATATGTCTTTTTATTTCTTCTTTGACTCTTGATGGCTCAGTGGCAAGTTGTTTAATCTTCACATATTTGTGAGTTTTTTAGTTCTTTCCTTGTAATTGATTTCTAGTTTTGTACACTGTGATTGGAAAAGATGCTTGATATGACTTCAGCCTTCTTAAATTGGAGACTTGTTTTGTGACCTACCATGATCTATTTTTGAGAATGTTATATATATATATATTTTTTTTTTTTGAGGAGAATGTGTATTCTGCTTTTGGATGGAATATTGACATGGTATATGTCCACTCCATTTGGTCTAATGTAAGTCAGGGTTTCTTTATTTTCTGTCTGAATGATCTATACATTGATGAAAGTAAGGTATTAAGGTCTTCTACTATTGCTGTTTATTTCTCCCTTTATTTCTCAAAGTCTATGAATCTTTGCTTTATATATTTAGGTATTCCTGTGTTTGGGTGCATAAATATTTTTTAAAGATTTTACTTGTTTATTTTAAAGGAGTGGGGAGCAGAGGGAGAGAATCTCAAGCAAACTCCCTGCCAAGTGCAGAGCCCTACTTGGGGTTCAGTCTCACGATCCTGAGATCATGACCTCAGTCAAAACCAAGAGCTGGCCATTTAACTGACTGAGCCACCCAGGCACCCTGGGTACCTAAATATTTATAAATGTTATAACCTCTTGTTATATTGACACCTTGATCATTATGTAATGAACTTCTTTGTATCATTACTGTCTTTGTCTTAAAGTCTGTTTTATTTGATATAAGTATAGCTACCCTAGATTTAATTTGGTTTCATTTGCATGGGAATGAAACCCATCCCTTCACATGCAGTCTATATGTGCTCTTCTATCTATGTGAGTCTCTTGTAAGCAGCAGATAGATGGGTCTTGTTTGCTTTAAAATTTTTTTTAATTTGCATATAGTTGGCACACAATGTTACATTAGTTGCAGGTGTACAAAACAGTGATTCAATTTCTCTATATATTGTGCGATGCTCAGATGCTCATCATGAGTGTAACTACCATCTGTCACTGTACAACACTATTACGGTATCATTGATTATATTCCCTATTCTATGCCTTTTATTCTCATGACTTATGGTACCATAACTAGAAGCCTGTATCTCCCACTCATCTCCACTCATCTTGCCCATCCTCCTATCTGATTTTCCTGTGGTAACCACGAGTTTGTTCTCTATATAGGTCTGATTCTGATTTCTGTTTGTTTATTCACTTATTTTGCAGATTCTACATGTGAGTGACATTATACAGTACTTGTTTTTCCCATTCTGACTTATTTCACTTAGTATAAGACCATCTAGTTCCACCTGTGTTGTGTAAAATGGTAAGACCTTGTCCTTTCTTATGACTGTGTAATATTCCATTGTATATATATATATATATACACCACCTCTTCCCTATCCATTCATCTAGTGATGGACACTTAGGTTGCTTTCATATCTTGGTTACACTAAACATAGGGGTGCATATATCTTTTTGAATTGGCATTTTCATTTTCTTTGGGTAAAAAACCAGTAGAGCAATTATTAGATCATATGGTATTTCTATTTTTAATTTTTAAAGGAAATCTCATACTGTTTTGCATAGTGAATGCACTAATTTCCTTTTCTACCAACAGTGCATGAGAGTTCCTTTTTCTTCACATCCTCACTAACACTTGTTAGTTCTTGTCTTTCAGATTTTAGCCATACTGACAGGTGTAAAGTGATGTTTCATGGCAGTTTTGATTTGCATTTCCCTGCTGATGATTGATGTTGAGCATCTTTTCATGTGTCTGTTAACCATCTGTATGTCTTCTTTGGAAAAATGTCTATTCAGGTCCTCTGCCCATTTTTAAATCAGATTTGGGGTTTTATGGTGCTAAGTTGCAGAAGTTCTTTATATGTTTTGGATATTAAGCCAAATATATATCATCTGCAGATGTCTTCTGCCATTCGTTAGGTTGCCTTTTTGTTCTATTGATGGTTTACTTCACTGTGCAAAAACTTATTTTGATGTAGTCCCTTTATTTTTTTGGTTTTGTTTTTTATTTCCCTTGCTAAAGAAGACATCTAGAAATATGTTTATAATAGGCTAGCATCAGTGACATTACTGCCTGTGTTCTCCTCTAGGATTTTTATAGTTCAAGGTCTCACATTTAGGTCTTTAGGATATTTTGAGTTTATTTTTGTGTATGGTTTGAGAAAGTGGTCCAGTTTCATTCTTTTGCAGGTAGGTGTCCAGTTTTCCCCAGTGCAATTTGTTGAAGAGACTGTCTTTTCCCAATTGTATATTTTTGCCTCTTTTGTCATAGATTGACCATATAAAGCTTGCATCTACTGCTGCACTGTCTATTCTGTTCCATTGGTCTATGTGTGTCGGTTTTTGTGCCAGTACCATACTGTTTTGGTTACTACATCTTTGTAGTATGTCTTGAAATCTGGGATTGTGATACCTCCAGCTCTTAATTCTCAAGATTTCTTTGGCTATTCAGGGTCATTTCTGTTCTTATACAAATTTTTGCATTATTTGTTCTAATTCTGTGAAGAATGCCATTGGAATTTTGATAGGGATTGCACTGAATCTATAGTCAGGGGAGTATGGAATATTTATTCTAAACCATGAATATGGAGTATCTTTCTATTTTTGTTATCTTTGATTTATTTCATCAGTGTTTTATAGTTTTCAAAGTATATTTCTTTAACCTCCTTGGTTAAGTTTACTTCTAGGTTTTTAGTCATTTTAGTGGAATTGTAATTGTTTCGTTCATTTTTTTTTCTTTTACACTATTGGCATATAGGGACACTACTGATTTTTTAGGTATTGATTTTGTATCCTACCACTTTACTGAATTCATTTATTACTTCTAATAGATTTTAGGTGGTGTCTTTCAGGTTTTCTATGTATAATATCATGTCATCTACAAATGGTGACAGTTTGATTTATTCCATACCAATTTGGATGCCCTTTATTTTTTTGTTTTCTTTTGTGGCTAGGACCACCAGAACTATATGTTGAATAAAAGTGTGAAAGTGGATATCCTTCTCTTGTTCCTCATCTTAATGGAAAATCTGGCAGTTTTTTCACCATTGAATATGATATTAACTGTGGGTTTTCATATAAGGCCCTTATTTTGTTGAAGTGTGTTACCTCTAAACCCACTTTGTTGAGAGTTTTGATCACGAACAGATGTTGAATTTTGTCATATAATTTTTCTGCATCTATTGAAATGATCATATGACTTTTACCCTTCACTTTTATTGATGTGATATAGCCTGTTAATTGATTTACAAATATTGATCTTATTTGATCATGGCGAATGATCCTTTTAGTGTATTTTTGAATGTGGTGTACTAATATTTTGTTGAGGATTTTGCTTCTATATTCATCAGGATATTGGCCTGTAATGTGTGTGTGTGTGTGTGTGTGTGTGTGTGTGTGTGTTGCCCTTGTTTTGGTATCAAGGTAATGCTGGCCTCATAGAATGTATTTGGAAGCTTTCCTTCCTCTCTTTTTTTGGAATAGTTTGAGGAGAACAGTTATTAAATCTTCTTTAAATGTTTGGTAGAATTCACCTTTGAATCCATGTGATCCTGGACTTTTATTTTTGGGTAGGTGTTTTTTTTTTTTTAAATATTTTATTTATTCATGAGAAACACACACACAAAGAGGCAGAGACACAGGCAGAGGGAGAAGCAGGCTCCACGCAGGGAGCCCGACGTGGGACTCGATCCCAGGACTCCAGGATCACACCCTGAGCCAAAGGCAGACGCTCAACCACTAAGCCACTCAGGCATCCCATATTTTGGGGTAGTTTTTGATTACCGATTCAATTATGTTGCTAGTAATCAGTCTGTTCAGATATTGTTTCTTCTTGAAAAAGTTTTGGAAGATTGTAGTTTCTAGGAATATATTCTAGGTTGTCCAATTCATTGGTGTATAATTTTTCATAGTATTCTCTTATAATCCTTTGTATTTCTGTGGTGTCCACTGTTAATTCTCTTTCATTTCTGACTTTATTTTGTGGGTCCTTTCTGTTTTATTTCTTCATGATTCTGGATAAGGGTTTATTAATTTTATCTTTCCAAAGGATCAGCTCTTTCATTTTTTGTTCCTATTTTTAAAAAATCTTTATTTCATTTACTTCTCCAAATTTATAATTTCCTTGTTGGGCTGTGCTTGTCCTTTTTCTAGTTCCTTTAGGTGTAAGGTTAGATTTTTTAATTAGAGCTTTTACTTGTATCTTGAGGTAGGCTTGTATCACTATATATTTTTCTCTTAGAACTGCTTTTAGAGGGCACCTAGGTGGCTCAGTTGGTTAAGCATCTGCCTTTAGCCCAGGTTATGATCCCAGAGTCCCAGGATCAAGCCCCATGTTGGGGCTGAGCAGGGAGCCTGCTTTTCCATATGCCCTGCCCCTCTACTGCTGTCCTGTCTGTCTTTCTTTCCCTAAAAAAAGTATTGCTTTCATTATGTCCAAGAGATTTTTTTTTTTAAGATTTTATTTATTTGAAAGAGAGGGAGAGAAAAAGAGAATGAGCAGGGGGAAGGGCAGAGGGAGGAGTAGATTCCCCACTGAGCAGAGAGCCAGACCTTGGGGGTGGGGAGCTTGATGCCAGGACCCTGGAATCAAGACCTGACCTGAAGGCAGATGCTTAACCAACTGAACCATCCAGGCGCCCTTGTCCCAGAGATTTTGGACTGTTGGGTTTACATTTTCCTTTGTCTCCATGTATTTTTTAAATTTCTTCTTTGATTTCTTCATGGCCCCATCAGCTGTTTCATATAGTTTTTTGTGTTTTTTTCCAGGTTTTTTTTTTCTTGTGATTGATTTCTACTTTCATTGTGGTTGGGAAAGATGCACAGTATGATTTCAGTTTTCTTAAATGTATTGAGACTTGTTTTGTGGCCTGCTCAATCCTGAAGAATATTCCGTGTGTACTTGAAAAGAATGTGTAGTCTATTGTTTTTGGATGGAATGTTCTGTATATAGCTGTTAGGTCCATCTGGTCTAATGTGTCATTCAAAGACATTGTTTTCTTATTGATTTTTTTTTTCCTGGATGATCTATCCATTGATGTAAATGGGGTGTCCCCTACTATTATTGTAACATAAATTTCTCTCTTTATGTCTGTTAGTATTTGCTTTATGTATTTAGGTGCTCCAGTGTTGGGTATATAGGTTATTACAATTATTATATTCTCTTGTTGGATTGATCCTTTTGTCATTATATAATGCCCCTTTTTTGTTTTTTGTTACAGTCTTTACCCTAAAGTCTGTTTTGTCTGGTATATGTATTGCTACCCCAGTTTTTTTTTCCCACTTCCATTTACATGGTAAATGTTTTTCCATTCTTTTACTTTCAGTCTCTATGTATCTTAAGGTCTGAGGGAGGTGAGTCTCTTGTAGGCAGCATATAGATGGTTGGTTTTTGTTTTTTACCCATTCCACCACCCTATGTCTTTTGATTGGCACATTTAGGCTATACATTTAAAGCAATTATTGATAGGTATGTACTTCCATTTTGTTCATTGTTTTCTGGTTGATTTTGTTCTTCTCTGTTCCCTTCTTCCCTTGCTCTCTTTCTTTGTAATTGATGAATTTCTGCAGTGCTATGTTTGGCTTTTTAATTTTTGTGTATCTATTATAGGTTTTGGGCTTTTGATCACCATGAGGTTCATATACCATCCCAACTATATAGCAGTCTGTATTAAGTTGATTATCATTTAAGTTCAAACAAATTCTTAAAAAAATTCTTTTAATCCTTCCACATTTTATGTTTATGTTATCATATTTTATATCTTTTTATTCATAATTATGGCCATTTCTTTTCCACTTAAAGTCCCTTTAACATTTCTTATAAGGCTGGTTTAGTGGTAATAAACTCCTTTAACTTTTATTTGGGAAATTCTTTATCTTTCTTTCAGTTCTGAGTGATAACCTTGCTGGTTAAAGTATTCTTGTTTTTTTTCCTTTCAGCACTTTAAACATATGATGGCACTTTCTGTGGCCTGCAGTTTCTGCTAAAAAATCACCTAATCATTTTATAGGGTTCCTCTGTATATAACGTTTTGCTCCCCTCTTGCTGCTTTTAAAATTATCCTTTAATAATTAAAATATCAAAGGTTAAAGATAATGTGTCATGGTGTGGCCTTCCTTGGGTTTATCGTGTTTGAAACTCTGTACTTTTTGACCTGGATGTCTATTTTTTTTTCTCCTAACTTAGGGAAGTTTTCAGTTATTATTTCTTCAAATAAGTTTTCTGCCCCTTCTTTGTCTCTTCTTCTGGGACCCTTATAATGTGAAAGTTTCTTTGTTTGATGTTGTCTAAGAGGTCACTTAACCTGTCCTCATTTTTATAATTTTTTTTCTTTTTGCTGTTCAGTTTGCGTGTTTTTCATTAACTCATGTTCCAGATCACTGATATGTTCTGCATCAGCTAATCTTTTGATTCCCTATAGCATATATTTTTTTAAAAATTTCAGTTATTGTATTCTTCAACTCTGGTTCTTTTTTGTATTTTCTGTGTCGTTACTGATGGTCTCATGAATTTTTCTATTCTTCTCTTCAGTCCATGGAGCATCTTTACAATCATTACTTTACATTTTTTATCAGGCATATTGCTTATCTCAATTTCACTTAGTTCTTTTTCTGAGGGTTTGTCTTGTTCTTTCTTATGGAGCATATTCCTCTGTCTCTCCATCTTGCTTGACTTTCTTTTTTGTTTCTATAGATTAGCAGAACAGCTACTTCTAAACATGAAGGCATGGTTTTACATAGGCTCATCCCTTATGTAGACTGTGTGTGCTTGGTGACTTTGGCTGGCTGGCTGAAGGTGTGGTTGGTGTGGGCCAGGGGTCTTGGGGCTCTCCATGCAGTAGGCACCCTGGTAGGACAGTTGACACTGAAGTGACCCAAGCCAGAGGTCATGGGGCTCTCTGTGCAGCAGGTGCTTTAGCAGGCTGTCTAAGTTGAAGGGGATGAAGGCTGGGGTGTCCTGGGACTCTACACACTGAGGGTACCCTGGTAGGACAGCGGAAGGTGAAGTGGGTGCAAGCTGGGGTGTCCAGGGACACTTTATGCAGGGGGTGTCCTGGTGGGGTGGCTGGAGCTGAGGCATTGTGTGAGCCAGGAGGTTTCTGGACTCTCTGTAAAGAGGGCACCCTGGCAGGACAGCTGAGGCTGAAATGGTGGCAAATCAAGTGTTCCAGGGCTCTATGCACAGAGAGGGCATATTGGCAGGATAGCTGAAGCTGAAGTGGGTGTAAACCGTGGTTTTCCTGGACTTTGCACAGAACATGACATGGAGGAGTGGCTGGAGCTGGAGGTGTAGGGTACAGGCTTGGGGGTCCTGGAGTACTCCATGCAGGGGGCACCCTGGCAGGACAGCTGAAGCTAAAGTGGGCATGGGCGGATATGGTCCATGGGCTCTCCACAGAAAATGTGCCCTAGCAGGACAGCTGAAGCTGAAGTGCTTATAAGCTGGGGTGTCCTGGGGTGTTCAGCACAGGGGATGCCCTGGCCAAGTGACTGGAGCCAAGGCTCACATGGATGGAGGTGTTCTGGGCCACTCTGCCTAGAGAGTGTGCCCTGGTGGGGTGGCTGGAACTGTGGTAGGCACAGGTGGGTCCCCAGGGTGCTTCAACACAGGGCGCACCCTGGTGGGGCAGCTGGATTTCAATCCAATGGCAGTCAGGAGGTACTAGAGCTCTCTAAACCGAGGGTACCCTAGCATGCTGCCTGAAGTCCAAGTGATATAGGCCTGGAGTATTCCAGGATGCTTTACACCTGTGTCACCTTGGTACAAAACTTGGAGCTATAATGAGTGCTAACCGGGGATTTCCAGGAATGCATTGCCCTGTGGCCACCTTGGTGGGATGGCTAGGCCGGGGTGGGCTAGAAGCCAGGGGCTCACTGACAGGCAGGCTGGTTAGTGTGCCTGGATTGTACCCTGGCACCAGGGTACAATAATGCCATTTGCGGCATCAGGGATGGAAGGTTCCTTGGTTAATATGTCTCCATCTCTCTTGCTGTTCTCTTTTGCCATCCCATCTTCTGTTGTGCAGAAGCTATTCAGTTGGCCCTCAGTTCTTTGGAGGAATTGCTCTACAATTAGGTGTGATTTGTTGTGTTTCATGGAGAAAGTGAGTTCAGTGTCTTCCTACAATTTGGACTGGAATCCTTGATGGGTCTCATTTTTTTTAATCCATTCAGCCACTTTGTGTCTTTTGATTGGAGAAGTTAGCTCATTTATATTTAAAGTAGATCAACATCTAGGGGATCCCTGGGTGGTGCAGCGGTTTGGCGCCTGCCTTTGGCCCAGGGCGCGATCCTGGAGACCCGGGATCGAATCCCATATCGGGCTCCCGGTGCATGGAGCCTGCTTCTCCCTCTGCCTGTGTCTCTGCCTCTCTCTCTCTCTCTCCCTGTGTGACTATCATAAATAAAAATTAAAATAAAAAAAATAAAGATCAAGAGGTATGTATTTATTCCATTTTGTTCATTGTTTTCTGGCTGTTTTGAAATTCCTTTATTCTTCTCTTGCTCTTTTTGTTGGTGACTTGATTATTTTCTGTGGTGATATCCTGAGATTCTTTTCTCTTTTTGTATCTACTATATGTTTTTGCTTTGTGGTTACCATGAGGCTTATATAAGACAACTTATAACAGTATTTTTTTAAAAAGATTTATTTACTTATTTGTGATAGACATAGAGAGAGGCAGAGACACAGGAGGAGGGAGAAGCAGGCTTCATGCCGGGAGCCTGATGCGGGACTCGATCCCAGGACTCCAGGATTGCGCCCAGGGCCAAAGGCAGGCACCAAACCTCTGAGCCACCCAGGGATCCCTATAACAGTATTTTAAGTTGATGACTAAGTTCAAACACATTCTAAAGCTCTACATTTTTTTACTTCCCTCTGACCCCACAATTTGCTTTTGATGTCACATATTTTTAAATTTTATATCTCCATTAATAACTTTTTCTAGTTATTTTTTATTACCTTTGTGTTTCATTATTTTTTAAAAGATTTTATTTATTCATGACAGACAGAGAGAGGCAGAGACATAGGCAGAGGAAGAAGCAGATTCCTTGCAGGGAGCCCAATGCAGGACTCGAACCCAGGACCCTGGGATCACGACCTGAGCCAAAGGCAGAAGATCAATCACTGAGTCACCCAGGTGCCCCTACCTTTGTCTTTTAACCTTCATACTAGCTTTGTAAATTAACTCACTGTCTTTATGTTACAGTATTCTGAGTTTTATTATATATTTACCTTTGCCAGTGAGATTTATATGTTCGTATGTAGTCCTGTTACTAATTAGCACCCTTTTTCCTTTCCTTTCTGCATTTCTTGTAAGGCTGGTCTAGTGCTGATGAAGTCCTTCAGTTTTTGCCTATCTGGGAAACTCTTCATATTTCCTTCAGTTCTGAAGGACAACTTTGTCAGACAGATACAGTTGACGCTTCCTTTCAGCACTTGGAATATACTATGTCCCTCCTTTTTGGCAAAATTTCTGCTGAAGAATATGCTCATAGTTTTAAGAGAGTCCCTTGTATGTAACAAGTTGTTTTTCTCTCATTGCTTTTTAAGATTCTCTTTGTCTTTAACAGTTCATTTTATTTTATTTATTCATGAGAGAGAGAGAGAGAGAGACAGACAGACAGACAGAGACAGAGACACAGGCAGAGGGAGAAGCAGGCTCCATGCAGGGAGCCTGACGCGGGACTCGATCCTGGGTCTCCAGGATCACACCCTGGGCCGAAGGCAGCGCTAAACCGCTGAGCTACCTGGGCCACCTTGTCTTTAACAGTTTAATTATGTGCCTTGGTGTGGATCTCTTTGGGTCCATCTTTTTTAGAACTCTCTGGGCTTCCTGTATCTAACTGTCAACTTCCTTCCCCAAGTTGGAGAAGCTTTCAGCCATAATTTGTTCAAATAAATTTTCTGCTCCCTTTTCTCTTCTTCTGAGACCCCTATAATATGAATGTTGGTCTGCTTGATCTTGTCCCATAAGTCCCTAAAGTTTTTTCTTTTTCTTTTCTTCTTTTTTTTTTTTTTTTGCTGCTCTGGATGAGTTCCACTACCCTGTCTTCAAGTCCACTGATTCCTTCTTCTGCTTTATCTAGTCTGTTATTGGATAATCTAGTGTAGTTTTTAGTTTAGATATTGTATTTTTTCCCCTCTGTGACTTTGGTACTTTCTTATATTTTCTATGTCTTTGTTGAAGTTTTTTTTTTTTTCTTTCTTTGTTGAAGTTCTCACTGTGTTCATCCGTTCATCTTCAAAGCAAGGTGAGCATCTTTAGGACTGTTAACTTGAACTTTTTATCAGGTAAATTACTTATCTCTGTTCCATTGAGGACTTTTTAAAAAAATATTTTATTTATTCATGAGAGACACACAGAGAGAGGCAGAGGGAGAAGCAGGCTCCCAGTGGGGAACCCAATGTGGAACTTGATTCCAGGTGCCTGAGGGCTTTTACTGGGTTTTATCTTACTTTGTTTGGAATATATTCTTGTTTTTTCTTTAAATATCTGTTGTTGTTGTTGTTGTTTTAATGTATTATATAAATGGCCACCTCTCCCAGTCTTGAAGGGATGACCTCATGTAGGAGATGAACCTTATTGCTTAATCCTACCCTAGCTCTTAACTGTCTCCCAAACCTTTGTGATTGTCCAAGCAGCCTACTGTAGTGTTAGTGGCTTCCAGTAGGTGAGGATTTACCAAGATCTGTCGGTGTCCCAAAGGGCAGTATCTCAGTCAGCACCTAGATTCAGGCTGATTGGAAGCCAGACCCTTAGACAGCAGTTTTTAAAGTATACAAACACATCTCTTTCAGGGGAAGACTGGGAGATGGGCATTTCTGGGTGTTCCCTCTGTGCTGAGCCTTGGGGTATTAGCCAGTTAAGAACTGTTTCGTTAGGGGCACCTGGGTTGCTCAGTGGTTGAGCAACTGCCTTTGGCTTAGGGTGTGATACCGGGTCCCGGCATCGAGTCCCACATCGGGCTCCCTGCATGGAGCCTGCTTCTCCCTCTGCCTGTGTCTCTGCCCCTCTCTCTCTCTCTGTGTGGGTCTCTCATGAATAATAAAAACAAACAAACAAAACTTGTTTCTTTGTTTGCTACTGTTCCATTAACACAGAAACACAAGCCCTGTAAATACAGGCACCTCTGGCCACCAGAGCCAGGCTATGGAAGCAAGTGATATGGCCACAAATGCTGGAAATTCTGATGACCTGGGTCGGGACAGAGGGAGCATGATGATGATACTGCCAGCCTTCCTGGTGTCCAGAGGGGATGACAGTTGGCCCTCAGAAGTGCTTTTATGGGAAACCTGCCCTTCAGGCCGCAGTTAGGAAGATAAGCTAATAGGCCTCTTCCACAGAAATACTGGAGGTGCATGGAGGACTGCTGCTTCTGTGCTGTGCCCTGGAGAGGAGGGAGCCGGTGAAGAACTGCAGAACTGCTTCTCCATTTGTTGCAGTCCTATGGGACCCACACATGTAAGTCCCACTGGCCACCAGAGCCAGGTGATCAAGGGTTGTCCCTGAGCAGCTGCAAAAACCAGGACACCAGATATGTGCATAAATACCCTTCTAGGAAATACCAGTGACCCGGGGGGAGGCAGAGGGAGAGTCTGAAGATGGCTCCCACTGGCCCCTGCAGTCTTTAGAATATTCCAGGAGGGTGCTAGATGCTAGATATGTATTGAGTTAGAAGCCTGCCCCTCCCTCAGGCCAAATCTTTAAGATAAGCAAACAGGTGTCTTTCACAGGAAGACCAGACACTTTTCAGTTGGCTGCCTCCCTGCTGAGCTCTGCGGGTGGCCAGGGCATGAGCCCTTTAAGAACTGTTTCTTAAAGGTGGGTGAAATGGGTGAGGGGCCACAAGGTACAGATTTCCAGGGGGAAGTCACGTACAGCATGGTGACTATAGTAACTAGCATTATTATACTGTACACTTGAAAGTTGCTGAGAGATCTTAAAAAAAAAAAACTATTAGAAATGTCTATGTTCTCATGGACATTTTATCTTTCAAGTTAAAAATGTGAGTAGACTATGGAAACCCAAAGTGTTTCTCAGCTTGCTATGGCCTGTGGGTCTCGTGGCTACAAACCCCACTGGCTTTCAAAGCTAGGTGTTTTGGGGGCTTGTCTCCTAGATGCAGGTCTTAAAAGTTGGGATGCCAGATATGGGGTCCAGGCCCTTCACTCCTCAGGGAGAAGCTCAGGGTTGCGAATTCCCTCCTGACCGTGGGGGTGGCAGGTGCTTAAGGGAAAATTGTGTCTCAGGCTCTCCTGTCCGTTTCGACGTGGGCTTTTATCTCATTTGCCCAGTTTGTAGGGGTTGCTCATCTAGTTTTTCTTTCAGAAAAACTTTCTGTGTGTAGCTGTAGTTCCGTGCATTTGTGATCTCTCAGGTCACTATCTTGAAGGAGAACCCTCTTGTTTACTCTCAATACCATTTGGTATTGCCAAATGGGGTGTGTGTGTGTGTGTGGGGGGGGTGAGAGTGCAGACTCCAGGGCCAGCTCCGGGCTCACCGCCCTCCCAGTGCACTTCCTGGCTGAGGAAATTGGGCTCTCGCGGGGGGGGGGGGGGGGGGGGAGTAGCACGTGGTTTGTAAGGTTGCTCGGGGACAAGTAGCCATACAGAGTGCTTAGGGCTGGGTGCACAGGGCACTCCGTGAAATCATTTCTCCTCTTTCTGGAGTGTCAGCTGCATGAAGGTAGGATTTTTTTACCTTGTACCCCCAGTCCCTAGAATGACTGCATGGAGGACATGGCCAAATATTCCTTCCTCGTTGGCCTCAGCCCTCAGCCCACTGGCCTGAGCACCCCATTCTAGTCCGACTTTTGCTTTTTTAGACTCCTCACAGCTTTCCATCTGCCCTTCACTCATCTCTGAGTCTTTGTGACCTTTCTGGGCAATGGTTGCGTGGTGTGTCCTGGGGGAACTCCCCGAGGCTGGTAAAACTGTCTGAGAAATACAGATTGGGGACAGGCTTTCTCAGCTGAAATGTAGCCTTTGCAGCCATTTGTGTGCAACTGCCTATGTTTTAGTGGGAGTAATAGGAAAACGCAATTGCCAAGTTTTACACTAGAAGTCTACATAGCAAACATCAAAACATCAGAAATGTGACTTTCTTTCACTCGGGTAGCAAATGCTCTATGGCACGCGTAGCAAGTTAGACCACCTGTACAATGTGTGTGGCTTTTTTTTTTTTTCCCTTAAACACCATAGACCAACGTAAGACAGAGGAGAGGGTCAGAGCCCTGGACAGAGGAAGGTGGCATCTAATAGGGAAGGCAGCTGAGATCTGGGAAGGGGACAACTTCATCTACTTCCAGTGTTGAAGGCTTAAATAAGCTACCTTCGGAGTGTGGGCTCAGTTGTCCTGCTAAAGTCTAGATGTGAAAATTAGCTTGGGAAAGAGAACTCACAGTTGGAGGCCAGTTCTCTGGTAGGCACTTTTCGGAGTGTATTATACCCTTTATTCCTAATTACCACTTGCTAAATTGGAGTTGGGATTGGAGCCTGGGCCGTGAAGTGGAACTCAGTTCTGGGCAAGCTCGGAAATGCTCCGAACTGAGTGGAAAGAGCTCAGCTGTCTGTACCTCAAATCACCCAGCTGGTCTAAGAAAAAGGCTGCCTCTAGCTTTATCTAGGAGAATTTTTTTTTTTTTTTTTCCTGCCATGCTCCGGTCAGCAGGTACGTGGCAGGTAGCCAGTGCTAGCATTTCTCTGTGGAGGCGGTGATGTCAGTTCTGCATGCGCTGGGGGCTGGGGGTGCGGTGTCTCTGGGGTGGGGTGGCAGGGGGTGGCTAGAGTGTGTCATACATTCAAGGGCAGCTACAGTGTATATGGTGCTTATTAAAATTAATAGAACATGGGATTCCAGACGAGAAAAACCAAACCAAGTAGCCACCTTTCAGGTATGCTTGATACGTAGTGATGCACGTGATAGAAAACTGTGTGTCTAATTTCAGGCCCTGGGTTTGAGAGGTAGAGCTCTCAAGAAGAGCACCAATAGGTATGATTTGGAAAACAGCACTTGGCTTATCTGGAAAAGTACAAACTCATGGAACGATGAAGGTTAAGTGGTTATTTCTGTCATCTGACGAAGCGAGACAAAGAAAAGATTTTCCTATTATCAATCAGGTCAGCATTTCCCAAACTGATGCCCAAAGGCACAGTGTTTCAGAAGACGTTAGTGCCCTGAAATTTTATGAACAATAGTTTGGGGAATGGTGTATCCTCCTCCTAAAGACTCGGGGTGGCAGGGACGAGGGACCGAAACTGTTCTAAGTGTGACTATTTCCAAGAAGCGGTCTTCGGGGGAGGGCGGAGGGGAACGGCTTGGGAAATGCCGAAATTTCTGCTTTTAAGGTAAGTTTGGAGAAATGTATTGATTTCTCCAATGATTAAATGTATTAATCTCCAGATGGGGATCGTTAACTCAGGTGAGTTTTAGATGCTGGGTACTCCGATGTCCAGGGACACTTTGTAACCAGGTTGACAGACAAGCAGGCCCATAAGCTGAAGCTTCTGGTCCCCTGATTTTTCAAGAGGAGGCAGCCAAGTCAAAGGAGCCCTGGCTCAGGTCATCAGCCGGCCTGACCGAGTGGTTAATACGGAAGAGTGAGCTGCCTCTGGGAGCTTCATCCCCATAAAGAGGGGAGCTGGGGGGGCCGCACTCCCCTCCTTCTAGGGCTTCACTGTTAGGAAACTACCCGGTACGGAAAGGGGTCTAGTAGGCAAGTGGCGCGATCCAGGGCGAGGGCCCCTCAACACCAAGGAATCGGAAATCAGGCCTCCCGTTCTTAAATAACATTTATTATCATTGCAAAGGAGTCTTTTTCAGGAGAACAGTTCTCACATCGAAAGATATACTGGTTATGGGTATAGAAGCGGGTTTCACTGAGTGCTCTAGGTGAGGTGTGCCCGACTACGACTCTGGATTCGGCAACCTAATAGTCACGATGCGTTGGCTGTCACTTAGCTATTTATCCAAACATGCCTTTTTAATATTTTTTTTAATTCTTTTTTTTTTTTAATTTTTAATTTTTTTTTTTTTTTTTTTTTAAAACATGTGCCTGCACAGGGTGGAAAAAAGAAACGCCAAGGGCCTGGCTAAAAAGGAGAAGCCTAAAAAAGATAAAACTCCCGCGGCGGTTCCGTGGGACGGCGGCGTGGAGCGCAGGGACCCGGTGTCCGTGGGGGGGCGGGAGGCCCGGTGGCTTCTCCGCGTGACCGTGACCGGTGTGAAAGCCCTTGAGGGTCCCGGCGGCGGCCGGGCCGGGCCCGCGGGGGCCGCTCACTGGATCCAGTCGATGTCCAGGCAGCGCGCTATGAACGCGAACATGTCGGAGACCTCCTCTATCACCTTGGCCGTGGGCTTCCCGGCCCCGTGGCCGGCCTTGGTGTCCACGTGGATGAGCAGCGGGTTGCTCTGCTTCCGGCTGCGGCCCACCACGTACTGAAGGGTGGCGATGAACTTGAGGGAGTGCAGCGGGACCACCCGGTCGTCGTGGTCGGCGGTCAGGAGCAGCATGGACGGGTACTGGGTGTCGTCCGCCTCCGGGAGCCTCACGTTGTGCAGCGGCGAGTACCTGGAAGGCAAAGGCAGGGCCGTGGGCCTGGACGGCCGAGGCCCGGGGGTCGGGCCCCACGCTGCCCCAGGAGCCCGACGGCCCGGGCCTTGGCGTCCTTTGTGCGCCCACTGGCCGCGGCTCCTGCACCCTGGGCACCTGCCCCATCTCTGTGGCTCCCACCCTGGAAGACGGGGGAAGAGCCCAGGTCTTTCGAGACGACTCTGACCCTCCTATACACACGCGTAGGATCTGGAGTGGCTCCATGCTCCTTACGCTGACTTTCTCACTCCTACAAGGTGGACTGATTTTTGTTGTTGTTGTTTTTTATTTTTATTTTTTTTCCATTTAATTTTTTATTTTACTTTTCATTTTTTATTGGAGTTCAATTTGCCAACATAGAGCATAACACCCAGTGCTCATCCCATCAAGTGCCCCCCCAAGTGCCCGTCACCCATTCACCCCCACCCCCCGCCCTCCTCCCTTCCACCACCCCTAGTTCATTTCCCAGAGTTAGGAGTCTCTCATGTTCTGTCTCCCTCTCTGATATTTCCCACTCATTTTCTCTCCTTTCCCCTTTAATCCCTTTCACTATTTTTTGTATTCCCCAAATGAATGAGACCATATAATGTTTGTCCTTCTCCGATTGACTTACTTCACTCAGCATAATACCCTCCAGGTCCATCCACGTCGAAGCAAATGGTGAGTATTTGTCATTTCTACTGGCTGAGGAATATTCCATCGTATACATAGACCACAGCTTCTTTATCCATTCATCTGTCGATGGACACCGAGGCTCCTTCCACAGTTTGGCTATTGTGGACATACGACCCAGCAATTGCACAGCTGGGGACTTACCCCAAAGATACAGATGCAGTGAAACGCTGGGACACCTGCACCCCCATGTTTATAGCAGCAATGTCCACAACAGCCAAACTGTTGTTTTTTTATTTTTATTTTTTATTTTTTTAAGTTTTATTTATTCATGAGAATGAGAGAGAGAGGCAGAGGGGGAGAAGCAGGCTCCATGCAGGGAGCCCAACGTGGGACTCGATCCCGGGTCTCCAGGATCATGCCCTGGGCTGAAGGTGGTGCTAAACCGCTGAGCCACCTGGGCTGCCCTGTTGTTGTTTTTTAAAAGATTTTATTTAGTCATTCACGAGAGATACAGAGGGAGAAGCAGGCTCCCTGCGGGGACCTGCCTGATGGGGACTCGATCCCAGGACCCCGGGGTCATGGCCTGAGCTGAAGGCAGGTGCTCAACCACGGAGCCTCCCAGGAGTCCCACAAGGGGGACTGATTTTAAGCCACTGACTGTGGATGCGCCAGCTGCTGGCCTCTCTTGGTCGAAAACCTTGAAAGTCAAAGCATATGGCAGCTTTCTGGCCCTTTGCTATTGATACGATGTTTGTTGCAGGCTCAGCGAGGCCGGCTGAGGAGGAGCCTGGGTCCTGTTGGGGCCTCTCACGGGCACTTGGGGCCCTGCCAATGGTGACCAGATCGGTGGGGGGAGCAGAGGACGCACCTTCTGCAGGACAACTTTTCAGGCAAGTGAACAAAAGGGTTTTATGAATATAAGTATAGTCGAATTAGATGGCAGGTGAGGGGCATCTCTGGATTTCTATCTTTGCGTTTTACTCAATATGGATATTCTGTTCATCAAGTATTAATGAATAGAATCGGCTGTTTTCGTAGAGTTTTATTTTGGAGGGTAAATGGTCAAGAACAGTAACACATCTGCTTGGTTAACCAAGTCAAGACTGAAAAGTTCTGGAGTTTTCAGATAAGATCAAGGGGCTGACATGGCTTGGCTTTCTGATCTTATTTCAGAGTGTTCTTGGATCGACCCCAGCCCTCAAGCTAAGCGTTAGTTCTTGGGGAAAGAGGTTTGGAAAATTCTGCCTCCTGATAATACCACCACCCCTCTACCCCTGAGATTCACATACATGCCATACTGCTACATTTAAGATTCTGGAAAATTCTGTATTCATGGAGGGGGGGCACCCCCTTTAATCTCAGACCATGCTTCATGGGACATGCAGCTTCTGGTAAGGCCCCCTCTGGCTCCAGAATAGAGTAGGAGGAGAACACAGCCCCGTGAGAGCTAGGTTGGAAAATTAAAGTCTAAAGTAGGACTATCACAGACATCTTGAGAGGAAAAATATTTACTTTTCTTTTATTCCCCATATTAATTTTTATATATTTTATCTGAGAGAGGGAGGGGCAGCAAAGGCAGATGCTTAACCGACTGAGCCACCCAGGCGCCCCTTCCCAAATTAATTTTAGAAGCATTAGGCTCCACTGAATATTTTGTTGCCTTTGATACACAATTTGGTCAGTATTTTCTTTACATTATTAGTTTGAACTACAGCTGCTTGATTCAGCTTTTACTGGTATTTGGCAACGAGGGTATATCTGCGTGTCTAAAAGTATTCAATGATAAAACTTGAGTCATTTTAGCTGAAGAGCTAAAACCATTAAGAAGCCCATAAAATTAAAGAAAAAGCTTGACCAGAGAAATTATTAATGAAATTTAGAGCTGACTGAGAAGCCTGGGACACAGGCTTCTTGTACTGTTCCAAGGGCCATTCCTAACTGCTGATGACGGTCCCCAAACCCCTACCTGTAGAAGTGAAGACTGTGAACAGCCAGAAAAGAACGTGGCTTGTGGTCTTGAGCGTCTAAATGCCTGCCATTTCCTCAATGGTCTCGCCAAAGTGGTTGACGGATGGGAATGAAGTTGTATGATGTTTTAATAATATGATTTTGCAGTTTTAAATATATATGATTATACTGAGGGAACAAAGTAGGTTTTAATGTGCCTGCATAGATCCTTCTTTATTTCCGCCTTAAAATCCCATACATAGATGTAAAGTAAAATGGCACCTTTTTCTATTAGGTTTTGATTGCTATGGTAACAAATTACAACAAGTTTGGCAGCTTTTCAAAACAACACAGATTTCTTATCTCCCAGTTCTGTCAGCCAGAAGTCTGGGGTGGCTCAACTGGGTCCTCTGCTCTGGGTCTCAGGGCTGTGAAATCAAGGTGTTGGCTGGCTGCGCTCTTATCGGGAAATTCTGGGAAAAAATCTGTTCCCAGGCTCATTCAGGCTGTTGGCAGAACTCAGTTCCCATGTGGTCATAGGACCGAGGTCTCCCTTTCTTTGGGGACTGTTGGCTGTTCTCAGCTTCTAGAGGCCCCTTCCCCCATCTTCAAAGCCAGCAATGGCAGCTCCAGTCCCGCTCATGCTTCCAATCTGACCTCCCTTTCTGCTGCATTCCCTACCTCCAGCCAGAGAGATTGGGCCTACTTCAGTAATCCAGGATTATCTCCTTATTTTCAGGTCAGCTGACTAGTAACCTCACTTTAATCTGCAAAGTCCCTTCACAGCAGCACTCAGATTAGTGTCTGACTTGAAGAGACCGGGGGTGGGGGTGGGGGTGGGGGCAGGAATCCGGGGGTGGGAGGACATCTTTAGAATTCCCGATCTCTGTGGTTTGTTGTTCTTGTTAAAGACCGGATCAAAACAAGGAAGACACGTAGGTACTCCCATCACTTCTCCTACTTTCTGCAGTAAATGATAATACGCAAATATGAGACACTGAAGGGGACAAAGGGTCAGACGCTTATGCTTTTGACTGCTCAGGACTACGATGTCAAAATCGTTAGCAACACACACACCCATACACAGGAATCAATATGAATGAAGACTTACTTGATAAGCCATTCAAAGTGTTGTTTGCTGTCTGAGCACCCGTAGTCGGTGGTCCAGGCGTGGCCGATGGTGTATTTATGGAACTTCAGCATGTCCATTACTCCAACTTGGGCAATAACACAGCCAAAGAGGTCAGGGCGCTGATTTGCACAAGCGGCTGAAAACCAAGACAGAAAGAAAGGAAAAGGATAAACATCTAAATAAATAAAAACAAATCAACACTTTCAGAACCACGGTTGCCCTCTTTCCTAGAGCATAGGAAGAAACTATAATAAACCACCTGCCTAATGGCCATGAGCTTTTATCGAAGGGGCTGGATATTCTCACCAGTGGTAGAGATTTACTACTCCTGGAAGGGAATCTCAGCATGGGAGTTATTCAGAAATGCTCAAGGACTTTCTAGATTGCTACACAACGGGAACTGGGGGCCACAGGAGCCAACTGTGTGGTTAGAGGGGTGGAATTTCAGCCCTACCTCTGACCTTAGGGGAGGGGAGAGAGTTAATAATGGCTACTGATTTAATTTCTCATGCCTGCATAATAGAACTTCCATAAAAAGCCCTAGGCAATGGAGTTCAAAGAGCTTCCATGTTGGTGAACACACTTAAGTGCTGGAAGGGTGGCCTTCCTAGAGAAGGCATGGAAGTTCTGCAAGCCCCCCTTTACCCCATCCCTTACTCTACTACTGTTCCAGGCTATGAGCTGTCCTAGCAAATTACCAAACCCGAGGAGGTGAATCATGGGAACCCCATACCAATGTGGGGTCTGTGCTAACTCTGGGCAGTATCAGAACTGAATTGCAGGACACCCACTGGGTGTCGGAGAGCTGGAAAATTGCTTGGTGTGGAAGAAAAAACCCTATACATTTGGTGTTGGAAGTGTCGTGAGTAGAAACCCTTCATACAGTCCAAGGCAGGGCCTGAAACCCAGCATAGGCTCTAACCAATATTGGCACATGTTCTTGTCCTGCTTTAAAAATACTCTTCTTTGTATAGTTATAGAAATATTTCTTAGTTTTCATAATTCAACAAATATTTATTGAACATCCTGCCATGTGCCTTTTATGGGAAAGTTAAGTGAATAAGCGTGAGAACCACCACTGTGGGGGGGGGACTTCATGGGGTGTGGGGGAACCCAACCTGGGGTAAGGCAGTTAGGGAGGTGTGGGGAGGAAGTCACATCAAAGCTGGTGTGCTGAACAGTCAGTCAAGGGAATCTGGCCTTCTCCTGCCTCTGGCCAAAAAACCTAGTTTGCACCCTTGTTGCACCTGATTTTGGTGCTTTTCATAATACTAGATCGTGGGTCCCACCCTGGGATACTCTGATCCACTCTCAGGAGTGAGAAGGGGCAGGAACCTGTCCTTTTTAGTAAGCCTTGAACACCCTGAGAAGGGAAATCCATTTCTGCAAGTTCCTTAAGGGACCAGGGTTGCCAATAGATGTACACCAGTTCCTGGCTATGAAACTGAAAAGATAAAGGAGTTATTGGATGAAACAGTGAATTACTCAACTGTTCCACTATTGGTATCAGATGGTATTTTCAATATCCTTTCCCATTAAATCTTAGATGTGCCCTTCGTTCTTCTGTTACACTTCACATATGATCTACATGCAAATTCAGAACACACCCAGAATCTGACCCCTTCTTGCTGCTTCCGTTGCCACACTCGAGGGCCAAGCCACCACCGTGTCTCACGGGGACGGAGGCCTCCCCTTCATCTGCCCTAACACCATAACACGATCAGTGCAAGGTCGATCCCATTAAAATTCCCGCATTGGCTTCTTTCTTCAAAGAGTAAACCAGGCCCGCTGGACTGGGTCTGAGGTCCTGCCTGTTTTCGCCTCCTGACCCTCTCCCTCGCTCACTGTGCCCAGCAATGATATCCGTGCTCTTTCTAAATTTAAACCAATTATTTTGGATCTATAGATTTTACCTCCACAGGAAATTTCTTTTTTCAAGACTATATTCTATTGGGGTAAAGAGTATTCAGGTTTTGCAATGACTCCGTATATTTCAAGGATAAGGAAACGGAGTGAATGTGTGGCCCCCGAGTCCCCTTCCAAAACAGTGGATTTTCACACTTGTTTTGAGTCTACGGTGGTACAATGTGTCCTCATATCCTAATGACACTGGATGTAGGACCCAGTAAGCAAAGTCCAGGCCACCATAAATGTTCAATACAAAGTAAAATGTCCTTAACTACCAAATATTAGGAAAAGCGACTTCGAGGCTGTGCCATTTAGAGGTTAGAGGAGCAGACTCTAAACCACAGTGTTAGGCTCCAACCCCAGCATCACCACTTGGCAGCTGTGTGACACGAGGCAAGCTGCTCAACCTCTCAGTGCCCCCAGTCCTCGGTAAAATGGGAATAATACCAGTTCCCGACTCTCAGGCTGCGTGCATGTCCAATGAGTGTGTGCAGCTGAAGGGCTCAGCACTGGGCCCAGCACCCAAGGTGCTCAGCAAGTGTGAATTAATACCATGAATATTTCATTACTATTCTGCTGTGCTACCCCATTTTCCTCCATCAATCTTCTCTCTGAGCACACAGCGTAGGTGTTCACCAAATCTTACTGGTTCTGAGTAGCATAATCACATTTATTGGTTATTGGCTCAGTCCTGTGCTGGCTGAACCCTAGAAATCTATGGGTCCACTGTGGGGCACTGGTCCCACCCAGTGTGCAGCCCAGAAGAGCTGGGAGCAGGCAGGCACGACAGCTTCTCAGGGTGTCACGAATCAAGCCTGTATCAAGTGAGTTCAGTTGGGTCTTTGTGTGTCATTTATCAGATGCCCTGATACAAATGGGTTTTGCTTTCTTTGCTCCCATCCGTGAGCCAAAGTCAGTCAAGAGCTGTCTACGGACAGTGCATCCGAAAACCCCCAGAGTGTTAACTAGTAAGTACAATAGAATCCAGGTCTCACCCACTAAGAGGCCTCCGTTTGAACCTCCATTAATAGTCAGCCTCTTGGGAGACGTGTAACCTTCCTTGATAAGATACTCCGCGGCGTGCTGAAAGTCATCAAAGCAGTTCTGTTTGTTTGCCAAGATACCACCTGCAATGTGCCAAAGTGAAAGATGGTTAAGAAACACAACATTAAAGAAAAAAAAAGTTTAACCTAAAGGGGCTTCAAATGGTAGGGGGGCAGGGTTTCAACTATCGATCACTTACACACACCAGGCTAACAGCACCACACTTAGAAAAACGCTCCAATTGAAATTTTGTTATGCATCATGGAAATCCATCACCACCGATCCATATGGTGGATCTGTACTTTCCCAAACACAATGGTAATGCCCCGCAGGGAAGAGATGATCTGTTAGAGAACCACGAGGACACAAGTACGAAAGCAGGTAACCACAAAGAATCTAGATTTTGGAGAGACCAAACTTAGCCTCGAGCCGTGCTCCGCGTAGCAAACAACGATGGGGCCGTGTGTGGTTCCTGCTTCCTGGACAGCACCTGGTGCTCTCACAGATGCGCTTCTGAGCCCTCCTCCTCGCAGGAGTTTGAAATGGTAAAGCTGAGAAACAGGGTCTTTAGTTTTGCCCTTATTTAGAGAATGTAAGCAGGAGTTTGGTGGGGAGGTGGTGCTACCAAGAGCAGCCTATTACGGTTTCTCAATCCTTGAATGAAGAGCTCAGACATCTCCCCCAGAGAATCTGGACTTTTCTCACCGAGAAGTCCTCCAATGTATAAAAAGCACACAAAGAAACTATGTAAAGAGAGGAACATTTGTACAGTCTTAAAATATCTAAAAGCAAAGGCCAAAAGTCAAAGATGTGCCCCCAATGGAAGAGATGTCTGAAGTAACTGCCTAGGAGATGAACAAAAAGCAGACACAGGTCTAATTAGATATCTGAGATTAACCACTTTTGCGGAAATTCAATTACAGATGAAGCAGTGCTACTGAAGAAATTTTTTCATATCAAAGCAAATGTTATTAAAATTTTAATAAGAAATTATCGGTGAATTAGAACAGCTAGAATTACTTAGTTTCCAGGAATAATATCATTTTGGGTATAGGACTATATTTTTTAAAGAGCATTACATTTTAAACTCAATACACAGAATGGAATTTAGATATATCAATGTTTAGTACACTAGGGTCTACTGGAAAAATCCATTTCTGGCCCCTTGACTGCCTAAATTTGGGGAAAGTCTATGAATCAGTCTAAATGCAGATAGTCAGCTTTTAGACTCATTCAAGTACATTTTAAACTCTAAACAATGGAATTTAGATCTATCAATGTTTAGTACACTAGGGTCTACTGGAAAAATCCATTTCTGGCCCCTTGACTGCCTAAATTTGGGGAAAGTCTATGAATCAGTCTAAATGCAGATAGTCAGCTTTTAGACTCATTCGAGTTCTAAGGTCCCCCTGGGTCTTTTGGACAAGAAGTTGGTTCTAATTAATACAGAGATGAGAGAGCGCACTGATGCCTAGCGTAGCAAGGTGGGCACCTGATGACCGGAGGGGTTTTATGGAGAAGAACCTGGGTTCTCCAGGAGAGGGCCAGAGGACCCAGAGTCCACGCAGGGGTGCGTCTATGTATGCCACAAACGTTTTAACTGGTAAATGAGGTGTGTCGGGGTCCAGATTTAGCATACGGGTTTGGGACATAAATATATGGTATGTAGAGGTTTTCTTAGCTTTCTTTGACCAATCATCTCTTAATATCACAGTATGATCTTAGTGTAATTAAACTCTAATATCAGGGTCAAAATCAGGTCAGGGTCAAAATTATACAATGAAACAATTGATAAAGTCTTTGGAGATGACACTGGGGAGCAGCTGCCCTAATGGTGGCGGGCAGGTCAGGAGCCCATGTGTTAGCGAGAAATACTCACAGGATGCTCAAATAGTATGTTGTCTCGTGTCAGTGTTTGGGGTGCTTGCTGGATGTTCAGCATCCTGACACCTAATAGGTACTTATGAAAAATCCCTTTACAGATCTACCCTCATCCCTGCAGACTGGATTTGATGCAGAAAACCAGAGCGTTTGGCCTCAGGTTCAGGAACAAGAGGATACACACAGATCTGCTGTTCCTACTGTGGGAGGAGACCCCCTCTGCCTGGTGCTGCTGACCAACCCCGAGCCCTGGGGGCTATGCTTGTTCCAGTAAGCTGCCTTATCACTGACACTGATGATGAGACGGGGGAGAAGCTTGGGGTTGGTGGGAGCAAACGTGTGTTCCCGCATCCTCCTCGGGCTATTGGTTAGTCTCTGAACTCCAGATGCCCAATAGGCTGGGGGAAGGACTGTGCTTCATATGCAAAGAAAAGGAAGCGATAAGGCTTTTAAAAAATTATGACAGGCTGGGGAATGAAGCTTAGTATAGAAGCAATATCCTCAATGAAGCAGGATACATGCTTCAGGAGCCCGGAGAACAGAGACCGAATCCTTAAAACCAGAAAAGCAAAACGCCTGAGCTGCCCATGACAGAGTCACAGCTGTAATGCCAGGAGGATGCCACTGCTTAGCATCATCAGGACAATCAGAGAAAACAAGCCAAACGATGGTCACTCTGGGAACAGGAAAGATCTATTTAAGATTGCTCTTTT
Organism: Nyctereutes procyonoides; assembly: GCF_905146905.1. NCBI lineage: Eukaryota > Metazoa > Chordata > Mammalia > Carnivora > Canidae > Nyctereutes > Nyctereutes procyonoides. The sequence continues at coordinate 62,755,311 of NW_026575051.1, forward strand.
TAAGAGAAAATGACCTGTCTGGAGATAGCCAGATAATGCTAACCAAAATACCAATTCTGATTGTGGTCTATAGGGAATGGTTTGGATAAGTATGTACTTCATTAAAATAAAGAGATTACAGAGGAAAACAAAATGTGAAAAAACAGTTGTTTTTGGAGGGGCAGTGGTGCCTGCAACCTGTCGGAACATATCCTAATTTTTCTCTTGCCTAACCACAATGCTTTTCTGCTCCTGACCCTGTCAGCTCGTCCAGACACAGCTTTGGCTGTGCCATGTTTGTGCTTCTGTAGAGAGAATATCTCACCTTTATGCCACGTCTCTCCGTATTCGCCCCCTCCTCTGATGTTGGCCACCGCAAGGACACCGCCCATGTGTCTCACAAAGATGAGCCTGGACACACTGAGAAGCAGTTCAAATAATTAGCCTTCCATTAACCACCTGGTAAGGACCATGCCGTGTCTCCCCATCAGGAAAAATGTATCCCCGAAGACATTCCACATGTAATATTACTGCAATAGGAGCCCAGTATTTGTATATTATTTGATTAAAGTGCAATATATAAAAGTTCTGATGAATGTTTAACTGCAAAGTTCATACATTTTCATGTGCATTCAGTGTATCTCATTTTTCGATACTGGTAAATATTTTACTATAGGGAGTGGGAATACACAATTCATAAGGCAAACGAAGAACCGCCCTCATTTCATGCTGAATCCATCTTCTAAACAACTATGTTGGCAAATTGAGTCTCTCCAGCCACGTGACACAGCCCTGGTGCGAATGGCTGTGGGACTGCACGCATCCCCATCTGTGGTCCCTACTCCACTGTTTCTAGTATCTCTTTAATTGTTCAAGGTGGAATAAAGAAAGCTGTTTCTGAAATTGGATTTTAAAGAGGTAGTCTAGGTTTACAGACATTTAGATGCTACACTCGGTAACACAGGTGTGAGAGGTAGAGTAGACCAAGGACACACGGTCCAGAAAGCAAGCATGGAGGGCTCAGGGCTGGAGAAGGTTTTCTAGAAATAAGCAGAAGAAACTATAGCACAAAGCCACCAGAAGAAAGAGTTAAGGAAGTCCTTTGGGAAATCTGGATTTTGTTTTCTTTTTTCCACTCTCACCCTAATGGTGCTAAATGACATCTATTATTTCTGATAGCTAAAATTAATTCTGCCTTGAGATGGGTTTATGAAAATTTTATGGGGCACCTGGGTGGCTCAGTGGTTGAGTGTCTGCCTTTGGCTCAGGTCTCGATCCTGGAGTCCTGGGATCGAGTCCCACATCGGGCTCCCCACGGGGAGCCTGCTTCTCCCTCTGCCTCTCTCATGAATAAATAAATAAAAGCTTAAAAAAAAATTATTCTCCCTTTTAGTAGCTAGGGAAACACAGGCTTATGAAAGCTGGGGCTCTGGATGGCCTGAGTGCTAATTTCCTGGGTTTTTAGGACGCAGAGAAAAGCAGAGTTGGAGGAGGTGATCCTAGCACACAGCTGGATTGGCCAAACAGATTTTCAAGCACTTGGTCTTCTCATCAACACCGTTCATGCACCTCTGATGGTCTCGATGAAGCTCCCAGCGTATCTGCTGGGTTCTGGGATAAAAATGGTGCAGGGCCCCTTCCTTACTCATTTCTCAAGTCCCAGTGGAGCAGGATTAATAACTACTTGTACAGATGAACAAAGACAAGCAGTTTTAGGTATAGTAGATGTGGTTCAGGATTCAGAGTTGTCTCCATCCAAGACCCACTATAGAGACTAAGGGAAGTGGGGCTCAGGGTGCAAGTCTCTTCTTCACGGAATGAAGCACATGTTCACTGGCCCTACACTCAGGCCTCACCATGACTTGAAACTGAAGCTTGAATTTCATCACTTTGAACAATAAAGAGGGGCAATGACACATTTTACTTTTTGTTTTAAGGATTAGGTTAATATAGTGAGCCAACAGGTGTTGGTTGCTATTCAGACTAATAATCACAAAGAATAAATATGGCACATGGTTAACCTCACAGACATGGATATAAGAATGGGAGAGCAAATCTCACTGCCAGGGAAACTCTGGCAGGAGGTGGGCAGCCCGTCTGTGGCTCAGGCCCTGCCTAGAATAATGGCTGGTATGGAGGAAGCATTACAGAGCGTAGAATGGCACGGTCACTGTACAGTGAACAAAGAACAGTCCCTATGCCACTCTTCTAACTGGTTTCCCTTCAATTTATTCATGTGATGATACATAACAAATCTGAAAATATTGGTCTGTGTGATGATTTTACAAGTCCATCAGCTCCCCAGTATCAGAAGGATAAAATCAAACCCTTTAACCTTTAACCTGCCATTGCCCTCAGCATTCTCTGGTAGGTAGGTCACAGTTTGGCTATAAACTACTTCAGGGCAGGGACCAGGTTTCCTACTTCAAATCCTGAACACTTAGCCAGCAAAGGCTCAAAACAAAGCGAGAGTTCCTTGTCTTCAAATTTTGGGGCAGCTACTTAAATCTACTCTGAATTTATGTCCTGGTAGTCACCAGTCCATAAATTTCTTTCCAAATAGGATCAGATTTCATATGAAGCTCTATTTAGAGGTTGGCTTATGGCCGGACTTGCTGGTAGGGGACTCCTTGCTTTTACTCAAAATGCCCAATGCAAATTTTTACACCGTGAATGGGATATTAAAATCAAGTTTGCAAATAATTGACAGAAGATATTTAAATAACAGCAAATGTATCAATGCAGATACCCCCCCCACCCCCCGAATCATAAACAGTTTGGGAAATAATCACATGAACAGTTTAAAAACAAGTAATAGCATATACAGAAAATTTACTTGTGGCTGAATGTTAAGATGGTCTATTTTAAGACTCTGTGCTGCTGAAAAATATAATTATTAGCTGAAAAATCATTCCCTCTGAAGAGAATGCTGAGGGCAATGGCAGGCCAGCAAATGACAAACACGGAAGGTACGAGCTTCCTTTCTTCCAGACCTTAGGTTGATACTAACCTCCTGTAGCCTGGCAGCTACAGCCTCGGCATCTGGTTCTCAAACAACCTGTTCACTGAAGACACAAGATTAGCGTGTCATGATCCTGAAATTCCGGACCAGAAGGGCCCACAATCCTGCCTCTCCACAAAACAAGCAAGAAATATAGAGCTAAATACATTTTAAGAAATGTTTTAAGAAATGTTTTAAGAAATGAGTTAGTGGACTAGTCTCTGCTTTCTTCCCACTGTATGGAGAGGATCAAAGGCACGTCAAGGTTCTAAGAGTGTTCAACGCTTACCTGTAGTTGGGTGTGATAGATATGTTGAAGCCGCCGTAGCCATATAAGAAGGCAGGATGAGAGCCATCCAATTTTATGCCCTTTTTATGCACAATGAACATTGGAATCTTTGTACCATCCTTGCTGGGGTAGAAAATCTAGAACAAAAGAAAGCAGAATAGATTTCATATTACTTAGCTACACTTGCATGCTTTGACATGGGAGAAACGTGCAGGCAAGTAAATTTTCTCTTCAAGATGTAGGGTAGCAAAATGGATAGCCAGTACCGGCGGGTACCTGACCGAAGCATCTTTCACTTTTTATGGAGACAGTGTGGGGTAGAGAAGAGTGTCTGAAAGTAGGGAGACCTGAATTTGAATTCTTCTTCCTCAACCCGCTAATTAGGTTACCTGCAGTGAGCCACTGATCATCCTTAGGCCTCACTTCTTCAGCCCCCAATGGGGCCACTGTGCCTACTATACGGAACACAGAAGACAACGGGCCTTCAGTTCTCTACTCCTCCCCCTCCCCCTCCCAGCACTGGAAGAATCGGATCGGCCGTCCTACCAAACAATCCAGTCTAGGGAGACTCTTTTCTAGGGAACGGGTTTCATATTCAACTTCTTCCATACATGTTAAGATACTCAACCCTTCATTTTTCTGTGTTCAGCTATTAAGTAAATGTTAGCAACTACAAAACATGCATCAGGTGGGAGTAGAAGAATGACAACAAGGAAATCCTATTATCCCCAGTTAAAGACCTTTTCTCCAGCAATTTTTTTTTCTAAGTATACTCCACACCCAACACGGAACCCAACGTGGGGCTCAAACTCATGACCTTGAGTCAAGACCCGAGCTGATGCCCAACAGACTGAGCCACCCAGGCGCTCCATTCTTCAGCCTTTTTAATTTAGGCTTATCACACTCACCAGAGTCTGGGAAACCTTGGGCAAGTTCAGGCAACATTTCTAAACTCTTTACTTCTTGGATAACAGGGGTAAGAGAAAAAGGATAAGAAAGAGGACACTGAGGGCAGCCCCTCAGGTCCTGAGGGCTCAGTGGTTTAGCGCCGCCTTCAGCCCAGGGTGTGATCCTGGAGACCCAGGATCGAGTCCCATGTTGGGCTCCCTGCATGGAGCCTCCTTCTGCCTCTGCCTGTGTCTCTGCCTCTCTCTCTCTCTCTCTGGTGAATAAATAAATAAAATCTTAAAAAAAATGTTAAAGAAGAAAGAAAGAAAGAAAGAAAGAAAGAAAGAAAGAAAGAAAGAAAGAAAGAAAGAAGAAAGAAAGAAAGAAAGAAAGAAAGAAAGAAAGAGAGAGAGGACACTGAATGCTAATGGAGTTGGTAAGCCACCAAAAGCAGATAATGGTTTCTTCCAGACAGAAAAGCTGTAAACAGCTTTCTCTTTGGGCAAACATGGTGTCTTTACCCAAATGATACCTGGAGAGTGTTCTTGCTCAGAAACATCTTGCTGACCTCCCATGCTATACTCAAGGACATAAGCCTTTGTGCTTAGTGTGGTTTGGAGCCATATGGTATCCAAGGCTTTTTACAGTGGCATTTCTATAGAAAGTGGCCACTAAGTCCTTGGAAATCAACTTGGGTGTGTGTGTGTGTGCAGGTTTAGCCAAAAGCACTACAGGGCCACAAGAAATGCTGCAAGCCTGGTTGCTTTCTGAAACCTGCCAAGAATAGAAAAAAAAGAAAGCATTTGTTTCTGACTTTGGAGAGAAATACTGAGAAAGATGCAAATTTGTGAGTTTAGGATTCACAGAGGATACTACTTGGGGTTCAAAATTATCAGAAGGGACACACACTTTTTTTTTAATAATAAATTTATTTTTTATTGGTGTTCAATTTGCCAACATACAGAATAACACCCAGTGCTCATCCTGTCAAGTGTTCCCCTCAGTGCCCGTCACCCACTCACCCCCACCCCCCGCCTCCTCCCCTTCCACCACCCCTAGTTCGTTTCCCAGAGTTAGGAGTCTTCATGTTCTGTCTCCCTTTCTGATATTTCCCACTCATTTCTTCTCCCTTCCCTTATATTCCCTTTCACTATTTTTTGTATTCCCCAAATGAATGAGACCATATAATGTTTGTCCTTCTCTGATTGACTTACTTCACTCAGCATAATACCCTCCAGTTCCATCCACATCGAAGCAAATGGGGGGTATTTGTCATTTCTAAGGGCTGAGGAATATCCCATTGTATACATAAACCACATCTTCTTTATCCATTCATCTGTCAATGGACACCGAGGCTCCTTCCACAGTTTGGCTACTGTGGACATTGCTGCTAGAAACATCGGGGTGCAGGTGTCCTGGCGTTTCATTGCATCTGTATCTTTGGGGTAAATCCCCAACAGTGCAATTGCTGGGTCGTAGGGCAGGTCTATTTTAACTCTTTGAGGACCCTCCACACAGTTTTCCAGAGTGGCTGCACCAGTTCACGTTCCCTTTTCTCCGCATCCTCTCCAACATTTGTGGTTTCCTGCCTGGTTAATTTTCCCCATTCTCACTGGTGTGAGGTGGTATCTCATTGTGGTTTTGATTTGTATTTCCCTGATGGCAAGTGATGCGGAGCATTTTCTCATGTGCGTGTTGGCCATGTCTATGTCTTCCTCTGTGAGATTTCTCTTCATGTCTTTTGCCCATTTCATGATTGGATTGTTTCTTTGGTGTTGAGTTTAATAAGTTCTTTATAGATCTTGGAAACTAGTCCTTTATCTGATATGTCATTTGGAAATCTCTTCTCCCACTCTGTAGGTTGTCTTTGAGTTTTGTTGACTGTATCCTTTGCTGTGCAAAAGCTTCTTATCTTGATGAAGTCCCAATAGTTCATTTTTGCTTTTGTTTCTTTTGCCTTCGTGGATGTATCTTGCAAGAAGTTACTGTGGCCAAGTTCAAAAAGGGTGTTGCCTGTGTTCTCCTCTAGGATTTTGATGGAATCTTGTCTCACATTTAGATCTTTCATCCATTTTGAGTTTATCTTTGTGTATGGTGCAAGAGAGTGGTCTAGTTTCATTCTTCTGCATGGGGACACACACTTTTATATAAAGTTGTTCGTGGCTGTCTGTCAGCAGCCTCTAATAGAGTGTAACTGTGTGGGCGGTACGAGTAAATGCAGAGTATGAGGACAGGTTCCAAGTCACTGCCTGGGGCTAACGAGCTCTAACACAGGGCCTTCATGGCAGACTTGGGGAGAATTTGGAGCACTCCAACCACAGAAGGAGCAGGGGGGCAAACTGTCTCACACGATTCTATCTTAAACGAATCGTCTGTTCAAAAATAGTGTTCCCTCCAACTTACACCCATCCTCAAACCCCTGCCCTGGCACCTCATCTCCCTCCAGTCTGGCTCATGCGTCCCCAACACCCTCCTGTGCTCCCTTGCTCTTCACCCAGCCACCAGCAGGGCTGATGCACCTCGAGTCTCTACTAAGCGGACTCTCCTGATCCCAAAGCTCTCTATCCCATTGCTCTGTGACAATGTGGCTCCTCTGGTACCACTTTTCCTGCTGCCACCTGTAGATCTCCAATGCCTGCGAGCCGGTCTGCAAGTCTCCCCCATTTGGTTCCAGGGCAAAGGAATCCTTTTAGAACACCATCAGAAGCACAAAGACCCCTTCACGCCCCTGGCTGCAAAAATATATCTGAGTTTAAGTTGGTGTGGTTCAGATCTTAAAATAACACCCTTTGAACACTGTCTGGTAGCAAAAGGGCATCGTGAAGATGATTACAATAAAATCAACTTCAAGAAGACTCCTTACAAGAGGGCTATTTCAGATTTGAAACAAATACACACACCATGTAAATACATGCGCAGATTTTATCACATCTTTGTACACACACACACACACACACACACACACACACACACACACTCTGGTGTTCTAGGTTATTTCCATTTACGGAACAGCAATTGATAATAGACCTTAACCTGACTCTTCAATAAAGGGCAAGGTGAATCCTGAGTCTTTTCATAACCATGGAAGGAATCCATCTGAACATTTTAGAAATAGTCATTACAAATAGCCCAGCCACTTTTTCCATCACGCACTGTCTACTTCTTTGACTTAACTGGAACTGGTTTCCTCTTGAAGCCACTTCCTTCAAAGATTTTCCTTAAGAGACTTTGAGGGTGTGTTTCCCACGGCTCTGGATTTGTTTGGTTAGGAAGAAAAGCCAGCAGACTCCTCATTTCCGTTTGTTTCCCAAACCTGGGCAAACCAAAAAGCTCCACTGCAGAATCTCACTAGTGGTTCTTCAAACTCACTGGCTGGGCCTAAGCATCTGTGATGAACGCGTTAAAAAATCTAGCTTCCCAGACCGCATTGCAGGAGATTCTGGTTCTACACACGTCTGGGGTGGAAGACTCCACGCTGCAGGTGTGGCATGTCTCCCACCTACTGTGGTGCAGGTGCGTCGGGGCTCAAAGACTGGTCACACAGTTGGCTTTTATCACTCCCTTTATGCTTGTCAGTGCTATCGACTAATGCCAAGTGTTTTTCCCCAGTCCCTGATAAGTCGATATGGGACTCTCTGTCTCTTGCCCCAGTTCTCATGAGATTTTCTTCAGTGACTTGGACAATGCAACGTGATGACCCGTCCAGCAGCCTGTCCTTACAGATGTCTGAGTGCCTCAGTGTCAAATCTTAGCTTCCACGCCACCCTATCCGCTTGTTCATTTGAATGTTTGCTGTGGGTCTGTTCTGTGCCAGGCAGTGGATGTAACAATGCACATCTGGATAATTTTTTCCCTTGAGGGACTAAGGGGGTACGGAGACAAACCACCAGCACCACAAACCCCCATCACCTTGGCTCTCCTGAGGTATCTGCCTTTTTCTTTGTAAACTCTTATCACAATATTCAGTCCCTCCTACTCTCTCTGGCTCTGTCAGCTTCATGTGGGCTTTCTTGCCCAGCTCGAGACCCTTAGCCAGGCCTCTCAGTGTCCCTAATGGCCTGAAATCTCATTTTAACCCAAGCTGCTGAATTCCTTCTCCTCCTCCAGGTAGCTGGGGCTCAGAAAACGCCAGCTCACCTCGCTGCAAGTTAGTAACACCTGCACTCACGGGCTCTGAGCGTAGGCTTTATGTCTGTTTCTTCCTTTCCCTAAATGAGTTCCTTATGTTTCTCCTCCTTTTCCTTCCTATGTCTTTCCTAAATGTCTTCCTTGTACTTTTTTGTTCCTAAATCAATTCCAGAGTAGCTGTTTCCAACACTTTCCGTTTTCTCCCATTCCCGACACCACCCATTTGCATCCCCTACTCTTTGTCTTGCCCGTTGTCATAGAGCCCATCTGCTTAGAGTTCTTAAAAAACCTGCCAACTTCACTCACCCTCTACAACCCCAGGGAAAGAAAGACTCAGCCTTGATTCTAGCCCTTGCTAACCCCACCACCATCACACTTCCGACTATCACAACGTTTACACCTTTTGTGTTTTCTTCCTTTCCCTGGATGCAAACACACTCGGATTTCTCCCACCCGATATAACAAAGCAAAACACCAAAACCTTTTGCATTGCCCTGTGTGCCCCTCAAGCAGAATCTCCATCTCCCTCTTCCTTCCTGATCAAACATCTCCACAGTAACCTACACCCACAGCACATGCCTTCCAACCTCATTCACTTTTTTTTTTTTTTTTAAGATTTATTTGAGAGAGCGAGCGAGCACTTGAGCAGGGGGAAGGGGAGAGGGGGAGGGAGAGAGAGAGTCTCAAGCAGACTCCCTGCTGAGCGTGGAGCCCTATGCAGGCTCGATCCCACGACCTTCAGTTCCCGATCTGAGCTGAAGCCAAGAGCTGGATGCTTAACCGACCAAGCCACCCAGGTACCCCAACTTTATCACCACTCTTAAAAAGGCAGCAGGGAATGTTTCTTTCTCCTTGCCCCTGCCCCGCATTTTCACCTCTGTCCTGGTGCTGACCAAATTTTTCATGAGTTTATAGAGATGCATCTATTTGTACATATTCATATGTACACATGTGACACATGGAATCAGGCTAATATTGGCCTACAGCATATTCCTCCTCTCCTCACAGAGCAAGAGATTATGAAATTCTTTCCACATTAAAACACCCAGGTTTACCTCATAAAAAACCCAAACAAACAAAAAAGGAAAACCAAAACAGCTGGCTAGTATTTCATCGTATGCATGTACACAAATGCATAATCATTTGCTTACTGATGGATATTCAGACTTTCTTTTTCTCTTATCAACAATGATGGAATAAATCCCTTTTAGATAAATCTCCTATACTCATATGCTATGGTTTCTGTACGATACATATTTCTTACCCATGAGATCGCCAGACCAAAGCGTATGTGCATTTAAAAATTCAATGGATTCTGAAAAAAAAATTCTCTAAAAGTGGTCTATCAACTTAAGTCCCTAGTGACAGTGATTACCTAAGTGCCCATTTCTTATCAGCAGTGGATGCTTAAATGGACTTTATTTTTTTTTATTTTTTTCTGAAATGGATTTTAATTTTTGCCAGTCTAACAGGCAAACATTGCCATCTCATTATGGCTTTAAGATTATTTTTAAATTAGCAAACATTTTCATCTATTTATTAGTTATTTTATGCCTTCCCATCAGAAAACAAATCTTTTATTGTGTTGCTTTTCTGATTAGTTTATAGAACCTCTTCTGACATTAAGGATATTCACTTTTTATTTCCTGCCATGTTTTGTTTGTATTTCCTCCCTGTCTATAACCTGTCTTTGAACTTTCTTTGTGGAGTCTTGAATACACACACCGCACAGATAGATAGGAGTTTCTTACCCCAAGTTATAAAAATATTTGTCTATGTTTTCATCTTGAATTTTTACATTTATATTTAAAAATCCAAATTTTTTGCGTATGGTCTTTCTCCCAAATGGCCAACTATTACATACCATTTACTGAAGAACTGTTTTTCCCTTACTGTTCAGAAATGCCACTTTTGCACTGGTTTCTTTCCCAGGCTTCATCTGTTTCGATTTTTTTCTGGCAACTGCTTCTTTGGCTTCCTGGGTGGAGTATTTCTTTGGTTCTTTTTTATTTCTCTAATTCTTTTTCAACCTTCCTAATTGATCCATTACTAGCTCTTCTTCCTCCGGCCACATGCTACTGTTTTGCAATTTTCTACACTTGGTCTTCTGTTTTCTTTCTGCAATTTTTCCCTCTGCCATCTCAGAGGGCCTTAATAAATTACTCTGTGCTAAGGACCTTCAAGTCTGCATGTGGGAGCCCATGTGAGGGGTTGTGATCTACAGGGTGGGTGGCCCCTCCCTCTCCAAGTCACCGTGTGCTAGATATACCTGGAGACATGCTCCTCTTCTGGGTTCTCTTATTTTGGCTACTAACCATGGTCTCTCGTTCTCTTCTCTGCCACCCAGAGACTGCCAACTCCCAGCATCCTATCTTGTGCCACGGACCCCACACCCAGTCCTTTCAGTTCTCATAACCAGGCCTCTCCTCTCCCACTTGCCCTGGCAAGCCTGCTCAGGACTCCCTACTTGCACTAGCCCCAAAATCAACTGGGCTCCCTGATACCTCACACTTACTAAAGGAGAGTTGTGCTAGGGACGGTATAACCTTAAACCATCATTGGTAACATGCAAAAATTATAATGTAATTTTTATATATGCATATAATACAAAAGCCATTAGTGCTTTATGAGTAGACAACAGCCAAGCTTAAATCCACCTGTCAGTTTTCCATTATTTAATAGTTTATTGCCACCACAATACTTAGGTTCAAGTGAAAAAGCAAACAAGTTACTTTCCCCCCCTCATACCTATAATCAAATGAGAGACGGCTGGCAATACACACCCAGTTTTTGAGTGTCCACTGGGGACACAGCCCTTTAATGGAATGCCAGAGCTTTCATGGGATCCTTAATGGACAGGAAAACAAAGTGCTCACATGGGACCTAACAAGCGACCACTTGAGCAAAGGGAAAGTTCCTCTGTCATCCAGGACCGATGGCTCGTCACATGAAGCTGATGGGCCCTGCCTTCTCCCTTCTTCCTGTCAGCAGCAGAGCAAACAGGTTGTGCAACCAAGCCAGCTCTCAGCAAGGAGCCTGTGACGCCAACGAGCAACAGGGTCTGTGCTCCAGCCCACACCTTCCCCTCAACAGACTACAAGTACCGCCAGAGAACTATGGTGGACAGGCTTTGGAAGCACCTGAGCGATCCCACCAGAGGATTTGCTTTCACATGTTTCCAAACGAAACCTTCCTCTGGGGACACCACAAGTGAAAATAAACGTCACGACAGCAATTCTAAGGCACAGTTCCTTCTAAACATTAGTGAGCCACCCAAAGGTGGGTCAAACACTGCATTAAGAAAAGCCTCCTTCCTGAATTTTATTTTTCTCCCCTTTAAAATGGAAATTCTTCATTTTGGAGACTCTCACCACAGTGTAACAATGTGACTCTACATCTTGGAACCAAGAGCATTCGGCGCAACAAAGCAATGAAGGTCTATCTACATCGTCTGGGGAGGCCACACTGTTTCTCGGTAGAGGACAGTGAAGGGTCTTTTCTGAGCAGTCCCAAGACTGTGACGCTTGGTGCAAAAAAAAAAAAAAAAAAAAAAAAAAAAAAAGCTGGTGTCAGTTCTTTCTCAGCCCTGGGGAGTTAATAAGATAACCTCAAATTCTAGAGACAGTGAGAGACTGTCACTCTGGGGCTTCATAAGCTGATCACCCTCTCATATAAATGACAAACCTGAGGTTCACGAAGGTAAGATACCTGCCAACGTAACACTGCCAGTTTATGGAAAATTATTACCATGGTCTCCTAAGTCCCTGGTCCAGGGGTTTTTTCCTACTCTTTATCACAAAGTAATTGACACTATGGTATTACTTCCTTGTAAGTATCTTTATTGGGTGTGACTGTGTAAAATTTTGCAAATGTTAGAAGCTTTGGCTCCGATTTAATAGATTTTTTTTTTCCCCTTCAAGACAATGATCACCAGTCTCTAGGGAATCCGGGGGACAAATATGCTGCCAGAGATAGTGTGATTTATTTGCTTTTGTTTTTGTTACCCTCTTGAAAAGGAGACTCCTTCAAGCATGTCAAAAGCCATATTTCAGATATGGAGGTTATTATATTTACTTTTTTTTTTAAAGCAAAATAAGTCTGTGTGGAAAGATGATCCTTCTCCAAATAGTCATCAGTGTTACCATCTTGAAGACAGATTATTAAAATAATAAAAAGCCCAGTATATCCTGCAATGCCATTCTAACTAAAAAAATTATCTATAATTTTTTAAAAGGTGTAAAAGACACAATTACCTTCACAAATGAAACAGACAAAAAAATGCTGAGACATTCATAAAGAAAGCAACCCCACCTTTATAAGCAATCAAATTTAAAGCAGCTTCCAATTTTGCATATTTAAGCCCATTTTCTAATGAATGATTATTTAACAGATAAAGCTCGCAGACCCTTGAGTTGAACTCTTTCTTCTTCTTCTTCTTCTTCTTCTTTTTTTTTTTTTTTTTTAAAGATTTTACTTATTTATGAGAGACCCGGGGGTGGGGGGCAGAGACATAGGTGGAGGGAGAAGCGGGCTCTCTGTGGGGAGCCTGATGTAGGGCTCAATCCCAGGACCATAGGATCATGACTTGAGCCAAAGGCAGACACTCAATCACTGAGCCACCCAGGCGCTCCAAGGTGAATTCTTTAAATTAAACTATTGAAGGAAAGAGAGAAAGGGTTTACACTTATATAAAGGATAGAGTAAAAAATGTCAGAAATGACCATCCCTTATTGTCAAGCGTGACTTTCCAGAGGCATCACTAAATATAAAGCAACGCTACTCTGAAGTGTGCTTTGGCATGAGCTGACAGTCACTGAATACACGTCCCGCAGTCTTAATGTGTGAATCTGGCTTCAAATAAATAAAATAAAAAACATCTTCCTTTAAAGGAAAAAAGCAGAGCAAGGAAACCTAAGGAACCAAGGAAGCCTATTGTTCTTCAAGAGAACGACATCAGTCATGAAGAGACCAGCCATCTCTACTGAGATGATTACTTTTCTTCAACATATTTAGTAATAAAATCAATTTTGCTGAGATATTCAAACATGGGCAACCACTGAAGCTTCTGTAAACAATCTTCAACCCTAAATTTGTTCTAGTTTACGTTTGGTGCTATCTGAGGCAAATGCCAGGGCTCTCATTATCACCAGTTAAGGGACATGGCTCATACACGAAAGGTGAAGGTAAAGGGCAAAGGGCCAGCCCTCGGGAGAGAAGAATGTCTGATGACAGCAGCTCCTTCCTAATTTTAGGGCCTGACAGGTTTAAAGGAGAATGTTCGTAAAGGCGCGTTGAGCTTCCCTTTTTATCAGAGTTGACAGAGGCCACTTGTGTGGCCTGTGCCCAGTGTGGCAAATACATCTGACAGGGAGCAGAGCTGCTCAGAAATCTCATGGTCAATGCAAACGGGGATCGAGACATTCCATTACCCAAAGAACCAGGCAGAAAGCAACCATCGTGCCTCAATTACCTTGGAAAATAAGTACAGAGAGAGCTTCCCAGGCTTTCGAGGGGGTGCTGCACATTTCTGTATCGTGCTTGGGTTAAAAATACCAGCCAGGCGTCAGAAGGTCATAATCCTATCTATTTTCCAGGCATTTAACTCTGGAGAAGTGGGGAGGAGTTTAAGAGTCACCTTTAGGCAGAAAATATAAAAGGAAATTTCTATTCCAGGATCCTTTTCGTTTGCTTTTTTAAAGGGTGGCTAGACATTTTTTCTAACAGTGGAGCTTTAAAAACTCCCACGGGGCACCTCAATAACAGCAATGTCAGTCTATTTAAAAATCTATTTTAATTTCTGGTACATTTCTTGAGTATCAACAACATGCTAAGTGCTCTACTGGTAGTCTCTGCAGAAAGGCGTCAGCTCTCAGAGGCTGGGCCATCTGTTCTTTGGAATAATAAGCCCATTCTCGGTTCCAAACTGTGGAGCCAGAAACTGCAAGGTGCTGAACACACAGGGAGGAAAGACAAGTGGCACAAGTCGATCGTGGCACTTGTGATAAGCTTGGCTGGAGTCTGGAGGCATTCACGGCTGTGATGAATATAATACGACTTGATCGCAGACCCTAAGAGCCATCTTCACTTCCACTGACCTGATCTCTTCGTGGTCAAGGCCAACGTAATCAGACTTTCTCATGAAACCGAGGACCTACTGCATGCCCAGGTTCAGGGAAAGCAGGCTGTGTATGTGTAACAGGCTTGGTTTGTAAAGGTGCCCTCACAGAATGCATCAATCGCTGGTGATGAGGCTGGCTACAGTGGCATTTAGGCTGCATGTCACCCGCACATGTGTGTGTTTGGCTCTTTATGAAAACAGCCTGATGAGTCCATCACCATGGGGCTGTGAGCCCTGCACTGCCCGCACTTAGTGAGCATTTGCTGAATGAATAAACGAGTTGGAACTGCATATTAAACACTCTCTTTCTGATCCCCCCACCTCCCACCCCCAGCCCCCAGTGGCCGCCAAACCTATACCAGTTTGCTTCAGTTCCTGAGGCTCGGAGCATGCTGGATGCCTCCTGCACACCATCTCCTCCCCGCCTGCCTACATGAAAGCCCTGGCTTCTAACAGGATTCCTGCTTCCAATATTTGGGCACTTGTTACCAGATTAATCTCCCTGAGATTAAATTTTTTTTAAATTTTTATTTATTTATGATAGTCACACAGAATGAGAGAGAGAGAGGCAGAGACACAGGCAGAGGGAGAAGCAGGCTCCATGCACCGGGAGCCCGACGTGGGATTCGATCCCGGGTCTCCAGGATCGCGCCCTGGGCCAAAGACAGGCACTAAACCGCTGCGCCACCCAGGGATCCCTCTCCCTGAGATTAAAAGGGGAGACAGAGAGAGAGCGAAAGAGCCTTCCTTTTAATCTAGGTCACTCTCCTACTGACAACATGCAATGCCTCCCCATCCTCTCCAAAATGAGATCCGTGTTTTAGACCAGCCATTAAATCTCTCCACTTTCTACCTTCAGCCTTTCTGAGTCCTTCCCAACTGCAACCGTCCTCTCCACTGACACTGCCATTCACATCTCCAGATCCTGAAGCCATCAGGATTTATAGACTAAAGCACAACTAGGGCAAAAAAAAAAAAAGACCACTGGCTCTTAGGAGTTCACTAATTTGATCCCCCTCGAGTTCCTACCCAGTGTAGGCATCCCCAAAGCTGTATCTCAGGCAAGTTCAACTTCTCTTTCTTGGTAGTAAGAAAGAAATTCGCACCACCACAAACAGCAGCTCATTTCATCTGGGAGCCTAACTGTTAAAAACTTCTTCCTTACCTGAAAATGTCAAAATACATGAAAACACGGGGAACAAAAACCAGGCAAGGCTCTGGAGACAGAAGTGACAGTAAATTTCCAGAGAAACTACCAAATAAAGTTCTGTACACTTAAAAATATAAAATAAAATAAAAAAAAATACTGAAGTGCCTGCTGTTTGGTTTCTACATTTTTTCACAATAGGATTTTCCTTAGTCGTCGGGTCAAAAGAGATATGTTATTTATTTTACTTGATTTGTTTAAAACACTTACATAGGGATCCCTGGGTGGCGCAGCGGTTTGGTGCCTGCCTTTGGCCCAGGGCGCGATCCTGGAGACCCGGGATCGAATCCCGCATCGGGCTCCCGGTGCATGGAGCCTGCTTCTCCCTCTGCCTATGTCTCTGCCCCTCTCTCTCACTCTCTCTGTGACTATCATAAAAAAAAAAAAAAATTAAAAAAAAAAACACTTACATAGTTCTTACCATGAACCAAGCACTGTTCTAGGGGTTTATAAATATTCCCTCGTTTAATCCACATATGAGGTTTATACCACGAATACTCCCATTTTTAGGAGGGGGGCTTACTCGGACCAAGAGAAGGAACTAGTTCAGGTCATACATGCTGTGATGGCCTCAGGATCTGTACCTGGGCCCACTGACTCCAGACTCCAGACTCTCTGCCACTATGAACAAAGAAAGGATCAGCAAATCCCCTCCAGAGCCCCCTCTGGAACCTTCTGTGGCACAGCTATTGTGCCGTCATGTGGTCTGTGTGTCTGTTGACCTAGCACTTGGAAGACAGCACTTAGAAAGGAAGTGCTGGATAAATGCATAAATAAACACTCAAACTGGACACCATGCTGCCACCAAATAACACACAAAAAAGTACTTAAGGGGCAGTGCATTGAAAAATACTCTATGAAAACTCTATGAAATGGTCTAGAGTCTGGCATCAAAATGCTTATAAGCTGAAAAGCAATAAAGTACAAATTAACTCTGGTTGAGGCACTCGGGACTGTATGCGGTCACAAATTTCTCACTCTTACTAATGAAAAATATTTAACATCTGACATTTTCTTCATGTGTAGCTGTTAATCTATTAATTTAGCAATGCCATGGCGGATGAGCTTTATGGCTCTGAAGCTGTTTGGTTATGGTGATTTACTGCATGCGATCGCACCTGCGTCATAAAAACCCAGGAAGAACACTTGAGATCAATTTTGAATTCTCATTAACTCAAAACTATGGTGGACCACTTATTTATTTTACTGCCTTAGAAAAATAAAATTAATAAGCAAAATGCTGGCATGACAGACTCCGGCCAGAATGTCCAGTAACAGAGCAGAACCAAACCACTTTAAGGATCTGCGGCTGGTAGCTCTGCACGCCTGAGAAAGGGTGGACTACAGAAGAGAGACAGATGTCAGTGAGGAGGAGAAAGGAAAGCAGTGTTTGTGCAATCAAGCAGCTCCTGGTGCAGGAGGTGGGTGGGAGATGAAACAGAGCTGCACGCAGCCAACAGTGACCCTGAACTTGAGGGCAGCGCTGACAACAGGCCTAGAACCAGGAAGCTGGCACAACTGTCCAATTACCACTTTTTGTTTGTGGATCCAAGGGGGAGATATAGCAAAAACACTGCAAGGAGCAGCTGCACACCAAATCATTCTATTGCAGAAAAAATGAACGGCTGGAATTCTGGAGAGGTGAATCTGGAAGCACATATTTGTCGCCGGCATAGACACTGATGTGAGTCGCTGGTGGACACCTCTAATGCTGCTCCTATACTCATCTGCTTCTACCCAGAGCCTCTCAGACAATCCAAGTGCAAATCCCCAAAATAAGCCCTTGGGAGAGTAAGAGGCAAGAAAAGACCCATCATATATAATTTCAAGTTGCTTAAAGAACAATTGTAAAAAAAAAAAAAAAAATCACACTCAGTAGGCTCATGAGTGCCACACTGCATTTCAGTCCCTGATGTTGGGAGCCAAGGAGCCAAGTCCAGCCAAGGAGCTGGACTCATGCTGGTGAGGGCGGGCTGCAGGGAGGGGGTCAATGAGAAGACCCAGAAGTAGAGGCTTGGGCCCCTGGGTGGCTCAGTGGTTGAGCGTCTGCCTTTGGCTCAGGTTGTGATCCCAAGGTCCTGGGATCGAGTCCCGCGTCAGGCTCCCTGCATGGTCCTGCTTCTCCCTCTGCCTGTGTCTCTGCCTCTGTCTCATGAATAAATAAATAAATAATCTTTAAAAAAAAAAAAAGTAGAGGCTCTCAGGGGCATCCCCAACAGCCACCGGGCGCAAATGAACGCACATCACCAGGTTCAGAAATCCTGCTGCAAAGCTACAAGCATGACTTCTTTGGCTTATATTCTATGTGTGACTGTGTGACATGTTTCATATTTGTGCAGTAGGATAACAGTAGCAAACCTCTAACCAGTGAAGCCATATATATATTTTTTTCTTTTTCCCTGGCTGTGAGATGCCTCCTACCACACCTTGTTCGCCCCGGCACTACCATGATAGAGAGATCTTGTCTATTCATTTTTAAATGCTTTAAATGTGGGAATAGTGTAATTTTTAAGTATGCATACGCGCACCACCTTTTTATTACAACGGCATTGAGGTAGTGAAATATCAGTCTAAGGAAAATGAACATTTCAGATGAAAAATCGAATCCTGTTCATGATCTGGAAAAGAACACGGGGCTGTTCTGATGATAGATGGCATTCAGGATGGTGCACGGGGAACATTTGAGGACTCTGAAGCATCAGGGGTGTATGCAGAAAAGCTGGCCACAGAACCAGCACACTGAGGGCAAACACTTTCACCTAGTGAATCCCGGGTACGATGTCTACTGCCTAGGAATTAAGAGGCAGGGCAGCCCTGGTGGCGCAGCAGTTTAGTGCCACCTGCAGCCCAGGGCATGATCCTGGAGACCCGGGATCGAGTCCCACGTCAGGCTCCCTGCATGGAACCTGCTTCTCCCTCTGCTTGTGTCTCTGCCTCTCTCTCTCTCTGCATCTCTATGAATAAATAAATAAAATCTTAAAAAAAAAAAAAAAGGAATTAAGAGGCAAAGGCCAGGGCTGCAGGAGACGCCTCGTTCCCAGACGGCTGGGCTCCAGGGCTCCACTCACAGCCGCTTAAGTCTACTGCTTTCCTGGCAACCTCCCCAGTCTTTAAATGTCAGTGCTCCCTTTGGTCCTCCTTCCCCTCTATACACACCACTCCGGGGTTCAATCTGTGCCCATGTGCTCATTGACCACCCCACAACCAGCCTTCATCACTCTCCCTGACTCCTGACCCTAATTCTCTGAGCACCTGGCACATACCACATAGGGCTCCCCAGGGTACAAGGGGATGAAATCTCCCCCCCATTTGGGTGCGTACCAGACCCTTAAGGTTTTGACCTGTCTGCATCTCCAGGCTCATCCCCTGCCTGTGGGGTCCAGCCCTGGCGCTGGGGATACCTCTGCTTTTTGTACAAGCTTTCCTCCCTCCAGAGCCCTTCCCTGTCTGCCCAAAGCTCCTTGCCTGGAAGCCTTCCAGAAACAATCTTAGAGGTGTCTCCTCCTCTGGGCTCTCACAGGCCCTGGGATCACCTTTCATACTGTTTCTCCCACCATCAAATTGCCAGAAATGTTTATCACGTCCTCATTTCCCCTAGTAAATTCTCTCTTTCCTTACACTCCCAGCACTGCCCCATACGAGGTGGCAGCTTGATAAATGTTTGTGAAACAATTACTTTTATTTATGTATACAATCTTCTCATTTAGAATTTCCCTTTTATTTAAATTAGCATTATTTTATTATAACTAAACACTGCCTTAGGCATCCCCTGGCTTCTCTCCGCGAGGCACAGGGACTTTTGGGGCCTCACTTAGACAAACACACACAGGCCATATGGTACAAGAAACATGAACAGTGAAGAAAAGAACCACGGATAGAAATCAGTAAAACTATTGAGGAGGGAAGAAGGAAAGGGAAAATGAACCTGTGAAAGAAGGGGCTGCTTGAGAAAACATGTTAGAAAAGCCAAAGGGAGAAAATTAAACTTCCAAAGTCTGAAAGCATTCCTTGTAAAATCCAAACCATCACACACTCCCACAAAACATAGCAAGGAATCGATCAACTGATTGTAGATAATAGTAGAAATTTTTTTTTTTAATTGCTCGGCTTGTCTAAGAGTTTCTCAGACAACTCTTGCAAGAAAACAACAACACAATAAATGAGTAATGGGAAGATATTTAAAAAAAAAATTGACTTTGATGCTCTAGAAGAAGGGGCAGCAAATATCTCCTGCTTTGGTCACAGACCAGGACCCAAAGCACACTTAAAGACTAGATCACAATTAAAATAAAAAAATTCCACAGAAGTGCAGAGGGTAACAAACATTGGTTTGCTGACACTATTTGCTGGCTTTGAATAGAAATTACCTTTGGAGGGGAGAAGGGGATGGTCCAACTGACATTTTACAGACTGGGAACACACCTATTTGTACAGGTTTCTGGCCTTGCTAACTAGATAATTTCAGACTGCGTCATCTATCGAGGCTTCTCTTATTTGCCAAATATTTCTGTGTATCTGCTCTGGGCTCTGGGGACACAGCAGTTGGGGGGTGGTGGTGGTGGTGGAAATCACTTTCTGAAGGGAAGACAGAGGGACACACAAAGGAAAGGACGAAGCTGGACGCTGGGAGCAGGGGATGGAGAAGGGCTGCTGGGTGATACAGGAGGGAGAGAAGGGCGCTCGGACCAGAGCAGTGGAAGGAAGGGAAGGAGTGGAGGGGGCCGCTGGCAAGGAAGGAAGCAGGGAGGGAGGGAGTGCCTGGCAGGAGGGCACAGGGGAGGCCTGTGGGCTTTACTCCAGGCTGGGTGACTGCAGACAAGTGTAACCAGAAGGGCTATGCTATTTATTAGGGAGCCACATTCTTAAATAAAAAAAATAAAATAAATAAAATAAAATAAATAAAATAAATAAAATAAATAAAATAAAAAAAATAAAAAATAAAATAAAATAAAGAAAGAAAAGAAAAGAAAAGAGAGGAAAGAGGAAGGAAGGAAGGAAGGAAGGAAGGAAGGAAGGAAGGAAGGAAGGAAGGAAGGAAAGAAAAGAAAAGGAAAGGAAAAGAAAAGAAAAGAAAAGAAAAGAAAAGAGAAGAAAAGAAAAGAAAAAAGAAAAGAGAAAAGAAAAGAGAAAAGAAAAGCAAAGCCACATTCTCCTGTGGAACAAGAAAAAGGATGGTCTCTCCCTTTGGGCCACGATCCCAGCACTGCCGCCCTGCCTGCTGACACCGACCCCAGCGCGAGGTCGGCCTGCTGAGGTGTCAAGCCCAGCGTGACTCGGTACAACTGACCCCTCCTCAAAGCCTCAGTCCTGGGGGGGCCACGTCGCGGCAAGAGGAGCTCTGCTTCTGCACTGAGGGAAAGGCCCGGAGTGGAGCAGAGCCCCCCGTGTGGGCCGGGGGCCCCAGAGCGCAGGCCGGCCTGTGGGGGACACGGCCCCCCAGAGGGAAGAGCTCTGCTGGTGGCGGGTGGGCATGTAGGGAGGTGGCCTTGGGGGGCGGGAGGACGGGGGCTGAGGAGGAGGCAGGCAGGGCCAGGGCTGCTCTGCGACGCCACGGCCCAGGGGTCACGCGTGCGGCCTGCGGCGCCCTCCTGGCCCTGACTGCCGCCGGTGGGGCCTGATGCAGGTTCTGGGGTCCAGGTGGGTCCCCAGGGGAGTGACGGAGGCCCGGAGGCCCAAGCAGAATCCCAAGAGGCCCATGGGAGCCGACCTGTGAGACGAGAGTGCCCACGTCGGCCGTCATCATGAGCAACTCACGCCAGGCAGAGAGGCTTCGACTGGCAGTGCTGTGGTGGTGGTGGGTTTTTTTTTTTTTTAATTAGGTAAATCACGAAAATACACGTTTCTTAAAAAAACTGAGCTGAGGGCACAAACTCTCCTATGATTTTGAGTCCACCGGGAAAAATAATGTCTGTGGAGAAAATAAATAAAAGGTACTGATTTGCTACGCTAGTTCTAGAGCGGTTGGTTGGTTGGTTGATTTATTTATTTATTTTTATTTTTATTTTCTTATTTATTTATGATTTTATTTATTTATTCATGACAGACATAGAGAGAGGCAGAGACACAGGCAGAGGGAGAAGCAGGCTCCATGCAGGGAGCCCGACGTGGGACTCGATCCCGGGTCTCCAGGATCAGGCCCTGGGCTGGAGGAGGAGCTAAACCGCTGAGCCACCCGGGCTGCCCGGTCAGTTTGTATTTTTAAAGAAAATATCTGGAAAATGAAGAAAGCATTTGGAAAATGTTCAGAATTTCAGGTGCTGTGGTGAAGATGGGGCCGGGGGTGGAGGCGACCCCCGCGTTCCCCCAAGGCCTTCTCTGGGGAGGGACCCGTGGTGTCACCAGGGCGTGCACTATTCTCTCTCCTTCCAGCACGTGGAGGACGGCTCTGCGCATCTAACTCTGAAGCTGGTTTGTCCCCATCCCGTGGTGTTGGCCAAGGGCATGTGGCCAGGGGGAGGGAGGTGACACTTGTAGACAAAAGGGCTGTGGGCCACCTGGGACAGGATGTGCTTTGTCTCTGTGCCACGGGGACAGGCAACGCGTAGTGGGGGAGGCTCCTCAGGCGGGGCCTGGAGGGAGCCTGGGCGACGTCCGATGGACAGGGTGTGGAAACGAAATGTAAACGTGTCTGCCTTCACGCCTCTGAGGCTGCGACGGTGCCTGTTAACTGCAGTAACCTTGCCCCTCCTGACTGAGCTAGAACAGAGCAACCGGAAAGGAACGCATTCGTAAGCTGCAGAAAATTCTACACTCACTATCTGAGCCTTCCCGCCCATGAACTGCGTGCATAACCAAAAATGCACATATTTCAAAACTTCAGAACTATTTTTTCATTTTTAGTTGCTCATATGTGGAATTTAGGAAACAAAACAGATGCACACAGGGGAAGGGAAGGAAAAATAAGATAAAAACAGACAGGGAGGCAAACCATAAGAGACTCTTAACTCTAGGGAACAAACTGAGGGTTGGTTGCTGGAGGGGAGGAGGATGGCGGGATGGGGTAACTGGGTGGTGGGCATTAAGGAGGGCGCTTGATGTTGGGGGCGCTGGGTGTTATATTATAGTAAGTGATGAATCACTATATTTTACCCCTGAAACCAATACTACACTATATGTTAATTAACTCGTTTATTTTTTTTATTATTATTTTTAAAGATTTTTACTTATTTATTCATGAGAGACACAGAGAGGGAGGCAGAGACACAGGCAGAGAGAGAAGCAGGCTCCATGCAGGAAGTCCGATGTGGGACTCGATCCCGGGACTCCAGGACCATGCCCTGGGCCGAAGGCAGATACCCAACCACTGAGCCACCAAGGCGTCCCAATTAACTCGAGTTTAAATAAAAACTTGAAACAAAACAAAGGAAGATAGAGAATTCAGGCCCTAAGAGGTCTCACAGAAGGAATGTAAGGAGCTGGCTTCCTTCTTGACAGAATGAAGGGAATGTCCCTCTGGTGACGACCAGCTTCCACCAGGGCTTGGGACCCTCTCACCTTCTCAGGGAACTTGGTTCCTGCGGTGGGTCCCTCCTGCTGGAACCAACCCATCAACACAACCTAATAATCTGGTTCCTACCCATTTCATAACACAGGCCACTGCTCTTGTACCCCTCTCACTAATGCATTTAAACTTCTCAAGACCGTCTACACACATGGTTCCCCACTTCCCTCCCTGCTCCTCCCTTCCCCCGGATCCTGAACTCACTGCCACAAAAGCTATGGAGGGTTCCATCTGTAAATGAACGTAAAATCTGATCTTCTGGCTTGATTCGTTTTCTTAGCACAGCTGTATTCTACAGCAAGAGAATGAAAAATCTGAAAAGTGATCTGAAGGAGGGAGGAAGAAGGGGAGGGAAGGAAGACATAAACCACAGGTGTTAAAAGACAGAGACGGTCAGTTAGACTACCAGGGATTGTTTTCAAAGCTTTAAAATGTAAGTTTTTCGGATTACAACACTAACACAAGACAGTTCTGATTAGAATAATAACGCAATATGAGAATGCACGGAAAATGCAGTGAATCCCCCAATCCGTCAGTCACACCTCCCCTAACAAGCCACACACGCATTCTCCCCTCTTCCTCAATATACCCTGTTCGGCCACCAGTCTGCCCCACTGCTCCTGAAAGTGCTCTTGTCAAGCTCACCAATGAATCCAGATGGTCAAATCCAAGGCCTCTTCTTCCTTCCTCATTTGACCGGCCACACTGAGTACTGTCTCCCACGGGCCCCTCCTCATACCCTTTCCTTGACCTCCTGCTTCCCCTGGTCTGGGATGTGCTGGTTCTTCTTGTACCTCCCTGGCTGATGCTTCCGGCACTCCCCTGCTGGCCCTCCCTCAGGCCTCCTCAGGGTGCAGGCCCGACCCTCCCTCACTCTACTCCAAGTACTTCTGTCCTTGCCCCCAGACTTAAACAACACACTCACACTGAAGATGGCCACACCTATGACTCTAACTCAGATCTCTCCTCTGAGCATGAGACTCAAATATCCAACACCATACTTGACATTGCCACCTGGCTGACAACGTAACATGCACCACAAACTTGATCATGTCCAAAATATCCTTCCTCCCAAACACGTCCTCCCCGACCCACTGCCAACAACCTGATACATGGTACCACCTGCTCAGACTGGAAATCCCAGAGTCATCCTTGACGTGTCCCTTCCCCTCTTCCCTCCATGTGCAATCTTTGAGTGCATCCTGTTGATTCTACCTTCCAGATATTTTCCAAACCCACTCTTTCTCACATCTACAGTCTCTCCCTTAGTCTAGGCCACCTTATGTCTTCCCTGGTCTACAGACTGCTACAGAGGTGTTCCCGCAATCTCTACAGCCGCATCTGCCCCTTTCATCTATTCTCTACAAAATGGAAGATGGCTTTCGTAAATCAGAACATGTCCCATTCCAGCATAAGACCCTACACGGACTCCCACCATTCTTGGAACCCTGAACAAAGTCCAACACAACCGTGAGGCCCTGCCCTCCCACACGCTTACTGCACCTATCTTCTCTTGGGTCCTCTCTGGGGCCAGGCGCTTTGTCTCGGGGTCTTCGCTCCAACAGTTGCGCTGCTCTCCCCACATCTCCACATGATTAGTTCCCTCATACGTAGGAAACTATGTTTCCACTGATATAACACAAGGGCACTTTAGTTGACCACTCAATTCACACTGTCATTCTTGGTGACGGTCCCTACTTATTTCATTCATAGCCCTTCCCCAACTTGGAATCTTCGTATTTATTTTCTGTTCACTTGTGGTTTTTTTTTTTTTCCTGCCTGTACTCATAAGGGCAAAGACCACAGCTCTCTAGGTCACTGTTACACTCCTAGTGTTTAACACAGAGTAAATTCTGAATAAACACCCAGATTGGATGAATGAAAGTGGTTCTCTTCCCCATTCCACCTCCCCACAACAATGCTGACGAATTTCTGATGGCAGGCGAGGAAGACATCCAATGGCAGCTCTAGATGGACTGAAGGCGGAGAGGAAGCCTAGGCAGGGGAGCAGAGGTGGTGCCAGCAATGCCCCACAACACTCCTTGGTCCCTCCTCCCTCTGAAGATTCTCAGCCATGGTTCAAAGTCGGCACTTCAACAGACAAATCTGCAGATTCTCTAGCAATGCACCAGCCACAGTTTGGAGTATTTATACTCTTCTCTAATCTTTTCCAAATATTTAAATTAGCTATATGCGCATTAAACTTTGGAGCTGAACTAGCTATAGCCTATGCAAAACATGGAAGGCTTCAGGGTCCTGATGTGAATTTTCCTTGCACCCTAAGTGGTTTTCCATCTGAGAGTCAATTTCAGAATTACCCACTATCTAATTTGGGATCAAAGAGCACATTCTTTGTTTAAACTTATGTTTACATGCATATTAATATTTCTATCTACTCATATACATACACGTGTATACAAACGAACACAGCTGGGGGCAGGGAGGACACAAGCTTTGTCAGCTATTATTTAACTCGGCAGAACCAACCAGCAGATGATTTTAAATGTCTAAGAATTCATATGGGCTGCGTTTATCAATGCAGCTTGAGTAGATGGATTTACATTTCCTTCTTTTGAGACATTAACCAAGGTAAACGATGAAGCTTTCTCTAGGGTCATCATAAGGCCACAGCATTTTATATCAGTTCCTACATGAGGACCCAGAGCCGGCTATCTCAGGGTGCCCAACTGCTGAACTGCGACAGCTGGGGAGAAGCTAGCCTAGCTTCTGAGGGCAGAGAGCATCATGCTTAGGAGCAGCGCAGTGCGGGAAACCAGGGCTGAAGCACTAACTATACCACCGTGTGATTAGGGACAACTCCTCTAGCTTCCCTACACTGCAGCCTCTTCATCCCAAAAACAGAAATCACGAGGAGGCTGACTGGCTGAAGAAACGAGATGATGCACTCAGAGCACGGGCATACAGCCCGGCACAGGGTGTGCACACATCTGTGCTCTAAGTCACAGCTGACTATCCTCTTTCCCTGTCTTTTTGCTTTAGACTGAGTTTCCAAGGGCAGGAACAAGAGGAGAAGCTTCTACACAAGTGGGGATTTGGCTGGGTACTCAAAATGTATACAATTTCAGAAAATGGTGTTAGGAAAATGAATAGTGTCTCAACAGAGCACAGAGGAAGGAGAACCGGGCGGAGGGAAGTCTGCATATGGTGGTCGAGGACTGGGTTGGGAGTTGAGCCTTGGTGGTGCCGAGTATTTGGGGTGGGGACTTGGGATAGTGAGGCGCCACTTCTGCAGGGCTGGAAAGAGGACATCAGGAGTTTGGTAGAGGAACTCACACTTGACATGGACCATGACCAGGAACCTGTGTGTGTCCCTGTGTAGTACCCTGACACACAATGTCTTCTAACTGGCAACATCTTGCCATCAGGTTTATCACGATTAACGTTTCTCATCTACCACGGACATACCCTACTACTACCACTACCACAACACTGGGAGCAAATAGAGAATGATCCAATCTATTTCTGTAAACCCAGATCAAGGTATACTTGACCCCAATCAAAAGGTTATACTTATGGAAATGGAAAATGTTTCCTTCCTTCTTCACAGACCAGTAAAGTCAGGCAGTAATGGTTTTTCCTTCAGGGAGATAATGGAGTATCTGCAGTGCCAGGTCTATTTTTACTCAATCCATCATCCCTCGGCCATCAATGTGATGCCAGTAGAGGGGAGGATAGGGAAGAGCTATGTAACAGGTGGAGAGACCACACTAAGCTCCTATGTTCTCTTCTCCCCATCTGCCCTAAAAGATGGAGCAGAGCAGGAAGCCAAAGAACACTTGTCTAGGTGGCAGCCCACATAAAGACATACCCCTGAGGTTTAGGAGTGATACTACCACAGAAAAGCAGAAGAAAGATTGCTCCAACTCTCTCCTATGGAGCCTTCTCAATGCAAAGAGAACCTAAACAATTTTCAGATTCCAGATATCCACTGAACCCTATGAATTTTTAAACCAACTCCACCAATTAAGAAGGCAGAAATGATGGGACAGACACTGGAATGGAGGTACCTGTCTAAGAAAGAACAATTGAGAAGGTCGCCTGCTTTGGGCACAGAGGTGTCTTTTCAGGTTCACCACACAAGAAGCAAAGATCTTGGGCTAGTGCTTCTGAAATAAATCTGAGAATATTCTTCTGAATTTGAGATTAAAGCAACCTGATGCTAGTACTGGCATTAGATCTTGGGGGAAATCCAGCAGAGATAAGATGATAAAAGCAGAACCATAAACACTTCAAGCTTTATTTCACTTTAGAACATACTTTAAGTGGAGTTTCAAGCTGCCGTGTGGTGACCAACATTTAAGACTTAAATAGAACTCCTCAGATCAAAATACAACGTATGTATGTATGTACTCGTGTGTATGAAAATCTGTGGTATAAATAAATGGA
This sequence comes from Nyctereutes procyonoides, assembly GCF_905146905.1. NCBI lineage: Eukaryota > Metazoa > Chordata > Mammalia > Carnivora > Canidae > Nyctereutes > Nyctereutes procyonoides. Next base: position 62,782,829 of record NW_026575051.1, read on the forward strand.
CAAGGAAATGAGAATCGCCATTAACATGTGACAAGGAGGTTAGAAGTGAATACTAAAATAAATCCTAAAATTTATAAGCAATTTTTTAAAATTTTTTTATTTATTTATGATAGTCACAGAGAGAGAGAGAGGCAGAGACACAGGCAGAGGGAGAAGCAGGCTCCATGCACCAGGAGCCCAACGTGGGATTCGATCCCGGGTCTCCAGGATCGTGCCCTGGGCCAAAGGCAGGCGCCAAACCGCTGCACCACCCAGGGATCCCCTATAAGCAATTTTTAAAATGTAGTTATGGGCTCTTAGCGTCTCCTCTTTCACACAAAGAGTACTTTTATTTTTTAACAGGTTCCACAAGGGTTTATGAAGTAATTGCTGGATACTTATATGATGCAGAAACAGATTTTTAGTGGTAAGTAGGTGTAGGAATTTAGAAGCCTTTTAACCTAATTTATTTTAGAGGTGAAAAAAACAATAACTGAGCGACAGAGTGCAAAAGATTTATCCTGATTAACAAAACATGCAGATTAGCACGGCTCTGGTGTTCTCTGTTCTAGTCTCGGCCTTGTCAATTATTTATACTGTTACCTTTGTTCAAACACACTGACTTTTAGTTTCCTCATCTGTAAAATGAGAGGTCTCAACTATAGGAACCCTAATGTATATGCAACTGGAAAACATACAACTCCTCTGCAGCCCCAAAACACATTAGCATAAGAACAGATCACCTAGGAAAAAGCAAAGAAGCAGTTATGCAATTAGAGACTTGACCCTCTCCCCAACCCCCCTGAAAGGCTGACCTGTGCTATGCTTCCATTCTAATTTTTTTTTTTTATGCTTCCATTCTAATGAGCAGGTCCTGCAAGGATGGCCTGTATCCACATCCTTGGCAACGGTATGGGGTGGTGGTAGTAGTGGTGGTGGTGGTGGGTGGGAGCTGGTTTTCCCAGGCAAGAGGAAGACTCTAGCATGGAGCCAAATATCTGGAGAGCCATCTGGGTCTAAGCTTACCTGGCTTCCTCATCCTGCCAGAGACAACACCTTACACATCATCTTGATGATAATTCTCAGAGTCCCATCTTGTCTTGCATTACACTAGTACTAAAGTCAAGACCAGAGTTCAAGAAATACATATGTTCTGGAAGCAATATTAAAGGTCCTTTTTCATGGGAGAAGAGCCTCTTTCAAGGGTGCTTCTCTCTTCGTAATGCATTGATTTCTGCTGTGATTAAAAGATCTGAATATTCACCTTTTTCAGTCTTTGTTTTCCTAATCCTGACCCCGAGGTTTAGGTACCTGGCCACCAGGTGGCTTTTGGACTCCTTGGTCTCAGGGTCCACACCAAAAAAATGTTTTTTAGATTTTTATTTACTTATTAGAGAGAGGGAGAGAGAGAGTGTGCACGCGCATGACTGGGGGTGGGGTGGGGGGGATCAGAGGGGGAAGGAGAAGCAGACTCCTCACTGAGCAGGGAGCCCAACACAGGGTTCAATCCCAGGACCCCGAGATCATGATCTGAGTCGAAGGCAGAAGCTAAACCAAGCCATCCAAGTGCTCCATCCACACCAAAAATTTTTGCTGAAGTCCTGTTTTGTTCGACAGATTGCTAGTTGTCCCCCAATGTCTATTCTCCATTTCTCCATCAAAAGGCCCTGATTTTTAGCTGTGCACATTTCTTTTTCTGGAACTAAAACCACATCTCTAAACCTCCTTGCACTACCTGTGGCCAGATGAGTGCTTTCTCACCATTAAGATGAAAGCAGACAGATTACACGCACCTTTAGAAAACGTGCTTCTAAGACAGCTGGCATGCCCCTTCGCTCCCCCACTCTTCTCTTCTTCCCTACTGCCGCCTTCTTGTTGGCTAGAAAGTGGATATAATATGGCTGGATGGACAGCAGTGTTAGGAGACCACAAAGAGATGCTGGGAACAAAAGTCACATGTGATGAAATAGCAAGAGAGCAGGAGCTTGGATTCCTTGCACTTTGGATACCAAGTTGGCCCTGGACCAATTCCCCTTCTTTTCTGTGAGAGGGAAATAAATGTCTCTCTTCTTGATGTTTCCTGTGCTCACAGCTGAATCCAATCTGAAGAACACACCTTGAGATTCAGATCCATTTTTATTTTATTTTTTTTAAAGATTAATCCCTTCATTTAAAAGAGAGAGAGGAGGGGCAGAGGGTGAGGGAGAAGTAGAATCCCTGCTAAGTGTGGAGCCCCACGTGGGGCTCTATCCCAAGACCCTGAGCCAAAACTAAGAGTCAGGCGCTTAACTGACTGAATTACCCAGGCACACCAAGATTCAGATTCATTTTTAAAAACAAAAAAATTAGGGCAGCCCGGGTGGCTCAGCAGTTTAGCGCCTGCCTTCAGCCCAGGGCATGATCCTGGAGACCTGGGATCGAGTCCCATGTTGGGCTCCCTGCATGGAGCCTGCTTCTCCCTCTGCCTGTGTCTCTGCCTCTCTCTCTCTCTCCCTTCTCTCTGTGTATTCTCATGAATAAATATATAAAATCTTTAAAAAAATAAAAACAAAAAAATTATTAAAATGGCAAAAGTACCATTAGCACACATTATTCATAGATGATACCATGCTATTGAGTGAGTTCTAATAAGAAGTAAGTTACTTGCTACTTTGCCTTCTATAGGATAATGAAATATGACATTCTTTTCCCAAGATAGTTTTTTTTTTTTAGCAAGGAGCTGAAGCTAATTGTTAGCAGGGAGTAACCTGACGTCTACCCACTTGCACATCAGCAAAGCTCAGTAACCTGCAACTTTTTATGGATCTCAAAAAGCTATGACTCTTACAAGGTAAACAAAATTTGAATCTATTTAAGTGGCTTCATTACATATAATAGCAAACTCAGTACTATCTGTGGATATCTGATACATTGCAATATACAGATTAACAAATTTAATTTGTAAAGGTACAAAGGATGAACAAAGCTCCAATGAGTATCATTTTCACCTATGGTACGGAATTTATAGGGAGCCTGATCTCTAACATTTAGGGCCTCTAATGCAAGAACGATAAACCTAGAGGCCTTCCAGGATGTTAATCTGAGTCATTCAAATAGAATCAACACCTGTTAACTCATTAACATCTCCACAAAATAAGCTGAGCAAATATGCCTGCAGCTGAGTCACCACCATGTACCCCAGGAGAGCCAACCAATAGGGCTTCTCTCTCCCGGCCTCCCTCCTTATGCTCTAAGTCACCAAGGTGGGTTCCGCTGTCTCCGTGGTCCTCATCCCATGCAGACTCCACTTCCAGCAAAGCTCAGGGAAGCTCTGACCAAGGTCAGTACAGGCCTGGCTTGCATCCACGTTGCCACAGCGAAGCCCCACAGGAGGTTCAAGTAACCTCCCCAGGCTTCTCATCATGGGGACCAGCTGCTTAATTCTCAAGGCCACCTTGTGATTTTTACTAAAAGAGAGTTACAAACTTGCAGGTGGCAGCAAAGTAATATCCTTTTTTAAAATATGGAAGAGGATTTATTTACAGTGGAATGAGGAATGACCTGGGCCCCATAACTTATTTCTCTATTATAAGATAACAAAAAGCCAAATTCTTCATCAACCTTTACAGTCAAATAATTATTATTATTTTACAAATTATTTTAACACAGCTGATACCAAAAGGGGAGAGACACACAAATGTGTAGCCTCTGATTACGAACCTCATAACCTCAATCTAGAATGTCTGCATGACAAAGAGTCCTAAAGAAGGGTGGGAATCTGTTTATGCAAGAATAGGCCACTATGAAATGTAGGATCACAGATAACCTGAATGCTCAGGCACTAAATCATCAAGAACAATGTAAAGCTGTTTCCTAATCATGTGCAAGCACAGACCTCTCAAAAAGTTTTTTTTTTTTTATTTAAGTGTTCCCCCAGTCACTCTCCACTAACACTGCTGAAGATTTCTGACCACTACCTGTGAGAACACAGCACTACAGAAACATGCTATCACCAGTTCAACGGTCAGCTCACTGAGGAGGTGGATGAGTCAGTTTTCAAAAACTGGACGTGCCATGTGCTCAGCACAGAAGTTAGCAAATGTTCAAAGACTAACTGATGCTCTGAGAATATGTTCTCTGAATGGCAAAGCCTGTAGATGCTAGTAACCACAGTTATCGCCAAGGTTAGAAAAATCTACACTAAATTCAAGAAAAAAAAATTCCCACTCCTTCTACCTCAAAGCATCTTGGTAAACCCAAAGAATTATTTAATTTTAACATTTCTTTTCAGTACCCAGCAAACCACCTTTGGGATGTGCCTGGTGTTTCATATGCATTGCTCCAGGTAAACCTCAGAAAAGTGCCTGCGAAGCGTAAGAAACAGGAATCAAGATAATTCAATCTGTTAAATACTTTTAATTCTTACTATTTTCGTACCATATGGTTTGCTTTCACCCATAAAATTGGGTCTTCCTTTCAATTTAATGTCTTTCACGGAATGTGGAAGCTGTCGATAATGGAGTTTATGCATAGTACGCTCAGTTCTTTTTCAGGTCTATAAATTTTGTCTTTCATTTGTGGAGGAAAAAGAAAGCCAGTCTCTCAGCTGGCTGGACAAAAAAAAACGAGATACTGAGAAACCAAAAAGTGCACTTTGCTACGCTGCGTATCATGCCACGTTCACCCACAGTGCAAACACTATTCCACCCACAAATGACAGAAGGCAACCTACTGCACTGGAGACAGAGGGCATAGTTCCCTTCTTGAATTTGCTGTGAAATTATGAAAGTGACCTGCTGCAAGAAGGCAGAGGGTGGTGCCTCTCCGAAGGAGGGTGGTGGTGGATCTGGTCAGGAGCCTCTTGGGGAACGAGGAGTCATGGAAGCACCCATCCCTCGAAGCCCTGCCCAGTTTCTGCCCCTCCTGTGAAGACCCCCTCTCCACCCCGCCAGGGTGGTCTTCAATGCTGCAGCACGGCGGAGGCCGCACCTTGCCCTTGATCCCGGAGAGAACATCCTTCGGGTGTCTGACCTTTCAGATCTGTATGTCTCAACTTTCCAGCCTGACTGTAAATTTCCCAGGGTCAATGCCCTATGTCTAGAAATTCTCCATATTCAAACAGTACCCACCAGCATGGAAGGGCCTGTCATACTGGCTGGAGGACTAAATTTAACTGCCACTTCCCTATTATTCCACGTTTGTTTAAAATGAAACACATTATTGATTATAAAGGGAGACAGATTTTTTTTTCTTTCAGGTAAATCACTTATCGCTAAGCTTATTTTGTAAGTTTAATTCCCAGCGTTCAGTGTTTCAGCTTCCTCTTAAAGATACAGGCGCAGAGGTTCTAATCAATATTATGTAGATGTGTCCTTCACAATAAAAAAAGAAAACAGACAGGATTAGTCAATTGCAGATTTGATAAGCCTATCTAAAACTAAATTTTTGTGTGTACCCCCAATTGGAAGAGAAACCAACAGCCTTTCCAGGATCTGAATTTCAAAATTATATTTCTGACACAGATCAATGTTCTGCCCGCAGCTGCAGTCAGCGATGGATAAAGGTTATACAGACAGTTCTGTTCTACGTCTACCAGCAAAATGCGACACTATATCCTCCACGATCTGCTCCCCAAATTCAAGATATGCTGAGTTCTGGGTGAACGTACAACAAACATATGAGAATAGCCTTCTGGGGTCACTTAGCATTGTGTCTCTTTGCCCTTCTCTTCCTCCTCGTCTTGGTCTACCTTAGCAGCTATACCATCAGCTAGATGTGCATGGTCATGACCATGACCACCATTAACTGCATTGACCAACTACGCAGCGCAATCTATGCTGCAGTATTTGCTCCAAACGATACCATGCTCCACAAAATGTAAGAAGGAATCACAAACAGCCTAGAGGATCTTCTTTTTAAACCTCATATGGAATAAATATAAACAACACCAGGATCTAGAGGAATCAAAAGTGACATTACCCTAAAGAAACTGAAGATAAAAATACCCTTCCCCCCACCTCCCCCAAATCCACCATCAGATGTTTTCCATTTACGCACAAATGACTCTCCAGGGCTTGCTTTTACAATGGTAGGTCATTGCTGGCAACCCACGGAGGGCCTAATCAAAACGTGAGGACATCTGTCACGCTCACATTTCATGTCAAAGCTCTGCTGAAACACTTGAATCTGAACCACTGCACAATGGATTTTTTAAGTGATACGAGTCTATGGTATTGTGACATCAAAGAGCATTTCAAGGGCACCCATAAATGATGAAAGAATTCTATTTCGATGACTCCGTGCAGTATGTCTGATGTGTATAATCAATAGATATAAAATCTCCTACTGGCGGGATGCCTGGGTGGCTCAGCGGTTGAGCATCTGCCTTTGGCTCAGGGTGTGATCCCGGGGTCCTGGAATCGAGTCCTGCATCGGGCTCCTGCATGGAGCCTGCTTCTCCCTCTGCCTGTGTCTCTGCCTCTGTGTGTCTCTCATGAATAAATAAAATCTTCAAAAAATAAAAAAATAAAATCCCCTATTAGCATTATATGTCCACACACATATTGCCTGCCACGTTCTAAAATACAGAAACGAGAAGTGTGCTGAGATCTGCGACGCAACGTGTTCTGCTCAGTTACTATCCTTTCAAATATTTGCCATCTTTCTCCTTTTTTTTCCCTTCCCTACTGTGGTGGTAGAAACAAAAGGTTGTTCTTTTGGCAGCTCAACATCAAGAGAGTTTTCTTTGTGAAGTAGAGGAGTTCAGTTGTCCAATGATACAGGCAACTGGCATCACCCATGCTCCTCTCTTCCCCAGTTAGTACATGGCTGAGAGATTCCTAACCCACCAAGCACTTGCTCAGCTGCAACATTTTAGTTTTTCATTTATAAATGAAAACAATACACATTAGGTGGTAACTAGTTTCTTTGTGTGTCATCCATAAAGAATATTACCGTTACCGGATGGGCAAGAAGAGAAACAACTCTAACCATCCTCACTGTGAGAAGAGTTCTTTCCCTGTAAGAAGCCGCCTCCCTGACTTTATTATAGGTGCCTCTCCCTCATCCAAACTCCAAAGATAACTGCAGGCCTGAGCACTAAATATTTGTGGGAAGCTGGAAAGGAAAGGACAATAATGTGCTTTTTTAATTTTTTTTTCTCTTTTTAAAAGATTTTTATTTATTCATGAGAGACAGAGAGAGAGAGGCAGAGACACAGGCAGAGGGAGAAGCAGGCTCCTCGCAGGGAGCCTGATGGACTCCACCCTGGGACCGCGGGATCACGCCCTGAGCCAAAGGCAGACACTCAACTGCTGAGCCACCCAGATGTCCCAATAATGTGTTTTTTTAAATAGAGCTGAGGAGGGGGTGCCTGGGTGGCTCAGTCAGTTAAGCATCTGTTTTGGCTCAGGTCATGATCCCAGGGTCCTGGGATCGAGCCCTGCATCGGGCTCTCTGCTCAGTGGGGGGTCTGCTTCTTCCTCTGCCTCTCTCCCTGGCTTGTGCTCTCAGTCTCTCTCAAATAAATAAATAAAATGTTATATAAATAAATAAATAAATAAATAAACAAACAAACAAGCAAGCAAGCAAGCAAGATGAGGGGTTACACAGTAGAGATGAGGGGATGACAGGGGGTCTCTCTTGGGTGACCACTCAATTCTAGGGCCAAGGCTGCATCTTTGAGGGGCGAAGAGGAAGAGTCAGTGGGTGCTGCTTGGGCATCCCTGGCACTACTGACGGGGGAGGCGGTGGCGTGTATGTGCCCATCCTGGCCCCAGGGTTGCTGAGGCAAAGACTAGACATGCCTTGGGGAGGTGACGTTACATTTGATAGGAACAAATTTTCTATACATGGAGAAAAGGGATAACAGCAAAGAACGAAAGCCTGAAAATGATTTTTAAAGGCTAATACAGGACTAGGGTGAGTTAGTGAACCATGTAAGCGCCACACAGGCTACTGGCTCCCACGGGATCTCTCTCCAGGCAATAGCTCACCTTGAAAATGAAAAGCAGCAGGAAGCCAAAAGAGATACAGGAGACTAATAGTCTGTTATATTTATTTCTAATATTGATTGAAAAAATAGATTATATTCTATGTGCCAGACACTTAATATACATCATGTCATATAATCCTATAGGAATCTTGTAAAATACATACCATCTTCTCTATTTTACAGCTAAAAAAACCCTTGTAGTAGAAAGGTTGAGTGACTCACCCAATGCCCCCCTAAGAGTGCATGTGCATTTCAGGCCTGACAGAGCTTCGCGATGAAGGCCCTGTGCACCAACTGAGAATGCTTGGATTTTATAAGTACTTTTTAACATAGACCAGGGATCAGTAAACTTTTTCTTAGAGAGCCAAATACTTAGTATTTTAGACTTTATGGGCCATAGAGGCCCTGCTGCACCCACCCTGTTAACGTACTAAGACGGCCACAGACACTATGTAAAAAGATGCATGTGGCTGTTCTCCCACAAAACCAGAGCCCAGTTTGCCAATTCCTGATCTAGAACAAGGGGTGACAAGCTGGAACCCCAGACCAGATCCAGCCCACTGTGGGATTTGGAAACAATGCTTTATTTATGATCTAGATCTAGCCCATCGTCTAGACCACTTCTAGACAGGTGAAGGGTAACTCAACAAGCCAAACTAATGTCCTGGGTTCACAGAAACATTCTTGGGAACATCCAGTTCTTTGCTCTGAACTTCCTTCACAGTGATCTGATTCCTCATCTGTGTGTGGTCCGTGTGGTCCAGCCCTCCAAGTGGGAGAGCACTGACAAACACCTGCTACCTCACAGGTGACCTCTCATTGCAAAGGAACAGAGACAATCTATGTCCTCAATCAATAAAAGACAATCTATGTCCTCCATTTCTGGGAGACTTAATGCCTTTGGAGGGGCAAAGCAAAAATTTTCTGGAAAAATAAAAATGGAGATTCTTAACTTGAAAGGATGGGTGGCCAGAGACTGAGCTTGTGGTGCCATGACAATTAAGCAGTTAAATCACCCATTCTAATATTGCATGGAGGGTCTTATCTGTGCCAGACAGAAGTACACATGAATGTCAGACAGAAAAGACGGACTCGCAGCACTTGAGTCGAGACTTTGTACAGAGCAAATGTGCATTGTTACTTGTGATGTCACAAGACTGAGCGGGCCCATAACCCACTCTTTTGCAGTAAGATCCCCCCACAGGGGACTCCGACTTCCTGTTGACAGGGGCAGCTCTGGAAGCAGAGCCTGCAAGCTCTAGGAGGGCAAGGACCATCCCTGGCTCGGTGCCCAGGGAGAGCGAGAACGCCAAAACACCTGTCACCAATATTCCTGTGGATTCCCTCCACGGCTCCTAACAAACCAGGTGGCAATAGCCTGACCCAGAAGTTAGATTTTCCAACTCTCACAAATGCTCCATACCTGGACTGTCTGGTAATCGGAAGCATCGATCCCTTTCACGGTAACCTCTCGGAAGACTCTTGGCTCCAGTTCCTCTTTGGTGAGGTCACAGTGATAAATGATACCTAGAAGGAAGCGGAAGTCCTGGTTTAGTCCGCAAAATCACTGGATAGCAGGTGGGCAAGGATCACATGGCACAACTGGATGCTATGAAGAGCAAGAGAAGGACCTAGGTATTCTCTGCTGCCATGTAAGTGCTTAGAACAGTCTGGTGCGTGGGGTGCTATGTAAGTGTTCACCTTTCATCATTGCCACCACATGTGGCCTTCCTTCTTGCAACCATAATCTGTGTGGACATTTTAGAAGATTCCATAGCATCGTGTTGAGCATGAGAAGAGGTGAAAGACGTCACAGTGAACTTAACAAGTCTTCCCTCTGCCACTTAGGAGTGCAGGTCAAGGAAGATGGGAGATTTCACGTAGGGTCATTTCACCTGTGAGGTGAGTACGATGGAAAACTCCAATGATCTACCCAAAATCAACAGCCGGGCAGGGTCTCTTGATGGGAACTGTGGGGCTCCAGATGCCGGACACTCACCTGCCCGTGGACACACATGTGGACAGCAGTTAGGGGCCCAAGATGATCAGATACCATTTGAGAGTTGCTTTTAAAATTTTGTTTATCCCTTTAACTGTGCACAACACAAATTAGTGAATACACACCAAGAATGCCAGCTTATTTAATCACTAAAATTCCATTTCCGGAGTTTAATGCTATTACGCCCTACCACTTAAGAACTGAATCAAAGAAACAAGTAAAATGAGTGGTTACTATCTGAAAACGACACTGAGGTGGTTTATGAAACAGAATTAGTCATCCAGAGTGGCTGGTGTGGAAACAGCCCTCCCACACAATACTTTAAACATACACTGTCAAATACATGAAAAATCGATTTAGTAATCCCAGTACTTGCTGGAAAACTAGAAACTAAACAGTACTTCCACAGGGTGCATTCAAAATGATTGATCACGTATTACAAGGGTGGCCTGCTTTCTTCTCAAATCCTCTGCTCTGTGCCTGTACTTCATTAAGAGATGAGAAACACCCTGCACCCCCAAAGGCCAAGAATAATACATTTACATTCATTACTAGCATAACTGCTGATCCTATGAATGTCATTGTAAGTCTCATGCTTATAGACAAACTATTTTAAGGTATTATAATAGGAAGTATGATGAATATGGACAAAGAGAAGATAAGTAACGTGACCAAAGTATTGGCTTTCCTAGTTTAAGTCATGCTGTCTGTTGAAATACATCAAAACAGATGAAGTACTTCAAAACTACACTCTGAGCATACTTTCTTTGGGCACACATTCTAATCTCACACATTAGATGTACTGGATATACCGAATACTGTCCTTGCCTAGATGAATGTAATCTTGAGGGTGAGGCTCTTTGCAGATATATGTTAATTTTTGAAAACCTTCTTGATCCGTATATACTTGACCCCCCTTCCTCAAAATACACACAAAAATCTGAATCCTTAAAAACAAACAAACCAAACAACCAAACAACTAACAAAAAAGATTGCAGACCAAGCCTGTGGGGTTTGAGCCCCTGACAAACCCTGGTAGTAGCTTGAACCACAGCGAATGACAAAGGACCCGGCAGCCAGGATTGCTACCTCTCACAGGTGCAGGGTCAGTGACCTTACACAAACCCCAAAGTACTGGAATACAAATTCCTTTGTGAAAGAATGAATAGGAAATGTACTCTAAATGCCTGTTTATCTGGAAAAACTAAGATATCACATTCTCTAAGAGCAGAATGAAATAAGTATGCAACAGAGACTGGCTACCATTCAGGGAAACAGTGCCGAGAACCTGACTCCTATCCTCCTGTCCCGTGCAAAAGAGTCACCGTGGGGGAGGCTGGGTTAGACCAGAACGTCTAAGCAGCACTTTCTTTTTACAGATCCATCTGGGTTAGCCTAGGTTAGCCCAATGCACATTCATATAATGTGAATTCCTATTACCTAATGGTATTTGTGTCCTATCCGACTTGGCTTGGTAAGTCCAAGGGGAGGTGGGGTTTAGAGAAGACCTCTTAGAATCATAAAACTGGAGAGGACTGGTTAGGTGATCTCTAGGAAATAAATTTCCAAGTTTGGAGGTGAAAGAGAGAATTGGGCTATGGAAGTCCCCTAAGGCCAGAGGAGGTGTCTGGACTTAAGGAGATGTGTATCCTGATGAACACAGTGGTTTAACAAAGCCGTTCTACTAATAGGAAGGAGACAGGGATGGGTCAGCTCGTATATTCCCAATAATCCAAAATAAATGTGAAGAGGTAAAAGAAATGGGAGTCTGAGTTAAGAGGAAGGGGAAACTCTGGGATTGAAACTGTGAAAGAAGAATCAGAGGCTCTGAAAAACTGGATATGTACAGAGAAAGCAAAAGAACCTTCTAAAAGATAACCCATCTAAACCCACCTGTATAGGGTGGGTTTTAATGTTATTAAAAAAAAAAAACATAAACGGAAACTAAAAGTCTTAAAAATGTTTGCGCTCCTTGGTATTTACACAAAGGAGTTGAAAAGTTATGTCCACACAAAAATCTGCACACGGATGTTTATAGCAGCTTTATTTGTAATTGCTAAAACTGGGAAGCTTCCAAGATGTCCTTCAGGAGATGAATGTGTAAATAAACCATGGTACATCCAGACAATGGGATATTATTCAGGGCTAAAAGAAATCAGCTATTGAGCCAATGAAAAGATATGGAGGAAACTTAAATGCTTAGCACCAAGTGAAAGAAGCCAATCTGAAAAGACAAAACTGGAAGCAGTAAAAGGATCAGTGGTTGCCAGGGGTTGGAGCAGGGAGGGGTGAATTTAGGGGAGCACAGAGGATTTTTAGGGCAGTGAAAATATTCCATAGGATATTATAATGATGGATACATGTCATTAGGCATTTGTCCAAGCCCACAGAATGTTCGACAGCAATGGTCAACCATAATGTAAATAGGGACTCTGGGTGATTACGATGTGTCAACGTAGATTCATCACTTGTAACAACTGCCCCACTCTGGAGGGCAGAGGATACTGATAATGGGGAAGGGTGTGATGGGGGCGCAGGGGTACATGGGAAATCTCTGGTACCTTCCCCTCGGTTTTGCTGTGAATCTCAAACTGCTCTACAAAATTAAGACTTAAATTCTTTTTTATTTTTTATTTGGCTTTCCCAAATAGCCTAGCAAAATGGCTTCTTTGCTCATTCCTGTTTCCCAGAGAGATGCACCTGGGGCTTGCTACATGGATTATTACAACATGTAAGTCTGTCTGGAGCTAACCTTGGACAACCTTCTGAGGTTCCATGGGATACAGAATTAATCAGCTCAACCACTAAGCTGTTTTGGCCGCAAGGAATAAGTGCATCATGTTCCAAATTGCCCTGGCTGCTCGTTTTCTCCCAAGTTTGATTCAAGGTACAAAAGTTCTAAATAGCTTGGGCTCAAGACACCTGGTCTTCACTGTGGGCCTCCGTGGGAAACAAAGTCAACTGGTGCCCACCGGGCAGAGGCAACCACCACATGCCTCGAACAGCTGGAGCTGGAATTATTTTTTATTATTTTATTATTTTTTGCTCCGAGGCTTTACTTATAATTTACTATCTCTGCTGTTGACTGCAGTTGTAGACAGGCAATCTTCAGAGACCAGGGAAAGACAGCCTCTGGAACGTCCGTGCGTGGATGGATACACACACACACATGCACTGGCAATTCTTGATTTGAGAAATCCAGTTTAATGAGCTGATGATGGCTGTTTTTACTTTGGGCCAGAAGGCCTGAGTCTAGAAGCCCCATTTCTCTGGTTTAAGATATCCTCTCGTGCATTAAAGGGAGAAAAGAGAAAGAGGAAGCAAAACGAGTAAGAAAAGACAAAGGCATTACAACAATAAATTAAAGCTTGTTCAGAAACTGCCCGGTGGTATAGAGCTTTTCAACTTCTCAAACTTCACAGCCATAATAGTCACAGATAGTGTGTTTCGTTGCTTGGCTCGGAACCCATCCCTTTACACGAGGACAGTGAGCCCTTTCTTCCCCGGTGCTGATGAGCTTACTCCTGAAACGAATGCCCACGCGGAGTCATTGAAAGTTTACAGGCCTTCAGGGACTCTGGCTTTTATCAAAAAGGGGTAAGTCGCCCCTACCCTCTTCTCCTCATTGCCGTTTATCCGTTTAAACTGTTTAAGCTATGAGATTTTCCAAGGAAAATTTCTGGAACCAGTGTAAGCTGGGGAAATAAATGGTGAAGCCTGCAGCAGTGGGTTGGGAATGGTAATCTAGAAGAAATGGGTTTTTCTTGGTTCCTGTCCACTGGCCTCCACTGTGCCCCAGGGCAGAAGGTGGGGGGGGGGGCATAGGACACCCTGGCATGGGATCCCTGACCTGTCAGTTTCTGACTCCTGGCACTGAGCAGGACTTCCACACGGTTGTGGGCACTTTTCTTAGCCCCCCCTGGATCCTCTGAAAGGCACATGGGGAAGTAAAGCTTGCTAGGTGTTCCGGGAATACCATCAGACCTACTTATAGAAGAACATCACTCTTTTGGTTTCAGTAACCCTGACAGCAAGCTGCCAGAGCGATAAGAATATACACACACACGCGCGCGCGCGCACACACACACACACACACGTAGACGAGGTGTCACTGTCATCTGGCCAAACCCCATGTAGACCCACTTGTACAGGGTGGGTTTTAATATTATTAAAAGAAAAAAAACATAAGTGGAAACTAAGACAAGTCTTACAAATGTTTGCACTCCTTGGTATTTACACAAAGGAACTGAAAAGTTATGTCCTGAATATGACGTAAGAGCCACTTTGGCACCTGCCTAGTTCTCTCCCCTATGTCTGCTCACTCTGCCAGGGACGGAACCATTGCCATGAAGCTGGATGGGACCAAAAGGGTTATGAAGGACCTTGAAAAACAAACAAGGAAAGTGCAGAAATGTTTTCAGCCAGATTGCTTTTAGGATAGGGTCTGCTCGGTCAACTGCAAGCTGCCAACTGAGCCAGGCTCCCGGGACAAATCAGAGTGTGTGTGTGTGTGTGTGTGTGTGTGTGTGTGGCTTTGGCTACAGCGAAAGCCGCACAGCCAAGTGGAGAAGCAGGAAAAACCAAAACAGCAAATGAGCATGACCAACTGGAAAAAAGTTAAAACGAGAACTATGTTTACTTTGGGGAAAACTAATCCATACCACAGAACATGGTATCACAATGTATAAGCATGTTTTTTTTTTTCTTTTCCCTTGAACCGAGTAACAAGTTTTTTCCATATGATTTAAGACTATACTTTTAGCATTATATTTTAATTCAGTTTAACGACAGCACGAAATACTCTCAGCCTGTTTTAGAAAATGGGTTTTTTAATGTCAGATAGTACTACGGATTTTTATTTTATGCTTTTAGCTACTCTGCACTGTGTGTGTCCTGATCCATATAGACCAAAGGCTGAATCTCAGGTTGTATGTGCTCATACTAATTTTTTAAATCAACCTAGAACACCAGTTGGTCCTGTCCCCAGAGACTCAGGATATCAGATGAATGAGTGTGCTGTTTTAGGCACCACATTTCCCCGTGTTCTAAGCATCTGTTTTACTGTTTTATTCTCATTATGTAATTCTGGCTATAATACAGCATATGGGATTTTCAATAACACAGCACTACATTTCCATTTCCCCAAAGAAACCCAAACACTGGTCTGATTTTTAAGCTGGGTAACCCTGGTGAAAAGATGCTCACCTGGAGATAAAAAGGAAGTAAACTGATAGAAGATTTCGGTGTCCTTCTTCTGACCGCTGTACCCCACAATGCTGCCAACCTCCAGTGGGAAGGTCTTGAGGAGAGCACCGGTGGCCAGGTCGTGAAGCTGCAGAATGTTCCTCACGTCATGAAGGTAGCATAACACCAAAAAATTAGACCTGACGCAAGCAACCCATTCTGAAAAGGTAAGGATAGACAAAAGCTAATGTACCTTTCAAGGTAGTGAAAAGCGTACTTATTTCATTGGAAAATAGCTCTTGAACTGTCATCCATTGTGCCATGCAGCAATGAGACCTGCAAAATGATTTTATAACCGGATGTAATCGTTCATCTAGTTCCAGCATATTCCTTCAGTAAATGATCCTTACTGTCCTGTCCGGAGGAAACTAAATATTCTAGAAATATTTTGTGATACAGATAATCCTGCCTACTTATTCTGTGTCCAGTATCATAGCATAGGAGGTAGAAGGAAAACAACAAAAACCAAGTCATGATCCATGTCTATCAGGACTGTAGATTTGACAAAAATATATTACACCCCGGGTATGTGCCAGATACCCTGCCAGGTGCTGGAGAAACCAGCAGGAAGATGATGTCACTTCTGCCCTTAAGACACAAGCACTTAAAAACACAAGTAGTAACATGGGAGCAGAGGTAAGTGAGAGGCTCATTGGGGAGCCCAAACACAAAAGAGCCCTTAAGCAAGCGCTGAAGTGCATCCTGAGTACAGGGGTGTGAGGTGACAGGTGCCCAGGGTGGTGTCTGAGACAGGACAGCTCTCTGGGGGATGAGGTGGTGGGAGGACAGGCAACTCAAGGAACGAGAACCAGGACTGGAAATGGAGAGAGAGAGAAAAGGAATATTGAAGGACCAGCTGCGAGGAAGGGCAGGGGTGCGGGTGGGGGGGAGATGGCCTTAGAGTTTTAAAGAAAGTACGGGATGGGGGAGAAAAGAGAAGTAAATTATTTCTGTCAAGGAATAATCACTCTGTGTTAACGACGGGCATGTCAGAATTAAAAACAAGACAGAGTGAATACGAAAAAGACAAGGTGATTTGTAGACTGTCATTAATAAAAGCTCTGACTTTATGGCTGTACTTTATGACTCATCTCTACTTTTTATTCTCCATAGGGCATTCTGTGCTGATGATATAAGAGCAAATTCAACAGTGCTTCTCTTTGAATTGATGAGTTCTGGTGAATATTGAAGGTTTCCTCTTTCTAGTCCAAAGGACTTATAACCTTAGAGAAGGAAGATTATAAAAATATATCACCTCCCAAAAATCTCCAAGCATTGATTTCCATCTCACTCGATCTACGAGTGAAAGAGAATGTCACCTTAAGACACAAGTAAAAACCACGTCTTTGAGACTTCAAAAGGTGGAAAACTCACATGCCTGGGGAAATATTTCTATCTCTGATAGCTCCCTAAGTGGGGATCATTACTGGTGCAACCTGACTTGTCCTGAAAAGCTCCCAGGGCACCTCCATGAAGACTTATGCCACCAGAGGCTCATGTGGACCCACCAAATATGAAGTCACCAATTCATGTGGCACTTAGGAAGCACTCACTAAAAGCTGGCTCTTACCACCCCGGGGAGACATTTTTTCTCAGTCTGGACAGAAGCCATCAGGCTACTGAAGTCACTACAAACCAGATTTCTCACATGAAGATGTTAAAGGAAATGGCCAAAACCCTGTTCCTCGGCTCATGGATCCCTCATCCAAATAGAACTGGGGGTCAGGAAGTAAAAGGAAGATTTTGAGGAAACAGGTGGGGGAATTGGCTTGAAGAGAGCCCCCGCCATGCTCCAGGTCCCTCTCCCCCGAGGGAGGACCGCAGCTAATGAGAGAGCCAAACCTGAGAAGCTAAAGAGACTATGACTGAACCTAATCTAGAAGCCAGAGGGAGGATCTGGGTTGCACTACTGCCTCAGAATTCCAGGTGTGGGTTTTGCAGGAAAGAGGAGGTGTGGGGTCATCTTGGGGCAGTTCCAATAGAACTGCTTAGAAGGATATAGAGACATCAGTACAGAAGAAAGTGGTAGAGTGCAGCCAGATGCCCAAGGGCTGAAGAGAATCGCAAGCAAACACCCAGAGGAGCGCTTCTTCCAGGGTCAAGGGAACTGCAGAAGCAAGGGCCCAGCAGCAGGAAGCCATCCCTGAGGCAGTCAGTCGTCTACCTTCTGCCCCTATGCAAGGCCAGGCTTAACGTGCCAAGCATGGGGCATACTGCCTTGAGCCAGGGGAGAAAGAGTCCCTTACCCTTCCAGAAAATGAACCTGGACCTGTCTGGCTCAAAACTTGTGCCTTCATTCACTGAAAAACACGTTAAGAACTGCTTTATCTTAAACGGTACCACTCTGCAGATCTCAAAAGGAATTGTTTTCCTAATTTTGTATCTTAGATCTTCACAATTTGGGAGGGCCCCAGATTTTACCCTATTCAACGCACCAGCAGAAGTTCACCCCCAACACGTAAACTCTTCACTGGTTTGAAGGTACTGGGCTCTCCTTTCGTGTAAAAAACAACTGTAGCAAAATTAGTGAGTCTTATTCTAATCAAATCAGCTTTCAGGCAAGGAATAATTTATAAAGCAGCATTATCGTTTTTGGAACATCACAGAGAAAATGAATAGGAGGGAACTTCAGAGCACTCTGTGAAACAACTTCTGGAGGGAGGTTCTCAAGTGGCTAATGGGGCTCAGTGCACACAGCAGCAACTGCAGTGAGTTTCAACAGCATCTGACAACAGTCTCCTCTCTTCTAGTGAGAGGACCATAAGTCCACTCTGAGATCCACAACAGGTATAATACCAACAGCCAAAGGGTATTCAAAAAGCTAAAAGCTAAGGATTCTAAACAGTTAAAAAAAATTAAATGTCAGTGATGGATTATTAAACAGTAACTACACAGTGAGTCAACTGATGGTAAAAAAAAAACAAAACAAAACAAAACAAAAACACAAAAAAAAACAAGAGAAACACAATAAACTACCTTTGAAAGTCTGGATTCATACTCTAGAGTTTTTATGAAGGCCCTGCACGACTTCGTACTAACCACACAGATGTCATCCAGTAAATACGTGGCTGCGCTAGTTAGACCCTTCCTCTCCATGACCAAAGGCTGAAGGTTCTTTACTTTGTAACCGGTCACCAGAGAAGGAGAGTTGGACCAATTTGTTGACGTTTTCACCAAAAACAAAAGTGCACAGTGTTCAAGTAGCATGTGATCTCACCTAAGACATCTTTCTCATGCTCAGGAACAAGCACCTTCCACTTAGACTCCTCAGGGTCTGTGAAGTCGATGTTGATCAGGCGATAGTTGGGCGAATGGCGATTTGTCTTGAACGTGAACACCGTCCCCTCATTGGTCACATAGTCATATTCTCCTTCAAAGTTGTCGATCAGTTTTACCCACTTCAGGATTCCTGGTGAGAGACCAAGCATTCCTGTCACCTCTCCTGTGTTGAAAATGCTGTGGTTTCTTTATGTGCAGGGAAGGAAGGGCAGGTCTTTTCTTTCCATGGAACACAAAGGAGACACAGTATTTGGAAGGTCTAAGGCTTGAGAAAGAGCAAGGACAAGTACAGCTGAATTTTAAGGTTTTTAAAAATGTGAAGAAACTTTCACTTTTTTCCTGAAAACCCTGGCAATGAAGAAGGACCTCTCCTCTCAGCCCCGGCTCCATGTAATCTGGTAAGTTCTCTTCTACCAGAGTGTGTGTCTTATCTGAGCACTTCATTCTACCTCAACTGCCACCACACCATTCCACATCTTCATCATTCCCCTCCTGGTCTATGGCAGTGGCTCCTACCTGGGATGATTTCAAATGTGCATGCGCACATGCATGTGCACACACACACGCACACCACCCCCCAGGGTTGACTTCACACTAAATGTCACTTATAAAAATACAAAATACAAAAAAAAAAAAAAAAAGAACAAACCCCATTAGGCTATTTCACAACGTGTCCAACATAAATGTTCAGAGTACATTTCAAAAATTTCATAAACAAATGAGCTTGATGATTTCTGAATACTAGAAGGCCAAGCCAGATCTCAGTTATTCTTTAATTAGTCTCCTACCTTAAATTTTTCGTGAAATTGCTACGTTAACTTGGATAGTTCATTTTTATTCTTTGGATCTTTCAAGGTGATTTTACATTCATTATCTCATTCATCTCCATATCATAATATCTTTTTTATTTATTTTTTTAATTATTTATGATAGTAACACACAGAGAGAGAGAGAGAGGCAGAGACACAGGCAGAGGGAGAAGCAGGCTCCATGCATCGGGAGCCCGACGTGGGATTCGATCCCGGGTCTCCAGGATCGCGCCCTGGGCCAAAGGCAGGCGCCAAACCGCTGCGCCACCCAGGGATCCCAGCATAATATCTTTATACAATTTTTTGTTGCTGAATTAAATTTATCAAGAAAAACATACTTCCATGGTGGAAAGGTTTTTCTTTTTGTGAGACATAACTGAATTAAAACCTCAGATCCACTATTTAGTGGTGTGACCTTAAAGAAAGCTCTAAAACATTCCTAAGGGATCCTAAAAACAACAAAAAACCCTGAATAACTGTAAACATGCCACCATATCTCTAGATGGGGAGACTCAATATTTTAAAGGTTTAAATAATCCCAGAGGAAATCTATAAATCGAACATAATTCCAATCAAAATTCAAATGGGAGTTTTAGGGGATTTGTTAACAGCATTCTAAAATTCACTTGAAAGAATACACACATAAGGATGGATACCCAATACATTTTTCACAAGGGAATTTTTTGCACCATGATATTATGAACAATCCCCTTCCCCTCAAGGTAATCATCATCCTGATTTTTACATTAATTACTTCATTTTCCCTGTTCTTTTCCTGTTTTAATATGCATCCATAAACACTTGAGTCTAATTTTGCCTTATTCTTGAACTTCAACTACAGTGAAGCCAGACAACATGTATTCTTTTGTCTGACTTCTCTCACATGACATTAAGTTTGTGAGACTGTTCATCCACTGGTTATTGTTAGTGACTTTTGGCTGAATCCTATTATGCTCAAAGAACACACTCTGAATAATTTTAATCTTCTAAAATTTGCTGAGAAAAAATATATGGCCTAATTATTTTTCCTTTAATGATTTTTAAATGTTCCTGTATGTTCCTGCATATTTTGCATCTTTTGGGTGTGACATGCTAAATATGTCTATTAAGTCATTTGTTAATCACATTGTTCAAATCCATGTATTTACTGATTTGGGAAGCCATTTTTTTTCTATCGGTCACAGAAAAGGTTGGTTAAAATGTTTCTTATGTGACTGTAGATTTTTACTTGTATTGCTGTTCGATTTTGTTCTCTGTATTTTGAAATCATGCTGTTCAATATATACAAAATTAGAATTATTATATTTAAGTAAAACTGAAGCTTTAAATGGTGATGAGGTTTTATCTTTAGCAATGCTTTTTACTTTAAAGTCTGCTTTGATATTTAGACAGCTGTGTGATTTTCATGGTAACATCATGGGCCAGTTGTCCTCTGCAAAATGACTGGTCCCAATTACGTTGTTTATCATTTCTGAAAAGATTTTCTCTTTTCTATGTCTCTTAATCATTCATGCTTTCCACTTCTTGAGCTACATTCTAAGTTAATTTCTTTACATCCATATTCTAATTCATTAATTCTCTCTTCAGCTGTTTCTAATTTCTTCAGCCTAATAACTCAGTTTTTTAATGTTAATAGCCATAATCCTTATTTGTAAAAATTCTACTTAGTCTTCCTCCAATCTGGTCATTCTTTATAATATGTTGTTTCCTGCTTATACTTCCAAGCTTCTTCTTTATTTTCTTGTAAAGGCAGCATCACGTTGCTTATTTTGAAAAATATATTCAATGTACTTAATTTATGTCAGGATTGTGATTAAGTCCACTGTGCTTCTTCTATTGCTCTATTTCTCATGCTGGTGAATTTCTTTGTCTGACTTGTAATTTTTTTTGAAATTTCTGACTGTGAAATGATTTCCCTTGAAACATTATCTATGGCAATTCTTGGAGGCCTGAGTTAAAGTGGCACTATTCCAGAGAAGTTCTGTATTTGGCCTCCATTTGCTTGTTGGGAGGCAACCAATCTGGGAACCCTTTAAATGAAATTCTTGACATAAGGATTTTTGGACCTCAGAGGGACAATCCAGATACCTGTACCCATGTCATGTTTTAGGAAAATTCACATCCTGCCTCTCCCTCTCCTTCCCTAGTGCAAAGGTAAAGGCAGGCAGGTCTTTTTCCTCTCCCTCCTCCTCATGCCCCCACTCCCAGCATTATTTCTTAATCACCATTACACTGAGGCTTTTCAACATGGAGAACCAGAGGCTTTATCCTCTGTCCCCCTTGCTCTAGGTGGCCATCAGGTGGAAACTCAACCCTCAAAGCCCAGCAGAAACATTCCAGAACAATACAAGATTCCTGCTTTCATTTTGTTTTTGGTCTCTATGGTTTGTCTTTTTTTGCATGTGCCAACTTAGCAATATATTAGAAAAATACTTTATAAACTTTTTACAGCATTCCAGTTGTTTCAATTGGGAGGTTACTCAGAATATAAAATCTGCTAAACTCCCTCAAATAGAAATCCTTAGAATTAATTTTAAAAGGTTAAGCTGTGCATTCAAGTTCAAAATTTTTTTTTCAGTGACAAACTGCTAATCTCAAAAGCAAGTAACCAACCACTCAAAGGTAACTTCACTTTATTTTACATAAAGCAATACTTTAAAAGGGGGGAAAAAACCCTAAAAACTATTCCTTAGAAGAATAAGTAAAAAATTAGCAGACAATGCAAAAATCGCAGACAATCAGAAAGGTACATTTGTTTATAATAAGAATGATGAATCACAATCTTCTGGACTATGACATTTGTGGACATAGAGTCTTGGTTCAGGAAAATGTCAGATTCCTTAAATGTTCCTCTGACAATAAAACATTTCCTGATGTGCAACCTTTATTTCTCAAAGTAACCATCTTACGGTTTCTGCCTGAAAAGGTCTTGCATCCATTGTAGTGATATTTGTTATGACCCTGGCCACCCCACCCCCAACACAAAAAGTCACTGAAATATCTGTCAAAGGCAAAACACAGTAGAAATTTCCTTCGGTATTTCTGTATAATCAGGTGAGCCTAAAGATGTAGCTCATTTGTTTTAAATAATCAAGGCTCCAACGAACACCAAAACAACAGTTTGTAGTTGTCATCTACCATCAAATTCTGGAGAATTAACCTTAGTCATTAATAAATACTACAAGTCATAAACTCATTCAAATTCAGGTATGTGGCTGGATTTATACAAATGTGGTTCAAAGTACTGGCCCCCATGAGGAAGCACGACTAAAATGGAGCTCATGAAATCCTTCTGCTCTCCTGAAACCCTTGCTCCTCAGGGCTTTGGCACAAAATAATTCCAGAGAAACAGTATTTCTGTTGAACAATGGGGCTCACCCAGTTTTGCTATTCACAAGTCAGAACACTATTGATTTAAATGGAAAACAGAAAAATTACTTTAAAAAAAGAGACATGGCTTAAATCCCAAACCAACCTCACTTTTTGCCAACTTCTTCTGGGATTCTTTTCTCTGTAAGTGGCATTGTTCACTCTGAAGCCAAGAGAAATTCAATTCCCAAACTTTTCCACATTAAAGTTAAAATTACTTTCTATAGACCTGTTTCTTGGTGGTGGAATGATTTGTTTACTGAATGAAGATTAGCTTAAAATAAGTCCTCTTATGCCTTCCCTTGAGCAAAGTCATTACTTTTATTGCTTTCTTTGAAAATACACAGAATTATGTTTCATAAAAAACGTTTTGTAAGCTCTCTAGCAACAGGAGCTAAAAAGTGCTTTTATACTTGACAAAAAACTGTGTAACAACAATAAACAAATGCAGAGTGTGGTCATGTTCTAAAACTGAGGGGGGCAGGAGGTGGCTGTTCTCCTTGTCCCAAAACCTTCCTTCCATCCCCCTGCCTCCTGCCTCACAGCCACCGTTAGAACATGGGCTAGGAGGTTTCAACTGACTTGAGTCTGAATCTTTACATGGCATCAGGAAAGCAAATGGTCCTCACCATCCCCAGGTTCCTGGGGATGACAACATGTGCTCCTCAGAGGTTGTTGAGAAGACTAAATAAATTATCTACACTATTAGCTCAGAATCTGGCACATAGAAAA
Source organism: Nyctereutes procyonoides (assembly GCF_905146905.1). Lineage (NCBI taxonomy): Eukaryota > Metazoa > Chordata > Mammalia > Carnivora > Canidae > Nyctereutes > Nyctereutes procyonoides. Next base: position 62,806,212 of record NW_026575051.1, read on the forward strand.
TGTTAAACAGTCAATAGTTACTACTATTCCAAATAATCCCAGCATTCTTCAAATGGCAAAAATAAGCTAAATGTGGCTTTTGAACAGCATGATTTGCTAATAGTGAACTTTAAAATCGAATTTCCATCTGTCACGGCACACAGCTATTTTCCTAGAAAAAGCTCTTAAAAATCACTCATTTTAAAATTAGTAAAAACACTAATTTTATCACTATTATTTATTTTACTTCAAAATTAATGTTTTGCTTATTTTTTATGCTATCTTTTGATGTCCCAATTCTTTTTGCTTTTCTTCCATTCCTACCCTGAAATGCACACTACTTGCGAATAGCTCCCTGCCTCTCACAGAAGCCCTCCTCGCCTGTTGGTCTGGCTCTTCACGCTCAGCTGAGCTTGCTAAACTTTGGACAACTCATTTGTTTAAAGTTTCTCAAATGTTTATCTCCCCCTTTCCACTACACTCCCAAAAGATGTCCCAGCCCCATGAGGCATGAACCATGGAGTCACTATTGTCTCAGCTACCTAGCTGCGATAGGAGCAAGGACCACTTCAGGCCTGCCTTAAGGATGGCTACGTTGGTGCCTAAGTGTGTTAGGTTACTAACAAGTATTTTAGGCACTGATAATTCTTTTCACTTAATAATCGCTTCCTAAAGATTCTATTTAAAAACCTCTAATAATAAGTTTAAGTTAATTCAGAGTAGGGCCAAATGGTCATCATATTTTTTGCTGGTATTCACCCTATAAAAGAAATATAGTATCTGACCTTTCACAGAAAAATGAAAGATCCAAAAAAGACAGGGAACAAAAGAAAGAAAACAGAGGCAGGGGGAGAGGGAGTTGAGTATTTCTGAACTCCAGAGATGTTCTGAGTCTGGGCATGTGTGCTGGGTCACAGCACTGCTGATACACCCCGAGAGCGGGCACTGGTGATCTCACAGCTACTGCCCAGCAGGCGGGGAGTGCTCCAGGGCAGGAATGACAGCACAGAGTGGGACAGTAATACACATATGCTTCGTAACTAAATATATAACATCTACATAATCCTGCATTTTAGCTGGAAACTTTTATGCATTTGTTGACAATGTAAAGACAACAGAAACAACTGAATTTAATTTTTTTTAAATTCCATTTTTTTAAAGACTTTATTTATTCATGAGAGACACACAGAGAGAGAGAGGCAGAGACAGAGGCAGAAGGAGATGCAGGCTTCCTGTGAAGAGCCTGATGTGGGGGATCCCGGGGTAGCTCAGTGGTTTGGTGCCTTCTTTAGGCCCAGGGCGTGATACTGGAGTCTCAGGATCGAGTCCCACGTCAGGCTCCCTGCTTGGAGCCTGCTTCTCCTTCTGCCTGTGTCTGTGCCTCTGTGCCTCTCTCTCTCTCTCTCTCTGTCTCTCATGAATAAATAAATAAATGAAACCTTTAAAAAAAAAAAAAAAAGAGCCTGATGTGGGACTCAATCCCGGAACTCCGGGATCACGTCCTGAGCCCAAGGCCGACGCCCAACTGCTGAGCCACCCAGGTGTCCCCTAAATTTAAATCTTAATGTCGTAGTCTCATACTTTTTCAATAAAAAGATTTAGAAATTTAAGTTCAATATAACACTTAAATAGTAAAAGAATATCAAAAACCATCATTTATATTTTCAGAGTATAAATTAAATTTTCATGAAATCTCTTAAAGTCCACATATTTGAAAGCAGAGCAGATCTAAGGCCTGATACCTAACTGTAATATGGAAAATATGTGAAAATTTACTTGCAATTTAGTTGACATGAAGTAAGTTTATATACAGTGGACCTTTGAACAGCACAAGGGTTAGGCACACCAACACCCCTACACAGTAAAAAATCCACATATTAACTTTTGACTCCCTCAAAACTTTACTGCTAGCCCGCTGTTGACTGGAAGCCTTACTGACAATATAACCATACTTTTCGCATTTTGTACATTATATGTGTTATATATTTTGTGTATGTATTATACAGAGTATCCTTATAATAAAGTTATAGGAAAGTGAATATTAAGAAATCATAAGAGAAAGTACATTTACAGTACAATACTGTATTTATTATCAGAAACCCCAAAATCCATGTTCAAATCAGGGTTGTTCAAGGGTAACTGCATATTCAAAATAGGACAATAAACTTAGGAAACAAAATATATTTATAATTCAAAAAATGTTAAGAAAAGTACAAAAAATATAACTAAGAAAATCCAGATGTAAATCATTTTCTTCCAAGGTTCAGGATGATTAATTTCAACTAATCTGCAGGCGTGAATCAGGTTAAGAATCATAGGAGTCAAGACTCAGCTGTCTTTTCTACTGCAGAATGATTAAATTGTCACACCAAACTGGTGCCCTAAGTGGTTTCCTCACTTTTGATCTTAAACAAGGAATAGAAAAAGAGAAGCAAAAGTCCTTTGCTCATACAATACACACGACTGGAGAAATATGGTCTGTGCCTATTCATCATTCTCAGAGTTTAATAAAAGATAAAAAATTTAAGTAAAAAAAATTTAGGTGGCCAGAAAAGCGAAGATTCAAAAGTGCTTATAAGAAAATATAACACTTACTGATGGAGGATGGTTTATATAGTAGGGCCTGAGCGCCAGGAGCCATAAAGGGGCAATGAAGTCATTTAAGACAAGTTGGAATCCACTCTCTGTGTGTCCATGTTACAGAAAAAAATTATCTCACACTTGTTAAAATGGTAAAGAGGACTCCATTCAGGACTACTGAGATAGGTGTTAAGACCATCGCAAAAGACAGAGAAATCAGGCTTAACTCCAAATACAAAAAAAGACAGCTGGGGATTTACAGCCAATGAGCAGAATGGAGAGAGGGTAGTCACAAAGAGGGCACATGGAGTTGGGGGATTCTTGTTAAACTGACCTAATAATGTTCTTGGTGAGGGCAGGTGAAGGTAATCAGATATTAGTGGGGGCTGGCAGCAGGGGACCGAAGGGGTGAGGAATTTGAGGGTGATCAGATATGGAGGGTAGGGGAATTCTCTCTCAATGGATGTACTGAGATTCTTGCTACAATTAAGCTATGCTGACCCAATGAGGGAGTAGGAGGCCAATGAACCAAGGTTGAGGCCTCACTGAGAAGAGGGCTTAGGGAAGCTTGACTAAAGTCTGGTCAAGGACGGGGTCCTTGTCATCTGTCAGGCACTGTTCTAGGTGCTGGGCACTGCAGGGAGCAAGACAGACAAGGTCTCTGATCTCATGCAGCTCACAAATACACAAAGTGCTGTTGCTGTTGTTGTGTTTCTGCATGGAGAGATAAAGGATCAGAACAGGAGAAAGCAGGAGAACAGCCAACTGTAGAAGGAAAAGTGTCAGGTGAAGGCATGAGGAAGTGTGGTAACCGTTAGAATAAAAATCTCTCCTCCCCCTAAGAAAGAAGATAGTAACTCGGAATATGTCTCTGGCAGCCAGCACAGAAGGGGGCGAGATGTTCTTTGGAGGGCACCTGCTTAGCTGTGTCGAACACCTGGGAAATTGTACAGACTTCTAAGGCCCCAAGGATACGCCCAGGGCTGTCTCTATCCTGGGGGAATGAGGTGAGTCAGAGGAGTCACCTGTGCAGGAGGGTCAGGAAAGGAGCAGCCGACCAGCCTCAACTGCAGTTCCTGGGGAAAGGCTGTGGCCCACAGTGTGTACAGATGTGTCCATATTATCCTTAAGTAAAAAGACTGCCAAGGTAGATGGTGGAAAGGACGCTCTCCAATGACAGGCAAAGGGTAAATGGAGAGAGATCCGGCCAACGGAGTGGCAAGAAGGAAGCTGGTCAACAGGTTGGAGAAGACAAGTTGAAATCTACACAACAGATGTAAATGACAGAGGAATCCAGTCTCACAGGGAACTCTCTTAACTCTCAGGATCCTAAGATTTTTATTTTTCCCCGTCCTGTAGTTTATTTATATAGTTTTGTTTTCTCTATCTGCTGCTTTTCCTACATCTATAGCCATCGGCCACTTTTGTGTACTTCTTGTGATCCTCATTTCAAAACGCAAAGGGGCGGAAGGCTTTTTTTTTTTTTTAATTTATTTATGATAGACATACAGAGAGAGAGAGAGACAGGCAGAGACACAGGCAGAGGGAGAAGCAGGCTCCATGCACTGGGAGCCCGATGTGGGATTCGATCCCGGGTCTCCAGGATCGCGCCCTGGGCCAAAGGCAGGCGCCAAACTGCTGCGCCACCCAGGGATCCCGGCGGAAGGCTTTCTTAGGAGACAAAGTTGACAGAAAGGTTAGAAAAGTGCTACCTAAGTGAAACTAGTTTTCCAGACAAGCAATTCAGTGATGCCCTAATAAATGAAGAATTAATCTGCATGAAAATGTGATTAATTTTCCCTGCCTTTAAGGTAAAAAAGATTAAAATCATAGCAGAAAGGCTTTTAGGTTATAAAAGGGGTATAAATTTCAGCAATATAAAATGAAAGATTTCATAACATTGGATTTTGGTTACCGGCTATTCAAGTTTAACTCATCTAATAGTTAATTAGCACATTTAGCATTTAAGTTAAATGTTAATTATTTTTCCTCCGATCAAAAAATATAACAAAAATGGAGCAGGTATAGAAATAGCAAGAAAAAGTTATCTGGCATATAAACCCTTGAAATTTCAATTATCAACCTGTAAAAATTAGACAATTTCCCATATAGCCTTGCACTTAGAGGCCCACCTATTTATGCTTTTGTCAAGGAAAGGATGCTTTTTTGATCATGAATCTGGTTTTGCAGTAAACAAGTCAATACCAAGATCTGTGTTTACAGCAGCTTTGATACGGAAGATAACTATTTATTCTAGGACATCCTCAGTCTATTTTACTATGCTACCCCAAATAAAGTGTGCTGATTCCAAATATTCCTCTTTCAGTTGAGAAACAAAAGAAAAAAGAAGGGAGGAATTCCTGAGCACCTGTCATATGCCAGGAACCCTGCTAAGCCCTGTTGCATACCTCTTCATTATTTCTCACAATTCCTCCTGAAGTCTGTATTACCTCTCAGTCGGTAGTCATGGAAATATTGAGAGGAAACATTCCTATCCCAGGCTCACTGGTTAGTTAGCCTTGGAGTGGAGATGAAAATTCGCATCTGACTTGAAAGTGTTCTGGTTATTGTCATAATACATCCAACCATGATTAATGGGGATTATTTAAAAAAATTTTAATGATCACTAGCTCGATCTGCTAGGTCTCTCCTGTTGTAAACTACTCAATATCTTCAACAGTTCAACTCACACGTAGTATTTGTTTCTTTAAATGATAATAATTATATCATTGACTTATAATAAGCCAGCAATCCGTTAAAAAAAACAAACCCCAAAAACCCAAGATCTCTCTAATATTGTCAAATGGAACTGACTTAAACCCAAGCGTGGAAGTGGATAACCATTTCATCTTACCAGCACCGGCCCAATCACTGTAACTGTCCAGAACTTTCAGGATTTCAGGACTGCCACTCAAAGGAGTAACTACTGTGAAGTTGATGATATCCACAAACTTAATGCTAATAAAGCAATATTAGAAAAAGGTGGCAGGGGGCAGCCCTGGTGGCTCAGCGGTTTAGCGCTGCCTTCAGCCCAGGGCCTGATCCGGGGGACCTGGGATAGAGTCCCACGTCGGACTCGGTGCATGGAACCTGCTTCTCCCTTTGCCTGTCTCTGTCTGTCTGCCTCTCTCTCTCTCTCTCTCTTCTCTCTCTCTCCCTCTGTCTGTCTCTCATGAATAAATAAAATCTTAAAAAAAAAAAAAAAAGAAAAGAAATGGTGGCAGGCCCAGTTAAACCCAGACTTTAGCAGCTTTCAGTTGCAAACATCCCCCACTGCCTTCAGTATGTCTATCAGGGAACACATCAATAGCTTCAAATCCAGCCTATCCTATTATTCACTTCAAAATCTCTAGGATATCACATATTTTTCTGAGTGACTCAATGAATTCCAAATACTGGTCAGTTCAGTAACCTCATTAAATGATGAAATCAGGTTAGCACTGTCAGACTTGTTTGCTCTATTCTTCTTGTGTTTTTTTTTCCATGAGCTCATTGGGATGGTCTTTTTGACATGTCCTGAGTTAATCAATCAAATACTAATCTAGGTGTTACTGCAAAGGTATTCTGCAGATGTGATTAAAGACCATAATCAGTTGACTTTAAGTCAAGGAGATTATCCTAGATAATCTAGGTGGGCCTGATTCAAACGGTTGAAATGCCTTCCAGGGGAATTGAGGCCTGCCTGAAAAAGAAGAAATACCACCTGTGGATGGAAGCATCAGCCTGTGCCTGAGAATTCCAGCCTGTCCTTCCTGGTGGCCCGCCCTACTGATTTCAGACTTAACTAGCCAGTCTCCAAATCACATAAGCACAATTCTTGCAATACATCTCTTAATGTACGTCTCCTTACTGGTTCTGCTTCTCTGGTTATACCTTGACAGACACCTTCACACACCATCAATAGCTCACAAATACAAAATACCTAGGAGTAACCTTGACAAGTAATAATGTGGTTATGGGGCACCTCGCTGGCTTAGTCAGTAGAGCACAAGATTCGATCTTGAGGTTGTGAGTTCAAGCCCCATGTTGGGTGTAGAGCTTATGTAAAAGTAAAAAAAAGAAAGAAAGAAAAGAAAGAAAAGAAAGAAAGAAAGAAAAGAAAAGAAAAGAAAAGAAAAGAAAAGAAAAAGAAAGAAAAGAAAGAAAGAAAAAGAAAGAAAGAAAGAAAGAAAAAGAAAAGAAAAAAGAAAAAGAAAGAAAGAAAGAAAGAAATAGATGGTTCCACTGAGAGATATAATACCGAATAAATTTACAGGTTTACACAGTCCTAGTCCAACATATGGCTGGACTTCTGTTCACATGATGACATAATAACCTTAAAGTTCCTCTGGACAAATTTAAAAAAAAAAAGGACAATTTGGAAACTGATAATTGCTAACATTTACTGAGCAAGCCTACTAGAGTAGTAGGCTCTTCACCTAAGGTGCAAAAAAACCACATAGGAAGCAGAAAAGACAACAGTCAGGTGACTCAAGGAAGATCAAATTGGGAAGACAGGCCAGGACCTGGCTTGTTTTTTAAAGAGGATGAATGCATTGTTGCCATTTATGGTTTCCTGGATGCTTCCCTTTTTTCTCCTTCATGTCCATTCAGGGCTACAGTGTCTAGAATTTTATTTGGGATGGCCTAGTGTAACTCTGCACTGTCTTCCTCTCAGAATCTCAATCTCTGGGTATCACATCCTCTTCTGTAATTCCTCAGGAATGTGGCAATGATAAAGCGGGGGATAAAAAATATATAGGGTGGGAAAAAAGAAAGTAAGGACCAAGAAGTTTGGAAGAAAGCAAGGTTTCCTCTAGTTCTGTCAGCCTTTTTCTAAGTTTCACTCAGAGTCTTACTATTATTAAAGTGGACATAGCAGTACGAGTTCAGTACACCAGTATATGGAAGGAATTCTCTTCCCTAAATTTAGAGCAAAGTGATCAATTTGTGTTTTTTGATTTGCTAACTTGTAGCATTTAATAACAAGTCTACCTTATAATTTAAAGATATAACAAGGTAATAAAAAGAAAAAGAAACTAGCATTCTCTGAGGAAGATCATCGTAACTGGAATATTTAAAAAACTGGAGAAAGGCAAAGATCTTTCCACCATCTCAGATTCAGACAGGAATTCTATCACGATAACAGCACAGTAACAGCTGTTTCTTTCAGATCTCATTCTTCAGAGGGTCAGCTCTGTGTAGACCAGACTTGCAACTCAAGTGAACAATTCTCGGGTGCTGGTTTTGCTCCTGTCAAAGATTTGAAACCTGATGTGGCTAATCCAATTTTCTTTTGAGATCAAAGTGAGTGTATCTTTTTTTTTTTTTAACAGAAAAAAAAACACCAAAAAACAAAAAACCCTACACATATCTTTATTAAATGGACACATATTTCACACCTGAATCAATCTCTTGACTTTATCCTGCTGTATCTGGGAATGGCGCTCTGCAGTATCTAAGAGTGTCAGGATGTGGATCTTGCTCAGAGACGTTGAAAAATGCTGCAATACCCGAGCAATTAAAAAAAATTGTAGATTTTCTTATCATAATGTAACATAAATTAGGTACCAATAATGAAGTAATCTAACTAATAATTGAAAATGCACTCAGTATTATATAGTTTGCAAATCTGTATCATAATCTTTAAAATGTATTTATTTATATTACCCAGAACACAGTGTGATCCGTTTTGGTGTCCTTATCTGAGTGCCAGCATATCTGTGCGGCTTTTGGATCTGGGTATTCTTAGCATAGTAAACTGTGCAGCTGGAAAGCTTTAATGCTCAATAATGGTACTGGTATGGCAAAGATGTTCGAAGAGAACAACATTTAAAATGAGCCACCTCCACAATTTGTAGCTGGCTGCTACTATGCTTACTATCATAATGTAAAAGGCTTCCAGGAAGGAAAATCAGGCTGTTATTGTGCATGAGGCTCAGTGCTAAAAAACAGTCTTGTAATTACCTGTTAACCTCGCTAATTCTCACTGGTCTCTCTTACCCTTTTGCCTGTGACAGTTTGCACCATCATATCTAGACAATTATAATGCTTTACAGACCAAAGGGCCAGCTTTGCCGTAACACTCACTCTTCATCTGCAATATTCACAGGATGTTTTCACATTCGTATGCAAAACATATGGCTAACCTCAATTTATGGAGAAAATGCTAAAGCCAAGAGCTTCATTCAGTTTTTCTTCATTTTATGGAACAATACTGAAAGAAAAAAAATATGAACTGATGGTTCATATGGTTGAATGGAAGAAGGTTTCTTGGGAAATCAATTAGAAGACCACAATAATTGGTTTTTAATGGAGCTTTCTGGAATAATTACCTGTTTGAAAGATAGCTTACCACTGATGCCATTGGATTCCTGCTGTAGGTCACAGTACCAGAGTCGGTTTACTGGATCGCACCCCTCTCTTATTGATAGTAAGACATAGCGACCATCATCAGACAACTATAAAGGAAATAAAAACAGTACAGGGAGCTGATTAGAAAGTATTTTTTGGAAAGCACTGTTAAGTAAAAAATAAAGCTGAACCTTAAATGTCATATGGTTACCCAAAATTTATAAGTGGCAAAGAAATTTAGAAAAAAAAAGAACATTTTTTATTTTACTCTTACATTACAGTTTAAAAAAACCCAGTGAAATATTTAAATAGAGACTATCAACAGATATAACCGAATGTCGTGACTCAATGTGATTTTTATTTAAATTTATACTTTAGGCTTTCACAGAGAATACATGCAATCTGTCATTCTGAATATCAGTATCTCTGACTTTGAAATTTTGTCATGGGTCATGTATTTTAAAAGTGTTGTAAATGAGTAAGAATTAGCAAAATGGGCATGATGCAAGGAAGTTCACCTGTGGTGCACACTGGTGACACGAACCAGTTTCTATTCAACAACTCTTTATCTTTAGTTGATGTCAAAAATCAAAAGCCTGTGCTTCTATAAATTTCCTTTATGGTACTGAATAGAAGAATCTCAGGTAGCAAAAAGAATCTTGGCAAACTAATAGAGCAAACAATATATTCTGATTTTGAGTTGTCAAAATTGATATAAGTGGTGTCAAACCCTCTAAATTTGCACACACATATGCTTTTTGCAATTTTTTTTCATTTAATTTAAAAAATTAATCTGTGTCAATATGTGTACTTAATTCTTTCAACTGCTATGCAGCATTTCAATCTAAAAATATACCACAATTAATTGATCTGTGTTTCCATGAATAAATGTTTTATGTCTATTTCCTTCCTATTATAAGCGACACCTCACAAAAATTCTGAATACGTTTGTTTGTGTCCTTATCTGTGTTTCTGGGTATATAACTAAAAATAAAATTGCTAGGTGGGAGGATACGCAACACATTCAACCTTATTCGGTGTTGCCAAATTATTTTCCCAAAATGTTTGTACAAACTTACATCTTAGATGTCACAGCAAATAACAGCTCCCGTTTTTCCACATCCTACTGCAGTGGCTAACTTCACATACCAACTTGGCTAGACCACAGTACCCACATATTTGGTCAAACATTATTCTGGACGTTTCTGTGAAGGTGTTTTTTGGATGAGATGACTGTTTAAATGGGTGGACTCTTTTTGGTTTTGTTTTTTGTTTTTGTTTTAAATGGGTGGACTCTTAAAGGTGATTACCCTCTGTAAGGGGAGTGTGCTCATCCAATCAGTCCAAGACCTTAATAGAAAAACAGTGACCTTCCCAAGCAGGAAGCAATTCTGGACCACCTTTGGACTCAAACCGAACCTCTGGATTTCCAGCCTGCCAAGCTACCCTGCAAGGCTTTGGACTTGTCAAGCCTTCACAATCACACTGGCCAATTTTTAAAAAGTAAATCTTTCTCTTTATAAATATACACACACGTTGGTTCTGTTTCTCCTCAGAACCCTAACACACTTACCAACAACTGTTACTCTTTCATGTGTTCATTAGATAAAATTTGCTAAGCAGCCATTATGTACAAGACCTTTAAAGCTACATCAGTGAACAAATCTGGGGAAAAAAATGTTACATTCTAGTGGATGAAATAAATATGGAATTATGTAGCATGTTAGAAAATGATGAACATGGAGAACAGGAACAGGTGTAGGTAAGGGAGGCAGGATGTGGGGGCAAGAACTGTACTTTTAAAATATGGTAGTCAAGAAAGAAAATGTCTTTCCACTGTCTCCTGCCTTGCATTGTCTCAGATGAGAAGGCACTTCCTACCTTTTTTGTCACTACGTGGAGTATGTGTTCCCTACTCTGGCTGCCTTTAAGACTTTATCATCATCTTAGGTATTATGCAAATTAATTAATCATGGGCTTTGCTGTAGTAGCCTACTTGAGTGTCGTAGAACATTTTAGAACTGTGGTTTTCTATTTGATCAAATTCAAAATACCTTTGGCCTTTTTTCCCTCCTGTATATTTTTGTATCCCCATACCCCTACTTTAGGACTTTAACTACACAATGTTAGATCACTTCGCACTGTCCCACAGGGCAGTGGGGCTGTGTTCATTTTTCTTTCCCTTTTTCTCTTTTTGGTTTATTTTCAATTGTCCTGTTTTCAAATTCACTCATACTTTTTTGGATATCTAAATTGCTACTAAGCCCATGCAGAGACTTTTCATTTCGGGTGGCTTATTTTCACATCTAGAAGAATGTTTGGTTCATTTTTATATTATTTCTTTGTTCATTATATTAACATTTTCTCAAATCCTTTAAAAATTATTTTATAATAGTTTTTAAAAAGCCCCTGTCTGCTAGTTTTACTACCTGTCATTTCTGGGTCATTGGCTACTATTTTTCCCGGTAATGAGTCACATTTTTCTGCTTCTTTACACAGTTAGCAAATTTTAAGGATTGAATCTTACACAGTTTGAATGCTGCCTGGATTTTTTTACTTGTTTGCTCTTGTCTTCCTTTACAAAGTTTCGAAGCAGTTAATTTGTTAGTGGATCAGCTTGATCTACTGGAGGCTTGTTCTCAAGCTTTGTTGGGAAACATCTGCAGGCCCACTGCAAAGGCATGGCCTTTGTGGGGTTGCTGGTGAACACCCTGAGTGTTCAAAAGGTCTTTCCACTTTGGTCAGAAAGTGACAGTCTCCCAGACTTGTTCAACCTCTGGTAGTTGTCAGCTTATGGCTCCCTGGTAGTGGTTGACCTGCATCACGGAGTTTCATCCTATGCATGCACTACTCAATGGTCGACAAAGACACCAAGGGAGACCAAGGCAGATTTCTGGGGCTCTTAGTGGTAGTTCCCTCCTTGTACTCTGCCTGCAAATTCCAGTGGCTTCAGTCTTCCCCAATTCTTTGGATACTAAGTTCGATGAGACTGTAGTTCTCTGTGGGTTCCTCCCTCCTTGTGCCAGACCCAGAAAATATCTCCAGAAAAGCAGAAAGTTGGGGCAATCACAGGACTTGCTTCTCTTACAGAGGATGGTTCAACAATGCCTGCTGACCGATAGCTGCAAACAAATTGCTTTCTTGTGTATGGTGTTCTCGCTGTTTATGGCAGGAAGGCTGCTCTAGGACCAACTACCCTGCCATGGCCAGAGGCAAATACCTGTCACTATGTTTTTATTTTTTTTAACTCATTTTTATTTTTTATTGGATAATTACATTTTTAGAGTATATTATTGTGCATTCTTGAAGTACAGATATAAGAATTAAGAAATGTAATTAGAACTAATATAAAAGATAATACCTAGATTACTAAAAAATATAACAATGATGTATTTCCTCTGTCTCATTACAGAGTAAGGTATTTTTTACAGTTTCTGTTTTCTATTCCAATAATACTTCTGTGAACCTGCCTTGGGGGCATGTTTCTTTTCTCTTAAGCAGATGTGAAACTGTCAAACATTCACCTTGACTTGCTGCACTGCTCTCATCAAGCCCACATACATCGATTCCGTCTATCAGAGCAACGTGATGATATCGAGCTAAATGTCATCTAGACAAGAGTGTCTGAGTATGGAATACTTCGGATTTTACTTCCTAGCAGCAGCAGGTGCTTATTAGATTTCAACTCCCCCAAAATGCCCATCCACTTTCTATCTATAGGTTCATTTTGGTAGACCAGCTGTTTGTCAATCAGGTTCTTCGCATTTATAAATTAATCATAACGATTATGCATGGTCTAAAATGTCCAGCATTTTTAAACACTTGGCAGGACACTGCATGTTTTAAGTTAAACACCTCTTTCTTTGAAAAAATTATTTTAAAACACAGAGATAATCTGTTCTTGAGAAACAGAAGTGGGATTCCAAGTAAGTTATAGTTTTATCAAAGATGCTAGAAAGTTCTGTTTAATTTGGCTGCTCTTTCCTGTTGACATTTTTTTCTGAGTCCAGAAGCAGTTTCCTTCAACAAACATGAATCATATTTTGCCGTATGGGTTTTTGCCACAAACCCACATAACATCAAATGCCTCAAGTGCATTCTCCTCCATCTTTTGCTAGGCTCCTCAGATTCTTTTCAAAGATGGTCAAACAATTTTAGAGAATCCTCATATAAATTTCTGATTTCCATTAATTCTTTTCTCCATTCTCATCCTGATTTTATTTCCAACCTACCTGTCATCATGTTTTAAGCAGGTCTTTTGCAAAAGAACATTAGACTTGATTGAGTTAAAAAAATCCAATCTAAGAATGTATATTCCATTTTCATTGATTGTTATTGCTGATGTACTGGCTTCCATGGTCTTAGTTTCAAGTATTCTATTCACCTTGCTTTCCCCTTCTTTCTTCTTCATACTGTATTAATATAAATTTCCTTATGAATATTGTCCCTTCTTTGACTGCTTTGGGAGTTATATAACCTATTCTAGGCTTTTATGTATGTTCTCCATAAGCTTTTCATATACATAGTTAATAAACTCAGGTCTGGAATTTAGTTCCATCTTATTTTTAATTCATTCTATATATTAGTATCATCAAGCAACCTTACAATCATAACTTCATCAAATGTAATAAAAAGCAGCCTCATTAATACTTCAGACTTTTGTTCTCCTTTCCTTTATATAAAGATGGAATTTTTATAGCTTAGTTCTTAAAGTCGTGCTATATCAACCATAAATGATGGTTAATTCAATTGTAGTGATTTAGCCAACGGAAGACAAGGCGGTAAAACTCACTGCAAGAACCACACCAAATCTTTGACAACAGCTGTCTCAAGCATGTCTAATGAGTTTTTCTCAGCATTTCTGGCTGGACTAAATATTGTAGCAGTTTATATTTAATCTAAGGTAGGAAGCCCCGAGGTACGTTGCTGTCTGGATGCCAATTAAGTCTTTTTCACTGTAGCTCTCTTCATCACAACCCAGTGATGTTCCAGAGCTACCAAATAAATTTGTAAAAACCAGAAACAATTTTGAATCTTCAAATGCTCAGTCTCAGGTTTCAAAATCATTTATGAATGTCAATGCTGTCCCAAAATATGAAGTACACCTTCTTCCACCAAACTTGTAACAATGTATATTTAACCAAGGCTTCACATTCAGACTATTTCAAGGCACTTTTAGAAATGAATTTTGGAAATCACTGGGAGGAGGAGAGAAAAATATTATTAATGAGGAGGACAACTGCATCTCAACAGACTTTTCTGAAATCTAGGTAAAAAGAAAAGAGATAAACAGGTGAGCCAAGGGCCCCAACAGGTCTTAATGAAACACTATAAATTCTCATTCCCAAAATACTGTTTTTAGGGGCGCCGGGTGGTTGGTTAAGCGTTTGACTCTTGATTTAGGCTCAGGTCATGATCTCAGGGTAGTGGGACTGAACCCCATGTTGGGCTCCAATCTTGGTGTGGAGTGTGAGATTTTCTCTCTCCCTCTGCCCCTCCCCCTTTCACACTCACACTCTCTCAAATAAATAAATAAATAAATTCTTAAAAAATATATTGTTGTTTTTTTCTTTAAACATATGATATCGACTAGAATAACTGTGTTCTCTGGAAGCAATTAATCTGATTCAAAAGCACTGACCTGTTCCAACAAGGTTGGCCTAAGACTAGCCTAACCAATTATGAAAGATATAATTCTTAAATCTGTGCTTTTTCACAGCTTTTTTCTACTCTAGATCTATATTTTTAAAAAAATTTTCCTTAAGTCAAAATTATTTTATTTCATGAAAACCTACCTTTATGCAAATAAATATTAACAAAAAATTCTACAAATTATTGTAAATCAAATATTTATATTTGCAAATATTAAATCTAGTAACTGCACTCCAAACAATACCAACAGGGATAAAAACTATCATTCTTTACTCATAAATAACCATTCTCTACCGTTTAGCCTTTCATTATCTGCAACCAGACGAACATCAACAGAGTAAAATGAATGCAAAAGCCACCCTAGCCAGAGCCCCCTACCCCACACGTCTGGGGTGGCTGGGGCTGAGATGACTAGTGTCACCACAGTGGCTGGTTTTAACAGGGGAGTCGGTGTGCGAGCCAACTTGCCATCCTTTACTTACTAAAGACATAATTTAACATGTGCCACCAAACACAGCCGTCCACTATTCAAGTGGTCAGAGCTGAAGCCCTTTACTCGACCAACATTTACTGAGAGTTGGCTGCTGCTGAACCAGGGCCTGAAAAACACAGATCAACAAGACAGGGCCTTCAAGAGCTCATGCACACAGACGAACACTACAGAACATTGATAGTGAGCAGCTCAAAGTATGACAGGAGTGCAGAGAAGGGCAGCTAACAGGGAGGGGAGGTGGAGGAAGGGTGAGATCTGAGAAGGCTTTGGGGGAGGGATGGCCCTTAAAGGACTTTACAAGGGAAGCAGAATTTCCCTCAAAATCGTTGCTTGAATTTTGCCTCCTTGCAACCGCTACGGTGGTGTAGCTGTCTGGTTCGCAGACCTGTGCAGACATATGCTTGAGCCACGTACATTTGTTCTCAAGTGTACGTTCTGCCGATGGACGGCAGCACATGCAGTGGACGCTGTGGTCGGCTGAGGGCCAGGAGCAGGGGTGCTCAGCTGAGAAACTCCAGGCCTGTCCTCAGGTTGGAGAGAACCGCCTCTCCCATGGTCACAAATCCTTTTGCGTTTCCCCCTCCCCCCCTCCCCCCCCACCCAATGACTGATTAATGCAAGGGTCTATCAGTCAGGAAAACGCTGATAGCCAACCCAGCTCCATCACAGCTCCTTCCTCTCTGCCCTCACCCCCCAGCCTGGGTGAAGGGTTCAAAAGCACTCCCACTCAACTTCCAGGTCTGCTTCCCAAGGAGCCCGACCTGTGACAGCATGCAAAGCATCACAACACCCTGTACACACGCAGTGTGTAACCTAGCACAGCCCCCAACTCCTCACGGTCTCCTGGGCAGGCCCAACGAATAACTCACTTCTCCTGGTTCGCCAGCCTGGCACTGAAACAAGAGGCAGCAGATGCGCAACCAGCTATCACCCTGACTGCTGCTAAGGTGCTTACTTAGAAATGTGGCTCAGGACTGTGAATTGAGAATTCCCAGCCTCCCTCATACCTATGTAGCCACTGAGAAGCCCTGGCTGAGGAAAGGTCCCCCAAAAGGAGGTCATAGGAGTGTGGAAAGAAGCGCTCCCTCTAACTTGTGTGGTTTCTCAGGTTGGCATATTTTTTGTGCTGCTGAAGAAAATCTTGGGTAAGTGCTGGCTTCTGTTTCTGAAGACAGGACCCAGTAACGGCTGCCATACTCACGGACACTTGACCAAAAGGGCACAAGGTATGGGGTCCTCAGACTTTCTACTTTCATTGAAGGAGCCACAGTGATTCACGAAGACATTTTAATTGTGTATTGGAGGCCTTAAGAGATAGTAATATTTACCAAGGAGACCCTCGACAGACATCATTCAAACTAAGAGATGGACTATGTATTTTATACTTCATTCTGTTAGGTTTGCATATGCTGCTCCAAAGAACACAAAACTCATGTGACAGTGCATTCAGGACGACAACCTCTACAAACCCAGGAGCTCTAACACCAGAGAGTTTAAAGCTACCGGATACACCTCAGGGGAATCTAGGTCCAAATAATGTTTTTATCAAATGTTTTCATTCAGCAAATACCTCATGTAGGTGTAACAGTGATCCATGCAGACCAGAGTCTGGATCAGACTCTGGTCCATATTTACAAGATGTCTTCAGCTTTACCATCCATTCGAGGCCTTTTTTTTTTTAATGAATTTACAGAGTACCTGGGTAGCTCAATGGTTGAGCATCTGCATCTGGCTCAGGTCGTAATCCTGGGGTCCTGGGATCGAGTCTCATACCGGGCCCCCCGAGGGAGCCTGCTTCTCCCTCTGCCTAGGTCTGCTTGTGTGTATGTCTCATGAATAAATAAATAAAATCTTAAAAAAAAAAATAAATGAATTTGCAGAAATGGGGTGAAATAGAACTAATCTGATGATAATAGCGGTTTCTCTGGAGAACGGGATCTTCATAGTTTATTTTGAACAATAAACTTAGGTTATTATTTACTACTCTTACTAGCATTATGAACGTTTTAAAGTCATTGAATCTGGCTCTTCTCAGTCTCAATACTACACAATAAGAAAGAACAGCTGGGCTTTTCAAATGACCTGAATCAACTAGCTTTTCTTCACACATCTCATGTTAAGAGAAAATAAACAGATGATTACTTAATGTTGTAAATTCCCAATCATTTACCTACAAAGTTGTTTTTCAAATGACAAGGGCACATAGTCGTCATTCTTTTTCTTTTTTTTAAAGATTTTATTTATTTGAGAGAGAGAGAGAGAGAGCACAAGCCAGGGGGTGGGGGATGGAGTGGAGAAGCAGGATCCCACTGAGCAGGGAGCCTGACACAGGGCTGGATCCCAGGACCCTAGGATCATAACCCGAGCTAAAGGCAGACACTTAACTGACTGAGCCACCCAGGTACCCCACACACATTACCATTTTCAAAGAACAACTCATAAGCTATTTTATGTGAGAGCTGTTGAGCTCCAGTCATGTGGTCTCATGTTAATAACCAAATCTCCACAGACATGAAATTTCATTGGTACATATAATAATTTCCACTTAGAATCTAACAAGAAGTGAAGAAAGTTTTTCTTTTTTTCATAATTTGAATCTACGTGCACTTTTTCAAATTGAGGAAAGTGGCTCCTTTTACATAGCATGATAAAAGAATTGTGGATACAAAAGAAGGTATCCTAAAAAGCAGTGAGACTTAAAATTGTCTGAAAATTAACAAAAGGAGTGAAAACGGATTTTAATAGCTTTGGGAGTTAATCATGTTCCTCTCAGAGCGGGAAACTTAACCAATTTTATTTCTCTTTAGTCTCTTTTGGATTCCTTTCATAATAGTAGTGAATCGTAGCATCGTCTCTTTAATATTAACATATGTTTGCAAAACTTAATCCAGGAAAACTTTTAAAGGTCGAACTAATCATCTACAGTGATGGCTTTTCACTTACAGGACTCATTACGGATCTGTATAAAAATAGGAGTAGCGTGGGACAGTCATACGCTCATGTGATGTTTGTCAACATAAACATCTCCAACAGGTGGTCATTAGATCAGATCATGCAGCTTTCCCAATAGAGTGTGGTCCTACAGCATTGGAGGAAAACAGAAATCAACCCAAATACTATATGATGCGTTCTCATATAGAGAAACAGACATGCCAGAAAATTTTAGGGGGAAAAAAGAACACCTTCAAAGGCAAGCAAGTAGCGTTAGGTCTTGACATGAGACAGCCACCACTGTGTCCAATCTACCTGGTTGTTTCTCTGGCAGCGCAGTTTGGCTGTTTAAGAACCTACTGCCTGTTTTCTTTTCTCCTACTGACCAAGAGGGGACAGGTGAGACATGACTGGCCAGCAAATCCAACCCTATGACCACAAAACCCAATTCTCTCCTGTCAGGAGCTATTCCACGTGTACAGAGCAGCACTGCTTTCTAGCTTTACTCACATGGGTCTTTTGTGTGGCTTCCTGACTCTCCTTCCCCACCATCCTGCTGGGATTTTCCTGTGTGCTAATCAGCATGATGGACATTGTGACGCCCTAGGGTGCTGATGAAAGACAGGACATGGGTGATGAGCCATGGACACGCACAGTCTGGATGGGAACCCACCCAGAGCTGCTGGAAAGACAACCACTCGGCCACTCCCGTGATGAACGTGGGGAATCAGCAAAAGGAAGGCTCTCCACTAACACACGCTGGCGGCCTCTGGCTCCATTCCCAAAGCTAAGGTCAAGAGGACAAAGCATCTTGTCTTTAAAATGATCCATGAATGGAACAAGGTGGAAACTGTGTTATGAGCCCCTAAGCCCTTCAGCAATATTTTAAAGTGTTTATAAATAGAATGGTCTACTGCAACGAGAACACCTTCCCAAGGCCCAGAACATGCCTGTCTTGCTCCCGAGTATCACCCGGCCCTAGTACCATGCTGCACCCACAGCGACGGCTTCCCGGGCACCCGGGGAGCAGGTGCATGAAGTGTCCTGACCGGGAAGAGGGCTGCTGAACAATTTCTGCTCCAAGTCAAAGCCATCCAGTGAGTGAGAGGCGATGGTGACGCAGAATTCCCTGAGGGACCCCTGGACGTCACCGTCTATGTTGTGTAAGGCAAAGACCAGGCCTCAGGGGTCTTCATGGGCATGAACAGCAGAGGAAGGGGGGGCGGGGGTAAGGAAACTAACATTCCCTGTGTGCCCACGGAGTCACCAGGCAGTGATTTTACATGTTTATATGTGTATATATATAATATATAAATGTCTATCCAAATACACATACTTGAATGATTAGGGCTCACAAGTGACATATAATAATGGCTAGAGATACATGATAAATATTAAGATTAGGATTACTGTTGTAAAAAAAAAAAAAAGAAACCCTTTTTTCAAGAATCAGTTACGACAAATTAGGTTCTCAGTATAGAAGTCAGGATAGTCACAAAGAGGCCGGGCACTTTCTCCTTAATCCTTTCTAAAGGTACTGGATGCATTTTCAGAATCTTCATTCTAGAGCACCCTCTGCTGGGAAGAATGCTTCAAAATACTTTGATTTCCTTGGTTTTGGGTGCCCTCCCCCCCAGAGCTCTGGGAATCACTTCAAAACACAGAATTTTTTTTTTTTTTGATCCAGTAGAACCTTCTAAAACATGACAAATTCTATTCTTCCACAATTCAGCTTTCCAAGTTAAGCCTTATAGTCTATGTTAAATAACTGACACCACTGTCCCTCTAAGTCAAATGCTAGACAGGTTTCATACCCCCAGGGGCATGAAGGAGCTGTAGGGACTGGGGGCAGGAGGCCGTGGGCCGGCAGGTGAGGAGAGCAGTGGTGACCACCGCCCACCCTTCCGGGATGGAGCAACCCACGGAGGTCAGTCACTTCCCTTGGAACAAGAGACACCAAGAAGGGAGCCTCCCTCTAGTCATCTTGAAAGGTCCCTGCAGAAAAAGGTTGGAAGAAGAGAGCTACAGAGAGGCCCAGATCTCAAGGGAACCCTGCTAAGAGCAGAAGCCTTGGGAGGCAACACCAATGTGAGCCAGAGAGTTTATCATCCACAGCAGAGAAGAGCAGACAGGTTCCCAGAATGGAGAAAGGACGCCACGTAGGGGCTAGAAGCTGGCACCAAGACACTGGTCATGACTATAAGTGGACTGTGGCAACCAGACGTCGACAAACAGCTCCGGAGGAGCAAGAGTCCTGTTGCCCTCCTCCAACTCCTCCTCCCTGTGTGGCCGCTGGAGAAACTAATCCTCGAATAACCAAGGGGAGGAAACTGGAGATGCGGTCATTGCTCAGAATAGCCTCACCTGTAAAATGTCAATCTCAGTGTCCCAGTCTGATCATCCTCCAGAGTTCTCTCCTACCCTTCATTTCCCCTCCCTTCTCTTCCTCACCCCCCTCCCCAAGCAACCACGGATCTGTTTTGTGCCATTATAGACTGGTCTGCATTTTCTAGAGTGTTCTATAAATGGAATCAAACACTGGGTACTCCTTTCTTCTGGCTTCTTTCACTGAGCATAATTATTCCTGTTGCTGAGTCTTTCAACAGTTTGGTCCTTTTTACTGCTGAGTACTACTCTATTGTAGGGATGTACCACAATTAGTTCATTCACGCATTTGATAATGGACATTTGTGCTGTGCTAGTTTGGGGCTATCTTGAATAAAGTCTTTGTATGGAAAAAAAAAAAAAGATAAACCACCAAGCAGGGGGCTGAGAGGTCCCTATTACCCTGCTAGTCCTCCAAGTGCTCACCAAATCTGAGCTGGGGAGAGGGAAGCAGCACGTTAACTAGAGAGATTGAGACTTTGCTTTGGACTGCGGTGGATCTTTTGTAACAGTTCTAATACCTGAAAGCATCCAGAAAGCTGTGGGTTCTGCTGGATGGAAGTCAGTCGTCCTGGAGAGAGAGATGCCATCCCAGGCAAAGAGGGAAAAACTAAGCTGCTTCCTGGTTGTACGTTATGGACTGCTCAAGGCAAGAAAGACCTGTCCGTGCGGGAAGGCAGAGAAGGCGTCTGTGAAGGAAGAGGAGCCATAAGGAGGGAGTATCTAGGATACAGAGGGAGGTCCTCAGTGAACCTGGACCGCAGCAGCCAGAGGACTATGGCAGCTCATCGGAGAAATCCACGCACCTGCACACACTCAAAGGCCCCTCCAACCACACCCACAAAGCCCAAGCTGCTCTCATATCCAGCAGCTACCTGGTCACTCAGGAAGCCTGTGTCAGGGTCGATGAGATGTTGTGCTAAATCCTCTATCCATAGTCTCTCAGAGTCATCTCCCGGAGGAAACGAAGGAGGGAGGTTTAGAGAAGGATGCATGCACCCAAGGCTGTGCAGACAGGACTAGGATAAAATCTCTGAATTTCTGTTACAGTGCACCATCACTATAGCACTAGCTCTCCATTCACACCCTGTTAAAGTGTTGAAGGTATTAACAAAATACTAGGTTTAAAATGATGATCCCCAAAGCAACTACTTGAAAAAATAAAAGAACAACGCAGCACATGCATCAATGCGTGGCTCTGAAGCAACCAACCCTGGCACCTGGTGGGGTGTCACCTGTTGTAACAAGACCACTCAAGCAGCTGGACTACGGCTTCAGGGAAAACTCACCCAGTTTGTGTTTATTAAGCCTGCTGGTTTTCTTATAGACTTCCCCCGAATAATTCCCTAGTAAGGCTTCAATCCAACATAAAGTTCCTTAGGACTCACCATATAGGTCCCTTTAGTTTTTTAACAACTTTATTCCTCTGGTGCAGTACAGATGCATCCCTTCATTTACTGCCCATCCCTTCAACAGTCATTGCTTCGGTTTCTGCAAGACTTCTTTCCTTTTGACCAGAGAGGCCAAGGGAATGCGGTTAGGAAGACACAACAGGCTGTGAAGTCTAATGCACTCAGCAGGCAGTCCCAGCCATGGACTTGCAAGTTAATCTCTCTGGCTTTGTCCATATGATGGAATAATGACCTCCTTCTCGAGCCTTTGATAAAGATTATATTAGACAATTCACATAGAGTGAATATCTTTTAGTGAAGGGTAGAAGGATCACTTCAACTATTTAAGTCTACTTTCCTTTTCACTCTCCTAGTAGAGTTGAATGTATAGATACTAAATGCATATATATCTCCACTATATTTTTATTTATTTTTTTATTTTTGAGAGAGAATGAACAAGCAAGCGAGGGAGGGAGAACATGTGAGTAGGAGAGACAAGGGGCAGAGGGAGAGAGAGAATCTCAATCAGACTCCATGCCCAGCTTGGAGCCCAACTCGGGGCTTGATCTCAAGACCCTGAGCTCATGAACTGAGCCAAAATAAGAATTGGATGCTTAACTGACTGAGCCACCCAGGTGCCCCTCACCGCATTTTAAGAAACTGGCTGCTCACAATAATGCTATGAAAACACCCAAGTGTCCATCAACAGATGAATAAAATGTGGCATATACCCATAATGGAATATTATTCAACTATAAAAAAGGAAGAAAATTCTAATACACATTACAACATGGATGGACCCGAGGACTTTATGTAAGTCAAAAAGCCAGTCACAAAAGGATAAATACTGTATGATGACATTTATACAATGCATCTAGAATAGTCCAACAGAGAGACAGAAAATAGAATGATGGCTGCTAGGGAATGGGGAGAACAGGGGACATGGGGAGTTATTGCTTAATGGGTATAGTTTCAGTTTGCAAGATGAAAAAAATTTTAGAGATGTATACTGGTGGTGGTTGCACAATAATGTGAATGTACTTAATGCCACTTAACTCTATACTTAAAAATGATTAAACCAGAAAATTGTCATGTATATTTCACCACAATTTAAAAGTAAAAAAAAATCTAACTCCTTCAGCCAAATGCTAAGAGAGATCCATGCAACTTGAGTTGCATGCATATTCTACTATAAAGATTATTTCCTCTTACACCAATATGCTAAATTATATAAATATTTTGGCATTTATTTTCAGTATTCACATTATCATATCAACCAAATATATTCACCTTAGTTAAAATAGGTCTGCTGTAATGAAATTATTAGCTTTGAAGAATAAAAGTTTCTCTAGGAAAGTAGGTCTTTGCTTTTATGAAGACTCCAGAGGACATAAAATCGATTAAAATATATTATTTTAGGTTTCTCCCATCAATACCTTCCCCCCAAATGAAGTAAAAGAGAGACGCACATGATCTAACATTAAAACATTGTTTGGTAGCATATTTACCTCTCTGTTTCACTCAGATGACAGTTAAAATGTACATTATTTTATAAACCAACAACTATTATCTGTAGTAACCAGAAAACTCAGGTAGGAGGAGAAGCTGAACCAAGAAGAAAACAGTAAAAACAATCCACAAATAGTCAAAAAAGCCATTAGAAACAAACAGGTAGGCAATAGTAACTCCACAAAGAAAGTTCATGGGGGAGGGCACTTCAGTGAGAAGGAACATGCATGAAAAAAGGACAGTTTCAGGTAGTATAGGTCCTATAAATTCACTTTTAACACGCTGCATTAAATCTGGCAAGTTTTTTCTCTTAAGGGCCAGAAAATAAATATTTTCAGCTCGGTGGACCATGGGGCCCTTTGAGGTTACTACTCAGCCCTGCTATTGCAGTCTGAAAGCAGTCACAGACAATATGAAACAAACGGTGTGGCTATCTTCTGATAAAATGTTATTTGTAAAAGCTGGCAGCAGGCCATATGTGGCTGGAAGGGAGGCAGTGGTGTGCCAACCCCTGGGCTAGGGAAACAATAAATAAATGTAAGGACAATCTGGAATGAGGTATATCAACACACATAAACTAAAATACTGTGGATTCCTATTCTATCCACCAGTGAAGCTTGAGATCCATGAGCCGAAGTTCAAATATCAAATGTTCCTTTTTTACCAAAGTTCTAAGTAAGTGGCTCCATGAGCTAAAGACTTTCTAATGGATTTCTCATCCCATTAAAAATGGATCAACAGGGGGTGCCTGGGTGGCTCAGAGGTTAAGTCTGCTCAGGGCATGGTCCTAGAATCTGGGGATTGAGTCTCGTCATCCGGCTCCCTGCATGGAGCCTGCTTCTCCCTCTACCTGTGTCTCTGCCTCTCTGTGTGTCTCTCACGAATGAATGAATGAATGAATGAATGAATCTTTTTTAAAAAAAGGATCAACAGCCCACATATATCAAAACATTCAGAATGCTTCTCTTTCCTTAAAAAATATTTCATAGTACACAGAAATGAACTAACAAGAGTTAAATTTTTACTCCAAGTACCTCTACATTTTTTCACAGTTGGTTTTCAAGATATAGAATAAAATCCGTAACAAGTAGCTTCAAAGACTTCAATACAGTTTGGTGATGGTCAAGACCCCCAAGTAATATGTGAACTATCTATTAGACAAGAAAATGTCTAAAATTTTAACACAAAAACAAGTGAACAAAGAGGAAAGCTGTGTAAGAAAGGAAAACACATACTCTCTCTCTCTACCCACATTCTCACTTCTACAAAAATTTTTGGAAGGATGCTCTCCTCATCTTTGAGATGTATGATTCTGAATTTCAAAATGTTCACGTGTTGCTTTATGTGATTCTGTACTTTCACTTTTTTTTTTTTTTTTTTTTTACCATAAGCATGTATTACTTGTAGTATTAAAGGTTTTACGTTGAGGTTGCAGTTAAAAGGTTTATCACCTTCACTATTAAGAGTCAATTTAAATGCCATTATTTTTAACAAGAGACTATTCACTCACAGGATTTATAACATCCATAAAGATCACACAACAAGGATATTCATGTACATGATTCATGTGACATCGTCTTTGCGGGACAGTATCACAGGAGTGCCATACCTCAGCTCCACCCATCCACTTAGGCTCATCGGGAAACTCAGCACACAAAACGTCTTCTGATTGATCAGTCCCCAATACATGGTAACAGAGCTTCTGATGGAGATTGGTGGATGTCTCCGTACCTGAAGGAGTTAAAAATATATACTGAAGTACAGTTGGCAAAGAAAAATCTATTCCACCCATATTGTACAGTGCTAGAAATGTTTAAAATGTTAATTACTTGGCCTCAGGATACAAAGTTAATATGCAAAAGTAAACTGCTTTCCTATATACCAGCAATGAATAAATGGCATTTGAAATGAAAAACACAGTATCATTAAGCATATAATACACAGCACAGTGACCATAGCTAGTAATAGTTAATCATACTGTATTGCGTATTTAAAAGTTGCTAAGAGGGATCCCTGGGTGGCGCAGTGGTTTGGCGCCTGCCTTTGGCCCAGGGCGCGATCCTGGAGACCCGGGATCGAATCCCACATCGGGCTTCCGGTGCATGGAGCCTGCTTCTCCCTCTGCCTATGTCTCTGCCTCTCTCTCTCTCTCTCTCTGTGACTATCATAAATAAATAAAAAAAAATAAAGGTTCCTAAGAGAGGAGATGTTATCTCTTCTTTATCACAAGAAAGAGAATTTTATAACTATATATGGTGATGTGATGGAGACTTATATGGTGATCATTTCATAATATATGCAAATATTGAATCATTAGGTTGTACACCTAAAACTAATATAATGTTCTATGTCGATTACACCTCAATAATTTTTTTTTTAAAAAGCACAATACCAAAAAAAAAAAAAAAAAAGCACAATACCATTTACATTAGTAGCCCCCAAAATTATATGCTTAGGTACAAATCTAATAAAATATGTATAAGACTTATATGAGAAAAACTATAAAACTGATAAAAGAAATCAAAAAATAACTAAATAAATGGAGAGATATTCCATGTTTATGGACAGAAATACTCAATATTGTCATGTCAATTCTTCCCCACTTGATCTACAGATGCAATTTAATTCCAATAAAAATCCCAACAAGTTATTTTGTGGATATTAGTGAGCTAATCCTGAAGTTTATATGGAGAAGGAAAAAACCCAGAATGGCCAACACAATATTGAAGGAAAAGAACAAAGTTGGTGAACTGCTACTACCCGATTTGAGATTTACTGTAAGTAATCAAAACAGTGTGGTGCTGGCAAAAGAACAGACAGTAAAGCAATGGAGCAGGGTAGAGAGCCCAGAAATAGACCTATGTAAATACAGTCAACTGGTCTTTAACAAAGGGGCAAAGCAGCCCGGGAGGCTCAGCGGTTTAGCGCCGCCTTCAGCTCAGGCTGTGATCCTGGAGACCCGGGATCGAGTCCCATGTCAGGCTCCCTGTGTGGAGCCTGCTTCTCCCTCTGCCTGTGTCTCTGCCTCTCTCTGTGTCTCTCATGAATAAATAAATAAAATCTTAAACAAAAAAAAAAAAAAAAGGAGCAAAGTCAATACAATGAGTAAAGCAGCCTTTTCAACAAATGGCATTGGAACAACTGGACAACCACATGTAAAAAAATGTCTAACAGACCTTATACTCTGCAAAAAAAATACCTCCAAATGGATCACAAACCTAAACATAAATGCAAAACTATAAAACTCTAAAAGTTAACATATGAGAAAATCAGGATGACCTTGGGTTTGGCAACTTCTTAGATACAATGTCAAACGTATGATCCAGGAAAGAATGAACTGATAAGCTGGACTTCATTAAAATAAAAAATTTGTTCTGTGAAAGGCACTGTCAAGAGAATAGGACAAGTTGTCACAGGCTGGGAGAAGATATCTGCAGAAGATCTATCTGATAATGGACTGTTACCCAAAATTTACAAAGAATTCTTGAAATTCAAAAATAAGAAAACAACCCTATTAAAAAAAAAATGGGTCAAAGACCCTAACAGAAACCTCACTAAAGAAGATAGGCAGATGGCAAAGAAGCACAGGGTAAGATGGTCCACATCGAATGTCAGCAGGGAAATGCAAATTAAAACAATAATGTTTACTAGATGTTTACTACACATCTATTAGAGTGGACAAAATCCAGAAAAGTAATACCAAAAGCTGGGGAGAATGTGGAACAAAAGAAACTTCTCACTCATTGCTGATGGGAATGCAAACTACTACCGCCACTATGGAAGACAATGTTAGTGGTTCCCCTTTCCCTTCCCCCTTATTTTTCTTCTTTTTTTCCTTCCTTCCTTCCTTTCTTAAAATTAATTTGTGAGAGAGCGAGCACAAGCAAGGGGAGGGGCAAAGGGAAAGGGAGAAGCAGGTTCCAGATGTGGAACTTGATCCCAAAACCCCATGACCTCAGCCAAAGGCAGACACTTAACTGACTGAGCCACCTAGGCATTCCCATTTTGTAGTTTCTTACAAAACTAAACATATTCTTATAATACAATCCAGCAATCACTGAACTCCTTCGTATTCACCCAAAGTACCTGAAAATGTATGTCCATGCAAAAACCTGCACACAGATGTTTCTGGCAGGATTTATCTCTAGCTGCCAAAACCTGAACTCTACCAAGATACCCTTCAATAGGCGAATGGATTGAAAAAAAAAAAAAAAATAGGTCAATGGATAAATAAACTGTGTTATATCCAGATAATGGAATTCTACTCAGTGAAATGAATTACCAAGCCATGAAAAGACATGGAGGAAACTTAAATGCATATTATTAAGCAAAAGAAGCCAATCTAAAAAGGCCATTATCTGTATCATTCAAACTACATGACACTCCAGAGAAGGCAAAGCTACGGAGACAGTAAGATTCGTGGTTGCCAGAGGCTAGCAGAGAGGGAAGATAAACAGGAGGAACACAGAGGATTATGAGGGTGGTAAAATTACTCTGTAGGATACTACAATGGTGGATACACATTATTATTCATTTTTCCCAACCCATGGAACATACAACACTAAGAGTGAGCACTAATGTAAGCTCTGGACTTTGGGTGATTATGATGTGTCAATGGAGACTCACCATTTGTACCTACTCTGGTGAGGAATGTTGAAAATAGGGAAGGCTCTGTGTGTGGGGGGCAGGGGTCATATGGGAAATCTCTGTACTTTCTGCTTAATTTTGCTGTGAACCTGAAAATGCTCTAAAAGATAACTTAGAGAGAGAGAGACTAAGTATTGACTGGATATCACTCTGGAAGTAATTCACACATACTTGTTGATTTCAGAAGATGTTCTTGAGACTGAACTGTTTTGTTTTTTTTTTTTAATTATGAAAAGGTATTAAGCTTTCAGGACAGTGAGAAACAAGTAAGATAACACCATAATAGAAAAGAAAGCTTTGTAGCACTTGGTGGTTTTCCATGGCTTTTCCAGGAAGCACATAGTTGGGATTGCTTAGCCTCGATGTGAGTCTGTCCATCACACAACCTGAGGATGAGAAACCACAAGGCTCAGAGCCAAAGCCCCCTGACATGGGAGAGACAAGCCAAGATCAGCTAAATGACCCACAGCTGAACAGAGACACATGCCAGAACTCAGCTAACCTAGAACTGTGTGGCCAACCCACAGACTCACAAGCAAACAAAAATAAATAAAATAAAAAAATAAGAATAATACAGTTATTATTCTAAGACATTGAGTTTTGTGGGAATCTGCCACACAGTAATTGTAACTGCTACAACATTCTTTGAGGAACCTTGGTTCTACACCAAAAAATCTTCTATGTAGGGTTAGCTTTTAAAGTCATATGAAGTCACACTTCTATTTCCTGAAAAAGATGCGCCACCTGACATCTTAACTTACCATCACTTTTTCCATCCTGTTGGGGATATGAGTTGTAGAACATCCCCTTCCCATCGTGGGTCCATGCCATACAGCTGAACTTGACTCTCTCGAGCACATCTGGAAGCTCTTTGGCACCATCGACTTTCATGAACTTGATCGTCACCCAGTCTGAGCCGCTGGCACTCAGACCATAGGCAAAATATTCACCATCTTCACTGAATGCATAGCCTATGGGACACAGGAGAAATTCTCACACAGTGAACATGGGGGCACAACCCCTGGCCTTGCCCGCTGCCCTCTGTGCTGTCTGACAAAGTTTTCTGCCATTAAGTGCCATGGAAGGAGCAGGGAACCTTAATGAGGAACCCTGGGGACTGAGCCCAGGCCTCAAAGGAATTCACTTCATGAGCATGGACAAGTGTCCTAGCCCCTCCAGGTCTTAGTTTCTTCATCTGTAAAATGATGTATTAGATTACATGACCACTAACATGCCTCCATTGTTTATATTTCTACAATTCAATGAGCAGTTCAGTTAAAAGCAGGGCTCATCTGAGACTTTCAGCATATTTTATTTATACTCTAAAAAGAAGGAGGGGGGAAAAAGAATAAGGAAACTGCTTTTAGAGTAATGACTGGATTATGACACATACCATGTAACAGAACTAAATGGAAGCCATTAAGTAATTTTTGGAATGGAGTCCAAACTATTTGAAATCACTTTTTACAACCTCATTTTCTGCATATTCCTGGCACTCAAGGATTAACATCCACACCACCTGACTAGCACAAGCCCAGGTAAATAAAGCCTGAGGGTTGCAATGAGGGCTCACACAGAACATAATTCTAAAGAACCACGAAAAAGAAAGAAAAGTAACACCATCCATGAACCATTATGCGTGTCTAATTCTTTAAGTCCATGAGAGAATGTTCTAATCACTATGGAATGTGTGTTAAGAAATTCTGTATATTTATGTATAGAAAGCACCAGACAGTGACACGAGAGATTTCCTCTTATGATGTTTGCTAAACTTTACTAGGGGTTGAAAATTACTGTCAGAAACCCAACTATTTTCATAGGTTTCCTACTGCTTTACATGGAATTTCTGTTGGTGGTAAATAAGTTTAAGATTTCACAAGACCTACTTATTAATCCTTTATAATTCCTATTAAGTACTCAGGCTCACCTATATATAAATACAGAAAAGAGTCTAGAAGGCGATAGGGAGAAATTACTTCTTACTCTACATAAATTATTTATATATAATTAGAAAAATTCCACGAAAAATTTAAATAAAAAGGTTCATTTGAAATATATAAAAAAATTATATAGTATCAAAAAAGAATCTGTATGTTCACTTATACTGTAACTCCCCTGTAATACCATTTTCAGGAAATTTGAAGACTAGGTCAGGTCCCATGTCTAATTTTCCTTTTCAGCTATCAGGACCCGTACTTGGCATGCATTCCTTTAAAAGGTCCTGAAATGGATTTTCATTATAATGAAGTTCTTCTGGATAAGTTACAAGATAGACCTTTGTTAAAATTAAATGACAGCCTACACAGGGTATATTATTGCACAGAACCAGTGTATTACATTTGCTTACAACCGCAAGCTCAAATTCATAGAAGAATGTTCTTAGTTAGCTGGCTGGCACCGTATTTTCAATACTGATTACTTTCAACACTAATTACATAAAGGATCATTATTTATACACACAGCCTACTTGAGAAGGAGAGAGGAGGAACCATTAAATGACTGAGTGGCTTTATAAAAGGGTCTTCACACAGTGCTGTGGGAACAGGGCCCTTTCACTCCCACCTACTCGATTACAGGACTAGAGTGTTCTAATCGCTCAGCTCCACAGGGCTGAGCCTTCATTGTGCTTTCTCCATAACAGAGAAGATGCTACGGGGGGATGCTGAGCCAACTCCACTAAAATCTAGGATCCTAATGAGATGATTCTCAGAGTACACAATTATTAAAACATAGAACCAGAGAATAGCCAACATCCTTCCCTAGAACTAGAGCTTATGGCACAAACCTAGGGTAATCTTTATGGCCTGTGAAGAAGGTTATCTTGGGGTGGAGTCATTTAGAAGACACAGAGCAACTACAGGCAAAACTTACCAATTTGGGTTTTAAACTTGCATCTTCAGGGAACAAGGTATCAAGTTGACTAATTTCTTCAAGACTGTGGTTTTCTACTTCAAATTCTACAATACTGACAACTAAATTTTAAAACTCTGATCACTTCCTTTTCACCAAGGATCTCATAAATATTCTTTCCTGTCCTATATTCATAGCTGGGACATCCTTCATTCTTCATAGAGCTTAAAATACTTATATAAGATTTTTTTTCCCTAAACACAGACAGGTCTCAGGGATGTTAGAAGCAATGATGATGATACTTAAATATCTCAGAAGCCCTAGAAGCTAATTTGGGTCCAGTGTGAATTATTCTCCAGTTCCGCTTCAGGCCACCAGAACATGTGGCTACTCATGTATTCTAAAGATACTGTGCAAAAATTAGATTTCCTGATATTGGATGTGCATCTGTTCTACAATATGGTCCATCCTGTCTGGTGTTTTAGAGGTGAAGTGACTGCACCAAAGTTAGAGCCATGAGTGAGGGCCCTGGGACTGCGGGCTTAGCTGTGTAGCACTCACCTCGGAGCGCCACTGTACCATCATCAGAGAGTAGGTTGGGGTCGAGGAACACTCTGGCTTCACCATCTAAGGAATCCTGTACATATAATACTCGTTGGTTCTGCAAACCTGTATTGTAAAAATAGAAATACCTGGGGGACAGAGATGGTCTTTATTTAGCTGTGGGCTTTTCCATTTGTGGGGTACAATCAAATACACATAAGCAAAAAGAAAAAGAAAAACAAAACATAGATGTCTAATTGAAAACGGGCCATGCCAGACACATAGGGACTAGGGTGGAAGGTCCCACCAGCTTCCTGTAACTAGAATTTGGTATATGAATTGCTTTAAGTGTTGAAATAATTTACTGTAATCCTGCATATTAGCTAACCAGGGACAAATAAAGACTGCATCATTTGCTAGAACTAAAACTGATAATCAAATAAAACAGTAACTTTTCTCAATGGAGGAAAAAAAACAGATTTTCTAAAATAAAATGATGGATCCTTCCCTGGACAGGCTGCTAGGGCCGAGGTCAGCAAGTCTTTTCTGCATTGGGCCAGACAACAAATATTCTCTGTTGCTACTAGTCAATTCTATGGTTGTACAAAAGCAGCTAAGATAATATATAAATGAATGGACACATCTGTGTGCCATTTCGATTTTATTTACAAAAACAAGCAGCAGGAAGGGTTAGGTATATAGATCATACTTCGCTGATTTGTGTGTGTGTGTGTGTGTGTGTGTGTGCGCGCGCGTGTGAAAGAGAGACAAGGAGGAGGGCATCTAAGAAATTCTCAAGTAAATTTGTGCTGATGGTTCCAGAGACTTAAAAAACAAACAAACAAACAAACAAACAGAACGAGAGAATGTTTATATCAGTGTGAAAGGGAGAAGAACAAGAGAAGTGAATTACTGGGTGCCATCTCTTGGCCCACTTTCATTCTTAGATGAAAGAAATCCATATAATAAAAGCTTTTCTAGTAGTTTAAGCCAAAGAGTATTTTAGAGGCAAACAAATCTCCACTGCTGTCTACAAATCATCCTAGCTCACCAATTACTAGCCATAAGACAACAATAATTTCCTACAATCTAGATTTGTTTTGCTAGGAAATACCTCCACTAACTTTCTTAATCGTTATTTTGAGAATATGGCCAATGGACCAAAAAATATTGTTCCCATACTCAAGCACAGAAATGAATTGATTTCTTAATGGATTAAGTTCATAAACTAAGTTATTGGGACTTTGTATTTCAAGATTTAAAAAAGCATCCAATTAGAAAAGTAAAACGAAAATTAAATAAAAGCAACCTCACATACCGTTTTCCTTTCTTGAAGTGGCAACTATACTTGGGGTAGTCATAGAGTTCAGTCATTCTCTCTTTGTATAAACCCCTGAGAGGACACTGCTCAAGGAATGGCACAGTAATCTTGTTCTGGGCCTCAACGAAAGCCTAGAGAGAAAATGCAAATGGACAAAGCAAGTCAGATATATAATTTTCCACGTGGAATGTTATCCACTGATAGGCATCCATGAAAGCGTATTTTTCTCTCAATAAATAATATCTAGTCCTTACATGGCACTAACTATGTACGATTAATTCATCTAGAACTCACAATAACCTTATGGAGAAGGTTCTTTTATTAGCCCCATGTTACAGATGGGGAAACTGAGTCTCAGAGTAGACAAACAGCTGCCCAACATCATACAGCGAGGAAGTGGGAGAGCTGGCTCCTGAGTCTATCCTCTTAACAAGCACACTCTACTGTGTTAAGATCACCCGGGGTTCCATTCTTCGTAGTCAGCAGCCTCGGATCCCCCAAACCATCAGAGTTAAAGGAATAAATACCTTGGCACGATTTTAGCAATTTTGTTTTGGCCACACCATCTTGCTAAAACCCACGATCTTGTCAACTTCAGAGATCCTTTTTAACATTTGAAACAAGAATATTTTTTAAAGATTGGAGAATGGGTGGCATTAAATAAGAACATCTACAACTATGGTTTTCAAGAAGGGCAGGGGACGGTTTGCAGGAAGTCAGGGGACCCTGGTGGCAAAGGCAGGGCGCGGGGCAGGTTTTACAACAGATCAGCTGTATCCAAGCATGCCCTATTTGTAACTAAGCAGTTATTAAGTTCCCGGTACTAGAAAAGCTTAGACTCAGAATAATTCATGTCTGGCGACTAGTAAGAAATCAAACAAGAATAAATACATCAGCTCTAAATTCAATTGAAGGCTTAACCCAATGTCTACAAACAATTAAGTCCTCAGAAGAAAATTTCAAGAAATTAAGAACATAATAGATTTTGAATGGCAGCCAA
This sequence comes from Nyctereutes procyonoides, assembly GCF_905146905.1. Taxonomy (NCBI): domain Eukaryota; kingdom Metazoa; phylum Chordata; class Mammalia; order Carnivora; family Canidae; genus Nyctereutes; species Nyctereutes procyonoides. The sequence continues at coordinate 62,839,826 of NW_026575051.1, forward strand.
AAATGTGTTATTATCAGACTCTAGTTGTGGATGGATCATTAAGGCCTCAGGGCCCATTCTAACTCAAAACTGTCTTCGAATGGGATCTCCTACACAACCACCAACTGTGCTCTGGAGAACCACGATTCTGTGTTGAGAGAAAGCTGTTCTAAAATTCATTAAAATTCAAAATGTCCTTGGAAACAAGAGAGAAGGAATGGAAAGTGTGACTAAAATGATGAACAACATTTTTCGCAAGAGGATCAATTCAAGAAAAATAAAATTGCAATGGGTCATATTTCTTATTTCACCCAAACAGAAAATAAAATGTTTTGAGTCCCAAAGAAATATACTTCCAACTGCCTATTGCTAGGGATTGGCAAACTTCACCCTGGCCTGCTTTCCTATGACACTTGAGCTAATAATAGTTATATATTTAAAGAGTCAGAAAACAAAAAACAAAAACCTAACAGAGACCTACATGGCTCACAACATCTAAAATAGTTAATACGTGGTCCTTGATTGAAAAAATTTGCTGATTCCACTGTGCTTCATTAAAAAGAGTGTCAGTGAGGAAACGGGCTTCTGTTTTTGTGTCACAACATCGATGTACAGCTGCGAGCCATGCAGGGGCAGCCTTGTGGAGATCACGAAGTGTGCACAAGAGCATTACCTGACTTCGTGACGGAAGGAAATGCCACGTCTACTTTCCAGACACGGGTATGGAGGGCATGCAGCACTGAAGTCACTTCGTAAAAGTCACACCGTGACTTAGCAGTAGCACTGAAGTGGAATTATGGTTGATCCTTGAACAACACAGGTTTGAACCATGTAGGTCCACTTATGTGTGGATTTTTTTTTTTTTTACAGTTCTGTAAGCGAATTTTCTCTTCCTCATGATTTTCTGAATAACATTTTCTTTTCTCTAGCTCACTCTATTGTAAGAATACAGTATATAATATATATACGACATACAAAAGACATACAACATTAATCGACCATTTACCATATTTGTAAGGCTCCCAGTCAACAGTGGGCTACCAGTCAAGTTTGGGGGAGTAAGGGAATTTCTACCTCATGGGCACCTCTAACTTCTACACTGTTCAAGGGTCAACTCTATTCCCATCACGGTAGGAGGGACTGAGGCCGGCTCCATGCCTGATTCTGGATGTGCGCTGAGCAAAAGTAGACAATCGGGGGAGAAGGGAAGCTGGGTCTCCTATGATGTGCCCCACCTGGCAAGCAGGGCTGCACAGGCACCTCAGGGGACTGGTACTTAAGCAAGCACTTAACTTGGTGTGCACTGTGGAAAGAGGGGTGACAAGTGTAGGACAAGCTCCCTACCATCATGGAGCAAACATTCTACTGGGGACACAGAACACAAGCCAGAGAGTTACAGAGGACAGTTGGTCCTCAGGACACATGCAGGATAATCAGGAGCATCTACAACCCGTGCTGGCCCCAAACTGCTCGCTGGCCGCCCAGGGGGAGGCGAGTCCAGAGGCTGAGAGGACGTGCCATGAGCAAGGTGACATCACTGCGACATCTTTGTTACGTTTTACAAAAATATCAATCCACATCAGTTTGGAAATTTAAAAACTAGTCATTCACCCAGAACCTGGGAAGCACTGGGAAGAAGGACACTTATGTCAGGGAGGGTGGCCAGGAAGGCCCTTGTGAGGAGGTTCTGAAGGTCTGCCAGGTGAGAGGGAGCAGCCAGACAGGAGAACCGCTCCAGACAAGGAATAACAGGTCCAGGGCCCTGGGAGGGGTGGGGAGGTGGGGGCTGGTCAGGCGTGAAGGACAGTGGGGAGGTCATTGAGGCTGGGAATGAGTGACAGGAGCGAAGACCCGGGCAGGAGTGGAGTATGTAGCACCTGGTGAGTAGTTACGATTCTGAATCTTGACTCTAGGTGAAAACAAGCTAAGATTGGGAAAGGAGATAGTTACATGCCCAGTTTACCTTTAAAAAAAAAAAAAAAAAAAAAGATACCCTTGTTTGGATGAAGAACAGACTAGGGGAGCAAAAGCAGAGGTCCAGAAGGTGGGCCAGTGGTCCAGGGAGAGCCGAGGCCAAGTGAAATGGTCGATCTCTACAAGGAGCATGAGCGACCCCTGTATTGGGTCGGGGTCGGGGACAGGGAGGAATGGGCACAGTGCACTTTGGCGTGTGGATTTGATGACTCTTTCCCAGATGGGCCTCATCAGGACATTCTGGCTACTTGGGGCTCCCACCCTGGGATCCCAGCATGCCGAGGGGCCTGGCTGGCACTCTTCTTCCACTGGAGGGGCCTCTGCAGAGGGCAGCCTACAGGCATTGATCGTTTCCCTTATCTTTCCAGCTGGTGTCCGAGACCGATCAAGGCCTCATCCGGGCTCTAGTAGGACCATACGGGTCCAAGAGGTAGAGATGGCTCAGTTCATTTTCTTTGGAAAGGTGGAACTGTATCCTTCAACTGCTTCTCCATCTCGCACTGCTTCTGTTAGATGTCTCATGGTACAGTCACAACCGTGGTTCCAGCTCACACCGGAGCAGGCGCTCTGGCCTTTCTCGTTTCAAATGTTCCTAAAACTGTGGTGCCAGGCATAGATAGCAATGCCACTAAATAACAAAACAATTCAAGGATTATTGTGACCAATTTTGTCACCGCCAGCCTCCCCCACCCCAGCCACAGATGTTAGCCAATTACTCTAACTAGAGCACTATTTAAAGACTGTACCTTTCCAAGTCAAATACCTACACGTAAAACCAAACAGTGTTCAAATTCCTCAGGCTCAAGTGCTTTCTTCATGCATATCTTTATCACTTGGGCAAACCCTTTTCATGGTGAGGGTGGCAAATTTTCTGTAATGCGGCTTCGTGAAATTTAGATTTCCACATACTGTCTATATGACTTCTGATATCTTAATCAGGAAAATACCTTCTTGGTCACTTAGGGGCTCATAGTCTGGCTTCTTGGTCTAAAAACCAGAATAAATCGGGGGAAGAGGGAGAAAACGAGGAAAGAGAGAGGAAAAAAACTCATGATGTTAAAGACGATGATAGACAAGCAGGGTGAGGAGAACCGGAGTCATCTTCGTTCTTCCAGAAGCTTCAGTGTCCGCCGTCACACTCCAGAGTATTGGTCAAGTGACTGGAATCTGGAAGCCCATTAATGAGGCCTGCAGCTGAGCCTCTGAAGATCAGCTGTTTAGACTTTATTACTACGGATGGATCTGCACATGTCGAACAGCTGTAAAACTAAAAAACCCTACTGACATCTCCTTTTGCTCTGAATATCGGAAAGCTCCACCGGCAAAGCAATGTTTCAGTTATGCACAATGAGAAAGTTCTGGAGATCTGCTGTACTGCACTGTGCCTGTAGTTAATAGTACTGTCTGTGCACACAAAACTCTGGTCAGAGGGCAGATCCCGTCTGAAATGTTCTCACCACAATGAAAGAAAAGAAAAACGAAAAGCCCCCTGGCAAAGGGTCACTCAGGTGGGAAGCTGGAGAGAGATTCCTCTACCCTAAACATCTTCAGAAAGAATTTCTTCAGGTTGTCCTCACCGGCCCTGTATTTTAATCCACAGAAACAAGTCCTCCTGTAAGTACAATCCATTCATATATGAGAAAAATGAAGCATACAGGTGGTTACTCGTTAACTAGCTATATATAGAGAACGCCGCAATTAATGTAAGATTAAACAGATGGATCAGGGATAAAGGCTAAGTGCTGCAGGAGAAAAAATAAAGGAGAAACGACTTCCAGGATGGGACAGGGGTGAGGCAGAGTGGGGCACGCTGGGGTCAAGACGACCAGAAACCGACTTGGGCTAACCACCTCCACTCTTCCCAAATAAACAACAGAAATTAAGGATGGCCCTATGCACACCCTACAAAGTTTGAGGAGTTTCTGCTGCAAATTATACACGTGCACACGTTACGTGTGTGTAAATATATATACGATGTGTGTGTGTAAATATATGTAAATGAATGACCTCAATAAAGCAACTTTCAGGGGCTTCTGGAGAAAACAGCTGGTGTTAGAGCAAGGCCTGCAGAAAACCATGGTCCCCGTCCACCAGGAGGCCAGAGGGAGAAGCATATGTGGGTTCCCTCTCCCTGCTGGGAGTATAGCAGAATTCAGAAATGACTCTCCAAGTACAGGGATACCCTTAGAAAAAAAAAGCAGCCAGGGAGTGGCAAAGCTCATCCCTGATGCTGTAGGACCCAGGCCCGGAGGGCTGGACAGTCACACAGCAAACTGAAGGCAGGTGAGGCCAAACAGAGAATTGGAGGCAGCTGCTTCAGGAAACATGTCTAGAAATTCCATTCCATAAGGAATGGAATAATATACCTTACAAGACTAATAAGAGGAATGTATACCCTCCCAAAAAACAGAGCAAGAGCGAGGGAGAGAAGACGAGGGCCCCATTTCTTCCAATACTCACTGAACGTTTATAAAAATTAACAGTACCTCGGACGACAAAGGAAGGAAATCTTAAATCTCAAGAAGAAAAGCTGGTTCTGGTCACGATTGTAGCCACAATGCCATTAACCTCAACTAAATGAGGTGCTTTTCTCTTCCTGGCCCCACAAACCTATTACTCGTTCCCAAAGAGGAGAAACATTGAATTCAAGTGGTGAGAGCCCCAAATCCACCAGGCTTGTCTTTTAACATTAAAATCCCAGAGTGGGTCCATCTCTTCTCTCTGGGACCATCTGCCCTCAGGGGAGGAAGGCTCACACCGAGCTTCCAGCTACACGTGATTATCAGGGCAAGTGGGGCTTTCCAGAAGCCCAGTGAGGGCTCTGTCCACCTGCCTGTCCTATATGTGCAAAATGGCTTGACCTTAAAGTCAAGCCTTGTTCTCAAATCTGGTCACTACCAGGGAGTCCATTCAAAGCTCAACTTTAACGGCATTTGGCTCAATCCTTTGGTAAAGATGCTACTAACCAGAAACCTGACAAGGACAGAGGTTACCTCAAATCCAAACCCAACTAAAATCCTGAACACGAAGACGTTATATGCATTTACATCCTCTCTTGAATAACTACTTGATCAATGAGGGAATCTGAACTATAGTAAGAACATTTAGAAAACAAGAAAAAGACTATTTAGAATTGAAATGCATGAGATGTAGCAAAACATTTGGAGGTGATACCTATTTCTTGTTGGTACCTCTGAGAAGACCCGCTGATAGAGTGTTGGAGGGAGGGTGGCCCTCTCAGCACCCCTCCCCCAGATCCAGGGACTGATCCAGGGTGAGGCAAACCATCCCGAAGCATGAGGCTTGTGCTGGGTACAAGGTCAAGTTTCTTGACTCACACCCACATCGGGGTAAATGACCTGATCTGGTCCCACAGCACTCATTTCAGGAGTGGATCTGAAACAAGCTTGGGGGACACTGTTGGTGCCAGGGTGTGCCGTGTCCCGAAGGACAGCAATCACACCGTGACGGATGAGGCATGCCTGGCACAGGTGCTCTGCATCTGAATAAAAAGGCTGGGCCTGGAAAGTGACAGTTATGTTTTCAGGAAGTTTGTGGTTTACTCTCTCTCTCTCTTACACTCTCTCTCCATCAGATTTTACCATTTCTGGGCACCAGTAGCTCGGCCCACCATCTGTCATAGATGATGTTATTGATACCTCTGTCTGTATTCTAACTACACTGACTCCCTTCTACATCCTTTATGTAAGTGAACCCTATTCATTGTCATAAGCGGAGTCTTTCCATCAATTCTTCTCTACGGGCAACAGTCAACAAGGTAGTCATGAACCCAGGCAAGGCAACCAGATTCCTTTTTCGGTAACAGAGATCAACGCTGGAAGATAGAAGCTATCTCATCTTACAAGATTTGGGGATATGAGGTCTGAGTAAAACCCAGAGAGGCAAGGCCCATCTTTCCCTACCACATGGGACATTCAGAGAAAACAGAAAAACAGAGAAAAGCCGATGATCTAAGAGACAAAGAGAGACAGGTGTCCAGAAACATCATGTGTACTCCTGGATTGAGCTGTGAGTAAAGGCACATGAACCCTGACCACCAGGTACGTGAGCACCTCGGCTCCTTTTTTGGATGAGCCAGCATGAGCTGGGCTTGAGGTCCCGCTAATCAGGAGTCCTAACATAGCTCTTCTAGGGGTCCTGCAGTCGGCTGAGCAAGGTGAGGTCAGCCGAACACGAGCAGCCCACGAGAGGAACCAACCAGAAGCTTGCCCAAGTCCTGGCTGGCAAAGCCTGAAAAAAGGTGTATCTACACAAATGGTGTCTTATCAGTAAATGAGAAAGGGAAATTAAATTAAATATTCCAATCAAAAAGTTTTAAAGTAACAAAAGAAAAAAAAAGAAGAAATTAATGAACCAGAAAATTAAAAAGTATAACTTTTAAGTCCTCGAACTGCTTCTTTTTTTAAAGAAAGAAAAAAATCCCACAGATTCCACCAAAGCTCCGGCTAAACTAATCAAGGGAAGCGGAGAGATGGTACGGAAACACAAAATTAGAAGTGATAAAGAGATAGAGCCATAGACAGGGTAAATTTGATAATAGGAGAAACATTACAGATAACCCCATGCTGGTAAATTTTAGAATCATGAGGATATGGACAACTTTCTAGGAAATACAAAGGACAAAAATTGATCTAAAGAGAAAGAAAGAAGATTTGAACAAGGCAATAACCATGAATGAGAAAAAGAGCCCAAGAATTAACTGCAACAAAAGAATGCGTCCCCGATTGCTCTAAATTATCAAGTAGATCATTTCCGTGCTATTTAAAGTGCTCTAAAAAAATAAATAAATAAAAAATAAAGTGCTCTATAATAAATGGAATGGCAAGTGTTTTTTTTTATTTTTATTTTTAATTTTTATTTATTTATGATAGTCACAGAGAGAGAGAGAGAGAGAGAGAGAGAGAGGCAGAGACATAGGCAGAGGGAGAAGCAGGCTCCATGCACCGGGAGCCCGACGGGGGACTCGATCCCGGGTCTCCAGGATCACGCCCTGGGCCAAAGGCAGGCGCTAAACCACTGCGCCACCCAGGGATCCCGCAAGTGTTTATTAAGCACTTACTTGAGTCTACCATTTTGCTGCATGGTTCAAAAACATCATCAGTTAATTTTCACACAACCATACACAGTTTTCTCCAAATTGTATGTCTGAATTTTCAGAGTATCAAAAGATATGACCAATGTCACATCTGATGAAACTGGCATAAAGATTCAAACCTGTCTTTCCCCCTCTGAAGCTGCTCATTAAATGACCCTAGGCTATTGCCTTTCCCATGAATAAAGAGGTTCAAAGATCTCTACGGGTTCTCATTAATTGCTAGGGAGAACAGGGTAGAAAGAAAATTCTAGAAGAAGGGAGAAAAATTAAGAAGCTCCTGAATGTCTAGCACAGTGGGAATGCATGTCTGAACCAGGGTAGTGTCTGTAGGGATTTTAAAAACAAAAAAGGAGAAAGGCATGAGACTATTTATAGAGGCAGAACTGGAACTCCCAAGAAACACGTGTATGATTGAATAGCCGTGTAGATTCAACACGTGTAGATTCAAATGGCCACAGTGCTGTACAGTGTTATGTAGGAGAGTCCCAGGCATCTTTATTCTAACACATGCCTTGGTTTCTCCCAAAGACAAAGGAACCACAAACACTGTCCCTCCACTTTATAAAGATGCTATAAACAACAACAAGGCATCTACTAGAACCTCGGCTCCTTGAAAGTGGACCCCGTATAAATCAGAGGTGTTCATTCTAAGGCAGTTTTCCCAAGCATTTTGGACCTTAGTTATGTGGGGAAGTGTTTCTACAGAAATCAGGATGCTCCAGAACTACAGCGTGGGCACTCGTATTTTACCAAATGGAATCATCTAAGGATGGTGATTTTTATAACTAACTGCTTTGTTTCCTGGACATGGCAGTGTGGGCTGGTGGATGGATTTTACGTACCTAAGTTTGGGGCGGGGGAAGAGAGACTGGGAGAAGTCAGAGTTGTCTCAGTTCTCTAGCTGTTAGCTCTTTCCCAATGGCTCTCCCAAACACCCCAAATTTGCTATCAGCATTTCTCATGGGAACACTGTGGATGATTAAGACCAAAGCCATGTAACTGGCCACAGGGAAGAAAGATATTAGTGTTAAACGTATTCAAGTACTTGAAAGCATTTTGTCAGTGGTCTAGGATCTGCTTTTCTAAAAGGGAGCTTTCCCCTCCCCACAGGGGGCTAGCATCCCAGCCTCTGCTCAAGATGTGGCTCAGCCTCCTTTCAGCACTGATCTCTAGCAGTTCAAAGGTTACGTGGCTTGCCCACCCCCAAATCTTTGGTTCATCTGTGCTAGCATGTCAATTCCATGCCCACAGGGGCCCCATCTGCCTGGCTTATGACAGTGTATCTGTTCCTTCCCCCAATTTAACCTAATGCTTGCCACAGTGGGCACACAGGTAGGAGGAGGATAGGAGAGGAAAGACAGGGAATAAGGGGAAGCCAAACACATGAAGAAGGAAGAAAAGATGAAACCAGCAGACCTGTGGCATCTGGGGAAGCCAGCATCCATTCTCCATCTCCAGTGTCCTCCCTTCTTAGCAGACAGGAACTCCAGGTAGCTTCCCAACACTACGGGAGCCAAAGAGGGTCCCTGTGGCTTCTAGCAAAATCTCATTGCCACAGATCAAAGAATGACTGACCACATGTTTGGAGTTTGGCCAGTCAAAATTCCCTCTCCTGGGACAGTCATTAAACAAGGGATGGATAGTTGAATGAAGGAAGATCGCTGATGCCATCAGCAGTGCTGGGTGAAAAGTGGAAATTCCTGCCATGGAGCCCTAGAACTATCTGGTTCCTGCCTGTTCCAAGCCTAGCTCTTCACTCCACCCCAAGAGCTGTCCTCATCCTTGCCATAAATTCCCTATTCCCTAAGTTGGCCAGAATCCATTTCTACTGCTTTGCATCAAAACTCTGGTTACAGAAAGCACGAGAAAAAGAGCCAGCAGCACTTAGAAAAGAGGATGGTCTAGTATCAGCAACTTTCTCATATCTTTTCTTTTTTTTTTAAGGAGGGGGGCAAAAGGGCAGAGAGAGAGAGAAAACCCCAAGCTGAGGGTAGAGCCCAACATAAGGCTTGATCCCACGACGCTGATGTCATGACCTGAACCAAAATCAAGAGTCGGACGCTTAACCAACTGAGCCACCTATGCATCCTGTTTCCTTACACTTTTGATGATTATCCCACCCGCAGATCAAAAGGAAGTTGTTCGCTAATTACACATTTCAACTGTGGATTTATAAGACGTATGTATACAAACTATGGTAAGAGTAAACATTTCCAAAGAAAGGAGGGAGATATTTAAGATCTTACAAGTCTTGGAAATTGAGGTAACGTGGTAAAATATTTACCTAAAGCACTTCCTGTTTCCACTCAAGAATGGATGGCATAGTAGTAATTCCAAATCCAGGTCCCTACACGAAACATTAATGAGTGGGTGGAAGGGTGTTTTACAGGCCAGCTTTGCCAGCGGAGATCACGAGGTCCCAATTAAAAGAGGTATACCAAACAGCTTTAAAGTCACCTTTGCCCTTGGTGAACCGTCGATGCCTCAGAACACTGAAACCTCGCTTAGAAGTCACAGTTCCATGGAAAAACCACCAATGAGCAGAATGCATGCACCTCTATCTTAAAAACCTAAGCTTCAAAAGGAAAATCCTGCTGGATGAAAATGAAGAGTCTCTAAGTTCGACATTCTGACCAAAGTTGGACATTCTGACCAAAGACATTCTGACTCTTTGGAGCACTAGAGTCTGAAGCCTCAATCCCTTCAAGGAACAGTGCCCCACACTGCACCATCTTTGTACAGACCTCTGCTGTGTATGGAAAGTGATTTCTTCCATGTATTTTCTGAGTTGAATGTCATTAAAACCCTGGAAGCTGGGGCACCTGGGTGGCTCAGAGGTTGAGCATCTGCCTTTGGCTCAGGGAATGACCTGGGGAGCCTGCTTCTCCCTCTGCCTGTCTCTCTCTCTCTCTTTCTCTGTGTGTGTGTGTCTCTCATGAATAAATAAATAGAATCTTAAAAAAAAAAAAAAAAAGCAAAACAACCTTGGAAGCCAGATAAACTCCTTATGATTATACTCATTTTATAGATGAATAAAAGGAATCTGGGCTAGGTAGCCTGCCATGGTCATAGCACAAGAAAATGGAAGTATAAGAGCTTTGATTTGGGTGCTCTGACTTCCAGCCCCACTTGGCAAATATTCTCTGCCCCCACACTGCCTCCCAACAGAAGTAACAAGAGGAATGCCTGCAAGCTCACGGGATGAAGGAACGACCCACAAAGAGGACATTCACAGTTTGTCCTCAACTATTCAAAGAACACCATAAACTCAAACCAGTCTTTTACACTTTCAATTAATTTCCAGTAAACTTTATCTGCTATCTTTTGGCTCAGAGACGCCGAACTACCCCTTCACAGCACTGAAAGTCCTGGAAACAAGTTTCTATCCTGTTCGCTCTGCAGCCTGACGGCACAGTGGCCTGCCGCAGAAATGCCACCGGACAAATGAATCTTGCTCACCTCGCTCCATGCTAGTTCTCCAGGCTGGCTCTGGTTCCATGCTAGGAAATGCACAGTGTCTCGGGAGATCTAGGCCAGACTGGTACCAGAACAGAGCCACACTACAAGCTTTTAGGGTTAACCTTTAACAGTGAAAACGAAAACACGCAAACAAACAAGAGACCTCACAGTAGGTAGGAAGGATGGCTGAAAGCAGGTGTTGGCCTCCCTAAACTTTGTGCTTCACTGACCTCTGTGACATTAAAATACCGACAGTGAAATTCTAGCCTACTTCAATATCCGAGAGATGACCAGAAGTCCTTTAAGATTTAAATCGGGGATCCCTGGGTGGCTCAGTGGTTAAGCAGCTGCCTTTGGCCCAGGGCGTGGTCCTGGAGTCCCGGGATCGAGTCCCACATCAGGCTCCCTGCATGGAGCCGCCTTCTCTCTCTGCCTGTGTCTCTGCTTGTCTCTGTGTCTCTCATGAATAAAAAAATAAAATCTTAAAAAAAAAAAAAGAGATTTAAATTGGGGATCATCCTCTGGCTGGCTCAGTGGTTTAGTGCCTGCCTTTAGCCCAGGGCATGATCCTGGGGTCCCAGGATTGAGCCCCGCATCGGGCTCCCTGTATGGAGCCTGCTTCTCCCTCTGCTTGGGTCTCTGCCTCTCTCTCTCTCTCTGTCTCTCATTAATAAATAAAATCTTAAAAAAAAAAAAATTTACATCGTACCTGCCTGGGAAGGAAATAGTGCAAGGACAGGGGAAGAGAAAGGTGGCATGCCCAGGTTTCTTACTCCGAAAGACTAAAGGACCCTGCTCTCCTCCTAGTTCTCGTCGCCCCTTAGCAGCAGGTGCGATGAACTAGCTCTAACTATTCAGCCCAACATGGGAAGGAAGAGCAAATAATGTCCTAGAAAGGGAGACCAATGTTGTCTAGTCCTTTGATCCTCTCTGGAACGATGGTAATTTTATTTCATTTTATCAGAAGGCGTGAATATAAGTAAAAGCAACTCTTCTGTTTCCTTGTTGCTGGTTCTTACTAGGGTTCTTCTCTCAGGATCCACCCAGGAAACGGAGCTGTGGTTACTCTCATTTTGCCTGGGGCAGCATTCTGGGGTGGGGGTGGGGGGTGGGGGGGGTAGAAAACAAATCAGTCATTACATAAATGCAGCTGATCTGCTACTAGTTACTCCTCTACCCAAGTCCCAGGACACAGTTTCTGTGAAAGTCGGATCTGACAATTAGTTACAATGAAGACAGCTAGCTACCCCTGGAAAGATAGAGATTCTTTCTCTGTGCATCTCCCCTTCAGTAACTCAGTAACAAGTTCTGGAATCTGTAACTAAGAAGCTGGGAGTCACAAAAAGCCCAGTAAGACCAAGAGAGGCAAGAGTTGAGAAGGACACTGCTTCTATCTGGACACCCACAGGTGTCCACAACCACCCCCCTCACCCGACACGTGGTCCACGTGCGCAGGGAGGAACCCAGGGGCGGGAAGTTTCTGGATTTGACAAGTGGGCCACGGCTGCCCTCCTGTGGAGGCTGGTGTCCACTGATGGGCCACGTTCCTGGGAGTGGTGACAGAAGATGGGAGGCAGAGGAAGACAGGGCCCTGGGCCTTGATGAGACCTGAAATAACCTCTGAGCAGGGCACCCCCCTCAAGGGGCCGGGACACCAGCAGAGAGGAAGAAAGGGGTTACAGAAAGGTACGGCTGAGTGTGGGGGTACAGGGTTTGCTGGTTTGCCACCAGAAATGAGAAGGGAATTTGGGAAATTTAGAAAGTTAAAGACAAGGATGCCGGCCACCTGCATACTGATGTCTGTCAGTGGCTGGACGAGCCTGGTGATCACACTGGAGGCTCAAGGTGACCTCCGTGTGAAAATCCTGGGGCGCAGAGACAGCTCCGAAACGCCTCCCACGATCTGCGTGGGACACGCTGGAAAAACGCCTGTTGAAAGGGGAGGAGGAGCTGCCTGCCTGTTGGGACCTGCCTATTTAGTCCTCAAATCATTCTTTAGGATTGCAAACCTCCCCTCTCTAGCACCGCATGCTGAAAACGTCCAAGGTGACCCTGGTGGTCCATTGACCCCGGAGAGATTTCACTATGGTTCAGAAGCTTCCAGAGTCATACCTAGGTCCCTGCTTTTAACCCAGAGCTTTCCCTTTATCTGGTTTTTGTTGCGGAGTTCCTCTTTCCGTATGGATTCCCCACAATCGTTTTCCACAAAGGTCATTTTTAAAGTTGTAATCGTTTGGGGCACTGGAATTCTGCATCCTTCTCCCACTTGATACTCTATCACAGGCGATTCTTCAGGTTACTGAGCAATCTTTACAGCCCCACATTTTAACAGATGTATCTGCGACTTCACGGAGCAGATTCAACATATTCTCTGCAAACATTACACCACTGTTGGAAATTTTTCACTATTGGAAATAACACCCTTTTCGAGATCTCTGTATTTCCAAAGTGGCATTATTACCCTCCCAGGAGGCGTGAAATCTCTTTTGCATTCCCAACTGTTAGCTTTTTGTTGCTATCAGATGGATTAATTTCTCATTATTAATGATATATGAGGGCTAACAGTTTTATATTTGTTTTGTACATATTCACTCTGCTGAATCATTAACTCTAATAAGTTTTCTAGACACATGATCATATAATTTACAGTTAATGATAATTTTCTTTACTCCAGATTTTGGTTCATGTTTTATTATACTGGTCAAAGCTCTGTAAACACATAAAAATGGTAGTGATGGAGACATTTTAGCCTAATGTTTCAGCTGTTGTTTTGAATGCGATGTCATCTTGATAAAGCATTGTTATTCCTACTTTATTTCTAGAGGTTCTTTAATTTCTTTTTGATATTAATTGGGATGATTATATAGCTTTATTTAATCCATTTCTATACTAATATTAAACTCTTCTTTAATTCCTGTGATAAATCCTGTTTTCTTTGAAATCTACTAACATGTATTTATGCTTTTTTATACACAGGAAAGATTGGCCCATATACCTACACTGTCCAATACATAGCCCTCGCCACACGTGACTGCTGAGCACCCGAAGGGGGACTGCTCTGAACTGGTATGTGCTGGAAGTGTAAATCATGCATTGTATTTCAAAAACTTAGTCTCAAAAAAAGGGGGAAAATATTTTAATGTTATTTTATATTGATTACCTATAGAAATACTTTGAAAAATACTGATTACATAAAATATAGTACTATATAATTAATTCCAGCTGTTTTCTTTTACTTTTTAAAATGTGGCTACTAGAAAAATTGGAATTATATATGCAGCTGGTATTATATATCTACTGGGCAGCCCTGGCGTGTTTCTTCTTTATTCCTCTTTATATTTTTCCTCAAGTATTCATATCAAGGTTGGATTTACTTCAGAGAATCAAGTGAGTTGCGCAGGATCTTCTACAATCTGGAACATTTGCTATAAAATGGGATTACATGGGCCTTGACAGCTTGAAAGGATCCATCTAGATTCAACGCCCTCCTACCCTGGATTTTGAGCGTTTTTTAAGCTACAGATCTGCTCGGCTATTCTGTTATAAAGGATAAAGCCTTAAAGGCCAGGTACTGTCAAAAATGGGCAACTCATATTAAATACTAGATTAAATCAAAGACCTACTGATAGCATTTCAGATTTTAGTATAAAAGAGCTACAAATGTTCCTCCACTTCTGACTGGTTTTTATTGAAAAGCAGCTTTTTCTTTGTTTTGGAGGCTCTGTGACGATACTCTTCTTTCTTTACACCAAGGTATGACTAATACATCTTTGTGCGTGTGTGTATAGCTATGAGCAGAAAATGATCATGCTGCTCTTCTGCTCACTGGAAAAGCTCACCCTACCTTTTCAGTCTGAGACCAAAATTTAACTCCTCAGAAACCGGATGGTATACTAGCCTTTGTCAATACCAAACCTGTTTAGAGAGGAGTGAGAAGGCTGTGTAGGAAGACCGCAGAGGGGAGGCAAAAGCTGCAAAGCCCCTCTGACACCTGAGCGAAGCTGTCTGCACAGGTCAGCCTGGGCACGGGGGCCAGCCCATGGTCCTCGCAGAAGGACCACAAAGTCCCATGGCAAGCACAGACATGAATATATTCCTACACCTTGCATTCCCAAAGCTGTAATGCTTAGTCTTTTTTTAATTATTATTTTAATATAAGGTTGATAACCACCTGGGGTACCTGGACGCCACTCCTGGCTCCACGCTGACTAGCTGAATGACCTTGGCCATGTTACTTAATCATTCAGTAACTCAATTTCTTCATCTGTAAAATGGGGACTATAAAAAGATCTTAGGCTTTGAGAATTAAATGATATAGGGCATACAAAGCTACCAGTGAAGTGCCTGCCACACAGTCAGCATCCAATAAATGTATTCCATGAAAATAATAGCATATACTCATTAGCTTCTATCAAACGTGGACTATAAGATCACTAGCAAGGTTTCATCTACTAATAAGTGGCGTGTCAACCATGGGAGCAGCTAGTATCAATTAAGGAACAGCGAAGACTATGTTCATCAACACACAAACCAAAACTGGGTCATTCTGACATTGCTGAATCCTTCAATCACCAGCAAAACTTGAAGAAATCCAGGCTGTACCCAATACCTCAAAGTGATCATCACAGAGGCAGTTCTTGGGGACAGTTTTCTAAGAGATGCACAGGACGTTCACTCCCTTCCCTGGTGCTTCCCATCCACTGTAAGTCATGCAGCTGCCTGTGACTCTCCATTTTCAGGCTCAATCCCGGTCTCAGCTCAAGCCAATGCGGAGTGATCAAGGTCATCTGTGGCAGGGTCGAGGTGTGCAGGCAGCCCCACATCTGCTCCCCGTGCCTCCTAGCCTTCACTGCAGAGCTAGAGCCATCACCCTCTTCTAAAGCTCATCATCTGTTTCTCATTTTGGAATAGCTACCCATTCATCTCTATAACCAACGCTAGCTACCTGAAAACCCAAACACCAGTCATTCTTACCCACCTTTGTCTTTCTTGAAAGGAGTCAGAAAGGTAAGCAAGAAGGATTATAAGCATTAGGAAAAACCTCAAAGTGGTGATGTGCTTACATCAAAGACAAAAAGGCAAGAGCTTCTGTAGTGAGCAAAAAAGGACAGGCACGTTAGGAAGAATGGGAGAGGGGGACAGAAAGGAAAGCAGGTACTGGTGCACGGGCACGAAGGAGGAAGAAAGAGACGATGTGGGATTTACTCAGTAGGAACCATCTCTTCCTGCCTTGACTTTCTCCTCTTTCACAGAGCATCAGGCCTGGCTAAGCCCTTTGGTCCATTCCTTTCCTCAGCAAGCTCTTTCCCAAGGATGAGACGGTGGTGGAATCTGTTCCCCCACAGACCAACCAGGGGGTGGCAATGGGCAAGGGGTGAATCCCAACCCCGCTAACCAGGTCCACATCAGAATGGAGCACTTTCCTGGCAAATGTGAACTGCCTTGGGAATCTGAGTTCAGTTCTGAACTTTATTTATGGTGGTAAGGGCACCACAAGACACAGGAGGAGCTAAGACCTAGGCTTTTTGGAGGCTGGCCTGGAAAACCACCCGGGGCGTATTTAATAGTGCTTTTCAAAAAATGGGAAATATACTCTGGGATTGTGAAGAAGCTCACATAAATTTCTGGAAGAGGGAGCATATTAGAAATAGTATACATATTCCCATGTACTAAGTAATATGTATATATAGTTATAAATAGGAGTCAAGGAACTTGAGATAGATTGGAGAAACATGATCCCCTCGCCCAAACTTATTTACCACAAACAGTATATGTAGGGATGAGTCCCATCTGACAAGTCTCGGGCACGCCAAGGAGAACAGAATATCTGTAGGAGACAGCACTCAGGGGCAACTTCATTAATGAAGAGATTTCAGCTCAAAATACTCTATGTTTGGGGGCGCCTGGGTAGCTCAGACAGTTAAGTAGCTCAGGTCAAGATCTCAGTGTCCTGAGATCAGGCCCCTCATTGGGCTCCACACTCAGAGGGGAGTCTGCTTGAGGACTGTCTCTCTCCCTCTCCCTCCATCCCTCCCCCAACTCATGCACTCTTCCTCTCTAAAATAAATAAATCTTTTTAAAGAAACACTATGTGTTTCTCCAAAGCAATAGGAAAGCTTGTATTTTTTGGATAGAACAGAAAGTTCTCCCCCATACCCCCTTACTTCCATAAAATATAAGAGTGTTCTTATATTTACAATTTGGTGTTTGTTTTTGTTGTTGCATTAAAATCAATAAGTAATCCAAGACCAGCACTCAGTTTTCAAGACCTGATATTTGTTCAATATAATGTTGACCCTTGAACAACACAGGTTTGAACTGTGGGTCCACTTAATACATGAGTTTTTTATGGTACAGGACCATAAAAAAAGTATTTTCTCTTCCTTGTGATTCTCTTAGTACCATTTTCTTTTCTCTAGCTTCCTTCAAGAATACAAAATACAATACATAGAACATATAAAATGTCTGTTGACTGCTCATGTTATTAGTATGGTTTCTGGTCAACAGACTGGTAGTAGTTTACTTTTCAGAGTCAAAAGTTATACTTGGATTTTCAGCTGCATGAGGGGTCAATGCTCCTAACCCCCAGGTTGTTCAAGGGCCAACTTTATAGGATTTCTTTTTCCTTCAGAAAAAATGTTTAAGGCAAACTTTCCTTCACATTAAGTTCTCATTTTTACTTGATAAAAATCAGTCTTCTTTCTTTCTCATATTTTCATTTCAAATACCTGGTTCATCAGTGTCACCATAAACATTATTGCAAACATTTTCTTTACTTTCTCTAGGACTAAAATGCTTTCACCTTTCTCCCATGAATCATTCGACAAAAAATGGTAGCACCAACAGGTACATTCACCATCCCATGCAGAAAACACGGGAAGATACCAGGAAGGAAAAGTCATAGCTACCGATGTCTAGGGTTTGCTGCAAGGAACTGAGACCATCTTATCTTTAACTTATGAGCCCCGATTACCTTTGTCTGCTCGCTGTCTGGGTCTTCAAGCCAAGCATAAGGGTCATAAATTTTATGTCCATGATAATCCTGTACCTGCAAAAGACAAAATGCAGTATTGGACAATTAGTGTCTAACCTCCCCCACCCCAATTAAATTAGTAATTCCTGAATGTAATAGAGAAAAACAGGAGAAGGACAGGCAAAAATACCCCAATTGGCTCACTGGCAATGTGTCTGCCCAAATTACCACATGAACCAAAGCTGGCAGGTTCTCAAAGGTGTCAAGCCACCCGTCATGAAAAGAATGTTTTAGCTGGAGAGGGAAGAAAGATGAAAGGTCAGAATAGGGAATTGCTCTGTCTGTACAACACAAAACAAAGGCCTGCTGCTGTGCTAAAGAAACTTGAAAATGTGTGGTCAGTGGCAAAGCACAGAATCACACAATGCAGCCGAGACCAAGAAGGGCATGTTTGTGAAGCAACTACCACACACGTGCTTAGTGGCTTATTTTCTGTTCCCACTAAGCTTGCTAATGATTAGAAAATCTCCCTACGTTGATAATACAACAGGTTTTGCCTTTAAGTCTAAACTGCCAAAAAGCAAGTTACCAACGTGCAGTATAATGGTTCCAGTTCATATCAGCTAAAAAAAAAAAAGCTGACTTAAGCACAAGAAGATTTCTAAAACCGAGGCCTTTCTTCCCTTTTGTGTATTGTTATGAAATGCTTACCAAAAAAAAAGAGGCACAAAGGCATCACCCATTCAGACTAGTCTGATATTTGAAAAAAAGACAACTGCTTACTGTGGGCAGGGTTGGGCTAAGGGGAAGTCTTCAGGAGCTCCCCATCGAAGGGACCATCAGAAACGCCTCCAGGCTTCTGAGAAGCCCAAATCTTGGGCCTGGCCTCAGAAACTGAGCGAGGCCCCCCCGAGTGGCTGGGAGTCACCACCCCCCAAGGTGACCAAACCCTTAGGAAACTTCCTCTCCGATTTCCTACTATCCTGATAAATCCAACTGAAACCACAAGGCCAACATCTTTCCAGTAAACCTCTCTGAATGACTCCAACATTCCAGTTACAGCTTCTCAGAGAAGGTTTATGGGAACAATACCAGGAGCTCAGATGAATTTTTAACCTGTCTCTTTGCTCTGTCTATGACGTCAGAAGGTAAGGGCTCTTCCCTAACGCAGGCAAACCGCCTCCCGGAAAAGGAAAAGCTGCTGTTTCTACCGCTGGTCACAGTTCCAGGTGGCTGCTGGCCAGGTGAGAAGAATCTCCTGGTGCGGAAAACCCCAGGCTCTCCTTGCACCGCGTCAGGTGCCAGGTGAGAGAACACCTGGAGGAATGCATACCTGGAATAATGGGCAGTTAAGGCAGAGAGCTCAGAAACCCTTCTCATTAAACAACTGACAGATGCAAGGGACGTAAACACCGGACCAGAATCTCTCCAGACGAGTTCTCACAAAATTCCCAATTTCCGCCCCTTACGGAAAAACCTCTCTCAATTGTTGCTGATTGTTCCCACTGAACGAAGACTTTTTATCTTTTCTGCTCCCCTGCAAGGCTTTCACATTTTACACACCTCGGAGTGGTTTTGAATATGCTTAAAATAAAATAACCACCTTTTTTCCTCTGACAATAAGAAATCAGAAAAATTTTAACGTTGCAAAAGATCTTGCAATCCAACGTTTGCAGGAGCGTGAGGGCAGGCACAGGACGGCAACATGCCCAGGGCCACACCGAGATCAGAACCAGAGCTGGGACGGAAAGCAAACCGCCGATGGCTTTTCCCCAAATGGTCCTTGGAGATGATACACCGGATACTTTAAAAATGTTCCTCGATTATGATGTTACTAAAACTCAGACGTATCCATAAACTCGTCGTCAGAAAGCAGAAAACATTAATAGGAAATCATGCCACTTTTGCCTAAGACTAGATCCAAAGCGGTGAACATCTGCTGAATATCCACACGGTTGCCCCTAGTGTTTTAAAGTGACCTTGTAAGAAGGCGGATGATCTTTTTTTTTTTTTTTTACAGATTATGGAATGCAATTCACAGGGTCAGCAAGAGTAAAGGCCAACGATTTACCGTTCACTTGGAGACCACTGTGAACTAAACAGATGTCAGCCCCAGATTTCAGCCCCCCTATCTCACTGGGAGGCTCTTACGAACTCATTTTCCAGGTGAGGAAACTGAGATCAGAGGGTTAATAAGCAGAACTGTGACCCTCTACGAGCTAACCCCCAAGCCTGTGGGCTCAACCTCGTGCTAATGAACCCGGCCAGGTGTAAACTGGCAGGTCCACACTTGGACCCTGACTCAGAACCCGGTGGTGCCCCCTGAACGGTGTTCACCTCTGAGGAAACAGCCCTAATTTTCCTGGTTCCAGCATGACCATCTCTAGCAGATTAAGGTCAATTATTCAGCAGACATTTTTAAGCGGGGTAGGAAACGGATTCTCTCCAGGACACTCCCAGGAGCCAAGCGCCACCACCCTCCTCCTCTGCCCCACTACTTCTTCTTCTACAAGACCATCCCCTACAATGTGGGGTGGTCTTCTAGCCACATCCCCGGAACTCAAGCTGTGCAGTGTCGATCTGATCTGATCTAAGCTTGCCAGTCATTGCTCACCTCCCCAAAAGACTTTAAAAATAGAGCCCTCATAAGGCACTGTTACTATTCAATATTTTACTTGTGCTATTCAATAGCTTACCTGCTGATTGCAGGATAAATTGCAGAGTCCTACACACAGCGGGCAGACCCATCAAATATGACCTCCCCCCTCCCTGCCTTTTTTTTTTTTTCCCCCTTTCCGGGACCGATTTGAGCTTATCCACCCATGGATGGTCACAATGGCCTTCCTGCCATCCTACAAACAAGTGCAAGTCCACAACTGTCCAGCCCTACATAACTATGATTTATTTTAGTCACATAGCCAGGAATGTCCTTTCTACCTTATCCAACTGGCCAACTTCCAAGCTCAATTCACATATGATCTCTTCCCCCTGATGGAAATTAATCCCATTCTCCTCTGTGTTCTCCACTCACCCTACACACTCTCCTAACCCCTGTAGCAGGCCTGAATTTCCTGACAGCAACACACCGGGGAGATGGACAATGGCATTACACTGGCAGTGGCGTGGTTTCCAAATTTCTGCTCATTAGGGCAGAAATCCAGCAAAAACGGTTGCATACTCCAACCCCATGGCTCTGCAGAAGACCACCTGGTGATATATGGCTGAGAGATGTTCCAGTGACAGAGAGCCGCCGCGGCCCTCTCTAGCACCTGGTGGAGAGAGAGACAAACCCATCCAAGAAATTAAGGCTACAGTTTGAGTAAATGCGTAAGTCTAGCCTAAGGCTTAGTAATCAGGACTCTGTCAGAGGGAGAAGATACCCCATGCAGGCTCTCAGGGCTGGGATAAGTACACCCTGGGATCCACAGCAGGGTCCAAGCTGGACCAGAGCTACATCCCCTTGGCCACTGAGGCTTAGGGTTTTCATGAGTTCTCTGGTGAGAAGAAACTGGAGAGTATTAAAATCCATGGTGCCTTTCGAGTTAATTGTTCATTACCATTCTGAGTTCATTGTTCATAATCTTTTTGGTGTCTTTATAAAATCCTCACTTAACCCTTTCTAAAACTGCAGGATTTTGGTAACCGAAATGGGGAAAAACCAGGCAAGAAGCAATCCCTACTAAAAACAACACAAAACTAAAGGGACACTTATCAAGCCACAGAGTAGACAGTTCTTTCTATTTTTATCTATCCCGAAAACTCAAAGATCCTGAAGAACCCAACTGAGATATTCACATGTCTTCCGATTACTAAAGTCTGGCACACTGCAGGGCTAGACTGTCATGTGAATAAATGAATGGTGATATTCTTACTGCAAACCTAAGTCCCAAGCCCTGTGGCTAGCCAAGCCGGCACTAATATTTCATATATGAGAAAGAAGACCTATAACAGGTACATGATCTCCCTGGTGGCATCCAGCGACTGAGTAACAAAACCAGAACTAGCACTCAGGTCTTCTTACTTGGTCTGCCCCCCCTTTTCCACTCCAGCAGGATCAGTTTACTCCCATACACAAAGAAAACGCAGGAATAGAGCTTCTTGGGCCGTTAGAGTAAATTTAATAAGCGAGCAGCTGAATAGACTGAGAGAACATGGTGACCAGATGGCCACTGGTCACAGAAACCAGGAATGCACAGTGCCACTTGGAAGTCTTAACTTGAAACAACATGTCCTTTACTCTAAGGCCTCAGCACCTTTTAACCCCAAGTGAAATGCTGCTCTCAAGTACACACTTCCTGGCTGGCATACACCGGGTCAGAGTAAGCAGGAAAAAAAAAAAAAAAAAAAACTCGATGCAAACATTTTTTTTTTTTAATCCTGATTCTATTTTAAGGAATCTGAGAAATTTGGCTATTCCTAAGAGAATCATGCCCACAACGCTTGGATTCACTCCAGTTCCTAAGATGCCAAATTAATTTTTACACACACACACACACACACACACACACACACACAAAGGGTGTTTGCCCAGATTTCCACCCACTAGATCTCAACAGTTACCCTGAGCTCATCTACAGCTTATGTAAATGACGGCTAACCCCTCCACTAAGCAAAAACAAACACCTTCTAAAAAAAAAAAAAAAAAGAAAAGAAAAAAAAAAAAAAAAGGCCATCCCCTCTCCCTTCTTCCCAAAGGCCTCCCCTCGCCCTGCATCAACTCCTTTTCCACTGTAGGAAAACTTGGATCCGCCGCGCAACCCTCCTGGGGGTGACGGCTCCAGCCTCCCCACGGCTCCGTGCTGGGTCAGCGCATCCCGGGCGCCCCCGGCGACCCCGGCGCCCCCGGCGCCCCGGGCCTGCGGCCGGGCAGGCGGCTCCACGCCTGTCCTAAAATCGAATGAATGAACTTCCACTCGTTAAGGATTTTCAATGTGGAAGTTCAAAAAGTTTGCTTTTGTTTTTTAGAGCCATCCTCATCCGCCGCCCCCCACCCCCGCCCCCCACCACGCACACACACACTTTCTCCCACCACCACGTTCCAGCAGGAGCCTCCTCGGGTCGGAAAGCGGGGACGCGGCGGCCCTCCCCACCCCGCGGACCGCCCATTCCTCCCTGGCCGTCTGCCCTTGACCCCACTGATTTGGCGGGGGGGGGGCTGGGGGGAGGAGGCGGAGGAGGCGGCCCCACGGCGGCGGCAGGGTCGGCCGGCAGCGCCCCCGGCCCGTTTTTTTGCAGACAAAGGCCGAGGGGGAGGGGCGGGAGGGGCGCGCGGGGGCGCGGGGGGCGCGGGGCTGCGGGGCTGCGGGCGCGGCACCTGCGGGGGCGGAGGCGGGGGCGGGCGCGGGCTGGGGGTACTCACGGCGGTCTCGTCGCGGTACACGTCGGGGTACTGGAAGGACAGCATGGCCGGGGGCGCGGGGCGGGGGCGCGCGGGGGGCGCGGGGCGCGGGGGGCGCGGGGCGCGGGCTGCGGGCTGCAGGCAGGGGCGGCGCGGGCGGCGGCGGCGGCGGCGGCGGCTCTCGGCCACGGCTCCCACGACCCGACCGGCGGCGCGGGCGGCGAGGACGTGCTGGAAGCAGGAAGCCGCTGCCGGCGAGCCCGGGAGCCCCTCCCCGGCGGGCGGGCCCAGCGGCGGCGGCGGCGGCAAGAGGGAGCGGGCGGCGCCGTGCGTGCGGCGGGCCAGGCGCACAGCTCCCTCTGCAGGAGCAGGAGCGCCCGCCCCGCAGCCCCGCAGCCCCGCAGCCCCGCCGCCGCCGCCGCCGCCGCCCCGCAGCCCCGCAGCCCCGCCCCGCCCCGCCGCCCCGGGCCGCCCGCCGGACGCGCACCGCGCGGTTGGGCACAGCAGAGCGCACGTCCGCCCGCGCCCCGGGCCCGCCGCCCCCGCCGCCCCCGCCGCCCCCGCCTGCTTCTGAATCGCGCCCCCCTGCACCGCCCCATCCTCGGGTCCCCGGGCGCGGTGGGGGCCGCACGGAGAGGCCTCCCCCCACCCCCCCGCAGGGCTCAAGAGCTCAGGGCTCAGGGTGGGGGTGGGGGCGGGGGCGGGGGGCTGATTTTCACAGCCGGCCACTCCGGACTTGGAAGGGGAAAGGGTCGTGCACGGTGACATGGCGAAGGAAGCACGTCCCCCTGAACTCCAACACCCCTAGTGGGCGCTGGGTGCTTGGGCATCCACGTGATCGGGGGCCTTGTGCTTCCAGGAGGTGGTGGCAGGACAGTGGGCCAGCCCTGCTCCGCTTGGGGGGGACTCAGGTGGGGAGCAGCATCTAGGGCCTTTGGATCATCCGGCCAGCCAGTCCCTTACTTCCGTCCCTGTCCATGCTGTCCATGCGTTTGTTTGTTGAGCACCTACTGTCATCCCTGCAGGGGAGAAAGGAGCAGCCAAGGTGCTTGACCTCAAAGTCATGATGACGCTCTAATAGTTCTATTTCTCTATCCTTGGGCTAGGTTTTGCTTTCTGGATCTTTGGGAGTGGAGGGGGGAAAGCTTGAGAGTCCGTCCCCATCATCAGAGCTGTGGTGTGGGTCTCCCCTTGTGTCATGTGCTCCTGACTTCATAAAAGTCCGGGGCGGGGGGGGGGGGGGGGTGGAATCCCTGGGTGGCGCAGCGGTTTGGCGCCTGCCTTTGGCCCAGGGCGCGATCCTGGAGACCCGGGATCGAATCCCACGTCGGGCTCCCGGTGCGTGGAGCCTGCTTCTTCCTCTGCCTGTGTCTCTGCCTCTCTCTCTCTCTCTCTGTGTGTGACTATCATGAATAAAAAAAAAAAAAAAAAAAGTCCCGGGGGGATCGCCTGGGAGTGACCAGAAAAGTCCTCCCCATTCTGAAGTCCAAGTGGTACATGGTACCGGTTGTGAAGTCGTGTGTTCTGTTCCTGTATTATCCCATTTCCGTGCCTCGCTCATAGTTCGGTGTTTCTGTTCCTGGCAGGATATTGGATGATCATGTTTTGCGTCTGTTTCCAAAACCCCCTCCTTGGGCAACCTGAGAATCTTCAGCCCTGGGCAAGCTCACATTATTGGTGCCAAACTCCGTGCATACAGAGACATAGTGCCCTGCAGTCCAGCATTCCTGAGCCCAGTCACCAGCCCCTGCCTTGCCTGCCTGTCACCTGGCCCAGGGGACTGCCAGGCGCTGCCCCATGCTTCTGCCACTTGTGGGACGGTTCTTAAAGAGCAGCCCAGAAACACCTGACCCAGGTCACCCCCTAATAACGACGATAGGAATAATAGTTAATGCTTATCGAGTGCTTCTTATATGCCAGGAAATTATCTTATTTAAACTTTATGAGATAACTAATATTAACCCAATTTTATAGTTGTGGAAAACTGGGGGTGACCTTTGCCAAAGTCTTCAAAAATCATTAAAAAAAAAAATAGAGCTAAGATTTCAAAGCCAGATCTCTCTGATGCCGATATTCAGTCATAATCACTCCTCTTCATAAATAAGTAGAAGTACTCTGTGGTCTATAAGGATACCCATAAATAGGTGGGACTTTCCCAGGGCCTCGTTTTAGCAGGAAAGGCAGAAATTCTGGGAATTGTGGTTAGCCAAAGGACAAATCAAGCCTCAGGTATCATCCTCCGTTCCCCTCTAAGAAGTTATGCTGGGGCCCAGCTCCTCTGGGCCCTGGAAGCCAGAGGTTTGTATGTGGCACAGTCAGTGCACTGGGTGGTAGCAACAGATTGTCTGCAACTGGAGTGAGGTGGAGTGGAGGAGGCGGCCCATTCCCCTTTTTGGCCAGACTGATTGTACACTACCTACCTTTTGCTGCATATTTGATATGAATCGCCTGCTTTAATCCTCCTTTAAAAAAAAGTAAAAAGCCCACTTTACAGAAAAAGGAATCTCAGCAGCTTTAAAGGAATTTGTCTGAAGTCCCTACACTGCTAAGACAGAGCCAAGGTTCAAGTCTGTCAGTTGACTGCAAAATCCATGCTTTACCTTGTCCATAGGAAATGAAGAGAAGGGAAGTATTCGAACCATCTCAGAACTGGACATTCTACTTCCAGAATAAACAGCAGCCTGCTCTTTGACCTGTGACGCTGCACACTATTTCCAGGAAAATTACAGAATTAGCTTTGTAAAAACTCCTGCTCTAACTGGGAAAGCATTCCCCCAGCGCAAGGCCCCCGGGGGAGGGGGCTAGCAGAGACGTAGAAGGGCCTCCAGGAAAGCCTGCAGCCCGATCTCTACTGCCTGACCTCCAACCCTGTACCCCACTCTGTTAGCCAGAGTCACGGTGGTAAGGAGGCAGGTTAGTGCTATTTACTGCCCCTTGACTGTCTCAAACCCACTCCAAGTGCTTGGCCCGACATTCTTCCCAACCACACGTAGTAATGGGATTTCTGGTTAATTAGCCAAGGAAGCAAGTGTTAGTGAACTCCATCGCACTCTCTACTTACCGCACTGTGCCCAGGGGCATGGGCTGCATTCGTCTGGACAAAGGGGTGTCTATATTCTCACAAACGTCCACTGGCAGGTGGATGCCTTGGGTGCTTCCCTGGATAATCCTTTCATTTGACTCTGATTTCCGGGTAGCTAGCTAACCTACTCCCTGGTGGAGTGCAGGCATTTCCAGCTACATTTCCTTAAAGATTTGTATAACTTTTTTCCAGTGTGGCTTTTAATGAAAATTCTTATATATTCCTGTCTATCTAATCTCTGCGAGGCATCCTAAAGGGTGAGATAGCATCTAGAGTAAGAGTGAGGGTCTCTTCCTGGCCCTGCCACTATTTCCCTGGCTTTGAATGGGTCTTTCTATCATCAGTATATATATTTTAAAGATCTTATTTTTAAAAAAAATAATCCCTACATCCAACATGGGACTCGAACTTACTACCCTGAGATCAAGAGTCACATACATTTTCTACCAACTAAGCCAGCCAGGTGCCCCATGTCATTAGTATTTTTTATCTATACCAGGAAAGAATTGGATCAGTGGTTTCCAAGTCTCTTTTGCTTTAAGTAAGAACTAAACCAGAGGTGTAGGAGCCTCAAAACTACTCTGGAATTTAGAATGGCGTTACCCTGGGGGAGTGCTATCCATATCACCTGCGCAGATAGAGGGGAGAGTGAGCAGTGATTATCTACTGAAAAGTCTTTCTCCATAGTTTTTTTTTTTTTTTTTTTTTTTTTTTTTACATTTCCAAACCATCCACAAGCACAGATTTGGCTCAGAGGCCATAGCTGTGCCTGTGGTACTTACTAAATTCATAGATTTGATCTTTCCAGAAACTGTTGCTGTTCCCTTCAAACACCCTTCTCTTGATAGAGGCATGTGGTTTAAAGGCTAGGGGAGGTGTCCAGCATTACAGCTGTGAAATCTAGGGTCTCTGTGTCCTCCTCCCCTCTTCAACTTAACGCCTGGGCTAGGGCTGAATTAAATCCAGATTTTTTTAAAAAAATGGGACAGAAAAAGTAGACCAAGAATGATCCTGCAATATTTTTCTAGTTTAGTTCATGAAACTTGCCTATACCATTTCTAACAAAGCTCCCAAGTTAGGAGTGTTTCTAGATCAGGAAAAAGGAATCTTTTTTTCCTATTCTGTTATTAGGAGAAAAGTCAGGTATGGCCCCCACAGGTATAAATAATTTATTTTAAGTGGGGAAAGATAAAATAACCTATTCTTCTCTTTGGGAACTTAAAATTATTCCATAAATACAAGATCTAATACTCAATATGTGTCAGTTCAAAGTTATTGACTTTAAAAGTAGAAAAGAGATTAAGAAAGAATGGTGGGGGGTATGGTGGTGGGGGGAGATGAGATAGACAAAGCACATTGGAGACACAGCATCCCAGATTGGCTAATATTAAGAAAAGTGAAGATAAGCACAAAAGGATGACATGGAGCCAGAAATAAGCACGTGAAAACACATGCAGAAAATTAGAGTTGGACACACAGCCATGTGTGGAACAACACCTCATCTTATAGCCTTTAAAATATCAATGTTAAGTTCTATAGGAACTTCTTCAACTCTGGGATAAATAATGATGAACCCCTTGATGTTTTCCTCGTTAATTTAAATCAAGCAGTAGATCTGACCCACAAGAGGTTCTCCACCCCATTAAGCACCTCCATTTTCTCTGGAGTTAGTAGCAACCAGACTGTCTTTCCATCTACTAAAGGCTTCTGTCATATGTCCTCACAGGTATCATTTTGAGTCAGTTAATCCTAAAGAACTAAGCCTATATTCAAGTTCACTACAAGGAGACCTCCAGTTAGAGCAATAAGGCAGACTAGATAGATGGTGCTAAAGAAAGAATCTTTAAAGCGTTGCCACACCTCCCTCCCTCCAAACAGACGGGTCATAAAAAAATAAAAAATAAACCAGGAGAATGGGAAGCAATAGGGTCACCAGGATAAAGATCCAAAGGGCATCACTTACATTGCCTTCCATGTAAATGGTGCCCTCTGGAGTTGTACGATGTAGTTTCCGTGTAACACACTCCAGCAAGATCTCGCCTGACAACAAATGACTATTTCTGATTTGTCTATCACAAGGGCCCATTTCTGAAGGAAAGCATCTGAAAGTAGGCCCAAATTTCCTCCTGATTAATTCAACCATGATTTAACTCACAATCACAGATCATGCAAGGAAACAATATTGGCTTTCAGTCTGCTGGCGTTCAGCAACATTTTCATACGTCCTTGATACCCTCTGTATTGCAAGGGGCTGTGAGCCTGAAAATTCCATGTCCTAAAGGCCCTGACCAGCTGGTTTCTGGCCACCTTCTACCAAAGGAAGAAAACAGAGATGATTGATGGGGGGGAGAAGAGACAGTGCTTTTCTCTTTTGACTTAGGTTCTGGGATGGGAGACACCTGTAGATCATGCAGGCTGCTTGGAAGAGCCACACAGCTGGACAGGTGGCGGGGAACCTTTGGCCCCCAAACCATCAGCAGCAAATTTGGCAATTTCAAAGGGATTGTGGCTCCCAGCCTCTGGCAGCCAAGTGTAGGCTGTGGGCTTCCTAAGGAGTATGACAGCAATTAGTGATGGGCTGGTGCAGCATCAGCGTCATTGTACTCCTGGGGACTGCAGGAACCACTTAACTTGTCCTTCTCCAACCTTAAGAGAAAGACTAACTTCTGAATCTCTAGGTAATACTACTTTTCCGTTTCAATCTTCCAGGCCACCCCACTTGGACAACAAATTTCTTATATTAAGTTCCTTCTACGTGCAGTAGCTACCATGGTTCTTCTTATTTTTCCTTACCTAGACATTTTTAAAATGATGAATAAGAAAAAAATAACAACATATTTAGACCCTCTGAGGGTTTTAGGCACCGGAAAGATCAAATACATATTATAGAATGCTAAGATATGTAGCATTTCAAGAAAAAAAATGTCATTTCCCCCCCCCCAAAGAGTAAATTGTAAGCGTAAAAATGATTGGATTTGGAAAAACAAAATATAGCTTTTAGAAGTTAAAAATAAAATAAGTCATGGCTAGGTTAAGGAAATTACACTAAATGCAACACAGACAAGGAGATGGAAAATATGAAAGAAACGAATTATGAAACACGAAAAAAAAAACAGAAAACCATTCAATCATCTCTTTACAGTAAGAAAACAAAATTCCACGCTCATTCATTAAAAAAAAAAAAACATGGAAAAATAGGAATAGATGAGAACATCCTTAACCCAATTAAGGTAAGCAAAAAACAAAACCCAAAAGAGTGAAACCCAAAGAATCCAACCCTACCACAATCATGTTATTTTTTTGTTTGTTTTCATCACATTATGTGCACTCTTTAATCCCCACCTATTTATCCATCTCCTCACCCACCTCCCCTCTGGTAACCATCAGTTTGTTCTCTATAGTTAACAGCCTGTTTCTTGGTTTGTTTGTCTTTTTCCCCCCTTTGCTTCCTTCTTTTGTTTCTTAAATTCCACATATGAGTGAAATTATATGGTATTTGTCTTTTCCTGACTGACTTCTTTCACTTAGCCTTATACTTTCTAGCTCCATCTGTTTTCCATCATGCAAATGGCAAGATTTCATTCTTTTTTATGGCGGAATAATATTCCATTGCATATATATCTCACCACTTCTTTATCCACTCATCTGTCAATAGACACTTGGCCTACTTCCATAGTTTGGTTATAATAAATAATACTGCTATAAATATAGCGGTGCATGTATCCCTTTGAATTAGGTTTTTTGGTATTCTTTGGGTAAATATTTAGTAGTGCCATTGCTGTGTCATAGGGTAATTCTATTTTTAACTTTTTGAGGAGGCTCCATACTATTTTCCAGAGTGGCTGCACCAGTTTGCATTCCCACCAATAGCGCTGGAGGGCTCGTTTTTACCCACATTCTTGCCAACACCTGTTGTTTCTTGTGTTGTTGATTTTAGGCATCACACCTGTCACATCACAGATGTGAGGCAATATCTCATTTTAGTTTTGATTTGCATTTCCCTCATGATAAATGATATTGAGCATCTTTTCATATGTCCGTTGGCCATCTCCATGTCTTGTTTAGAAAACTATCTGTTCATGTCCATAAATTGGTTTATTTGTTCTTTGTGTGTTGAGTTCTATAAATTCTTTACCTATTTTGCATACTGACCCTTTATAGAAAATGTTATTTGCAAATACCTTCTCCCATTCCGTAGATTCCCTTTTAGGTTAGTTGATTGTTTCCTTTGCTGTGCAGGAACTTTTCATTTTGATGTAGCCCCAATAGTTCATTTTTGCTGTTATTTCCCTTGCCTCAGGAGACATATCTAGAAAAATGTTATTTTGGCCAGTGTCAGAAAAATTATTGCCTGTGCTCTCTTCAAGGATTTTTATGGTTTCACATCTTACACTTAGATCTTTAGTCCATTTCCAGTTTATTTTTCTGTATAGTGAGAGAAAGTCATCCAGTTTTGATCTTTTGCATGTGGCTGTCCAGTTTTCCCAACATCATTTGTTGAAGAGCCTTTTTCCCATTGTACATTCATTCCTCGTTTGTTGAAGATTGAGCATATAATTGTAGGTTTTTCTGGATTCTCTATTCTATTCCATTGATCCATGTGCATATTTTTATACCAGGGTCAAGTATTACTCCTACTTTGTAAAATAACTTGAAATCCAGAGTTGTGATAACTCCAGTTTTGTTTTTCTTTTTCAAGATTGCTTTGGCTATTTGAGGTCTTTTGTCTTCCATATGAATTTTAGGATTGTTTGTTCTAGTTCTGTGAGAAATACTATTGGTATTTTGATAGGGATTGCAGAATGTGCGGATTGCTTTGGGTAGTACAGACATTTTGATGATATTTATTCTTCAAACCCACAAGCATGGAATGTCTTCCATTTCTTTGTGTCATCTTGCATTTCTTTCATCAGTGTTTTATAGTTTTCAGAATACAGGTCTCTCATCTCTTTGGTTAAGTTTATTCCTGCATATTTTACTGCTTTTGGTGCAATTGTAAATGGGAATGTTTTCTTAATTTCACTTTCTACTGCTTCATTATTAGTATATAAGAAAGCCACAGATTTTTTGTACATCGGTTTTGTATCCTGTGACTTTAATGAATCCATTTATCAGTTTTAGTAGTTTTTGGTGGAGTCTTTTAGGTTTTCTGTATATAGTATCATATTATCTGAAAATAGTGAGAATTTTACTTCTTCCTTACCAATTTGGATGCCTTTTATTTCTTTATGTTGTTTGATTACTGTGGCTAGGACTTCTAGTTGTTCTCTGTTGAATAAAAGTGGTAAGACAGGTCATCCTTGTCTTGTTCCTGACCTTAAGGGAAAAGCTCTCAGATTTTCACCATTGAGGATGATGTCGGCTGTGGGTTTTTCATATAAGTCCTTTCTTATGTTGATGTATGTTTCCTCCAGACCTACTTTTTAGAGTATCATGAATAGATATTGTGTTTTGTTGAACACTTAGTCTGCATCTGCTGAAATGATCATATGGGTTTTTATCCTTTCTCTTATTGATGTGTCCTGTCCATGTTGTTTATTTTGTGAATATTGAACCACTCTTGCATCCCTGGAATAAATCCCACTTGATCGTGGTGTATGATTTTTTAACGTACTGTTGGATTTGGTTTGCTAATATTTTGCTAAGGATTTTTGCATCTATAGTCATGAGAGATACTAGTCTGATATTCATTGTGGTGTCTTTATCTGGTTTTGGTATCAGGGTTATACTGGCCCCATAGAATGAATTTGGAAGTTTTCATTCCTCCTTTATTTTTTGGAATAGTTTGACAAGAATTGGTATAACTTTTTAACGTTTGCTAGAATTTGCCTGTGAAGCTGTCTGGTCCTGGACTTTTGTTTGTTGAGAGTTTTTTTTTTTTTAATTGATTCAACTTTGTTGCTGATAATTGGTCTGTTTAAATTTTCTATTTCTTCTTGTTTTAGTTTTGATAGGTTCTCTGTTTCTAGGAATTTATCCATTTCTTCTAAATTGTCCAATTTGTTGGCATATGCATTTTCATAATATTCTGTTACAATTGTTTGTGTTACTGTGGTGTTGATTGCTATTTCTCCTCTTTTGTTAGTGATTTTATTTGGGTCCTCTACTCACTCTCTCTATTTTTTTTTTTTAGTTTTTGATGAGATTGGCCAGAGGTTTATCAGTTTTGTTGCTCTTTTCAAAGAACCAGCTCCTGGTCCAATGTTTTGTTTTTCGTTTTTCATTTCTATATCATCTATTTCTGCTTTAATCTTTATTATTTCCTTCTTTTTGCTGGGTTTGGGTTTTGTTTGTTCCTTTTCTAGCTCCTATAGGTGTAGTGTCTGGCTAGGTTAGTTATTTAAGATTTTTCTTGCCATTTATTTTTTTTTAGTTGTTTGTATAGATTTTCTCTGATCCTTTCATTATTTGCTCTCATTCCTGGTATGTTGGCTTTCTTTAGTAATCTACTTGGATTCCCCTCACTACTTTTTGCCATTTTAATTCCTATGTGTCTTTGGTTGTATTTTTGGGGATCTCTATGCCTCCTGGATCTGGATATCTGTTTTCTTCCATAGATTAGGGAAGTTTTCAGCTCTTATTTCTTTCAATAAAATTTCTGCCCCCTTTCTCTCTCTTTTTTCTTCTGAAATCCTTATAATGTAAGTGTTATTATGCTTGATGGAGTCACTGACTTCCCGAAGACTATTCTTAATTTGCATAATTCTCTTTCCTTTCCTTTGCTCAATTTGGTTACTTTCCATTACTCTGTCTTCTAGGATGTTAAAGTGTTCTTCACCTTCCTCTAGCCTGCTATTTATTCTATCAAGTGTATTTTTTATTTCATTTATTGTATTCTTGATCTCTGATTGGTTCTTTTTTTTTATCTCTGCATTAAAGATCTCACTGATGTCCTCTACTCTTCTCAAAGTCCAGTGAGTATCCTTATGATCATTCCTTTAAATAAATTCTCTATCAGTCATATTACTTAAATTCATTGTGCTTAGAACTCTTGCTGTGTTTTTGCCTGGTTCTTCCATTTGGGATTTATTTCTCTGTCCCCTCATTTTGTTTAACTCTCTGAGTCTGCATCTGTGTGTTAGGAGAGTCAACTACTTCTCTTGTTTTTGGTGATGACAACCTTATGAAGAAGAGGTTCTGTAGTGCCCTGCAGTGCAGTGTCCCCTGTCCTCTTCGGGAAATATCTCCTTTGTGTGTTGCCGGTGTTCTGCTATTGAATCTCATCTTCTTTTTTCTTCAGTCCAGTTGTCTTCAGAGGATCTCTTTGTCTATTCTGGATAGTATTTGGTTGCCAGCAGAGGTGGGGCACATTTTAACAAAGTATGGTGGTCTGCTTGCAAAATGAGACCTGCCCCTGCAGCTGCCAGAACCAAGTTCCTGCAAAATGCTCTGGTTGGGAGATGGGATGTTGGCAAGGTTTGTGCTGGTCTTGTGGGGGACTGAAGTGAGCCTGACTGGGAAGGGTGGATCTGTCCAAGCATGGGGAACACGGTTTGGTGTAAGCAAGTTAGGTAAGGAGTGGGGTGCTGTGGTGGTTCCCAAAAAAGAGGAAATGGTGCCTGCTAGCTCCTTTGTTCCCAAAAGGGTCACCCATAATCCCTGTCTCTCCAGGCCATGCTCTGAGATGAACAAATCACTCTCCCTCTTGTGTGTCCCCACTGATTTTCAAGCTTCTGGTTCTATGCTGTATCTTCATGGGATGTTTGTTGTGCTGTCTCTTTAAGGGTGGGGACTCTACTTCCTAATACCTTCCAAAACTTTCCCAGAACTGAGTCTGCCAATTTTTAACATCCCAGGCTTAAAGTCCCACTGGTTTTAAGAACTTTTGAAATTCGGCCCCTCTTGCCTTTAAAGGCAAGTGTTATGGAGATCTGTCCTCCCTGTTTGTGGGCTCCAGTGTGAATGTCTGTTTTCACCTTCTTCCCATCACCAGCTCCCTCCCCCTATGGTAGGTCACCATCTATTTTGCTCCCAGACTGTGTTTTCACCCTTCCTACCTTCTTCTGTATGGTCTCTTCTCTAACGTTAGTTGAGGAGTTTGTTTGCCAGTCTTTGGGTCATTTTCTGGGTTATTTACACTGATGTGAGTGTTTTCTAGGTGTATCATGGGACAAGGAAAGCTTGGGGTCCTCCTACTTTGCCACCTGACTTCCACAATCATTTTAAATATGGAAACATTAGAAGTGTTCCCTGTATAATTTCAAAAGAAGGATAAGCACCCACTAACACCACTCCGTTCCATATTGTACTGAAGAAAATAAAGCTGTCATTTTTTTTACATGGTATGACTCTTTACTGAAAGAACAAAACTTTGCCAAAAAATATATTCAAAATAATAAGAGTTGCTCATCATGGCTGGATATATGATGAGCATGTAAAAGTCAGTAGTATTTCTGGATACAAGAATAAACAATTAGAAGAATTAATTTAAAAAACTCCACCAACAGTAGCAATAAAAAGTATAAAGTATCTGGGAATAAATCTAAAAGATATGTGCAAGATCAGACTACAGAAAATTACAATATTTTCCAGGAGACATGAAAGAAAAACTAAAAAATGAAATATATCATATGTATATGGATTGCTATATTTAATATTGAAAAGATATCAGTTGTCCATAAGTTGATTTATAGATACAATGCAACCACAGTTAAAATCTCAATATTTTGGGGCACTTGGGTGGCTTAATGGTTGAGTGGCTGCCTTTGGCTCCAGTCATGATCCCAGGATCCTGGGATCACGACCCACATCGGGCTCCCCTTTGTGGAGCCTGCTTCTCCCTCTGTCTATGTCTCTGCCTCTTTCTCTCTTTCTGTCTTTCATGAATAAATAAAATCTTAAAAAAAAATCTCAATACTTTTATATATTTATTTTTGGTAAAACTGGACAAGGTAATTCTATAATTTACGTGGAAGAGTTAAAGGGTAAGAAATCAAACACTCTTGAGGAAGGAAGGAGGATTTTTCCTATCAATAATTAATATAAAGCAATAATAATTGAAATGGTGTGGTATGTAAACAGGAATAGAAAAATTAATCAATGGAGTAGAATAAGATAGCCAAAAGAAAAATTGCACAACTATAGGGCACTTTAAATATGTGGCAGTGGTACTACATTAGTAGGGAATGGAGGAACTATTTAATAATAGAATAAATGTTTATGAGGAAAAAAGGAAAACTGTTTACCACCTCATTTCATACCAAAATAAAGTTCAAAAATAAATCAAACAAAAATGCCCCAAAATAAGCTCCAGAAGGATTAAAACTTATATTTCAAAAGCAAAATTTTTAAGGCTTTTAAATTAAAAAGATCACCATAAAGAACATATTGATCAATTTGAGTACATTAAAATAAAGAACTTCTGGACATCAAAAGAAATCTTACAGTGAATGAAAAGACAAGACACCAACTGAAAAAAGATAGTTGCTACCTATACATATAACTTCTTTGTGGGTTGAAAAATGAATGAACAACTCAAAGGAAAGTGGGCAAAAACATAAATCAGCATTTTATGGAGCTGGAAACACATATGGTCAGTAAACACTCAGAGCCAAACAGTAATATTATTAATCAGAGAAATAGAATTCATGATCATGATGAATCATTTTATACTTATTCAATTAGCAAAATGTAAGAAATATGCCAGTGTTTAATACAGGAGAGAATTAAGTTCTTTTTTTTAAAAAGCTATTTTTATTTATTTATTATATATATATATATATATATATATATATATATATATATATATATAGAGAGAGAGAGAGAGAGAGAGAGAGAGAGGCAGAGACACAGGCAGAGGAGAGGGAGAAGTAGGCTCCATGCCGGGAGCCCGACGTGGGACTCGATCCTGGGACTCCAGGATGGATTAAGTTCTTATACAGTGCTAGTGGGAGCATAAATTGGTAAAATCACATAATCAACACCTAAAATACCCTAAGATACAAAGCAAATATTAACAGAACAACAAACAGGGTTAAATCCACACTCATAATAGGAATTTTTAATCTTTCAGTAATTAAAGAGCTAGCAGACAGAATCAGTAAAAATATAGATTTGAACAAAATGATTGACAAACTCGGTGTACTGTTTCTAGCAAACAACTACAAATCATACCTTCTGTTTTGTAGCACAAATAAAATATTTTTAAAAGCACCTAACCATAAAGTAAGTCTCAGAACTTTTTAATGAATCAAAATAACAGAATGTAAAAAATACACATAGGATATGTTTTCTAATTATAATGAAATTAAGCAGGAATTCTTAGCTAGAAAAGCCCATCAGTTTTAGAAATTAGAAATCAACTTCTAAATACCCACATGTCAAAGAAAAAAAATCATGAAAGTAAACAAATCATTTAGAACTGAACAATAATGAAAACCAAAACTTATTTGTGAGTAAAGCAGAACTTACAGAGAAATCTACAGCTTTAAATGTTTATGTTGTAAAATAAGAAACCTGCATTTAATGAGGAATGCACCTATTTTGTGAATTAGAAGAGAACAGCAAGATGACCCCTATAAACAGAAATATTAAAGGAAAAAATAACGGTATAAAAAATACTTGAGAACAACTAAAGAGCCAAAATTTAATTCTTTAAAAAAAGGCTGATAAAATTGATAAAACTCTGGCAAAATTAATCAAAAGAAGAACAGAGAATAGAAAAATAAGCAAAATCAAGATGGAATAGTAGACAGAATTATGGATGGTGCAGACCAAGAAGATATAATAAACAATTTTATGACAACAAATTTGAAAACTTCAGTGAAATAGGAAAGTTCTTGGAAAAATGCATCTTTTGAACACTGACATAAAAAGAAAAAGAAAATAGAATTGACCTGAAACTATTAAATAAATTAGTAGAAAAAAATCCAGATGATTTTTAGTCTGCATTTCAGTCAGACCAGACATGTAAGGAGAAAGTAATCACAATCCCAGAAAAAATAGTCCAGAGTGTAGAAAAAGAGGGACTATATTCCAACTCATTTTAGTAAGTTCATAGATCCTTGATATAAAAATCTGATTAGAAAAGCATGAGAGAAGAACATCATAATGGCTAAAATCACTTGTTAACATAGATTCTACAATATTAGCAATGTGTAGAGAGGATAATCCATCAAGTCTAGTTGATTTATCCCTGGAGTTCAAGGTTGGTTTGACTTAAAAATAATCTGCCACCTTAGGGTAACAACGCAGAAAAATCATGTGATTATTTTAATTTTTATAGAAACATATTTATTAGGAGGGCACGTGATGGGATGAGCACTCGGTGTTATACAATATATTGGCAAATCGAATGTAAATAAAATATGAAAAAAAGAAACATTAATTCATTGTTCATTCATGAGTTATAAAGACCACGTGATTATGTATTATGTAATTTTTTAAATCTATGCATAAATTATTAGAATTAATAGAATTTAGAAAGCTACTGGCTACCAACTGGATATATAAAAACCAACTGTATTCTTATATCTGATGCTAAAACAATTGTATATTAATATGGAAAAATTAAAATTGGACTACCAGCTCATATCATATATAGGAATCAATTCCAGGCAGATTAAAGACCTAATAAGAAAGAAAGAGTAATAGACACTTAAGAAAAGAAAACAGGACTAAAAATCCCCTTGGTTTTAGGATGGGGAAGGGTTTCTTAAACAAGAGCACCAACCATAAAAAAAAAAAGAAAATTTTTTTCCATATTAATGTCAAGAACCTCATCAAAATACATCACAAAGAGAGTAAAAAGTCTACATTAAGATAATATCTATAGCATGTATAATTCTCAAAGTCTATTATGCCAATTTACCTTCAATATTATGAGAAATCAATAAGAAAAGATTTATCAGCCTAGTAGAAAATGGATGAAATATCTATATAGGCTCTTCATAAAAGAAGAAATCTAAATGGCCAGTTAACACAAGGAAAGTTGTTTAACTTCAGTAGTAATTGGGGAAATGCAAATTAAGACCACAGAGAAGTACCATTATAAACCCAGTAGATTAGAAAAATTAATTCTGAAAATGCCAAGTGTAGGAGAGGATGGGGAGCAATGGGGACTCCTCTCAGGTACAATTTAGGGAATTGCAGATTGATAAAAAACTTTGGATTTCAGTTTTGCTTTACCTTGTAAAGTTGAACGTGTACATGCACTGCAACTAGCCATCTCACCATTCACTTTCATTTAGAGAAACATACACATGTGCCCCAGGATACACATACAACAACGGTTAAACAGTATTTGTGCAGAATATCACCACACTAGAAACAAAAAAAGTCTGTCCATTAACTCAGATTGCATAACTAAACTCTGGTGTATGCACACAGTGGACTATATAATACATATTACTTTGAAATAATTATAAAAATTAGTATTTTCTTGACTTTAAAAGAAGAAAAACAAAACAAAACAAAAAACCCAAAATGTAACCAATGGGATTGCTCAACCTTGGGTAGACATTTTTTTAAAACTAGAGATGTGAGTTCTCAAAAGAGCTCTTTAAAATTAAGGGGGTAATACGAAAAAACAAACAGGTCTGTCTTCCCCACTCCCTGCACCCCCTACGTTTTGCAGAGGCAGAGATTGAATAAATAACCGTAGTTTGAAAAATCAAGAAGTCATAGTTTTTATGAAGGGCTTGTATGTGTGTATGTTCTTATACAGAAGTTTAAACCTCAGATAGTATTTATTGGTTTCTCATTCTGAGTCCACTGAGCTGGAAGTCATGCTGGAAATTGTTTTAAATTCATGTTGAACTGATCTTGAATTTCCTGGCATAATCCTGATATCAGAGACACAAGTGGCCCAAGAGTTAACTCTGAGGTAACTCACCAGGTAATGGAGGAACTCTTTGTTAGATAGTCCACTAAGCTGACCCCAACTCAGAGTATTCTTTGGGGGTTTTGGGGACCACTGACTGCTCTGAAGGGACACTGGGTGGCTCAGTCAGTTGATTGATTTCAGCTCTTGATTTTGGCTCAGGTCATGATCTCAGGGTCCTGGGATGGAGCCCCACAATGGGCTCCTTGTTTGGTGGGGAATCTGCATCTCCCTCTCCCTCTGCCTGAAGCTCCCCTGCTTGTGCTCTCCATCTCTCTGTCAAATAAAGAAAGAAAGGAAGGAAGGAAGGAAGGAAGGAAGGAAGGAAGGAAGGAAGGAAGAAGAAAGAAAGAAAGAAAGAAAGAAAGAAAGAAAGAAAGAAAGAAAGAAAGAAAGATGGGGATCCCAGGGTGGCTCAGTGGTTTAGCACCTGCCTTCGGCCCAGGGTGTGATCCTGGAGTACCAGGATTCCCACATCAGGCTCCTTGCATGGAGCCTGCTTCTCCCTCTGCTTCTCTCTCTGTGTGTGTGTGTCTCTTATGAATATATAAATAAAATCTAAGAAGAAAAAGAAAGAAAGAAGGAAAGAAAGAAAAAAGAAAGAAAGAAAGAAAGAAGAAAGAAAGAAAGAAAGAAAGAAAGAAAGAAAGAAAGAAAGAAAGAAAGAATTTGCAACTTTACAAATAGAAAAGCAACCACATTCTACAAGATAGGAGGTGTGGATAAGTGAATCCAAGGTGATATAGAGGAAGAGAAATCCCTGGGTGGTGGTGGTGGGGGGGGGTGCCTCTGTTAGCCAACTACTCAAAAGTGATCTAGCAGCAGAGCACAAAATCAGGACTTCAGAAGTCTGCTCCCGTAAGGGACTTCCTGGCCTGAAAGGTGCTCAGGTGGCAAAGCAGGGGTGGGATCCTAGATGGGACAGTGTGGTCTCAGGGTCCTGGGGGTCACAGGAAGACTTGGGGTTGCCTGAGTGTGGTGAGTTCCCAGGCATGGGAGCGGGGGGCTGGCTGCATCAGTGAGCCCAGCAGTGGGCTCTCAGCTCGGGGTTGCAGGGTCCAGCGACTGCTCTCCAACCAGGGCCCCAGCCAGCGACAGAACCCATCAGACCCCCTTCTCCTCCCAGGAGGAGTGGTGCAGGAGTGTGTCCCACGAGTCTATAGGGTTTGGAGACTAGAAAGAGGATGGCATGCCTGGGATGGAAATGCTCAGTCACAGGCTGGGTGAGCACAGAGTGTGGATAGAGACCAGGGAGACAGGGGTGACTGCTTTTCCCTGAGGGCTCATGGAGGAGTGGGGATCTGAGCTCTGGGCACTGGGGCTGGAGATTGGGAAGCTGCCATTTTCACCCTCATCCTCTAAAGTAGCGAGGAAAGCCACATGGAGCAACCCAGAGCAGATTTGTTAGCCTGGCCCCCCGGCAAGGGTGGTGCAATCTTGCTGGGGGCAAAGACATTTGAGCATCAGCCTGACAGGCCCCACCCTCAGAAGATCAACAAGAACATCCGTCTAAGATCAAGTTTATGGATCATAGAGAACTGCAGGACCCCAGTGCTAGGGGAAAATAGTATATAGAACTCATGTTCCCCCCCGCCCCCCACAATTCTTTAGTCTTTCCATTTAAATTTTTTCCTCTTTCCTTTGTCAACCAATTTCTTATTTTATCAACTCTTTTAAAAAATCTTTTTAAATTTTCATTTTTACAGTTACATTCTATCCTTTCATTGTATTTAATTTTATTTTTGTATATATATATGTTTTTCTTTCTTTACAGTTTTGGGGTGCAGTTTCTTCTAACAAACAGACCAAGACACACCCAGAATCTAGTGAATGGCTCTGTCCTCTTCACCTGTCTGATCATATTCTCTCTTTCCTCCTCCTCTTTCTTCTTTTATTGAAGTCTTCTTTAATTTTCATCTTTACAGTTACATTCCATACTTTCAATGTATTTATTTTTGTATATATGTATATATATATATATGTTTTTCTTTCTTAACAATTTTGAGACATGGTTTCTTCTAACAAACCAATCAAAATACACTCAGGACATAGTGTATTGCTTTGTTCTGTTCGTCTATCTGTGTATATTCCTTCTTTTTTTCTTTCTATTTCTTCCTCTTTTTTTTTTTTTGGTCTTTCAATTCCATTTTTACAGTTTTATTCTATCTTTTCTTATATTTAATTTTATTTTTGTACATATATAAGTTTTTCTTTCTTTACAATTTTGGGATCTAGTTTTCTAAAAAATAGACCAAAATATACACAGGATCCAGTGTATTACTCTGTTCTATCCACCTGTTTGATTATATTCTCTTTTTTTACTTATTTTTTTTTTTGTTGTTGTTCTGTTTTGGGTCTCTTCTGATTTGGTTAGTGTACATTTCTCTGGGGTCATTGTTGCCATTTTAGTATTTTGCTCTCTCATTCATCTATTCTTCTCTGGACAAGATGAAAAACACCTCAAAAAAGAGAACAAGAGACAGTACTGACTGCCAGGGACCTAATCAGTATGGACATAAGTAAAATGTAGGAACTAGAATCCAGAATAACAATTATAAAGTTACTTGCTTAGGGGGATTTTCTGGGTGGCTCAGTGGTTTAGCACTTGCCTTTGGCCCAGGACGTGATCCTGGGGTCCTGGGATCAAGTCCCGCATCAGGCTCCCTGCATGGAGCCTGCTTCTCCCTCTACCTGTGTCTCTGCTCCTCTTTCTCTCTGTCTCTCATGAATAAATAAATAACATCTTTAAAAAAAAAAAAGATACTTGCTTGGCTTAAGAAAAAGTGAAGAGTATAGAGGATCCCTTTCTGGAGATATAAAAGAACTAAAATCTAATCAAGTCAAAATAAAAAAGGCTATTAATGACATGCAATTAGAAATGATAGGTACCCACCATTTGCTTCAACCTGGATGGACCTGGAGGGTATTATGCTGAGTGAAGTAAGTCAATCGGAGAAGGACAAACATTATATGGTCTCATTCATTTAGGGAATATAAAAAATAGTGAAAGGGAATAAAGGGGAAAGGAGAGAAAATGAGTGGGAAATATCAGAGAGGGAGACAGAAATAAAGACTCCTAACTCTGGGAAACAAACTAGGGGCGGTGGAAGGGGAAGAGGGCAGGGGATGGGGGTGAATGGGTGACAGACACTGAGGGGGGCACTTGATAGGATGAGCACTGGGTGTTATTCTGTATGTTGGCAAATTGAACACCAATAAAAAATAAATGTATTATTTTAAAAAAGAAAAAAAATACAATCAATTATAAGAACATATTATGAGCAACTATATGCCAACAAACTAGGCAATCTGGAAGAAATGGATGTATTCCTAGAGACATATAAACTACCAAAACTGAAACCGGAAGAAATAGAAAACTTGAACAGACCCATAACCAGCAAGGAAGTTGAAGCATTCATCAGAAATCTCCCAACAAACAAGAGTCTAGGGCCAAATGGTTTTCTGGGGGAATTTAAAGAATTAATACCTACTGTTGTGAAGCTGTTTCAAAAAAATAGGAATGGAAGGAAAATTTCCAAATTCTTTCTATGAGGCCAGCATTACCTTTATCCCCAAACCAGACAAAGACCCACCAAAAAGGAGAATTACAGACCAATATTCCTTTTTTAAATATTTTATTTATTTATTCATAGACACAGAGAGAGAGGCAGAGACACAGGCAGAGGGAGAAGCAGGCTCCATGCAGGGAGCCTGACGTGG
The DNA here is from genome assembly GCF_905146905.1 of Nyctereutes procyonoides. Lineage (NCBI taxonomy): Eukaryota > Metazoa > Chordata > Mammalia > Carnivora > Canidae > Nyctereutes > Nyctereutes procyonoides. The sequence goes on from NW_026575051.1 coordinate 62,882,287, forward strand.
GACTCCATCTGGGGTCTCCAGGATCACACCCCAGGCTGCAGATGGCGCCAAACCACTGCGCCACCAGGGCTGCCCCACAGACCAATATTCTTGATGCAAAAATTCTCACCAAGATACTAGCCAATATGATCCAACAGTACTTTAAAAGGATTATTCACTAAGACTGAGTAGGATTTATTCCTGGGCTGCAAGGGTAGTTTAATATCTTCAAATGAATCAATGTAACACACTACGGTAATAAAAAAGGGACAAGAACCATATGATCCTCTCAATAGATGCAGAAAAAAAAAAACATTTGACAAAGTATAGCATCCTTTCTTGATTAAAACTCTTCATAGTTTAGGGAATAGAAGAAATATACCTCAATATCATAAATGCCATCTGTAAAAAGCCCACGGCAAATATCATTCTCAAAGGGACAAACAGAGCTTTTTCCCTAAGGTCAGGAATAAGACAGGAATGTCCAATCTCACCATTCTTTTCAACATAGTACTAGAAGTCCTAGCCTCAGCACTCAAAAAAGAAAAGGCATCTGAATCAGCAAAGAAGTCAAATTTTCACCTTTTGCAGAACACATGATACTCCATATAGAAAACCCAAAAGACTCCATCCCAAAATTGCTAGAACTCATACAGGAATTCAGAAAAGTGGCAGGATATAAAAATCAATGCACAGTTGCATTTCAATACACTAACAATGAGACAGAGGAAAGAGAAATTAATGAGTCAATTCCAATTACAATTGCACAAAAACCGTAAGATACCTAGGAATAAATCTAATCAAAGAGGCAAAGGATCTGTACTCAGAAAACTATAGAACACTAATGAAAGAAATTGAGGAAGACATGAAGAAATGGAAAACCATTCTATGCTCATGTATTGGAAGAAGAAATACTGTTAAAATGTCTATACTACCTAGAGCAGTCTATACATTCAATGCAATTCCTATCAAAATACCACATCAAATACAAACAATTCTAAAATTTGTATGGAACCAGAAAAGACCCCAAATAGCCAAAGGTATGTTGATAAAGAAAACCAAAGCTGGAGGTATCACAATTCCAGACTTCAAGCTCTATTACAAAGCTGTAATCATCAAGACAGTATGGTACTGGCACAAACATGGGCACAGATCAATGAAACAGAATAGAGGACCCAGAAATGGACCGTCAACTCTATGGTCAACTAATCTTTGACAAAGCAGGAAAGAATATCTTATGGAAAAAAGACAGTCCCTTTAACAAATGATTTTGGGAAAATTGGACAGCCACATGTAGAAGAATGAAAGTGGACCATCTCCTCACATCATACACAAAAATAGACTCAAAATGGACGAAAGACCTAAATATGAGACAGGAATCCATCAAAATCCTAGAGGAAAACACAGGCAGCAATCTCTGTGGCCTTGGCGACAGCAACTTCTTGTTTAACATGTATACAAAGGCAAAATGAACTATTAGGACTTCATCAGGATAAAAAGCTTTTGCAGAGCAAAAGAAACAGTCAACAAAACCAAAAGACAACCTACAGAATGGGAGAAGATATTTGCAAATGTCTTATCAGATAAAGGGCTAGTATCCAAAATTTATAAAGAACTTATCAAACTCAACACCCAATAACCAAATAATCCAGTCAAGAAATGGTCAGAAGACATGAACAGACATTTCTCCAAAGAAGACATACAAATGGCCAATAGACACATGAAAAAATGCTCAACACCACTCAGCTTCAGGGAAATTCAAATAAAAATCACAATGAGATACCACCTCACACCAGTCAGAACGGCTAAAATTAACAAGTTCAGGAAACAACACATGTTGGTGAGGATATGGACAAAGGGGTACCCTCTGACAGTGTTGGTAGGAATGCAAGCTGGTGCAGCTACTCTAGAAAACAATATGGAGGTTCCCCAAAAGTTGAAGATAGAGCTACTCTATGGCCCAGCAATTGCACTACTAGGTATTCACCCCATAAAGTGCCTTTACATTTGGTCACCCTTCTATACCAGTCTCTGGCCCCCAAATCCCCCAAAGGACACTCTGAGATGTTGCCAGCATAGTGGGTTATCTAGTGAAGAGATTCTCTGCATCCCCTGTCAAGCCTATGTCAAGATGGTTATGTGGAAATGTACATTTAAAAATATTTTATTTATTTATTTGAGAGAAAGAGTGAGAGAGAGCACAAGCAGTGGGGAGGGGTGGAAGGAAAGGAAGAATCGGGCAGGGAGCCCAATGAGCAGGACCCTGGAATCATGACCTGAGCCGAAGGTGGATGTTTAACTGACCGAGCCACCCAGGCGCCTGAGTAGAGCAATTGCACTACTGGGTATTTACCCCAAAGATACAATGTAGTGATCCGAAGCAGCAGCCCAATGTTGATAGCGGCAATGTCCACAACAGCCAAACTATGGAAAAAGCTGAGATGTCTATTGACAGATGAATGGATAAAGAATATATGGCGTATGTATACAACAGACTACTACTCAGCCATCAAAAAAAAAAAAAGGAAAAGAAAAGAAAAGAAATCTTGCCATTTGCAACGGCGTGGATGGAACTAGAGGGTATACTAAGCAAAATAAGTCAATCAGAGAAAGACAATTAGCATAAGATCTCACCATATGTGGAATTTAAGAAACAAAACAGTGGATCATAGGAGAAGAGAGGAAAAAATAAGATGAATTCAGAGAGGGAGACAAACTATAAGAGACTCTTAATCATAAGGAAAAAAACTGAGGGTTACTGGAGGGGAGGGGAATGGGAGGATGGGTAACTGGGTGATAGACATTGAGGAGCTCAGGTGATGTAATGAGCACTGGGTGTTACATAAGGCTGATGAATCACTGGCCTCTACCTCTAAAACCAATAATACATTGTATGTTAGTTACTTAAATTCAAATAAAAAATAAATGTGAAAAAGGAAAAAAATAAGAAGGGGTATGCGAGAGAGAGCTGAGTCTCAGGATCTCACGGGGGCCAGAAGGATCTGGGGTGCCAGTTTCAGATTCCTGGAAGAGTCCTGAGGCACATCTGTTGTGGTCCTCCTCTCCTGGGTCCAACATCAGAAACAGAAGCCAACGGCTAACTGGTCCATATACTTTGCAGTGATGGCAGAGACTAATTCCTAATTTTCATACTTGTACCATCTACTCACTAGAAATATGGGTTCATGTTTCTTTACCTTCTCAAGGCAGCCCCAATTTCAATCAGTCCCTATCCCTCATTCACAGGCTTTGGTTTATACTGGCAGCCCCAGAACTCCTCAATCGCAGTTGTCAGGGCTTCAAAATTCACTGCTCTGCCCTCTGCTGGCCCTACTGAGATTCGGTGACTGCTGTTATTCTAACCTGCCGTGATGTGTGATGAGGACTTTCTTATACTAAACACAAAAATAAATTCAAAATGGATGAAAAACCTGAATATGAGACAAGAAACCACCAAAATCCTAGAGGAGTAGCAGGTAGTATCCTTTTTGACGTCAGCTATAGCAACTTCTTTCTAGATATGTCTCCTGAGGCAAAGGAAAAAAAAAAAACCAGTGAAAATAGACGATTGGAACTACACCAAGATAAAAAGCTTCTGCATGGTGAAGGAAACAATCAACAAAACTAAAAGGCAACCTTTGGAATGGAAAAACATATTTGCAAATGACATATCCCATAAAAGGCTTGGTATCCAAAATATAATAAGGAACTTATAAAAATGAATACCCCCAAAACAAATAATCCAGTTTAAAAAAATGGGCAGAAGACATGAATAGGCATTTTTCCAAAGAAAACATAAAATGGCTAACACACACATGAAAAGATGTTCAACGTCACTCATTATCGGGAAATGCAAGTCAAAACTACAATGAAATATCACCTCACATCTGTCAGAATGGCTAAAATTAACAACACAGGAAATAGGTGTTGGTGAGGATGTGGAGAAAGGGGAGCCCTCTTACACTGTTGGTGGGAATGCAAACTGGTACAGTCATCCTGGAAAACAGTATGGAGTTTCCTCAAAAAGTTAAAAATAGAGCTACCCTATGTCCCAGCAATTGCAATACTAGGTATTTACCCAAAGGATTAAAAAAAAAAAATTACAGGTTCAAGAGGTACGTGCACCCTGGTGTTTATAGCAGCATTATCAGCAATAGCCAAATTATGGAAAGAGCCCAAATGTCCATCAACTGATGACTGGATAAAGAAGTGGTATATACATATACAATGGAAGGTTAGCCATAAAGAAGAATGACATCTTGCCGGTTGCAATGACAGGGATGGAGCTAGAAAGTATCATGCTAAGGGAAATAAGTCAGAGAAAGACAAATACCATATGATTTCACTCACGTGGAATTTAAGATACAAAATAGATGAACATGGAGGGACAGAAAGAGAGTCAACCTAGGAAACAGACTATGGGGCACCTGCCTTTGGCTCAGGTTGTGATCCCGGGGTCATGGGATCGAGTCCCACATCAGGGTCCCGCGTAGAGCCTGCTTCTCCCTCTGCCTGTGTCTCTGCCTCTCTCTCTGTGTCTGTGTCTGTCATGAATAAATAAATAAAACCTTTAAAAATAAATGTAGGAAACAGACTCTTAACTATAGAGAATAAACCGAGGGTTGATGGAGGAGAGCTGGGGAGAGGGGCCAAATGGACGATGGGTATTCAGGAAGGCGCTTGTTGCGATGAGCACCAGGTGTTGTATGTGAGTGATGAACCACTAAATTCTACACCTGAAACTAATAGTACACTATATGTTAACTAACTGGAATTTAATACGAGCTTGAAAAAGGGAATAAAGGAACTTTACCATAGATCAACTGCTTGACCAATTCTCATTACTCGGGTCCTTTTTCTTTTCTTTTTAAAAGATTTTATTTATTTATTCATGAAAGACAGAGAGAGGCAGAGACATAGGCAGAGGGAGAAGAAGGCTTCCTGTAGGGAGCCTGTTGTGGGGCTTGATCCCAAGATCCTGGGATCCCTGACCTGAGCCAAAGGCAGACGGATGCTCAACCACTGAGCCACCCAGGTGCCCCGCATCCTTTTTCTTATCTGGTGAAGTTTCCAATTCACAGAGAACTTGGCAATGCTTATGCTATTGTATGGCTTTGGCAAATGTTGCATGAGGCTTCTGGAAAAGGAGACTTCCCTTCTTAAGGTTTGCTCACCTGCTCATGGCTTCATCCCTCCAGTGGTTTTCAGCTGAGCCCAAAGTCTGAGGCTTATTTTACTTTCTAGGCCACTGGTCCTTAAAGATGTTGCCCAATACTTCACCTAGACCCTTAAAGTGGAGCTGGGTATCCCTTGCTTGAGATGCTATTCTAAACCCTGGAATCTTACAGTGATAAGCCGTTTATTCTGATCAGGATTGTTTCCATGAAAACACATGTGCATACCACTCACAACTGCCCAAAGCACTCATCCTGTGCATACAACTCATGACTATCACCTTCCATTCTAGAAAGAACATACAGATTTTAAAGATATATTACCTACTATTAGGCAATGTCTCATCACAATATGCACAAAACACAGTGTGTTATTGAGAATTCACCTGGAAACTCAAGATTGCCAAAATAATTCAAAATCTCAATAGGAATAGGATTTGCATTGCTCTCTATCCCATGTTAACCTTCTTAGACTCAGCTCTTCAGAATCTGTTCCCTTAGAATACTTGTGTGTGTGTGTGTGTGTGTGTGTGTGTGTTCCATCACTGAAATCAGCTTCTTTCTAACAGGCTTTCACGAATCTGAATTCTTGACCAGATTTTTAATCTGTTGGCTTATAGGATTGGACAACCCACTAAAATTTTCTACCCCTCATATTAGACCTTGAGCCACAGTGCTAATCCTGCTGTGATGTTGCTCTCTTTGCCAGAAGTATTTCTCTTGCATCTGTGTCAGTTATCAGGGATATCCATTCCATATATATATGTATATCCCATATATATACCATATATATGTATATATATAATTGTTATATATATAATTGGATATATATTGGATATATATATATAATTGGATATATATGGGATATATATATAATTGGATATATATTGGATATATATACATATATGGGATATATATAATTGGATATATATCAGATATATATATAATTAGATATATATATATATGGGATATCATTCCATATATATAATTGTTATATATATAATTATATATATAATTGTTTCAATTGTTACATTGATATTTCTGGCTTTGTTCCAATTATCACTCACAGGAAATAGTGTACTTCTCATGCATACGGAAGTGCAACTTGGGAAATGGAAAAACAGTCATTTTCTGGATAAAATGCAAATATTGGGTCAAAAGATTGCCCAGTGTTGCCTTAAATAATAACAATATATAAGCTTTTCTTCAAGAAGATAGTCGCTTACCAACCAGATATGCACATGTATGCCAACTACGTTCATGTCAACAAGGAACAGAATCCCATTCACTGAGCCAGAGCACGTGACCTGTGGATGAAGTTTTCGTGGTATGGCTTGAAAAGAAAAAACATTGTGGGCCTTTGGGTCACCCCAGGCATCAGGCAGGCACGAGGCCTCCCGATCTCCCAAACCTGCCTATCAACAGTCTAGACACCAGGTGACAGTATTTTGTTTCAGCAAAATGTGTTTCATGGCGCAGAGCTGTTTAGGATGGCAAAGTTCTGGACTGGGGAGGTGGGAATGTTTGTACAACACTGTGAATGTGCTCAGTGGCACTTTAAAAATGGTTCAAAGGGGCCCCTGGTGGCTCAGTGGTTGAGCATCTCCCTTCTGCTCAGGTTGTGATTCTGGGGTCCTGGAATTGAGTCCCACATCAGGCTCCCCGCAGGGAGCCCACTTCTCTTGCCTCTCTCACCGTCTCTCATGAATAAATAAAATCTGTAAAACAACAAAAATTAAAATTAAATAAAAATGGTTAAAGGAAAAAAAAGTCTGTCCCATGTACAAGGGACAGACTTAAAACAATGTAATTATAAGAAGATATAAAATATGTTGTTCTCAAACATTATCTCAGAGTATTAGGATTTTGATGGCCACCGCAGGAGAAGGTCTTTCATGTAATAATAAAATGGTATGTACCACAGTCCAGGCACCATGCTAGGAGTGGAGATTCAGTTATGAATATGACAAACATGTTCATGTTCTCATGGAGCCTAGATTTCAGAGGGGAGACTAACCCAGTATGACCTACAGGGTGAAGTGCTGTGGGAGCACCGAGGTCACTGAACTCAGTCTTGGGGGAAACAGGCAAGGGTTCTCAAGGTGGTAATGCCTAAGCTGCCATCATTAGAATGAGTAGGAGTTAGTTGGGTACAAACCAGGAGGCCAGGGGTGAGGTGGGAGGGGCAGTCGAAGGACATTGAATGGCGTGTCTTATGGATGTGAAGAGAACTGAGGGAGAGAGAGGTATCTGAGGGAAGGAGTGTGAGAGTTCAGAATGCTGAAGCACCCAGAACAATGTGGGGAGTGCAGAGAGATGACCCTAGAGAGGAAAATGAGTGAAATCATGCAAGTCTCCTACACTCACTGTTGGTAGAGAACTAGGAGAGTTGCGCACTGGTTTTAGAGTAAATAAGAGTTTGTGAGTCAGATCATGTCATGGATGCAATAAAAATGGTAAGAGGCAGGATAGGCCTTGCTGCGGTGACAAAGAGCTCCCAGAAATTCAGTGGCTTTGAGATCAGGAAGTTTATTCCTTTCTCCCTTTGCAGGACTGAGTGGTTTCAGGTCAGCAGCTAGGACTAAGAAAGGGGGAAGGCTGGGCTCTCCTCTTCCCAGAGACCCAGGCTGATTGCCCCCATGCTGTTATTGACACACGGCTTCCAGTGTCACCACCGAGTAAGCTGGAAGGAGGAATGGAGATGGTGAGTGGGTGGCTTTTATGGGCCAGGCCCGAAAGTAGCACACAGTGCTTCCTCCCACATTCCGTTTGTCAGAACCCAGACACATGGCTACGCTAACTACAAGGAAGCTGGAAAATAAAGCCCAGCGCTCAGCCAGGAAGAAGAGGATTTGGGGGGAGCAGCTGGCAAGCTCTGCCACGGTCATGGCAGGAAGGGCTGGTTGATTGAATCCGAATGGTTGCTCAGACTTCCCCTCAAAGCCCTTTGTCTGCTTGCCTCCGATGATCTCACGGCCCTCATCTTCCTCCCGTTTCTAACTCCTCACCCAGAGGAGGATTATTGATTTCAGCCCTAGTCCCTGGTCTCCATAACTACAATTGATACTTCGATCCATTTGCTCTACTCTCACACAGAGGCTGTTTGCGTGCCCAGCTCAGCCGACTCTAAGCAGAGGCCAACGCTGCCGGTCAGTTGGAGCAACCAGAAAGGCCGGTTGGTAAAGCAGTAGGTGGCACTCTGTGTCAGCAAGACACCAGTTCCAGAGCAACACACGCATAATCAGTGCAAGAATGTAGTCATGCTCAGAAGAACACAACATCGGCTCACTTGACCTACTTCCTCAAGACTCAACTTTCAAAGAGAGTAACCACACCCAGACTGACCAGCAGATTGTTAAAAACTGGGATGTCAACATGCTCTGAACTGAGTGCCAACAAAAATATTTCCTTTGTGTGGATGCTTTCTTCATGCCGCACTCAGGAAGGGTAAAGAAGTTCGACCTGTCTGGGTTGGAAAGCACCGTGGAGTGCTCTCCTTGGGCTCCTCTTGGGAGTTATAGGGAGAAACGTGTGTGTTGTTTTAATGGGAGTTGGAGCCACCACTTTCAGGACCTCTGAGGCCTGCTCGCTATTAGGAAATCTCCATCAAAGGCCTCATTGTTTGGTTATTGCTTTCTTCCACTTGTGTCACCCTGTAAGATATCCTTTCACTCAGTAGTGGCTTCTGGGTCAGTTTTCGTAACACGCAAAGGTGTGGGTGAAAGTGGGAAGATAGAGATCTGCGGATCCCTTCCCTCATTGGGAGTGTAAAACTGACGTTCAGCAGGGATGAGAAGGGATGGAGAACTTGTTGATGAAAATTTTATTTGTTTGTGTCCCTTGGGTCTGTCTCCCTTTCATCCAAGTATTTGAAAGTCATGTGTCTGTGTTCGGGATTCATGGAGACTTCTGCTGGCGTAATAAGTAAAACAGATGCTACCCAGAAAAAGAAAGTCTATGTGTTAGGCTTTTTATTTCTCTCTTCATTTAGGATACAAGCCTCATGGAAATGCAAGGTAAAGATTTGATTTTCCTTAGAGCCAATTTAGATATGATAGCGCATGACAGATTAGTATTTTGATGTTATCTAGAAACTTCACATGGTTGTGATTCACCATCTCATTCTAAGCTGAATATAAAATTCAGCTAGTTAGATGAACATAATCGTTCTTTCATTAGTAATGTTCATTTCTTATTGTTAGTTTTTTGTGTGTGTGTTTAGCCTTCCTCCAAAATATCCTTTTTGAGAAGCCCCCTTTCAATCACATCCACTTTACCCAGATTGTTTCTTTATACTTTACACGGGTATCCCAGGTGTGGCTGGGCCCCTGGATTAGAACAGCCCAGGTCATTCATGTTGAGGTAACAGCAGCTTAAATTAACACAAGTGTGTTTCTCCTTCATGTTCCATGTCCAGTGTGGATCAGTTGGGGGGCTCTGTTCATGTGTATACACGCAGAGACCCAATCCAGACTTATGGAGGTTCCATCCTAATATGTGTTCCTCAATCATCATATTAGGGTAAACAGAACATGGTGAAATACACTGGCTTTTAAAGCTTCTGGCTGGAAGGGGTGGGTCACCGCTGTTCATATTTTATTGGCCAAATGATCACAACCAACTGCCTTTCAATAAGAAGTGAAAGATAAGTTAAATGAACAAACACTACTTTCTATTTGAATGTCTTACACCAGAAAGCACTTTGTTGGACATCCCAGGGAGGGAGGAGAAGTAGGTTAATAATTTTCTCATTTTACACCTAAGGAAACCAAGCCTTAGAGAAATCAAATAATTTAAGGTCAGTTGTCATCCCTTTAGAGTATCATAGCTGCCAGGCTTAAAAAAAATTATTTACAATTTTTCAACATCATAGTTACGGTGTTTGGGTTACCAAGTGCCAATGCTGTTGGTACTAGCCTGGTGCTCAGGGTAGTAGAAACCAAACAACATCTCTCTAGCTCTGTTGCCATCAGCAAGCGAGAGAGCTCCCACTCTAAAGTCTCACTTCTCAGCTAATTCTAGGAGTCACAGGGGATATTTACCACGTGCCAATAAATATGGCCAGCCAGGGGTCATGTGGTCCTCTGTCCTTGCCCTGATTCCCTGGCAAGAATGCCTTGATGCCTGTGTTGCAGGAGCTTACGCCCCTTCCAGAGGGTTAATGGTGCCCGTGACATGAGTTGAGACCTCAGAGGAGATCTCTCCTTTCACCTAGGAAGCCGGTGCCCACAGTGTGACCAGCTCTTTTAGTTTTTATTCACTCTTTGTTTCAGCTCTTTCCCTTGCAGACTCACACATGAGCCTTTAGTCACTCTGAGACCCATGTTAACCGATAGGTACGTAGGATCTTGCATGCCCTTATGTCAGATGTAAGGGCCTCAATTCTATTCTTTCATGAACATAAACTTTTCCAGGAGGCCCTTCGGTCACTCATGCAAACAGACACCTGGTGAGCCCACCTAACCCATCTTCCAGACACGCCCATGCTTGTTTGAGTGTCACCTCAAATGGACCTATTTGCTACAATATTTTTGGAGAGGCACAGACTTGCTGCCCCATGATATGGTAAAAAGCATTACTGGTTAGTGTATTGGATTTAAGCATATCAGTATTTCATGATGTGTAGAAAGAATACCATGCATCTCAGGTGCTCTACCTCCTAAACTGGGAGAGAGAAATAAACACTCAACTCCAAGGCTCAAACCTACATTCTAGTCTCAGGTCTGTCCTGTTCGAGTGGCACTGGGAATGTGGCTTAGCCCCTCTGAGCCCTTGTGCCATTCATAAGATGAAGGGAGTAGTATGGATGGATTTCTAAGGACTTTTTCAACTACCAAAGTTTGCGATTTGTGGAGACAAGATTTATTATTTGTGATTATAGTCAACAGGTGGCAGCAAAAACCCAATCTTGAGCGTGTTAAGAATAAAAGGACTAGCTGCCTTTGATTTATCTTCAAAATTTCAGAGAATGTTTAGTTAATTATGTTCATTTTAAACATGATGAGCAAAGGAAACCTCCACATTTAAAGACATCGTGGAAGGAAGAAAATATGTACAATATATGTTGTAAAGTGAATTGAAAAGTAGGGCCTTTAAAATGGAAATGTTTTGTAAACTATTGAATTTAGTACTTTTCTTCCATTTTAAATGTGGCTGTGGCTAAGGTCTGAGGATACTCAACTGCTATCTAAAGTGATATTCAGAATGGGTCTTTTACATCTTTATCTCTAATTTAGATATAGAAGGATGGACTAACAGCTTCAGTAGTGGGTTTTTTTTTTTTTCCATGTTGCATGTAAGTTTGGCATCTTTGTATTCAGTGTGTTGGAGAAAAGTTTGCATCACAACATACAGTATCATCATGTTTTACATTTTATCATAGCTCAACTCTCATTAAAATAAATTCCAAAGAGCTCTTAAAATGTAAAACATTATTTGTTTATTAAATTTTGCTGATTTTAACAGTTCAAAGTTAATGGGCTGTTTATGAAACTTTGACATTTTTACTATCCATAAGCTTTATTGCAATCAAAGAGAACACTGATTTTAAAAATACATATGGATAATTTATTAAAATGTCAGTGCAAATGTTATTAGTGTTATTTGATTCATCTCATTTAATATAGTAAATGATAATATGTGGACTTGGTAAAATGCTATGGAAGAGACTTGAAGATCGCTGTTTTGCAGGAAGTCTCTTAAAAGACTTTACAATTTTAATAATGTGAATATTTAGATATATATTACTCTTTGGAAATTAAAGACAGGATATGCAAACTATAATCTTGAGCTCTTCCTGAATTACAGACTTGTACATTCAACTGCCTACTTGACATCTCTACTTAGACCTTGTGTGGACAAAAGGAGAACTTTATGTAAACATGTAACTAAGTGACTTACTTACTTAGGTCCCCTGATCGAGAGGTTCACTTACATTATTTATTAGCAGTGTTTGGATCTTTATTAAATTTTTTAAACCGACCATCATGAAGTCATCACAGAGCAATCAATAGAGGAAGACGAAGGAAGATGTGAGGTACGACTCTTGTTGGTTGATTAGGAATACACGATTCTTATAAAATTCTAAAAAAAATACTCCTAAACTTTTACTGAATTTCGTCCTTCTGAGATGAATCACAAATTCCTGTTTTACTGCTGAAGAAATTTAATGGTAAAATGACTTCACATTTGTTTTTAGGATTTACTAGCACTTACTTTGATCCATATGCCATAACACTCAAAATACAGAGAGGATACAACCGATGGTCTGTAGCTGCACTGCCCAATGACTTACCGACTAGCTACATGTGGCTACTTAAGTGTAAATTAAATATAATGAAAATTCAGTTCCTTGGTCATACCGGTCACATTTTAAGTGGTTAGTAGCCACATCAGGCTAGTGGCTACCAGGTTGGTCAGCACAGATACAATACTTTTCCATCGTCATGAAAAGTTCTACTGGATAGTACTGGTCCAGGATGTGGGACATTATGACCCTCCATGTGTTCTGGTGTCATCTTTCCTGTATATAAGGGCCCAGCTTTTACAACTGGCTTTGGACTTGCTCTCCTTAACTGATGATTTCTCTTTGTGTAGCAAAGTTTGATGTTAACTATCATTCGGCTGGAGTAGGCCACAAGAAATAAAATACCACGATATCTTTGAGAGAAAATGTCTCTTGATGAAATTGTTTGGTAAGGTAACTTTGTGTTACCTAACACAGAAGAATTCTTTTTCTTCTCTAGAGAAGGAGTTTTTTATTCTCTCTTCTAGCTATTACTGGACAGTTGTGCCACCAGATAGGAAAGTTAGGCAGTAGTGTAATAGATCACCCTTTGATGTAATTCATCTTGGACTGTCTTGGCTGCCTGTGTATATAAGAAGTGTAGGCACAGGACATCTAATCACAGTAGACTCTGTCATAGCTGGTTCTAGATCACTGAGTGAAACTTGTCAACGTGACTATTCTACTTTAGAATAGTTGTAGTATGTTAGCCAATTAGCTATTTATTCTCCTTTAGGGCCTCAAGTTGTGGAAACATGTTTAAATTGAAGTGTTTTCCCCTACTGAAAATATTATATGCTACATTATACAATTATAAATAAAATATGATATACGCCATTATGAAATAGATTACATTATTTTGTGTTGGCATGACATTCTAGAATACTTAAGGACACCACTGTCCTCGTTTTATAGGCAAAAATAACTCCAAGAGAAGCTTTGTAAAGATAAATACAGATCTTTGCTGGATGGCAAAATAGTTCTAATATTTCAGATGTAGTGTATATGTGAGCACACTCAGGATCTTCATATTGATATTGTGCATTTTTTTTCATGACACGTAACCATGGCTGGTTTTATTTAGAATTTGCTTGAAATGTTTGATTAAAGAATGAAACAAAATTCCAAAATTTCTCAAAAATCATGTCTTAGTACCCTGCATCCTGGATCAGGAGTCAAGAAACCTGACTTGTCTCTGGGACAAATTCACTGTGTCCTTGAGCTGGAGTGTTATAAAATCAGGTAACCTTGCCTAAGCAGCATGATGTCCATTCTCCTTTGTTTAGAAACCTTGCTGGGCATATAGAATTCTGAAGGAATATCAAATCACACCTCCTGTGTGTATTTTTTTAATAATAATAAACTCATCAAAACAGTCACTATCTAACAGAGTGCTATCTCCATGTGCAAGAGATAGATAGCAAAGAGCTTTAGCGACCTATCATAAAAGAGGAAAGAAATTTAAACACCTAGACCCCTTCTCACTTTAACAGTCAGTTCTGATTCATGCCTGGCTTCGGTCAGCCCCAAAAGGGATAGTCATGTATGGCCATGCTAGTTGTACAATGGCGAATATGCACAACCATAAGGGATTATAACAACCATAAAAGGTCTTGATGAAGGCATTTTGGTTACACAGAGAGCCTCAGGCACTCCAGGAAGTGATGGGAGAGTAGGGAAGAATGTTCTTTCCTTAAAGCTAGTGCCTACACTTCTTTGAGGTCACTAAAGTGGGGCATAGATCGCTGAAAGATAGGGTAAACACTTTCTCTCTCTGGGATGTTCCTGGATATACATTGAAAACTCACTTGCTGAGACCTTAAGCCCCTGGAAGTCTGGATATACCTGCTCTGACACTCCAGGGGTATAGACTCGCTTTAATGCCCCAGGGATATAGAGCCGAGTTATAGCAAAGTTTCAGGAAATATCAATGATTTCTACAACACTACAGTAGTCCTCTCTTACCCAGGGTTTCTATTCCTGTGTTTTCAGTTTCCCACCATCAACCAGCAGATGGTCCTCCCTCTGACCCATCCTCAGAAGTTCAGTAGTAGCCTAACACTACATCACTATGCCTAGGTCGTTCACGTAGGTACTTTATCATCTCACATCATCGCAAGAAGTGTGAGTAGAGTACAACAAGATATTCTGAGAGAAAGAGAGAGACCACATTCACACGGTTTTTATTACTCTGTATTGCTAGATTTGTTCTATCTTATTATTATTTTTAATTCCTTACTGTGCTTACTTTATGAATTAAACTTTATTATAGTTGTGGATGTATAAGAAAAAGCATAGTATACATAGAGCTCTGTACCATCCCTGGTTTCAGGCATCCACTGGGGCGTCTTGGAACATATCCCCTGTGGATGGAGGAGGGGACTGCTGTATATTCAGCTATGCTGATATCTGTATCACTTTAAACTTTAAGCTATTGGGAAATAGTGTGCAAGTATACCAAAATTTCTGGCTGTGAGACAGATCCTTCCTTAGAAATTAACTGACCAAAAGCAAGGGGTACCTGAGAGAAGACTGGCAGGTTATCTGAGAAATAGATTACTTGTTGCATTTGCATTTTGTTGCAAGGGGTCTTCAAAGTTTGAGGGCATGGGGATAGGGGACCTGGGTTTGCCCTCTGGCTCTGCCTCTCAGTTTTCATTAGCTCATTCATAAAATAAAGAGTTTGGGTGAGAATAGTTCCACGGTCTCTTCCAGGCTTCAGATATAACTCCTTTTTATCTTATTCAAATTTATGGAAAGAATATGTCATAAAAGAACATTTTTAGATTAATACTAGTCCATAAAGACTGGCACATATTTCTCAATCAGAATTTTCATGCTTGAAGAGATCTTTAATCTCTAACATTAGTATATTAAATTGCTCCCTCCTTATCCCTACTTTTTAAAAAGAATTAAACTTTTAATTTTTGAATAGTTTGAGTTTTGCAGAAAAGTTGCAAAGACAGTAGAGAGTGCTCTCGTATACCTTGCACACAGTTTCCCTATTGTTAACATCTCACATTACTATGGTACTTTTGTCATAACAAATGAGGCAATTTTAATATATTGACATTAATTAAAGTCCGTGTTCATACTTTATTCAGATTGCCTTCATTTTTACCTAATGTCTTTTTTCTGTTCCAGGAAGGATCTTGTTCAGAATACTACATTATGTTTAGTGGTCACGTCTCCTTAGGCAAATCTTGATTGTCACGGTTTCTTAGACTTTCCTTGTTTTTGACGATTTTGGCAATTTTGTGGAGTATTGGTGAGGTATTTTGCAGAATGTCCCTCAACGGGAATTTGTCTGATGTTTTTTTTCTCATAATTAGGCTGCAACTAAGGGTTTTGGAGAGAAACATCATGGAGTAAAGTGCCTGTCTCAGCACGTTATCCCAAGGGGACATGCTCTTGGCAAGACTTATCATAGTTGCTGTTACCCTTGATCATCTGGGTGGGATAGTGTTTGTTCGATGTCCACAGTGTAAAATTACAATTTTCCCCCTTTCCATTATTTACTCTTTGGAAGAAAATAATTTTGGGAAGCCCACACACGAGAGATGGGAAGATTTAACTCATTTTCAAGTCACCATAAATTGAAGTTTAGAGTGAAATCTCCTCAGTTTTAGCTACAGTTCTGAGACCATTAGATATGCCTAGCAGCAAACAATCTTGCAAGTTCTTACTAACCTGGAACAAAACAGCTTGGCGGGGGTGGAGGGGGTGAGGGAGGCAGAGGAAAGGAGGGCTCTAACTTGTCCTTCTAATAGTCTTCCTTCTCCTGAGGAGAAAATTGTACTAACTCATGAGAGCTGCAAAACAATATGATTCCTTGCCTTTCTGTCCCCCAAGGTCAGGCAAAATTAATCTATTACTTTAAAAGTGGAGGAAAACAGCTTCCTTTTTAAAATTGCTTTAGCAAAGGATTGGGGAGATCTAGGTCAAGAGCATTTTTCTCAATTCTAGCGATGTGAATCTTAATGTTTACATTAAACAGCTTCTGTGCTTCAGCACCCCCTGAAACTTCCTTTTATCTCTACCCCTTGAGGAGCAACAGATTCCTAAAATGGAATGTTCGTGCCCAAACAAAACATTTTCAGCCTAATATCTTATCTCTTTTTTCAAATATGTGTTTTTATAATAAAAAATTAAAACAATCCTGATGTATATAAAATATAAAAGTAGAAGTTCTCCCTGCCTCTGCGTATAGTAGAATTTACTCCATTATTAAATATTAGATTCTTTTTGGCTTTTAATAACAATCCCTATTTTGTTTTATTAAACATATTTACTATAACATAGTATACAGAAATTAGGAGAGGGAAAGAATTTGTTTAAAATCTTTGGCTTGGCTTGTTCGTTTGTTATTTCTTTAAACAAATAATTATTGAATGCCAATCATGTGCTAGGTGCTAGCACATATGTGGAAGTATAAATGATGCAAAAGCAAATTGTCCTTAAAGGATTATGGTCAAGAGAGGAGGGCAGACTTCCATAGACAACAAAGAAGTAAACAAATGTCTTCATGCAAGCACATTTGTCACATATAGAACTTTAAAAACCTACTTTTTGTTTTGTTAATAAGACTTTGCCCTACTCAGAACACATTTATTAATTTGTTTATTGATTTGGAACAATACTAAAAGCTCTTCAGCTAATTTTTAAAATGAGTGAGAACAGATCCTTTTCAACTACATAAGACACTACCACTATTTTTTTGAAAGTGCATGTGGTAATTCTGGTTTTGTTTTTTTAAGGTGATGATAAAAGATGTTTTCCACTGATCATGTCCTGAAGGGAGGATACTGAATCTAATATCCTAATCTTTTCAAGCATATCGGGTGTACTACACTTAAAACCTTTGATGATGGAGGACTTCTGTGGACTAAGTTTGGTGCCTAGACTAATCTAATGTCTCCTTATCTAGACTGATATAAGAAAATGTATCCTGGCCAACAATCACTCATTCACTAAACATGAGTTAATTTTATTGTAAATGATCTATCATTAAATTAGCTTTGAAGTGTTGTATCAGAAAATTCTAAAACAGACACAAAACATTCCATAGAATTCATGTCCATTTACTTAAAGAACATTTCCATATATATAAAAGCTATTTCATGATGGTAGTCTTTGGTACATAGAATTTATACTAGCTTTTACTTTATGTTTCATTAATATTTTTTCATGTCTACCTATCACACTATTTTCATGGTTGCATAATATTCACTGCATTGATATTTTATTATTTAATTAGCCTCTCTTGTTGGAAATTTAGATTCTTTCCAGTTTGGGATATCATATTGTATGTTGCTCTAAGTACATCTCTTTATTTGGAGAGACTTTCCAATAATATCTCCTCTTGAATTATTTCCTTAAGACATGTTTCTGAAAATAGGATATTGCATTGTCTACTATTTGATATACATTGTCAGATTGTTCTCCAAAAGAAATGCTACCTATTCACAAAGCTTAGAACAATAAGTGGATAAAATTCTTTCTGAAGCCCTGCCAGTACTATAATGGTGAAATTCCATCAGTGCTAGGCAATAAAAACTCAGATTTATTTCACATTTTACTGGTAAATCTTGGACTTACTTGGAAATCTTTTTTGACTGATGTAAGACACATGGCATCAATCCATAGATCATGCCCCTAATGCTGGACTATGTTTGCAAAGAGCAAAAACTCAATGTAGGCCACCTAAGAACCTCCACTGACACTAGCCTTCTTATCTTCCTTATCTTCTTTCTCTCCCTGCTTCTGACTCTTTCCTTCTTCCTTTCTTTCTTTTCTTCCTTTTTTCTCTTTCTCTTCTTCCCTTCCTCTCTCTTCCCTCCCTCACTCCTTCCCTCTGTCTCTGTTTCTTTCTCTTTCTTTCAAATTTGATTCCCTGGATATATATCCAAAGGAAATAATATCACTAAGTCTAAGAGATATCTGCACCTCCATGTTCATTGCGGCGTTATTCATAATAGCCAAGACAGAGAACAAACCTAAGAGTCCACTGATGGATGAATGAATGGATTAAAAAAAAGTGGCATATATATACACACAATAGAACACTAGTCAGCCATAAAAAGGAAGGAAGTCTGCCATTTGTGACAACATATGTGAGCTTTGAAGGTTTTATGCTAATGTAAAATAAAACAGAGAAAGACAAATACTGTATGATCTCACTTACATGTAGAATCTAAAAAAAAAATCAAACAAACAAAAACAAACCAAACTCATAGAAAGAGATCAAATCTATGGTTACCAGAGGCAAGGTGGGGACAGGCATTGGAAAAAGGTGATTGGAAGGTATAAATTTGTAATTAGAAGATAAATAAGTACTAGTAATGTTATGTTCAACATGATGACTATAGTTAACACTCTATACAGTATATTTGAAAGTTGCTAAAAGTTCTCATCATAAGAAAAACTTTTTTTTGATAGAGAATGTGAGTGTTCTTGAGCACAAATAGGTGGGGGGAGGATGTTGTGGGGGGAGGGGCAGAGGGAGAAGAAGAGAGAATCTTAAACAGCCTCCATGCCTAGCGCAGAGCCAGACTCAGGGCTCAGTCTCACAATTCTGAGATTATGACCTGAGTTGGTATCAAGAGTTGATTGCTTAACTGAATGAGCTTTTCAGGTGCCCCAGAAAACATTTTTCTAATTTTTAATTTTAATTTTTGTCTTTGTATCTATGTGAGATGACAGATGTTAACTAAACTTATTATAGAAATTGCAAAATATGTAAATCAAGTCATTATGCTGTAGATCTGAAACTTATACAATACTGTGTGTCAACTATATCTCAATAAAACTGAGAAAAAAGATAAATAAATTTGGTTCTAAACTGCTGAAACTGTAACAGGACCAACACAGGTGAAAACAGAATAGTGAACACCAAAATCATACTACCTCAAAGGAATTTGACTCCCTGAAAGTATCTGTGATTTTTTTTTTCCTACAGGGAAGAAGAGAGAATGATGCCATCTTCCAGCTCTGGAAGCTTTGCCTAATGAGAAGAGTAAATGGCCCTCTTATGGGGGGAATCTCCCACATGACCTCCCTCCCCCTCAGTGAACACATGTATGGTCATTGATGACATTCAGAAAGAGACACAAACTAACACAAAGGGAAAAGAGTTCTAGGATATATTGTGAGCAAAACAAATGGCCCCGTAAAATATAAACAATATGAGCTCAGATCGCTCAGGACATTCCATTGCTACTAAAATACAAGAAGTCTCCCTTTCCAGAGGTAGTTTTCCACAAAGAGCTCTAAAGTGAGTCCGCTAGGTCTCGCAGTCTGAACTTTAACAATTATGTGAAATCAAGGACAAAGAAGGGGTTATTGATAATAATAATTTATCAACGGGAGTGTGTTCTCTACCTTTCAATGTGTCTTGAACCCTTCAAATGGCCCCATTGTCTCCATAGGTGGAGCTGGCCAGGTAACCCCCCTGGAATCTTTGTTGCCTTCCTTGAAAAACATTTAAAACAAACAAGCCCCTTTCTCTTCCCACAGACAGTACAAGCAATATTAATGGTTATCTACCTGGGATAAGCACAACAGTCTCATTTTTCCTGACTTGAAAGGGTCATCTGTACTGTCAAGCCCAATTAACTTGTCTTACTCCCGTACAAAGAAGGAAGGTTACCGAAAGGCCACATCTTGCCCTATATCTTGGCTGCTCTGGTACAATGGCCTGATCAAAGGCCATCAAAGCATCAAGCCAATAAAGGCAGACCCTGCTTTTTTTGGCTACTGGCATAATGCCACACGTGGAAGCCTGTGGGTTCTTACTGAAAGGCTCAGACGCCAAGACAGGATTTTATACATACACGGCCTCCTCCCAATTTTATAACAGGGTTATAAATAATTGTGGTATATTTTTAAATGTGTACAGTTAATAAATTAATGCTTTTAATACAAACGCAATGCAATGTAATTGGGCTTTTCATAAGATAATTATAGGATTTATAAAAAATATTTCAAGGGCACTCTAGGTGGGGTGCCTGTAAGGGGACAGAAGCTTACATTTGAATGATGAACATCTCTGTCAATCAATGACTTCTTTAGGGACAGAACCAAAGTCCACATTTGAAGCCCTGGGTAAATGGGAAATGTCAGTCAATTACAAGTCAATGGCTCCTCTGGCACCCCCAAAATGGGTCCAAAAATGCATATTTGAAGCAGGTCATAAAGCTCAACGTCCTTGTGTGGTCCACAGAGCCCATGGCATGCTACAAATCCACTGGACATTTAAATATCTGTTGGTATATTTAGTTCTGTTTCATAGATTCTAATGCTAGAAGGAAGTAAACAAAAAAAGTCATTTATTTTTTCTCCTGTTTTTAGGAAAGCTTGACTCTAAGTCACCCTAGATGCTTAGCTACATATATGCATGCTATTGTGATTCATTTTGATGTCTATAAATTTGCATTTTTGAAGCAAAATGAAATGGGACTGGGATTATTTGATCTGGAGAAAAGGGGAATTTGGCAGAGTTTCCAGATGTCCCATATGGATGGGGTTTGCTGGCAATTCTCTTTTTAAAAGAACTCATGCACACCCACACATGCAGTCATTTACATGCACTTACACACAAAATGTTTGAGTCCAGATTAGACACCACAGGGCATTATTATTAGCACAAATCTTGCCAAAATACATACCACATTCTCCAGGTTTCATCCTAGCAAGGATGAACATTGATAAGAGTCTTTATGTATCTAAACATCTTCTGTATAAAAGCTGAAAACCAGATTTTTTATACTAAGAATATAAAAGAATACATGGATTTAAACTAGGTTGGACCAAGAGCACACTCCAGACAGAACTGTTAAACTTCAGAACACGTCAAGACAATTTGTGAAGTTATATCCTCTGGTGGAATGAGGATCTTAGAAACAAAACAAGATCAATTTTTTTTCTGATGTAAGTTCTTTGACCATTATTCTGACACTGAAGAGGAAGGAATGAAGAAAAATCACTCAAGATCTCTCTGAACTTTTTTTTTTGAAACGATTTTATTTGTTCATATAAGAGAGAGTGTGCGAGAGAGAGAGAGAGAGAGAGAGAGGGAGAGAGAGACAGCACAAGCAGGGAAGAGCAGAGGAAGAGGAAGAAGCACACTCTCTTCTAAGCAGGGAGCCCAACATGGGGCTTGATCCCTGGACCCCTGGATTATGATCTGAGCCAAAGGCAGATGCCTAACTGACTGAGCCATCCAGGCGCCCACTGGTCTCTCAGAATTTTAAAATTATAATGTACAACTTAAAAATTAAATTTTAACTTCCCCCAAATCTCTCTCTCTCTCTCTCTTTTTTGTTACTCCTTTCTGATGATTCTAACTCAACTGGAGAGAGCCTGAGTCACGACTTGAATTTTGACAGTTCTTGAATTATCTCGTCTTTTAATGGGATCAGAGTTGGAGTACTGTTGTCCTGAGGCATTTTGGAAGTGAAAGTTCATCAATACTTACAAAGGAGGGAAAGCCAACAAAGAAAATGAACCTGAGATTATTCCAAGCCACTTGAGCTGCAGTACCGAGATGGCAAGCGAACACGGTAGAGCTCTACAGAACCTTGTGCAGAAGCTCTCGGTGTTCTTGGAGTGTGAGCTGATGGTCTTTTTGAGCATGGAGAGCCCTTACTGTACATAATAAAGACAAAGAACAGATTGTTGGGTGCAGAAGCTGAGCATAAAACATATTGCCTGGGCTCTCTTTATCTTCTTTCCTTTTCTCTCTCAAGTTAGTAGGCAGAACCACTGTTCCAGATAAGTACTGACACCAAGGCATCCATGTGCTAACAATTTCAGCAGATACTTTTGGACAAAAGTGGGACTTACAACCTGGCTAATCAAGTGTACCTGTTGAATAAATGATTTTGGTACCAACATCTACTCCGGTAGGTAGAGTTATGGTCCTACCAAGATGTACACATCCCAATTTCTGCAACCTGTGAATATGTTCCCCTACATCTGAAGGGAAATTAAGGTTGCAGGTGGAATTAAGGTTGCTCATCTGCTGACCTTAACACAGAGAGGTTTTCAGATTACTGAATAATCAAGTGAGCCCAGTGTAATCACAAGGGACTTTATAAATGGAAGCGAGAGACAGAATAGGTTAGAGTGATGGGGTGTGAGAATGGATGGACCCACTTTGGCTGGCCCTTGAGAAAAAGGCAGAGGATCTGGAGCCAAAGAAGGTGAATGGCTTCTGGAAGCCGGAAAAGGCAAGGAAACAGAGTCTCTCCTATAATCTCCAGAAGAGAATTCTTTAACCATCTTGATTTTAGCCCAGTTGAGACCTGGGTCGGACTTCTACAGAACTGCAGAACAATACAATTTGCATCGCTTCAAGCCACTAAGATTGTGGTAATTTGTTACTACAACCCCAGAGAACCAATACACCTACCCTGCAATTCCACACGGCATTCCTCTCACCACATTCAGAAGTCTACTGGGGGAAGAAAACCAGACCCATGATTATTATTATTTAGTAGCCTGGACCCCCATGTCATTCACCCATAGCAATGAAGGCTCTTGGTAGATTCCATTCCTCCATCTCAAAATAGAGACACCAATCACTCTTAGAGCAAATATGCTTGCCTCTCCCAGTTCCACGACAAAAGCCCTCCTCACTGGCCCCTAAACTGGTGATTTCATTTTCCTTTTGCATCCAGAGCATGCACGATAGAAGGTTTTCACACACGTGACACATGTTGCTGGAAGTACTCGGGGTCAGGCTCAAATACTTGTTAGGTGTGCTGTGACTCCAACTGTATTCCTTTATTTCTAACTCAGGATTGGGAATACATTGAGAGGTGAATTTTACAGAAATAACCATATGGAGATAAAATACAAATCACGCACAACAAAGATCGACAACCTGCATTCTAACCAGAAAGCAAGTGGCAGTTTAGGCCAACGAAGCAATTGGTTCATTTTCTTACCCTGTTAGATATTGTGGGTGCACTTTAGGTTCATTGAAGTCATTAATATGTAACAGTGAGAACTAAAAATTATCTTTGTGGAAGGGATAGGGAGTTCATCCATCAAATTATTCTTCAGCTTCCTTTCCCATAAAATGACAGTGAAAATTCATGTGCTTTAGGGACAAGGCAAAGGTGGCAAGGATGGGAATGCTTTTGAACCATGTCCTTGGGAAATGAGATACTCTGAGATATGAATTAGGAATACTTCTATCTACCCTTTATTCCTACTACATGCTTCATAGTATTAGTCTCTTTAGGGCTTTTTGTTCCCTGATAGCTAATATTTATTGTGTATTTACATAAACTACTACATTTAATCCTCCCATGTTACAGGTGGGAAAATGAAGCAAAAAGAGATGAAGGAAATTGCTCTGGACCGTGATGTTAGTAGTTGGTGAAATCAAGATTTCAATCCAGGCTTCTGGGACTTCATAGCCCTTGTCCTTAACCATGGAACTTCATCCTATCTCAAAGCATGCCCTCTAGTTGAGAAGAGGTAAGCTTAAGACCCAGTGATCTT
Source organism: Nyctereutes procyonoides (assembly GCF_905146905.1). Taxonomy (NCBI): domain Eukaryota; kingdom Metazoa; phylum Chordata; class Mammalia; order Carnivora; family Canidae; genus Nyctereutes; species Nyctereutes procyonoides. The sequence continues at coordinate 62,906,236 of NW_026575051.1, forward strand.
GTGAACATATGTGCAGGTCCCCTCAATCAGGAATGTTTCTAACTTTCTTCTCCACCTACCAAAACCTTCCTGAACCTTCAGAGCCCAACTCATGCCGTTTCCTTCCCAAGAGCTTTTTCCTCACCTCTGCAAGCAGATCTGTGGGAATCAAGTACTCATGGTGAGATCCTTAGCAACACCCGGCCAAGGCCTTGTGCATCGTAGGCAGCTGCTGGGTAGTGGAAATTCGCCTGGTCCTTGGCTCAGAAAAATGAGACTGAATCTCTGCTTTCCCACTTACTGGCAGTGTGGTCTGAGATTCGGTGGCCTCATCTCTACAGGAAAAGAAAAATAAGTAATATTCATCTCACAGTTCTGTGATGGAGATAAAATGAGGGGTTGTTTATAAAAGTACTTTGTAAATTAAAGCACCATTGAAATATGAGGGGTAATAGGATTAAGTCAAATCAATTTTGTATTGCATTTCTTGAACTAGTCCTGAGATTGTTGAACGGCGTCCAACTTCAGACATGAGCACATTATCATGGACGCATTATAGTGCTATTGAGGAAAGGCTGCAGGATCAGAATTGTTTACCCTGGTGAAGAGAAGACTGAAGTGAGTTTTCAAAACAAACTCCAAGTGTTTGTCTATTCAATAGACAATTGTGAGCAACTCCACAGAGTCTCTGGCCTCAAATTAGAGCAAAAAAGGGATTTGGTCCAGACATAAGGAAATGCTTCATGAACATAAAGACTGTGAAACCTACTATTAAGGGAAATTGTGGAGACAAATAACAGCCACAAATAAGTTACTTCGTGCTGCCAAATTGACCAAGGAGAAAAAGAAACATGTTTATTTTTCAGAATGTGGATGTTCTGAAGCAATTAAATATCTTCCCTCGCTAAATTGACATATTTTTGGTCTCGCTGGCACTATAAAATTAAATTCTTTCAAGGAGATTTACAATACAAGAGATGGCATCTCTTCTGGGGAAAGAAAACAAAATAAAGAAACTATTAAAAATAGAACTATTCAAGATGACATATTTGTGGACTACTCTCACCACTCATGTAAAGAGAAGCTGTCTCAGTGAAATTGAAGTCATCCCAGACATATCCATGCTCTTTCCCCCTCAGATCGCCTGTCCACCCCACAGCAGTCACTGTCTCTACATGATGAGCATCCAACACTATCATGCATACGTTGGGGACCACGATGCCCTACTTGTCATAGCAAGTGCAAGGCAGGGTGGCCCCACATACCTATGCGAATGCTACGCGGAACAGGTGAAAACCCTAATGCCACTGCAGGCAGAGTTTCAGTTGAGCTAGACTTTGTAGGAATCCTTCAAAAGGTTGGGACCTTTCTGTGGCAACTGAATGCTGACAGCTAATGTAACCTGAATCCAGCTAGAGGTCACTGACCGTGCTCCGGGCTCTACAATAAGCTTATCGGGGCCATCTCTTGAAATAATAGTCACTTCCAGGTCTCCTTCATCTTCTTCACTCTTTGCCTTCCTCCCGCACCCCCCGCCCCCAACTACCAAAGCCCACCCTTCCCTCTCAGGCATGTACCCTTCAGCAAGGTTCTCCCTTTTCTTGGGCTTTTCCTGTGGCCATCACAAAGCCCTCAGTGTTCTTTATGGAAGCTTTTCCTCTATCCTTGAGTTAAAGGCTATTCTTGTCTCAGGAAAAAAAAAAATCTCCTAATTTAAATGTCTTCCTCCCTCCCTCAAAAAAGGAGAGGATGTCGTTTTGAGATAAATACTAAATTAATATATATTAAGGAAAATTTCTAGACTAAGCAATGTCGTCTCTTGATTTCCCTAGGGATTCCGGGAATGGAAAGCATTTCTGCTGCTATGTGGGATCTGTCGTGCAAGACAGCGTTCCTTCGCATCTTCTGGGTAATTGACTCAAGACTAGAATTTTCCAAAAATATAGAAGCAGATTATACAACACACGCTCCCGCTGACTCTGCCATAAGGATTACCAAAATGGACTTGTGCCATCACTGCTCCAGGTTTCAGGACACTTCAGGCACTTCTTAATCTTGAGCAATTGCACTCCACGTTCCAAGATCGACACTTATGTGGACGTAAAAATTGATCAAACTTCTGTTGCAGCAAATGTAAGTAGCTGGCGGTTAAAGACCAACTTATCAGTGTGGAGTATTGCCAAACCCTTTAAGGAAACATTTTATAGGTATTCGTCATGGCTGGGGGGAACTAATTGGACTATTTGGAGTTTATTCCAGAATAGTTTTTATTTGCAGTTGTACTAGGCAGTGCTAGGCATCTCCCTGGAGTGGGGTGAGCGAGACCCAGCCCCTACGCTCATTGGTCAGGAGCTGTCCTGAGGACAGGGAAGCTGGGTTCTTCACTGTGACATATGAGGCTGGACTCATCTAGTCCCCAAACTCCTCTCCAGCTGCACTTCCATTGACTTTCCTCCTGCTTTGCTGTTCTGTAGCCACACAGGCCTCCTTTCTGTTCCTTAAACTTGCGAAGTAAACTCCTGCTCGGGGCCTTTGGCCTTGACGATCCGCCAGCCAGGCACTCCCAGATCTATACTTGTGGGGCTCCCACCTCGCTTCGATCCAGGTCTGTGTTGAGATTTCTGCTCCTCAGGGAGCCTCTCCACCATCCTGTCTCAGAGTATCACTCGCCATCTCCCACCCTTGCTTTAATTTTCTTTATACTCCTTATAGATTTTGTTTTATTCACAGCTATGCCCTCAAGGCCTTGCACGGTATCTGGCACATAGTTGGTGCTCAGTAAACATCACTAATGAATGAATGGATGGGTGGGTGTTCGACCTAATGGGGTGATTGGACAGATTCAGAGAGGATTACATATAGTCACTGCTAGAAGCCTCATCTTCAGTCCCTTGATGGTTCTCTTTATTCCCTCTCTCCTTAAGCCCCAAACTCCCTGCTCCCGCATTCACTCCACCTCCTGTGCTCCCCATGACGCTGTGGAACCTCCTTCTGCCCCTAGCTTTATTTGAGCAGGATGGATTTTTTTTCCCTTCTCTATGGGTAGAAGACTCAGCTACTTTCCAGGCTACTGCCCATTTAAAGATTATAGAAAGATTTCTTCCTAAAAGGTGTCATCAAGCATAAGCCAGGCACACCATCTTCACCAGCGTTTACAATATCCACAAATGATATATTTTGGGAATATATACAATCAGATGCAAAAGTAGTTCTCTCCTTTTTGCTAAGTCCTTATCTGAGCAAGCTTAAGCTGGAACCCAACCGTCACAATGATCTGATGATCTTCCGTGTGAGAATTTTTGAAACATCTCCAAGGCTTGAGTAAGGAAGACGACATTCCTTCAGGACACACTCAGCTACCATGATCCCTGAGAAAGAAGGATTAGAGAACTGGCTGGCCTTTATGAAGTGGCCTGTGTAGTCCATGCACTGACCTGGAGACTTAGAACTTCATTTTGGTCTACCACAGAGTTTTCCTATTTGTTACGCATTACTTGAGAAGGCAGGGAGGATACCAGCAGCCTATGAGCCCACCTCTAGCACTTCAGACATCTCAGGAGCTCCAGAAACATATGTACTACTTTTTGAAACGACTAAGCATATTAGTTAGCGGAAAGCCTAAGTTGTTGTAATAACGAGCCAACAAAATGCACCTCTTTAAATAAGAGAAAAGTTATTTCATACAAAGAACAGTGTCCTAAAAGGGCTGGGAAGGCAGCACGGCCCTGCAAGGTCACCCAGGAACCACTGCTCTGGGAGGTCATCCAGGAACCAGGCCTGTGGGGTATGTTCTGACCGTGTCAACATATGCATCCAAGGCAGATCCAAGGCAGCTGGTCCAATCGTTGCCAGTGCTCAGCCAGAGGGAAGAGGAAAAGAAGAGATACAAAGGCTAAGCATTTTCGTCTTGAAGGGAAAGACTGAAGCGCTACAAATGGCATCTTTTTTTTATTATTATTTAAATTCAATTTGCCAACATGTAGTGTAAGACCCAGTGCTCATCTCATCATGTGCTCTCCTTAATGCCCGTCACCCAGTTACCCCACCCCACCACCTCCCCTTCTGCAACCCTTTGTTTCCCAGAGTTAGGAGTCTCTTCATGGTTTGTCTTCTTTTCTTATATCTCATTGGTGAGAATTTAGTCCCATGGTCATACTTGCAAAGGAGGCTGGGAAAGAGAGCCTCTAGCCAAGAAGCATGTGTCGAGCTAAACCTGGAGGCAGTTATATTACTAAGAAGAAGAAGGAGAGGGGCACCTGGGTGGCTCAGGTCACAATCTCGGGGTCGTTAGACTGAGCCCCACTTCAGGCTCTCTGCTCAGCAGGGAGTCTGCTTCTCCCTCTCCCCCTCTCTCTGTGGTCTCTCTCGCTCTCTCTCAAATAAAATCTTCAAAAAAAGGAGAAGGGGAGAATCATTCCTGGAGGTTGGCTGGGAGTCTTTCACCATACTAGGTTATTAATTGGTTGAATTTAGGCCCGAGGAGTAAGTCCTCTGGGTGATGGGATGGACATCTGCATGTTTTTGCCTGACTAGAACCTTTTGAACAACTTTCCTGAGTTCGGAGGATTTCCCACTTTATGACCCCTGCTGCCCCCTAAGTCAGGGCAGCATAGCTTGTTTTTCCGGCACCTTTGGCGGGGGAGGGCCAGAGCATGTCACCCGGGCCCCCCTCACCCCATACGCTGTGCAAAGACTTCGGTTCAGGGCAGACAGCATGAGGAACCTTGTAGAGCCCATTTTCTGGTGGGGGTGGCAGCAGAGGCATTTGATTTGGGCACAGCAGTGGCACTGTTTCTGGTGTCACTTACGCATAGTTAATTGAAGAGGAAGTTTGGTTACTCGTGGCCAATTAAAAGACTTTCCTTCCCGACTTTTGACTTGGTTTGGGTTTCCTATGCTTTGGGCTTTGCAGTCAGAACACAAACAGAAACTGTATGTTTGTTATTCCCCTCAGGCCCTTCCTAGAGGTAAGGGTTCTAACTTGGGGTAGGGGTTTTGGCGAACTTTTTAATCAGCTGTGCCTTGGTTATGGTTTTTGTGGGATTAAAGCTCTATTTGTATCTCAGTCATCACGGACAGGGAATCAATTTAGGACTTTAAGTGAAGTTTATTATCTTCAGAGATTAAGGCAGTAGTTTCTGAATAATTTTTCTTTTTTTTTAAAAGATCTTGCTTAATTAAAGGGCTTCGCTGGATTGTGTTCTTCATTGTCAGAAAGCCCCACCGCTGGCTGCTATTTCCGGTGTCAAGCTTCCTCTCATCCCTCAGGTTTGCACTTCAAAAGGGCTGGGCTCCCAATCCTCTCTCACTAACTAGCACAAGTGGGACAGAATGTTACAGACAACTCAGAACATACACCCTGGGTGGGAAGACCTAAGAACTCTCATTATGTTCCATCTTGTTCAATTTATTTATGTTTCATCATAATCTATGACTGCTATTCCCTTTGAATCTTTCACAGATTCCGGTCATAGGCCAGGCTCATAACTTGTCCCGAATGATCGAGCAGAGAAGCATAACAGGCATTCAATACACACCGGTTAAATTGAATTAAATGGCATTGAACTATGCCCCCACCGAGACATAGACCTCTAGGGATTATTTGATTGCAAAAGCCGGAAACCTACCCGTTTTTTGTTTTTTTTTTGTTTTTTTTTTTTGGTCAAAGCCAAAAAGGGAAATTTACTGCAAGGATGCATTGATTTCTTTATGAGGCAATGAATGACAAGTGGAAACTTAGCAGGAATGAGGGGGGATGCTCTTAAGGGTGGTAAATTCTCTCATTTCTGAAAATGTGCTCTATTCTTCTCTCCCTCTCTCCCATTCTCTCTCTCTTTTCAGACACTTTTTTTGACTTCTCAGTGTAATGACAAGAAACAGCATTCCCAACCCCATGTGAATTCCTCTTTCAAGTGCTCAGTATATGTCAACGATAGCCATTCTGTTTCCATCACATGCAACACCTGGGCACTGGCTTTCTTTCCAGCATTGGACAGACATCATTGTCAAGCAGAATTCCTTCTCACTGACCTTGGATGTTGTCTCACATTCTTTTTAATACAGAACTCCAGAAAGTAAAAAAATAATAATACAGAACTGGTAGTGGTTGTTTGAGAATGACCATCTCAGTTCGAATTCCTCTTTCACTGAACAGTCCTCCAAATGTTTTAAGGTAGCTATAGGGTCTTCCGTGATTAAGTTGCTCTAAGACTCAGTATCTTTAATTTTTTGAGTTATGTGATGTGGCTTTGAGCTTGCCTTATTCTCTTGGTAACAGTAGAGTTGCACCGAAAGCTCATTTAATTTTGAGAAATTCAAATTACCTAAAAACAACAACAAAAGTATTGGGGGGAAATTCCCTTATCCTTCCCTCCCTATTTAACACTTGCCATTCCCAAAGGACTCAAAGTGAACCAGGAAAAGGGAACTCATAGACAACATACACAGGGCAATAAAAGGAGTTAATTTTTGGCTGTTGTCCTTTACATGAGCTAGGTGCTGGCGATATAAAATCAATTTAAGGAATTTCTAAAGATAAAGTTGACCATATGTGATTTGTAGTGACTTTATTTTTTTTTAAGATTTTATTTATTCATTTAATCATTTGTAGTGTAGTCATTCATGTAGTCATTTGTAGTGACTTTTTTTAAGATTTTATTTATTCATTTAATCATTTGTAGTGTAGTCATTCATGTAGTCATTTGTAGTGACTTTATTATTTTTTTTAAGATTTTATTTTTTCATTTAACAGAGAGAGAGAGCAAGCAAGGGGGAAGCGGCAGGCAGAGGAAAAGGGAGAGGGAAAAGCAGACTCCACGCTGAGCAGGGAGCCCAGTGTGAGACTTGATCCCAGAACCCTGGGATCATGACCTGAGCCGAAGACAGATGCTTAACTGACTGAGCCACCCAGGGGCCCCCCATAGTGACTTCAGAGAAAGTGTGAAGTCACGACGGAGAGGATTGGGACCCTACTCTATTCCACTCTAAAGGTGATCCTATTTGCCTTCCTTTCACCTATAGAATAGTCTTTAGAATTCAAAGCAGGACTCCGAATGTGGTTTTGGCAGAGAGGGCAATGTGACTCCTATCTTATCAGTTCCTAGCTGACATAATTCTACATATGCAGCACCTCGGCAGTACAGGGGTCCTTGAAAGTCAAAAGTCCTGCCACTCTTCACACTTAATGTGCCTAAATAATGTGCCTACGCACAGCATGAATTCAAATCTAATGCATGTAGCCAGCCTCTGTTCTCATTAAACTTGCATTATCTTACCCCACTTGGTAAAAATCATACTCCAAGGGTATGATTTTCCTATAATTTACAAAATAACTCAAGGAAAAGCACAGCAAAGGGGGCACAGCACATGGAAGACATTCAGCAAATGTTATCCTCTTCCAACCTCAGCAGCTGCTTCAGTGTGTATAGATGCAGGTCTTTACTTGAATCACTATTATTTTTTTTCTTATTGTTTCTGGTCCATAGTTCAAGCTCGTCATGGTCTTTCTGGTCCAGGTACCATCATCTAATCTATTTGCTATCCCTCCCTGGTTTGCATGCTTCCAACTTGCCAATTGACTTTTTGACACCATTTTTTTTCTTACCTTTTCACATGTTCAAACTGGATGGAAGACGGGAAGGTAATATACCCCTGGAGCAAAAACGCAATACTGGTAGACATAAACTTTGTTCACACTGTTTTGCAGAGTGCCACTTGGTTAAAGATGTTACAACATGATATTTAATGATTAAAAAAAAAAATCTCCTGTGCTGAAACAGCTTTCTAGGCCAGGATGGAGTCATTCCTGTCCAGTGTGCCATGTCAAAGGACTGAAACTTAGATAACTTTCCTGCCCCTGTAAATGCTCAGTTTGACCAGAAACAAGATATATCCAGTCAGCCAATCGTCATGCACCAAGTCAATTCTGGGCCTTCTCACCTCAAACAAGGTTGACTGTGTAGCACCAGCCAATTAGATCTTTCTTTCTTTCTTTCTTTCTTTCTTTCTTTCTTTCTTTCTTTCTTTCTTCCTTCCTTCCTTCCTTCCTTCCTTCCTTCCTTCCTTTCTTTCTTTCTTTCTTTCTTTTTTTTCTTTTTTTTTCTTCTTTCTTATTTTTCTTTTCTTTGTTCTTGATTCTTTATCCTATAAACGTTTCTTGTCTTCTGTCCCTTTTTGCAGTCCTTGGAGACCTGCATTATGAAGTATAAATAAAGTTCACCTGTATCACCTAAATTGTCTTCTTTAGTCATTTTTTAAACACAGGTAGCAACTTGAAACAATAGAACACAACCCCTATTGCTGGTCTTGTGTTAGTGAAGACTCTCAAGTAGCAGAAGAGAAATAAAGGAATAAGAGTTACCATTTTGTTGAGGTTCATCCACTTTCTCTCAAGTTTGAGGTATACTGAGCTTAAGAACCTACCTCACCACACTGGCACCTTTGGCTCTGCTTCCTGCTGCTTTGGTTATTATGGCCACACCTGTACAATAAAACAGGAAAGTACAAAAGAAAAATCACATAAATTCCATCAGAAGAGCCTCCAAATGAATAAGGATGATACTACACAGAAACTGGAGCCCCTCGAGAAATTTCAGGAAGGCTTTTGATACCATGTGATACCAAAGAACAATGTCCCAGTACAGGGTAGAGAAGAAGAGAGAAAGAAAAAAAAATGATTTTTCAAAAAGGGGAGAGTGCTGTAAGGAGAACTACCAGATGAGCTCTGGCTTAAAGTGACTCAATTTATATAGAGATAATCCAAAAATAGAAAAATAGGATTGGAGGATTAAGCCCCAATATGCCCTTCTCTCCTTGCAATTTCCAAAGGTGAAGATTAGTATTTGACAAAACCACAGAGGTTAATCAAGAAACACATATGCAAACACACACACACATACACACCCACAAACACACACACACATATTTACACAAAATACTGCCTACAATTTTTTGCCCTAATCTCTAAAAGTATAATAAAGAGGAGCAGTGTGGACAGAAAACACTCTAGGATAGGGTATATTCTGGGACCAGAATATCCCAGGTTTGAGTCCTTACTTGACCACTTGCTGTTTACCTTGACTAAAATTTTCTGAGTCTCAGTTTTCTCATGTTCAAAACTAACCCAGCAACAGAGAAGTGACAACATCCTGTGTTCCACAAAGTCTAGGCAAGTTATTCATTATTAGGAAACATCTGACCATTGACATTACAGCTAAATGCTTCCCCAATCCTACCAAGATTCATAAACATCATCTCCTTTCAGTTATTTAGGAGACAAAAAAATAAGCATAAAGAAAAATTCCATTTTTAGAGCTAAGAATGCCTGCCTATGCTGTTTGTTTTTATTTCACTGATTTGTCAATACTTAGGAAAATAGGAATAATGGAAACAAACATGAACAAAAATAACTCAACTTAGGGGTGCCTGGGGGGCTCAGTTGGTTAAGCATCTGACACCTGATTTCAGCTCAGGTCATGGTCTCAGGGTCATGAGATTTAGCCCCTTGTCAGGCTACCGTTCAGTGGGGAGTCTGCTTTAGATTCTCTCTCCCTCTCCTTCTGCCCTCCCCCCATGCTCTCTCTCTCAAATAAATAAATAAATAAATAAATAAATAAATAAATAAATCTTTTAAAAATCCTCAACTTATCAAAAGTAAGGTGACCCAATAACCAATTCCAATATGTGTATTTTTACACATCAAAAAAAAGTAATTCATTGTATAATGCTAAGGTGGGACCATCCCCTGGGTCTCTCTGTCCTAGGTGAGTCATATCAACTATCACTTCAAGTTCAGAGTTGGAAATAGGAATACCTCCAGGTATTAAAAAAAAAATACAAGAATTTTAATACAGGGAAAAGGACACTTGTAAAATTACTGGAAGGGCTGGAGACCACCATTGAAATTACCGAGCTCAAGAATGAAGTGCAGTGACCCCCCAACACCCACTGTCCTCTTGACATCTTTGCTTGTCAGAAGGAAAAAGAAATAAAAACTTCAGATCATTTCTGCTAACATTAATAGAAAAAAAGCTGGTAGGAAATTTCAGTGTGTTACTAAGAGCAAGAATTCAAGGGGGCATCTCATGATGGCTGGGTTTTAACCCCTGAGCTGATGGCAGTACTTCATGTTCTAGATAGGAGACACAAACATTGAGTTACTTTTTTCATTTATCAAGCTTTTTAATGAGAGGCACTAAGGTTTGATGTAACTCTGTCTATTCGGTATATAATTTTTAAGAATGATGAAAACATTTTTAAAACCCGAGATAAAACAAAAATAGGCTTTGCCACTAGGGAGAGAAACAAAAAGCAGAATTATTTAACCACCATCTCTCCCTTTTATAATCGAAATTTCCAGACGGCAATTTTGGTGGCCTTTAAGGTGAAGTTGAGGGAACTTCAAGATAATTAGCCTGACTAGACACTGGAAAGTACCCTTAGCACTGTTCTACACGGAGCTCGAAGAGTGCCTGGTGCAAGCAGCCTCATTTAAGTTGAAATTGAAAGTTGCCTTTGAAATAACAAATTGTATAAAATTTAATAGATTGAATCTTAAATAGTAAAAATTTCGCTACTTTTTTTAGATAAATGTAGTCTCTGATTTTAATATCAAGACATTTCTACTAAACACTGTTTCCTTGTTAGTACCTTCTTCTCCAAAGCTTGACCCTCTTACACCTGGTTTTCCTCCTGCAATCGGAGGCAAATAGTTACTTTTTTTTTTTTTTTTTTTTTTTTTTTTTTTAGTTGACAAACATTATTTGAACTGTCCTCATGAGATTCAGGTAAGGGCAGGAGGCAGCTTGGGCAGGGCAGGGAGGGAATCCACGTGCATGTATAAATTTGCATCTCTTCCTGTTCTTGCTTCATGCACTTTTCAGCAAGTAATGTGGCAATTAGGGCCAAGGCCCGGGGGGTCAGCCACATGCTCTCTCCATCTGGTGCATGGGTATCCGTTGTTCTCAGAGTGGTTTGTTTCTGACGGTTACAGCTGCTAGATCAACACTTATTTTTTTCAAAATGACTCAGATCTTTATGTTCTGTTGCTTTAGGGTAATACCTATGACAAATATTAGGACGTGATGGTTCAGGGCTAGAAAGAGTGGACGTGACAACTAGCACTCACTTTTAGGAAATAGAATCTGAAGCCTATAACTCCTCAGGTCTCATGACTCAGCCACCCAAATCCTAGATACCTACGTGGCCTATTCCCATAAACATCTGACCTTTCTCCGGTGACATATTACTACGTTAGAAAGGTAACAAAAGTTGAAGATTACGACAAAAATTTTGGTGTCTCGAGAGTCCCATGCTGGGACCGTGAGGTATAGCTGTGATCAATTCTAAGTATGGATGGCACTGCTATGAATTGCTGATATCTGTCGGGACTTATAACGTGCCAGGCACTTCCCTACAGGTTTATGTGGGACAATCCTGTGAGATAGGCACTGTTATTATTATGATTCCCATTTTACAATGGAAACTGATGCACAAGAGGGGTTAAGTCATTTGTTCAAGGTCACAGAACAGTGGTTTCATCAGAATCTAAATCTCAGCCTTTGGGATCAGATTCCTTTGTAAAATTTCTGTTAAGGTTCCTGTTGTCATTCTGGTAACTTAGCTTCAAAATGTTAGATCTGGGAGAGACGTGAGAAGTCTCAGAGCAATGCTTTCATTGCAGGCACGAGGAAAACAAAGCCAAAAGAATGTTGTCTCTTAAAATGATTGTCCCAAGGCTCCATATCTGGGTCATGGCAAAACCAAGACCATGACCAGTGTTGTTTTTTTCTATTACATCACACTTTGGCTTTTCTGTACCCATTGTTCTTTATTGCTAATGAATCACCTAGCCTTACCCACTTCCTTCCTAGCTTTGCTGATCTCTGTCCTTCCTTCCCATCCTCACTGCTGTCACCAAATCCAGGCACTGATTACCCTTGACTAGAAGACTGTGGTTGATTGGCCTCAGGACTGCCTGCCTCTCTTCCTGCACCCGGGCAGCTATGAGAACCAAAGTAATTAGAATTATAAGCTCCACCTTTCAAAAAATGTATGTCTCTTCCATTCAGTCATTTCCTTGGCCAAGTTTCTTCTTTGTAATTGGTATTTTTTATTTTTAAAAACATCTTTAAACATTATTAATGCTTAACTCTTCCTTGCAATTAGATACAATTATGAAAACACAGTTTATGCTAAGCTGGGTTTTTTGCATTGTGTTGTGCGAGCCATACATCCTTACTGAAGTGTTCTTTGTTCTTGACAAAAATTCCATATTTCATTACCTTTGCCTAACCTTAAAAGAATGTTAACGATGTAAAATATGTTCATTAAAGACACCCAGTGCATATAAATAGTTACAGAAGAAAGAAATTAAAATACTTGGAATCATATTCATCCAAATCAGAGCTAACACATTGTTGTGTGTTTCTCTTTTATTTGTGGATTTTTCCTTTTTAATGTATAAATTTGGGAAAACCTAATTTTTCTCTTTGGTAAAACAGTAAGCCTCTCTTACAAGTTTGCTGGACAGATGAAGTGAGAATATATATAAATATACCTGACACATAGTATTTGCTCAAATGGTAGCTATGAGCTGTTTTTATATTTAACTCTTCATTCTGTAATTAGTTTTGATGTCAAATTGAAATAGGGAAATAACTTGATTTTTTTCCCCAAATGGTTAAGAAATTGATTCAATTTTTCAAAATTAAACTTTCAATTTTAAGATAACTGTAGATATGCATACAGTTGTAATAAATAAAACAGGTTTCCCCCAGGGGTAACATCTTGCAAAACTATAGTACAGTGCCAATCAGGACACTGATGTTGATAAGATAGGGAACATTTATTTCTACTACCACCAGGCTCCCGCCTGTTGGCCTTTCATAGCCATGCCCACTTCCCTCCAGTTCCCATCCACTTCCTTAACCCCTTTCAACCATTAATCTGTGCTCTGTTTCTATAATTTTGTCATTTAAGAATGATATTGTCATTTAATATAACATTTAAGAATGTTATATAAATGCAATCATACAGTGTGTTACTTTTTTGGATTGGCTTTTTTCACTCAGTGTAATTCTCTATAGATTCATTTAGGCTGTTCGCTGTTCTGCTGTAACAACTCTCTCCTTTAGAGATTACTTTAGGGAGGATGGGCCCATTTATTTTTATTTTTAAAGATTTATTTATTTATTTGAGGGGTGGGTGGGTGGGAGGAGCAAAGGGAGAAGACAGAGAGAATATCAAGCAGACTCCCTGCAGAGCACAGAGCCAAGGCAGGGCTCGATCTCACAACCCCAAGAGCATGACCTGAGGTGAAATCAAGAATTGCAAGAGTCAGACACTTAGCTGACTGAGCCACCCAGGTGCCCTGAGAATAGGCCCATTTATTTGGAAGTCATATTATCTCCATCAATTAGTCTCTTTTCAAGTTCCATGAAAATATTTTGTCATTTTCCTTATTTAGTTACTGTATATTATTTGTTAAATTTATTTTTGTCTAATGTATACAAATATATATATTTTGGATCTACCTAACTTAAAATTTATTGGAAATATATTTTTTGAGCGTAGTCTGCAAAAATTCTTTATTTTAAAAGGTGCCATTTTCTCAAGTACTCTGAAATAGTTAAGTTTACTGTCCTTATAGGGTTTGACTTGCATTGGTTTTCTGTATTAAATTCCCATTTTGAATTTCGTGTTAGGACACAGAGTGATCTACAGGGCATTGTACTGCCTCCTCGTCCCTAGAGATGCACCATGCTGGCTTTATTTTAATAGAAATTTAGTTACACATCTGATTAAGAAAGAAAGAGAAATGAATGAATCTTGGCTGAAAGAAAAAAAAATTGGAGAGCTATACCTGTGGCATGACACATTTGGCTAATACCTCCTAAAGATATAACACATTCTTTACATTGGCAATGAGGGAAGGATAATTTATATGGTGCTCTCTGAATACTGTGCTTGTTATATTTAACTACTGGTGAGATTTATTTGTTTTTCATTTGAAATCACTGTGAATCTTATTATCCCAAAGACATAAATAAACTCCATATTTCTGGCATTCTCTTACTTACTCTGATGACATATGTTCCTAACTACAGAATTTGTATTTTTATAAATACAAATACATAAAATCAAATTTACTGAAGTATAATTACGTACAATAAAATGTGCCATTTTAAGTGTAATATTCAAAAAGTTTTGACAAATGTGTATATCTGTGTAACCACCAGCACAGCCAAGATAAAAAACATTTTCATCAGCCCTAAAAGTTCTCTTGTATCCCTTCCCAGTCAATTTTTTCACCCAGCCCCAGCCTCTGGCATCCACTAATTTGTTTTCTGTCAGTATAGATTAGCTTTGTCTTTTCTAATGCTTTATGTAGATGGATTCATACAGTATGTACTGTTTCGCATCTGGTTTCTGTAGCTCAGCATAATGTTTTTGATGTTCATCCATGTTATTGAGTGCGTCAGCTCTAGAATTTGTATTTCTGTTAGGACTACTCATGCATTCATTCAAGAAGCATCTGCTATGTGCTAGGCACTCTTCTTGACAATAAAACAACTGTGAATAAAAAGGAGACAAATTCCTGCCCTCATGGAGCTTGCATTTTAGCAAAGATAGGAAAAAAATTCCTATATGTACACACAACATGCTATAGAGAAAAATAAAGCAGGAAATGAGTAGTAAGTAATGCTTGGAGATTTAAAAAGAATATTATCTGGGAAAACTTCACTGGAAGTATATTTTTGAATGGAGAAGGAGATAAAGGAGCAAACTTAAAGATATTTAGAAGGAGAGCGTTCTAGGCAGAAGCAAGCACAAAAGTCTTGACACTTGCCTAGAGAGTCTAAGAAATCCAGGTGTGCTTAAGTGGAAAAAGGAAAGAAAGAGAAGTGAGACCTGAGGTCAGAGGCCTGGAGGTGAGGATTATGGATTTTTAAGGTACCTATAAGCAGTGTAAAGGTTTTGACTTTTAGTGACATGGAAGACATTGGAGGGTTTCAATGCTAAAGTGACATGGTCGGACTCACATTTTAAAAGGGTCACTTTGGTTGCTGTATTGAGAAAAGACTAGGGAAGTAGGGTGACCAGTTAGGAAGCAGTTGCAACAATCCATGCAGGAGATGATGATAGCTTGGATGGAGTGACAGTGATGGAGGAGTGACAAGTGGCCACATTTTTAACATATTTTATTTTAATTTTTAAATAAATAAATATTTATTTATTTTAGAGAGAAAGAGAGAGAGCGAAAGTGCAGTGGGGAGGGGCAGAGGGGAAGTCTTAAGCAGACTCTGAGCAGTGTGTGGAACCTGAGGCAGCACTCAATCTCATGATTCTGAGATTACTATCTGAGCTGAAACGAAGAGTCAGACACTTAACTGACTATTCCACCTAAGTGTACTCCCATTTTGAACATATTTTAAAAGTAGAGTCAATAGTATTTGACTGAATATGAAGTACAAAAGAAAAGAGTTAAGGATTGAGTAATTAAAAGTATACAGTTAAGATTAGGAAAAAAAGAGAGAAATTAATTGTGGTATGAGGAAGAACAGGGGTTGACTTTAGACATGTTATATTTGAGATGCCCATTGTTGAGTAAGCAGGTATGAATCTGGATTTTAGTTTTTTTATTTTTTTTAATTTTTATTTATTTATGATAGGCACAGAGTGAGAGAGGGGGGGGGGGAGAGACACAGGCAGAGGGAGAAGCAGGCTCCATGCACCGGGAGCCTGACGTGGGATTCGACCCCGGGTCTCCAAGATCACGCCCTGGGCCAAAGGCAGGCGCCAAACCGCTGCGCCACCCAGGGATCCCTGAATCTGGATTTTAAAGGACAGATTAGGATTAGAAATATACATTTGAGGTCAACAGAAGCATATAGATGGTTTTTGAAGTCATGAGACTGGATGATATAAGTATATACATATACTTATGTATATGGAGAAGAGGAGAGGGTCCGTGGATCAAGCTAATGAGACAGTGCAACTCGGACTTTTAGATGTTGTGAAACGAGGATGAGCCAGTGAAGGAGACTTAAAGGAGGGGCTAGTATGATAATCCAAGAGAGTGTGCATCCTGGAAATCAAGGGAAGACAATAATTTGAAGAAAAGGAAGTTTCAACTATGTCAAATAATGCTGATAATTCAAATAAAATAAGGACTGAGACTTGGCCTTTGGACTTACTCATTGACGGGGAGGTCATTAGTGACTCTACAAATGATTTAGCAAAGTAGTTGGGAGTAAGTTCCTTATTAAAGTGAGTTTTGAAAAGAATAGGTCAAAAGAAATGAGACGACTTTTTAAAGGGATTTTATAAAAGGACCACTGATGTCAATGGATTGGATGGGAGAGTGGGATCAAGAGAAGGATAGGCTTTAAGATGGGAGAATTTTTTTTTTCCTAATGGGAATGATCCAGTAAAGGGGGAAAAATTGATGAAGCAGAAAAGAGAGGTGCTAAAGAGATAGAGAATGGATTCTAGTACACAGTGGAGGGCATGGCACTAAATAGAAACATAGACCATCTATCCAGAAGGCAAGGCAAAACAGATGGTCTCAGGTAGGTGAAAGATGGAGAGTGTGTGGAAGTTGTCTTTTAATAGCTTAATTTTGAGAGTTAAGGAAAGGTCATAAGTGGAGCATGAGGATGGAGGATGAGGCACCGACTATTTGAAAGAGGCAAGGGGAAAAATGTAAGAAAGAGAATGGTGTAGGCCAGTGAGTGCATGGATTAGTGGCACCTAGTATTATTATTATTCAGTTTCACTGAGAGTCCACTTGAAATTTTGGCTATGATTTAGGTGAAGACTAGTTGACAGGCTGTACCTCTGCCATGTGTGCACAATGGACGACTTGCATTCAGTTAGAACTGAGCTGTTTCCGCTACCTATTGCTGCATAGCAAATCCCTGGCCATAGTAATTTTAAACAACAATTTGTTATTTCCCCCAAGTCTATGGTTTGATTTGTTGGTTCTTTTGTCACACAAGGTGTCAGGCAGGGTTATGGCAATATGGTGGATTTGATTGGGCTGAAATGTCCACATGTCTGCATGTGGCATGATGGCCTGCAGACTGGGCTGGGACAGGGGGACTTCTCTGTCTCTGGGTCTTCTCAGCGCCTTTTCTACTCCATCTGGCGTCTCTAGCAGGGTAGACAGACTTACTGCGTGGAAGCTCAGGCTCCAAAAGTAGAAAAGCAGAAGCTGCTAACACATTTTAAGTCCAAGGCCTGGAACTGGCACAGTATCGCTCCTACCACATTCTGTTGGCTCAGTGAGGGAGAGGACCGCAAGAAGGTGCAGCACATTGGGGCTATTGTTAGAGACCAGCTACTAGATGGCTAGATTCTAACCACAGAATCTATCCTGTGGCTTTCATTGATTCGCA
Source organism: Nyctereutes procyonoides (assembly GCF_905146905.1). NCBI lineage: Eukaryota > Metazoa > Chordata > Mammalia > Carnivora > Canidae > Nyctereutes > Nyctereutes procyonoides. The sequence goes on from NW_026575051.1 coordinate 62,923,614, forward strand.
TCTCTTCTGTGTGTAAAACATACTCACTCCCTTCCCAAGACCTCAAAACTTCCATCTCATAATAGTGTCATACTCAGGCTTTGAAGTCCACAATGCCATCAGTGGGTGTGGCTGACGCCCCTTGGGTGTGCCTCTTCTTGATCTGAAGATGTGTAAAGACAAAATATCTGATCCCCTCCCCCTTGTCAAACATCCAACATATGACAGTGAGACACAACAGGAAAACAAGAGCTGCTCTCATTTTAAAGGGGGTGGGACAGGAAACCTTAAGAGCCACTGGTCCAGAGCAATTACGAAGCCCAGCAGGGCACATACCACCAATTTTCTCTATTCCAGGGGCAAGGAATAGACATTGACCAAGGCAGAAATTTGTTCTCTGGGACTAGTTCTCCATGGGTCTTTGTTCTCTTCTTTGAACTCTTAGCTACACAAAGACCATCCTTTCTCTTCCATAAGACATGGCCCATATTTGCATCTCAGCCTGCTTCTTGCTTGTTTTATAAGTTAGGGGCCAAAAGTGTGTTTTCCTTTTGAACTATTTGTCCCTTTCATTTCAAGCTGATATAATTCCTTGAAACACTTGGTTTTAAAATGATCACATTATAATTCATTTCATTGAACAAAAGCCCTTTTCTCCTTGGAAATCTCCTTGTGCAGATTCACCCTTCATTAACTACTCTTTCTAGCTTTTATGATGAAACAGGTAACAGTTTTTTCAGTCGATTGGCTAGTACATAACCCAGGTCCCCAGTGTTAGGCCTCAGTAGCAATTTCTTCACTGCCCTTCCATTCTCCACTAAGAATCTTGCTAAGGCTCTTCTACCTTCTGTCTGGTCCTACAGACAATGCCACAATTTTAGGTTTCTATTATGTCATCACAACACTTGTAGGAACAAATTTCTATTTGCCTATTGCGCATTGTAAACAGCCCCAAGACATCCTAGTTTAAAGCAACAGCAATGTATTATTTCTCATAATTATGTGACTTGGCTATGCTGTTCTTTTGCATCAAATGGTGTTGGCCAAAGCTGCTATTTTCTGGGGCTTAACTGAGCTGGTGCCTTGGCAGGGACAACAGCAAGATTGGGCTCTGCAGGGCATCTCTTCTCCATATGACCCCTTTATGTGGTGTCTCCATGGAGCCTCCCTGGCAGGGGAGCTAAATTTCAATCAGTAGCTTAGGGTAACCCAAAATGCAAGTAGGAACTTGTCAGGTCTTCTTAAGTCTTAGGCCTGGTCCAGCACAGCGTTACTTCTACTCCATCCTGTTATCCAAAGTGAGTCATGTATCAGCCAGGTTCACTACGGGAGGAGGGTACACACTGGGAGGTGTGTTTCACTAGGAGCTGTCTTTGAAGAGCCAGATATCACACAAGATGGGGTGAGTGAAATGGAGGAGCCAAGGAAGCTGAGAAAATATGTAAGTGAATAATTTGAATGATGAACCATGGAATGTAAGTCAAATAGGGAGAGAATGGAAAGTTGGTGGGATGGGGAGGCTCCATGTAAGTTGATAGAATCACTAGGTCTTGATAGAGTTGAAAAATCTTTTTTTTTAAAGATTTTATTTATTTATTGATGAGAGACACAGAGAGAGAGAGAAAGGCAGAGACACAGGCAGAGGGAGAAGCAGGCTCCATGCAGGGAGCCCGATGTGGGACTTGATTCCAGGATCTGAAGCCCTGAGCCGAAGGCAGATGCTCAACCGCTGAGCCATCCAGGCTTCCCGAAAAATCTTTCACTGAGGTATGAGAGTGAGCTGGAAAGTATGGAGGTATCATGTAGAGAATGAGAAGCTTAAAACTGGATTATGGAGGGGCCTTAGGTATTGGTGATGCCAAAGACTAAGGTAGTGGTTACACACTGCCATAATTTCAAGAGCTTTAAAAAATTACCAATGCCTGAGTCTCTCCCCAAATCAGCAAATAAGTATTTCTTTATATATATAGAGAGAATATATATCAAATATATATTTTATATATATATATTTGAGACAGAGAAGAAGAAGGAGAGGAAGGGGGAGGAGCAGAGGGAGAGAGGATCTAAGCAGGCTCCACACCCAGCGTGGAACCTGATGGGGCTCGATCTCACGACCCTAAGATCATGACTGGAACTGAGATCAAGAGTCAGATGCTTAGCCAACGGAGCCACCGAGGCACCCTGGAATCCAATATTTCCTTAATGGATCTGAAGCATCTCCCTCACCTCGCTTTAAAAAAATTTCCAGGTGAGTCTAGTATTTATTTAAGACTGTGGATCACTGATCATAAATAAGGTGCTTCAGGAGTTCCTACCACAGTAAATACCATGCATTATCCTAAATCTTTACTCACATTTCCTCTGTACTCACTGAAATCTATGAGATACATACTATTATTCCTATTTCACAGATGAGGAAACAACCTCAGAGGTTTATCAGGTGTGCCTGGCACCAAAGTCATGCTCATAACCTTCTAATTTCTTTTCTCCAGCAAATGTGTGGGTTTGGGATAGAATAAACGCTACTAAAAAAGTTCTTAGAAATATGTTTATTTTCTGCTCTTAAGCAAATATTTATGCATGTTGATCATGTATCATTATTTCTTTAGATCAAAAATTGCTTTCTGACCAGCTGCTATCACTTTCTTCTTAGTTTAAACCTCATGAAATTTCAGCCCAATTAGACAGAAAGGACTCCAGGAGCATTCACACAAAGCACCTCCATCCTATATACAGACATGAAAGTTCTGCCCAGGTGCTGTCAGAGGACACCTGAAAAAACTATTCTGGGCTTAGCTCACATCTACCCTTTAAAAAATTATTCTTAAAAAATAAAAAAATAAATAAAAAATTAAAAAAATTAAAAATTAAAAAATTATTCTTACCACAGAGATAAAATGAAAATACAACTTCCCCTTGTATTCCTTTAAACAATAGTCTTTTATTTGGGGTTTCTTATAACAAGTATTTTTAATGCAAAGCATATCTAAGAAAGTAAGGACCTGGGGAGAAATTCAGAACAGCAAATGAAAACCAGGTAAGTGTCCATATGTATATACATGTATATTTTAGTTGAATCACAACTCAAGAATGCCGTTTGATATTAAAATTTTCATTCAAAAGGACTAAGAACCTAGAGTTTGCAGGGCACCAGGGTGGCTCAGGTGGTTAAGTGTCTGACTTGATTTTGGCTCAGATCATGATCTCAGGGTTGTGAGACTGAGCCCGGAGTCAGGCTCTATGCTGGTCATGGAGCCTGCTGAAGTTTCTCTCTCTCTTTGCCCCTTTCCCACTTCTAAATAAAAATAAATAAATAAATAAATAAATAAATAAATAAATAAATAATAAGTTTTGACAGACAAAGAAGGACATCTCATTTAAAAAGACTTTCTGGGGGCTCCTGGCTGTTTAAGTCCATGGAGCACGTGACTCTTGACCTTGGGGTTATGAGTTAAAGCCCCCACTGAGTGTAGAGATTACTTAAAAACAAAAACAAAAACAAACCCAGAGTCTCTGACAATCTATGGCATCACTGCATTTTCTATTAAACCTTGGCTCAAATTCTACTTCCCCGAAAAACTTCCTTGATACATCCTACCCCAAGTTGGTCATTTTCTTATTTTGTGTTGATTCATATTTATGCCAAAACTTTTTTCCAGTTTCATTGAGAAATAATTGGCATATATCACTGGATAGGTTTAAGGCATTGAGCTTGATGGTTGATTTGCATTTATTGTGAAATGATTACCACAATAGGGTCAGCAAACATTCATCCTCTTATATAGATTCAATGAAACAAAAGAAAGGACAAAAAAGAAAAAAAGGAAAAGGATTTCTCCTTGTGACCAGAACTCTTAGGATCTACTATCTTAACAATTTTCCTGTCACACAACAGTGCTAGTTATAGCATGTTGTACATTATTCCTGGTACTTACTTATAACTGGAATTTTGCACCTTTTGACCAACTTCCTCCAATTTCTCCTCCCTACATCCTCCATCTCTGGGAACTACAAGTCTGATCCCTTTTTCTATGAGTTTGCTTTTGCTTTTGTTTATTAGATTCCACAAATATAAAAAATTTAGATAAGTGAGATCATACAGTATTGTATTTCTCTCTGACTTACCTAACTTAGCATAATGACTTCAAGTTCCATCCATTTTGTCACAAATTAGAGGATTTCCTCATTTTTATGGTTGAATAATATTCCATTGTGTATATCTACCATATATATTTTTTTACCACATTTTCTTTATTCATTCACCCAATTATAGGTACTTAGGTTGTTTCCAAGTCTTGACTATTGTACATAATATGGTGCTATGAATATGGGAGTGCACGTATCTTTTTGAGTTAGTTGTTTTTTCCCTTTCGAAATATTCCCAGAGGTGAGATTGCTGGATCATATGGTAGGGTTTTTTTTTTTTTAATAAAGATTTTATTTATTTATTTGACACACACAGAGAGAGAGAGAGCACAGCAGGGGAGTGGCAGGCAGAGGGAGAGGGAGAGGCAGGCTCCCTGCTAATCAAGGGACTTAATCCCAGGACCCTGGGATCATGACCTAGTAGAAGGCAGATGCTTAACCGAATGAACCACCTAGATGCCCCTAGGGTAGTCCTATTTTTAATTTTTTTGAGGATCCTGAATACTGTTTTTCATAGCAGCTATTCCAATTTATAATCCCATTAAGAGGGCTCAAGGTTTCCCTTTTCTCCACATCCATGCTAGCATTTATTATCTCTTGTCTTTTTAATAATGGATATTCTAGAAGGTATGAGGTGATATTGTGGTTTTAATTTGCATTTTTCTAATGACCAGTGATGTTGAGCATCTTTTCATGTACCTATTGGCCTTTTGTATATCTTCTTTGGAGAAATTCCTATGTAAGTCCTTTGCTCATTTTTTTAAAACTAGGTTATTTGTTTTTGTTTTTGCTATTGAGTTTATGAGTTCTTCATAAGTTTTGGATATTAACCCCTTATAAGATATATGGCTTGCGGGATCCCTGGGTGGCGCAGCGGTTTGGCGCCTGCCTTTGGCCCAGGGCGCGATCCTGGAGACCCGGGATCGAGTCCCACATCGGGCTCCCGGTGCATGGAGCCTGCTTCTCCCTCTGCCTATGTCTCTGCGCCTCTCTCTCTCTCTGTGACTATCATAAATAAATAAAAATTTAAAAAAAAAAAAAAAAGATATATGGCTTGCATTTTTTTCCCCACGTCATAGGTCATCTAGGTTTCTTTTTGTTGATAGTTTCTTTCACTGTGCAGAAGCTTTTTATTTTGATATAGCCCCACCCGTTTAGTTTTTATTTTGTTTTTTTTTTTACTTCAGGTGTCATACTCTAAAAAATCGTTACCAAAACCCATGTCAAGGAGCTTTATTCCTTTCTTCAAGAAGTTTCATGGTTTCAGGACTTATATTCAAGCCTTTAATCCATATTGAGTTAATTTTTGTGAGGAGTATAGCATACGGGTCCAATTTCTTTCTCTTACATGAGACTATTCCATTATTCCAGCACCATTTATTGAGGAGATTATCTCTTCTCCACTGAGTATTCTTGGTCCTCTGTCAAATATTAGCTGACTGATATACCAGGGTTTATTTTTGTGTTCTGAACTCTAATGGTCTACTTGTTTTTATGCCAGTACCAGTCTGTTTTGATGACTGTAGCTTTATAGCTTGAAATCAGGAAGTATGATGCCTCTTGCTTTGTTCTTCTTTCCAAGGATTTCTTTGGCTATTTTTTGTTGTTGTTGTTGTTTTGTTGTTGTTCTCTCTCTCAGGATTTTTAGGAGTGTTTTTCCTACTTCTGCAAAAAAAAAAAAAATGACATTGGAATTTCGATAGAGATTGCATTGGCTTTTGGTAGTATTGACATTTTAACAATATTAATTCTTTTAATCCATGGACACAGGATACCTTTCCAATTATTTGTGTCTTTGATTTTTTTCATCAATGTATTGATGCTTTCAGAGTAGAGAATTTTCACTTTCTTAGTTTATTGCTAAGTATTTTATTGTCTTTGATGTTATTGGAAATGAGATAGATTTCTTTATTTCCTTTTCAGAAAATTCATTGTTATTGTGTAGAAATGCTACTGATTTTTGCATGGTAATTTTGTGTCCTGCAACTTTACTAAATTAATTGATTAGATCTAAGAGTATTTTTGTTGAGTCTTTAGGATTTTCTCTATCTAGAATCCTGTCATTGATAAATAAGGACAATTTTACTTCTTCATTTTCAATTCTGACATCTTTTAATTTTTTCTGATTGCTCTAGTTAGGACTTCTAGACTATATTGAATAGGAGTGAGGACCCTTGTCCCACTCCTGATCTTTTTTTCCACTCCTGATCTTAAACGAAAAACTTTCAACCTTTCACCATTGACTATGATGTTAGCTGTGGGCTTGTTATAAAAGGCCTTTATTATGTTGAGATATGTTTTTTCTATGCCTAATTTATTAAGAATATTTATCATAGAGATGCCTGGGTGGCTCAGTGGTTGAGCATCTGCCTTCAGCTCAGGGCATGATCTCAGGGTCCTATGATCCAGTTCCACCTTGGGCTCCCCGTGAAGAGTCTGCTTCTCTCTCTGCCTTTGTCTTTGCCTCTCTCTGTGTCTCTCACTCATGAATAAATAAATAAAATCTTTAAAAAAGAATGTCATAAATAAATGCTGAATTTTGTCAAATGCTTTTTCTGGGCTTTGAGATGATCATGATTCTTTTCTTCTATTCTATTAAGGTGATTTATCAAACTGATTGATTTGCAAGTGTTGAACCATCCTTGCATATCAGAGATAAATCCCGCTCTAGCATGGTGAATGATCCCTTTAATGTGCTAATGAATTTGGTTTGCTAGTATTTTATTGAGAATATTTGCATCAATATTCATCAGGGATATTGGTCTGTAGTTTCCTAGTAGTGTCTGTTTCTAGTTTTGGTATCAGAAAAATGGTCTCATAAAATGTGTTTGGGGATGTTCCCTTCCTTTCCATTTTTTTGTAAGAGTTTGAGAAGGATTGGTGCTAATTCTTCTTTAAATGTTTGGTAAATTTCACCAGTAAAACTATCTGGTCCTGGACTTTTCTTTGTTGGGAGATTTTTTGATTACTGATGTAATGTCTTTACTAGTCTACTCAGATTTTCTATTTCCTTCTGATTCAGTTGATAAGTTTGTGTTTCTAAGGACTTTTTAAATTTCTTCTAGATTGTCCAGTTTGTTTGCATTAAGTTATTCAGAGTAGCCTCTTATGGTCTTTTCAGCTTCTGTGGTGTCAGTTGTAACATCTCCTTTTCCATTTATAATTTTTCAAGCTGATGTGCTCTTTTTCCTTGGTTAGTCTAGCAAAGGCTTTGCCAATTTTATTTACCTTTTCAAAGAACTGACTCTTCATTCTTTTTTACTATGTCTTTCTGTGCACTATTTCATTTATTTCTGCTCTAATCTTTATTATTTCCATTCTTCTGCTAACTTTGGGCTTAGTTTGTTCTTCTTTTGCTAGTTCTTTAAGGCATAGATTCAGTTTGTTTACTTGGGATTTTTCTTGCTTCTTAATGTAGGCATTTATTGATATGAACTTCCTACTTAAAACTGATTTTTGTTGCACCTCACAAGTTCTAGTATATTGTGTTTCCATTTTTGTTTGTCTCAAGAAATTTCTTAATTTCTCCTTTGATCCATTGGTTGGTTGTTCAGAACAGTGGTGTTATTTTCCATGTGTTCGTGGGTTTTCCGGTTTTCTTCTTGTTATTAATTTCTAGTTTCATGCCATTGTGGTCAAAGAATGTACTTGGCATGATTTTAATTTTCTTGAATTTGCTAAGACTTGTTTGTGGCCTAACATATGTTCTATCCTAGAAAATGTTCCATGTGCACTTGAGAAGAATGTGTATTCTGCTATTGTTGGACAGAATGTCCTATATATATATCTGTTAGGTCAATTTGGTCAGTGTTGTTCAAAGCTGCTGTTTCCTTATTGATTCTCTGTATAGATGATCTATCTATTATTGAGAGTGGCATATTAAAGTCTCCAATTTTTATTGTATTACTGTACTTTTTTCTCTTTTTTAGCTCTCTTTGGCTTTGTTTTAGATATTTAGGCATTCCAATATTGGGTGCATAGGTGCATAAGTATTTATAATTGTTATATCTTCTTGATTATTGACCTCTTTATCATTATATAAGGATATTCTTTGTCTCTTTTTACCATTTTTAGTTTTTTTTTTTGGTTTGTTTGTTTTGTTTTGTTACCACTTACCTAAAATGTCTTTTTTTTCACCCCCTCACTCTCAGTCTATGTGGGTCTTTAATGCCACAAGTGAATCTCTTGTAGGCAGCACATTGTTCGATCTTGTTTTTTTCTTTTTTAAATTCATCCAGCCATTCTGTGTCTTTTAGTTTGAGAACTTAATCCATTTACATTTAAGGGAATTATTGATAAGTAAGAACCTACCATTGCTACTTTGTTAATTGCTTTCTCGAGTTTTGTAGACCCATTTTCCTTGTTTCTTATCATACTGTCTTCTTTGTGTTTTGATGTCTTTTGGTATTAGTATGCTTTGACTTATTTATCATGTTCTATTTTGTAATTACTACAGGATTTTCCCTTGTGGTTTTGCTCTGAAGGCAGAGGAAGTCACAGGCTGTGTTCTCTGTTCAAGTGCCACTCTGTGTAGGGCTGTTGGATGGGTACACAGCTTCCTGTGTGCTCTGGTTAGGTTCCTTAGTTAGATAGGCTAATGTCTGTGTTCAGTGATGGGGAGGGCTATGAGTTAGAATCCCTGCTCTAGAGCCATAGAAGAAGCAACTCTAAAATTGGTAAAGGTCTTTGTTTGTTGTCTCAATCCAAACCAACCTGCACCACAATTTCTCTGACTGAGCAGGACTACTAGCTTTTGCTCTGCAAACTATTAAGTCTGATTGCCTGCCTCTCAGCTTGAATGATGCTGGGTCAAACAGGTTCCAGGAGTCATCAGCAGCTCTTTTGTTCAAATGGGGCTAAAAGGCACTCTCTACAGGGGGTGGGGCTACAATTCAGCCCCTTGCCTGGTGGGGGCAAACTGGGCTCTCAGGCTTCCAAATATTCTTGTTTAAGGTCCCACATCAGGCAGATCTGCACTCCATTGAGGTCCTTGGTCAGAGTTTGCCCCTGACTTGGTTCTGCAGCTGAGCAAAACTGCTGGTTGGGATATTTACTTGGGCACTGTAGGTATGAGTGTGGTCTGCCAAGATCCATATGTTGGTTGTGGCAAGCCCCTGTCCCCTTCCCCATCCTAGTCAGATTCCCAGTGGCTGAGCCCCACAGAATCCCATGTAATTCCTGTGGGGTGAGAGCAGAGGCTCTGGCAAAGCAACGCACAATGTTTTGGCAGGGTTGATTGTTTCTCCTGGGTCCTCTTTTCTCCCTGGAGAAGGCAGAGGCTCAGGTGAGACCTCTCCAAATGTTGCTGCTGGCCTGGGACACTGCAGTCACTGTGTAGCTGCTTCTCTTACCCTTCTAAAGCACTTTGTCGTAGTCACTGAGGAGCAGTGGGATGCTTCAGCCTTGCCATTGTGTTGTAGGATTCTCTCAGTGGTGTCTTGTTCTTGAATAGTTGTTAGTTGTTCTTATGAGGAGGAATGAAGTCAGGAACAATCTCTGTCATCACCTTGCTGATACCACACCTTATGCCAAAAACCTTTGTGACATCAATCCACCCCATAATTTGTGGGTTTCTCCCACTGAACCACAAACTTCTTGAAGTCAACAAACCCCATACTTTTCTTTTTCTTAAACATTCTTGCCTTGCTGCTAGGTATAATACTAGGCCAGTAGTTAGCACCTTACTAATAAATAGGTGTTGAATAAATGAATGGATAATATACTGCGGGCTTGGAAACATCGCTAACCATTGAAGATCGTACCAGGAGAGAATGGCTGAGCACTTTCACACACATAGTTTCACTTAGTCATCACCACCACTCCATGACAGGTAGTATTATCATATAACATAGAAAGAAATTAAAGCTTTGAGGCGTTCAATAATGCCTAAACTTGCATGGCTGGGGTGATCATGACTCAAGGGAAGAGCTGTTTGTTTCTAAGCTCTTAGCCCTTTCTACCACTCTGAACCACTGCCGTGTTAGTCAAGGCTTTTTCTTTGGCACAGCCGATGGAAAACCAACTTAAACTACTTTGGGATAAAAGAAGGCTTTTATTGGAAGAATCACAAAATAACGGGAAGGTCTGCAAAAGCCAGGGCTGTTCTGGGAACACCAGAAACAAGAAGTAGGAGGAAGAAACCATCAAGCTAGGTTGTCTTTCTTTGCTCAGGCTCCATTCTCCCCTCATGAAAAGGGGACTGTGTGTTGGGGGAGAGAGGCATGAGGACCACCAGCAGCCTCACACTCATATCTTTCCCCCTTCATGACTGGACAGGTCCCCATGTATGTATGTATTATCTCTTTAAATCTAACTTACCCACTGATTTAATGTGTATTGCAGAAAATTTCTCTTGGGGGAAAAGGCAAAATACTCAATGGTTTTAGGATACAACCTGCTAAAGTGGCACAGTGCTGACCTGGATGATATCTGGCCAGCATGGAACCCCAAAAGAAGACACCAGTGAAGGTCTATCACATTCTCTTTGCCTTCACCCAATATGACTCACATCAATTGCCAGCTCTCTGTGTTCATCTAAATAACTATTTTGCTATCATTAATTGACAAGTGTCTAGAAGGTTCACTTATAGCTTAAAAATTAATATGGTTTTTAAAAACATATTTTATTTATTTATTAGAGAGAGAGAGAGTGCATGAGTGGGGGGCAGAAAGAGAGGGAGAGGCAGCCCCCCTGCTGAGTGGGGAGCCCTACAAGAGGCTGAATCCCAGGACCCTGAGATCATAACCTGAGCTGAAGTCAGACACTTAACTGAGCCACCCAGGCGACTGCTAATACGCTCTTAACAGATAACCAGGCTCTTAATGCCTTAAGAATGACACTGATGATATTTTTGTTTGCCATAATTGGCTTTTTTCTCTCAAATTGATTAAGTCAGTTACTAGCACTAGAGAAACATGACTGAACTAACACTATCACCGTGCCAATATTCTCTAGTCATTTGAAGGCAGTGTTGCACACAGGGCAATTGTAGTGGTTTTCCACTTTTTTTTTCTTTTTCTTGCCATAAATCTTGTTCAAAATAAAAACGTATCCAGTTTCTCAACATATAAAACAGATAAAAACAAGACTGTTGTTTTCTCTGAGGGAATTCGGAACAGGGTGTGGCACGCCTGCTGCTTTGCTCCCCTGCAGTGAGTCTTTTAGGTGGTCTCAAAGGAGGTTCCTGAGGATTGAATCTGTACCCCCTGGTGGAGTGGGAGGACCCTGTACTGGAAGCCAGAAGATCTGGTTCTGCTGGTAATTAGTTGTGCAACCTTTGGCAAGACATTTAACCTCTATCTTTTTCCACTGATATAATGGGGATAATAATATTGCCCATTCCAATTTCTGGGGTTGTTGTTAGGATCAAATGACACAATGGATACAAAAGTGCTTGGCAAATGGTAAAAATTAGTAAACATGTGAAAGACCTAACTGCAATTATATATCAGTATTCGTTGATGTAGACAGAACTATGTAATCCACGGCAGAACTTTTAAAAAGTGCCCATTTATTTATTTTTATTTTTTAAAGATTGTATTTATTTATTCATGAGAGACACACACAGAGAGAGAGAGAGAGAGAGAGGCAGAGACATAAGCAGAGGGAAAAGCAGCCTCCCTTCAGGGAGCCCCAGGTGGGACTCGATCCCTGGACCCGGGGATCTTGCCCTGAGCCAAAGGCAGATGCTCAACCACTGAGGCACCCAGGAGCCCCAAAAAGTGCCCATTTAAAACCCTTTTTGTGTCTCTAGTAATTTTAAGATACATATAGGAATATTGAAATAGAACATCTTTTTAGCATACATAAGCAGGCAATGTCAATTTTATGAACTATCTAATGTTAGCCAGGAGTTTTACCATGTAGGTGCTTGGTCCTAGAAACACCTTAAGATAAGCCTATGGAAGAAAAGATGGAGAAAAGTCTGGAGCATAAAAGTAAATTGTGTGAACAGTAATGGCAAATTGTATAAGCTCGTGGGAAAAGACCACTTGAATTAATTGGTACCACCATCAATCACAGGCTGTTGATTGCTTGAGGAGCAGGGTGTAAATCCCATGAAATGAAAAGTGGGGCTGCAAAATATAAATCTACTTTAACCCACGGTTAAGAAAGGAAATGAGTAGCACTGTTCAAATGTTGTATTTCCTCTTGCCAAATGCAACAATTAGACCCACACTTTCATGAATTAACTTGTGAAGTGAATAAGTCTTCTCTTCAACAGTTCCGTGTCATTGGTTCAAATGGTGTAGCGTTTCTTACATAAAGGACTTAAGAGAATAAATCCATTAGGGAAAGTAGGGGAATTTATCGTACTCCAAGGCTATGCTTTTAAACAGACCTCGACTGTACTCGAACAAAAAATGGCCTTGTGTTCAACGGTTGTCACGTCCAGGTTTGCAGTAGGCATCGTAAGAAACCAACAAACTACACATGGGCTTATTCCACATCTCTTTACCCTAGAAACTGTGCTGCTTTGTGTTTGTATCTCACCTAATGCCTAGTAGCCTGTTCCCAGGAGATGAGTGGAAAAAGGCGGTGTTCCCCAGGTCAGCCCCTGCAATTTAATTTCTATTTATTTTTCCAGTAAAACCTGTACTTTCTTAATTTCTACAACTGTGGTAAAAATAAAATCTGTGAGCTGACACATCATTCCTGTTGGCCACCTCAGGAACTTCCTGGAACACACCATTTATAAGTGATATCACTGCCTCCAAGTGCACTGATTTTTTTTTTTCCTCCTTTCACTCTGGGACCTAAAAAGAATCCCAGAACCTTTTCCATAAATATCAACAGTTCACTGGAAAGCTGTTTTTCTTGAGCAGTACATTAATGCTACCAGCCAACAACAGTAGCTTTTCAAAACTCAGAATGCAAGACTAGAAGGGGCCAGCGGTAACTTTCCCTCTAGGGGAATAAGGAGCGTTGTTGCACCTCAGGCCGTTTGTGAGAATGGATTTTCCTTTTTTTCCTTCAGAGCATCTTTTTCCACTGATAGTCATCCCAAACACTACTTCAGAAAGAGTAAAAAGGGCTCAGGGATCCTTTAAAATTAGGCCGTTGGAAAGTTAATCGCACTACACTGTGGGACAAGCCATGCAGTCAATGGGTTACTTTTCACATCAGAATAGATCAAGACATATTTCGTCACAGCCCCCACCCCCATTGGGAGATTATTTTTAAAATAAATTTAAATACGTGAATTAAAATAAATTATTTTTCTTACCAATATATGGGAATATTTGGGCTTTAGCCAGAAAACTTTGTGCGCCATGCCAGGAAGTCCCAGCTTTCAGGCAGGAGTTGACTCTGATCCCCAGGGAACAACTGACCTCTTAAATTCTTTAGCTATCTCAACAATCAGGAGTGCTGTGTTCATAGAGGTGAGTCTGCGCACTGTGGATTATGGCCATAGCCAAGCCAAGTCAAACCGGACATATGTCGGTCATTCCAGAAAAGCAAGCTCTAGCATGGGGGGGGCAGGCAATGCTTTCGACTGCAGCTCAATCTTTATGAATCCACCCTGTTCTTTACTACCTCAGTATCTCAGGAACAATTCCTGTTGTCTTCCTTTATTTACTTATTTTGTTTACTTTTTAGTTTTTGAATAATCTTGAATCCTTTCCTCTAGCTTCTCAATCCCTAGGGTTGCTCTCCCTCAATTCCAGTACGGACTGTAGTTTTTCATCAAAATCCTGAAAAGTATTCAGGAAATTCACAGGCTAATAAAACCAGCAAGTTGCTAACACCCAGAGCAAATCAGACAGGCAAATTGACCTTTCCAAGGATACACAGCTAATGTTTTCGAAGTCACTGGAAAAGCCCAGATTCTGGGACTATGCCAATCCACTGCTTTTTCCCATCATACTAAAGCCAACCTATAAGATAATTTGTCTTTCCATAAATACAGACTTCTTTCCCTTGCATGTCTCTCTACTCTCTGGATTCAGGGTAGAGACCGTAACTCATTCATCTTTTCATACCCAGCATCTTATATGGTGCCTGGCACACAGTGGGTGCTTAATAACATCGGCTATCACTCCCATTTATTATTAATGCATCTCATGGGGCGCCTGGGTGGTGAGCAACTGATTCTTGATTTCAGCTCAGGTCATGATCTCAGGGTCATGAGATGGAGCCCCGCCTTGGGCTATGTGCTGGGCGCCAAGTAAACTTGTTCCTTTCCCTCTGCTCCTCACCAACACCACCCCCACCCCCACCATGAAATAAATAAAATCTTAAAAAATTACATCTCTAACTGGATGATGAGTTATGTCTCCTCAACTTGATTAAAGCTCTTCAAAGGCATAAACTATATCCTTTTATTTTGAAGATATTACAGTTCCCAGCAGGATTTAGTACATGTGGGCCTTTTTAAAAATTGAAAGCATAGAACAATGTCATAGAATGACATCAACCCAGCTTTCTGAAGAACTGTAGTAGGCTGAAGAGTGGCACTCCAGGTATGTCCATGTCCTAATCCCTGGAACCTGTGAATGTTGACTTACAAGGCAAAAAGAACTTTGTGATATGATTATTTTCATGCTCCATTTGGGAGATAATTGTGGGTTATCCAGGTGGGCCCACTGTAATCACGGTGGTCCTTCTAAGAGGAAGGCAGGATGAGTCAGAGCCAGAGGAGAAAAGGATATGCTTCCAAGATGTAGAAAGAAGACATGAACCAAGCAATGTAGGTGGCCACAGGATGCTGAGAAAGGCAAGGAAGGAAAGAGATTGTTCCTTCAGAGCTTCCAGAAGGTACCAGTCTTCCCAACATTTTGACTTTAGGTTAGTAAAATGATTTTGTACTTCTGACCTCCAGAACTATAAGAGAATAAATTCGTGTTGTTTTGAGCCACCAAATTTGTGGCACTTTGTTACGGAGGAATCACGAGAGACTGATACAAGTACCATGAAGGCGGGATCCCTGGGTGGCACAGCGGTTTAGCGCCTGCCTTTGGCCCAGGGCGCCATCCTGGAGACCCGGGATCGAGTCCCACATCGGGCTCCCGGTGCATGGAGCCTGCTTCTCCCTCTGCCTGTGTCTCTGCCTCTCTCTCTCTCTCTCTCTCTGTGACTATCATAAATAAATAAAAATTAAAAAAAAAAAAAAACAAGTACCATGAAGGCAATTTCTGCAAACTGAGGAAAGTAACACATACTCGACAAACACGTTGAATAATAGAATTGGAAGGGAATTTGAAAACTCACCCTTCTTGGTCACCTGACCTAAGGCAAAGGACAGTCTGCGGGACAGATGGTGGATGTTTGTGGATTATGTAGGAACAACGACTACATTTGATTTTGCTTTGTTGTTGTTGTTGTTTTGTTTTTGGCCCTGCAGGAGATAGAATTCTGCTTGCCCTTCATTTATTTAAAACACATATAATTTATTTTTTTGGTTTTTGCCCAAAGAAGAAAAAAGCCTGAGCTGGTAGACAGGCGGCATCACCTGCAATCTTTCTGATATAGATTGAATGTGGAGATACAAGTAGTGGCAATCAAGCAAAACAGTCCTATAAACAGATGGTTTTGGACACCAAATATCTAGTTTTCTTTGAGCCAATTCACTTCTGCTGTGGTCTTGCCTTGACCTCAATTCTACTTTTTAATCCCACAATTCGTGGCGTGTGTGTGTGTGTGTGTGTGTGTGTTTGTGTGTGTTATTCATCTGAACTAAGCTTACCCTTGGCTTAGGAAACATGTGAATTGGAAAGCTGTTCTCAAAATGAGCTCCCTCCTGGAGGATTTCCCAAAGCTCGGCCTGCTTTAATTACTTAACCAAGAAGTTTTCAATGAACTGTTTTGAACCTGGCATTCACAATACACTTGCCTTGGACTGAGCGATAGCTTTATGACAGGAAGCTTTGTTAGCTGGACCACCCGGGGAATGGGGCTTGAATAGAATATGGCTGCCTGTCGACTCAAGAATGTGGGCTCCTCTGGACATGCCACACCTGTGTTCCCTCAGCTGCCCCCAACTCCTGTTCATTTCCCATGTAACTCAAGGTGTTGAACCTAATCCATAGAGCTTTGCATCAATAGCCTCATTTATGGGTCTGTCTCAGGCCCTGGCCATGCGAGAAACCTCTTTCCATGTAGTCTAAAGGTTCTGGAAGGCTGTGCAGATTATGCATTTCAATGCTATCTGCAATATGAGGGAACCGTGTCTATGCAACGGCTCCAAAATAGTTTGAGAGAAATCTTTAGGATTCGCTGAATAGCACACTTCACTGTTGACAGAATTTACCATCTTGACAATCAAAAGCGAAGTAAAAGTATCATGTAGGTTAAAAGAACCAAACTGATTTGAACCTAATTTCTCTTTCTGATGGAGATTCCTACCATTTCCACCCATTTGGTTCGTGTTTCAAACAAATCGATAACCTTAGCTTGCCTTGCCACACTCCATTCCCTCTGGCTTCGCATCTTACGGTGTAGAACCCACTCCTTCCCTAATTTTGTGGTAGGGACCTAAGGGTACAGCGCATCAGCCAGATTTAAATTGTACTCCTTTGGTCCTAGTGATTGGCTCAAGGTCAAGTGCATGATCTAAGACACATCAGTCAGAGTAAATGTTGGACTTTTGCTGAGAATGCTGGGACAAAGGTATTTGCTCCTTTATATAGATTTAGATTTTCAGAACAATGGAGTCCTGGAGTCCTGTCAGTCATTTGAGTCATGTGTGACCTAAGAATGGAGCCCAAACTGAGAAATGGAGCCTGGGGATAGGGACACTGATTCCTGGTGACATTGTTTGAATCCGGAATCAAGTCTTTTTTTTTTTTTTTTAAGATTGTATTTATTTATTCATGAGAGACACAGAGAGGGAGAGGCAGAGACATAGGCAGGCTCCCTGCGGGGAGTCTTGATTCCAGGACCCCGGGATCATGACCTGAGCCAAAGGCAGACGCTCAGCCACGGAGCCACCCAAGTATCCCCTGAATCAAGTCTTTACTGGACAGTTTAGTGACATAAACCACTAAATACCCCCTTTGCTTTAATCTCTTTTGAGTTTGGCTTTCGTCACTTTCAACTGGAGGAATAATCATTGTTACAATAATAACATTATGATAATACTGGAAGTTCAGATATTGTTCAAATCCAGTGGTTTAGTGATGTCTATAAAAGTGTGGCACTTGTATTAATTGAGCATCAGGTCCCTGAATTTAAGCACTTTCTAGGACTCTCAGAAATCAGGGAAGTGAGAACTTTGCTATTGTTAGCATACCTAAAAATATAAAAGCCATCTATTCCTGCAAACCTTTTTTTTTTAAGAATTCATATATAAGTACATAATTAGCCCCTGTGGGAAAATGATTTAAATGTTTGATCCTGTTTGATCAAGCTGGTCTCATTTCTTCATCAGGTATATTGGATGTTGCAGTATTTAACGCACTTGTGCTACAAAATTCAAGTAGGGGAAAAATAAAAATACATTTGTATCTACCTCTGAGCATTCTCCTCAGGATTAATAGATAGTAATTAGAACAATGGTGAGTTTCTAGAATAAAGTTATACATAAGTTTCAACCGTTTTCGTAATTATTGTTTCCTATCAAATATTATATGCTTTTGGCAACAGAGATAAAGTTTTTGTATTTCCTTTAAAGGATCTGAGATTCTGAATTTTGAAATGTATCTTTAGTTGACAGTTTATTTTGTCTTCCTTCAAAAGATGGATAACAATGACGGTCAAATCTGTAGTATTGTTGCAATACCATATTTTTTTAACAATTAGGTTTCTTAGTTTAAAAATAATTTTAGTAGCGAGGGTGGTTTAAAAAACAAATGAATAAGAACCAGAAACACCATAACTGTGTTGTGATAACAAATTCTTCTAGACGTTGATTGGTATATTTTGTTAACAAATTCTGAAAATTAAAATAACGTTGATGAGGAAATTGTTTTATTTAAAATTTTATTTTCTCAAAAAACAAAATAAAAGTTTATTTTCTCTTTGTGTCTAACTCCTATCTTTCATTTGTTCCCTAGCTTCTTTGATGCTTCTTATTTTCTTTTCATTCTACTAATTTCTTGATTTGGAATGTAAGAACTTGACATTCTCATAGGTTAAAAGGTGGTAGAATCTTTCAGTGATTCTATATAGTTCAACATAACACAATTTACTTTTTAAAGGAAACTTCATAGTTTTAAATTTCAACTTCCAGGCTCTTCTTCCTGCCATAATCTTTATAAATGGATGCTATTTTTATCTGTACCATGATGAGGCTCTCTCTTTCTAGGACAAAACCCAAAATGAAACCAAAAGCAAGAAGTTAAGTGAACTAACTATTATGGGTTGATTTGTGCTTCTCCCTCCCACAAAAAAAAAAAAAAAAAAAAAAAGATATGTGGAAGCTCTAGCCTTCAATGCCTTAGAATGTGAATTTGGAAAAGAAGGTCTTTATAGAGGCCATCAAGTTAAAATGAGGTCATTAGGGTGGGCCCTAATCCTATAGGAGTGGCATCCTCCTGAAAAGGGGAAATGTAGACAGGAGAAAAGCACTAACACCCTGTGAAGACGCCTGGAGAGAAGATGGCCATGTGACTGGGTGATGCATCTACCAACCTCAGGATACCCCTGATTGCTGGCAAGTTCCGGAAGCTAGAAGAGGCAAGGAAAGAGTCTCCCGTAGAGCTGTCAGAGAGAGCATGACACAGATGATACCTCAATTTCAGCTTCCAGAACTGTAAGACAATTACATTTCCGTTGTTTCAGGGCATCTAGTTTTTGATACCTTGTTATGGCAGCCAGGGGCAATGACTAAGGAAACTTTAGGCACCTGGACTTTGCAGTCCAGGTTTACCAGCTCTCAAATAAAAGACTAATATTAAAAAAAAAAAAAAAAGACTTATAATAAGTAACAACACTTTTTTGGTTTTTTGGGTTTTTTTTTTTTTTTGTCTCCAGAATTTGGAGGAGAGATAATCAAAAAAGAAAAGGCTCTCTTGTTCAAGCTCCCCAAGAAACTGTCTTTTCAATATTATTTGAAGGAATATGGAGTGGAGTTTTAATGACTATTTTTTTAAAATTCTATACATGGTTGTGATGTATGGTCTGTTAAAAAAAATGAGAATGCTTATTTAAGATCAATTTTAGCTCAATACATATTTAAATGTTCTCAATGTGTAAGATAGATTTTAGTAATAAAAAATCATTTTAAAGAACCTCTCACACACACAAAAAAAGAAAGTAAGAAAGCAAGAAAGAATTCCTCACATCACAGACAGAGCCTAGTGTTATGATTGCAGAAAAGTATCATACTACGTTTTGCTGAAAATTAAGAGAAGTTACATTATAACTATACTAATGGCCCAAAATTTCACATTAGACAAATGTCTGCAACTACTCAAAATTATATGTGCCTCATCCAAAAAACCTCAGTAAGAACAATGTTAGATGGGTTCAAACTAATAAATACCATGAAATTTAAAATTGAGATTTGCCATGTTTTTGTAATAAGTATGACTGGATACACATGCAGGACATTCTTTTCTCTTTTCTTACTTTTACTGTAACTCTACTTTAATGGTGACAATGATATGGCTATGGACATGAAAGAGTTTCTCTTCCTTCTTTTCTTCCCCTCTTTTCTTTCCAGTGTTCACATTATTTTTTTTTCTTGATACCAATGTTAGCTTTTTTGTATACTTCCCAAATATATTGACAAAACACATCAATAAAAATTTAAACTTAAAAAACAGGTAGTCTGAGGGCTAGATAATGGCAAAATATTCCTTTAAAAAGAAGTATAAAGAGTATGGAAAAGGTGACCAAAATCCTAGAATTGGAACCTTGACTTTAATGAAACATAATTTATATTTTTATCTCTTGTGGGCTGGACACAGAGACCTACCAAGACCACCATAAAGTTACTTATTGGAACGGAACTTGCCCTTCTATAAGTGTACTTTTGTTGATAACTCATTTCAACCAATTCTGTATTTTCTTTGGATCTCCGAATTGATTTGCTAAAAGTTATCTACTGATCAAAAAGCTAAAGCCAGAGTTCTCAAGTCATGAGACTTGTTCAGAGTCGACTTTTATTTTCTTTCAAAATTTTGTACAAGTTGCAAGAGAATGTAACTTATGAATTCTAATAAAATATGGGTATATATTTTAAATACAAACGTACACGCATTTTTTGGAAAAAGGTGGCATTGATATAATCTGTATATTCTTCTTTTTTGTATGTGATCTGACTGTATTTTTCTAGAAGAGAAGCCCTAAGAAAACTTTAAATAAATGAAATGTCAATTTCTTTAAAAATCGTCACCAACTCAACCCTGGCTCATCAGCAGGAAAAAGTCATCAATTATTTAAAAAAATAGTAATATTCCCAAGGTGTCTACTTCTGCTGCAAAGAAATTAAGAATTAGTATTTTACTTGGCACACTTAGTCATTGTGGGAATCAATTTTTTAAAAACCCCACCATAGTGGAAAGGTATTTGAAAATGCATATAAGGTTAAACAGTCATTAGGAAGGAATTAAGGGTAAAAAAGAAGGCAATGAAAAGAAAATGTTTGCTTGATCTCATGCCTCAGTATTGATCATCTATCTTGTAAATTTTTATGGTTATTTGCAATGTCTCTGGCAACTTCCTTGGTCCTTCTCATTCATTCGCATTTAGCCCTCTCATTCTGATTTCAGACTGTGCTAAGGTAGTTCTACAAGCTCAAACTAAATGCACACCAGAAGGTAGAGGAATTTGATATGCATTCTAAAACCAATGAGAAATTAATCTGCATTAGCAGTGGAGGTGGAAGCATAATTACAGGCTTATTACAATTGAGAGTTGACTGTGTACATGTGCTCATACGCCTGTGCTTTTCTACATGTTGATATAATTCTGCAAAATGAAGGGAAAATCTCAAATTACTTGGCTGCTTCTGCCTTATTTTATGGTTGGGCATTCAACAGACATCACAGGTTCCAATATAGGGAGATGAAAGTTTTTAATGAAGCCAGGACCTGCTAGCACAGCTCAGTGTTCACCCCGATGGTGGGGGGGGGGGGTCCAAAACCCTCGTCAGGACATGACCTTATCAATTTCACCTACAAGCTTCAACCAATATTGGGATTAAAATGTGAGTATCAGCCAAATGGAAATACAGAAATTTCCCCCCTTTTTCCCCTTTCTCTCCCTCTGTCTCCATGTTTTTAATTTTTTTTTTTTGGTTTGTTTTTTGCATGCATGTGCACTTATAATTCGTATGGGTCCATGTACCACTGGACCCTGACAGCGCCTGAAGAAATCCTAAATCATTAGAACATGGGGAACCTAAGTGGCCTCCTTTTATTTCTGGGCTGCTTGCCTCCTGGGAGAAAGCGTGAAAAACCTCTTCATTCCGGGGCTTGCTCATCCTTCTTCTAAATTGCCCCCAAGATTTGCTTTTATCTGGGATGTCTTGGAAGGTGTATGGACGTCTCACTCTCTCTCTGACCCCCTAAGTCAGATGAATGGCCTCCTTTTCAATAACTTTCACTTTGATACACATATTTTTGAAAGCGTTTCCCCCTTTTCTTCCTTTTGAAAATTGGATGTGTTAAACATGCCCTGACTGCTTTAGCATTGCCTATCTGTCTGGCGGAGTGCTGGAAAATTTACATTTAAACAGCACCTCCAACAGTTCTTAATGACGTGCTGAAAGGTGGCTGGCTGGAGTCCAAGTCTGGGGTTTCACTGCTCAGGCAGGAAGGTCAGTTTAGTCCTAAGGGGAAGGGAAAAAAAAATACTAGACTCTCTATCCTGCAAGAGAAAAATTACAGATTCAGATGTAATATTTAAAAATACTTCCTTCTTAATTTCCAAGTAATTGCTTCTGGTAGGCAGTGAACTCCCAATGGTTAAAATTATTAACTTAAGATGCTTTGCTTTAAGTTTGGACGAAAACCTCTAAGTGGCCTACTTTCATTTTCGTTTGGTTGAACAGTTTGCGGTTATAATATTTAAAATAAACTTTTAGAATGATCTTGGGAAGGGGGTAAGGGAGTTAAAAAAAAAACCCATCAAACCTCAATTTTTGAATCCTGTTTCCTGGAGACCCCTGCCTGATTGTTCCAATAAGGACATGAACACTTATGTCAATCATGTGAGTTTAGTGTCATCTCAGGAGCAACAGAAAGCCCCCCCCCCCCAAAAAAAAGATGCAGGCAAGTTTTGTATTCTTTCTTAGATCAGCTACTCAATCATTTTGTTTTTCATTACTTTGAAAAGTGGCTGTGTCTCCTCGAGGTGGAGGGAGCAGATGGGGTGCCTTCGGAGCCCCGAAGGAAAATCTTCGTGACATAGGACTACATGCCAAGGGACAAGGAGATTACATGGGTGATGTGTGCTCTGGAGTTATCCCTGAAACTCCCGGGTACAATTAGCTGTCTGGTGGGGAGGTGAAGGCTGGGACAGACAGATTAATGTAACAACTTTTCTTCACGACTAAGTCATTTGTTAAATAAAACCTATGGGAAAGCTAACGCCATAAAAGACGTTAGATAGCATCACCATGGTGTTATCACTCTTGCTATCCTTGAACTCTAGCCACTTAATGATCTTCAAATAAGTAGTATTTAAACAAACCTCTTTTCAAACGAAATGAAGGCTTATTTAATAACCACCACAAGCATACAGCAAGTGGTACAAAAATTCTACTCGCTTGATTTCATTTTGATAAGCACGCCATGTGCTGAGTAAGCCTGGAAATCCTAAAGTCAAATATTCCGCGCGCAGTCCCCCAACCTGGCATTTTCCACTGCTTAATCTACTAAAATTAAAAAAAAAAAAAAAAGGTCACTACTGCTTTTGGATTCTGGAGCCCAAACCACGTTGATTAGTGCATCTTGAAGAAAGCTGGTTTAATAGACATCAGTCATTTATGAAGTTGCTCAAAGACAGCGTGTACGTTAGGCTGAGGTTTGAGGACCATACTCCAGCCGTCGCACGACCTCCGTGGGAAACTTCTTGTGACTCTCTATCCACAGAGTCACTGCAGGAAGGACAAAGAAGGCTGCAAACTGCCTTGCGAGACACTGACATTTTTTGATCGCTCTACCTGGTTTGTCTAAGAACAGAATCTTTGTGAAGTCTGAGATCACTCTGAGAGGCATCCCTGAAGACGTGACTGTTTTTTGTCTACATGCAGATGTCTACACGATGATGTTTCTTAGTCTTCTCTCAGGTTATAAACCCTTTTGAGAAGCGGTAAGAAGTTACAGAATTTAGAAAAAATGCACACATGCACGCACACACACATAGAAGTTGGGGATCTTAGGAGGGAGTTCCACGAAACCCCTAAGCGTGGCTATGGACCCCCGCTGCACACAGGCTACACTTTGTCTGACTGATGGATTCATCTCACATTTTTATGACCTTTCTAGGCCGCCTGCATTTTATCGGCAGTTTTTGGTATGGGAGCCAAGATTCCTTTAAAAATCTGCAAAAAAAAAAAAAAAAAAAAAAGACTCCTTAACATGGAGAGGTAACAGACAAACAAAACTAAAAACCCGACAACCCCAAAGATTCCATTCCTCTAGGGGGGAAAAAAATCTGTCATCACTTTTCCAGGTGTTGCTGCTTTAGTCTACATTAGTGAGATTCTAGTGCTTTCCTTCCTTTTTGCTGCTTCCACCTGCTGCTGTACCCTTCCCCTCACCGACCCTGACATGGGCACATTCTTACCTGTTTTGTTCTCAACTAGTATGACATCTTTCGAACTGCATGCTCATTTAATTTGTGAAACCAGGTCCCTCTCTTCCAGCGCATACAGCTTCGTGTCACAGACTATCTTCCCTTCCTTTTGAAAAGGCTTCTTCGAGAAAGGTTAAGTTCTGAACTGAAGAGATATTCCTTCCCAGATTTAGCCAGGGCATGGACTCATTTTCATCCCTCCCCGTTTACTCTCTCTGCCACAAAGAGCCAGGTATCAGCCAGCTGCACCCCCCCCCCCCTTTAGCACCTGATCCTTAACTCCACATTGCAAACGAGAGTAGCATCTCTAAGATCCTATGGACTTTTACCTGCGGGAAGCCGGGTGGCTGCCTCCCATTTAAAGGGTTTCTCTTCACATGCAGCCACTTGTCCACTAGTTGGGGCTCTATACAAAGGAAAGAAAACCCGAAGGGGCTGCTTCAGAGTCATTTCCTCGCGGAACAGCATTTTACGTGGTATCCCTAAACTGTTTCCTCAGTCTCTGAAAGAAGCTGGCTAATTTTTGTTCCAACACACCAATCATGAGCTTGTGTTATGTCTCTGGATCGGTTGCGTTTGCTTCGCTTACGTTTGTTAGAAAATTCTAGACCCAGTTGACTGCTTTTGGTATGAATTTGCAGGGATCCAGCTCACCTTGCAATGGTACTTATTACAGAATATGAAAATATAAAGTACGTAAATGAAACATTCAGTACATAAATAGTAAGACCATTTTTACTTTTGCTGTTTTTTTTTTTTTTCTAGGACAAGGTAGTTTCCAGTCATCTTTTAAAGCCTATGGCAATGTCCTGCACAAATTAGACTCTTCTTGAATGAGGTTTGGTTTCTGCCTCTACCTAAGGACCCTAGTTAGGACAAGACTATCCAGTACCAGTTCTCTGGAAAAAAAAAAAATGTTGGGAAACCGTCTTGGTCCATGCTAATGCTTGGCTCTCTCTCTAGGCTGTACTTACTTGGTGTCAGGTTGAAAGATTACCTTGGGTAGTCACATATAATCAAGGTCTCCCAGTGCTTTGCTTACACTTGCGTTTTGTTTTAGGTTTGTTTATCCTGTCTCTCTCCACCTCCCCGGAGATCCTTTGGCAAATCTGATAAACAATGCCTTTTTCTTGCTCAAGGCAGAAAGTCCAATCGAATACAATGGGAGGCCAGACTTGGCTGAAACGCAGGCTGCAGGTGTTCTCTGCATTGTGGTCATCTAAACCAGATGCTGGGAGTCCGAGCACCTGCTTCCCTTCTCTGTCTACACTCTGGAGACTACCACTCCTGGGTAAGTGAGGCCACAGAACCAGGTTGAAGAGAATAATGTACCTAGTGCAGCATCCTTCTGGACAGATACAATGGGTTGCCCTAGAAACAGCTTCACAAAGTTCTCCTTGAAGTTCTCAAATAGATACCATTTGATTTGTTCTCTCCCTCCCTTTCCTGATCCGACACCGCCATCCTCTCAACACACGTGCACTGGACAATATAGTCTACTAGAGGCAGGTACTTGGTGGCAATTTTATTTTTCTCTGGATTATATTATCTGGAAAGACAAGACCGGCCATGGTCAAGAGGGTGATGATTTTTATGGCCCTGATAACAATGATACAGATGCCAAAAACCTTGCACAGCCTCGGATTTTATGAACATTTCTATAGGTGCCATAAATCTCTGCACAATCCAGAAAGAACATTAAATCGTCTATCTCGAATGTTGAACATTAATAAGAGCTCAGGGAGAACATTAAATCGTCTATCTCGAATGTTGAACATTAATAAGAGCTCAGGGAGAAATTGATTGGAGGGGGACTCTGCTATAAGCATTGGCTGCCAGAGAGGTTGGCTCTGGTATTTTTATTAAGGTGATTCTAAGTTCTATGATTTCAGTTCTAAATATTAGTAATAAATTGACTGCATATGTATTCAAACCCTTAATAGCAAACCTGAATGATAGAAGTTCTGTCCTGCTGTTAATATTCTTATTTCCAATTTCAATGTCACTTTTTTTTCACAAATATCTTTCCGGACAGAGTTCATATTTTGCATTCATACAAAGGGATCTATTTTCTCTGTGTATCCCTGCACTGTGTTCCTAAAAGACAATGGAGAAAGCTTTTGCCTTGAGGATTGAAGCCCTGACCCCACTGAACTCTGATGGCTTCCATGCAAACACCCCCAGTGAGGAGGCTGGGGTCATGGCCTGGGGGAGAGGCATGTACTGGGCCTGTGGCCTTCTCAACACCACCAAGAGAACCTGGTCTCTTGTCAATGAGCTTCTACGGATGCCACAGCTTGAGGAAGCCCTTTAGCTTTGCTTCCCATTGCTCTGTGATACATGGATATATTTTTGTTCCTGCACCTCAGACCAAGTCTACCCTGAAAAGAATACTTTGAGATGAAGAATCTGGGATGAGTCTGTGGGCAAGTGAGGGAACGAGAGATGGGTTAAGGTAGGTGGGAGAGGAGTGACAAATCAGAGCTAGTGGAATCAACTTGACAGGAAGGACATGCGGCATTGGGTGAAAATTCCTTGAAATGAACCAAAGGGTTCATGACATATTTGCCCCAAAAGAGCCGCCTTCCACTCCTGCCCACATTCTTCTCAGCCAAAGCCTCCTGAGAAGAGGCCCCCAGACCCAAAACGATTAGGGGAAAAGAGAGGGCGACTCTGGGAGTTGAGAAACTATGGAGACCTCCATTGGCAGATGTGCTGTGCCCAGAGTTCAGAATCCACTTGGGGGTGGCGAAGGGATGGGGCGCGGGGTGGAGGGGCTGCTGCTTAGATGGAGATGAATATGGAAGTGGAGATTACAACCTAAGATAAACAATGCATCTTTTATTTAATAGGATCGGAACTGTTTTCACTTATCTGCGTGACTCTTTTGTGCCTCTTAATTTGTCCTTGAAGTTCTGTATCTAATCATTAGCTGAGCAACCAATAATTCTCCCTCAGTCCCCCACCCCTTTTTACAACCAACTTTAATCTTTCGACTCAGTGAAAAACATGTTTCTCCTATCATAACTGGTTTAACAAAAATTCTCTTTCAAGTTTAGATTGCTCAGATACAATGCTTTCCTGCAGCTTCATGCTAGAGAAAGGAATTTACATTAGAAAAGAGAGATTTATGATAGCATTGAATTTCCATTTGAATATGGAGAGTTAATAACATGCATATGTTTTTTTATTATTATTATTTTAAGGTTTAAACTACGCCATAGGCAAGAGGAAAGCTGGAAACTGCGGGGCTGGCAGGGCTCAATGAATAATTTAATCTGGATTTCATTCACAAACAGCAGCTCGCTGCTAGGGAAAGGACCGGTGCGCTTCCCCAGATCGGAACTGGAGGAAGTGCCAGGATTTCCTGATTTGTTTACATTTCTCAAAAAACTTTTTTTTTTCCCGGGACCAGGACAGAATTAGACTTCCTTTTCCACTTTTGGCTCCTTCCAGGCTATTCTTGTTTAAGGTATTCTCTCCCCTTTCCCTGCATTCTTCTTTGTCGAAGTCTCAGCTGGGTTCTTTTGTCTCACAGAAAACACGGAGGGGCAGCGAAGGAGGTTGGCAGGGGAATGGTCCTGGCGACAACAATGGGCCCACGGTACCGGCTTTTCCTGGACGCAGCTCAGTCTGCTCCCCCTTCCCTGTTCTGTCACTCCCTGAGCCTTGCAGCGAGGTCCCTAAGGCCAGGGGGTGGTACGTGTCAAGTGATCTTGGTTCCAGAAGGAGAAACTGAAATCCCTTCCATTCCCAATACACTCGGCTGGTGAGACTCATCCTTCAGATAACACGATTTCAGCCACATCTAAGCATGGACCACAGAAGTTGCCTCTTGGTTGGGGTGGTGGTGGCGGTGGGGCATTTGGCCAAGCTTCTGGGACCCGTGCCTGGGGGCTTCTCTTTCATCCTGTTATCCTCTCTGCTAGGTTTGGTTTCACTTTCACCATCTTGACCACCTCTCAGTGTTACACAAGCTTGTTTTGAAAATTTACTCTACATTTATCTGTTTATAAATGTTTGACAATCCAGGACGAGTTCCTTTTCCTAACAAGGGAACTCTAGGCCGAGGTCTGATGGCCTATCTCCAGGCATAAAAGGCAACCAGATCTTGTTGGGGGCTTACAAATAAGTGAGAGAAAGGCAGAAGCTGTGGGAGCGGGAGGGGACAGGTCCCCCGAGAGAGGTGTAACTCTCTTGTTTATTTGCGTTTCTATTTCTTTTCTCCTTCTCTCTTGTTTCTAGGCAAAAGGTCTCTTTTGATTTCACTAGTTAAGGTCATTTCTGTTTGGAAACAGGTCTGCCTTTCTGGCCCCAGGGATAATTGTGAAAGCTGTCTTGGAGCAACCCTATCCTCCCTCCTCGGATACCTTCCTTCCCCATCTTGGGTTCTTTGGGGCAGCCAGTGTCATCTGTCCTTTTTGCTTCCCTAGAAATCCAACCTAATTCTCAGTAGAGAAGCAGATAATTTTGTTTGTACTGGAGAATGGCCCTAAATATGAATTAACATCACCCCAGTGTTATTTGCACCATAACGGAAGAAGCAATTTCAAGTAAAGGAACGAGTCTCTAAATTGTGGAATTTATGCTATCAGTGGAGGTCCCCTAAGCAAAATGTCTTCCAAGTGTTCCTGTAATCATATCATATGGAGGGTAGATTATGTTTAAAGTCAGGGTCAAGGGACGCCTGGGTGGCTCAGTGGTTGAGTGTCTGCCTTCAGCTCAAGGTATGATTCTGGGGTCCTGGGATTGAGTCCCATATCGGGTTCCCCCACAGGGAGCCTGCTTCTCCCTCTGTCTATGTCTCTGTCTCTCTCTGTGTCTCTCATGAATAAATAAATAAAATCTTTTTTTAAAAAAAAAGTCAGGGTCAAGTACGTATCCTTATTTATACGTATGTAGATGTACACACGGGGAGACACAGTTTATCACGAAGGTCCTGCTGGTGCTGCTGTGCAGACAATGAATGACCAGGAGCCTTTTCTAAACCATCTACTAGAATAGTGGAGCTATGAATCCAGGCAATATTTACCAATTGTGAAATGTCATTTCATAGCATTTGTCTACTCACTCAAGTGACTGTGGGGATGGCTACCTTTCAGAAGGCCAAAACTGGACTCTGTTCTGTGACCCCCTGCAAAGTTAGGCTGAACAAATGGCTGTTTGAGTCACTGTAACCTCCACATGCATTTGGATGCTCCCAGCAGACTAATGGTGCAAGAAGAGAGTGTCAGTGGACACTAGCATAGTTTGGCTCATCAAAAGAATACAACATTTTTCCTTTTTTTCTCCTACTGGTTTCAGAGACAGTACTGAAGGTGAAAAGAAGCAAGGTGTAACCTTTTGATGATTTCCTTCAAAGCTTGCTTTGGGTGATCATTGACAACAAGCACCTAGGAAATGATCAGCTGACAAGTTGTTAAGCGAAGCACATATTCCAAAATCGCATAATGTCCTTATCAGGGTCTAGAGAAAGATGTAAAATGACTAATGACCTGAGCTCCGATATGACATGTATCTTCTAAGGGGAAAATCCCCCACAACACACTTGAGGGATGGGAAGAAAGGAAACCAGATTTGTGACAGCGTTAATAGAAAACCTAAACACTTCCGAAATTGGGTGAATAAATACGCAGCCTCGACGGTAGAGTATAATACATTTTATATATTTTTTACTCTTTCAACTACTTTACTGAGGTGTGACTGACACATAAAAAGCTGTGCATGTTTGATGTCTGTAACTCCATGCGCATGGGGGAGAATGCAGTGCACCTGGTCCTGTGTGTACAGGTACTGTAGATGTCAGCATTTTACGTTATGGTTCATACAACGTTGAGTGCTCTTAATCCCAGGTCTTCATTTCAAGAGAAGACCAGATGCAGGCAGCTAACTGGAGAGAGCTATCCCTACCTCAATGGACACAGCGAATATTCAGTAGGACCCTCAGATTTCTCTCCTGTTAGTAAATGAGATCCCCTGGCTCCTCCAAAAGGCCTCTTGGAACCTTAGGAGTCCAACTTGAGTGCCCTGTAGGCCGACACGGTGATTCCTTTGGGTTTGTCTCTGGTGCTAACCTAGACTCTTGCACAGAGGAAACATGCATTGGTCCAAAGACAGTCCCAACGTGCCGGGCACCAGAGGTGCTGCAGATGGGATGGTTTCCATGTAGCAAGGACACGTGCTGGTTTTGCCTTATGGTTGTCGGAAGCCTGAGAGCCTCCTGTGCCAGGCACTCAAGAGTCGTCTGAGTCCTGGTAGGCCACATCACCTCCCCAGCCTGTGACAGAGAGATTTTTTTCCTCTCACGCAAAAAGTGCACCTGCCTCTCTTTCTCTGGGAGCGGGCAATGCTGAGAGGCTGCATAGGTACACGTTTCTAGGCCCAGATTTCTGTCTTCTTACACACCATGTTCTCAGTTCAGTAGCTACGAAGCTACTGAATGTTGAGTAAGGTGTGAAAATATAGGGGTCTCCAATTCTGGCAACATTTTAAGAATTTCCGCACTTATTAAGAATTGCACACGGTGGGTGGGTAGGTGAGAGCAGATTCCAGGTATATGTAAATGATTTCGTTTTCTTTTTAAAGAGTTATTGTGTATGTGGTACCTGTCATGGCTCCACCATTGGCTTATGAGTCTTCGTCGGATGGTCAGCTGGGCTCTCCTTGGTCTTTAGCCTTTCCTTCTAGATTCCCAAAGATGCCTAAAGCCACAGGGAAGTTTCTGGGTGGCTTTAGTTCGGAGAGTGCAGCAGAGTGTGTGGGCACCTGGGTAACAGTCAGCTTGGGTGAGGTGAGGCTGCACAGAATAAGTCAGCAGATCTGAAAAAATGTGTGGATATGACGAACAGGGAGATTTGGCCTTCCTCATAAATCCCCTCTTCTACTCTTGGCGGACAGCATAAAGGACTCTACTTCAGAGGAGGGAAAGCTGAGGAAAGATGGGGAGGGTGTGATCATCCAAGACTACTTTGGGATCCACCGGCAAAAAACAAGATGAAAGCATGCGGTTTCTGACTGTGGGACCAGATGCGCCTCGATATCTCTTGAGCCAATGGCAGAGTCATTTCTCTTATTTCCTTTACCCCACTCCACCCAGCTCTGATACCTCTTCCTACCACTTAAGCTTGACACATTTAGCCCCCCTGAGAGAAAGGGACGTTGGCTTGGACAAAGTCCACACCCACCACGCCCACCCCCCTTGGGCCATCTTGTTATCTCTTCTAGGAGTGTGATTTAGTACCACATGACACCAAGATATGATAACCTGAACTCTCTATTACTTTAGGAAAGACAACTGAGCAAAAAAAAAAAAAAAAATGCTGTTGGAATAGCCCTGCTGATTATAGCTAGCAGGTGTTACCTTGCAAGAAGATGGAAAATAATACAGAGCCAAGAGTTGTTTTGGATGGCTAAAGTGAATTCAAAAATAGATGAAGATCTGCCCACATGTTAAGAAAATCCTCAAAGACATGACAACTGTCAAGATTGCACTTCTTAGCAGTTATCACCTACTTTTTGTTTTCTGCTTCATCAGCTATATAACCCGGCAAGTTTCAGTATTAGGATTTCCTGCTACACTTTTAGTTTTCAGTTACAGATTGACTAGGGCCTGCCAGTATGTCTGGCCTACTGATGTTTGCTGGTAGATTATCCTTGTAAAAGTTACTATTGTCAGGGTTCATTTTTTTTTTCTCAAGATAATGAGGAATGGCAATTCAAATGAATTCCCCGGCCTCCTCGCTAGTGATGGTCCAACAACTATGAACAAAACAGAAAGACGGCCTCCTTGTAAAGAAACCTTCTTGTTTAAAATACAATAGCCAACTAAGCAAACACACACGAGCAAGAAAACAGCCCATGGTGGGGTTTACCAACCTGCAGAGTTCAGACTTGGCCCAAGCCAGGGACCGGCCTCTCGTACAGGGATTCATTTTCCCTTTTCTCAATATTGAATGGAACTCCCTTGTTAAAGGCTTATGACTTATTGTCTCAAGCTGGAACTGGGACAAATTCAAGGCAGGATGAAAGGAAGTCTCCAAAACAATAGCATTGAAATTCTCTCAGGGCTTTTTCAATTGTGAGAATGCAGTGCTCTGGAGTCGCTACGCTGTGTCCAGGCGCAGGACTCCATACAGTGGCAGCATGCCTCAGTGGCGTATTTTTGCTTTTCAGTCTCAGGAGGTGGCCTCCTTTGGTGGAATGAGCATTGATAGGGATTTTTAATGTTTTCTCCCATTGAGCTGCAAATATTCTCCAGTTTTCCAGTGGTTAAAACATAGCCAGGCTATGCAAAGAGCCTAAGAGCACGTGGTCCAGTCCTCAGTACAAAACTTTAGCCATCCTTACCCTGTACCGGGTTCTAAGCCGCATGCGCTACCTGCCTTAGTTCATTTGATCTTCACAACAATCTTATGGGCGCAGGTACTATTATTATTTCTAGCTCATAGACAGAGAAATGGAGAGGTTAAGCAACCTGCCTAAGGTCGCGTGCCTTGAGAGTGCCAAGTCAGGATTTGAACCTGGGCAGTCTCATGCCATTGCCATATTGGTAACCACTGAGCAGTATTGCCTCCTAGGAAGAGTAAACTGCCTGGATTAAAGGATGTAAGGTATGGAGGGCCGAGGAAGACTTGGTTTTTGGTCCAAAGAAGCCCAGCACATTTAGTTTTTGAGATGAGTCCTGAAATTCTCCCACTGAGTAAATAAAGAGGCTGGATAAGGTGGGTCCTGCTACGTTTTACTACACAGCTGATCTTCCCAATTTTATTTCGTTCTATTCTCGGTCTGCCTGTTTCTGAAAAGCGATCGAAATAACTAACATGCACTCATATATGTTTATTCCAGGTTTCTGCAGAGCCCCAGTCTCATTTCAACCCCGTCCTACACATCACCGCTGAATCCAGGCCTTCTGGTACCTCCTGTACCGTCCCTGAACCTTCCAGCCCCACCCTAAACTCACTCTTCCTTTTCATTTGGATTTCTCTAGCTCTCTAACCCTGTCATCCAGTCACTCAGACTCTGAAGCTCAGGGTAAGATACATTTCCCTCTTTCCTGGACTGTCCCTGCCTCCATCCCCTCCCCGGGTACACAATCAGTTAGTCATCAGCCTTGCTGATGATTCCCTGTGCCGTATCTGTCCCAGCCTAGTTCTACTGCGAGGAACCAAATTGCTAAAACCAGATTTTGGAATAAATTTCCAAGTAGTTTGCCCACCTTCAGGCTCTCTGCCCTTGAGACAGTTACCGGAGTGAAGTTGTGAAGCAATTCCTTCAAGAGTTTTTGGGGCTCTATGATGTGCCAGGCACTGTTCTAAGCTGGAGACACATCACCTCTCTGTCTTGCTCTTGATGTCACTTCAGCTTGGAGTCTTTACCCTCCCTCTTGCCAATGTTTCTGCTTTCAGCACCAGTGAGTTCTCTGCCTCTACCAATGGATGAGGTCATGGTACACGCACAATCTTTCCCCACTGACCCGAGGCAGGGTAGATTTAGAGAGCCCTAGCCTGACACCTGACTGTGGTAGAAAGTCTCTTTGTACTGATCTAGCCTGCTCACCCTCTTAAGTTTCTGCTTTGATTCTAATGCCCACCATAGACCTTAGTCTTGGTACCTGAACTTATGCCACATGATTGTTTTCTGAGCTCCTCTTGGTGACCTCCTTCTTCATATATCTCACACAATGTCCCCTGAATGTAACCCTGCTGGTACACTCCATCCCTGTGAGGCCCAACTTCCCAAAAGACTGTAGTTTCTGAGAGTCTCTCTGCCCCTTTGGAAACTAGAATATTGGGGTTACTTATTGAACAATCAAGAAATGTTTTTGAAGCCTGTCTACGTGCCGGAGGCCAATCACAAAACACGTAAGAGGAATGACAATTTCCTGTGTTCATGGTTCCCACTCTCTCACTGGGGCAAGAGGTTATGGAAAGAAGATAACTGTGGAGAATGAGAAAGACTATGGAGCAAATAAAATGGGCTGCTGAGATGGAGGAAGGGGAGGGCAGAGGCTGGCTTAGATAAGATGCTAAAGGAAAGCATCTCAGGTGGGACTTACACGATGAGAATGAGCCGGCCTTGTATAAAATGAGGCACCTCTTCCAAGCAGAGGGAACTGCTGATGAATGATACTATTGGCTGCACCAGCCTGGCATGCTCTAGAAACAGAGGAGAGGCCAACAGATGAGCAAAGGAGGGGAGAGCGGTAAGAACGGTGGCCACAGGGGCCTGAGCACGGAGGCCTTGTTGCTCGTTCCTGAGAAGTAGTTTTGTTGGATTTTCCCCAGTTGTTGGCTGCCTGGCCCTCCAGCTCTTCTGGCCTGTTCATCAGACTGACCTTCCCCTCAACCCCCTTCCTTTCTGATTTGTCCTCCCTGACGACCTCTAGACGGCACCTACTTCGGTGGCAGGATACGGTTACAGACTATTGGGTTCCACTCACTGCCCACCTCTTGGCCATTACATGGTGTCCACCCAAGTTCTACCTGTCTTCCAAAGTTTTCCTAAATGATCCCAGCTAGGGAAAGACCCTTTCCCAGTAGCCTGCCTTGGACTGAGTCATCACATCCTAGTTCATATACTCTGGTGTCACCTTCCCTTCAGATTATATGCCTTGGAAAGTAGGGACTGTGTCTGGTACAATTTCGTTCCACTTGGATTAATAGCATAGTGTCTTGCTCTCAGCAGCCATGTGATAATAACTGTGTTTTGGAGAATAAACTCTTTTTTTTTTTTGAGAATAAACTCTTTGTGATGATTTCTGGCTATTGTCATGAGGATTAAGAATATTTGTAAAGCATCTGGAGCATCGTGGGTTCTAAATAAATCACAACACTATGATGGTTATCACAGTTGTGTGACTTTGGGCATAACTCTTTATGTTGAAATGATGTTGCTGGAAAAACAGATTTCTAAAATGCTTTCTGGTTCTAAAACTTGAGCATGACTTGGACGAACACCCTGGAGAAGCTCAGGAAAAGACAGTCTTTGGCAGTTGAGTTACATTTCCCCTTCAAGTGGGAAGGCTTGAAGGCACTGCAGATTCTTTTTAGAGCTTTGGTGGAAATTCACAATAGGTTATTTTCAATAATATAGCAAGTGGACATCTGTTCTGAGCAATATTTCAGACATTTGGGGTCTATAAACAGTGATAATACCTTTTTCAAATGTGCACTTGCAATAGCAAGCATTGTAGGAGAAGTGGATAAACAAAAATTCTCATACACTTCTGGTGGGTGTAAATGCCACAACACTCTTTGGAGGATGAGTAGAAGACAGCTAGGAAAGTAAAAGATGCACATATTACTTACACGAGCCAGCAGTTCTGCCCCTGGAGAAACTCGAGCACATTGATAAAGAGGCTTGTTTTAGCGATTCATGAGAGCTCTGCTTGTCATAGCAAAATTTGAAGCAACCCAAGTGTATGAATATAGGAGGGATAAAGAAATTGTGGTGCATTCATATATGGCCATTAAGATGAGTGAGCTACGTATACAACTATCAACACAGGTAAATATCAAAAACACAATACTCAGTGAAAAAGCAAATTGGATAATCATAATAGCTTTTAAATAAAGTTGAAAACCGGGAGTATATAGTTATGGATATGAGCATAAAATGTTAAAGTGCGACAATGTGCACGGGCAACACAAAATTCAGAATAACTCCAGGAGGGATGAAGGAAGGGGAGTAGAACTGGGAGAAGGATATGTAAGGGGCTTTGACTGAATAAAGAATATGGGGCAGCCTGGGTGGCTCAGCGGTTTGGCGCCTGCCTTCAGACCAGGGTGTGATCCTGGAGACCCGGGATCGAGTCCCACGTCGGGCTCCCTGCATGGAGCCTGCTTCTCCCTCTGCCTGTGTCACTGCCTCTCTCTCTCTCTGTGTCTCTTATGACTAAATAAATAAGTTTTTTTTTAAAAAAAGAATATGTTTTTTTCCTTAAGGGCGACTGGGTGGCTCAATCAGCTAAGTGTCCGACTCTTGACTCTAGCTTAGGTCATGGTATCAGGGCCATGAGATCAAGCCCTGTGTTGGGCTTCATGCTGAGTGTTGAGTTAGTTTAAGTAAGAGTCTCTCTTTCTCCCTCTGCCCACCCCCCCAACCCCCCACTCATGCTCTCTCTGTCTCTTTCTAAAACAAACAAGATGAAAGAAATAGGGCAAAATACTAAGATTTGATAAAGCTGGATGCATATATCAGTGTTTATTATTACTATATTTCTTTTGTAGACTTGTAATAATTAATAGAAAATAGAACTATTAAAATTCACCTCTAAGTAGTTGGATTTGGAGGAGAACCGGTAATTTAAGCAACTCTTGAAGTGGCTAACTAAAGTCTCCTTCTTGATACTTGTCTTTGTGTTTGCCTAAGGAAAATACCTGGATTGGAGACTCAGTATCAATAATTACAATGAATATAATGAAAATAATTAAGATGACACATTTCAAGATGTTTCTTACTTACTATTACATCCTGGAAGTATATAGCGTTATTTTCCTTTAGACAGATTTCATCTGACCGAATGCCCACCGAAGCACTTAATTGTGTGTTGTCTTTTATGTTCATTTAAATATTTCATGCGTTTGGGATCCCTGGGTGGCTCAGTGGTTGAGCGTCCGCCTTCGGCCCAGGGCGTGATCCTGGAGTCCCGGGATTGAGTCCCACATCAGGCTCCTGCATGGAGCCTGCTTCTCCCTCTGCCTGTGTCTCTGCCTCTCTCTCTGTGTCTCTCATGAATAAATAAATAAAATCTTAAAAAAATATATTTCATGTGTTTATCTTAACTTTCCAGCTGAACTGAACCAGAATCCTGATGATCCAGTTTTTAGTCTGGAGTTTCCCTTGTCAACAGCATGCCTCTTTCCTACTCAATAAATGCTTTTTGAGGGGATGAATAATCATAGTTTTAACGCACCAATTTCTCTTGTAAAGGGAAACCTAGTCAGTCTTCTGTGCACAGGGGAACCTTCCATCGACTAAAGAATTTGATGTGTCTCTAGGATGCAGGACATGACAGTATTCTTTTCCCAGTTGGTGGAGTGCAATAAACCAACCTGATTCTTTATTCTATAAAAATGCACACTTCACTTGTGTCTGGAGAAGGCCACTGGCCTCCCATCAGGCTCCCAGCGCAGCGAGGAGTGCTCCTCCCCTGCTGTCTGGCATCACTGGTG
This sequence comes from Nyctereutes procyonoides, assembly GCF_905146905.1. NCBI lineage: Eukaryota > Metazoa > Chordata > Mammalia > Carnivora > Canidae > Nyctereutes > Nyctereutes procyonoides. The sequence goes on from NW_026575051.1 coordinate 62,960,598, forward strand.
CTCATCCAGGAAACACACACCTGGCCCCGCCCCTCCTCTATTTCGATTGACACACGTATTTGTCAAAGGCAAAAAGTCAGATCTTAATATTCGGACCTGAACACTCAATGAATTCACAATGATGGCCAGAAAAATTAGTGGATACAGGCAAAATTGTTTTCAGCCATGTGGATGAAAGCAATCTCTACTTTTCTCTAATACTTGGTCCGGCTTTGAGGTTCTCTAGTTCCACCAGATAAAACGCCAAGCCTTTGTAGTGTGTTTTGTTGTATGTGTGTGTTTTTTCCCCTCCTTTTTTTTTTTTTTTTTTGATGTGAGCTGGCATCTCTCATGAAAAGATAAAGGCATCAATTAACTATACTCCCAACCCCCAAGGATAAAAGCTATTGTTGTGAACAGGAGTTAGGCACGCACATGGTATCAAATAAGGGCCTGGAAACAGACTGCTGCCAAGGAAAACAGATGTCTGCCTCCTTTAAGGAGCCCAAATTATGTGTATATTAGCGATTGCTAATCTCCTGATTGATTTCACAGCGATGGCATCGATGCGCCAATTTGGTTGGGCACCATCATTGCCGTCACCACTGTCACAATACAATTTAAAAAATGATTCAATCCACCGGTAACACCACCACAACAGCAAAGCTCTAGCCAAGGAGCCAACCCTGCAGGAGGCAGCGAACGCAGAAATGATAAAGGGTCAGGCCGGTGTCTGCCTCTGTGGCTTTGCTGTCACGGCACAAGTCCAGATGTGGGCAGGAGAGGAATTCCCCCGCCTAACAATGAGTAAGAGCCACGAACTCACAATCATAGGATGCACGAGACAATGACGAATTGTATATGTCGAGCGTATAGAAGACAATCGGACCGGTCACTTTCTTCCTAGTGGAACCCACCAGCGAAATGGGGACTGAAAAGAAAATTCCACTTGAGGTTTTGTACACTGTTTTTCCTGTTTTCCTGACATGGTTGTAAATAAGAAAAAGGACAGATGTTCGGATTCCCTGTGCAGTCCCATGACCGTGTTTCATCCTTTTATTGGGTTGCTCCTATTGTTCCTCTCATGTTGTTGTTTTTAAACTCGCCTGCACATGCTGTCCTCAGGACCTTTGGGTTCTCTTTCTCTCTTTCTTGTGCCCTCTTTCTGCCTTTCTCCTTTCCTCCTTCCTGACTTCTTTTTCCTTCCTTCCTTCCTTCTTCCTTCTTCTTCTTCTTCTTCTTCTTCTTCTTCTTCTTCTTCCTTCCTTCCTTCCTTCCTTCCTTCCTTCCTTCCTTCCTTTCTTCTTTCTTTCTTTCTTTCTTTCTTTCTTTCTTTCTTTCTTTCTTTCTTTCTTCTTTCTTCTTTCTTCTTTCTTCTTTCTCAGGATGATTGGGAGGAGAGAGGCAGGCCTAGATCGTGAGCCAGAATCAAGAGGAGCTGCACGAAGCAGAGGGCCTGCCTAGAAAACAGAAAGCAGTACATGCTGGCAGAGCCCAGTTTACTCGCTCTGTCTCCACAGAGGCCAGCTCAGTCCTGGATTACGTTCACCTGAAGGGGACACATCCAGAAAGAGGTCAACTCTAAGGTTAAATAACTTCAGCGTGACCAGGCTGGTCATGAGAGCATGAAAAAAATTCTGAAGTCTGGTCTAGAGGGTCAGCTTCACTCTTGGGAGGCAGAGGGTCCAGTTTAATAAGTAATGCCTGCTATCAATACAAGGGTAGGCTCAAACTTTTACTTGCTTCCGAGCTGAGCTCCCTGCTGCCCCTTCCCAGGGATTTGAGGGATGCACATCGAAAAGGCTCGCTGGCTGGGAGAAGGACTGTGAAGTCAGTTAGCTGCAGTGGGCTCTGTTGCGTTCTTTTCTTTGCATCAGTTCCTCTAGAAAAGCTCTATTAACCTATGTGTTTAATTCCGAGCTCTTTCCACTTTTTCAAACCAAAACACCTACTGTCACGCAGGTCTTAGGAGACTCCCAGTCCCTACCAACAGTCAGGAAAAATGATGTCCACGTTCCTGGTCTCCACTGCCCAGTGGTCCAAGGCTGCTTCTACAAGATACAAACAAACACCTAGATGTTTCCAGATTGGGGATGTTGGTCTGCCCGGTGCCAAACATCTGGATAGTTGAAAACATCAGGATGCTTGGCATCAAGCAGACAAAACATCTGGATGGCTGCTTGAGTTTTTCACTTTTTAACTGGATGTTTGGTGTCATGTAGACACAAGCTGAGTTTCTGACTTCATCCTGTAACAGCTCCCAGGCTGCCAGGCTGGCTCCAAATTCCTTTTATTGCAACTGACATTTTTACAAGGAAACTTTGCATTCTGTGTGATGCCTGTTGCTCTCATGCCCAGAAACAGATTCGTTACTCAGGAAAAAAACAGCCCAAACCAAACCCCCAAATGCATCATGCAAGAGCAAGGGTCTGAAGAAGCTGGAGAATTTCAGAATCACCAGTCTTTGTGAGCAGAATCGTGGCACAGCCCTAGTAAGAGGGGGTGGCTGGCGGGAGAAGATCTCCAGAGTGGTAAAAGCGCCAGATCCAGTCGACCAGCCCTCAGTTGGGCCCACTCCCATTTCAACCAAGAAGTATCATTTCCATGGTGACAAAGGTGGTGCTTCCTACACTGCTGGATGTACATTAATGACAAATGGCCACGCATCCCATAAAATACACCAGTGATTCCACAAATGAAACCGTGGGGTAGTTTAGAAAATGTCATTTTCTCCAGATTTTTTTGCAAAGAAGATGCTCGGCTGTCCCTCATTTGAGTTGCACGATCCAATGAGGGCTTCTACGTTTTCCCTCTTTGGAACAACTGTGCCAATGATGAAAGTAAATGATCAACAACAATTGAGCACCTTCCGTGCCTGGCTGTCATGAACTGTCTGACTTCACACGCTCTGCTCTTGCCAAGTGTACTTATTAGCTTCTCCGATGAGCTCATACCTGCCTACTTGCTGTGAGCAGCCCTGCTCTGAGGCACAGAAGGATCCTTGGCCTTAGAAAGTTTTTGGAACAGGTTCAAGCTAGACTCCTTCCCCTTATCGGTCCACCCCTGATATATAAGCTCCCTTGCCTGGGACACTTCAGTCTTTGGCCTGGGTTTGTTTTTTTTTTTTTTTTTTTCCTCCATTTGTGTCCCTCGTCACTGACTTTTTAGCCTTGGAGACTAGATTCTTTATCTCTGGGCTCCAATCTCGCCAGCTCTGAATGATGCTTATTAGCTATTGGAATGGCAAGATTTGCTGCTTCCTGCCTGCCTTAACAGCAACCACTTGTTGAGTACAGGATCTAGCACTGAGCTGACCTTTTTTATATACTACCTTATTAAATCCGCACATGAGGTCAGTAGTGTAAACTGCTACTTCATAGAGTAGAAACGGAGGTTCAGAGCAATTTAACAACTTGCCTCAGCTTACAAGTAGAAACCAAGAGAAGTGGAGGCAGCATTCAAACCCAGGATTGACTGACTCCCAAGTCCAGACACGGAAGTGCGGTTTGGGGCTGTCTCGGCCTGTCTTCTAGACTTGACCTCTTGCTCACCTAGCCCACAGTATGTCGCCACCTCCAACACTTTGACTTTTCCTTACTTGACTGACTTTATTTGTCCCGTGCCTCACATGGGATTCACTCTTTCTCCCCAGAATAAGGATTTATTGGGCAATATATCTTGAATGCCCACTCTGTGGTAGGCGCTGTGTTTTGTGCTAAGAATGACAATGTAAGCAAGATAAGACCTCGGCTCTGCCCTTATGGCGTAGTGCCTAGTGGGGGAGACAGACAAGGAAAAAGACAATTTTAATTCGGTGCAATTAGTGACACAGAAGCTATTTATAGTAACTGGCTAGGCCCGGTTCTGGGCCCTTCTGGTTTTCCCTGTTACTATAGTCCCAGCTGGTCCTCTTTTTCTCTTCCTGACTCAGCTGACATTGGGTCCTCCAAGTCCCCTACCAGGAGGGCTCACTCCCACCTTGAACATAGGCAGATGGAAGGTCAGCAGTCTCAGGGCCACCATCTAGGGGAACTTAGAATCGGGTTCTGTTCCCCAGATCTGATATTCACTGGTCCAGGCATAACAACCAGTCTCCTACAGCTCCCTCCAGTCCCCTTTGCAGCCTGACAGGTAAAGGTCCTAGGGTTCTAGGTATGAGCTGTTTTATTGCCAGCATTTTCATCAGAGATTCATAAGACCTATGAAGGTTAAACCAAAATTCCCAAGTTTTGGGCTGAATTACCTTCCTCAATATTTTCTAGATGTTCTCTAGGATAGAGGCCACAGTATTCCCTTGCCCCACCCAGGGCAGGGGTCGGTCTTAGAACCTAGGGAATAGATGACTCGTGACTTAGACTGGTGTTCAGAATTCCCTTTTGCCATGTTTCATCTCCTGATGCCAGGGTTATCTGGATTTCATGTGAATTTGCTGTACATAAATCTACACTGAGCTTGGGACCACTGAGATGCAGCTTTCAGAATCACTCACTGTAGACTGGTCAATTTACCCTTGATCTTGTACAATACTGATAATTTTCTTAAAAACATAGAAACCTATAAAAAAATGTAATCTCACCCAGAAAAGTGATGATACACATAATTAAATGCTCAACAAATATTTGTTGAATAAATTAAATAAAGTCAAAATAAGAACTGGAGCCAGCACTCAAGTAGTACACATTCACACACACACACACACACACACACACACACACACACACACAGGTCTCTTAATCACCATTTCCTGATTTGAATTTGCTTGAATTGAGTTGCACTACAATCTGTCTGGGGAGATAAGATTTATAGTATGAAACAATTAAGAACAATAAAAGGCAGCACACCTCGGTGTCTCTGTCTCATATCAACTGCCTGTGGATAAAGGAGATAGCCTCAGGGATCAAAGTTGTCAGCAAAACACTTATGGAAGCTGAAAGATTGAGATGGACTTTGGGCTGCTAATACATTTCACATATTTCCAGATGAGTTTTTCAAAAATTCCATAGTAGATGTACCACCCTCATTTTACTAAAAAAAAAAAAAAATAGAAAAGAGATGAGAAATTATTTAAAGAGTATTCACATCTAAAGTGATCATTTTGTTCTAATTTGTAAATATTGATGTCTACTATACACCATCCCTGATTGCCAAGAATTAGGCATATGACATGGGCAGGAAAGACATGCTGTCTCCTTTGGGGCACCACAGTGCTGTGTATGGGCTATAAATAAGAAATTAAAAGACAATGCAGTGAGCGCTAAAAAAGAATTATGTAATGTGCGCTAGAAGAACCCAACAAATGACTGAATCTGCCTTTCTGGTCAAAAAAGGGGAAGATGTCTGTAAGGAAATATTTGGGCCCTGAGTCTGAAAGATGACCTTGAGCTCACTGTGCTGGGGAGAGAAAAAGCCTCAGAGAGGTGATGACCTGTATCAGGCAGGAAAGAGCATGGCGTGCACAGACGCCAAGGATGTTGGCCAGGGAGGGTAAGAACAGGCGATGAAGTGCCTCCAGCCCCTTGCCAAGTGGCTAAAGACTTCTGAACTTTGTGCTGGCTTATCCTTCCAGAATATGGATTCTAGAGCATTTTCTCTCTACTTTTCTTCTTCTTTCTACCTTAGCAGAACATGGTACACCCCGCCATGGTGTCTATCCTGGCCCTTGGCTGCAAGGGCTAAGGTTTCTAAAGATGGTAAAGGATCAAAGCCAAGCACATCAGTTATACCTCATACTCTATTGACTTGCAAATGTGATTCTTTTCTCCCAGATATTAGGCAATTCCATGTTCCATTTTGGCTGGGCAACACATTTTGAAATTCTTTCTTTTAGAAGCCAGAGTGGCCGACAGAAAGCATCTCAAAATTCAGGAAACCATGGAGAGGATCATCCTTCCTTCTGGCCCCATGACAATGCACTCCATGGATCCCAGGTGCTTGCTTCTATTCTGGGAAGGGGCTCTAGTTTGGAGATTTGCACAGTCCATTAAATCATTTCTGTATCCTGCTGAGTCTTCCTGCTATGAGCCCAAGCCCTCCACACAAGCATGAAGCTGATAGAATTCCCTGCCAGGAAAAATAGAGCCTTGAGTAAGCTCAACCAGTCAGGGGTTCACCCCTTTCACAGGATTTTAAAGGATATGGTACCTGTTAGGGACCGAGTCAAGATTTCTGCTTAACTCTCTACAGGCCAGACTTAGCCATGAGGTTTGTGAAGCCTGTCCCAGTACTAAGTTTACAAAATGGTGCTCTCCCCTCATGGATTTTCATTTAAAGGAAAAATACACTTGTTTCCTCCACATTAAATTAACTTGCTTGATTTTTTCAACTTCCCTAAAATATTTATTTTTAACTTCACATTCCAAATTTAAGGTGCACAGACAGATTTCTAGGCTCACTTGGTCTCTTACTTATTGCTTCTCAGACTGAATTTTGGGGATTTTGTTAAAAAGCAATTTCTGAATGAGGAGATTGGGGTGGACCTGAGATTCTGTATTTTTTTTAAGAGAGAGAGAGAGAGAACACGTGAGTGGGGCAGGAGAGGCCAAGGGAGAGAGAGAGAGAGAACCCCAGGCAGGCTCCACACTGGGAAGGGCTTGATCTCATCATGACCCTGAGATCTCCACCTGAGCTGAAACAAGAGTCCAATACTTAACAGGTGAGCCACCCAGGTGCCCCCGAGATTCTGCATTTATTTTTTTAAAGATTTTATTTGTTTATTCATGAGAGATACACACACACACACACACACACACAGAGAGAGAGAGAGAGAGAGAGAGAGAGAGAGAGAGGCAGAGACACAGGCAGAGGGAGAAGCAGGCTCCATGCAGGGAGCCCGACATGGGACTCGATCCCGGGTCTCTGGGATCACTCCCTGGGCTGAAGGCAGCACCAAACCACTGAGCCACCTGGGTTGCCCAGATTCTGCATTTCTAACGAGCTCTCAGGTGATGGCAGTGCTGAAGGTCCACCTATTGCATTAGGGGTAGCATGACTGTAGAATATTGAGCTCCCTCTATGGACCAGGCATTGGGAGAAGAGGACAGAGGACACTTTACTTTTATAACCAGTGTACGACTCCAATTAATTAGTAAGACCTGATTTTATTCTTGATTGAGAATTATAAGTGACCACAGTTAGACTCTTTCATCTACTTTTATCTATAGATTGATTATTGACTGACTTACAAGCAGAGTCTTCTAACTTTCCAGGAAATACAAAGTAGTCACCATCAACTCTGATTCTCTAAGATTTGTCCCACCTTTTGGGTAATTGATTTATTCTGAGAGGTGAGTGCTTCCCAATCTTGTTGTTTTCATATAATAGAAAATATAATATTAGTGTGTCACCTCAAGGGAAGTTGGTTGCCTCTGGACTAGCCATTGGCCATTAGAAAGCAAACGGCCCAGGAGCTGCCCGATGGAGATCAAAACTGTGGCATAGCAGTAACTCATACACTCAGCCACCTGGCTGGCAAGCTCTGTTATTTGCTATAGTCCCTCGGCTTCAGAAATTCATCTTTAATGTATAAATGCCAATGCGAACAGTAATATCAAGGTCCCTATCGGGTAAGAGTCTAGTGGGGATTAATTGAGAGCTAACTCAAGTAAAGGAGGACTCTAGATACAACCCAGAGCATGCCAAGGAAAAAGAGGAATGGCATAGGGCAGGCCAGGAGAAAAGGGATGGTGGAAAGTCACCAAAGGTGAGTTCACCTTCTGCAAATTTTGCCAAAGGCCCGCCTGTCTCAGCCTTGATCACACTTGCCCCAAATATCTCCCCCTCCCTCCCAGCATAGATTGTTAATCTACATGAAGACCAAGTAATAAAAAGCAAAGCGGTAAGAAACCTGAGCAGGTATCTGTTTTTGCACTGAATATATGTATTTTTTCCCCTGAGTTGAAAGGCAATGATTAAATTAAAAAATCCTTTTGAAATGTTTCTATGATAAGGAATTAGCACCCAAACTCACGTGAAAGGATAATCCCTTTCTACAATATGTTTTCTTCTTTGTAGACCAGAGTCAGCATACATTTTCTACAAAGGGCCAGAAAGTAAACCTTTTAAGCTCTGTGGCCCATACAATATCTGCAGCAACAACTCAAATGTTGTAGCATCCATAAACAGGACATAAATAAATGAGCACGAATGTGCTCCAAAATAACCGTATTTTCAAAATTAGGCAATGGGCTGCATTTGGCCTGCAGTCTGTGACCCTGTTACGGATAACACCTCTCATATTAATTAACCAAAAAATAAAAGTTGAATATGGAAAAGAACAGAGCATAGCTACTTGCAGGGTGAGCTGGGCAATCGCAACAGCATGAGGACAGATGCTTTCTGAGCACCAGACGCTGAACACAAATACCCACCCATAGCTTCTGGAAAGTCGTAGTTTGCCTGGCTTATTGCCAGGAGTAAGATGTAAGTGGGAAGTTTAAGACTTAGTTGAGGCAAACGTTCTATGAAATGAGTCTTCTAGGTCAAGTTGGTAGACAGATTTGAAACTCCACTATTTTGCATAATTTTTTGCTTTTTTAAGTTTTCCACCAGCCCTTTGCGATCGCAATTGTCACGCATGAGAAGGCACCCAGAAATAGTCATCTGCAGAAACACTGCACAGTTGGTACAGGTTGCATTCTTATGTTTTATTAAAATTCTTCTTTGACCACATACCAATTAATCTCCAACTTCGAGCCTATGAGACTATGCTAATTTGGATGTCTGGTTTGTTAGCAGGGACCATCCAGCAGTTTAAATTGCACTCTCTGAATTTCTCAAAAGGGGCCAGATATAGACTCTAAATATTATGACCTTGAAATACAACAGACAGATAAGAACTTTTTTAGGATCGTAAAATATATATGTACACTTACTGTACACACGATGCAGATAGGGACATATTCAGAAGTCAAACTTTTCTTCCTGTGTGGCCCTTTCTGCATTAACTATTAAACTGCATTTTAAATGTAAATTAAAGGTATCTAAACGCAGGCACTTTTATGTTAATTGCACAAGTAACAATTTACTTCGCTCAATTATGTTTCCATTTTTGTTTTGTTTTTACAGGAAGTGAAATCTCTGTCAGATAGAACAGTAGGTAAGACTGGGATTTCTTGTTTGTAATAAGTGTGTTGTTCACATTATGCCTTTTAACATTTATCCTAAATCAACCCTTTAATCTAGGAGTCTTTGATCCTAGTTCCTTTCTAGAGTCTTCAATACCAGAACTTCCCCCAAGTTATTCTTGTGTAAATCGATATCATGGATGTTAGAAGGCAATAAATGAACAATGCCACATCTAGTATTTATAACAACAGGGATTATTAGCTTAATTACCTTATCCTTTTGAAATATCTGAAGAAGAATTATGACCTCTGGGACACCAGCAGCAGTCACCTAATCTATTTCTTACGTTAGAGCAGCAAAGTCTCCAGCAGGCATCCCTACGTGGTCTGGCTTATTGCAAGCACTACGGGGCAGTTAGCAGTGGCCTGTCATGGAATTCTAAAGGCAGAGTGCTGATTGCAGGAGCCTTGAAATTTCTCTAAAAAGTTAAATTACAAAATTCAGTCTGGGGACCAGTCGGGAAGCATTAAGTTTTTATTTTGTCAAATGAGGACAAGAGACAAAGATCTTCCATCTACCCTTATCCTAACTTCAAAAAAGGAAGGACACTGGAACACCAAAATTGTAAGTAGGAAATAATCCTCAAACTGAAGTAGCAGCTCTTTTGGAAAAGACTTGCTATGTTGTTTTATTTTATTTTTTCCGCTTTAATGTAGGTTGGGAAACAAATGCGTAAGTGATAAAGGAGAGGGAATTAGAAAAATCTTCAAAAAAAACCCTTCATATCTTAAATAGAATCAGAAGGGTTATTTTCTGTGTTTAAGTGCAATCATTCAGAACTGCTCCTTAATAGCAAGTGAATTTAAAAGAGTGAAAGATGGAATCGTTTAAAAAAGTCTTCCGCTCCAGCGCTGTAATTCTATGGGACAGGTTCCTTTAACAGGCCAGCACCTTTCTTAGAATATCATCCCCGGAATTAAAATGCAGGGAAATGCACCTCAATATTTGCTGCACTTTTCAGGTGGTCAAATGAAAGCCATTATTCAAGAGAGCTACTAATATGATGATTTCAACTGGTAGTGATCATAACCACATACAAATATTAAAGAATGGCCATCCTTCTATATAAAGCGATATTTCCTGGTAAATCTATTTTAAACACATTTTAAGTGGAAAATTACCATACCCCACACAACAACAACAACAAAAAAAATTACAGAAGATGTTTTCAGCTCCTTTCCTATCCGATTCTCATTTCCTGTCCACTGGCCTCAGGGGTATAAACCAAGCAAAATTTCAAAAGCTCTTGGAAAAACAGAAGCTCTGTGTGTGTGTGTGTGTGTGTGTGTGTGTGTGTGTGTCTTGGCGAGGTAGGCGGATGGTAAAATCAAAACAGATTATAACTGTCCCTTTTTCTGTAATTTGTCTACCTCTTCCAAAGGCACAGACACACACACATGCTCTGTGGATGGTGGGTTGGTGGATGGCCCTGTGGTAGGCAGAGCCTGATTGATAATGTGCTGTGATGAGGGAATCCAGTGGAAGCATTCACTGAGGGAACATAAGTGGTTTGGGATACACCAAAGTCATCCTATCATCAGGGTTGTCAAGAAAGCTGCTATAAATATCAACACTTAATTCGTTATATAGCAAAAAGCATGGAGAAAATTCACTGGGATCAGGGCTGGGTAGTGGGTCCCACTAATCCAATACCCTTTGGAGCTGGCCGGTCAGGCTGAGAGAGCACCACAGAGTGGAGCTGGAGAGTAGGACTGGGTGGGAGCAGCCGGGCCTGGAGTTATGAGTCAGTGTACGTTCAGACACAACAGTGAGCGTGGCTGTATGGACGGGCTTACGCAAAGGGAGAAGGGATCATTAAAAAGTGAAATCCCTGCGTTGTGAGATGCTGCAGCAATACAGGAAATCGACATTAGGATCTGTGGTTTCCTGCAAATGGTGAATCTAAGAGAATATAAAAAAACAAAGCCACATGTTTCAATTATCAATGGAGATGTACCCAAAGATTTCCCACCCTGTTAGCGTTGGGGACAAACATATGTGGGACAAAACAGGAAGTCGGGGAAGAGTAACGCTAGAAGACGGGAATAGGATGTGTGCAAAATATTCACTTGGAACATCGCTGGTAGCCGATTAGGCGGAGGGGGTGGGCTAATGAGTTCATGCAAGAGGAATAATGAAAATCGTAGCTCATCTTTCCTGAGGAAGGCTGCTGTTTCAGGCACTGGGAGAAGGGCTCCATGCAGTTACTAAATCTATACTTCTCAAAGAGAAGGTGGATTAATCCACAGGGTGGATTAATAAGGACATCAGTGATGGGTAGCTGCCTTTTTATCACCACTGGCAAATGTACTGCCTTTATTATGCGTTCCAGGTGACTAATATCAATAGCTTGTCCTCTGGTTATTAGAAAGAATGAAGTCTAAATACCGAAAAAGGATAAACAACATACAGATAAATATTTTGAAAGAACCCAGATTTGGAAAGTCCTAATACATTGCCAAACTTTCAACATTTTCCTCACCACAGAATGACTCCTCTGAGAACAAAGTAATTGCTGACTTCAAAGAGCTCCAAGGAAGTTCAGTGGATGGAAAGAATTTGGCCAGCAACTGGGTGAATCAAATCTAGAGTTTTTCTTTCTATCACTGGTGCGTGCGTGCGTCTGTGTGTGTGTGTATGTGTGTGTGAAGCACATGGGTATTTCTACAAAATTCGACTACTGAAGTATTTCTCAAAGTCCCAAAGAGAAGAGAATGGTAATGCTTCCTCTGGGCTGTTTCCTACTTGGGCTCTCCCAGTGTTAATTATGGACACCAGGAGTTCTCAAACCTAGCTGGGCCTTAGATCAGGTGGGGAGCCTGAAATATATATTTCTTTCTTTTTTTTAAAGGTTTATTTTTCATTCATTCATTCATTCATTCATGAGAGACACAGAAGAGAGGCAGAGACACAGGCAGAGGGAGAAGCAGGCTCCATGCAGGGAGCCTGACGTAGGACTCGATCCCAGGTCTCCAGGATCATGCCCTGGGATGAAGGCGGCACTAAACCGCTGAGCCACCCAGGGATCCCTGAAATGTATATTTCTTGAGTCCTACCTCAATCTTAGTCAAGCTCTCCAGGGCTGGAGTGGGCATATGTATTTGATGCTGATACCAGTTTGGGTGTAGTTTAATTCAGGCTGGCAGAGAATCTTGTGAACCATCATCTAAACAGTTCCATAGACACTCAGGTTAAGTGGCTGTTTCTATTAAGTTATTCCCTTAACGACTCCTCAAGGGCTTTGACTTTAAAGGATTGACCTGTCCACACTGCCAAATGAGACCCTCCGTTGCGTTCTTGTCTTTCAAGGAACATGACCTATCATGAAATCCTAGGGGAACCAGGCCAATCTGGCTTTGAAATTGATGGCTGTTTGGACTGATGCCCCCACTGTCCCAAATGGATTTAGGGAATAGGCCTTAGTATCTGCCCTCAGCCAGATGCTCACATGGATTCCAAACAAATAATTCAAACCGAAAATCTCCCCAGTGCCTCATGAGACATCATAATAAGCCCTTGGTTCCACTGATTCTTTTTTTTTTTTAGTTTTTTATGTTGAGATGGTCTCTTGGTCCAGAATTCTCCCCACTACAAATTCAGCTTATCAGACTGTTAGAGCTCTCAATCAATGGACAGAATCACACACAAGGGACAAGGGCATCAAAATCCTGAGACCACAGCTACTTGACTTTTTAGGTCACTAAGTCTCACTGGAGGATAGCCTTTGTTGACTACTCGTTTTCCTTTTTTGAAAATTATTTTGGCAAATCAACCTCCACCAGCAAGTCACATGGTGTGTTTGTGAATTTGGCCAAAATAGAGCAAGGCGTCTTCAAGACCCCGGCATTCGTTCCTCTCCTAGAGAGACAGGGACATGGGCGCTTGTTCTCATCCCTGGGGAAATGACCCCTCATGAATCAAAATGCTTTGCTCTTGGCCAGGGCAGTCTCAGAGGCACATGCTTCCTACTTCAATCCTTTCTTTCCTTTTGAGTCTTAACAGTTATGGAAGTTGGGAGGAATGAATAACGTGATTACATTTATTCATTGGGCAATTTACCTCGACATTTATCTCTCATCGCTGTGGGCCAAGAACTTTAAGGGATAAAAGGTGAACCATGGAGAGAATAAATTATATATAATTTCTCATGCAGAGTAGAAAGCGATTGGCAGCATGGAAAGAACATTAAAACATTAAAATTGCTCTATGAGCTTTGTGGCTAGAGCTTATATATCACATAATGGAAGAGAAGTTTATGAGGGAAGGTTTCCTCTCTTTCCAATCTCTCTCTCTCTCTCTCTCTCTCTCTCTCTCTCTCTCCCTCTTTTTTTTTTTTTTTAAGAGAGAGGGAGGGGCAGAGGGAGCCAGAGAGAAAGAATCCCAAACAGGCTCTACGCCCAGTACGGAGCCCCATGTGGGGCTTGATCTCATTACCCAGAGACATCATGACCTGAGCTGAAATCAAGAGTCAGACGCTTAACTGACTGAGTCACCCTGGTGCCCCTCCAGTCCCCGAATTTTAAGTATGTGGTATAATATAGCTCCTGAAATGCCTTTGGGGCCTTGTGTGGTGGGAGTCTCTGTTAAAATGTCAGCACTCATGGGGTTGATGGGGACCAAGGCTAGCTTTCCAGGAGAACACCTCGGATCACCTGGGGAGCTTGTGGAGTCTGAAGATTTCTGCTGGCACCACAGAGGTCCAGAATCACAGGACGGGGCCAACTCCCTCATGTCAACTCTATGGTGCATGTGCTAAATTCTCCTGGGGATGAGGCCAGTATCTTATGGGGTCAGATCCCTGATTAAACTGATTTTGTTTCCCACAACCCTAAACTGCAAGGAGACAGGAAGCAAAGTAAAGTTGAACACCTAACAGCAGTCACTTTTATGGTATCGAATTCCCATGGCCACCTACTTCATGGCTCTGAAGTCACGCTGATGAAAAGATCAAGGAAGGGACCTGAGTCATGGAGGGGTCAGTGGTAGAACCTGGCTCTGGACTCAGATCTCCATCCTGCTAGGGCACTGGTGATTCTGTCTTGCCCCCTAGGACACATAGGGGTTAGTTAGTACCTGCCAAATGGAATTGAGTCAGAAACAAAGTAGAGCTTCCAGAAGTCTCCAGTCGTGACAGTGGATCCATCTATTTCTTTTCTTTTCTTTTCTTTCTTTCTTTTTTCTTTTTTTTTTTTTTTTTTTGCAATTCTCTTAGTCAGCGCCATGAGCACCAGTGAAGAAAGCTGAATGCTGGCACCTCTCCCCGGGCAGGCCCCCAGAGCTGCTTGATGTGGTGTGCAGGTGACACAGACCCAGCCCCACAGGGTCTACAGCCAGTGGTGGGGGCGATGGAGCCCTGCCCAGTCCTGCCAGCACATCTTTTCCCTTCTCAACGCAGTAATTGGAACAAGGGCTGAGCAGAGGCACAGCATGCTATTGGCAAAAGATCTTTTTCCGGCCCTACCCTTGAAGACAGAGAAAAGGAAAAGCCATCTTATAAGGTTCCACTGCGTCTTCCTCAAGGTTGCCTTCATCTGGCATGGTGGCATGGGCAGAGTGCACACCCCGTCAGAAGCATCCGGGATAGGCACAGTCATTCCATCAGTCATCAAGATAACTGAGAAGCTTGTGCCTGTGGGCATGGATGAGTTTTCTACTATGTAGTTATCCTTCAAGAGACTAAAAATCACTTTTACATATTCATCTCATGTTGCATAACATCCCTTAGTTAAAGTATGTCTTTATAATCGTCTACACACTAAGTGCAGTAGAAGGAATCCGAATCGAATATTAGACAGCCAAGTTGACTAGGGTGTAACATGGAAAGTTGTGGTTTGAGGTATTCAGATAAGAACTCTTTTTTTTTTTTAAATCAATTTGAACTATTATTAGTCTTCTCATCAAATATTTTCTGTGCTGGGAGATAAAAAATGTTTACAAACTTGATTTCCCCCCTCATGGCTTAAAGCCTTTATCTTGATTATTTGGACCTTTTGGCTTTCTTCTTCAATGCTGTGATTCATTGGTTTCCTGTCACTTCACTCAGCAGGGTCTGGTTTTCCCATTGACAGCCTGCCATCTACTCAGCAACCAGAATTAGCCTGAAGTGCTCAGGGGCTGAGACAGTGGCTCGCTGACTTGTTTGGGTCTACAGGGAGATGTGGCCACGACCAAACAAAACAACAACCCAAAGGAAAAGCTAGCAGGTCCTCCTGTATTTGGACAGCCCAGATGTTATTTACAGCCTTGTTTATGAAGTATTTTCTTGACCCTGCTGGCTAGGATCCACACACTTTGTCGTTTTAGAGCACACACGTCCTGTCACGTGGTGATGATGTGCCCTGAACAAGTAAACAGGCTGGAAGACTATTATAAGGGTAGAAAAATCTTTGAACATAACATTGTGCTTCCCCACTCCACTTCTAAAAAAAAAAAGACAAAGGAAAGCAAAGAGGAAGAAAACCGAAAACTGTTTTATTTTTGGATCTTTAATTAGCCACAGCCAAGGTGGCCATTTTGAAACTCCTACTGTGTGCAAGGTGCTCCAAACAAAGAAGTTGCGTGGCTCATCTACTCTCAAGGTCCTCAACCTCCCAAACTAGTGAGAAGCAGATATAACTAAACACAGTGAACCACATGAAGGCGAAATGCAGTTGTTGGAACGCCACCCCCTTCCAGCGGTACGAACATTCATTCTAGAGTTATTTATAATACTGAGGACATAGGGAATACCACATTCCCCCAAAGTGAGAGAAGCATGAACTAAATCAAAGTCTGTCCCCACAAAGGAGGGCTGTGCTGCTGTTTGCTTCCATCACCATCAGAAGTCTCCCTGACCAAACGTCCCCCCCTCCCACTCTCTCCCCCGGACTCTTGTCTCCCACACGATGTATTTCTGTAGTCTGATCCCCCCTGTTCTGATCCCTTCCCCAACTTCTCCACCACGCTGTCGTCAGCAGAATCCTCTGCACACCTCGTTCAGCTCGTCTGCTCTGGACTTTCTCTTCTTACCTGGAACCTGAATGTTCCCTGAGGATAGTGTAGCCCATTGGTCACTCTCAAGGGAGAGGCCATCATGGCCTCTGCCCCAGCCCCCACAGCACCTGGACCTGCGTAGGTATCCTTCTTGCTCCTCCCTCAAAATCTCCACTTCTTTTCATGCTTCTCTGCCTAAGGAGCCAGCTGCTACCTGTCCTTGCTGAAGTAATTCACTGACGGGATGGTCATTCTTCCTTGGTCCCTAAGGAGTGTGGCACAAGACGTACGACCTTGCCATCTGGCACCATCCTTGAGGACTTTATCACTCCTATAGAGGATTTAGCTTATCTGCTATCCTCATGGTTCCTTAATCAACCTTCAGATGTTCTTTTCCTTCATAACACCTCCACCAACCCCTTCCAGGGTTATGAGCTACAATTCAAGCCAAATTTTTCCAACTCACTTACTGCAGTAACCTTATTCTATTTCTCTGAGCACATAGGGTCCACCAATCCATCAACCTCACCACTTTTCAGGGCCCTTTGTGTGCCGCATTACATGTCCCAGCGTCTCTTTCCCTACTAGACTCTAGGGCTTGTTGCTATAATCACTTCTTTGCATGTGCCCTCAACTTCTGTAGAGAGTTGAACAGCGTCTATCAAAAATTCATGCCCACTCAGAACCTTAGAGTGGGATCGTGTTTGGAAAGAGGGTTTTTACAGATGGGATTAGTTAAAATAAGGACATACCAGATTAGGATGGGCCCGGAATCCAATGACGATAGCCTTGTAACAAGAAGAGAAGCACATACAGACCTATCGGCCCAGGGAAGAACACCAGGGAAGATGGAGGGAGAGGATGGAGTTATGCTGCCACGAGGCAAAGGATGTCAAGGACTGCTGGAAGCCACGAGAAGCCAGAGGAGAAGTATGGGATTTGTTTTTTTTCCTGAAGACTTCAGAAGGACCCGATCCTGCTGACACCTTGAATTTAGACTTTTGGCCTTGTGAGCTGGGAGAGAATGTATTTTGTTGTTGTTAGCCACCAAGTTTGTGGTGGCTAAAAACTGTTTCTCAGCAGCCCTTGGAAACTAATGCAATCCTTTCTCCCTTTGTTATACTCACAGCAAAATACCAACACTGATTAAACCCAGTTCTCCGCTTTTTTCGGTGCCTGCACCTAACTGGCAGATTTCGGTTGAAAGAAAACACGCAAATTTACTAACTGGTTTCACTTGACAATTTGACCACATAACTTATATTAGACTGGTACCTTCACAACATTTTGCATTTGTTCCTTCTTCTATTCTCTGGGGCAAATATTTCATACCCTTTTTTCCCTTCCATGCTGGTGACTCTGCCTCTTATTACCCTGAGAAAATGAAAGTAATGAGAAGAGAAATAATTATTCTTCCTTCCACCAAATCTACTAGCCTACCTGCATTTGTATACATTTTTTTGTCTATTTTTCTTCCTGCTGTAGGCATTTAATACATAGGTACTTACTACATGGTACTATGTACCAGGCAATGTTATAAGTCTGAAGGATGGCAAAGTCCTTTCTCTTCGGTGATTATATTTTTGGGTAAAATACAAACAATAAATCAATAAACACATGTTCAATATTAGACACAAAATCTGTTATGAAGGGAAGCATAAAAGATTGAAAGCTTAGCTGTGATCAGGAAATAGGGCACAATTTTAGGGGAGGTGTTCAGAGAACACCTACTCTCTGATTAGGTCTGAGCAGAGTTCTGAATAAAATGAAAAAGGGATGAGCTCTCTGTGCTTCTTTCTTTTTTTTTTTAATTTAAAGATTTTGTTTATTTATTCATAAGAGACACAGAGAAAGAGGCAGAGGGAGAAGCAGGCTCCCCACGGGGAGCCTGATGTGGGACTTGATCCCTGGAACCCGGGATCACGCCCTGAGCAGAAGGCAGACGTTCAACCACCGAGCCACCCAGGTGTCCCCTCTGTGCTTCTTTCTAAGGCATTACAACACCTTGTGCTCTGGATCTCATCTGACTTGTCCTACTTCGAAGCTCCAGTCCTACCATTTTCACCCACATTGTTTCTGTGTTTCTCCTAATTTACCGGGTCATGTCCATCAACATACAACATGATATAGTATCTGTCATCCTGTAAAAAATACTCCTGAGGGATCCCTGGGTGGCGCAGTGGTTTGGCGCCTGCCTTTGGCCCAGGGCGCGATCCTGGAGACCCGGGATCGAATCCCACATCGGGCTCCCGGTGCATGGAGCCTGCTTCTCCCTCTGCCTTTGTCTCTGCCTCTCTCTCTCTCTCTGTGACTATCATAAAAATAAATAAAAATTAAAAGAAAAATAAAAAAAAATACTCCTGGAATCCACATCCACTATTCTCCCCTTTATTTTAAAACTCCCCGCAAAAGTTTCAATATTAATTGTTTCACTTTGAATCACTCCAATTATGCCTTCACTCCTACCAATAACTTTCATCTGGCAAAGTGCAATGTCAATTTTTAGCCCTCATCTTATTGGATTTCTTGGCAAAATCGAAGCAGATGATCACAAACCCTCTTTTAAAAATCATTTTCTTCCAGCGACTTCTCAGATCACCTAAACTCCATGCCCTCCTCCACTCTCATTGAGCTCTGATTCTCAATTTCCAAGTGTCGAAACATTGGAGCATCCCAGGGTTTAGCGCTTAGTGCTCTTGGCCTCTGCATCGGCACACATGCCTTAGGTAACCTCATCCTGTCTCACTGCCTTAAAAACCATCCATATGCTGCTGATGCAGATTTTATCTGCAGGGCCTCTGAGCTCCAGACTCATGAGTATCCAATTTCCTATTCAACATTTCCACTAATAGACATATCAAATTTAAATGTGTACAAAACCAAACTTGATTTCCTTGCCTAACGAGTTCAATGCTCTCCCTCTCCTCCTCATCTCATTGACCCCTGGTTGCCCAGCCCCAAATGTTAGATAGCCATTCTCTGAACTCCTTTACGTCTTTCTGTATCCAGATCTAGCACCAAATCCTGTAAACACTGCTTTCAGATTATGTCCTCCTTCTAGCTCCTCTGTAATTGCCACCCTTGCCAAACCTCCGTTGTCTCTCTCTGGGGTGGCAATAAGTTTCTCCAGTGGTTATCAGTCTGATTTGCCAACTTCCATTATTTATACCCCCTATGTCACTCAGAATGGTCTTTCTTTTTTTAAGATTTTATTTATTTATTCATGAGAGACACACAGAGAGAGGCGGAGAAAGAAGCAGGCTCTCTGTGGGGAGCCTGATGCAGGACTCGATCCCAGGACTCTGGGGTCATGACCTGAGCCAAAGGCAGATGCTCAGCCACGGAGTCACTCAGGTGTTCCCAGAATGGTCTTGTTAATATATGATTCAGACTACATCATTCCTCTCTACAAAATGTTCCAGTGACTTCCCATTATATTCAGAATAAAATCCAAAGCCCATTATCATGATGCATGAGGCCCTACATGATTTGGTTCCTACCCATTCACCAACTTCAATTCTTCATACTTTGCTCCAGCCATCCTCACCTTCCCCGTTGTCCCCACTAGGACAAATGCTTTGCCTAACTCAAGGTCATACTTGTATTTCTCTGCTTGGGGGGCTTTTCTCCTCTGTTCTTGTCTCCATGGCTTGCTCCTCATTTCATTCAGGATGTCGTCCTAATGATTTCCCCCTTTAGAAAGGTTTTATCTGATTACACTATTTAAAATAGCACTGCATCCATTTCCTATTTAATCATTTTGTATCTCCTAAGCTGCTTGATTTTTCTTTGTGGAATTTATTAGTATCTGATAAATATTAAAATAAAATATACATATTTGTTTACTTAATGGTTTATTTCTGGTTTTCTAGAGTATACAGGAATATAAATATCAAAGTGTAGGGAGTTTGTCATTCACTATTTTAACTCTAAAATCTAGGAGGTGGCATTCACTCAATAAATATTGGTTTAAGTTGAGTAAAAATTACTTTATGAAAAATTTAAGTGCATGGAGAAAATGTACAAAATAAGGTTAATAATCAAAATAGCTATTAATCACTCAACAGAGTCCAGCAATTTGTTAAGTGCTTTACAAGTATGATCTCTTTAATCCTTCTGTTAGCCTCAGAGCTAAGCGTATCATAGTCTCCATTTGACAGATGAAGAGACTGGGGTTTAAAAAGTCATATACCAGTAGGTCAAAGAACTGGAATTTAATAAATTTGTCTGGTTCCAATATCTGAGAATACCAAATCATAAGTATATAAATGTTTATTCTTATTTATGACAGAGAAAGGGCTGGTGCTATTTCAGCGGGATCCTGGAGTAGATAGATACCTGAGATGATATTCCAGATTAAAACAAATTCTTGGATAGAATAAAAATGCTTCATTGAGCTGGCACAAAAGTAAGGAATTCACCAAGCACATGAAAGAAGAGAAACCCAGAACTCAGAGATAAACAAATGCTAAAAGCGGGTTTCAGGCGGGGGAAATTCTCACTACACCTGGGAACTTGGAACTTCTGCTCTGACTACTGCTTGGAGTTCAGGGAGTGAAAGATAAGCCTCGGCTTCACCACGGTAAGGAATCCTCGCAGGAAGTGGGAAGTGTCTCAAATGGATGTGTCCCCAATAAAAAGGTGAATAAGAAATGAACCCTACTGTACAGGAGAGGTACAAAATAACTTGTATAATCTCTGGTTCCGGATAACCATTCTCAATGAAAATTCAAAATCATATGGAAAGATTAAGTTGGAATTTATACTTTCAAGCTGAGAATTTAATTTAAATACTTTCCGGTGGGTAGCATTTCCAGGTCATTGGCAGAAGGAGACACAATCTACTCTAGAAAACCAGAAGTTCATGCAAGCCTCAAAGGATTCTTATGGGAAAGTTAGCAACTCATAGTCAGAGATCACAAAACATACTCTAAAAGAATAAAACCGTAATTTCAAGGAGCAGATATTGGCAAGAGACTCTGAAAGATTGAATCATTTTGATTTGTCTGATGCTGAATATAAACTACACTTATGTTTGAAGAAATAAAAGAGAAGTTGAAAACATGGATAGAGAACAAGTAGAAATTTAAAAAAGAACAATAGAATGTCTAAAAATTTAAAAGTAAATTTTGGAAATAAATTTTGGTTGGTCTCTTCATCAGCAGACTGAATACAAGTGAATAGAGAATTGCTGAGCTGAAAGATGGAACTTTAGTCCAGAAGGCTATAGGGCAAACTCCTAAGCCAGAAGGCTCATTAGCGGAGGTGTTGGAGAAGTAGAGGACAGCCACGCAGGGCATTTTAGCCGGCTCTGTGGAAGCCGAGAACATCAGATCTCAGGTTGCCCCAGCATAGAAGCCATCAGGACAAATGCTTCCAGATGCTAATAACTCTGAAAAACAGTCAATACTCTTAAGATTCACCAAAAGACCAGCACGAGACTAGGATGTCCTTTCCTCCTAATTCTACAAAGACCACCTAAGCCACATCTCTCCCTCTATGCACTTGGGCACCCTATTAAGGGACAGTGGTCTCACTGAGGATTCAAGGATTTTTATCAAAATCAGACACTATTATTCAATTATTTTAAAAAACATTAGCAAATTATATCAGTATGAAATTATATTGAAAATTTAGTTAATTTTTATCCACAAAGTGGTTGGGGCTGTGAATAAAACTATATTAGCTGTAGACAAAATTCTAGAGCTACATTTTCTTAGTACATCTAAATATATGACATTATTCCACTTGTATAATCTTTTATTTAAACTGGTTAAAATCCCATCTAATTCCATTCCAGTCTAGTCAGTCTTATTCCTTCTCCATTTGTAGTACTGTTTGGAAGATAAAACTAAAGATAAAGGGAAAAAATGGTTTTATCACAAATTTTGTTGTTTCAAGGCACATGACCCAAACGCAAGTTTTATGAAGCACTTAGATCATTTGTTAAGCAATAAGATGTTTGATTCTTTGTGCCTGGTCCAGAGACGTGGCTTCGATAGCCTTTTACATAATTCTCCAAGTTTAGTAGGGAGAGAAGAGAGCCAGAATTAAATAATGTCTATCATTTCGGCTTATGTGAAAAATTCCTGGCATCTAGATGTCAGAAAGCAGAGCTCATTTGGGATGGACCTGGGGAGAGGGTTAAGACACTAGGGCAGCTTCGAAAATGCCCTGGGTCTTTGTATCCTCTGCCTCAGGGCAGTGATTTCGTAGGAATACAAAGGACAACCAACTGGGCAGTGAAAGGATGGATCTTTGTACCCCAAATACGCACCCATAATAGGTGGTGGAAGGCCAGCAAATGTCTAAAGACAGATGCTGACACAGAAATGCCAAGTCATGATCTGATGAGTGTGATGTCATTACCCATTTTGCTGACTCATGGAGGCTACCAGTCCTGTAGTCATGACTGGCTCAATGGCTGAGGGCTGGTTAAGATATGACTTGTTCCAAAAGAGTACAAAAGTCATTTTCGGCAGCAGAGGGATATGATGGGAAGAAAAAGGGTTTTCTTTCTGGTATGGACTCAGTGGTTGTATGCTGAGCTGGGAGGAGAAACCAGGCAAGATTCTTGTTAAGTTAGCTCACGTATTTCATATTGAATATTCATTCCTGAGTTGGGAAGAGTAGCTTGCAGAAGACCTCAGGCAGATCAGACTCTTAGACCCATATTGGGAGGCGTGGTGAATGTTTTTAAATTCAGCCTCTTTCCTGCAAGAGGAACCTACTCCTGGCTCTTCATCTTCTGTTTCATATAGGACTTTCCCTCCACTCATCCTCCCATCACTCGGAGCCCTTTCTTCAGAAGGGGACATATATATATATTTTTTTCTGGACCAAGGGCTGTCTTTGTTACAAGAGAGCCTGATGCTAAACCCATGTGACTTGTGTCCAGTTTGACTACTAGGATTGCCCACAGCAAGTTCTTCCCTCCCCTAAACAGCATTCTTGTCTTCACCTGTATTCTCTTCTCTATGTTTAATTGTTATCTCTTTTGACTTTGAATATAACCTATCCAAATTTGGCTAATGTTCTAGTAGAATTGTCTTTTCTGACTTGTCATTTTGTTGCTTTGAAATTTCATTTTTACTGTTAAAGTCTATCTTAAAAGCCACCTTTAAAAAAAAAGTATCTCAAAAAATGATACTAAGCAGCAACTACACTAATAGGTATCTACCCAAAGAATACAAAAATACTAATTCAAAGGATACATGAACCCTAATGTTTAGAGCAGCATTGTGTACAACAGTCAAACTATGGAAGTAGCCCAAGTGTCCACTGGTAGATGAGTGGATACAGAGGTGGCTCTCTATATCCATAAAAAAGAATGAAATCTAAAAAAAAAAAAAAAAAAAAAAAGAAATATTGCCATTTGTAACAACATGGATGGAGCTAGAGGGTATTATACTAAGTGAAATAAGTCAGTCAGAGAAAGACAAATACCATATGATTTCACTCATATGTGAAATTTAATAAACAAAACAAATGAGCAAAGGGGCAAAAAAAGAGAGAGACCAACCAAGAAACAGACTCTTAACTGTAGAGAACAAACTGATGGCTACCAGAGGGGAGGTCATTGGGGGGATGGGTGGAATAGGTGACGGGGATTCCAGAGTGCACTTGTGATGAGCACTGGGTGTTGAATCACTATATTGTACACCTGAAACTAATATTACACTGTATGTTAACTAAATTTAAATAAAAACTTAAAAGAATTAAAAATGATACAACATTGAAAATGTATCCAAAATATGTGTAATAAATTTAATCTGATTCACTGTAAACTCAATGTTGTGTTCACCACAAGCTATAAGGAATACATGAACAAAATAATTAAAATCCCCAACCAATGAAGTTTATATATAACTAAAGACAAAGAAGATGAACTCCTTCTTCCTTTAGGAAGAAATTTCTTCCCTCTTGTTGGTTGATGACTAAGTCTATTCAACTTCTTAAATAGTTCTAAAAATGTATTTCTCCCTCTTCATTCCTACTATCACTCTTCATTAATATTTTATTATCTCTTGCCTATATTCTTACAAAATTAAAAGGAAACCAAAGAGAAAGAGATCAGTTATTGGAGACAAACTATGTGCCAGGCAGCTTGTCATATGGGGGATATAGAAATGAATAAGAGATAGTTCTTGTCCTAAAGGTGCTCATAGTCTAAATAGGGGGCAGACATGCAAACGAGTAGTCATATTAAAGTGTGATTAGGGGGGCACCCACCGGGGCTTGGATGGTTGGGTGTCTGCCTTTGGCTCAGGTTGGGATCTCCAGGTCCTGGAATCGAGCCCCACATTGGGCTCCCAGCTCAGTGGGGAATCTGCTTCTCTCTCTCCTTTTGCCTCTCCCCCTGCTTGTGCTCTCTCTCTCTCTCAAATGAATAAATAAAAAATATTTTTTAAAAACTGTGATTAGGACAACAAAAGCAACAATATGAGACATAGCATTAGCCATGAGGAAGGAATAATTAACTTCCATGTAGAAGTATTAGAGGATGTTTTCAGAAGTCACTCTGAGTTGCCAGTTAAGGGAGTAGGACAGGGCATTCCAGGAAGAAGGAACAGCAGCAGATACCTGGCCTGCTGTGGCTGACCTGGACCCACCTATCTTTTCCATCCTGTACCTCACACTCATGGGCTCAGGCATTATCAAAATGCTTATAGTTCCCCCATACATTCCATGTAGTTTTATGACTTCCTACTTTTGTGTTGTTCCCTTCATTTCCTGCCCTTATCCTGTAAGTTATGACAGCGAGGGAAGATTTTTGAACTAGAGAGAAATATAGTCAAATTTCGTTTTAGACATATTTTTATGGCTCTATTAAGGCTGAATTGAAGGAGAAAAAGATTGTAGTTAGAGGGACCAGTTATATTAGTGCTATAAGAGTTAATAAGACTCTAAGGCAGTTGCAGTGGAAAGGAGGACAGAATGGATATGAAAGATGTATTTAAAAGATATACTCAAAAGTACCTGAGTTTTTGAATGGGATGAGTAGTGAGAAGAAGAAATAGGATGGGGTAAGAGGAATCTATAATGCCCTTTAGGTTTCTACCTTCAGATATTGGGTTGTTTGGCATTGCCACCAGCCAAGATAGGAAATACAGAAGGGACAGCACATTTGAGGGGAAGATTAATTCCATCCTGGGGAGTCTTTTGGGTAGAGCTGATAATAAGTAGCTGGATTTCAGGAAAGAGGTCTGGGTTGGGGATATACATTAAGAGGCATCATCAAATAGGGGCTAGTTAAAATAAAGAGAATTTATTTATTTATTTATTTATTTATTTACTTATTTATAAGGTTTATTTATTTGACAGAGAGTACAAGAGAGCACAAGCAGAGGCAGTGGCAGAGGGATAAGGAGAAGCAGCCTCCTTGCTAACTGGGGAGCCCAACACGGGGCTCAATCTCAGGACCCTGAGATCATGATCTGAGCCAAAGGCAGATGCTTAACCAACTGAGCCACCCAAGTACCCCAAAAAGAATGCATTTAATGAGTAGAGGAAATATGGGTAATACTCATAGTTGACTTGTCAGGGAAAAGATTCACTGGGTTCACTACTATGGTAAAATCTTTTCTCAGAGTAGCCTAAATGGACAGAACCCCAAGACAAAATAAATGTCAATCTCTCCAACTTCAGGTGACTAACAATGACCTATCCAGGATAGGAAAGGACTCAGACTGAGGTCCTTGAATACCTGCCACCCTGAAAATAGGATTGTCTTACTGGATGTGCCATGTGACAATATGACTTACAGTTTAATGAATATGGTGCTTTCCTCTCTAAGTAATTACAGTAAGACTTGCAAATTTAAGAAAGATAACAAATTGTGAAATTATTTTGAGATAAAGGACAGAGCGTAGGAACAAATGTGAAAAAAGGAGTAATAGTCTTCACAGTCTGATAAAAGACACATAGCAGAATGCCCATATTTCCCCAGTTATTATCCTAGGTAGAGCTACACTGACTTGCCAACCCAGTGCATTGGTGGCGTTGGCGAGTAATGAGTATCTTACGATAGTAAAGAGAGACATATCTAGCCACTGTAGTGGAAAAAAAAAAAAAACCTCTCAACATCACTCAGTGACATTTATTCTGATGAGCACATAGTAAAGACTTAATGAATTCTTGTTAATCAATGACTTAATTGTTTACCAAGCAATCTTCTTTCATTTGCCTTTCTAATTAAAATGGCCTTTTGGAAAGAGAACAAGTTGATACTGGAGTTGGATATGTAAATGTGGTCAGGGATATTCCTCTTATATATCTGGTACATACTAAGTGCTCAATGAACATTGAGGGAGGGGAACAAGGATGGAAAAGGGTGGGAAGGAGAAGGAAGGAAAGGTTAAATTAATATCCTCCTACAATGTTTGTGCTCAAAGGTGATGTGGTTCAAGACTGGGCAGTGTAAACAGTATGCTCTAGGATAGTGATTTCTAACTTTGCATCTGATCACTTGAAAAGCTTAAAAGTAGAGAGACACTCAGTAAGGCTCCACCCCAGGGCCACTGATTCGGAAGTTTGGGAGGTGACATCAGGCTATCTATTCATTTTTAAACCTCTGTTGATGATTGATTGATTCTGTTGCACCAACTGGGTTGAGAATCACTGTCCTCACATCTGACAGATCCTGGATACATTAATTCATGAAGTTCTAGGCTGGTGGAATTGAGAGGTCAGATCTCAAACCTAGAGTATCTTTACCAACATAGAGGACATCATGAGGCTCCCCTAATTAATCTGCTGGATCTTGTTGTCTTAACTGTATAGCAAAGTCCTAATTATCCCCCAATAAGTAACTTTAAGCTACCTAGTAAATGAAAGGAGAAACCTGAGTTGATTCTTGATTAATTCTGTTTGAGGAATTACTGATTATACCCAGCTTGACTCTCCTTCTCTAGCAATGCTGGTCTAGAAGGGGTTCTTATGTTCTTGCTGTCATTTTCCTTTAAACTTCCAGCTCCCCTGCAACTATAAGGATAGCGGAATATAAGAAATAGTACCAGGGACCATAAGGGAAGGAGGGGAAACTGAATGGGAAAAAATTCAGAGAGGAAGACAATAAGAGACTGTGAGAGACTCTTAACTCTGGGGGAACAAACTGAGGGTTGCTGAAGGGGTGGGGGTGGGGAATGGGGTAATTGGGTGACAGGCATTAAGGAGGACACGTGATATAATGAGCATTGGGTGTTATACACAATTGATGAATTATTGATATGTTGACAAATTGAATTTTTTCAAAAGATTTTATTTATTTATTTGAGAGAGAGAGAGAGAGATAGCAAGAGAGAGCCTGAGCAAGGTGGAGAGGGAGAAGCAGCTTCCCTGCAAGCAGGGAGCCCAATGTGGGGCTTGATCCGGGCGTCCTGAGATCATGACCTGAGCAGATGCTTAACTGACTGAGCTATCCAGATGCCCTGGCAAATTGAATTTAAATTCAAAAATAATAAAATAAAATAAAATAAAATAAAATAAAATAAAATAAAATAACTAAATGCTTTTAATATAAAACATTGGACACCCAATAATTGTTCATAAAGTTGTAAGTACTCAAATGTATGTTAACTGTATCTTTACAGTTTATACTGTATTTTTGAGCACCAAACATTCTCTCAGTGACTGAGACTAGTTTGAAGCATGTGTTTTTTTCCCCATCTGAAAATTTTTATTTTTACCTTTTAATGAGTTCATAAAAATAGATTTGCCTAGAACTAAAAAAAAAAAGGGGGGGGGGTTTCTGCCACAAATCTCAGAAAATGTTTTTCTTTCCAGGTTCGCTTTCTTTGTATGGTAACAGTACTGTCTAGATACAAGAATACAATCAATGCTTTTATGATAGAAAATCAGCCAAGTGGAAATCCTTCCTTAATTCCAAAGATAAACATTGCATTCATTTGCTGCCATTGTGGGTTTTTCCAAATTCAGGTTATCTTTTTGATGGAAAAAAGTTGGGCTTAGTTTGAACAGACTGTTCATAAATGTCACTGGAATTGGGTTTGTAAGGGGAGAGGCTTCTTAGATCATCAGGAGAAGCATAAAGTTGTACCAGACAGGGAGCATCGGCTCAACACTAACCACCCCTGAGAACCAGCTTCCAGAGAAGGGTGGTTCATAACCCCAAGGAAAGCACCCCCTGACAACAGACACACAGCCTCGGAATCATACAGACATTGATGCTTGAGCAAATGTTGCAATAGTCTATGCATAAAAATATATATTTTATCTATGCAGGAAGCATCCCACATCATTAAGTAGCCTGCAAGGAAAACAGGCAGTTTTTAGGAAAAACCTTTGCAAAATGCCAAATTAAAACTTCCTAAGTATTTTCTACACATTCATCCTTTATGGTGATTTGCTGCTTACAAGTGATTAAGATTTCTCGGCATAGTTGATAATGAGTCATAAGACAAATTCAGAAGAAAAAGATAGTCATCACTATGGATACACATTCTCAAGTTTATTGCATTACATACACATACATATGCATATCCCTTCACTAACAAGAGGGCTGATCAATATTTTTTGAGTAGCTCCTATATTTAAGACTTCCTTTCACAAGTGGAGGTGGTGGTAGACCCATCAGGGTTCCCGTAAGAAATCTGATGGCATATTTAAAAAAATATTTAACTGAAACTAGTTTAAAGAAAGGATTATTTATAGTAGCATGATCAAGATTAAGGAAGCCAACAAGGAATGGTGAAACACAAAAGGACTGGAGACCAGTAGGAAAATATTACCATCACTGGGCCTGAATGAAGAAGGAGAGCAGTGTAACCAGAACATGGGGGCCCTGGAGTCATGGGAGAGGGCCCCCAATAGTAGCTGTGGTTGTAGAGAAACTTGGTGAGGCCAGGACAGAGCAGTGATGGGAGTAGGAGGGTGTCTCCATCTCTTTATTCTCAACTATTGGATCTACTGCTGGTGCTTTCCTTTGGCCCAGCCCATGAGGAAGTGGAGGCAAGGACGTGGATGACACAGCCCAAATGGTTTGTCCTCAAGACCCAGAGCAAAGCAGAAAATACATCTGGGGAGGAAAATGGAGAATAACCATCTCAATGGGGGAGCGAACATACTTACAAGAGTTACCTAATGATGCAAAGCTACACTTGGCAAATATCCAATCTAGGGAGGACAATAGTGTGAACAGTAGGGCAGAGCACAGCCCCGTAGTTAAGACCACGGACTTTGGAGGCTGATGGGCATTCCTTCAAACCCAAGCCCTACCACCCACTACCGTATCTATGACCATGGCGAGTTACTACCTCTCTGTGCCTCAGTTTCATTCAGATGTAAGTAATAGTGCTTATCATATAGACCAGTCTTATCCTAGGACTAAAATGGGATAACATATATAAATCGTTGGGTTTGGCACCTGGCACATAGTAAGCACTCTCAACATTAATTAATAGTATCATCATCAACAGAGTAGTCTAGCAGAAGAACTTACCAATGGCTACTGGGGTGAGAGAAGGAGGGGTGGAATCTGAAAAGGTAGGAGGAGAGGGGAAGGAATTCTAGAGAGGGTTAGTGGGAAGGGATGGCATGAACAGATTGGGAAGCAGGGCACGAGGTTGTATGAGGACCATTAGATTTGGGTTGGGAGAGATAAAATGTAGGAGGGGATGGCCCTTGAATGTCAAGTCAAGTCTGGCTTTTACCTTGTGCGCTAGAGGAAACAAAAAATTTAAAGGAAATCCAAGGTAGAGGTAATATTTTTGCTTTTATTTTTTAGGTTTATTTATTTATTTTTAAGTAATCTCTGCACCCAACATGGGACTTGAACTCAGGACCCTGAAATCAAGTCACATGCTCCCCTGACTGAGCCAGCCAAGCATCCTAAGAGTAGTATTTTTAGAATGTGATATAATGTGTGTTTATAATAGCAGTGTTCATACTGTGGCAGAATTTTGGGTAAATTTAGGTAGGAGAGGGACACCTGGGTGGCTCAGTGGTTGAGCATCTGCCTTCGGCTCAGGGCGTGATCCTGGAGTCCTGGGATTGAGACCCGCATCGGGCCCTCTGCAGGGAGCCTGCTTCTGCCTCTGCCTATGTTTCTGTCTCTTTCTCTCTGTGTCTTTCATGAATAAATAAATAAAATCTTTAAAAAAAAAAACAGGAGAAGTAGTCAGTTTTAACAGTGAATTAATAAATTCTTTGAAAAACTATGGGGAAAATTAATATAAGTAAAACCACTGATTAATATCTATTAGTTATTGTAAGTACATCAAACCATTTATTCTGCTAATAGTTACTGCTATCTTTATATTTTCAAGGTCTTAGATACTCTGTCCATTAAAATTTCAATTTGCTTCTGCATCCAGGGACTCTAGTCTTAGTAATGTTTAATCATCCTTTTCTTACAACTTAAAAACTTTAAATAGAAATAATTATTCTGGGGGCAGCCTGGGTGGCTCAGTGGTTTAGCACCACCTTCAGCCCAGAGCATGATCCTGGAGACCCCGGGATCGAGCCCTACGTCTGGCTCCCGCATGGAGCCTGCTTCTCCCTCTGCCTGTGTCTCTGCCTCTCTCTCTCTCTGTGTCTCTCATGAATAAATAACTAAAATCTTTAAAGAAAAAAAGACAAAATCTTTAAGCCTAAAGACTAAAATCTTTAAAGAAAAAAAAAGATTAAAAAAAAAAGAAATGTTATTCTTTGGTTCCCCGGGAAAACAAAGGCTTTGCATGATAATAGTATAAAAATTCTCAGGATTTATAATCTTCTACTTCCTATGTTTTATAAGTTCAATGCATTTAATCTTCACAACAATCTGATGAAGAAATTCTATTACCATTCCCATTTTACAGGTGAGAAAATTAAGGCCCAAGGCATTTAAATAACTTAAGTAACGCGTACAACTAACAAGAATTAATAGTAGAGTCCAGGTTTGTACGAAGGTAGCTGCGCTACATGTTTCCCAAGAAAGAAACACACAGAGCACACAGCATCAATTACTAAAGTTTGATCTCAACACCATCATTTCGTCTTGAGCTACATGACCTTAGGCACATGATCTGTGTACCTTACCATTTGTTATATTTTCAAAGTCCTTTACTATTTACAAAGGTAACACCCATGATCATATCTGATTGTCACCATGAAGAAATAAATTTGTAGTGGTTGGCTAATTTGTTCAAGGTCTCCACCTAGTAGGCGGCACAGTTGGGACTTAATGCAGATCTCCAAACTCCAAACTCTGGATTGTTCTCACCAGGCACAAGGGGTCTGATGAGGAGCAGAAAATTTAAAAGAGGCGTCTGGTTCTTTGTATATTGATAATTTGCCAAGCTCAAGTTGTCTCTCTGAGCACATCCTGGGTGCTAATACAAAGGAAAAAATAATCTGTGCCCTTGGTACTCATCGCTTGGTGGGGAGATAGAAAAAACTGATGCAAAGGGAGCGGGGCTTTCATGCTGTGAGTACAGATACCAGGTGAGCACTAGGAAAAGCGCTGCTCAGCCTGGAGTGGGAGAAGATAGCCCTTTTGGTGGCTCATGATGGGTGTGGGGGAAAGAACCACTACAGACATGACAATGAGCTGAATTTTGAAGAACATATGTGTGGAGGTGGCAAAAGCAGAAAGCTTGTTGCAGGCATTTGGAGGCTTGGAGCACAGAACACAGGGGAGGTATCCACGTGGTGGGAGCGCAGGGTCTAGAGATGAGGTTAAAGGCCAAATCCAGGACCTTGTGCTCCAGGGTAAGGAACTGGGCCTTCAGCCTATATAGTAGCAGAGTGAGGTGCTCAGATGTGCATTTTTGGCAGCCTCACTCTGGAAGCAATCTAGGGGACGAACTGAGATTGGAGGAGCTCATGGGGAGGACGTGACTGGTGGTTGAACTGCAGGCTGGACCTGGGCAGTCGGAGGCTCCTCACAGCCTCCCCTCTTCTTGGGTACGTGTTCTCTCCACCATTCCCACAGTGGGGTCCATTTTCGAGGATGCAGCCTTGGAAGTCAGGTGTTGTTGAAACCATCCGGACTCTGTACATGACTACACCCCTTAAAGCCTCTGAAGATTATGAAGATAGACTTTTAAGATTCTAGCGGGCAGGTGCAGAAATCTATCTGCCTTGCTGCTGCCCAAGACAAGCTTCATAAGCAAGTTCCTTCACGTACTCAACCCTCCACCTACTAAATCCAGAGTGGTTTGCTTCTTTTCCTTGGTTTCTCCTTGTTTCCATCCAATGGGGCCAGTTTTCAAACCAACAACTGGAGGTTCAGACACCACATAAGTGGCTTCTGGCAATATTCCTGAGAGAAAGCACTGCAGGGAGATATATAGGATGCATGGAAGGACAGGTTTAAGAGGGAGCCGGAGGTGGAATTATCAGGGCTCTGAGACCCTGGGTGCAGAAGTAAACGAAGGAGAAGGATGTTTAGAATAGTTTCCAACTTCTGGGATGCCTGAGTGGCTCAGTGGTTGAGCATCTGCCTTTGGCTCAGGGCATGATCCCAGAGTCCTGGGATCGAGTCCCACATCGGGCTCCCTGCGTGGAGCCTGCTTCTCCCTCTGCCTATGTTTCTGCCTCTCTCTCCGTGTCTCTCATGAATAAAAAAAAAAATAGTTTCCAACTTCTGACATGGGCAACTGTAGAATTTGGTGGAAGTAGAAAATGAAGAGATGATAATGGGGGAGGGGTCGTGCAGGAGGCCAAGGTGCGGTCCACGTATTCTGTGGTTGAGATGGCTGTTGACAATCCAAGCAGAGATGTCTCGTAGGAAGTTAAACACATGTGTTTGGAGGCAGAAAGTATAGGCAGGTGGTAAAGGTTTAGGAGTCAGCAATACATAATTGGTGCTTAACGATAATAGTAGTTCCAAATATTAGTTGATGACCATATGCTAGGCATTGATCTTTCTGGGCATGCCAAATATTTTACTGTCTCCTTTAATCATCACAAAAAATTTTTATGAAGGACATTATTTTCTAAGTTGCTAAGAGAATAGCTCTTAAAAGTTTTCATCACAAGAAAAATAAATTTGCAACCTATGGCGGGTGGTGAATGTTAACCAGACCTCTTGTGACCATCATTTCACAATATACACATATATCAAGTCATTATATTGTATACTTAAATTAATGCATAAATTATATGGCAATTATATTTCACTTAGAAAAAGAAGAGACGAGAGCATTACAGCTCAGAAAGCTAAGCAGCAACTGGAACAAATACTTACTGAATGCCTGCTATGTGTCAGGCACGATTCTAAGTGTTAGAAACTTTTCCTAGGATTGAAGCAAACAGTCCTTTCACTTAAAGAAAAAAAAAAAACCCTACTTCTGAAAAATCTCCAAAGATTCTTTTAATTATAATATTTAAAAATGTACCCGGTCAGAATTCACAGTGGAAGATGGTGTTTCCCTATCCCAAGTTATTGGGAGGACTTTGAAGGGCAAGACAATGTTAGGGAATTCATGCCAACTTATTTGTTAGATTTCAGTCAGATGTGAAAGCTCGCAGGGGGCAAGTTAGCAGAGGATAATAATGTAGAACCTGGCATTCGAGCTTTGTCTCTACTCCTGATTAGTTTTTTCGTTTACTAAGTAACCCACTTAGTAAATGCTCAATAGGGTGTTAGTGTAGAGTGAAATAATACCTGGCGTAATACATCATGTGGCACAAGGTAAACACAAAACTGAAGGTGGATATCGTGAGATCCTAACTCTGAATCATATGTAGTCTTGTGTGGCATTCAATATAGATTTCTTGATTCCCAGTAACAGTAGAGATCACTTACTGCGGGCGAACCACATGCTAGATCCAGTATGGAGAATGTCATAAACATTCCTTTTGTTTATATGCCTAAAGATTGATGGTTCTTGGCCTCACATCAAGTTTAAAAGATTGTTATTACTTCTCACAAGGATTTGGGGTCTCAAAAGGGTTAAATAGCTTGCCCAAAGTCATAGTGCTAATAAATGGACTCCAAAGAAATGATGATCCAATTCCATTCTATGTCTTCCCAGTGGTAGAAATCATCAGTAGGCAGGCCAAAGAAAGTCCCTCACAACTTCGTCTAAAATCACCTGCTGGGATGCCTGGGTGGCTCAGGGGTTGAGCATCTGCCTTTGGGTCAGGGCCTGATGCCAGGGTCCTGGGATCGAGTCCTGCATTGGGCTCCCCAAAGGGAGCCTGCTTCTCCCTCTGCCTATGTCTCTGCCTCTCTCTCTCTCTGTGTGTGTCTCTCATGGATAAATAACATCTTTAAAAAACTAACAAAATAAAGTCACTTGTCTGTTTTGCCCATACCTTACACTTTTCAGCAGACTCAGCATATGTGCCTTATTATTTCCATCCCTTTACATAGACCTTATTGTCATCCTTCTCACCATCAATCTCATCATTCTTAAAATATAAAGGGCCACGGGCAAGGCAAGCCTGAATCAAATACAGGAGATAAACAGCCATGGTTGGGTTTCTTACAAACATACAGCCTAAGAAGATAAAAAAAATTACTCAGACTGTTCATTTGTCTCTGTGTAGTTTATAAGTCAAACATTGAGCAAGAACACAGGAAGAAAGTATGTCCCAACACACAAATTGGGGGGAAAAGTGAATTTAGAGGAAATGATGGTGCTGACTGAGTTAGGGGTCCTGTCACCTCTTCCAAGTAGTTAATATAAAAGATTTCATGGAAGAGGTGGGATTTCAGGAAATGTATGATAATTTCACATTTCATGGTATGAATCATTGTGCCTGACTTCCACGGGATTTGTATGCAAATAATACGCTAGCTTTTAAAAGAAAGAAAAAAAAAATACGATGGCCATCTGTGGTTTCCTCAGGGTGGTAAGTCGACTACCCTGTGGTTTCCATAGTGTACATTCAAATAAATTATCTGCATTATAATATTACAGAAAAATATTGGATAAAATATTTTGGTCAAGTACAAAACACTTAGATTTAGTATTTGTTAAGTTCCTATTGAACTTTGTCCCTTATTTAGTAGAGAAAACACAATTTAGATGGAATATATTATCATGGGATATATTATCCATTATGATGATTAAGATGGTTAGCTTTTCTTGAAGCTAGTGCCTTTCCTCTGAATTGCTAAAGAACTTTGCAAATATTTATGATGTAGAAAACAATGTATGTTACGCATTTAGCTTTGCTACTACAAATAAAATTAATTTTAAATGTTCATACAGAGACAAAGCTAGTTATGTTTACTTTTTACCACAGCAAGCTTGACATTTTCTTTTTTAATGCTCAGAAATTTGTCTTGGAATTAATTTGCACAGTTTAGTGAGTTTTTCTGTATTGGATTAGGAAGACAAAACAGAACCCAAAATATAACCCAAACCAATAAAGCCATTAAATGTCTTCTTAGACTCGCACTTAACTATTGTATGATTATAAAACTGCTTCTAATATTATATATATGTATATATATTATACATGATATATATGTTTCTAATACGTATATATAAAAATGTAGCTATAGCAATGGACATATATACTTTCTTCATATAGCTACATAAAATTACTGAGAATTAAATGATATAAAATATTAAGTATAACAATAGCAGCAATTATTATTATTTTTATCATTATATTTTTTAGGGCTTTATTTATTTACTTGAGAGAGAGCGAGAGCAAGAGAGTGTGCAGAGGGAGAGGGAGAAGAAGACTCTCCACTGAGCTGAGAGCCCATGGCGGGACTCCATCCCGGGACCTGGGGATCATGACCTGAGCTGAAGGCTGATGCTTAAATGACTGAGCCACCCAAGTTCTCCACCATTATATTTTCTTATCTGAAGACTGATTTTCAGCAGATGCCTTTTACAGATGAGAAATCTGCAAAGTCACTTATTAGGATAATGCTATACTTCTTGATTCATTATAATCATCTGTTGGCTTTAACTGAAATGTTAAATTCATTACCATCTTCAATAATGTGCTTACATTTCACAAGTATGAGTGAATTTCATTCTTTGGCAACTCCTAGCAGAAATTCACTCAATATGTTCATACTTAACTATAATCATGGCAAAGGATCTTCTTAAAATTAAGGAATTATAATCCTGCATAACATATCTATAGCAGAAGACTAATTATTAACAATTCTTTTTTTTAAACAATTCTTGATCTTTTATGACATTCATCCTGATTAGCCATTGGCCTCAAACAACAGATTCAAATATAGTAACAGATTTGCTAGTCATCTGTACGAGAACTGGTAATGCAAAGTCATTTAAGCATTTAAGTCTTTTTACATTTTTATTTCTGAATCTCTACTTTTCTACTTTAATCAATTGTGCTATATAATTTCTCACCAAGTGGCTGACAGGATATTACGAACTGAATTAACTATAGGTTTTAGTTTCCTGGGAAAAATTTTCTACTTAGATACACTGAGTAACACATTAAGTGGGAATGGTTTGGAGAGTTTGCCAAGGAGTTAAAATCTAATGAAATATGGTCATCTGAAGTCCCTTTAGACTACATTTCAAGGCAGTATCTATAGCAAAATGCTCTTTTCAGAATTACGTAGGTGATTACCCAGATACTATTTCAGACTACAGTAAAGGAGGGATAAGATTATTCCCATTCCTTCAAAATACTCAACCCCAAAGGGCTAATCTGAAGAATTGCAATGACTGAGTCCACTCTGCACAAAAGGATGGGAGTGGTGCTATAGATGGATCACATGCCAGTTCTTCCTGGGAAAGTCACCGCGAATTAAAACGAAAGGAAATAAACCATGTCACAACTTGAATGCACTGTCATCAGAGTTTCCAAGTAAGAAATACTTGGCTACCAGACAACTAAATGAAACCACGACCTTAAGCAGCATACCTGAATGGTTTCACTGAAAAGCTATATACTTACCTTCTTGTCAATGCTTCATAAAAAATATTAGTGACAACATACCTTGGGAAAACATATTCTTAACTGTTTGCTCCCACCACGTCATATTTTCTCTTAAGAAATTATAAAAAGATCGGGATCCCTGGGTGGCGCAGCGGTTTGGCGCCTGCCTTTGGCCCAGGGCGCGATCCTGGAGACCCAGGATCGAATCCCACGTCGGGCTCCCGGTGCATGGAGCCTGCTTCTCCCTCTGCCTATGTCTCTGCCTCTCTCTCTCTCTCTCTCTCTCTCTCTCTCATAAATAAATAAAAAATAAAAAAAAATAGAAATTATAAAAAGATCAAATATCTTCATATTTGGTCATATTAAGTGGTGGCAGAAATAACAGTGTTGTTCACTAATGATTTGATGTTATTCTGAACTCATTTTAGCAGACTGGAGCAGTAATGAGGAAAGTGAATAGCATTATGCACTTACACAAAGTTGAAGACTTTGAGTTCATAAATTGTCACATTCGAACACTCTATTGCTGTAACTTCTATGTTAAAATGGCAGGACAATACAGACCAAAAAAAAAAAAAGGGGGAAAATGTTTCCTAAAAGAATAAAACATGTGACGCAAGGGCATTTTCTCAATAGAGAAGTGAGCAGGTAAATGCAATTTCACGCAAACACGTGAGAGGAGATTATAGCGGAAGTTCAAAATCTTGCAATCCAAAAAGGCTATTAGTTGGAATCCATAAATAGTGCTGATGCTTGAATGTTTGGAGCTGTAAGTGTGCTGATGTGATCGTCCAAATAAGATTCTAGGAAAATATCCTATTCCGTCAGCTATTTAGCTACCTCCACAACCCACCCTGCCCTCATTAAATCCTCATTCTCCCTTGTTAGCCTGAAAAGTCTCTGAGGAATGGTGAGGCTCACTGGAATATTGAGGTTTTGCCCCCATATCTGCAACTGATAAAATTATATACATTTGACAGAAATGTTTCTCAAGTATTGCTGAGTCTTTTCCATTCATCTTGTGTGTCATACAGAGATTAAATTAATGCTTGACTCATTCCTAAGTATGTGCCTAAGCCACAGGCAGCCATCTTTCAAGATTCAGCTTAGATATCAGCCCCTTGGGGAATTCTTTTCTTAATAACTATGATTTGGTTAACTGTACCTTCTGTTTACCTTAACATATACTCTTGTTCTGTGTTGTGATTATAGTTTATTTGCTTGCCTCTGTTCTAGACTGCAAGTTTACTGAGGACAGTGATTCCCACTATTCACTTTCTCTCTAGCACTGGAGCAAGCCTGGCACAAGGGAGCATCCTCAAAACACAGAGAAGAACTCTGAAAACCATAAAGTTGGGTGTTATCATTTGTATTCAAGGTATTTTTTCATTAATAACATTAAAAATGATTTTGAATACTGAAAAGTCAGAAAAAAAATATCACTTGATGCTGCTTTGTAAAAGCTTGGAAAATCAGTAAGGAAAGCAAAAGGCTCAGCCACCTACTTCGTAAGGTTCTTTTTTTATACCAGAAGCAAATGTCACCATGTGAATTCATGTCCTTAGGAAGAATAGACTTGCCATGGGTGCCTAATAAAAGGTGTGCTTTGAATAGCTGTTTTAAATCCACGAAGTGAGAAGAATTTTGTCACGAAAAGAGTAAGTACCCAATTAGATGACACTCATTTGGATAATATATTTCCTGGGGAGTGGGGTGGGGGGAGATAAGTTCAAATCTGAAATCCTGAAAAATCTGCTATTTTATTTTCTGGCAAGCAAAGCTTGTGAAACATAATTTCAAAAGGCAAATATGTCATGACCTGAGGCAGAATTACACCTGATGTGATGTGGAGAGACGGCATTATTCACTGAAAAATGGTCGGTCTTAGAGGCAAACCACTCTGGGTTCAAATCCCAGGTCCATCCTATAACTGCTTGAACTTTTTAAAAGATATTAGATTTTTTTTTAATTCCTAAATTTCATCTGTAAAGTAGGGAAAATGGTACCAATTTTGCAGGGCGAAACAAAACAAAAATAAAAGCAACCCCCACAAAAACCAAAACCAAAAAAAAAAAAAAAACCATAAATAGGGCTTGACACATAGTATATCTTCAACAAATATTACTTATTATCATTTTGCTTCAGCCCATTTGTCCTATTACTCACCACTAAGGATTTAGGCACATGTCTTAATACACTCTCTTTTTGGATCTCAGTGTGAGAAGTGGAGCTAAAATGATACACATCTGCTTAGAAGGATGATTATAAGACTTTTTTAGGATACCATACCAGTATGAAGCCGTAAGCATAAAGTAGTATTAAATACTAACATGGAAAAATCTTTTTAAATTCAAAGATTAGAGAATGAAAATTGGCAATGACTGAGGTCCAGGGAAGGGACTAACTTGTCGTTATGGGTTCATTCACTATACATTCCTTTTCTGGGAACAGGGATAACTTACCATTACAAATTAAAGGAAATCCACATTTAACAGTGCTTTTCAAAATAATTTAAAAGACAGACGTTAGCCGGCACATCACATAACCAAAATAATATATATCAGAAACTCCCTAGACATCAAAGTTTCTATTTAGTAACTAGTTATCTTGTCTGTCCTGTTGGGAATCCTGCCTGTTTTGCTTTAACCAGTGATCCCTGGATTTTTTTCTTCTTTCTTCTTTCAGTTTATGGATAGGGGTATTGTAACTCCTGTGTTTCTGGTGGTTCTGAACCTTGGCTCAAATGGGTACCAAAGTATAAAACAAACAATTTGGGTTCTGTCTCAGACACATCCTGAGAAACATGGAGACCATGTCTAAACGTTTACACTGAGATCTTTAGAGAGATAAAGCTCAGGATTGTAAAATTTGATGTCAGAGGAACCCCTCTCTTGGCTTGTGAACCCATTGTGCCACCACCAAAATGTCATCTGACTTTTTATCTTTTAATTCCTTAAAAAAACCAACAACATGTAAATAGTAACTAATTGACATGCAAGTTTACTGTTGAAGAGATGCTCTCATCATGATTTCAGTTCTTTCTTCCTATCTTCCTGAGACAGAACAAGGATTACTCTCACCCCATATTTTCTAGATGAGTCTTATGACCTGTCCAAGTGATATCTATAAAATTCAAGAGACAAAAAATTAGCCTGAACCCATTCTGAGTTAGTCGCTGAGCCCTTTTCCCAATGGTTAGGAGTTTCCAAAGTGTGCTCCATTGAATATTAGCTTTACGTGATGCTATAGGATAAGGAGCCTCGTCAAACATAGAGACCATTACATTAAAGAAAATTCAGCACTTTACTGCGTTCTTCGACATGGCAATGTGTGTTGTCGATAGGAAAGAAGGAAAATGTATCATATTTTCTAAACTTACTTGACCAGGATCGATTACAACTAGTCAGACAAGATGAAAACGTGTAAGGGAAACTGCTTTATTCCATGCCTATTGAAGAG
This sequence comes from Nyctereutes procyonoides, assembly GCF_905146905.1. Lineage (NCBI taxonomy): Eukaryota > Metazoa > Chordata > Mammalia > Carnivora > Canidae > Nyctereutes > Nyctereutes procyonoides. The sequence continues at coordinate 63,000,963 of NW_026575051.1, forward strand.
CATAGATGCTTTAGCAGTGTTTAATAGTTCAAAATGCTGACTTAGCCCCTGGCTTTCTGCTCAGCAGCTGGCCGCCATATTGCACCCCAAGTCCCTCTGACAATGAAGAGTCCTGATGAATTCACACTTTCACAATCAAAGACCCAAGAAAGTGGAGAAATTTATTTTAATCTTTAGAATATTATAATTTGGGGGAAAATACCCTACAGTTTTGAGCCTGTGCATCATTTAAAAAGTTGTCTTGCTTTAGACTTTGGTACAGAAGTCAAAATAAGCCATCCCTTATGTTTTCAAATTGTATTGAATCTGTTTGGGGAGTGTTTGGGGGCATTTTGGAAAAGGGAGATGGATGTCACCATGTGGAAATAATAGTGTTTTTGGAAAATTAATTAGAGGAATATTATTTTGTGTTATGTGTGCTTGTTCCCAGGGGACCTATTCAGGAAAATAAAAAAGAAAACCTTCCCACCATTGGTGAAACAAATGAAAGATTCTGTTTTCACTGGCTTACAAAATAATCCCCCAAATATTTAGCAACAGTATTTTTATTTCTCTCATTTCAAATGCTTCATAGGGATAAAAGACTGAATTTACAAGTGGAAAATAGCCATATATACAATTTCAACCATCCAAATTGAAAACTGGTAGCATCCCACGTTTTTAATTAATAACACTGATGCCATTCACATTCACTCATATGGGATTAATGCTGGTGAATGTGCTATAATCTCATTCCAAACAGGACTGCCAAACAGAGAAAAGGCTATAGACACAGATGTAATAGATATGTATCTGTGATTATAGCTTTATTCTAAGATAATTAAAATGCATAGCTGGTGTAAAGGAACCGTGAATATAAGGATTTGCCCATATCCTAAAAAGCGGTGGCCAACCTGAAGGAATAAGAATCCTTCAATGGTAGGACTGGAAATAATTTTAGTTACTTAACTGGCTACCCAGGCAGTCCTGGGTTTGAATCCCAGTCCTGCCATTTGCTAGCTTCATGACCTTTGGCATGTGCCTTAAGCTTTCTCTCAGTCTCTGTTGTTTATTTGTAAGATGTAGAGAATCATGCCCATTTCTCAGAGGTGTGGCAAGGATGGAAGAAAATCCTGTTTGTAAAGAGTAAATGTTCTGACATAGTCTAATAACTCAATAACCCTTCCCTTTATCTGCAAGAAAAATGGGGTTATGGTGGGGAGGGAAGCTGATAATTTGAGAAACTTTGTATAAAACTGAGGAATCTGCCCTGTGTGATGGAGTCAAGTAAGCCATGAGTCCTGGAAATGCTCCTCAGAAATAGGATTTTTTATCTCCTTCTAGACTATTATCCCTATGTTCACCTTAAGGATCATCTACCAAGAAGTGAGCAAAAAAGGTCTGTGACCTACTTCTGAGATTTTGACATTTATAGGTTTACGTGATATTGCCAGTGAAATGGCTGAAAAACAAAACAAAACAAGAAAGTACTCTTTAGTCTGAAAAAGCAGAGGTTGAGAAGGAGTCTGTGAAATCATCCAAACTGGGAGGGTGGGGGGAGAATACAGATTTGTTTTACAAAACCTGAACTTTATAAGAGGAGGGAAATAACCTGTAAACTTCAAGAGACAGAAGGTGGGTTCAAACAGAAACAAAGTCTTTCATAGTGAATAGTATAAGTGTGTGTGTGTGTGTGTGTGTGTGTGTATATTAGTTATCCTCAAAAGATAGACGGAAACACAAATCACTTCCTAAATAATTAGCTAAATTCATGGATGACAGATCCAGAATGTACTTCTGAGAGACATCAGAATGCTTGTGGTTTATCTAGAATCCTTCAAGGTCAAGATGATAGTGGGAAAGCACCCCCCATAGAACATCGCTGGCCCAGCATGGTATTAATTTTATTATTTTAAAATCTTAATGTTTTTACTTGCAGGCGAGTTTTTGGTCCATTTTCAATTATTGTTTGGCTGTCATATAAGATGGGCCAGTTATCAGGAAGACAGCCTTGTGTTTGGCTAAATTCTGGGCTACCTACCTCCTATTACTCTCTGTACACACACTGGGGGTTAGAGACAGTTACTCAAGTTCCTGGAGACAGCTGATCTCAGCCAAGAAACCATAACTCAGCTTCTACTCATCAAGCTCAAACTAAAGTGAACAATGCATGACAGAGAGATAATGTTCTTCATCCGCGCTCAATGTATCATGACCAGAGCTTGGGGTAGCAAGTTGTTTGACACTAGCCTGCTTATTTACTGACTTTAGCCTAATTTTCAAGACATTTCCTAGTGACTAGAGACACCTGAAGCTTGAAGTGAGGCAACAAGCTCCTATAACAAAAAAGAGGCAAGATAAAGGACTTTCCTCTTAAGACGTCTGAATTGCTTTAGGGTATCTGTTTTCCCCAAAAAAGTTGGCATTTGCCTTGGACCAGCTATATCACGGTGAAGAACCATCATTCTTATTTTGGTTACATTATGGTCTTGACTGAATGGTAAACACCAGCTTTTAAGATGGAAACCACCATGGTAATCCACGAGTGACATTTCTCATGCAATTGGTTCTGTGGTCTGATGCCCCTGAAGCCTGGCCTGGGAAAGCGGGAAGGTGATTGTTCACTCCTCCACTCTATTTATATTTAGCTATTGAAAGTTAGAGCCTTTCTCCAGGGCTTGGCCTCTTTAATTGGAGTGCAAAACACAATTCCCATTAAGATACCACTTGAAGCAAGGAAACCGTATTCATATCCTGTGAGCCAATGTGGATTTTTCCACTGATGCCCATTTCAGTGTCTCAGTTCCTGAACGCAAGAATGGGGCTGTCAGAAAGCTTAACGTTTCCAGGATTTGGGATAGGGGAATCCTGTGAGCACTGTCTCATGACTTGAGAAAAATTTATCTATTCTGAGAAACTCATAGTTATTTATCCTTATAATAATTACTCATTTCTAATTTGAGAAAGAGTCATTTGGGAGGCAAGAGTCTTACTGTGGTGATTCATTTCTTTCTTTCATGGGGATTAATTGCACTATTGGACAAAGCACAATGTGAGTTGCATCATTTTACACTACACATGAGAGCAATATGAGATATTAAGGAATGGATATTTTCCAAAGTCTAATTCTGCTTTCTGTCAACAGCGGGACTAACTTTAAGGGTGTTCTTTTTTTTTCTCTCTCCTTTTTCCCCCCCTTAAGTATCTCCCATTCTAATATCACGTGCAAGGGGCTCTCAGAAATAGAACCAGTACAGAAAACATGTGGTAAAGCCTCCTGTTTCTAATCCACAGAGGACCCTTAAATGGTGGTCCTTTGAGGTTGGCCATGGTACTAATTGTGGGAACAAGGCTTAGGGACAAGGACTAAACCTAAGTAAAAAAGAAGCTCAGACCATCTGTGTGCATGAACACACAGGACGCTTGGGGACCAGGTAGATAGATCCAAACCCTGAACTGGTGGAAACGAAGACAGCTTTGTGAAATGGGGAGTAGGCTCATGAGACAAAGGTGGGCCTGTGTGTCTATAAAATTAGGGACCAGGGCACCTGGGTAGCTCAGTCGGTGGAGCATCTACCTTCAGCTCAGGTTATGATCCTCAGAGTCCCGGGATCAAGCCCCACATGGGGCTCCTCGCTCAGCAGGGAGTCTGCTTCTCCCTCCCTCCAACCCCCTCTCGTGCACTCTCTCTCTCTCAAATAAATAAATAAAGTCTTAAAAAAATTAGGAACCAGAACTAGATGAAAGATGTAGAATAATAACACAGAGAGGGACCAAGAAAATATGAAGAGGTAAATGTAAATACAAAGCGGGTGTGGGGTTGTGTGGAATTAGTAGAAGACAAATACCTTCAATGAGTATAGTTTGTTTTTCTGGAGGTCAGTGCATTTTATACACCTTTTTGGTTATTGCAAGAAACCCCTGGGAGTTAAATGGACAGGATTATTACATTCTTTTATAACCAATACTGACTCGCACTGGTTTGCAAAGAGGAAATCTTCTAGGGGTGGTAATGGTTGGAGGGATGTTAAGAGATAATTGTTTCTATCCTGGTCTTATCGTTAGGTAGGTCATTTGACTTGCTGGGCCTCATTTGTCTCAGCTGTAAAATGGGTTAATGAATAAAAAAAAATCAAACAAAATTTAAAAAATGGGTTAATGAATTATAAAGTTCCTTCTATTGCTGAGATAATGAACATAAAATTACTATTTTTAGAGAGCATTTTTCACTTGTGTTCGTATAAAAATGAATGTCTACTCATCAGAATGTCTTCTGATTCACTCTAACTCCCGTACGTTTCCTTCGGAACATAACTGTAAAAGATTTCTATTCATTCTCAAGAAGTCAGGCCTCCATTTAAAAGATGAGGTCTTCTCAAAATGCAGACAGTAGGACAAGGATTTGGGATTACAAATCGGCATAATTTCTGTTACCTGATGCTGTTGTTATTTGTTTCCAAAATTCTGCATTTATATCTAATTCCTTTGCATTATTGTATTTCTTTCTGCTCATGAAAGACAATTTGCTTTCTCTTCCTGGGTTACAAAAGGGAGGACAGAAGAAAGGAAAGAACTACTGAAAATTTTAGGGTGTCTACTGTTAGAATTTTATATGTCAATATCATTCCATCACTCATAAGCTAGAGCAATAAAACAAATGATAGTGTTTCTTCTGGGGTGTGTGTGGGGGTGGGTATTATTTTATCCCCAAACATAAACACATAGGTCTGTGCATCTATTAACCTCTCTCTCCTTTCCTAAAGGCAGAGCCTCATACAAGTTACATTTCTTGTTTCTACTTTCTCACCTCCAATTAACCCCTCACCCTGCCTGCAAGCTGACTTCTGCCCCCATCCTACTACTGAAACTTGCCCTAGTGAAGTACTCAGTGACTCTCTATGGCAGTTAACACTATCGACCATATTTTCCCCTTCTGAAATTCTCTCCACCCTAAGATCCCATGACCCTAATCTTTCCTGATGACTTGCTGGTCATCTATAAGAATTCTTCTTTGGGGATCCCTGGGTGGCGCAGCGGTTTGGCGGCTGCCTTTGGCCCAGGGCGCGATCCTGGAGACCCGGGATCGAGTCCCGCGTCGGGCTCCCGGTGTATGGAGCCTGCTTCTCCCTCTGCCTGTGTCTCTGCCTCTCTCTCTCTCTCACTGTGTGCCTATCATAAATAAATAAAAAACAAAAAAATTCAAAGAATTCCTCTTTGTCTGCCCAGCCCTTCAATGTCTGTGTTTACCGGGCCTGTTTCCCTGACTCTTTTTTCCCTCACTTGTTCTTGCTGGGGGATTTCCCTCATACAATTTTTTAAATCTCAAGTCTAGATCTCTTCTCCGAAGTTCCAGGCCAATGTGTCTAGCTTCCAGAATTCTCTACCCACAGGCATCTTACATGCAAATGTTCAAATTCCAACTCTTTATCTTTTACCAAAACTGACTTCCCTTCCCGCACTTTCTGTCTCAGTCCATGCGCCACCATCCAAGCCCATCATCCGCCCCAGATGCTGAATCTGGAAGCATCCTCTCAACCCTCACTTCTGATCAATTACCCAACCCATCCCTTCCTCTGTGTTTGCATCATCAAGGCTCAGGACTTGGCCGTTTCTCACTTACTGTGGAGGCCTCTGATTTGTATCTCTGATTCCAGTCTTGCTGTGACTTCTTTGCTGTGACCAATTTTCCACCATGCCACCAGAAAGATTTTTCTAGAACACATCATCTCAGTGTCGCTCCACTGCTTCATTCCCATGGATTGAAAGCTTTGTTTCACTTCACGTTAAAATTGAAACTCTTTGTCCCGACTTTCTAGTCCTTTATTACTTCCCTCTTGTCCGTCTCCTCAGTTTGTCTTGTACACAAACTCTCTGCTCTGCCAATCTGTATTAATCATGAAGCAGGCATGCTCTTCCAAGAGCTGTGTTTTACAAATGTTCTTTACTGACTGTGGAGTGTCTTTTCTTCTCAATGTGGTGGGTGGATTGCCTACTTTTACCTTCCTGACGATGAACTGCTGGGGTTGGGGGGGCTTGAACCCTACCCCTTCTACTCCAGTGCTTCAAGCAGTTCCCAATAAAACAAACTTAATACGTGAGCTGAAATCTAGCTTTTATTTTTTATTTTTTTTAATAAAAAGGATTTTATTTATTTATTTGACAGAGAGAGAGAGAGAGAGAGAGAGAGAGTACAAGCTGGGGGAGGGACAGAGGAAGAAGCAGAAGCAGACTCACTGCTGAGCAGGGAGCTGGATGCAGGGCTCGATCCCAGGGACCCCAGGACCATGATCTGAACCAAAGGCAGATGCTTAACTGACTAAGCCACCCAGGCACCCCTGAAATCTAGCTTTTAAATTTCAACTGGCTTATAGAAGTCATTTCAAAATTGCTATAGGGTTAAAACATGCGCTATTTCCTCTTTTGCTCTTAGTTTTACTAAATTATATAGTTATAGCTTTGTTTTCCTGATAATAACTAAATTTTCATTTATTCCCATGTCAAATTCCTAACAGGCGTACTCACATTGTCTCCTCTGAGGATCATCCATAAATTCTTTTAAAAGATCCTAACCAGTAATCATGAATCATTCAGTGTATTTTTCTTTACTGTTCTTATCATAGTATAAAAACTTAGCCACTTGCTATTAAACTAAGGAAAAGGAAAACTATAAACTGTCACATAAAAAATCTGTGTGCAGAGTTTCCTCGAGGAGAATTAGATATTTAAAATTCTTCGGCCTTGTTTGGTAACTAACATTGCTTCTCAGTTTGTTTTATGGATAACGAACAAAACTCACCACACTTGATTGTTCCTGCCCAGTTATTAGCTGGTCTCCTCCTTTCCCTGCAAGCTCTGTGAGGGAGGGACCATGCCTGTCATTTTGACACCGTGTCTCTAGCACCAAGACTTATCCATAGCTGGCTCTTAATAAACATTTTAAAATCAATGTTGAAATAGTTAACTTTTGTTTTATGTGCTATTTTACAAAAGTCCAAATTAAGCTGCCAAAGAGGAGAGAAAATGTCACACGATATCACAGAAACTGCACTGGGTCACCTCTTCATCATGAAATGGCAAAAGAGGTTTATTCCCTGCCCCCACTCCCACCCCCATCTCTTGTCTTTCTAGGCTGAACTCTTAGACACAACTAGTTGAAAGTTTTACGATTCAGAGCAACCTTTTGGTCAGTCAAAGGCAGTCCACTAAGTGAATCTGGGATGAATTTAGTAATGATTAAACTTGGCAAGTTTCTCTGTGGGAAACAAGGCACAACAAAGTAGATCTCTGTGTCTAAGTCACAGAAGCAAAGAAAAACTTTTCAAGAATTGCCCCACCTATAACAACATGAACACTGGGTTCAGAAGAAGTGTCCATTAATTCAAGTAGAGTTTTCGACAATAAACTCTCCCAGTATCATAAAATAAGTTTGCTCTCTGCAGTTTCTTAATTAGTGACCACTCGTCAGGAAGTTGTACCACATCAAGGGATGCCCATAATAGACTCAATATTCTCCATATAATATCATTTAGGCAAGCCATTGTTTTCACATTTTTGGTTGATAAAAAAGAAGAGAGTCTTTTCAAAGTATGTGCATCTGGTTAGGAGAGAATAGGACAAACCCAGAGTTACAAAAAGTGACATTTTTGTTTCCTGATTCAGCACAAAGAAAGCCAGAGCCTTCAAGTTCTGAGTTTTCCTTGGTGTGGGACCCTAGACTCCAAGCCCTGATCCAGACATGGGTATTGCAAAAACACAATGAGATATCCTGGTAAGGTGGCAATTCTAGGAATGGTCAAAATAGATTCCATCTTTCTGGGAAATGTCACTCCATTTTGTAATAAATCTGGAATGACTTCCCAACCAAGATGCTGTCGATGAGGAAAAGCATGGGCTTTCCAGTTTTCCAAATGCAAGGAGAAAACAAGTTAGATGACTGTTTATAAAAATGAATCCCCTGGAAAGGGGGCTCCTGTTGACGACAAACATTTATTTTATTCCGTCTGTTTAGTGTGGGAAAAGAACACACTTAAAGTTGGCCAAACATGGTATTAGTTTCTGCAGAGTCCCTGAATCTTGTGTTGAGAGGTCTCTAAGCAAAATTTTTCTATCCTATTCCCAAATGCATTAACAGTAGGCGGGACAGAATAAAGTGAGGGCAAACTAAAATAGCCTAGAAACTAGCACATTTGCTGTGTAGCTTCTATGACGCTGTCCCTTTTTCCTAATTCTGTGGTCTAAATTCCACCTAATCTCAAAAGCCAATTCCTCTTCAACTCAATTAGACGTCACCTCCAGCACTTTGTACTCTCAGAAACATGCACACCTTCTGGCTTATAGGACGATCACATGTGCATTTACCATCTGAGCTCTAGGCAGGCACCCTGGCTTATCTCTGCAATATCCAGTGTGATTCCTTATCAGCGGAATCAGCTATAACTTTGAGCAATCGTCCCTTTAATTCTTTAAATCTGTAAGCATGTGATACTAGAACTGCTATAAATCACAGTAAATTGCTACAATGAAACATAGATAATATAGAAAAATGTAATGATTATCTTCAGAATGATTTACATAGATGATGGTAATTAACATGAAAATGGTGTCATTATCCTTTTTTCTCTTTTTTACCTTTTTGGTTCCTAGTGTTCACAATAAGCATTTCTGCTAATGATCTTTCCTGCTCCTATGCGCTGTGGAGCTGTTAACAGTCCCTAGTGATTCCCATGTAAGTCTAGTATCTTCCTTGCATATCTGGGGTTCTCTATTTCAAAGCCCTCTGCTGTCACTCCCCTAGGCATTCGTTCACATGTTTCAGTCACCTCCACACTTTTTCTTTGGTTTGTTCTCTGATTCCAAATACTCAAGGACTCCTGCCCCCTAATTCAGTGGTAAATATTTGGGTTCTGGGGCTCTTCTATGATAATAGGGCTGGATAGTGAGCGTTTACTATTCTGAAACAGGAGACCCATGTTGCAAGGAAAGAGAAACAGATGGGATTCAAGAGAATGAACCTGGGACCCCGAGGACCTGATATAAGAAGAGCTAAAATTACAAGAGGCTTGTTGGAAGAAATGTCATACTCCATATACCTTCAGCTATGACACTTGCTGGAATTCTCACTGGAGAAGAGACTAAGGCAGAGCTACTGGGAGAAAGAGCTGCCAACAGTGGGGCCATCCTCTAAGAAGGCCAACCAGCAGAACACCACTCCAGTGGCTGCCAGTGAAACTCAAAAGGGGGGCAGGACTAGAATCCATGGCTAAAAGTCAAGTTTAGTCATTAGGAAGGGTAAGCCTGTAGAAGTCTCTGGATGGGGGTTGTGTTTATTTTCCAGCAGTTAGAGTCAGGTTCAGGGAGGCCTGTCGGTGCTAAGAGGGAGGAACTGTCTGAAGGTTCAGAGGTCTTGTAATACAGCGGAGGGCTAGAGTGTAAATTAGCACCCAGAGTACAAATCCAACTGCACAAACCAAGGGATTAGTGCTGGAAGGTGAAGGAGGGAACCATGACTCAGTGCACACAAGGTAGCCAGGGTACATACACCATAAACCCTACTGGGAAGAGGAAATTGGTGCTAGCCCTACCGCCCGCAGGACGGATGGATGTCTGAATTGGTTTCTTTTGCTCCAGTGAATGGGCAAGGCTATGATTACAGGACCTTTTGTCCCTGTGTTGCATGACTCATGGAACAGGCAGGTATGAACGCAGGTTAAGAAGAGGGGTTTGGTCCAGGTTTTGGACATTCCTACCGTCCTGAAGAACCAAAGAGCCTGGCAAAAACTCCAGTGCTCCGGTGTTCTGTTCAAGTCCCAAGGTGTGATGTTTCTGTTTCTCAGGAGCTTTCCTCGAATGGCCTCCCCACTGTGGGCACTTGAGAAGTGATAGCTGCCACCACCCTCAACACTATTATTATTTCCTTCCAGGTCAGTACCATCATCCCAGGAGTTAAATGATAACCTCTTTGCTCATGACTGATTGACATTGTTTTTAAAGCGCTCTCGTTCCAAAATTAGACACATAGTATTTTATTTTATTTTATTTTATTTTATTTTATTTTATTTTATTTTATTTATTTTATTGACACATAATATTTTAAACAGCACATAACTTAGAGGCATATGGAAATCCTATGAAGGATACGTATACTGCAAATGGGGGTTGTCAGTTCAGATGCTTTGGGATGGAGATACCAGAAAATTGGCCTCGAACTAGCTTAAATAATAAAGGGAACTAACTGGCTCTCCAAAGGGAGAACTGACTTCAGGTATGGACTGGTCCAGTAGTTCAATGATACCAAGGAATGGGGTTCCTTTCTTTCCTTCTTTCTTGCCTCCGATGGTTGGCTTTCCTCTGAGGTAAGTTTGCCAGCACTGCTAGGCTACAGACATCTTTATTTATGCACAGCAAGAAACAGATTATCTTTGTCTCAGCATTCCTAGAAAATGTCTGGCACTTCACCATGATTAGATCATCTTCTGGGACTTAGCCACTCAGGAACCGATCAGTTTGTTGACTGGCTGAGCAGAGGTCATGTGCTCTACTCTGGTTCTGAGGGTGATGTGTGTTTCCCCAGAACCACATGAGTCCTCAGGTGGAGACTGGAGCTGCTGGGAAGGTAGAAGGGAATTGTTGCTGAAAGAGGTAGCAGTTAGGGTCCAAAGGTACGAACGAAAAACTAATTCTAGTTAAGAGAGAGAGAGAGAAAAAAAAAAAAAGGAATTGATCAGAAGGACATTAATACAACAAACCAACAAAAAAGCTGGAAAACCAGGTGGGGTAAAAAGTGCATACATTTCCTAGGGCTCCTATAATAAAGTACCACAAACTAGGGGACTGATAAAAAAAAAATCAAAGTTCTTGAGGCTAGAAGTCTGAGAGTAGGTTATTGGCAGGGCAAGAGGGGAAATCTGCTCTGTGCTCCTCTCCTGGCTCCTGGTGATTTGCTGGCAATCGTTGGAGCTCCTTGGTTTGTAGATGCATCACTCTGATCTCTACTTTTACCTTCATGTGGTGTTCTTCCTGTGTGGGTGTCTGTGTCCAAATTTCCTCTTTTTATAAGGACACAGTCATATTAAGTTGATCTTAACTTGATAACAGAGACCCTATTTGTATGTAAGTTCCCATTCACAGGTACTATGGGTTGGGACTTCAACATTTTGGGGAAATGGACAAAACTCAACCCATAATGATGTAAGAATCAACTCAGGCCATGGCAACCACATAGCCAGGCATGGCCTTGGCACCCTAGCCACTGGATGTTTGATGTTACTTCTGCTGGTTCTGGTGACCCATGAAGCTGTCCTAGCTTCACAGTGTCACCGCATCGTGCCAGCTCCTTGGCTTCTGGGTGTGGGGAGGGGGGAGCTTCTGGCTCCTTCTCCTTCCCCTCCCCCAAGATTTATGAAGCTTGGTATTCTCCTAACACTAGGCCACCAAAAATGAAAACTATCTGCTGCAGGTGGATACTTGTAGCCACCATGCAGCAAGGGGGGATTCTTTCCTCTTTTTGTAGAAGCTAGGCACTGTGTCCTGAGGTGCCAGGGGATCTGATTCTGATGAAAAGTAAAAAGGAGCAGAAATGGCAGGATGCAAAAGCCAAAGACAAACTTCCACTCTGCATTTTGTCCTTGGGGTGACTCAGTTTACCTTCCTCTACTTGTTTATGAAAAGAAGCTGTGTTCAGGGGTTGTGTTATCCCAGCCAGAGCACGTGAGTAGCGCTCAGCTGAGCCATGCCCCGGGATGAAGGCCTATGGTGAGGGCACCGAAGAAGGGCAGCAGAGCCCACAGTCAGTTGTCCTGCTTTCTGCACATTGGCAAACTCATGGGACGTCTTGATTAGCCCCAATCCAACACTGACCCATTTGCTTTTGAAATGGCACTAAGATGCCTACGTATCGGAGATAAGCCTGCCTAATGATAGGCTACGTTTATGTTCTAATTAGGCTATGACTCATTCCCTTGTGGTAACACTTCTAATGTTGTAACCTCCTGGAGATTAGAAGGTGTCTCATCTATTGTATTTTCGGTGCCCAGTGTCCCTGGAGCTGGCAGGTACACTTTGGATGCCCAGCAAATGTCAGATAAAATAGTGAATGGATAGATATAAAATGTTGTTGTTGTGTGTGTGTGTAGGGATTTTGAGGGGGAGGCAGGGGGACAGTAGAAATTATTAGACAACTCTAAAAGGCTCTCAGTTTGGAAAAATGATTTTTTTTTCCTCAGAGCAGTTCTACTATGATCCGTGACCTTGCCTGACGTGTACCACAACCACGGTACGTAGTTTAAACACCAGGAGATACACAGAGGTGATGGGATGTATACTTAATCTCCCAGAAATCAGGCCTTGCTTGTATCTCAGCAGAGGTTTGTAATGCAAGATCATTAGGCTAATTCTGCTCCTCCTCCAGCGAGAAACCCTGGAAACTGGCAGAGATTTCGCCAATTTACACTTTCCTGAAGTGACCTTGAACTAGGTTTTCATTACATCTGTTCCAGATTGATAGGTATTGGTATTTTTTTTTTTATTCCTCTCCAGGAAATCAAATACAAAAGGTCCCTCAACTTAGATTATTCACCTGGGATTTTTTTTTTTATTTTAGGATGTTGCAAAAGTGATACATGCTCAGGAGAAACTATATTTTGAATTTTGAATTTGATCTTTTCCTGGACTAGTGATATGCAACGCCACCTCTCACGGTGCCAGGACCCCAATGGCCACAGCCCCCCTCTCCCACTCCACCATGAAGGGAAACAACTGATAGCTTAAAACTATTTGTACCCAGGTAGCCACTCACTTTAAGTACAGTAGTCAGTAAATTGCATGAGATACTCAATATGCGTTAGATGATTTTGTCCAATCGTAGGCTAACGTAAGTGTTCCAAGCAAAGGTAGGCCAGGCTAAAAGCTGTGATATTTGATAGGTTAGATATATTCAGTGCATTTTTGACTTACAATATTTCAACTTACAATGAGTATATTGAAACATAACCCCATTGTGGGTCAAGGAGGACCTGTGAACAATGCTGAAAAATAAATAAAATGCTTTAAAATCTGGACAGAGGACAGAATTTGAAATGTTTTAGCCTGTGTTATATTCACCTCTGAAAATGCATTAGCTCGGTCTTTTGAATTTGAGTTCCTTCAGAGTTCTAGAAGCAAACAAGAATTAATTTCAAACAAAAATCTGTCTTTATTTGTATAATACAAGTTTAAACTCAGTTAGAAAAAACATGTTTTTTAAATTAAATTTCCTTTGAAAAACAAAGGCTTCAGTTAAGGGGGAAAATGTTTTGGAAACTTGAAGCTCCAAAAAACAAAACTTGAAGGAAAATCAAAATGGTTTTAGGGCTTTCTGAAAAATCCCTAATACTGCTGAATCCCCTTCCTTCATTTGTAGTAGGAACTGGTGTAAACTCTCTTGCCTCTCCACCATGAAAACGGAACCCCTTTACCAATTCAGTGTTAACTTTTTTTTTTCATTATTACATTAATAACTCTTTTCTACCCTTGTTTATAATTTCCAGTTAAAATGCAAATGATTTGACATAGCAAATTTCAAAACTTGAGACATTTACTTCTCAGCGTAGAATAAGTGCATCTGAATGGCCAGCAATGGTGAGAAGTATACAAACTAAATGCATCTATTTACCCTAAACTTACCCTAAATTATTCATTTGATATTTTCTCGAACTTGAAACACTTGATACCTAACTGATCTACGGTTTCTTAAAGAACCATAGTTTAAATGTTTATTTAACAAACATGTTATTGAGTGCTAGGTATACACCATCCTGCTAGGTACATGTCTAATAAGAAAAGATACTCCAATTCATCTCTGGTGTGTCACCTTTATTCATATCTCATTTCAGACCCAGCTCCTAGACATCTAGAATAATTTTTTACTGTGTATTTATGAAGACGTCTGTCTCCCCTGTGTAGCATCTGTGATGGTGCTATTCAAAAAATCTTCCATCCATCCATCTCATTGCATGCATGCTCTCCCTGTTACTATGGCAGCCTTTCATCATGAACCATAAACATAACCCTCACTAGTTTATAGTGATAATAAGAATTATATTCTTACTCTTAAGTCTCATGATGGTCTGGGGAGAGGCAAACTCAAATGCATTTATTGGCCGAAAGGGTAAGAGAAAAATGTGAGTTAAAAAAAAATAATGAGGAGTGGCAGGCCTTTAGCAAACTGGGGATATATGTTCTGCCTATAGGCATTCGAATTCATTCAGGAACATGATGCTAGCCCAAGAGAACACTTCTGTGGAGTATTTTTTTTTTTTGTCTGTTTGTTGATTCTGATTTTTTTTCTTAACATTTTGAACAATGGTAAGGCAATATAGACCTCCCCTCTTTCAAAGCACAAATACAAAGATCTGTGGTCTTTAACACCTTAAACAGTTTTCTGATGAGAGTGCTATTAACTAAAATGATAAAAATACTAATAACTGAAAACAAATTTTCATTTCCAGATTGATCTATCAGAACCATATGGTATTTTGAATTCCTAGTAACTCCTAGGGTTGTATTGCTCATTATTATTATTATTATTATTATTATTATTATTAGTTAATTGTTTGAGAGCTCCTGTCAGCAAACTTTTGCTCTGAGTTTTGACTAGAAATCATTAGATGTGGTGGTTGTTTTCTATAGTGTTGACTCTAAATTCATCCCTGCACTCTTCAAATCATTATCCCATTCAGTGGGATTGCAAAAGGAGCCCATCTCCGAAGAATGATGGGAAAGCACAACAGCTGCTTTGAACAAATCCTACAAACACAATTTAGCACAGATACAGAACAGGAAGAGAAAATAAAGACTGACTAATTATGGGCGAGGGTGTGCCCTGAAGCCTCGAATCTGGAAATTATTAATTCCTATTTTTTCTCTCACCTCCCCAAAGGTTCAACGCGTACATTGATGTCTGGAGTAAAATCCACACAAGATGCATTTTCACCACAGCATCTGGTTCTCTGGGAACCCCATGGCCTGCTTTCTTGCTGCCTTTAACCTTTTGTCTGAAGTATGTTCTGGCAGCCAAAGATGTGTCTGAATTACTTTGCGTTTTCAGGAATCCCACTTTCCCTTCACTCATAAAATCTGCAACCTGGTGTAGGGATGTTTGAAATATGTTTCCCCTGGTCCTTACATTTTGGGGGAGGGTCATGGAGCTATTCGCTTCACATCCACCCACATCTCAGTCCTCATCCCACCCAGAGATTGAGGTTTCCTTTGTCAATAGTCTGTACTCAAAACCACAAACCCTATGGTGATCAGTGAAACCATGTCTTGCTTGATGAATGAGGTAGCTCTCTGTCCTTTTGTGAAAAGAATATAAAATGAAGCAAATCTTAAAAGGAAAACCTGTACTGTTTTTAAGAGCAAAAGTGCTCAAGTTTGAAAAAAAAAATACGTTAGATCTGTTACACTATTGTTGGCATCAGACCTAGAAGCTTTGTTATATTAAAAACATCTTCTACAAAAGCAACCAATTTAAGAAGAGTACGAAGAGCCTAAAATATATCTCTCTCAAGCATCTTCCTTACAGAAGCAGAACCAAATGTTGTATAATGTGAATGAGATAAAACCACAATCAGTGGCCTTCCTCCTCCAAATGGAGGGGACTTCTCAAGATGGCCTAGTCACACCATTTTCATTTTTCATTTGCCAAGGATCATGGGCTAGATCACAGCTACAATGATTAAAGTTTCCCAGAGAGCACTTGTCAATCCTCGTGACGATACCTTCTCTATGTCAATTCTAGGCTGTGGGAGGTCAATGGTTCAGTATTTCTTTTCTTATTCTCAAGTGGTACCTTCCATTTTTTTTTTCAAACGTAGAGTATTCAGGAAATGATCCTGCAGCAATTTGATGAAGGTAGCTAGGTCCACCAACTTCACACTGATTAATATGTAAACTTGGATATTAATTAGCCTTATGACTCTGGAAATTGCAAAGTACTTTTCTAAGCATTTGAGGGAACCCTATATAAGGGCATATGTTCTTAGAGAAGCTAATCTGCATAATACTATGCAAATCCATTCTCCCAATAAAACATGATGAATAGTGTGGCTATGTAGATATTAGTGAGTGGAGTTGGTTGTCACATGTAAATTTTAAGTAAAAATCTACCTTTGGAGGACTTGTATGTGAACCATGTATTCAAGGTAAACGACTGTACTAACTCTCAAAGCACTTGAGCAAACCAGGTAGTAATAATCTTAAAATGTTAAAAAATTCATTCCATATTTGATGGTAAGATTGAGAATCCTCAGATGTCAATTTTACTCAGTCACTGTGTGAAATTATTTTTTTTTATTTTTTTATTATTTATTTATGATAGTCACGAGAGAGAGAGAGAGAGAGAGAGGCAGAGACACAGGCAGAGGGAGAAGCAGGCTCCATGCACCGGGAGCCCGACGTGGGATTCGATCCCGGGTCTCCAGGATCGCGCCCTGGGCCAAAGGCAGGCGCCAAACCACTGCGCCACCCAGGGATCCCCCATTGTGTGAAATTAAAAGTAAAGCATCAGTTCAGGCTCAACTTCATTATGACTGTGTATCTACCGCTTTCACATACCCATTTGAACCTCGTGTATAGGAAGAAATGAGCTCAAAAAATTTAAGTATCTGTATCTGTGTTGCCCTTTCAGTTAGTCATTGAGAGTAATGGATGGAAATAGGATTGAAATCTCAAGATTTGACTCCAGAACCAACAGACTAGCCCTTAGAACAGGGATTTCAATGACCTGCAGAAAGAAACAGATATAGAGATATTCGTATTTGGATTACAAGTTCTACAAAATAATGCTTATCCTGATTATATATAAATCACTATTATTTAAAAATTGTATGTGTGTGTGTATTAAAGCCAATTATGACCCATGTCTAAATGGATTTCACCACTAACGGATCACAATTCACAGATGGGCTACTACCCACACTTTGAAATGCTAAGTCACAGGGTCCCTTACTGCAGGGCTGTCTCCTGCAACCTAGTGGCACAGGGTCCCATGATCAGAGGGACCCTGGATTTAATGCTCTGATGTCATCCTGAAATTCTTAATAATTTTGTCTCTGAACTTGTGCTTTGGAAGTGAAGTCAAATGGAGCCATGGATGGTGAACTTGAGCAGAGGTACACAAACTCTCTCTGTCTCCTCTCTCTTGCCATCTATTCACTTACGGCATTCAGGATGCCCTATGAGCACAGAATTCCAGGGGACCCACAATGCCTGGGCATTCAGCAAGATGCAAAGTGAGGGTCTCAAAGTGAGACACAAGTAAGGGTGCTATGCCTATGACTGAGGAAGGAAGGGTGCTGGCACCCTTAAGAGAGCATGCTTTCAATTCAAACCTGAATTTGCTTCAGATGAGAAACAAGGCAATGACACTCCAAGAAACAGAAATTACCAAGTGGCCTCATCACATCCTTTCTTGCATATATTACTTCCCTGTCTTAGCCAACCACTTAGGCTGAAAAGGATGATATAGAAAGAAAGGGAAAGATTTGGCAACCCAGAGTTCCTTTCCTTTCAGTCCTTCCTTAATCAGTGAGGCGAAGAGAGAGAGAGTCAGTAGAAAGTGTGTGCGTCAAGAAAGGTAATAAAAGCAGTTGGTTTAGTTTTGTGCAGCATTCTGATGTTCTAGTAAGAATGAAACACACATGCAGGCATTAGTTGTGAAATACAAATTGTGTAATTTGGGCGATTCTGTGTCAGAGTTAAATGCTGTTATATTTGCATTTAAAACTCATTGCACAGAATAAAGATGACTGATATAATTCATGCACATAATTTACATTTTCTTAAAATGGCATCGCATAGCAAATAAAAGACCATGACAAGTTGAGAGAGAGAGAGAGCACCAAAGAAGAAAGGGTTTTTAGTACTTTTAAAGGCACAGTTTTCCTGGTTTTCGAATACAGGCCTGGCATTTTCCTTTTGCTCTGGGCACTGCCAGTTATGAAGCTGGCTGCAGTGGGTTGAGTGGTGGCCCCCAAAATGGTATATCTAATCCTAATCTCTGGAACCTGTGAATATTACCTTATATGGCCAGGGAGTGAATATTATTTTGTATGGCAAAAGATGTGATTAAGTTAAAGATCTTGAGAGGAGGAGCTTATGTACGATTATCCAGGTGGGTCTTTTTTTTTTTTTTAAGATTTTATTTATTTATTCATGAGAGACACAGAGAGAGGCAGAGACATAGGCAGAGGGAGAGGCAGGCTCCTTGCAAGGAGCTCGATGTGGGAATCAATCCCCGGAACTGGGATCATACCCTGAGCTGAAGGCATCTGCTCAACCACTGAGCCACCCGGGCATCCTTATCCAGATGGGTCTTAAATGCAATCATATATATCCTTATAAGATAGATACACAGAGAAGAGGAATATGCAGAGGTTGGAATGATGTTGCCACAAGCCAAGGAGTCCCTGGGGCCACCAGAAACTAAAAACACATGGAGAAGAATCTCCTCTAGAGCCTTGGCATGGAGCACAGCCCCACAGACACCACAATTCAGACTCCTTGCCTCTAGAACTGTGAGAGAAAAATGTTCTGCGGTTTTAAGACATCCTATTAAAATGGCAATTTATTACAGAGCCCTAGGAAACTAATACGCTGGCTCTGTTTCATTGAACCCCTTTCCTCAAACAAGACCTAAGGGCCTTGCTCTAGAAAAGCTTGTTCATGGGGCACCTGAGTGGCTTAATTGTTGAGCATCTGCCTTTGTCTCAGGTTGTGATCCCAGGGTTCTGGGATCGAGTCCCACATCAGGCTCCCAACTGGGAGCCTGCTTCTCCCTCTGCCTAGGTCTCTGTCTCTCTCATGAATAAATAAATAAGATCTTTAGAAAAAAAAAGAAAAACAAAAACAAAAAAATGCTTGTTCATGACACCAGCCCATAGAGAGCTCTCCTTTCTCTAGATGAGGTTGCTCTTCATCATCCCTTACCAGGAGGATGATAATGTCTGATCATTTCACACACTAGTTTTGATCCTTTGAGAGCATATCTCAATGCCCAGACCCTCTAGACTGTCCCGAACAATGCTACTTTCATAGAAAATTCTCAGTGGATTCCTGTTGATTGACCTCAGACTTGACTGATGAGGTTTATTTACTTATTTTTTATATTGAATATTTAGAGAACTTATACCAGAGAACTAATCTCTCACCCTTATTTAAATTTAGAACAGAGAAACCACTAGTAGTGAATCTCAGGCAAATCTATTTTATTTTAACAAGGGATTATTATACAGAAACCTAAAAGTGAGATTAAAATCAGAAAGGTTGGGCAACCCTGGTGGCCCAGTGGTTTAGTGCCACCTTCGGCCCGGGGAATGATCCTGGAGACCTGGGATCGAGTCCCACATCAGGCTCCCTGCATGGAGCCTGCTTCTCCTTCTGCCTGTGTCTCTGCCTCTCTCTCTCTCTCTCTCTCTGTCTCTCATGAATAAATAAATAAAATCTTAAAAAAAAATCAGAGAGGTCTAACAGCCTTACTTTCGTTATTGCAGAAGGCCAGTCCCAAATGGCATGTGTCCTGGAGGCCTTTCTTCTATGTCAGTTACTGCTGCTCTTATTACATGTGGCACAATTTAAGGCTAAGAGGAGAGACAATTGGGGACACGGATTTTTTATGTCTTTTGGATTGAAACTTGGAACAGAGCAGTCTACATAGCAGACACAGTGTACAAGTCTTGTTTATAGGATATGCGGACCTTAATTTAAGCTTTGTTTTAATTTGTGGAATTTAATTTCTTTTAAATTTAGAAGATGGTCCAAATTAAATTTAGTTCAGCAAATATTTACTATCCTCCCTGGAAGAAGCCCTTATTAGTCAGCTGTGGGGTGTTCAAAAATGAGTAAGACACAGTGTCTGTCCTGAAGTGACTGACTCTCTAGTAGCGTTAAGCAATTATATAAATAACTTCAATCTGGTAACGCAGTCTATTAAAATATGTGCACATACGCACGTCTACACACACACATATACATGTACACACATGCCAAAGGCATGCCAAGGAAGGGAGTAATTAGTTCTGAGATGTATGGTTGGGGATGGGTGCACTAGAGATTGTGGTATTTGGACCACGCCTCAAAGAATAGAAATTTTGTCACTAGCCAAACCATTTTGAGGGAAGAATATTCTAGAAAGAGACTTTGCATAAACCAGGAGGATACGAGTGCTGTGTTTACTGTAGGGCTTTGCTAGTAGATTGATAATGTTTCTGGAGGTGGTGTGTGGGGTAAAGTGTGGTAGGTGTGACTTGTAAAGGTTTTGAACTCCATCACTAAGAGCCTTAAACATCAGGCTGAGATCACATTTTATCCCATAGGATGTGAGAAACTCTGCAGGCTTTTGAGCCAAGGAAATCTGTAACCCAACCCTGTGCCATGTTAATGAGGTGTGGACCGAAGAGATAAGAGTTCGATTGTAGAGGGAGCTATTACGAAGGTGAAAGAAAGAGATTATAACAGCATGGATTTGGGAAGTAGCTTAAGAAAGAGAAGGGAAGAGAGAGAGTTGTTTAAGAGACAGTTAAAAAGTAGAATTAGCAGGATTTAGTGGCTGATGGGATATGAGCATAAAAAAAGAAAAGTCAAGTCTCTCTCTTAACTGGTCGTGGTTTTTTATTTGCTATGTGATATCATTTTAAGAAAATGTAAATTATGTACATGAATTTTATCAATCATCTTTATTCTGTGCAATGAGTATTCTTTAGAAAAATGAGTCCAACAAAAATGGCCTGCGAGCAGGGAGGTTTAGAGAAGTACGTAGGAAACACAGGAGAAGGTACAGATCTGGAAGGAAAATCTCCAGAAGAATTGTAGGTTTAGGACATGATGATTTTGAATCGCCAGCAAATATTTTGAATCAGAGCTCAGGAGATACAAAGTTTAGACTCACCAATGTGGAGACTGTGCTTGTAGCCACAAGAGGGGATGAGAGGCCAGAAAGAAAGTACCAAGTGAGGGGAAAGAAAGGGAAAAAAAAAGAAGGGTTTTGTGGTAGAAAATTTACCCTGGCATGCCTGAACCACAATATTCCTGAAATTCAGAGGAAAAAAAAAAAGTATGTGTGTTTTTTAAGGTCAGGTTTATGGAAGTATAAATTTATGTAGTAAAGTTCACCCCCCAAATTTGGTTTATACTATCAGTTTTGACAAATACGTACAGTTGTCTAATCACCACCAGAATCAAGATCCAGAGTATTTCCATTCCTATCCTAATTCCTGCGTTCCCCTTAGTAGTTAATCTCCCACCACACCCTGTTCCTGGGCAACAGCCACTCGGTTTTCTAATCCCGTATTTTTGCTTTTCCAGAATGAGCTATAGACAGACTCCCATAACATATAGCCATTGGAGTTTGGCTTCCTTTACTAAGCGTAACATACTTGAGATTCATCCAAGTTATGATGAGTAGGATAGGTATTTTTTTATTGATAAGATTGATAAGCAGTTTTTCCAAAAAAAAAAAAAAAGATAAGCAGTACTCCATTGTAGGGATATACTACGGTTTGTTTATACATTCACCAGTTGGGTTGTAAGCTTGGGCCAGTTCCAGTTTTTGTTGATTATGAAAAAAAAAGCCACCATAAACATTTGCATACAGATTTTCGCGGAAACATGCATTTGCATTTCTCTTGGGTAAATAGTTAAGAGTGGGATTGCTGGGTTGGTACACAGCAGGTGTATATTTAACTTTATAAGAAACTGCCAGACTGTTTCCAAATTGCCTATGCTATTTTGCGTTCCCATCTGCAGTGAGTGGGAATTCTAATCCTCAGCATTCCTGCCAGCACTGGGTAGTGTTGTTGCTGTGATACATTAGGTGCGGGTGGTACCTCATTGCTGCCAACTTTGGGGGTGTGTTGGAACATGTGCACTCATGTGGGAAAAGGGACCATAACTCCGTCAGGTTCTCAAGGATCCGTGAACCTGAACCTGAAGGTAAAGCATCATTGACTTACAAACTTGGAGAATGAAGGGATGTCAGGAAAGCACGCTGAGAAGACTGGAGAAGAGTTTTAGAACGTAGGGCTTGCAGTGCCAAGGGGAGAAGCAAGCTGAAAAGGTGAACTAAGGAGAGGATGCTGTCCTCAGTAAGGGAAGGTTCCTGGTGATCTTGGAGAAACCAATTCAGTGGAATGGAAGGGAGGACAGGTGAAGAATAAGAATGTGCTGGTTTGGGGGCACCTGGCTGGCTCAGGGGTTGAACATCTGCTTTTGGCTCAGGGTATGACCCTAGGGGCCTGGGATCGAGTCCCACATCGGGCTCCCTGCATGGGGCCTGCTTCTCCCTCTGCCTGTGACTCTGCCCCCCCCCCTGTGTGTGTGTCTCATGAATAAATAAAATCTTAAAAGCAAAACAAAACAAAACAAAGAATGTGCGGTTTAAAGCACAAATGAAAAGTGAGAAAAATGGAGGCAGCACATACAGATCTTTCCCTGAAGCATCACCACAAAGGAAAATCCAGACCAGTCCCTGTTGCTAGAGAAATCATTTACAGAGAGCCCTTGGGGAAGTAATTCTGATAACAGGGAACAACATTATCTATTTTTTTTAAAGCAATAAGAATCTTTGATGGGATTTTTTTTTTTTAATGTGCATTGGATTTTACTGGCATTTCCTTCAAGTTTTTCCTGAGAAGCGAATTCACTTTACCACGGATGCCACTGATTTGGCTGAAGAGAACTTTGGGCCCGCGGAGTGTTGCTGTGGCTGGACGAGGCCTCCCCGAGTACACGGCCGAGGCTTTTACAACAGGCAATAAGTGTGCTGTCAGGAAATTTTACAAGTCGGCCGACGCGTGCCTTGCGCCACAGTTGCTCCCCTCTTGGGCCTGTGGGGAGGCCACAGCCTCCGCCTCAGCTGGGCCCTTGGGGCCTGTGCCCCCAGCACAGACAGAGGAGAAGGAGTGACACCCCTGCGGTCACTTAGGCCTCACCACTCTGCTTGGTCTCTGCTTGGGCTGCGACAAAAGCTGTGGAAGGAGAGGAGACAAGGCTTTAGCACAACCCAGACAGGGGCCCACGGAGAGCAGGTCTGTTGGTCATGAGGGAAAATCTGAATGTTAAGAACGAGCCATTCCTGAGTCTCTTCTTCCCGCTCTTGTCTTTGAACACGTCGAAGAAACGAGGGAGCAGACAACATCTAAGTTGCACTGTCCGCTCCGAGTTCTCCTCAGTCTGTCTGTTCCTCTTGCACACACACATGCACCCCCTGCCTCCACGTTTTGACGCGCCCTAGCTCAATATCCAGTCCTCCAGTCTTGTTGTTTGGCAGATCCGTGGTATGGGTCCTGTGAGGAGCTTGTCTCCACTAGTTTGTCTCTGAGGGGGCTAGGATGGGGGCATCACGCTCAAGCCACTAGAAGACTGGAAATCTCATCCAACGTCAGGCCTCTTTCCCTCGTCTTAGGTGCTAGGTTCACAGTTCCACTTGAATCCCCTACGTGCCAATGCCGTGCCCTGGCATAGACCATAAAATAGGTTGCTGCAGTAACCGTGATCCTGTGAGGAGAACACAGGGTGTGGAATCAAAGAGAGGAGTCCGAGACACGCTTTTGCCACATACTAGCCACGTGATTGTGAGCAAGTTACTAATTCTTTCTCTGACTCAGGATTTTCATCCAGAAGGTGGAAACCAACAGCTCCTCGTGTATACCTTATCTTGTGTATGGGGCATCCCAGCAGCGTTGTGAAGACTCACATGAACTCTAGAGGGTCTGACAGTTACTGGGCACGGCTGTTACCACTCTCTACAGACTGGAGACCATTGTGTGCTGGTGGCATGCTGGGCGACTTCGCCGGCTCTGACGTCTTGCTTTAGCTCCGCCCTTCCTCTCTGGGAGCTGCCATCAGAGGAGTATGTGCCAGGGATTGTCCCCCTTTCTTCTCTGCTGTGCCTTCCTTCCATCTTCTGGAAACAGACTAACTCAAATTGAAAGCTATACTTCCTACGCCAGTGAGTTACCATATATCCTGGGCTCTATGGCTCTTTCCTTTCCTTCTCTTTCTCATCATGTGTAAGGATAATCTTTCCAAAAGAACCTCTCCCTTTGCCACGTACTACTCCTTTCCCCACAGCATCAACTTCAATCAATGTGTGGGATACCCTTGAACAGGAAATTTAGGGAAGTGCTGGTGCAAGTTAACCACCCCTAGGCTATGAGGAGGTGAATGTGGATCCAGCTGATACCTTTGAGGGCAGGTAGTCATTCGCTTAAGATGGGTTGTCTTTGCCCGACACCATTATTCCATAAATATTCCCAGATTCTGCTCAACCATTTTCTGATCATATTCCATCTGGATTTATGGGAAAGGGTTAAAAAAAAGCTAATGCAAATGAAAGCCCTTATCATCTTGGAGTCTTAGACAAAGCATCGTGTAGTCAGAAGGTAGAAACAAAATTTGTCAAGGTGCGTGTTAGATAAGATAAGTTAGCTTATGAGAAGCCAGGACCTAAGATAATGTCAATGTGAATTATGTTTTTTTTTTCCTTGCAGAATTGAGGCTACAAACTGCCCTTTGCCTGTCAGAATATATCCCACTCATACTAATGTGAATGGTATGCTTGGGCCAAGGACAGATGTGGCCCTTTAGGATTTCAAAACTGGGTGAAGACTTTGAAATAATGGTTGAGCAGCTGGTCAATATGTTGCTCATCACATGACTGAGTTGGAGACTATGATCTCTTCTTGCTTCAAAGTTCCCTTGGGGAATGATGTGGGGTTTTTTTGTTGTTGTTGTTTATTTGTGTTCTCTGATCTGCACTATGTCAAAAAATCATGTAAAAAATGGAAAGTAGATAGAATGATTATATACAAAGAAATTGTGTTATCTCTGCCTTTTATGAGACAAAATTGGGTAAGTTCTCTCTCTTTGAAACCCTGATTTGATAAGCCTTTTTTCTGTGCACACAGTCTTGTAGATAAAAGGCATTGGCAAATATCAAGCTTATAGACTTCAGTGAAATAATAGATGATATTGGCTTTTATAAGTGACAGGAAGGTCAGCTGTGTGATACTCACTTGTTAAGTTGGCCTTCTCCCCAGCTCTTTATTTATAAAATGATTCTTGTGCCATTCCAAATCCCAGCTGGAGGGGAAAGAATGAACAGGCCTCCAAAGAAGGTACCGAGAGATGTGGATTCTAACTTCTCTCAAATCTTTGACCATTATCTTTTCCCATTTTATCTGCTTGTAAAGTCTCCAAATTGCTATGCGATTAGATTACTCTGAGGTCAGCCCATAACCCTGATAGAATCGACACCAATACTCTGTGAGATGGGGCCCTCTTAGAAATGTGTTGTTCCAGTTAATTTACAGAAGACAAACAGACCCCAGAGAGGTGAGTCAGTTGGCCCTTCTCTGGTTACCCATGTTTGGAAGATTTTTATTTTGGATGTTTGGTTGCTTTTTCATTAAAGTAATGATTTACTACTATATACTCATCCTCACTTCCCAGGAGAAAGGTGCCAGGGTTTTCAACTCCACAGCTGAACTGCCCTGTGGCAACTTCGTTTGCTAGTCAAGCTTTCTTTGAAGGCTATTTGCCAATATGGTGGTCATTGCAGGAGCTAGCCTGTGGGTACCCTCACTGATCTGCATCCCTACCACCCCAAATGACAAACCCTCTTTGGCACTGCTGGAAAACAAGAGGCTAGTGATTGGATGAAAAGGAATAAATGTCATTATAGAACTTACTTTCTCAGGAGCAAAATATCTTCAGCTAGAGAATTTAGATTAGAAAACACTATGTATCAGCAATGAAGATAAATACTGTAGGCCATGCATTTTCAACTGTGCTTGACTTTATGGGATTAGCTTTATTGGATGAACTCAAAAAAGTTTTCAAAGCTCAGCTGAATTTTATTTTATAGTCAGCAGGGAGTACATAACATGGAAAATTAGTTTCTGAGAAGAGATGATTCATGAATAAACATAGACACAGAGCTATGAAATGGTTAATACCCATGCTGACTACAGTCCAGGGCACTCATTTATGGTATGATTCACGAATGCCGAATTGAAGGAAAAAGTTCACTTTTAAAACCATTAGCCAAATGATAAGATCTTTGAGAATCTCATCCAAAGCACCATTCCCTGACTATTGAGAGTCTCTTAATGTTTGTTGGAGATAACCTCTTGGCTTTCTTTTTCTGCAATAAGCCTTGTCTGGCAAACCTGGAACTCCACAGAAAAAGATAACACCGTCCCCCCTGTGGACTTTGACAAATGCCAAGTTCTGAGTCTACCGGAACCACTTTATTCTTATCCAGAGAAATCTAAGAGTCAGCATGTTCTTTTTAGTTAAATCACTCACTTTCTAATTTTTGCTTAACCTTTGACATAGCATCTTGTTATGTGGCCACAGTTTGAGCAAAGATTATGGTATTATTAATAAGTTTAAATTTAATAATGATTTTAACCTCATGCATGTTTGTGAAATGAGAGAGTGAATATCAACTACTTTGTGCCCTGGGGGCAGGCGAGGCAGTTTTCACACGTGAAGCTGATATCCTACAGCCACCTTAGCAGCACATTTAACACAACAGGTAACCAGGGTGGTGTATGTGACCAAACGTGGGCCCTGTAGTCACACTGACCAGCATTCAAATCCCAACACTGCCCCTTCCTGGTTGTTGCTTTCTTTTTGACAAATTACTCAATTTTGTTAAATTCCATTTTCTCATCGATTAAACTGGAGCCACAATTCCTATATCATAGAGCTGTTATATCAGTGAGATAATGTATTTTTAAAAATCCCTACATGTAGCACTTGATACATAGTATGTGCTCAATGCACACCGATTTTCCAGTCTCTCCACCTCGAGTCCAAAGGGGCTTGAATTATCAGGATGTCATAACTATTATATGGTTTCAGCTATATACTGATCCTGGAATATAAGCCTCAAGAACAGCAGGAGAATAAAGCTCACATATCCATAACTTTAAAATGGGTTAATTATTTATGTTAGCATAATTGTGAAAACCTACAATGCCTTAGGAACAAAAGTCTCATACCGCCTTGGAAGGGGACTCTGTGGAAGAACATCTTTCTGCTGCTGAAAGAGTCAGCCCTTCTTAGCCATGCTTTTCTGTCTCTCCAAGTAGCTTGAGAAGTTGGCTTCATTAGCTCCTCTACTACAACAGACCTACAATCAACAGGAGAAATTTCCCTGCTACATCAATCCCTGAACCCTCCCTTTCCTCACCAAAGTGATATTCTTTCAGGGCATGAAGACGGAAGAGGGAAAGAAGACACAGAAAAAGTTGTGGTATTAGCATTAGTCATGATAAAGGTGGCTAATATTTATGAAGCTCTAGGCCAACTATTTTGCAAACATGTCTTTTAATACCCATAACATCCCTATTAAGAAAATAATAGTATCAATATCATTTACAGTTTGAGGAAACTAAGGGACAGACAGGTTAACTAATTTATCCAAGACCATCTCTCTAGGAGTGTGGAGGTGGAAATTCAAACACAGGTCATCTGAATGCAGAGCCATGGTCTATAAACCACTATACTCTTGGGAGCCTGAGAGCAGTGAATCAACAAAAGGGGGAGCTATGGTGGGAACTCACCAACATGTTAGCCTAGTGGACGATTCCCCAGCCATAATGTTTCCAGGGGATCCTTACTATTCTTTAAGGAAAGTAAAGATGGGATCATATCTACATCTACTGTTACACAGATAAAGAGCAGAGTTTGGGAGAGTGATATTTGTCAATATCAATTTATCCTGGTAAGACTAAAAGGCACTTGGGAATCTCTAGTATCTGGCTCATGACTTAAATAATAGTTGAATTTCTAACAATTGAAGAAATGGTATGTGTGGAAGCCTTAGTACTTTCCTGGTTAGGTGGGAAAACGGCCTTACTCTAAATCTATCATTTCATTCTATCATGTGTAAAAACAATCTAATTTAAAAATAGGCAGAGAATATACTCTGCTTATGGACTGGAATATTTAATATTGTTAAAATGTACATACTACTCAAAGCAATCTATAGATTCAATGCAATCCCTATCAAAATACCAATGGCACTTTTCACAGAACCGGAACAATGAATCCTAAGGCTTGTGTGGAGCCACAAAGCCCTGAATAGCCAAAGCAATCCTGATGAAGAATAAAGATGGAGGTATCACACTCCCTGACTTCAAATTATACCACAGAGCTATTTTAATCAAAACAGTATGGCACTGGCACAAAAACAGACACATAGATAAATGGAACAAAACCAAGAATATAGAAATAAAACCATGCTGATATAGCCAACTAATGTTCAACAAAGGAGGCAAGAACCTTCAATAAGGAAAAAATAGTCTCTGCAATAAATGGTGTTGGGATACTGGGCAGGTACATGCAAAGAATGAAACCGAATCACTTTCTTACATCATATACAAATATAAACTCAAAATGGATCGAAGACTTAAATGTAAGACTGGAAACCATAAGAATCCTAGAAGAAAACATAGACAGTAGCTCTTGGATATTGGTCTGAGTAATGTATTTTGGATCTGTCTCCTCGGGCAAGGGCAATGAAAGCAAAAATAAACAGGTGGGACCACATCAAACTTAAAAGATTTTCCACAGCAAAGGAAACCATCAATGAAACTAAAACCTACAGGATGAAAGAGGATATGTGCAAATGGTATAACTGATAGGGGATTAATATCCAAAATATATAAAGAACTCACACACCTCAATATAAAAAAAATCAAGTTAAAAAATGAGCAAAGGACCTAAATCCTTTTCTCCAAAGAAGACATCCAGATGGTCAACAGACACACGAAAAGATGTTCAGCATCACTCACCATCAGAGAAACGCAAATTGAAACCACAATAAAATATCACCTCACATCTGTTAGGATGGTTATTATCAAAAAGACAAGAAATAACTAGTGTTGGTGAGGATGTAGAGAAAAGAGAACCCTCATTACTGTTGGTAGGAATGCAAAATGGTGCAGTCACTGTGAAAACATTATGAAGGTTCTTCAAAAAATTAAAAACAGAATTAGCATCTGATCCTGCAATTCCACTTCTGAATATTTATCCAAAGGAAACGAAAACACTAACTTGAAAAGGTATCTGCACCCCCATGTTCATTGCAGCGTTATTTACAATAGCTGTGATATGGAAACAACATAAGTGTCCATCAATAAATGAATGGATAAAGAAAATGTATGTGGACACACAGTGGAGTATTATTCAGTCGTAAAAATGAAAGAAATCTTGCCATTTGCAGCATGGATGGATCTTGAGTGAAGTAAGTTAGACAGAAAAAGACAAATACTGAACGATGTCATATGTGGAATCTTAAAACAAAACAAAACAACAACAGAGTTCCTAGATACTGAGAACAGATTGGTGGTTGCAGTGGTAGGGAGTAGGGGATGGGCAAAATAGGTGAAGGGGCTCAAAAGGTACCAACTTCTAGTTGTAAAATAAATAAGTCAATGGGTGGACCTAAAAGGTGCAACGCTAATTAAAATAAGTTGTCAGGACAAATACTGCATAATTTCACCCATATATAGAATTTAAGAAACAAAACAAAGAAAGAAAAAAAAAGAGAGATCAACAACAGCAACAGAACACCAGACTTGTAAATACAGAGAACAAATTGGTGGTTGCCAGAGGTAAGATAGGTAGGGGGACAGGTGAAATAAATAGAGGGGATTAAGAGTACACTCATCATGATGAACACTGAGAAATGTATAGAATTGTTGAATCATTATGTTACACATCTGAAACTAATATAACACTGTATGTTAATTATACTTCAATAAATAAATATATATATAAGACACAGGTATGTAATATACATCATGGTAACTATAGTTAATAATACCATATTGTATATTTGAGATTTGCTTAATGAGTAGATCTTGGGACACCTGAGTGGTTCAGTGGTTGAGCATCTGCCTTTGGCTCAGGTCATGATCCCGGGGGTCCTGGGATCAAGTCCCACATCCAGCTCACCTCAAGGGAACCTGCTTCTCCCTCTGCCTATGTCTCTGTGTCTCTCATGAATAAATAAATAAAATATTTAAAAATAAAAAAAAAGAGTATACCTTAAAAGTTTTCATCACAAGAAAATTCTGCAACTATGGCGACAGATGTTAACTAGATTTTGCCGTGGTGACCATTTGGCCATATACCCAAATATCAAATCATTACATTGTACACCTAAAACTAATATAATGTTCTATGACAGTTATATCTCAATTAAAAAAAAAACAATGAAAGCTCAAATAGTGGATATATAGAACAGCCTTAATTTCTTCTGCAATAACCTGGCATATTTCAAGCTGAAATATGAAATAACCCTCTATTTCAAGCTGAAAACTGGCTAGCACATGGAGGAATGGGGTAGATAAATAAATTAGAAACTGAATGGAGACAGAGTGGAAAAAGAAATAAAAATAGAAGTAGGGAGAGAAGGCGTAATTCACCACTTGACTAAAAAAGTAAATTTTACCGGCTACGACCTTGTGACACCTCTGTGTGCTAGGTTGTCCATCCGGGGCTCTTCTTACTTCTCTGACAGCTCCCTCTCTGGATCTCTGAGGCTTTCACCACCTCATAGCCCTGGCTGGTGCCCCGGGCCCACTCTCCTTACTATGTAAGTTCTTCTTATCCAATTTTTAAGCTTAGGATTTCCATGGACAACATTTATTAAGTGTTGCACAAGGGAAGCATATCAGGTTCACAAATATTATTCGATGATCATCAGTGTGTTGACTACTACGATCTCCGTTGGTCACTGAAAACTTCAAAGGCTGTGTAGGTCCTGGGTAAGAGCATGGGCTTTGGACCCAGACTCATTGTGAATCCTGGTTGTGCTGTTAGTTGTGTACCTTTAGCAAGTGACCCAGCCTATGTTGGGGGTGACAATACTACCTACTACACAGGGTGGCTACAGGGATCAAATGGTATGGGGGCTCTTACCATTTTGTGCCCAGGGACCTATTTGACAGTCTAGAGGAGACCCTTGGAATTTTTTCTCAGAATAAGATATTTTATTATTATTATTATTATTATTATTATTATTATTTTAAGTATTTTATTTATTTATTCATGAGAGACACAGAGAGAGAGAGGCAGAGACAGAAGCAAGCTCCATGCAAGGAGCCTGATGTGGGACTCGATCCTGGGTCTCCAGTACCACACCCTGGGCCAAAGGCAGATGCCCAACCGCTGAGCCATCCTGGGATCCCGTCAGAGTAAGATATTTTAAAGACACAAAAGATATAACATTGTAAAACAAACTAATCAAAATTCAGTTATCCAAATAACTTAAAAAACAAATTTGTGACTAGTAATAAATGCATCAAATAATTTTAGGTTTAAAATCAACAGGAAATTTCAAGTTTGTTATAACTAGAAATGTTATTTTGAGATAGCTTGGGACAACTGTTGTATAATATGAAAATATCTGATTTCCACTGGTGACAAAAACAAGGGTACTGGTAATGCTACCTAAGTTTACTGCTCATGTCTATATTTGAAAGAAGTGCAAAGTTCCAGTTAAAGGTTAGTAAAAATAAATATGTATTTTTTTTATGTACATTCAAAGACCCTCCTTAATTCAAGTCGCACACTTTTTTGGGGGAATCCATGGGACCCAGGGAAAGCCTTGGATTGATGACAGGGCTTAGCACAGTATGGCTCATAGGGAGAGCTCCATAAATTATTCATTATGCAAAGATTTCTTCTTAGAAATTGAAATAATGTCATTCCATTAGAGTAAAACCAGGTGAAATTGCAAATTTTGTAGGTAAAAAAATGTTTCGGCAATTTTATATGGTTCAATCTAATATAATTTAGGAACCATATAAAGTAACTTGTGAAACTGTTTTAATTCTTTAGTATATAAGTTTTTTTTCCTAAGAAAGTATATACTAGATTAATGGTTTTTTAAAAAAAGTATAGACTATTTGGAGTTACACGTTTGACTGTTTCTTTGGGTTCTTTCCAGTATTTGTTGACAAAGACAAATGGACAACATTTTGGGTTATTCTGAGATTTATGATACTTCTCAACATACATCTTTATCTTCTTAATTATAGAACATTTGTTATGTCTGTGATTTACTCATTCCTAATGATTCATTTAGATCTGAAAAAATCTCTCCTAATTTGCCAAAAACCTTAGCCTTATTAATCTGGAGGAAGCCTATGACCTAGCTGGATTTAGGTCTTTAGGAAAGAGGTCTTTCCTTTTATTTGGAAAGATAGTTTAAGGTGTCTCAATCACCCACAAATGAGAGTACCTAGTATAGTCACAGAAGTAACGTGTCACTTTGGGCAGCACTACACTGTTTCTGGATTGAAAGAATGGAGGAAAGGGAAGATTTCACTAATTGATAAAAGTTCAAGTTTTTATAAAAGAGTTTCACTGCAGTTTTATAATAGAGTTTCCTTCCCTTCCCATACCAATGGGATGATACAGTCTGAGGGTAGAGATCCTCTTTCTCCTGGTTATTATAATATCCCCAGTGCCTAGCTTTGTGCCCAGCACACAGTAGATAGTCAGTAAATGTTTGTTGACTGAAAGAATGAAGAGATGAATAAAGACTAG
The DNA here is from genome assembly GCF_905146905.1 of Nyctereutes procyonoides. NCBI lineage: Eukaryota > Metazoa > Chordata > Mammalia > Carnivora > Canidae > Nyctereutes > Nyctereutes procyonoides. The sequence continues at coordinate 63,033,546 of NW_026575051.1, forward strand.
CTCTCCACCAACTGCTCTTCTCCCCTCTGACTGATAGAACTATCAGTGGGCTGTGATTTTAATTTGGTTTGCCATTAACGTTCCAATGTTAACTTTACGTGATCAGAAATATTGTCAATTCAATAAAATATAATCAAACGAGAGGGGAATAATTAGCTTTTTGAGTGCATTAAAAAAAACTACTTTTAACGATGAACACATTCTTTTTCACAGAATGAACAACCAAATTAAGCATATCGACAAGAGTAGTGAGTTTGACTTAGGCAAAATCTCTACCTTTCAAGCATTATCAAGTTCTTTAGAGGCATTTGTGTCCACTCAACCTACTGATCATATTATTAAAAAATTGGCAGGTTCTTATGGAAAATATGCTCACAGGAATATTATAGAAAATAGATAAGAAAACACCAAAAACACATGGCACATAGTCAGTACTCATAAATAATGTTAATTCGATTGATTAACCTGATAAAAAAAATACCACTTTGTTTTAATTTTTGTGTTTTAAAATTTTTGACAGAACAACCATCATTTCACATGTTTATTAATCATTTCTTTTGCTCTGAGCTATCTCCTTTGCCCTTCTTATTAAAATTGGGGTCTTTACATTCTTAATTGATCTACGAGAGCTCAATCTTTCATCCTAAAAATTGACAGTATTTTCCCTCTTTAACAATTGTCTTGGGGCACGTGGGTGGCTCAGTGTTTGAACATCTGCCTTTGGCTCAGGTCGTGATCCCGGGGTCCTGGGATTGAGTCCAGGATGGAGCCTGCTTCTCCCTCTGCCTATGTCTCTGCCTCTCTTTCTTTGTCTATCATGAATAAATAAATAAAATATTTTTTAGAAATGGTCTTTTGTGTGTGTATATATGTGTGTGTTTGCCACAAAGATGAATATTATTCTATATTTCAAAAAGTTGAACACAATATTATAAAAATATTTAAAATTATGTTTAATTCTTTTATAATTTAAGTTTTTACATTCACATTTTTTATCTATCTAATTTGGGGATAAAGAATCATGCAGAGATCTAGCTTTATCATTTTCCAAATGGCTATCTAGGCATCCCCATTTTTTTCATTGTAAACCTGTTTTTTTCCCCACTGTCTGGAAAACCCAGCATTATTGAAGTCACCCTGCCTAAACTTGTGATTATTTCTGAGTTCTTTCCATTGAGCTTTCTATTGTTGCAAACCACAATTACAGTTGGTTAATCCACACTTGCTATTTTCTTTCCCAGAATTTTCTTTGCTATTCTTGCATGTTTATTTTTCAGACAAACTTTACAGTCATTTTGCAAATTTCCCTGAACTTGTGACTTTGATTAGGGTTTTATGAACATTTAACCCAATGCCTGACACATAGTAAGCCCTCGGTAAGTGTGAGCTATCATAATAATTTTAATAAGAATTATGATTACCACATCAAATATAATGATAGATATGAAGAAAATTAATATTTTCGCAATTCTGGGTCTTCTTATCCAAGAGAAAATTTGGATAATTTCCACTTATTTAAACTTAAAATATATATATATCTCGATAGTTGAAATGTTTTTCTAGCCTACTCACTATTTACTCTAGTCCTTCTCTCTTGTGACAATTATTTTACACCTTCCTCATTCTCTTTAAATTTCCTGTTCTAGTGTCTATACATTTGTAGAGTAAGTTGATATGACCTGGCTACCATTTTCATCTTCCTCCAAATTATCAAGCCTACCTCCATTTGCATTCCTTCTCTTCTTCACCCGAGTTACAAGTGATCCTCATGTTCCTAAATCCAACGGTCATTTTTATGCCTCATCTGACATGACTTGCTATTTCTTTCTTGAAATACTCTCTTCCTTCTGCTTCCCTAAGATGATTCTTGGATTTTGAATCCTTCTTGACTGCTCTTTCTAAGTCTCCCTGACATTTAAATGTTCAAGTTCATCAGGAATTTCGTCTGGGCCTCATTCCTTTCTCTTCCCATTCTCTTTTAATGACTGTAACTACCCCCTTGACTTTAAATATCATCTGTATAACCAAAGACTTAAAACTTTATCTCTGGTCCATATCTCTATTTCTGTACTCCAGTGGGAGATACCTAGTTGTCTACTTGAAATCTCCATTTGGAAGTCTTGCTGGCATCTTAGATTTAAAATTGAACCAAGACATTCTCTTGCCCACTTCAGATCTGTACTTTCTCTAATCCTTCCCACCTGAGAATATGGCTTCTCCATCTACTTTATTGCCCATGACAAAATCTGGGTATAATCTACACCATCAATAGCTCATATTTAAGTCATTACCAAGTCTATCCAGTAACTCATGAATCTTTTCACTAAATTTCATCTTCACCACCTCCACCCAATTCCTTTTTTTTTTTTTTTTTTTATTCATTAGAGACACAGAGAGAGGCAGAGGTGGACTCCATGCAGAGAGTCTGATGTGGGACTGGATCCTTGGACTCCATGATCAAACCCTAGGTGGAAGGCAGGGGCTAAACCGCTGAGCCACCCAGGGATCCCACCTCCACCCAATTCCAAGGACTAACCTGGACTCTCCGACAGCTTCCTTTTTTCTAACCTGGACTCTCCGACAGCTTCCTTTTTTCTGCATATTTGCAGGTATCCTTCCAACCAAGCTGTTCTCTACCTGAAAATCAAAGTAATAGTTTAAAAATACAAACTTGAAATTATTACTGCTTTGCTTAAAGCTTTTTAGTGGCTCTTCATTATTCTCTTAAGAAAGTTACTAAACTCCCAAGGTCCAGTATGACCTGTTCTTAAACTCTTCTTCAGCAATTATTTCCTGTCAACCTTCCTTATGATTCTCTGCTGAGACTCCACTCTCTGAAAGGTGATAATCTTCTATCTTTCTCCTCTTTTTTTTTGCTTGGCCAATTCCTACTCATTCTCAGGCTTCACTTTAAATTTACATCTTTAATAAGACAGACCCTGATCTGATGATTGTTCTAGTTATATAATTAATTACAGAGCCTACATATGTATATAAATGCTGGTCCTCACTTGGGAGCCCAAGAAGCTGTACTTCCATGGTTGGGAGATGTCAGGCTCCTGGACACATGACATCTTCACCACCTGTGCTCCTCAGACCTTTTCAACTGAAGGCTATTCTGCTGCTTCTCTTGTAAATAGCATAGTCATCCTGAGCTCTGCTTCCTGAGAGTGTCTGTTGCCTGTCCTCACTTTTGACCCTTGTCTCCTCTGTCCTTGGAGGAGGCCTTGATGTTAATGGTCACATGGGAGAAGGGCTGTGGCAAACCCGTGCCTGTGGCAGGTCCAACATAGAGACCCACAGATTCCAGTATGCCTTTATAAGAGAGGAAACAGCAACTCTGTCCTAAATGTACCAGCCAAGTGTGAGGTGCATGTGACTTCTGATCCACGAATATGTGGAGGCAAGAGGGATGGTGTCTCACCTTGAGGGAATAAAGACATGGGGAGGACCTCTCAAGCTGCCAAACAGACAGTGCAGGCAGGAAAGTGGGGCCCGTGAAGCCAGAACGAACAAGAGCCCCAAGAGGCCCGTGAGCTCACATAGGGTCTGAAGGCAGCAGCCCATAGGCAAGGTCATCTGGGGATCTGAGTCTGGGTACCCCCAAGACAAGACCCAAGCTGCCAAGCCACACACTGCTTCCTCCCTTCCTCAGAATCCAGGAGGGCATCCTGAACAGCATCCCCTGGAAGGTCTGGGGAGCTAGCTATGGGTTTATCTTGAGCATTGTTAGGTTTTAGGCCTAGGCCTGATGTGAGTACCCACCAGCCACACAACATGAGTTGTGAAGGAAGCATCTAGGCCACCATCTGAGCCAGACCCCATGATGCAGCCATCAGTGGCCCTGTGGTGTGCTAGCATGTCAATGGAAAAGTCTGCCTATCAACCAGCGAGAAAGCAGGTGAGCAGTGGAGAGCCCAACGTCCCCAGGAAACCTGTTCATCTCATGGACTCTGCAGAATCATTAGGCCCCTTTCCACAAGCTCCACACCCTGAGCTTCCTGGCCCCCCAGGCACAGCAGCGCTTCACTCAACTGCTACCTCCGGGTCAGCACTGCTTCCTCCACCCAGAAATTCACAGGAGCTTTAGCTGGTGGTTCACCAGCCATATCTAATTTGTTTTGGTTTTTTAACTGGCTGCATCTTCTTAAAGAGCTTTTTGATTATTCTGGCATTAAAATCCAAGAGAAATAAATAAATAAATAAATAAATAAATAAATAAATAAATAAAATAAAATAAATTTACATCTTTAGGGAGGCCTTTGTTGATCCTTAAATACAGTCTCCCAATATTGTGTGTACTTATGGCACGCAATACTTTCCCTCTATGTTACAGTAGTTATCATATAATTCTTTTTATTAATGATCTATGTTTATTATTAGATTGTATTCTACATGATGTCAGGGACTATATAATTTTTTAAAGCTTTTTATTTTATGATAATAGTAGAGTCCTATGCAGTTGTAAGACACAGCACAGAGAGTTCTTGATTTCTTCCAATGGCAACAACTTAAAAAACCAGAGTATAAGATCATAACCAGGAAATTGACATCAACAGAACCTGCCAACAGAACTCTGAAGAGTTCACCAGTTTTACGTATGCTAATCTGTGTGTGTGTGTCTCTCTGTCTGTGTATTACTTGTAATTTTATCACACAGAGATTTGTGTGACCACCACAGCAGTCAAGATACAAAACAGTTCTATTAGAAGGATATTTCTTTATAGCCATCCCATCCCTCCCTATGAATTCTTAAATTGCCACATGTCTAGGACTTAAGATAGAACTTCGTATATAAAAGGTATTAAAAAACATCTGTTAAATGAACAAAATAAATTACATAATTTATCAAAGCTGAAATTCATTAAAAGAACAATTAACCACAACCAAAAAGGATTTATCCTAGAAACTTGTAGGAGGAAAATCTACCAAAATTATTTCCTATTAAAATACTTTTAAAAAAGAAGAGTTAATAGACAAAAAATTATTTAAAATTTGTGTCAATTTCAAAATAAACATTTTTTCAAAATATAGTTATTCTTACTTAATCTGATAAAGGCACCCACTTTAAAATGAAAGCAAGTATTAATACCATGGTAAAACATGTTAGTCCCTTTGAACAGGAATGTTTCCTGTCACTATTATTATCCTTTGTTATTTTAGAATCTGGCCAATGTAATAAGATATGAAAAAAAATTTAAAAGTTATATGAAGAAATTATCAATGTCCTCCAGATAAAGACCACCAGGAACACACCTGTTATTAAATAATTTGGGCTTATCACTCCTTGCAGGGAGAGAGAGGCCTTGCTGGAGAATGAAGTGAATGGTGAATTATGGGGTGTCTCACTAACAAGGTATTGGAAAGGACATAAGTAACTTGGCTTGTGTCAAGTCTTTGGGGTGGGCTTAAAGAAGTACGACTTCTCTCTGGACAGGATGTGGTTATTAAATGGAGATAAATATGTCAATAAATCTTTTCTAGAGGTATGGGAGACTGCACAAGGCTAAATCTGTAACTGGTAAATCAACAATCACACATATTAGTCAAAACAGGGATCTATTTGGTATTTTGTGGTTTGGACATTGTTCATGTTTTGTCTGTCCTCAGACATGATTACACAGTGGTCTTGTTTTTGTCTGGATTGATTATAGTCACAGTATGGCCTTGTCTGATGCTAATGTTCTGTGAAATAGTATATATTTAATGGAAGAACATGAAGGCCTGACTAGTAGTACCAGACCAGCTCCTGTACATTAGGGATTGCTTTTTTTTTTTTCTCAAGACAATTATCATTATTTGCAAACCATATTAATATATTTACACAACCACTGTAATAGGGAATGAACTTAATATTTATCAAGAGTATATTATTCAGTAATATTTGTATAAAAGACAAAGACAAGGGGATCCCTGGGTGGCTCAGTGGTTTAGCTCCTGCCTTCGGCCCAGGGCATGATCCTGGAGTCCCGGGATCGAGTCCCGCATTAGGCTTCCTGCATGGAGCCTGCTTCTCCCTCTACCTGTGTCTCTGCCTCTCTCTCTCTCTCTCTCTCTCTCTCTCTCTCTCAGAGTCCCTCTGTGTGTCTCAGAGTCTCTCTGTGTCCCTCATGCATAGATAAATAAAATCTTAAAAAAAAAAAAGACAAGCTATTCATATCATCTATATCAGCAATGGGTTGCTTTAAAATAAAAAATAGACTTTTTCCACAATAGAAAACAAATATATAAACTAAGATTAAACTTAGTAAGGTATGTGAAAGAATTTAGATAGAAAAAAAATTTTATTGACACATAGAAGATGACTCATTTAGAAGTGTTCTTAATAAACATGGTACATTTCTTTTTGTATATTTTGTAACATGCACCTATTTCAGGCAGCTACTTTCCCATGTATCAGAATGTCTTATTCTAAAAGGAAAGCTACAATACCAAGAGTTCTTTCCTAAGTGTATTTGGGGGGCTGGTCTACCAAATGAAAGGAACAGGAAAAAACAGGTGTGATACTGTAAATCTTTGTGAGCAAGTATTTTGTAAGAAATCAATTCTAAGGTTAACTTAAGAATTTACCTTCTAAACATTTATAGCTTATCAATGGGAATTGGCAAGGGATACAAACAAACCAACTCATTATCTTATCAAATCATAGTATTTTAATGGTTTAGCGATAGATTTTTTTATTAATAAGATATTAATAAAAGGAAGTAAAGTGAGAAGTGATGCAAAAACCCAAAATTATTTTGTCATGTGATGACATAAGGCTTTTCCCTTGTCCTATGAGAGGTAGCAGTTGTGGAGGAAAGAGCACAATTATGGAAATTAGAGATTTGGCTATATATTCCTTCTCTTCAATTTACTGGGCTATGGAAATTTGAGCATGTCATTTAAATTCTCTGAGTTTCAGTTTCTTCATCTGGAGATGGGGCATAAGTCCAAACACTTGGCACTTTATAATGATCATATGAGACAATATATTAAAAATAACTACCTTACTGCTTGACACAAAGCAACTCTCAGGAAAGAAAATTCTGATACCCTACATACACTTTCCCCTCCTGTTTTCTCCTGAGATCAACTTAGAAGAGGAATTTCGATTACAGTTCTGAGCAGATATCTGACATTAAACATTGTGAACCCTAATGCCTAGCTCTGAACTCAGTTACTCAGTTCAGGAACTGTGCCTGATGGTAAATGTAAGTGAACTTGAAAAGACATTCAGACAACCATTTTAAAGGAGTTCAGATCACCAATTCCAATGTGTGTGCCCCTGTGTGTGTAGGGAGAGTCCCAACACAACACAAAGTAATTCTCTGGCACCAGATGGGTGTCTTACAAATCCACTCAATTCTGACACTATCTACCTGAAGATAGCATCAGATTCCACAACAGCTCCATCCCACAAGCCTGCCCCACTGCCTCAGATGCTAATCACAAGCCCAGATGGTCACCTGTATATCTCACCGATTGGCTTATATATCAGAAGTTCCCACAACCTTCCCCTTGGGTTCAATTAATTTGCAAGAGCAGCTCACAGAACTCAGGAAAACATTTTACTTACTGAATTACAGGGCTCTATAATAGAAGGATATAACTCAGGAACAGCCTGATGGAAGAGATTCATGGGGAAAAGTATGGGGAAAAGGCTCAGAGCTTCCATGACCTCTTCAACACGTCACTCTCTTCATAGCTTCTTGTGTTCATTAACCCAGAAACTCTGAACCGCCTCCTCTTTCAGGTTTTTATAGAGGCTTCGTTACATGGCCAATGTTGATTAAATCACTGGCCATTAGCGAGTTCATTCAACCTGCAGCCCTTCTCCTCTCTCTGACAGTCAAGGGGGATGGGGCTGAAAGTTTCAACCCTCTAATCATGATTGGTTCTCCTGCAACCAACCAGTCCTCATCTTAAGGGGCCTTCCAAAAGTCACTTCATTAACATGAACTCAGTTGTGGTAGAAAGGGGGCTGTTGGGAACAACAAGACACCCATTTCACCTTATGGTTCTGAAGCGTTTTCAGAAACTGAGGACAAGTTTGTCCATATGTTATAATAAAAGATGCTCCCTTGCTCTTATTGCTCAGAAATTGGCAAAAGGAAGCTAAGCCAGGATGTGTGGATGAAAATCGAATATACACAAGAAATATATTTTGGTTACCTGAATAATCAAATATATAGTTCTTATAGATCACAATATCACACACTTTTTCCGAAGTTCTTTGCTCTTAGGCCATTCTAAGACTTTCTGCTCCTCCTGGTGAAAAGATATCTTCCTACCTCTGGCCCCAGTAGCAGTACAATTAAAATGCCAGTTGACAATCACAGGTGTTGGAAAACAAACCCCCCAGTGTTTCTTCATTAAAATGCTAGAATGAATGAATGAATGAATGAATGAATGATGAACGAATAAATAAATAAATAATAATAAATAAATAAATAAATAAATAAATAAAATGCTAGAACAGAAATGTGACTCTTAATACTTTCTACCTGGCTTTCACTGGAGACCTGATGGAACATCACTAGAGAATTATCTCCCTTGATTATCTCGTGAAACTCCTGGGATCATCCATCAAACTCTGGATTTTGCCTCAGAGGGGAAAGGTTTCCTCAGAGTCAGGGAGGATTCCCACCTGTGGGAATAGCCTGTGGCTCTGAAACAGGCTGTCAAAGACAGATTCGGAGCTTACTCGAGCCTTCTGACTCTAGTCCCCTTCTCTGTCTGGTGACTTGCTGCCTCTACTTGAGATTGCTTTTTCCTCCGGGGTAACCTTGTCTGGTGTTGACTTAGTGGAGCCTTTGCTTATCTCTGCACTTCTCCAAAGTTGAAGATCAGAGACATTTACAAACCTGACTGGGAATGAACTTGGAACCACCAAGCTCGAGGCTCATGTGAGCCAAATCATTATTTAATCAAGTTGGTGGATGTGGAAGAAAAGAGCAAAACCACTTAAGTATGGGCGATAATAGTTCCTGACTTCACCTCTGCTTGTGAGAAATAATCACTCTTCTCAGTGACACATACAGTAAGTCAGAAGATTGCCATTTACTGCTCTTGCTTTTAGTGTATTTCTCATCATTATATATGGCATTCCATCTATCAGAAAAATCTTAGATTTCATTGACATAGGTTATAAATTCATCTTGGAAAAAAGGTGATTTTTTCTGACATGGAAATATAATATATGGCATATACAACTCAGTTCTGTCTTAATTATAATATAGAGTATCTCATAACTTATTTGTGTTTTCATCTTATCTACACTTTTTTTAATATCCAAAAAGTCTGATACATAGCTTTCCTCCTATTTGATATTTTTAGTTGAGATTTTTTTATTTTTTTTTTAATTTTTATTTATTTATGATAGTCACAGAGAGAGAGAGAGGCAGAGACACAGGCAGAGGGAGAAGCAGGCTCCATGCAGGGAGCCCGACGTGGGACTCGATCCCGGGTCCCCAGGATCACGCCCTGGGCCAAAGGCAGGCGCTAAACCGCTGCGCCACCCAGGGATCCCAGATTTTTTTAATTTTATTTTTTTATTTAAGATTTTTATTTATTTTATTTAAAGATTTTATTTATTTATTCATGAAAGACACACACAGAGAGAGGCAGAGACATAGGCAGAGAAGCAGGCTCCATGCAGGAAGCCCGATGTGGGACCCGATCCTGTGATTCCAGGATCACACCCTGAGCCAAAGGCAGATGCTCAACCTCTGAGCCACCCAGGCATCCCAAGATTTTTTTTTTAATTAATGAACTATTTTTGTCCATATCTTCTTAAATATTACTGAATTTTCCTCAAAGATATTAATGACGTATTGAAAGAGAAATAAATACACAGGAGGAAAAGGATTTTTTAATTGTCAGTATTTGAGTATTGTAAAATCATTACTGATTGGCCTACATGAATATTAAACTTTTCAGTCCTAAAAAAGTTTATACTGTTAATATAGCTTTCATTGCAGTTTCTTTGCTAAGCATTTTATAGATACTATTTCAATTATCCTCATATCACCCTCGACAAGGTAGATAATATACTTTAGCTGTTTTTAAAATATATGATGCACTTGAAACATTTAAAAAGCGAAATAAATTTCTCAATGTTACACAGCTAATTAGTGACAGCTAGGATCCAAACTTATATAATAATTCACTTTTAACATAAGGAGGTAAACTTTTTCCCTCCTAGGATGTGATGATAAATCTACCAAGTTTACATAATTAACAAATTAATCAACTACACACAAATATAGCAGATATAAACTCCCATATACTCAGGTGTGCAAGAACAGCCATGTTCCCTAAGGATTAAAGCAGTGTAATTTCTGATTGTTAGCCCTGTTATTCTCATTCTTTCTAGGATCCTCATCTACCCCAAGAACACATCCCACACAGTCCAGGGACCTAACATGATACCATGAGTGGAGGGGCTTTTTGTAAGACTGTCCCTGGCCAGTCAGCCTAAGTACACCTTGCATCTATTCCTCTTTGAGGGATACCCATACATCTTGGAATTGCTGCCTTCTAGGCAGGAGCTGGGTCCATTCTATTCCCTGATCCTCAGAAATCTCTCTGTACTCTCCACATTCTACGCCTCATCTTTTTTTTTTTTTTTTTTTCCCAGCTAGGGACAGTGAAAAAGGGATCTGGCAATCATCTGCTTTCTCCACTTGTTCAGTTGTTTGTCTATACCTGGGAATCCCATTCTTCATTTACCATACCAGACTTTCTCCATTCACTAAGAGTTTAGGCCTTTTTAAAATAAAACCACAATGACTGATGGTCTCTATTTCTGCTTCATACCTGGCCTCCACCTTTCCCTGAGGCAATGATGTTTGGAGCCAGCTGCCATCTTGAATGGGGGAAAATGAGGAGTGCAGAAGTACAGGAGAAAATATAAGTTAATGTTTCAAAATTTAATCAAAACCCACAAATATTTAGGAACTATGAGAATTTTCTTAAGTCTGAAGGGGCATAGGAGTGGGGTACAGGATGCCAAATAAGTAAAATAAATTTTCCCAATCCCTAGGCACTCTCATTCTATTAATAATTGGAATATAAAAAAAAAACTATTATCTATAAACTATCAGAGAACAACAATGTAAATTTTGCAATAGGAAATTAGAGAGTAGAGAACTGAGGAAGATCTTAAAAACAGAAATATCAAAGCATTTTAATAATACCTACTATCAAATTAATTAGATATTACCAATGGAATTAAAAAATATTTACTAAGCAACTACTATGTACTAAGCACTCTATTAGGCACCAGGAATACAAAAAAGGAACATAATTTTATATTCTAAGTCAGGGTGGGGCACAGAAGATGGGGAGGAAAAGAGGGAGAGGCATTGGAAAATACTTTTTAAAGGATGTGACTTTGAGCTGGGTATTAAAGAAAGAGTAGAATTTTTGCAATGGAATTATGATTAGAGAAAACACTATATGCAAAGTCAATGATAGAATTGATCCTGCTTCAAGCTCTCCTTTCCCCCAAGCTTAGGAGTTGGTTTTGCTAGGAAAAAAAAAAACAGCATGAGAAAAGTGGGGAGTCTTTTTTATCATATACACTTTAGTTAGAGACCTCCTTACAGGACATGAAGGAGAGGGAAGGTGTTAGTTTGGATTCCATTATATAGATTGAGGAAGAGAGCTGAAGCAAACTATAGCTCAAAAAATGGTCTGCACTATGACTAGTAAAATAAACAAAAGACCTAAGGTCAAAATTGTATAATGCCTCTTCACTCAGGCCCATACGTTCCAAGACAGGACCACTGATAAAACGATATAACAGTAATTCTGCAAAGGTCTTATGTTCTAAAAATGATACCACTGAGTATTCCAGCAACTTGCCTGGGTTTACAAATTCTGAACAACTCATGCCAAGACCATTTTTGACTAATTCCAGCCCTCAAGTTTTATTAGTACCCTACCCTAATTTCTTCTTCTTTTGACTCAACCAATGGTTCCTCTACCTTATATTGTCTCTTGTTCTTGTAGGCTAAATCAAGCTAAATTTTTTTTTCTTTTACTACAGGTGTGCTCCTGGTGGTCTCTGGACAGAGTTTGGCAAACCAAGATTATCAGAAACCTTGCTTCTGTAGAGACAGACTTTTACAGAGAGCCATACTTGAGAGCCCTTGAGTCTCCACTTCTTTGAAGCCAATCTGTCTGTAATGAAAAGCCAATCTGTCTGTAATGAAAAGCCAGGTCTCACTACCAATGTGAGCTCCAAATATTTTGTTGAGTTCTTTGGCATGGGTCTTATTTCATCTCATCGATAACATTACAGGACTTTTTAGTTATTTGGTTATATATGTCCTCATTCTCTTGAAGCCATCCCAAATTATTGATCTGCTGTTCCTCTGCTGTTTGTCTATTTACAATCCTGTGGTACATCTAAGAGAGTCACAGGACAGGAGAGAGACTTAGGTCCAATGAACTTGCATTGCAGTTTGTTGTTTGATGATCAAATATCACATTTTATGAAAGTTCTTTGACCTCTATAAACAACAGGGGTCTTGTCCTTTTTGGGGGGATGAACATGTGTTGAATCATTTGGTATGGTAGTTCCTGTGTTGTAAAATTTAATACTCTAAAGATCACACATTTTGTGCCTGCAACATGGATAAATACTAAGACGAGAATCACTATAAAAGTTTGAAATAGGTTTCATATGTCTCATAAACAATTTGGATTTCTTTCTTTCTCCAGAGAAAGCCAGCCACCATGTCTTAAAGATACTCAAGCAGCCCTGTGGAGGCCCACTGCACAAGGAACAGAGACTTTCTGACAAGAACCAGCAAGAACTTGCCAGTCATGTGAGTGGCCCCAGTCAAACCTTTAGGTAACTGCAGCTTCCATGGAAACACCAACCAGAACAGCCTAGCTAAGCCACTCCCAAATTCCTGACCCACAGAATGCTGTGCAAGAAAACTAGGATTTATTTTCTTGTGTTAAACCATTAAGCTTGGGACAATTTGTTAGACAGCAATAGATAAATAATATACCAGGTATATTAAGATCATTACTGTGATAGCTAATGTTAAGTGGTCTTTCATTTAATTTGGATAGGGAGGGTTTATCCCTGCCTGTGACTATAGGATTGCTCTCACATCTGCTAATTGTTAAGAGTAACAGTTTTGGAAGTACCATAACCACTGGACAGGACTATCTACTAATAATTTAGACTCCTGAACCAGCAGAAAACTAAAAACACTGCCTCTTACTGAGATATTTTACTATTACTTATGGAAGACTACATTTCTAATTATCTCTGGGGCCTTTAAGTAATTTTAAAGAAGAAACAGGAAACTCTGCAGATAATAAGTTGGCTGATGGCCTCTAGGACGGCCCCTAACGATCCGTGCCTCCTTATATTTGTGCCATTATGTAATTGCCTCCATTTGAGTGCAGACTGTATCTAGTAACTTGCTTCTAAGTGGTAAAATATAACAAAAGAGATGGCCTGTCATTTCTAAGATTAGAATACACAAAGTACTTGGCTTCCATCTTGCTTGCTCTTTCTCAGTCTTACTGGCCTATTCTGAGGGAGGATAGCTGCCATGTTGTAAGCTGCCCAGTAGAGAGGCTCGCTTATTGAGAAAATGGTATCTCCAGCCAAGAGCCAGCAAGTACTTAAGTCATCAGTCCAGTAGCCTGTAAGAAGCTGAATGCTGCCATTGAGTGAACTCAGAGGGGATCCTTCCCCAACTGAGCTCCAGTCAATATTTAGCCTCTAGCCCTTTGAGAGGCCTTGAGCCAGAGGTATCCAGCTAGGCCATGCCCAGATTCCTGAACCATAGAAACCATAAGATAAATAAATGTTTGTTGTCCTAAGCCATAAAGTTTTGGTATAACTTACTATACAGCCATAGATAACTATGTTGAACAGTTAGATAAAATAAGACCAACGTGTTCTGGTTTATTTTTATAATAATTTTTATTATATTAATTAATACATTCTCATAGAGCAACATGAGAATAGAGGTTCTGTCTCCTGTTGAGGTTTTACACATAATCAATTTTATAGGGATTCAGTCACTAATTATCCTGGGAGTAGAGGTGTTTTATGGACAATGGGCACATTGAAAAGTCATTAATTTAACTCATAAAGTACGTTATAAACGTCACCATTTGACAAGGACATTTAAACCTATATGAAAAAAGTCCTCCTATTTTTCTGTTGCAGGAAATGAGTTTTTTCTGTCAACAAAATGTTTTTTCTTTCTAACCTGGATCCTATTCATAGTAACATTTTGCCAAACTTCTTATTTGATTTGTCAAGCTTTGTTTCCCTGATCATGCATTTGATAAGAGAACGACTGTGATCATTTTGGAATAATTAAAATCTGGAGAATCCCAAGCAAGTTTAATTTTTATTATCATCTTTCATTTTATAAAGCAAAGAAGCAAACATTGGTATATAACTGTTATTCTTTGGAGCTCAAATTTGGTAAAGACAAAGTCAAGAAGAACGGTCTTCAAAACACAAGATGTGTTATTAAGGAGTTATGTCTCAAAAAGACACAGGGTTCAGTTTGCCTTCCAAAAGATTCGTTCAAATATTTAAGAGACAGATTTATGTTATTTAAACACTTGAGGAATGTCAAAAAAGAGAGAGTGTGCTTCCTATATAAACGTATAGAATAATTGAGAGCAAACTGAGCAGATTGATGAGCACCTTGATGGCAACAGAAATGAGGGGTTCTGAGAGCAGGGCAAGGGGTTCTCTGAGAGTAAGAGAATGAAGAAGGACCTCCAGAAAAAGAATTTTCTTAAGATTTTATTTATTTATTCATGAGAGACACAGAGAAAGAGGCAGAGACATAGGCAGAGGGAGAAGCAGGCTCCATGCAGGATCCCAGGATCATGCCCTGGGCTGAAGGCAGATGTTCAACCACTGAGCCACTCAAGTGCCCCGGACCTCCAGAAAATTTTTACTTGAGGTTCCCTTTTTTTTTTTTTTTTAGATTTATTTCGTTATTTGACAGAGAGCGAGAGAGAGAGAGAGAGAGCACAAGTAGGCAGAGCAGCAGGCAGAGAAAGAGGGAGAAGCAGACTCCCCACCGAGCAGGGAGCCCAATGTGGGGCTCCATCCAGGACTCTGGGATCATGACCTGAGCCCAAGTCAGAGGCTTAACCAATTGAGTCACCCAGGAGCCCCAAGGGCCCCACGGAGCCCAATTCTAATCAACTATCTGCTCCACCAGATTTTGTGCCTGCTGAATACGGTAACTGGCAATGGAACCAGCTCCTGAGATGGATACTGTTTCCACTTGAGATCCACCTGTCTTCCCTTTTAAAATCAATGTTAAATTCCAGCATCAGTGACCAAATCTGAGGTTCCAGCTCTTTATTACAGAACCGGATGAAGGGAGAGGGTTCCCTCGAGCCATCTTTTCTGATCTTATAGCCATTCCCTTGGCTTGCAATCTCGAATGGGCGGTGGATGGCTTCCACAGAAACTAGGGAAACCGGCTAAATAACAAGATAGCTACGTAAAGTTTTTTTTAATATGCCAGTTATCTTCACTTAGAAAACAATCTGCTGCGGTCATACCTTTGCAACTGCTTTTAAGAAATTCCTAGAATCTCCGTGTGTGTCCCGACTAATCTACAGGAGCCAACATACACCGGAAACTCAACACTGTGGGGGAGATGGGGGGGAGAGAGAGGAGACAGAGACAGACAGAGACAAAGAGTTTAGAGAGCATATGAATAATCATTTCAAAGGATTGCTTGGGTATTGGGAAGGTGGAGACTAAGGGATTAACATGGCAGAGAAACAAAAGGTTATTTCCGGTCGTTTGGTTTTTAAGACCTAATAATGGTCAATATCCAGCCAACATGGGAAAAAATGCACAAGAAGTGATGCATATCAGGTACCCAACTCCCTTACACACCCAAAACTCAGCTGTGGTCTTTCTTCTCTCTCTTCCTGCCCCTAAAACCCCAAGGCAAGGAATCAAGGCCTCTAGACACTGCCGGATGAGTCAAGGTCCCACGGCCCAGACAAGCTAAGCACTGCCTCTGTCACCACACAGACATAAAGGCATTCGAGAAACCACAGCCCTCTGGTTTTGTGGCTCCCGCCTTCTCAATCAAATCGACGCACAGCATGTGTGCAGAGTTCACCCACAACACACAAGCACCGTGAAACACCTGGGGGGATGTTGGTGGGCAGCAGTGTCCAGGAGCTGTGATTCACCGGCAGGAGGAAGGCCTCAGAGGGCGGCCGGGCAGAGTCCGGTCCAGGGAAAAATCACTTTGGCTCTTCCAGGAAGCCATCTAATTATGTTACTGTAATCCTCAGGCTTGAATTTTTCAGCCTCCTCAACACGGACTCACAGACTTCACTGATTATGTAATTACGGAAAACTTCACAACAAACATGAAGATTCCTTCTGGAGGCCACATTGAGGATGGGGGTGTGCATTTGAGCGTGGGAGGGGAGCACACGGCTCACAAAGGGAAGAGCAAAGAGATTTATCGAACTTAAAAGGCCGCCGTTTGAAAGAGGCCTCTACCAGACCTCCCTTTTCGTGTGTGCACATTTTTTGCACCTGCAACTGTTTGTGGGCTGGAAAGCAATAGCCCTCCCCCCAACCCCCACCCCCACCCCCTTCTCCCAAGAGACCATGCTTTAATGCCTTGGCCCCAAATGTGTCATTTTCCTGGGGGGGGGGGTAAAAATCAAAAGAAACTAAGTTTTTAGAACTTTGCTGTAAAGAAACTAATAGTTCTGTAAAGGATTGGAGCCACATTTGCAGGTTAGGGCACAGTTGCTAGAGATATGTCAGAAGGGAAAACATTCCTCTTCACTTTCCTTCCTAACTTGCCCAAATCCTTCATCGCACTGGGTTCTGTGTGACATCTGCAGCACCCATTCTGGGGGTGGCCGAGGCAAGCGTGGGGCTCGGGGGCATGGGGCTGTGCTCAGACCACAGTGTTCCGAGCCCAGCTTCCAAATGGACCTTCCTGATTCTTCACACACAGGATGTTACGTAGATGATTTCCACTGGAACAAGCCTTTGATACCAGAGGCGAATTGTGGCATCTTAATTACGATGCTCATGAATGGAGTGCTGACAAATGATCTGGCTTTAGGTGGTGGGTGTTTAGGTGGTGGGTGGAGCTCGGGTTAGAGCTAGGATCAAAACTTCATTTTGGCCATTGATCCGCTTCCTCTCTCCCCCACCACCCACCTCATATGTGGAGATGAAAGTTGAGAGCTGAGAGCCTCTTTTAAACCATTATGAACTGTTTTATTCAAAGCGGCATCTGTGAATTTGTATAAGACTGGCCAAGATTTGCCAAATTATTCCTCCAGGGAATAGAAAGTTTAAAATCTTGGGTCCTAATTGAAGGAAAAGTATTGCATTCACATGAGGTGGAACGGATTGCTGATAGAGGGAAGATACAACAAAGCCCTCACTCAGCATATATAATAGTAGCACAAAGGATGAATATGAATGAACACGTTAGAGTAACAGATGAAGACCAAATAAGCTTAGTTCTCCTTGGTTTAACTTGGAAGACATTAAGGATTTTCTATATGGTATAAACCTTGATGAATGTTGACAATATGGGGGGGGGGGTTCTCCTATATTTTATAAGATGCCAGTGTGCCGTGTGGTCAGGGAGCTAGAGACTTTTAGAAAAGGGATATATTTAATCACTTTGAAAAGGGGGAAATAATCATCCCAGCTACATAGTGATAGTTTGTCCTTTTCATTCTCTTGTCCCACCAAATATTAACATTTTTGAAGTAGGTAGGCTTGGGATTCCTATAAAGCAAAACCCATGATGGTCTTCAGTTCAGTTGTCCCAAAGGGAAAATGCGAGAGAAGGCTGAAGGGGTTCACTGTCACTGAGGTGCATTTATGTCATATTTATTTTTATATTACTGAGTTACCTTTTTACAGACAAAATGATGGCATGGAATGGGGTGGGAGTGGTTAAAGGGAAACACGGGAAGCCCTGGGGTATCAAGACTACACAATAAGAGTCAAGGGATACTAGAAGAAGGAAGAAAGAATCCAAGAAGGAAGAAAGTTAACTCAGGAGCAAACAGAAAATTACTTTGGGCTCCTTGGTGGAGAAAATGAGAGGTTTCACTTAAATACATGCTGCCCTGACTTCACTGGCATCAAAAGGGCCAGTCAGAAAGCCTGTCCAGGAAATTAAGAGAGGAGCTTTAGCGCCCAAGTGAGCAAGGGTGTCAGCATTCTAGGAGACTTCTGTCCACACAAATGGCTTCCCCAAGAAAGTCTTAGTTTAGGTTTCTGCTCTCAAATAAAATGATGCTTTCTTTGATGGGCTCATTTACATGAGAGCGAAAGGATCAGGTGAAAATCCTGTGCCAAGGGCAGAACAGGGTCCATGGGAGGAAACTTTTGGAGGATCTTACCTATCAACACACGTAAGAGCTAGAGATTCATATTCAAAGATCTCTGAATTCCACCACCATTTAGATTCCAAATACACAGATTTAGGTGTCTGGGGGGAATTTTATCTGGTAGTGGAATCTGAACACGTCTTAACTTTGCAAAGCTTGTTCTAAGGATGAATTTCTTCCTCCTTGACTTTGTACGAAATGCTACAGGTTTGGAAAAAAAGGCAGTGGAATGAACCCCTGATGTCTCCAAAGCAGTTTTAATTTCAGTTTCATTTGGAGGAGAAAAAAGAATTTTTTTTTCCTATTTGATTTTTTTTGAATTGCACTCCTTGAGAAAGTGCATCATTGAACTTTATCTTCTTCAGCATTTGTATTAAATACCCCGCCCTGCCCATTTGGGGATGTCTTTCTTCCAATGAAAGGGCACTCCCTGGGTTCTCCAGAGGAGCCCTGTGGGGCCGGGCTGGGGGCTGGGAGGGGTGGCACCCCATGCAGAGGCCCTGGAAAGTTCTGTCCCTCATGCGGCAGACACTGGGGGGGTCCCTGAGCACCAGCCACAAGTTCTCCAAATACTGCCCCTTCTCCAAGTCCGAGACACAGAAACAGAACTGACCCTTTTTTACTTCCCATTCAACAGACAAAGTATAGCAAGGGCTTAAATTTGCTCACTTTCCCAACAAAGCATAAAAAGGAAGAACGACAACAACAACAAAAGATGGTGATGAAGATATAGTAGAAGGTCAGGCAGGTCAGAAGGCTAGTCAAAAGACTAGTTGTCTTTTAGTTTTTGAATTTGGTAGTTGACACACAATGTCACATTAGTTGCAGGTGTACAACATGGTGATTCAACTTTTCTCAAAGTTAGGCTGTGCTCACCATAAGTGTAACTCCCATCTGTCACCATAAAACACTATTACAACATCATTGACTGTAGTCCCTGGGCTGTACCTTTTATTCCCATGACTTATGCATTCCCAACCTAGAAGCCTGTATCTCCCACCCCCGTTCACCCATTCTGCCCATTACCCCACCCCCTTCCTTCTGGTAGCCACCAGTTTGGTCTCTGGCTTTATTTATTTACTTTTTTATTTTTAAATATTTTATTTATTCATTCCTCCTTTGCAGGGAGCCCGATGTGGGACTTGATCCCGGGACTCTGGGATGACGCCCTGAGCCAAAGGCAGATGCTCAACCGCTGAGCAACCCAGGTGCCCCTTGGTCTCTGTATTTATAGAACCATTGACCTGTTTTTGAATTGTACCCTTTCAGGTGGGTTCATCTCTTTCTCTTTTTATTCTAGTACCCGAGGGCTGCGGGGTTTTAAAAATTACATTGATTGATTGATTGATTGATTGATTGAAGTATTACTGGGCTTCCTCCAATCTCATTCAGGAAAGTGGAATCCCTTACCGCAGTGTGCCCCTTCTGAAGAATGGCCCGGCTTATGGACACTTTCTGTCATAACCCAGAGGTGATTAGCAACTCTCCGCTAGCCCCACCTAACAGATTATCTGTCTGCAGTTGGGAAATTCCACTAGCCACTTCCTGAACACAAACTTTCTACTCTACGGCTATAGATGATGGCTAAGGAGTGCCCAGGCAACTCCAGAAGCCCTGCTGTGGAGAAACACCTAAGCCTCTTTGCCCAGCATCACTCCCTTGAATCCTTCTCTGTCCTAATCTAGCCCCTGCCCACTTCATGGATTCTCCAGGGTTTCCCCTGATTTACAAGGAACAGCTGTTTCTCCTTTATAGGAGAAAGTCAACTAGACATTTCCTCAACTACTGCCAGTAAGTAATTACAAAATAAAAAGTAAGTCGTTGTGGATATACAATTCAGATTCTGTCGGGCTGTTCACAGTGTTTATTGAGTGACCAATGTATACAGGGAGAATGTGGCAGGAAATGCTTTTGGGGGATTATAACACCCACCGACTGAGTAGATGCCTTGCTGCAACACTCAGGAAAAGAAAATTTATGCAGATTTCAGAAAGTACTCCTTTAGGGTCTAACACATGGAAACATACAGACCTACAGGCTAATACATTTGGTCTAGTGTTATAGCCTAATATGACACCTAGATAACAAAGGGAAGCTTCTCTAAAACTCGCCTTATTCTAACATATCGCAAGTCAGTGTATATCCCAGGATGTCACAGTTCAGTGAAGTGTTCTTTTATTTTACCTCTACATATATCAACATAAAAAGTAAAATTAAAATAAACACCTATATGTTTGTCACCAAAGCTAAACTCTTAAAAACTTGGCACACTAGGGACGCCTGGGTGGCTCAGCGGTTGAGCATCTGTTTTTGGCCCAGGGTGTGATCCCAGGTCCTGGGATCGAGTCCCATATCGGGCTCCCTGCAGGGACCCTGCTTCTCCCTCTGCCTGTCTCTGCCTCTCTCTGTGTGTCTCTCATGAATAAATAAATAAAATCTTAAAAAAAAAAACTTGGTACACTAAATACATGACTTTTTAAAATCTGATGCTTCTCTGTCACATTAATAAAAATACACTTGAGGGGACACTTAAATCATATTAGTTTGTCATCTGTTTGTTTCTGAATCAGAAAGAATGGTAATGAATGAAATCTAAAGAGCAGCTTAACACTCTTTTGGACTGGGGGGTGATCCGCAGACAGATGCAGCAGGAGGATTTGCAGCCCAAATTGTTCAGGCAGGCAACCAAGATAAAGGAGAGAAAGTGCGGGAGCTTGTTGGTTAGAATGGAATATTGAAACCTAAGAACTTCCCTCTGAGGAAAGAGTCTTTTCAAACACATCTGTCTTGGAGAAAATTCAAACTGCCTTCTCTCAGTGATTCATTTTCCCATAATTTTAAGTTTGCGTATTTGCCATGTGAGGAGAAGAAAAGAAACAGTCTGTCAGACTTCTAAGGAAAGGTGCTGCTCACTCGTACTCCTGGGCCCCACCAGCCCACTCTAGTCTTGAAAGCAATCCTGGTCTGAGGTAGGAAGGAACCCAGGGAGCTGGAAGGGAACTCGGCACCGAGGCATCGGTAAGGTCATCGGGCCAGACCTTGACTCCTTATTCCCATGTACTGGCTTCTGCCTTGTAAGACCAGGCCCCCACCTGTGGATCTCTCACTCAGGTGCTGAGCCTGAGCCACGCCCAGCATGGCACCACTCCCACAGCTTCTCTGGCCTGGGTTGTTGCCTTCCCAGGGCATGGAGAACCACCCCCGTGTGCATCAAATGTCTGCTGCTTTGTATTGGATTGCACGTTGCTGCCTCCCTGATCATCCTCATACCTTCTAGATGCCCCTTTTGGCATCTCACAATTTGGGTTCTAATTTATTTGAACGTTCACCTTATGGCAGGCACCACGCTGAGTAACTCAACTTGCGTTATCTCGCTGAAACCTCACTGGCAAGGCCATGAGTCAGATTTTATTCCCATTTCATCGAAGAGGAGCCTGAGGCTTTGAGAATTTAACCTGTTAGTAAGAGGTGAAATTGGGATTCAAACCTAGACCTCTCTGATTTCTGTCTTCCCTCCTTGGAGGTCCAGTCTATGAAGGTCTTCCTTCAGTGGAAGATGGCTCTTGTCTAGACCTTTCTCACTACAAGTGTGTTCTGAACTATGATGGGCTCCTTTCAACTTTTCAGTGCATTTTATAAATAGATTTTGCGCTTTTGCTCATCCACCGTATTCTCATTTTTCTCCCTACACTACCGCACTCATATCCTAAGTGGCATTGCAGAATCTAACAAGCATGTTAAGGAGTGCACAAAGCCAATTCCCACAGCATCTCTGCCTCTTGGACTCATAATAGTCCCTCAAAAGACATCATAAAAGGAAAAGGGATGGAAGATCTCTGAAAGGAAGTTTTCTGAGAGTGTTTACGTGACAAAGAAGTCAGGAAAATATGGTATTGTTGTGATTCTCTTCATCATTTCAGCATCTGAAGTGGTTCAGAAAGAAAGACACTCCAAAAGGAAGATGGACTTCCAGGGGATATGACTCATGAGGGGGAATATGAATGAGAGAAAAGTGATGTGTCAGATGGACAATGGGCTTTTATTTGAAGCATATGGGGCCATAATGAAGACTACAGAGGGGTGGAAGGTCGAAAGCGACCGCAGAAGACAGAAGATGATGTTCCTGGCTTGGGCAGGGTGAGGGGGTGGGGCCCGGAAGCAGAAAGCAAAGGAAATGAGCGCAGAAGGACACAAATACGGGAGGCCTTTGCGTATACAGTAGAGAAACAAATGCCCAACTTTCAGCATCTTGAGAAACGTTGGCTATTTATTACACCAAGAACAAAATCAATGTCTCTAACGCTTTCCTCCAAATGACTCAGAGAGCCTCAAAAGCTTTCTGCTTGTACCATTCATTAGCCAAGAGAAAATATTCATCTTCTCTGCTCTGGTAGAATGATAACAGAAAAGAATTCCAGTGTCATAAAAGGATGGTTTCCAGAAAGGAACATGAAAAGTGTGTTTCCTAAATGTGATAGCAAAAGTTTGTTTTTTCAAGCTTGGCCATTACCAGTAAGCCTCAAGGAAACCGAAGAAAACAAATCCAGGCAGAAGAAGGGAATTGGCTTCCTTGTCTGGCTCACGTCTCCACAAGGAATGGTCATGTGTATGTGGCTTCCTTTGGTGCCACTTATCAGTTCTCAAATAAAATTCTGCGGATGACTTTTCTTCTGTCTCCGAGGAAATGCCTGTATCAGAAATCTCTGTTTATAATACCAAGTACCTCAGAAAATGCCATCTGGTGCTCTTGAACTTAACATTCTTGTACAAGTTTATCCTGATGAAATCCTTGGCATTTTCCTGAGGCTTTTTTTGCCTTCCTGCCAAATGTTAATTGGTACCTGTTCCTGTAAGTCTTGAATTCTCCTTTCCCAGCTGTAGAGATCAGCCTTAAGGGCACTTTTTTACTTCAAAATCTTTTCTCTGAAACTGCGTCCTGCTTTCCAGCCCTGATTGGAGCCCCCTCCCCAGGCTCTGCATGGTCCTGTCTCCTCGAGGCCCCATGCACTGGATTCTTTCACTCTTCCTCTGGTGACCTCCACTTTGTAGTACCGACCTCCTCTATGTATGTTATGTAAAGGTTTGCAAAATATATTAGGAGATGCTATATTATATGTCCCTCAGTGTCTGTCAGCCACCATATGTGCCTAAGCCTTCCACGGTACCTCAGATCGCCGTCCAGCTCCTCCCAGATAAACAGCCCATACATACTCTTCCTAAAGTATTATTTCCATGATTTCTATTGCTCTCTGTGTAACCACCTCGGCCTGGAAGACAGCATAATGGAGGAGAAAAGGCATGGACTTTGATGCCAGAGAGATCTAATTTTAAACCCTGGTTTCCTCCCCTCCCCCCCAATTTTTCTCACTGAACTTGGGCAAGTAATTTAATTTTTTATTTCTTTATCTTCAAAGCGGGAATGATGGTGGAGCTGCAGAGATTAAATATAGATAATGCGTTTGGGTGGTTGGCACATAGTGCTTAAAATATTTGTTGGGTAAAAGAATAGATGAAATTAATGAAAGAGAAGGACAAAAGAAGAGAAAAAGGACACCTTCCAGTTTTTGCATATCTACTGAGTGCTGGTGTAGTTTAGCAAAGCAAACAGACACCTATGCACAAAGCTGCCAAGCAGTGTAGGAAGTACAGGTGATGGAGGAGAGCAGAGGAAAGGTGCCTAACCCAGCCTTAGGAGGGGGGAGGGTCAGGAAAGAATCCAGATCTTACATTTTCTATCGGATCTGTCTTTTTTGGGCAGAAGTTTTGCCTGCCTCTTGTACACCGATGGCTTCCAAAGTGACATTTTATGCAACATAGGATACAGCGATTCCATGTTATGGATCGCACCACAGAAATGCAACCACCTTGAGTGGTGACTTGGTCAGGTGGTGGAGCTGGGGCATGTTAACTGTGTCTTAGGAAATATTCACACTTTCTTTTCCAGATCTACAGAATCTGCTTTTTGGAGGCCCATTATGAAATACCCTTACAAGCCTGGGACACTGGAAAATGTAATTGGTTCTACTAGAACCGATGGAACTGGAAATGGTCTTGCTTCTATTTCCTGTTCTGTGTGTTATGTACTAAGGCAAAGCCCCCAAATCTCTATACCCCTTAGTTTTATAGGTACCAAATGTCACTAGAATTATCTATGTGCTGTTAAGACAGTGTTAAGGATGAGCAGTACAAAGAATCTTGGGCATGTCTCCAAAGCCTGCCATGCTCTAGAGGTAGACGGATTCCTAATCCTAATGGCATTATTGATGACCCCATACAATCAAGAAGCTTGCTTTTCTTTCCTATGAATTTTTAAATGACACATTTTTCCCATTGTAAATAAATATTTTCTTCTAAATGAAAGTTTCAAAATACTAGGATCAAATATTCTGATTTAATAATCTGGTAGTACTTTCTACTGGTAAACATTCCCTCCTGCAGTTAGAGAATAGCCCTGTGCTGTGGATAAGTACTGTTCTCTCCCATTTTACAGATAAGAAAACTGAAGCATGAGTACAGCATACAATTTGCCTAAACTTTCTCAGCACCTTAAGGACGGTCTGGGAATCTAGTCTGCAATGTCTACATTTTTAAGTCTGTTCTTAGTCATGAGACCGAAAGGATCTCAAGAGTTACCAAGGTCATTAAAAATGTTCTCTTTGTGGAGGTCAGGGTTCTATTCCCAGGATATAAAATCTGATGAATGGCAGAGAGGAAAACAAACCACCTCAGAACAGAAAACCACATTGGAGAGTAGTAGAATCTCAAGCTCAGCTTGGAATATTATTATTCATGAGTTGGAAAATGATGTGACATGACTGCACAGGATCTGGCCACTTTTCAGTAATGTCTGTGTATTCATACACTCTTGTGCAAACTGAATTTCTAAAAGTTATGAAGGGAATTTTTGTGTAACAAAATGTTCTTGTAAAAGTCGTCTGCTATTAAACTCTAGACACAACTCCAAGGAATCTTTTACTAGAAAGCAATGCATTATTCCAACATGAATCACAGGCTAATTGACTATTTTCCCAGGATGTTATAACTGACTGCTGCACTCAACTGGGAATGACGATACTCTACTACATCTGTGATTGAGATGCCCACCGATCAAGGGTCTAACCAAACCAGATTTAGTGTGAATTTGTCGTATGTGAAAGGAAACCCAATGGAATGTAGTAGGGCAACTTTCAGTTCAAAAGACTACAAATCATAAAGAATGTGCACAGGAGACATTAATCACCATGCGCTTAAATTACATTTAAAGTGGATCTCTCAACCACTTCTAGAACATTCTGCCTTTTTCCATCTGGATGTCAGGTGCAATAAAATTCCAACATGGAAAGAGGAAGTCAGTCTAGAATCAAGCCTTGAGAGAATGAATCTTTATGTGTATGAAGGTGGATCTTGACCATCAGATAAGACTCATTAAGTGCCCAGATGCCTATGGAACTGTAATTGGCAGTGCATGGATCAGGAATGTACTTTTAATGCCAGTCTCACTCTAACCATAATTTTTATTAATGGCATTTGTGAGAGAAGGAAATAAGAAGAAGGTAGTATATTTTTCATGAAACTATCTAACATTCAAAAAGTGCTTTGTTCTTTGAAAGTTTTACAATCCCTTCCTCACAAAAGCCAAGAGCATTAGTTGGAAAGGTGTTATCATCTCCACTTTTAAAATAAGAAAACTGAGACCCAGGTGAAGACATTTGCCAGAGTTCAAGTTGTAGGTTAGCAACAGAGTTTAGACTAAAATCCAGATTTCTTTTTTTTCCACATTGATAGTTTTCGTTTAAGTTTCTAATCCTACTTCACAATGTTCTCTATGAACTTTTTTTAAAAAAATTTTACTTCTTTGTTTAAGTAATCTCTATATCTAATGTGGAGCTTGAACCCAGGACATCAAGATCAAGAGTCTCATGCCCCTCCAACTGAGCTAGCAAGGCGCCCCTCTGTGAACTTTTAAATAGATTTTAATATTTCCTGATCTCAAATAGCAAAGATCTGACACATATTCTAAACAAAAAGCTTCCACCTTGGTTCTAAGAATGGAATAGTTGTGGCAAACTTTTCCTTATGAGAAAACATTAGAAGGACGTTTATTTCATTGATTTACAGGACCTTCATTTCATTGATTTATGAAGGAAAAAAAAAGTTTTCTCTGTAGAAACATGAAGCTCCCTTTATTGACTTCTTTGTCTTTGTTTTAAAAGTCAAAAAATACATAGAAAGGTTACAGTAAATAATATAACAAAGAACAGTGTGTCCACTATGTAGCATTGACCAAAATTGACATGTTCTGATTTGGCTTCATGTATAAAGAGGAAGCTGCTATATCTCTTTCTTTACCTTTTTTCCTTAAGATTTTATTTATTATTTATTCATGAGAGACAGAGAGAGAGAGGCAGAGAGAGAAGCAGGCTCCATGCAGGGAGCCCAACGTGGGACTCAATCCCGGGTCTCCAGGATCAGGCCCTGGGCTGAATGCGGCGCTAAACCCCTGAGCCACCAGGGCTGCCCATCCTTATTCACCTTTTATGCACTTTTTAATAAGGTAAAATCCAGATTTTTTTACCTGAAAGCTGAAGAGTGTGAGGTCACAGAGACCACGTGAAGACAGAAAGTCCCTCTCCACTCCTTGGGAGAAAAGCACTGGCAAATGCTTAAATTGTCAGCAAGCGCCTCCCCCAAATAAAACACAGCCAGCAGCACCCCAAATACAAGGCTGCTGGTCTTTTCCAGAGGTAACTGATGAATTATTATTACTTGTTGCATTTTCTAGAACCTTTCTTTTAAAGTTTTAGACAACACCTTGGTCTACACTCAGCTCTACAAGGTCTTTTGAGTAATTATTCCTTGAAGGTTATTGATTGGATTGGTTTGTTTAGTAGCTCCCCGTGAAAGGGGAAAGGGCTTTGGAAACCAAGAGTGACTGTGACTATTCTCTGTGTAAAGTGGAAAAATAATGGATTCTTTTTCCGTGTAGATTCAAGTTTTTCAGATCAGCTCTTCTGAAGGGTAATAGATGAGTTTAGTGTGTTGAGAAATTTAGGGGAAAACTAGGGTAGTGCGAGACCGTAGGGGCTTTTTTGGTTGTTGTCAAAAGGTAAATACCATTTTATATTCAAGTTCTGTAATATATGTGGTATAGGGACTGATGAATGACTCATTTGTTGTTAGAAAAGTGAATGAACTTGCCCGATGATACAGTTTTCTTTTCCCTGTGTGTATGTGTGTGTTTGCTTTCTGGGCAATGCCTCCCTTAGACACATCTCATATTTTCAATTATGCCATTTTTTTAAAAACTGGTAAATTCATTTTCAGATAGTTTCCATCCATTCACTGGTTTCTCGCCATTTTTGATAATGGTTGAAGCAAGAGAACTACAAATGCAATGCAGAAGTTTATTAGGGACTTTGGAGTATAGATGACAAATCCAAACCATGCAAAAAGGGATATTACTAAAAATCTACACTTCAGGATAGATTGATGTTTAAAAGAATTGTACCAAAAATTAAGAGATATTGGGATCCCTGGGTGGCACAGCGGTTTGGCGCCTGCCTTTGGCCCAGGGCGCGATCCTGGAGACCCGGGATCGAATCCCACGTCGGGCTCCCGGTGCATGGAGCCTGCTTCTCCCTCTGCCTGTGTCTCTGCCTCTCTCTCTCTCTCTCTCTCTCTCTGTGTGACCATCATAAATTAAAAAAAAAAACAAACAAAAATTAAGAGATATTGATAAAAGTGCTATGCTTCATTAACATAAAATATTATTAAGGGAATAACATAATTATATCCAATTTATGATGATACTTCTTCATACGGCTGTTTTTACTTCCTTATACAAATCTTATTTCTTAAAAAAAAAAAACACAAATCTTATTTCTTTTTCTTCTTTTTGGGCTCCACTGTTTCTCTCGCTTGTGAAATTCACTTCAGTACTCTATTTGAGATTAAATCAGAAATAAATTCATAGCTTCCGGAATGCAAAATCCTCAGTTGCATGAGTATTCAGTTGGGGCCAGTGCCTTCTTGACTTCTAGGCGGAAAAGATGAACCCAATAATTGACATCCTTATCAAAGCATGGGGATTTTTTTTTGTTGCTGCTGTTTTTAGTCTTATATACATCTCTTCCCATCAATCTTTCCTTGGGGCTCTTGGAGTTCCACATCTTTCAAAGCTTTTTGGAATTCCATCCTGTGTTCTACTCTGACACCTGTGTCCTTACCCCTGACTGTGCTTCTCTCCACCCTTTTGAGATGTTACCTGTCAACTCATCAGCAGGTGAAGCACTGCGAGGTGCCTTAAGTACATCTCAGGTTATAGTCCTCAAGCCTCGTAGTATAGAGGAGTGGAAAGGCTATTCTATAAATAAATATTTGGAAAGGCTCATGACAAGAGTGGCTCTGCCAAAAGCCATTATTTAATGGTTAACATGCCCAGCTAGTTTTTTACATCTTTTGTTGGAAGAGAGAATCTATGACATTTTCCAAACTACCAACTAGTCTTAAACGAATAAGGCTGCTCGTGTTGGTACCAACTACTAAAGACATTTAAAACTTCAGTCACAACATATCCCCAAAGCCCGATCTTTTTCAGATGAATTAAAAGGTCTTTTTGATGCGTGTGTTCTAAATACTTCATTAATAGCATAAATGATGGCCCTGGTACTCTTATACTTCGGCTTTTGATTTTTGTCCCTTTAGTGACACTTGCTTTTATTCATATGCCTGTTATTTGCCCTGTTATAAGCACTCACATGATTTTGTCAGTAATTCGGTGCTGGATAAGTGACTTCTTGTTTTTCAGGATACCAATTACCCTTCCCAGCTTACATCTTGTGTGGGCTTGGCAGACATCAGCTCCCAGCACCTAGAAGGCGCTTCCTTCTCCAGAATAACTTCACGGAAACAATGTCTCTGTTGCAACTGGCTGAGGTTGGAATTAACTCCTCCTCTGTCTGCATTACAAAATAAGTGAAGACTAACTGGCCCAGGCAGGTTTCCTGTATCCTTGGATTGATCTCTTTGCATTCTCTGCCTCTTTTCAAGAGCTCCTTTTTGTAAAATAGCCAGACTGCATCTACATTTGACAATGTGATATGGTACAAACAGGCTTTCATGCATGCTGTGTCATCAAGGGGATTTCAGGATTGTCTAATTGGTCTGCCTTGGTGAATCTGATGCAATCTCCCATTGGTCTGTACTCAGGAATCTGGGTGGGAAGTGAAAGTACAGACAAACCTGCCCAGGCCATCTCCACCATGCAAGAGCTTGCCGCTGTGTGTGGGTCTGGGACCCAGATTCAGGCCAATTCAAAATGAAAACCTTCAAATGAGTGCTCTGAAAGTAAAATGAAAACTGAATCTATTTGCCACCTCTCTCAAGGAGGCCCCTAAGATAGAAAAGGGTTTTGGGGTCCAAGGTCAAACTGAAAGGTTAGAGACAAAAAAAGCCTCTTGCCCCTCAGACTAAGTATCCTTCCCAGGTGTCATGAGTGTGGACAGGTAGCACCGAGGAAGGTCAAGGGACTTGTACGGGGATCTGAACTTCCACTGCTGGATGGCATCTCATTCAGGCCTTTCCTGGTGACACCCCACAGAGGGGCTGGCTCCAAACCGAACCTGAAGAGTTATGTGAAATCCTGTCTGATTTAGGACTTATTGGGGGGGGGGGGAGAATTATAAGGATTTGGGAAAAATTAGTACTGGGTAAATGTTTATGCTTCAAATATCTGTTCTCTAGTGTTCTCTAAGTTATTTTTATTACTGACACAAAAAGGGATTAGCTGGAGTGGTTTGGCATAAAAACTATCCCAACATTTCTTATTAAAAAAAATCATTTTCTTCTGATTATAAATTCATGCTCACTGAAGAATAGTCAAATGTTACAAAAATATACAACACAGAAAATGAAAGACCTCCCCACTTCACCACATCCCCTGGAGGTAACTTTCCATACCAATTTGTTTTATGCTCTCAGTTATTTCCTCACCGACTATCTGTCTGTCTGTCTATCTCTTATCTATCTCTAGTTTTTATAAAAATGGAATCTTCCTTGAGACTTCTAAATTGCTTTTTATTGCATTCAACAATATACCTTTCCATGATTGTTCAATACCGTGTTTGGTTTCTAAGACTAAGTTTCTTTAAAATTACCGTATGGGGATCCCTGGGTGGTGCAGCGGTTTAGCGCCTGCCTTTGGCCCAGGGCGCGATCCTGGAGACCCGGGATCGAATCCCACGTCGGGCTCCCGGTGCATGGAGCCTGCTTCTCCCTCTGCCTGTGTCTCTGCCTCTCTTTCTCTCTCGCTCTCTCTCTCTCTGTGACTATCATAAATAAATAAAAATTTTAAAAAAAAGCTTTTTTAATAAATAAATAAATAAATAAAATTACTGTACACAGAATAAAAGCCAAGAATAGAGAGAGATACACTGAAAATAAGAACGCTTCCCTTCTGTCCTCCATTCCACAGTATTAACTCTGCTCTTTGTAATGTTTTTAGAGCATAAACAAGTGTATGCATATGTGCTTGTTTACTCCTGTGTATTCTTTTTCACATAAATAAAAAAAGAATACTTCTACTTTGCACTATAAAGTTCTGTGTCTCCATTTTTAAATTTAGTACTAGAATTCCCTCTCAGTTGTACCACATGGTGTTTAACTTGAAGATATAAGAGCTCTTCCCCAGAGGGAAGAGACCACGTCTGTTTGGTTCACTGCTATATGGACTTTGCCTGGCATGTTGTCAACACATGTTCCATACATGGAAGCCTTGAGGGTCTTCTGCTCCAGTCAGAAAAATATCTGGGAGAAAAACTATCCCTCAGCCCCAAATGCTCAACAGATCCCACAGGAATTTTCATCGATGGACTCCAGGCCAGGATCTGCATGTGCGCTTCCTCTTACTAGCACCAGGCTACAGTGAGACTCGTTTCTGGGTGTAGGAAAAATCTGGTGCTCCAAAGTCAGCAGGGGAGTGTGTGTACCTGGCTGGAGAGGGGAGAAGGGGGCCAAAGAGGTAAGCAGACCTTGACCATGCTGTAGTTTCCCTCACATCCAGCAATCTATAAAATATACCCAATCTTTTTTTGGGAGCAGGAAATCCAACTTTGATAGCAGAAAGTGGCTTCTGAGTCAACAGTAAGATTATTAAGACTCTTAATAAAATTCTTTGTGGATTTTGTTTTAGAAAATTTCAAAATTATTCGTGTGTGTGTGTGTAGGCTGAAATAGCCATGTAACAATATTAGATAATGTATGGATTTGACCTCTTATGCACATTGCAATTTCTTTATAAGATTTTTATTTATTTATTCATGAGACACACACAGAGAGAGAGAGAGAGAGAGGCAGAGACCCAGGCAGAGGGAGAAGCAGGCTCCCTGTGAGGAGCCAGATGCAGAACTCAATCCCAGGACCCCAGGATCATGACCTGAGCCAAAGGCGGATGCTCAACCACTGAGCCACCCCGGTGCCCCGTACATTGCCATTTCTCCAGCATATTCACTCTGTGATATACCCCCTCCCCCAAATGTGAGTTTGGTTTTAAATTCTTCAGTGCTAGGAAAATAAAGTGATTCTTGTCACCAAATTTGAGCATCATCCCAAGCTATTAAATAAAAAAGGCCAATTCTTCTATTTCAGAAGCATTTTAATCATAATTTTGTAGCTAATAGAAATGAAAACCAATGTATGGTAGCCTTGAATAAGAGAGAAACTTATCTGTTGGAGAGACTTCAAAGGTCAACAGATCCCAGAAAGGCTCTAACTTATAACAGGAGACATTTATTATGCACGGACTTTGGGACATTAAAATGTCACCGCTAGAATTTACGGCTTTCGCAAAATGTGTACAATTTCTGTGGGGAATTGTCCTCATCCCAAAGGACAGGGATAATAGAAAGGAAGCCTTTTATTAGGGCTTACTTTTAAAACGTTCTAAAAGTGGTAAGGAGTCAGGATGACTGTTGTCCAGCTGGCTACAGGCAGTTGGTACATAAATCAGAAGGAATTGGCCTTAGTGAGCCTCTGTATGGAAAAGCTCATATAAACTGGCAACTGATCATTCCCTCCTTTATTTCTGTATAAACTGTTTACAGAAAACTACGTGGCAGAGTGTTTGAGAATAGTGACATTCTAATCCCTAGTAATTCTTAGGAAATGTAATTGTAGGAACAGATTTCATAAAGTGCCTTCAATCTTATATAAATCTGTGTAAATCACAGAGCCCTATAAATGCCATTTGGACATGAGAGCGTTTTAGCTAGGACCAGAGCCTTTACCCTCTCTGGAGCTTCCCGAGGGCAACTGCTGCGTTCCTGGTGGGGTACTCACCTCCTGTGCTGGTCACATCTTACCAGCTGCCTTCGGTGGTTTCCAGGGAATTTGGGGGCAATCTCACCCCACTTGCTGAACTAAGGATTTGCCCGCTGAGTTTTAAAGGCATCTGCCTTTCGTAAGGAAAACCCAGCCTTCTGCTTCTGACTCATTTGCACAGAGCTGCAGATGCCTAAATTGAAGTGAC
Organism: Nyctereutes procyonoides; assembly: GCF_905146905.1. Taxonomy (NCBI): domain Eukaryota; kingdom Metazoa; phylum Chordata; class Mammalia; order Carnivora; family Canidae; genus Nyctereutes; species Nyctereutes procyonoides. Next base: position 63,066,466 of record NW_026575051.1, read on the forward strand.
TGCTTGCCGTCCCTGGCTGTGAACAGGCTCTCTCTGTTGAAAACTGAAAACCTATGTGGTGAATGGCATGAGTCCTGTGTAATGGTGCTAACTTCCCCTCCACAAAAAGCACTTTTAGAAATGCATAAGGGATGACAAGGCCGAGACTTGGAAATGTTTTGCTCACAGCTTCCAAAACTGATGATGATCGATGCATGAGCCTCTTGGAACGCAGGAGGGAGTCCATGTCCCTCTTTCAACTTCCCGGATGCTAAGTAAGGGCCAAGCACAGCCTTAACGATGGATGCAGATCTGAGAACGGGGAGCAGGTTAAGTTTTCCTTCTGAGGTTCATGTTGGGAGAATCAAATGGACCAGTGGAGGCTTGGACACCCTGACCTTGGTTGTTACCCAAATAGATCCATGTCATTCTCCAAAATATCACTTCAGTCCAGCCTCCCCCACTTCTCCATTTGTACCATCATCGTCCCACCCAGGCCTTGACAATCTCTCACCTGGATTAGGCCTGCAGCCTCTAAGTTGTTCCTCTGATTTTAATCTGGCCTCCACTTTATTTATTTTTCCTGTGGACCACTGTCAGAATGTGATCCATCTATCACCTGAATCTATTGTGTCATTCTCTTATTTCGAATCTTAAAAATTTTCTATCACCTACAGGATAGAGTCCATCTAAGACTCTCGATGCCTGCTTGCTGCTCCAGGCTCTGCCCGACGTGGCCATGCCCCACATTGGCTACCCTGCCAACACGATTGCCTTCTTCACGCTCCATGCTCCCTCTCACCCCTGTACCTTGTCATGCTGTCCCCTCTACCTAAGGTCTTTTCCCTGTTCTCTTGGCTGGTGTGACTACTGTTCATTCATTAAGATTCAATTCACACCATACCTCCTCCAAAGATCCTTCTCTGGTGCACTGTCCCTCAGGGCAGAGAAGGGACCCACGGCTCCATGAGCTGCCCTCACTGTATGGATCTGATTGCAGCCTACTAGTCTCATTACGGGTCTTCTGACCCATGAGATGCTTGAACACATCAACTGTGACTTAGTCGTTGTTATGTTCTCACTCAAAGTATAGCACCATATCTGTCATACATTTGGTACCCTGTAAATGCCTGATAAATGAATGAATGAGACTGGAAGGGCAAAATGAGTAATGAGGAGGGCTTAGAGTTTTATACAAGGTTTGCAAGGGTTATAGCAGGTCATATAAAGTTTATAGTACGTTTTTTATAAGGCTGTTTCAGTTTTGTTAGAAGCATATATATTTATAAATAAGTAGAATAATTTTTTCAAAAAATACACAATTTTTAGACTTGAAAGAGACTTTAGAAAGCATCTAGTCCAATTCTTTTCTTTTACAAATGGGGAAACAGAAACTCAGAGAAGTTACGACCTTCCCAAAAGCTCCATGTAAGGTAATAATAACCTGTGAACAGGTCTACATATAGTATTTATAGGGTCTACTGGAAGAATCGAGGTCTGTGTTATATAGGCTTTAATATTCATGTTCAAGTAAAGAATCAATATCATGATTCACTAGTGGGACATTTCGCCCTATAGATGTACAACTTAAGAGTAATACCAAAGTGTCTAGTCCTGTAAAATGTTTCTCAGTCGCCATCTGTTACTATGGTGAATGCCTCACTAACTCCTGAGTATCTCTGGAACCACCAATTGGAACCCAAAGAGGAGGAAGAAAATGGGGAGCTCAATGCTACCAGGAAGTGATATTTGATTTTGCAATCTGAAAGGAGGACTTGACAAATTAATTAATTTGTCTTTTTTTTTTTTTTTAATATACCTAAGAGCTTCTGCTTCCTATACCTTCCACATTCCAAAGCTGTCAGCAGTGGCACAGCTCACAAGCCTGGATGGCATGTGGTCAGTCCTTTTGTTCTGAGGGACGCAGAGCAAGAGAAGTACAACAGTGTTCCCCTGGGGCCTGGGACCAGTGCTAAACATCAGGGTAGGCACACTGGTTGTGTTGCACTAGCACTGAGCACTCACATGGTGCTGAATAAATATGTTTTTGTGGTATGCAATTTCATCTAAAGCTAAGGGACCAGGACAAGAGTCTCTCTTTCCTCTGCTTCCAGAGCAGTACTAAATTTGAAAGAAAATCATATACAGTAACTATCAAGGTTGACTATCAAGCTCCCCATCAAAATGTCCTGTGACAGTAATAAGGCAATAGACTACTGGGGTCCTTAATGCAGAGTTTCTTACATTCTTACGGCCTTGCATTTAGGATCCAAGGTATAAAGGTCTAAGGGGAAAGGCCAAGAAACTGGGAATTTGCAGTCTTGGATTGTTTTCTTAAATCTACTAATTACCTACTGGGTAACTTTGAGAAAACACAACCTGTTAATAGTTAGCCATTTCAGTTTCTCTACCCATAAAATAGGCCATAAATTATCTACTCCCTTGCCAAAACACTGGGAGAATAAGTGTTCAAATGAAAGAAACTATAGAAGGATAACATGGTTTTACAAAGTTTGAAAGCTGTTCTGACCTCCACTTAAATAGTTAGCATGATGTCAGGCTCCCATGGAGGGAGACTCCAACATAACTGGTCATAGATGCAATAGCGTGTTTTCCATGAGATACTCAAATGGAAAGTGTTTTCTAAATCCACTCTATTTTCTTGAGCAAATACTTTGTGTGTAACGTGTGACTATCGTGTGAAAAGACTCCATTACGAGAACAAGATCGTTGTTTGGGAGCCTCTTCCATTCTGCCTGTATCCCATCTGTCATTATCTGTCCTTTTCTGAGCTGCCGGACATTCCTGTTCCCCTCTGGCTCCTTATAAACTGGACCTATAGAGTTGTCTGCCTTCAGGTGCCACAGTTAAGCTGTTTTGGGTCCTCTAGTCTCCTAGAACAATATGTGATTTGGATTATCAAGTAACTCAAAGACCTTTAGACAAATGTGGTTAAAAGCAGGTATTTTCCTGATTTAGATGAGGGACCAACTTTATAAGCTTGATTAAGGAGGCATTTAGAAACTCAAACCATCTAATCCTGTCTTCAAGGGCTACAGGACCCCTGCTGCATGGCTGGATCATCTTAGTGTACGAATGGGGGAGCCCTACTCATGCTCTTGAGAGAGAGAATCTCAAGCAGACTCCGTGCTGAGCAAGGAGCCGGACGTGGGGCTGGATCACATGACCCTGAGATCATGGCCTCAGCCAAAAGCAAGAGTCGGACACTCAACTGACTGAGTCACCCAGACACCCCACCTCACAAGTGATTTTATGCTTCAGAAGTAGAGAGAATATCCCCTCCCACCTACAAACAGCACTGAGCTAGTCTCTGGGGACTCAAGGACTCTGGAATCACCAAGTGTGAACTTTGAGGACGTGTAACTTTCTGAGGTTCTAATTTGAAAAATCTATCCTTAGAAATGGGAGATTTCTGGGAGGCGGATGGTTCATTTGTGTTTCCCTCTACCCACAGTAAGGAGGTTCCTCACCTTAAGAGAACTATCATTCCAGCGGTACATATTTTCCACTCTTGATCAGCCCACTGAACCAGACCCTTCCTGTTCATGGTCATCTCTCCAGGACCTGTCTGGGCCTTGGCTATATGAGTTGCTCCAAAAAAATTTTTTGTTGAACAAATAAACAAAATATAATTTCATTACTCTTTTCTTGGTAATCACTCAATTAAAAAAAGTGATACCCTCCTTACAAGACCTTCAGAAGAATTTTTCCACTCTAAATTTCCCAGAAAGCCAAATGGACAAAATATTTCCATTTTAATTTTTAAATATCAGAAGAATGCAGTGACCACAGTTTATATTCTCCCTCCTATTTTCCTGAGGGCCTGCGTTGCTCATTTAAATGCCATTTGGTGCCTGTTTGGGTCAGTGACTTAAGCTGGGAGGCTCTTACAGTAACTCAGCGCTGTGGAAATCCCAGACCCCTGGCCGGGGTCTGAGGGGAGAAGCCCAGGATTGGTGGCTGTGAGGGCCGTGTAGGTAAGCACCAGGCAGAGGGCTGGTCTACTTGGGGCAGCAGATCTCCAGCCTCACCAGTTTGGGTCAGCATGGAATCAGTCAGCAATGCCTGAGAGAAAGCCAGGAGACCAGTCAGGATGACTAGGGAGGTTATAAACCAGAAAACTTCCGCCTTGGTATTTGAAAACCACACAGTATTTTACAACATTCCTGTCTATTAACTGCTGGGAAGGGCACTACCTTATTGCCTTTTGCATAATGGAACCAATCTTTCCCCTCAGAGGCCCTCGTGCTGCTTTGATCAAGTTCAAAAGATGAGGGAAATGATGACTAAGGACCTTGGGAACCAGACAGAAGAATCTCACAGACATACTCAAGGGTTTGGTGGAGATTGCTGTTTGTTTGTTTGTTTGTTTGTTTGTTTACTGGTGCATCATTTTGGTTAATAAATTCTACGGTCAGTGCACTTATCAAATCCCTTCCCCAAATATTTGTTATTTATAAAATAATCAAGGAAACAGGCTTGTGTTTATTATTCTGCAATCAGCAGCAGTTTGACGAATTAAAAACAGTCTTTCTTTTTCCCCTCTCCTTTCCCCTTGCCAGGCTCTTGTAAGAGTGCCAACGTTATACACCCAACTCCCTAAATGGTAAAAATGAAAAATAAAAGTGACCTCGGCGAACTGTACATCGCCTCTGCCCAGGTTAGACTTTGGGCCGAGGGCCCACTCCCCTTAGCATCAGAGGTAGAAATTTGGAACCAATTGAGTTGGAAAGGGATACTGTACATGTCTGTTTCCGGTTCACAGGGCCCTCAGCGTCACTGCATAGTTTGGACGTCTGACTAGTTTCCTGACTTTGAGAGTCTCCTACTTTAAACATGAGGGATCAACCCTGGAAAGGAAAGGAAAGACACGCAAAAGTCTGCCAGTGACTCCACCAACCATTACTCTCAGGACGGGTTTCTCCCGGCAGGATTTAAATAGAACTATTGTGACATGGACAGTGCTTTCTTTTGGTGTCCTGAGGCAGGGTGATGGTGAGGTCGTGGGTCTGCTCACATGGTCTGAGTGGGGAAGGCCAGGTCTGGGCCAGTTCTCCACAACACAGCTTCCAGGAAAGCCCCACCTCCACGCATCATGACCAAAGAACAGAGCAAAAACAGACACTTCAAACCCAGAAAACCATGGTAAGACTGGGTCTCCTCTACATTGTCCTGAAGTGGTTCTATTTCTGTTTTACGTGCGTGAAAGAAAGGCTTTGTTAGGGGCACAGATCTAGGCTTTTCTTTCCCAAACGGACAAACGTGTGAAATCATCATGAGGGAACCAAAGCCTTCCAAGGAAAGGCTTTTATTTTAAAACAACTACAGTTAAAAAAATAATAAAATAAAATGAAATAAATAAAATAAAATAAATAAAATAAAATAAATAAAATAAAATAAAATAAAATAAAATAATAAAATAACTACAGTTAGCCTTTACCAAATGAAATCTCTAGGGCGACAGCAACTTCAACTTGGCATTGAGTTGCCACGAAGCCTAACACGTAGATATTTGAACACTTGAACTTTCAAGCCACCCAATTCTTGCATGTGCTCGAGTTTGTCCTTATTTTCATGACTTTGTTTCTACGTTAACAAATAGAATAGCAGTTCTCACCCACGTGGAGAGGTCACGCACCAATTGCTTCCATTCCTTTTATGATAAACTGAGCTGGCTGAAAAACTGATTCAGTTGGGTCAGAGTGTGACTGGTGGTTGCTAATTCCTGAGGGAGCCCTTGGCATGATTTGAAGCGGGGAGAGGCCAAAGAATCAAGTTTCCCAGAGGAAACACAGGAGTGGGAACAGGAACCGTGGGGGAAGGGAGAGGGCATGGGTTGGTTGGGAAGAGTGGGACACAGCAAAGAATATGCCTGCAGACTGGGAAACGGTGTATCATGGATTTATAAGTGTTAACTTTCACATTCACGAATAAAAATTTCATTTGCCATTATGAAAGTTAGAGTTTTGTGTTCATAAGTAAAAATGTCAGTACATAAGTTCACTATACCTAGAGAGATCCCAGAGGCAGGAGTCACCTTGCCCCCCCCCCCCCCAAGTAAGAGAAGCCAAGTAGAGCCTTGGAAGCATTGTCACCTTCAGTGGTCAATCACAGGGGTCCCGCCAATGGAAGCCCAGAGAAGGGTGGGAAGGGGAAAAGGTTTTGTTTTCCTTTTCCTCCAGCATTATGAAACAACCAGGGAAGCTAGTCCCTTAGGATTCCGTTCAAGTCTCGCCCAGACTACTTTCTCTCAGGAACTTTTGCCTTGAACCACTTTTAGACATTGAACTAGTTCCTTCTTGCTGGAAGAACGTTATTGTATTGTCTGAAATAGTGTAAGCTTCCTTCCAGAATGCCGGCGGAAAACCCCAATGATGCCCTTTCCCACTAAACTATTAGGATTTCTCCTTCCAGTAAGTGAAAAAAGAAGAACACGCAACTGTTACTAACTGGTAGGCGAGGAATGTTTTGTAAATCAAAAAGTTATATTCTTTAACTTAAAATTTCTACTACTGTAAGCTTTGTGAGCGCGGAGACCATACCATACATCTTTGTGTCTCCACGATTCCTATTATTTAGGCACACAATTGGAGATGAATAATGATTTTATGCATGAAGGAAATTGGCCCCCCAAATTAAAAGCCTTTTTCATACAAAACTTCGGCCAAGCAAAGGCCCATAATATCTGTAAATGTGATGGAGAAGCAATGAGGATAGTTCTTGTCCCACAGTCTAGTATGGAAATCTAGATTGATGGTTTGTTTTACTTTTCACATTCTGTTTTAATGAAGAGAAGGAGGAATGTGAATAGTTGAAAAACAACTCACAATTCAAACAAAACTCATCTGAGTTCTGCTTTGATTTTTGATAAATCCCACACTTCCGTAGTGACCATGATCCCTTTCTATTCATCTTCAACTTCAGTCTCTGTCCATGTGATCAGGTCCTGGCTGGAAGGAGGACCCAGAGGGTTCCAGACAACCAGGGAAGATAAGCTTCTGGAAAAAGAGGAAAAGTGGGAGAAGGTGCTAGAATAGAGGACCCAAGGGTCATCGTTGAGACTCATCTCTGCCACTAAATCACTTTGTGTCTCTGAGAAATGTTTCTTCACTTTTCATGCCTGAGGTGTCTTCCTGACAACTGAGATGAATGAGTTAGAAAATGTAAAGATTTTCTGCTGGGACTGGAACTAAAATTCACATATAAGTAAAAATTCGTTGAGCTTTGCATTGTTTTGGTATTAAACTGAATGTGAAGAGAGCTTATGAATTTAATAATAAAAAACTAAAAATGGATAAACTGAGTCAACCAAAGAATTATCAAAAGCTCGAGAAATCTAGGGATGAAAATGGAAACAAAGTAAAACATTTACATACTATTAATTCCAGTGCCTACCACTGTTTTCCTTCTGCAACTTATTTAAATGCACATTTCAAAGTTATAATGATTTTGAGTAAATCCCCTAGTTGACTTGAATGTATGTAAATCTGGTCTTGGTCATTTGAACTTGACACAATTCAGCAATTTTTGAAATTTGTATTCTGTTTATTCAAGTAAATGAATAGTGTCATTTGCTTATTTGATGCGATTTGGAAAAAAAATGAGCCCTTTGAGAAACTGCTTCTGGGTATCAATACTAAAATGAAAACACTGGCTAAAATCATAAAAGCAGGAAAATTAATTTCAGGGTATTTTAAGCTCCCCCTGCTTCCTGGGCTCACAGGGCTTCAGAAGTTGAGAATTGCTCTCTGATGTCACTGTTCTCTGAAAGCTGATCCATTCAAATCCATATGGTGGACATCTTTGAATCACACACTGCTTACATTTTTCAGTGCTTCTGAAAGAGAATTTCTCCCTTTTAATCCTCAAAACCAAACTCAAATGAATTGTTTTACCCACCTGCAGCTTCCTCTGAGGAATATAACTCTTTGATTCAATCCATAATTTCCTCTATTCTCCAACCCCCAAATTATCCAATTTTAGTTTTAAATTCAAATCATTATTACTGTCACTGATTCTGAGCTGGGAAAATGGAAGGTGGCTTTTTTGTGTGTGATGCGGCATGGAGATGTGACACAAACATAAGCTGGACAATTTCTCATTTCTTCAGTTGTGTACCACAAACTACAACTGTATGAATTCAACAGAGTTTCAACATGGTTCTTTATAGCCTGCAAATCCAGCAACTTTTGGCTCCTATAAGCTTCCTTCAAAGGGAAAACTATCTGCTGAACAAGAAAGCCCATCCAGAGGAATGGAGTGTGGGCTTCGTTGCTTTGGGTCTCAGATGGAGGTGACTGGTGGCGGGAGCCTAGAAGAAGACTGTGTAACACAGAATTGCTGCTGGCTCAAGAAGCATGCGCACAGTGCCCAAGAGCAGATGATGAACAAATGGTTGATACGTAGGCCTCCCCTGGCCTCCCTCTTCCTTGCACCCACATTTAATTATTGTATTGCTTCAACTGAACTTCAAGCTCAGCTTCCGTCCCACGTCAACACTCATTCATGCTTCTAAATATCTTTCCTACTTGAGCACATCCCTATTTTGTGTCTTTGTATCATAAGGACATGTACTGTTGCAGAACTTTTAGACTGAAAATAAGATGTGGTTCTGACAGTACCTAATGTTGCCATGAGTTCTTAATTCAGACCCTGTTCCTTCTGTGGGAAGAGCCCACTATTTGGACCTCAGGCCAACTGCTATATATCCTATGAGACTTGGTTACTCCCCGGGACGCCTGGGTGGCTCAGTGGTTGAGCATCTGCGTTTGGCTCAGGTCGTGATCCCAGGATGCTGGGATCAAGTCCCGTATCGAGCTCTGTCTCTCTCTTCTCTCTCTGTGTCTTTCACGAATAAATAAATTAAAAATGTTTAAAAAAAAAAAAGGACTTGGTTATTCCTCAGATGCTCTGTGAAGTCCCTCTGACTGTCCCCCTCTTCTACACCGTCCAAGCATCCTGAACAACCTCTATCATAGTTTATAATAGACTGTTATGGGCCTAATTTTGTCCCCCCCCTTCCAAATTCATATGTTGAAGTCCCAATATCCAGTACCTCAGAATGTAACTGTATTTGAGAAGAAGGTCTTTAAAGAAGTGGTTCAGTTAAAGTGAGGACATTAAGGTGAGGCCCTAATCTAACATGACTGGTGTCCATATAAGAAGAGGAGAAAAACTAGATATATGTACACAGAGGAAGGGCCATGTGAGGTGATAGCAAGAAGGTACCGCCTGCAGGCCGAGGAGAGAGGCCTTGGGAAAAAGCAAGCTTGCTGACAACTTGATCTTAGACATTTAGCCACTGGAATTGTGAAAAATAAATTTTTGGGTGTAAGCCACCCAATCTTATAGTAAGATAATACACTGTCCTACAAATTATTACAATATCTATCTCTACTTCTATATTATGAATACTTTTTATTTTTAAGATCTTATTTATTTATTCATGAGAGACACACACAAAGAGAGGCAGAGACACAGGCAGAGGGAGAAGTAGGCTCCCTGACGGGAGCCCGATGCGGGACTCAATCCCAGGATCCTGGGATCATGACCTGAGCCAAAGGCAGAAGCTCATCCACTGAGCCATCCAAGTGCCCCAACTGTGAATACTCTTAAAAGAGATTGTATTTCATCCCTCTAATCACAGAACCTAGCAGAGTGCTTGATATATATATATATATATATATATATATATGAAAATTTATTGATTGAAGGAAGGAAGGATTTTCCTGACTCAATTTAATCATCAGCCTCTAGTTACTTAGCATCTTATTTTCCTATTTTTATTCCTCCTCTCCCATCCTAATTTTAATGGCTTGGATACGTGTCTCTATTTTGCACCTAAGTCTTTAACACAATCAAATTTATTCCTAGTTTTCAGAGGTATCACACAGGACATTAGCAATATCCGGAACCACTCCTCCTGCACTGGCTGTAGACATAGTTGTTGGGTGTTGTGCTTTCTCATCACGACAATATGTCCAGCCCAAAGATGCCAATTTACAGGAGTACAAATAGAGAAATGATGGCATACATGCCCCTTTTCTAGAGTCAGGCTAGCAACTCAATGTCAGAGAGGCTGAAATGGCTCCTAAGAAGAATCTCTTCTGACTGCCAGTTCTGAAGTGATCAAAATAAGAGTGGAGATGGCTGTTACAGTGACCCAGGAAATGCTAAAAGGGTGGGAAGTCAGCCCAGCAGAGTAGGAGCTGCCTCACATCCTGAAGTAATTACTCCAATAAAACACTCTTACATCCAGATATTTCTTTTCTCCAAATTATGGGATAACTACATATAACAACCCAGAAAGATCACATTTGTGTGAATAAAACCTGACTGTACTTTGAAGGTACTTCCTTTCAGTGTCACTCTGCTCCAGTCTCTTGGGATCCAGTAAATTTTGAGGAAAGTATGGCAGGGCTGGAGTATTTATACATCCATAGAGGCTGTATTTGTTTTTATACGTTCTTGTTGCTTGGCCCTGTATTCTTGTTTAAGAAACATTATGTTAAAAAATAAATAAATAAATAAATAAATAAATAAATAAATAAAATAAAAAATAAAAAATTTTTAAATTTTTTTTTAATAAATAAAGAAAGAAGGAAACATGTTGAAATGGAATGGTATTTTATGTGAGTGAGGGTGCATGATGCGTGCTCTTGTAAGAGAGTAGCCTAACACAAGTCCTAACACACATAAACTCAGGCTGACCTACTGCTCTGGACCTTGGTTAGAAAACTTTGTAGTGAACACTCTTTAAACCTAATGCTTGGAAGAATGATTTCTTCTGTAACAGTTTGTAATGGCAAATCATTTTATGCCCATGTTCTGTTTAGTTTTGTTCATGAGTATTATTTTTTAAAAGATTTATTATTTATATGAGACCGATAGAGTGAGCACATAGCAAGAGGGGCAGAAGGGACGGAGAGAGAATCTCTTTTTTTTTTTTTTTTTAATTATTTTTATTGTCGTTCCAATTTACCAACATTACAGATTAACCACCCAGTGCGCATCCCGTCATGTGGCCCCCTCCCGTGCCGTCACCCATTCACCCCCCCCCCCGCCCTCCTCCCCTTCACACCCTAGTGCGTTTCCCAGTGTTAGAGTCTTTATGTTCTGTTGTCCCTTTCTGATATCTCCCACACATTTCTTCTCCCTTCCCTTATCTTCCCTATTCACTATTATTTATATTCCCCAAAATGAATGAGAAATACATGTTTGTTCCTTCTCCAATTGACCTTATTCACTCAGCATAATACCCTCCAAGTTCCATCCCGTTGAAAGCAAATGGTGGGTATTTGTAGTTTCTAATGGATGGTATATTTCCATTGTATACATTAAACCCCATCTTTTTATCCATTTCATCTTTCGATGGACACCGCGGCTCCTTCCACAGTTTGGTATTGTGGACTGGCTGCTAGAAAACATCGGGTGCGGTGCCCCGGCGTATTATTGCATCTGAATCTTCGGGGTAACTCCTCTAACCGTGCATATTGCAGGTCGTAGGGGCAGGTCTATTTTTAATTTCTTTGATGGAACCTCCACACAGTTTTCCAGAGTGGCTGCAACCAGTTCACGATCCCAACAAAAACAGTGTAAGAGGGTTCCCTTTTCTCCACATCCTCTCCACATTTGTTGTTTCCTGACCTGTTCTTAATTCCCATTCTCATGGTGTGAGGTGGTATTCTTGTGGTTTTGATTTGTATTTCCCTGACGCATGTGATGCAGAGCATTTTCTCATGTGCATGTTGGCCAAGTCTATGTCTTCCTCTGTGAGAATTACTCTTCATGTCTTTTGCCCATTTCATGATTGGATTGTTTGTTTCTTTGGTGTTGAGTTTTTAATAAGTTCTTTATCGATTTTGGAAACTATGCCCTTTATCTGATATGTTATTTGCAAATATCTTCGCCCATTCTGTGGGTGTCTTTGAGTTTTGTTGACTGTATCCTTTGCTGTGCAAAAGCTTCTTATCTTGATTGAAGTCCCAATAGTTCATTTTGCTTTTGTTTCTTTTGTTTTCGTGGATGTATCTAGCAAGAAGTTACTGTGGCCAAGTTCAAAAGGGTGTTGCCTGTGTTCTCCTCTAGGATTTTGATGGAGTCTTGTCTCAATTTAAATCTTTCATCATTTTGAGTTAATCTTTGTGTATGGGCAAGAGAGTGGTCTTGTGTCATTTTTTTATTCTTCTGATGTGGATGTCCAGTTTTTCCCAGCCCCATTTATTGACGAGACTGTTTCTTCCAGTGGATCGTCTTTCCTCCTTTGTAGAAATATTAGTTGACATAAAGTTCAGGGTCCCATTTCTGGATTCTCTATTCTGTATCCATTGGTCTATGTGTCTGTTTTTGATGCAGTACCACACTGTCTTGTATGACCAAGCTTTGTAGTACAAACCTGAAATCTGGCATGGTGATGCCCCCAGATATGTTTCTTTTTTAAAATTCCCCTGGCTGTTTGGGGTCTTTTTGAGTCCCACAAAATCTTAAATAATTTGTAAAGTCTCTGAAGAAAGTCCTGGTATTTTATAGGATTGCATTAGAACTGAAAAAATGCCTGGGTAACCTTGCATTTTCACAATATTAATTCTGGCCAATCCAGAGCATGGAATATTTTTCCATTCTCTTTGGTGTCTTCCTCAATTTCTTTCAGAAGGTTCTATAGTTTTTAGGGTATAGATCCTTTACCTCTTTGGTTAGGTTTATTCTAGGTATTTCTTATGCTTTGGGTGCAATTGTAAATGGGATTGATCCTTAATTTCTCTTTCTTCAGTCTCATTGTTAGTGTATAGGAATGCCATTGATTTCTGGGCATTGATTTGTATCCTGCCCGCTACCCAAATTGCTGTATGAGAGTTCTAGCAAATCTTGGGGTGGAGGCTTTGGGTTTTCTATGTAGGCCAGTATCATGTCAGGCGAAGTGGGAGAGTTTGACTTCTTCTTTGCCAATTTGAATTGCTTTAATGTCCTTTTTGTTGTCTGATTGCTGAGGCTAGGACTTCAGCTTACTATGTTGTCTAGCAGTGGTGAGAGTGGCACATCCCTGTCTGGTTCCTGACTTAGGGGGAAAGGCTCCAGTGCTTCCCCATTGAGAATGATATTTGCTGTGGTTTCGTAGATGGCTTTAAGATATCGAGGACGTTCCCTCTATCCCTACCACTCTCGAAGAGTTTTGCTCAGGATGGATGCTGTATTTTGTCAAATGTCTTACTCTGCATCTAATGAGAGTATCATATGGTTTTTTTTTGGTTTTTCTCTTGCTGATATGTGAATCACATTGATTGTTTTTAGAGTGTTGAACCAGCCTTGTATCCCGGGGATAAATCCCTACTTGGTCATGGTGAATATTTTCTTAAATGTGTTGTTGGATCTATTGGCTAGTATCTTGTTGAGCATTTTTTGCATCCATGTTCATCAGGGTATTGGTCTGTAATTAAGGAGAGAGGAATCTCAAGCAGACTCCTCACTGAGTGGAGCAAGAGGCAGAGATTCATCTCATGACCCTGAGATCATGACCTGAGCTGAAACCAAGAGTCGAACACTTAATCTACTGCCCCACCCAGGTGCCCCCGTGCATGTGTGTTTTTTAATTCCCAGTTTAATTGGTAAGTCTAGCAATCCTCTTCTTTTCCACAAGTAGGATATTTACTGATACAGAGCACCTTGAAATTCCAGCTGTACGGAAATAGTTTGGACCAGTTTATTTTACCTTCCAAAGAAGTGTTGTAAGGCAAACTATACATTTAAAAGAAGAAATGGTCTAAGATTTAGTCCTAGATGCCTTGAGGTGAGAAATCAAGGGCAAGGTGTTCATTGAGATAATAATGAAGACCCTTCAGCGAATTCCCAGGACTGCCTCTTCTGGACACTCCATTAAGTAAACTCCATATTCAATGTCCATTGCGTGCAGGGTACGATGCAGGTGACTTGAAAAGCATGAAGGATTAATACCTTTTAAATGTTTCTGGTTCTCAAGGAGTTTACAGCAAAGTTGGGGACAAAAATGTTAATCATGGCCAGGGTAAATAGATATGAAATATTCCAGTAACAGATCTAAATAAAAAGAGATGACAGCTGCCAGAGAGCTGTCCATGGTTAATTGCTAAATGAGTTTACAAGCAAGCAGTGCTCTGAGACCCCAGTGCTCTCTCTGGAGTCTCATCCTCCCCTCAGATCGGAAGGCATCTTCAGGATGATGTAGGTAGGCAGATGTAGGTAGGTCCAAGGGAGGCCTACAAACCTACCTGTTTGTCTCCAGAGTATGAGACCAGGTAGACCTGAACTCAGCTCCACCTAGGACCACCCGGGACAAGTTCTTTTCTGCTCTGAATCTGTCTTCTCAGAAGAAAACAGAGATGATAAACTTACCCTCTGAGTTGTGAGAGTAGATGAGCTCTGTGAAAGTAAGTTCTTGGTGTAGACCCTCACATCTATTCGTATTTATGAGAGCAGATCTCATGTCATGTATTAATTTGTCTTTTAGTTTATATTTCCTGTTTGCCCCACTCAAAAGTAAAATCCTTGAGGGCAGGGACTTAACATTGTTCTGTCCCTAGATCCACAGTATCTATATTACTATGTGACACACAATTGATGCCTAGTATGTATTTGTTGAATGAATAAATTAATAATTAACATCAAAAAGTAAATTAGCTAATATTATTGTTCAATCCTGTCTTTTTCATATTACTTCTTATCCCTCTTTGTTTTCTCCAACCTTACAAGCAATAAGAGATGTTGCAAACAACAGGCTAAGTTCCAAATGAGTAGGATCATTTAGAGTGTTAAAGTCCCTATGAGTTCAGGCTATTGGAACTTGCGTTGTTCACTTCGCAAAAAATAGATGATGCAATGGGGGAAATAAAGCTTTTCTTCCTGTATCCCCTTCCTCCATCAGCTCATCCTCACTGTATCCTCATCATGTCCATGTCCCATGTGCCCGTCTCACCCAACAATATCCAAAAAATAAAGAACAGAGACAAATTGTGGGGGCGGAAACAAATGTTTTTCGCATGAACCTTCCAACTCCCATGGAGAGAGGGGTGGAATGTAACTTCTCATTTCTCCAACGCACCTCAGTGCCCATTTTTAAGCCCAGGGAGGCTTAGTTAGCCAAAGCCTGGCCAATGAAGCATGACCATTAGAAAAATGTTGTGTTTGCCATGACACTAAGCAGGAACGGGCTTCTAGTGTGAAATCACTTGGCTTTGTGCAAAAGTCCCTGTCCCTACCACCAGAGACAGACTTATTTTGACCTAATTTTCAGTTCCGTTATGATTTTTGTAAGCTAAAATTAAATTTGGTTTAAGATCACTGACCAGGGTTTATATCACTAGCGGGAGGGAAGGAATCAACAAGCAATGTTTTATCATCTTGTGTTGGTGCGTGACCAACTGGAGTGTCTCATTAAAATCTTATTTGCAGGAAATGGACTCATTTACAGCTCCCCACTCAGTCGTATGTTTGTTAATAGTACAGAAGGGAGGTAAAATGAGTCACAAAAGGTCAACTCCGGATCGAGTGAGTTTCCTCCCAGACTGCAGATTACTGACACCTCATTGTGTTTTTCGCGTGTGACACAAAGCTTAAATCCATGTACAGTGTAACCTCTTAGATAAAACCCTATCCCCAGACCTGCAAGACCCATTATTGCCTAAGAAAAGCCAAAATTACTGAATGTTTTCTTTTCTTCTGACTTAAAATGCACGTCATCAACCACGTAAAGGAAAAAGAACAACGTACAAAGTATTCTCTGGGGTTTCTCACCCATTCTAAGATATTCTCACAATGAGTTCTCAGCTTCAAAATGGTTTCATCAGAGGATTTTAATATGCTCCTGTGTATTTCAAGAAATTCAAAGAAATGAAATCTAACCATCTCAGGGACATCTTATGGAGATGTTGATTCCAATACTTAGATATTTTTGTTTTTCCTATGAAAAAATATCTTAGAATCTACATAAGGGTCTTTATGGACTTTATTAAAAACATTTTGTAACATGTATATATGAGTCAGGGTCCTGGTAAGAAACAGAATCGCCCCAGTTTCCAGTAAAGACAGTTTAATAACTACTGACAAAGGTGTGGGAGGCAAAAGAAACAAACAAGAGATGTCAAAGCACCCAGAGACCAGCAACAGTGGGAAGCTGTTACCACTGTTAGGTCTAAAGGGCAAGGAGAGGAAATGATGCTACTTGATCCCCATGGATGCTAGCAGAGATGACAGTCCCTGCCAAAGACCCCTCTGAAGATGACAGGGAGCCAGGAAGAAACACCCACATCACCATCTCTGTCCCACCTCTGATCTGCTGCTGGTGCTTCCCATTGGCCAAACTGACCTGGAAGGCAGTGCCAACGGAGACTGGGTGATAGAGTCCCCAGGGGTCAGTTGCCCAGCACATATAACAGGGTGGATGGAGAAAGGCAGAGGATTAACCTGCTAGGGCAACTGGAGCATAAAAAGCAGTGTTCTTCATAGACAATGATTGATTGATTGATTGATTGATTGCCAGTGTGTTTATGATAAACTTGCAACTGTTTATCCAGGCTTGCTCTTTACCTTGATCCCCTTTGAGATCCTGTAATCTGAACTTGTACTTAATGTCCTGAAACAGAGCTTCTCTCTGTGCAGTGCTAACTCTTCTGTATGGGAATTAATCCTTATCTCCATGTCAACTAAAAAAAATTAAAATTATTAAAATTATGATGACTGTTCTTCACCTTTCTGAATCTTTAAATTCATAATCTCTTGGTTTAGCAGTTTCATTCTTTCAAAGAGATTGAAACATTTTAGTTTTGCTATCTCATTGATCTTCGCCGTATCTCTGATGGGCAAGCATCTAGGTAGAGTACCGGGTACAGTGACACACGGAAATAGACGCTCAATAAATGCTTTTGGCAAGATGATCATCATCAAATGCCTCTTGTGCAGATAGGAGAGCTTACGTGGAAAAGTTAAGCAACTGAGCCAATATCTCATGGTGTGCCAGTAGAAATAGAAGCCAAGTCGGAGGGTTTATCCTGAATATGCTTCCTCCTTATGGAGATTTTGCTAAGCAGGGCAAGAATTTGAACAAGAGTTTATTTGCTTCTTGTACTTTGACCCAATCATAAGAATAGTTGGGAAATTCAGGGCATAGTTTTTCAACTGATTTGTTTCCTAGATTGCCAGTGAAAGGTATGCCTCATTATTTGTTCTTAATCATTAGGCATAAAACACTGTTGCCAGCAGGAACAAAAAGCCGAGTTATTCTCTTAGAGGAATTGAACTAAACTATTACATCTCTTTGTGTTATTTCTGAGATGGGGCAAAGAAAACATAAAGGGGAGATGAAATCTGAGAACTGCCTGTGAAATCAGTTACAGCTGACCCTTATCAGTGAAAAACAAGGACAGGAATGACCTGAGAAACATAAATGTACATGGTTTTAGAAACTCTACAATTATTATAAGTCCACCTTCATCAAAACCTTCTACTATAATCCAAAGTTTTAAATGCTAGTTTTTCTTGGATGACACTGTTTTCCTGAATATCCCAGGAAGGAGTCCTATAGAGGAGACACAGAGGGGTTTGGATTCACTGCAAGCCAGATAAACCGTTTGTGAAATAATACTAAATCAGGTAGATCAAAATTTGAAAACACATGGGCACAGGGAAGGTCTGTAATCTTGGAAGCCTGCATCACGCCTTCTTCCAGAGAGTGTATCACCAGCCTGCTTGTTGGTAGGTGGCTCCTGTGTACACAGCCTCACGGTGGATGCGTGTGACATGACACAAGAGACTAATAAAGGGTTCGTTCGGGTCTTCTTGAAATCACATTTGTTTCTTTTTTTAAAAAAGATTTATTTAATTGAGAGAAAGAGAGAGAGAATGCATGCAGAAGGTGAAGGGGTAGAGGGAGAGAAAAAGAGAGTCTTAAGCAGACTCTGCGGTGAGTGCAGAACCAGGTGTGGGGCTCCATCTCACGGTCCTGAGATCATGACCTGAACCGAAACCAAGAGTTGGACATCTAACCGACTGAACCACTAGGCGCCCCACAAAATCACACTTATTGTAAATCAATGAGAACTCGTTTCTTAATAACTTGTCATCTCATTTAGGCATTATTCTCAACTCCTTCCTCTTTCTCCTCATGCTCTTAATCATGGTGAAATCCTTTTTTCTATGTCTCTCTTGAATGTGACCTTTTTTCTCCCCAGCCCCTTTCCTAGGCCAAGCTTCTAACAGTTCTCATCTAGACCATCACGGACCAGATTCCTAATTGGTTCCCCTCCACCCACTCTCCCACTGCAAACTCCTCCACACTGTAACCATCGTCATTGCTTAAAAGCACAAATATGCTCAAGTCAATTGCTGGCTTAAAATACTTCTGTTTTCCCATTGCCTTGAAATCCATACTCCTTACCACCTCTTCATGCTTCTGTCTTCAGCCTTCTCCTCACTATTCTCTACCTCACACTCCCCTTTGTCAGAGAAACAAAGTCCCAATGCAGGGCCCTGTATTATCTGACCATAGCCGATTTTTTCAGCCTCATCTCCTACCCCTCTCTTCCTTGTCGTCTTTATCTGGATATATACTGCCTGGCGAGTATTTTGTCTCTCAAGACTCAGCTCAAATGACACTTCTCCTGACTTGGCTAGTGACACCACCCTTTTCTGTCGTGCTAGCACAATACACATATCTAAATCATCATATGCACCACATTGTATAAAGCTCACTGTTTATGTCTGTCTCCTCAATGGACTATGAGGTAACAATCTTCAGCCTATTCAGGATCTTAGTACCTTATCTAGCATAAGCACTGCTCTTAAATCCTGAAGGAGGAGGGTCATACTTCAGAGACCCCCCCCCCTCCCCGCCCGGCCCTCTTCCAGGAGTATCCCTACACCTGAGGTGAGAAGTCAGCAGGACAGGGATGTACCTTCCTGGATTCCACATCTCCCTAGATCCCATGCTTCCTGTTTCTAGACCATGCTTTGCTAAGCAAGAGCCCAAGAATTCCCTATCCAAATGGTCCAATCTTTCTTTGGGGCCTGCACAAGCCCTTTCCAGAGATCTGTCCTCAAAGAAGGGACCAAGAAGGTGTGTGCTCACTCCTAGATCCAAAGACTAGCCAAGGTAGTGATTTGTGAAGTGTATGGCCAGAACTTGTATAAACAGGCTAGATTGTCCACACTTGTGTATGCCAGGAGCCAGTGATGAGGTCAGAGCAGCACTAGGAGAGGCAGACAGGTAGGCAGAGAGCTGGGGCCTGGAGCCTCAAGGAATTAGAGAGTTCTAAAGTTGAACCTGGCCTTCTAGGTAGTTATGAAGATATATTTATCTTGGGGGGAGGATGGATCATATTTTGTCATTTGCAACCTTGAAATATTTAGGCATATGTCATGTGGGCCTCCGTGTGTACCCTAGCCTGGACCTCTATAAACGTTAGGATGCTGGTGGCTTGTCTAATACAGTGCACAGCACATGGGAGATGCTTCGTGCGTGACTGAGGATTGGCTCACAGCAAAAAAATATGGAATAATTGAGGCTCAAGGGAAATAATTCTGCAGTGTTTGAGTAAGAGAAATTAATAGAAGATAGTAATTATAATCGAATTAACAAACTAGTTAATATACTTCCTAAAAATGTTTGTATTCCAAAGGCCAAACTTAAACATTCTTGCTAGGATAATGTTATTTACCAAATGAATGATCAATTTTTGAAAGCCTCACTTGAATTCTCCAGCATTCTTTCAGTAGTTCCAAAACACAACACTAATCTACCAAGCACTCATAGATGGGTTAAGAATGAAGTCAAATAAAACATGAGTCAGATAGCAAACTCCGTTGTGGGAGTCATACTCCAGCCTGAGAGGAAGAATTAACGAAAACTCGCATCAATATTTCTTGGAACCGGCATTTCACATCTCCATCATTTCAAATGACCCCATTATCCTTCACTGGCAGATGAAATCATTCTTGTAAAGAAAAGGAATATTCATCTTCTAGGTGGAAACTTGAGAACTAAGGTTCTGCTTGCCACAGATATGATCATTTCAATGAACGTGGGCATTTTAATTTTTCTCCAGTATAAGAATCAATGGCTTACCATGTTGAATAACCAAGACTTCTTGTATCTTTTATTGTCACATAAATGTATGTTACTAACAAATGAAAGAACATTTCAGACTAAAATATGGTTCTATGTATGTGCAGGCAATAATGTGTGGAAATTGAGAAGGGCAGAGGGAGGGTAGAGAGAGAGAAAGAGAGAATCAATTTAACCTGGAAAGTCAACTAAGAAACATCTATTGAGTGACCTCTATACTCAGCATTATGCTAAGCATAGGGGATAAAAATTCAAGGTCTTCAAATAATAATGAGATACCACTGTACATCGATTAGGATGGACCAAATCTGGAACACTGACAACGCCAAATGTTGGACAGGATGTGGAGCAAGACAAACTCTCATTCACTGCTGCTAGGAATGCAAAGCCACTTTGGAAGACAGTTTGGTGGTTTATTAAAAAAAACTAACATGCTCTTATTCTATGATCCATTGATTGTGCTCCTCGGTATTCATTCAAAGGAGTTGAAAGCATGTCCACACAAAAACCTGCCCATGAATGTTTATGTCAGCTTTATTCATAATTCAAAACTTGGAAGCAACCAAGATATTCTCCAGTAGGTGAATGGATAAATAGACTGTGCTATATCCAGACAATGGAATTTTACTCAGTGCTCAAAAGAAATGAGCTATCAAGCCATGAAAAGACATGGAGGAAACTTACATGCATATTACTAAATGAGGGAAGCCAATCTGAAAAGGCTACTTACTCTATGATCCCAACTATGTGACATTCTGGAAAAGGCACAACTACAGAGACAGTAAAAATATTAATGGTTGTCATGGTTGGGGGACGGAGAAGGGGAATGAACAGGTGGAGCACAAAAGATTTTTAGGGTAGTAAAAATATGATATCATTATGTCATTATACATTTTATTATGCATGTCATTAAATATTTTTCTAAACTCATAGAAGGTACTGAATAAGATACAGAGTAAGTTGAATAAGGTACAGAATAAGGTACAGAATAAGCTAAAATATAAAATAAGGACTTTGGGTGATTATGACGTTTCAATGTAGGCTCAGTGGTTGCACCACTCTGGTGAGGGATGTTGATAATGGAGGAGGCTCTGCATCTAAAAGGGCAGGGGTGTCTGAGAAATCTCTGTAGTTTTTCAATTTTGTGGTGAGCCTGAAACTACTCTTAAAAAATTAAGTATTTTTTAAAGATTTTATTTATTTATTCATGAGAGACACACACACACAGAGAGAGAGAGAGAGAGAGAGGCAGAGACACAGGCAGAGGGAGGAGAAGCTGGCTCCATGCAGGAAGCCAAGTGTGAGACTCGATCCCAGGACCCCAGGACCTGAGCCGAAGGCAGACACCCTAAAAAATTAAGTCTTAAGAAAAGAAGAAGGGCACCTGGGTGGCTCAATCAGTTAAGTGCCTGCCTTTGGCTCAGATCCTGGGATGGAGCCTGCAGCGGGGCAGTCTCTGCTCAGTGAGGAGTCTGCTTCTCTCTCTCCTCTGTGTGCTCTCTCTCTCTCCCTCTCTTGCTTGCTTTCAAATAAGTCAATAAAATCTTAAGAAGAAGAAGGAGGAGGGAAAGGAGGAGGAGGAGGGGGAAAAGGAAAAAGACAAGGTCCTGTCCCCAGGAAAATCTACAATATCTGATGGGAGTTGGGTTTGGAGTGATGGGAGAAGCACCGTAGGCATATGTTGGTAGGGGTGAGGGCACAGATTTCCCTATTACCTTCCACGAACAGACACTGTGATTAGGTATGTTATATTAGGGCATCTCATTTAATTCTCGTTGAATCAGTGCATGTAAATACTATCCCCATTTTCCAGATGAGGAAACCAATGTTTAGAAGAAGAGCCCAATGAAAGAGCAATACAACTGAGCAATTGCCAAAGTAACTATTTAGAAGGAACTTATGGGAATGTAAATTGGTACCATCTCTGTGGAAAACAGTACAGAAGTTCCTCAAAAGAATTATAAATAGAACTATCATATGACCCAGCAATTCTACCTTTGGGTGTATATCCAAAGGAAATGAAAAAAACGGGGTATTGAAGAGATATCTGCATTCCCATGTTTATTGCAACATCAGTGGATAAGTGGAAAAGGAAGATATGGGTCATATATGCAACAGAATATTATTCAGCCATGAGAAAGAAGGAGATCCTGCCATTTGTGACAATGCGGATAGATCTCAATGCCAAGTGAAATAAGCCAGATAGAGAAAGACAAATACTGAATGGTGTCTCTTAAATCTTGGAAAGTCTTAAAAATCTTAAATAAAAATTAAAAAAAAAAGTCAAACTCTTAGAAGGAGTAGAAAAGTGGTTACTAAGGATCAGAGGTAGGGGAAATAGGGGGAGGTTAATAAGAGGGTACAAACTTGCAGTGATAAGATGCATAAGGTTCGAGGATCTAATATGCAACATGGTCACTATAGTTGATAACACTCTATCTTCAGTTATACAACTGAAATTTGCCAAGGGAGTAGAATTTAAATGTCCTCACCAAGAATAAAATAAAGTAAATATGTGAGGCAATGGCTATGTTAATTAGTTGGGCTGTGGGAATCCTTTCACGATGTGTAAATCTATGGAATGAGCACAATGCACCCTTTAAATATCTAACTATCTTATTTGTCAATTATACCTCAATAGAGCTGAAAAAAATGAACAGCTGAATCAGATCGCTTGTACAATTCAATCACGTTGTCAAAGACACAAGCAGTTCCCTCTCAATTCATGGCAGGGTCTGCAAATGGAAAAAAAAAAATGGATGGTTTCACAAGGGTGATCATGGCTTCAGGAGTGATTATATGCACTGTGCTCACTTAGTGCTAGCAATGCTCACAATCAGGAAAAAATGTAAAAGGAGAATCAAGTTGAAGCTGATTAAATCACAGCATCTCTTCCTTCTTAGTTGTTTTACATTAATTTTTTTTGGTTTTGTTTTGAAAAATATTTCACACATGCTTGAAAGGGATGTATGTTCTCTAATTGCTTGGTGCAGGATCCGCATATGTGCCCATTAGATCATGCGTACTAGTTATGTTACTCAAATGTTCTCTATTTTAGTGATTTTTTTTACCTTTAAATAATTAAGACTTATTGAAATCTAGTAGGCTATTGCGATTTTAAATTTCTACCTATAGTTCTATAGATTTTGCTTCATATGTTTTGAGACTATTTTAGAATTATGAAATCTTCTAAGAGAGTTGAAAAAAATACAGTGAAAGGAATTTAAACATTTTGAAGTTGAGGTGTCTGTTAACTCAGAATAATTTTACCTCATGGTTTCTTACATGATGGGTGAAATGTAAACTGGCCCCACTTCTGCTTAGCACATGTGTTAATCCCTCATTTGAATTTAATCAAAATAACAAGACATTTACATACATATTTGAACAATTTCTTTACTGCCTTACTCCTCACCAGATAGAGTCTGCTGCTGAGCCCTGGTTCTTCAGTGTGTTGAGGTCAAGCGAGTATTTATTCCCAGTGAAATGATCTTTGATTTGACATAATGGAAGATTTCTATTATTCTGTAGGGGGGGGAGGGGCCCAAGGTTAGAGGGAGAGCAGCTGAGAGAAAGTTACTCTGCCAAGAAAGAGAGAGAGATTTCAGGAGGCATAAGACCTGTGACTAGGGTGTCAGAGCCAGGGAGGAGGGACACTCAACAAAAAAGGGAGGAAGAGGGAGGTATCCAAAGGGGCTTTCTCAACCAACGTGCTGGGCCATGTGGACCTCCTCCTTATGCTGCTCCACTTGATCTTTAATGAAGTCTGTGTGGGCCATTAACACCTTTGACAGAAAGGAGCTGGGACTATAGGACAAGAGGATGGACATATTGTTTAAAACAAAGATATGGTGAATTATTGTTATCAGAAAAATCAGTTTATCTCTACCCTTGCTAAAAAGATAAATATTCAGATTCTTAAATATTAATATTATCAATTTGAGGAGCAGCTGGTCATAGTCCTGCTTGGACCATTGACTTCTCTGAATGGTTTCATCACTGGTGAAATAATCAAGTCAGGTGGCCCGGCATTGGCAGGGTGGGGATTTACACCCAGGCCCTGATTTCTTTGACCATATACCGCCTCCTGTGTGGTGGGAACAATTCTGAGCCCGGAAAGAGGGAAACTTAGTTGTAAGCCTCAGCTCTGCTACTTATTAAGGTTTAAATTAGTATAATTTGGTCTAAATTAGCGTCTCTGGGTCTACTTTCCCCATCTGTGGAATGTGAATAATCAAACCTTTCAGTCTACCTCATAGGTCAGTTTTAAGGATCAAATAAGAAAACAAATGGGGAAATATTTTGTAGACCATACAGAGTTTTAAGTGATTGGGCCAGCTAACCTCACAGAAATACCTGAATAACCATGAGCATACTTAGCCTGAATGGAAGGTCCTGGGTTCAGCATAAACTGATATTGCCAAAGAGTGTTAGTCACTTGGTAAATGCCAAAATGACTGGAATGCAAAACAACAAAAAACCAACCCCCCACCCCCCAACACCAAACAAATGAATCCAAGAGGTTAGGCCTCTTGCTTTTCAGTCAGTTGATACTGACTGTAAAACTTAAGCTTTGTGACTTCTTAAATAGTTTACTATTTTCTTGTGAACTCAATTTGGTTCCTGGGAATAGAGTAGGATGGGGAAAAAAAAAAAAAGAGAGAATTCAAGGGAGTGTTTATCTGGAAGTTCATTGGGTGGTTCCTTTCCTTCCAGTGAAGCAGAGAGTTCTGGAAGTCAATTTGAATATTTTGAATGGCCAGTGCTGCAGTGAAAGTCTTCTGAGTTTATTGCATGTTTAAGTGAAAAGGATCCAAGTTTGATGTCTTGAACAGGTGACAGAGGTCCTCAGTATCCCTTCTATCCTGGTCCAGTATAACTGATCTTGATCTTCATGGCTGTGGCCTCACCTTTTCCTCTTCAAAGATTCATCAGGTACACAAAATATAAACACTTTTTAAAAGAACAAAAATCTAGTTTTTATTCCTCAGAGGAGAGCAGTGTGAATGCCAGCATGAATTTGGGGGTTGTGACCATTCATATTGCTTTTTTTTCCCTCAGACATGAGGGTCTCTTGAGTCAAACTAATAACTAGGTTAGCATTTCCCTCCCTTGATCTGCCAATAAAATAAAAGAGGTGCAGAAAAAAATCAAGCACCATTGTAAGTTTTTTAGGTTATACCTTAGAGATCCTTATCCTGATAGCTCAGGAAACGTTAGTGCCAGGAATATCTTTATTTATATCTCCCTTAGGCATATATTCCTATAATAGACAATTTTGGATTTTGGGAAAATTGTACTTGTCCTAAAACATATGAAAGATGAATGAATCAGCCTGTGGTCCCACTCCTGGGGATTGTGTTTGTCATAAGAAAGGATTTATGTTGCACCATCGTCAGCTTCAGTTACAGTTTACATCGGAAGCATCAACATCCATGCCTAGCATATTTTGTGACATTTTCACTAACCTCCTAATTGAGACTGGGCTGAGCTGTCAACTGTCCATCTGGATGGGTTTTAAGGGCCAGAAGATAATCTTCATCAACCTGCTTCCAAAGTACTATAATGAGGACATGAAAGCCAAGACCACCCAAGCCTTGGAGAGCAAGACCTTGCTTGTGTCTCCCATAGCGTTGAAACAGAGCTGAAAATTATTAAGATGTCAATAGATGCCAATTGAACTGAATCAAGATGGCCAAAGGAGATTAGATATGAGAGAAGTCAAAGCAACAAATGGGAAGCAGGTTGTCACAGGAATAAAGACAGAAACCAAATGATTCTCTAAATAGGAGATACAGAGTGTGCCAATCAAAAGTCAACCCTGAGCCCATTCGGACAAGTTCTTTTCGTGTTGATCTCCATACCTATCTCGCTTCCTGTTGGTGCTGGACTTTGATTGACTACCCAATGCCAACCCATCCTTTAGGACCTGCCTCAAAATCACCTCCGCTGAGAATGCTTCTTTGATCTCCCCAGACAACTCACAAAGTGAGCGGCTTCCTTCCCTGTGGAGTTTGAACCCACCCAGGATTTTGTCCTTAACTTTGTTCCCCCTCTTATCTCATTATATGTTTATGGTCTGTTTACATATCTGTCTCTTCCCTCCTCCTTCCCTCCAAATCCAGACTGTAACCTTCTTGAGGATGTTATATTGTTTTTCCTGTTATCTCTATCATCTATGTATCCAGTCCTGAACTCAGTCCCTGGCCACAGGAAATGATCAGTAAATGTTTAGTGAACAATGACCAGTGCAGCTTCCATTTGTGGTTTTCATTAGAAGCATCAAAATGCAAAATGAACTTCTTGAATGGCTGCCTGAACGCCAGGAAATTTACAGCTATTTCTCAACAGGCAAGAAGAAAAGCATGTTCGACACAGAAGGAGTACCCTACATAAATATCATTCCTACATAAATGGATAAGCCACAACCTCATACCCTTAATGGCTCACACCCTTCTAGAACAAACTAAGTCCATAGACATTTGTAATAGGCAAGTTCTTTCCGACGATCCACTGTCCCTACTTCACAACACAAGTCCACATGGAATTACTTTCTATGCTGCTTTCTCAAGGGCCCGGTCTAATCTGGTTTCAAAATAACCACTACCGAGAAGGTCCCATTAATTCCCTAAAATGGCTGTCTCTTGGATTAGTAGACTTCTAGGGATCTCTTGTACAAATAAACAGTTTGGTGACACTGAACCAAGGCTGGCCTGCTTTGGTATTTCTGTGTGCAGCTTAACTGAAACATAGCTGGACTTGGAACATGTTTATACAAACTAACTAATCCTTCTAGATCATCATGACCTGCAATTACCCTGCTATTCCCAGCATGTACTCAACTTGTGCCAAATGAGGCAGTCAGTTTCATAATGAAAGAAAGAGTTTCCATTAAAGAGACAGGTCGGACCCCGGCGCTTCTTTCCCGTTCACTCGGGTGTTCCACGTCTCTGCATATCTAGCACTCATGAGGAAACAACATTAAGGGCACCAGCCTCCACAGGGCTGCTGTACTGAATGCGAAAGAAGGCTTCTCTGTGTTACCAGTTGGATCAGATGTCAAAACTCTGAGTTCCAGGCCTGCCTATCTGGTGGCAGTCATTTTGTTCAAACAGGAACATTCCACTCATGATAACTGCACTTACTAAATAGTTCACTTATGTACATACTAATGTAATGATATCCCTACGGGCTTGCAGAGTCAGACTTTGAACTCACAGAATATCTTAAAATACTCTATGTTTGGTATCTGATGGAACCTCGACTATATTTTTTCTCAAATATCTCCTATAAACAGCCTGAAGATTCTAAGGGGATATTAATCCATGTG
Source organism: Nyctereutes procyonoides (assembly GCF_905146905.1). Classification (NCBI taxonomy): domain Eukaryota; kingdom Metazoa; phylum Chordata; class Mammalia; order Carnivora; family Canidae; genus Nyctereutes; species Nyctereutes procyonoides. The sequence goes on from NW_026575051.1 coordinate 63,093,882, forward strand.
TTTCTGATTCATTTACACTCATACCATTAAAATCCTGTATTGTAAGAGCTAGCTGATGTTCAAGAAACCAGTTAAACTTTTAAATAATCTTTGTAAAGTCTTTCTTCTTAACAACAGGAAGATATGTTTGCCAAAAGAAAATGAACTGAAACACTAGAAAATCTGGGTTTGATTCAAAACTAACCCGGGAGGTTTAAAAGGGCTGTAAACTTGGTGAGTGAAACGGGTTTAGTTTCCATATACTACATATCCATATGCCGTGTTGATACTTGGTGTGCACATACGTAGCTCACACATGCTGATATGTAGTGTTAACATTTGGAAAGTCGGAGCCAGTTGGCAGGTTAGGTTGGAACAGGGTGCTAATGAGGTCAAGATTCCAGGCCCAGTCTTCCCGAGGATGGGGTGCCACTTCTCTTAAGCCAACCACTTGCCACTAATGAGCTCAGTGGCCTCGGGCTACTCTGATTCAATCTAGTTTAACAAGTTTATTGAGGCCTACAAAGCGCTGGCACTGTACTCAGCACCAGGACTACTCCCAGGGCTACCATGTTGTCCCTATACTGCCGGAGCTCACAGTCCACCAGCGGAAACAGGTAAGTCAACGTACCAGGGAAGCAGTATATAATACAGGGAAAAAGTAGGACTTAAAATCCTTGGAGGACAAGGAAGCCTTCATGGAAAAGGCTTTTTTCCTTATCTTTAAAGCTCAGCACAAGTACTGTTCGGTGCAGATTTCCCTAGGCAAACATAGGTGCTCTCTTTTCTACGGTCCCAATGTCCTTGTAATAGACCTCTGTTAGGGACACTCGGGAATACTTGATGAACAGATGGTGGAGATGACACAGGATTATGAACAGAATTTAAAAAGAAGAAGAACACACCAGTTACAGGAATGGGGGGCAGGGGGAGATTGGTAGGAAGAGTCAATGGACGGAAGAATAAGAGGGGATGAGGCTGGGGAGGTAGAAAAGTAGGATGCTGCTCTTAAAATGTGTGCATGCCCTACAGAGAAGCTTTGGTTTCATTTTGTAGCCTATGGGGACTTATTAAGGGTTTTAAGAAGAACTGGACTTGGTTTTTAGCACGACCGATTTGGTAGGCTGCTTGGATGGAAAAGAAATGAATCCAGAGGCACTAGGACCAATTGGGAACCTATTGCCATTCTCCAGGCAGGAGCCAAGGATAGTCTGAACTTAAGCTCTGGTAGGGAAGATGAAAAGAGGTGGATCCCATAGATGACTAGAAGGCAAAGTCAGTGAGACCTGAAGAATGATTGGGTATGGAGTCAGCAAAGGAAGGAGTCCTGCTGATCCTAGGCTTCTCCGTGGGGAGATTAGGGGGTTAGTGGGATCACCAGTTAGCATGAGCAATGTGGGAAGGTGTCTAGGACAGAGTAGGTGATACTGTAAGGAGTTCAGTTTCAGAACTAATGGGTTTTGGTTGTTTATGGCTATTTGTAGGGAAAATGTCTACTGTCCAATCAAAGATGAACTATCTCTTCTGGAGATTCAGATATAAGATGAAATAAAGATGGGGAAGGGGATGAAGACAGGTATCCAGGTAGGGCAGGTAGAGTGAGAAAATAGGAACAAAACAGAAAAACACCCAGGGATCCTAGTATTTGAGAGATGGATAGAGAAGTTTGATCCAATAAGAGTTCTGAGGAAGAATACTCCGAGAGATAGAAGGTCAACCAAGAGCGGGTGGTCTCATGGAAGATAAGAGGGAAGGAGGGAGTGGCCAGTCCTGGTAAATGCCCCAGAAATATCAAGAAAGGAAGAAACTTTGGCATCAGGAGATAAGTAACCACTTCACTGAGAGCAGTGTCATGTGTCACAAGCCAAGACCTGTTTGCCGGGGAATGTGTGAATAGATGTGAGGTATGAATGGTGCCTACTGATGTAAAGCTTGAGAACAACAGAAGGAGAACACTGAGGTAAAAGCTAGGGACAATGCTGGGAGGGCTTGCCCTACTGTGGTATGGGCCATATTTAGAAAAGTGAGAGGCTGGGATGTCTGGGTGGCTCAGCAGTTGAGTGTCTGCCTTTGGCTCAGGGTGTGATTCCAGAGTCCTAGGATCGAGGGATCGAGTCCCACATTGGTCTTCCTGCAGGGAGTCTGTTTCTTCTGCCTGTGTCTCTGCCTTTCTTTCTCGTTCTCTCTCTCTGTGCATCTCTCATGAATAAATAAATAAAATCTTAAAAAAAAAAAAAAAAGAAATGTGAGAGGCTGAAGGTAAGAAGTCACGCAGGAAGGAAAGAGTAAATTCAAGGTCCCCATGGAGGAGGAAACAGGAATAAGGAAGGACCAGCCTACCCAGGGAGCCTACCACCTCAGCCACCATGAAAAAGTTTTCACTCAGCTTTTGGAGTATTTATGATGTTTTCATGGTGAAACCTTTTACTCCAATATTTATCTAAAAATTTTCCCATATCCCCCCTTAAAAGCATCCTTACCCTTTTTTAGGGTAATGAAACCCTAAAAAACTATACTAAAGCCATTTAGTATAGTTTTTAGATATGAAACCAACTCTTTATGAAATGACATTGGATTGGGAGGCATGGTTGTGGTATAGTGAGATGAGGCGGGGAGGGGGGGTGCTGATGTAGGTTGGAGCCTCAGCTCTGCCATTTACATCTTACTTGGCCTCTTAGGACCTTGTTCCTTTACCTTTATCCAGCCTACTCAACAGAGCTCCTGCAGGTCAAATGAGACCAGGTCACGGAAAGCTCTTGATAAACTAGCACAAGGCAAGGTTAGCAGTTGTATTCAGTTTCCTGTCTGAATACACCACATCTGTCTTCCCCTGTGTGACTTCTGAAGCCCTTTTGTTTTAAATGAGGTAACACATGCATGTAAAACCCTTAAAAGTGGCTTGGCACAGGTAAGTATGTGTTAAAAGTCAACAATTATCAAGCTCTTCTCTACCTCTCTCTACTCCTTTGACCTAGAGTGCCTCAATGAGCCATCAAGAGATGGTGAGGCTTCCTACAGTGGCCACTTTGTACCTTTCCAGAAGCTTTTCACCCTGCCCCAGAGGAAGGCTCACAGGTATTGCATTACATTCCCTTAGACCCACCCCTTCTAACAAGTATTACAATTAAACCTGTTTAGCTAATTCTTACTGCAGCAATGATGACTGCAAATGATTCCTTCTAATAGTATTTATAGTTTAGCATGGTATAACTCCTTGGCCAAGGAATGAAACCTCTAATGGTATAATATCAGGTAATACGTTTGGCGGGTCATCACACTGCAAGATAAATGGAGTCCAGTCTTGGTATATTTGAGATGACAAACATTTTCTAAAGCAGATGAGAAAACGAGGCCGAATGTTCCTTGAGAGTATCCAAATGTTAGAATTTGCATTATTCATATTCACATTTATAGTTTATACCACAGCCCTTTCTAAAAATGACTTGAGTCACCTTACAAAAAGGTAGGTATGTCTAAAAAGTTTAATGAAATCAAAATATAACATCAAAACTATGGCGGGGAAAGACATAGAATGTTTGAAATATAGTAACTTTGTTTTAAATATAGTAAACTTTATTTATATACACAACTATTACATATTTGACTTTGGGCTTCCTGGTTGTTGCCTGGACATTAAAAACAACAACAACAACAACAACAACCAAAAACCAAAAACTAGATAATTCAATTCTGTAGTGAGAATTATAGCTGCTCACCAATGTCTACTCCTTTCTTAAAATGATATTTTACAATTTTTTTTTTACGGCTAACCCAGCTATAAGATTAACTTCTAGCCAGTGGGATAGAAGGATACGCAATTAATAGGTGTAATTCACAACTTTAGTACAATGGACATGAGACGGGATACAGATGAAATGGCCGGAGCTGGAGCCTATTTCGAACTCAGAACATCCTATGTGTTCAGGTTCGCAGAATCTCTGTATGAGCTCTGGGCTGCTGACCTTCAGGTTATTACTTTGCTGAAGCTACTGCAATTGTGGATCCTTTTGTTCCATTAGCTTAGATTGTGTTCTCCCAATACAAAAACTGGTATCCAGAAGTCGAATCCAGTAGTAAAAATAGAAACCCTGAAATAGATGACAGTGTCTTAATGGTCAGGCAACAGGCACTGAGGACAAAGATATTGAAATCTGTAAAGCTGTTGACCACTGCCATGTCATGGTAAACATTTGCTAAAACTACCACCAGGGACAGATGGCTGATGATTGGCAACCCTAGCAAAGCCTTACAACAGAGCCTAACTCAGGTGACAGCTCAGCAGCTTGCAAGCAGATCCCCATCTGGGAAAGTTCTCTCTTGCATACAGCCTTCAATCCACATGGAATGAAAGTCTTGTAATTCAAAGGGTTGCTAATACAGCTGCTTTTGTACCACCAAATACATTCAAGCCTTCCTCAGAGCCTCATACAGAATGTTCCCTACTAGACAATAAGGCCACTCTCAAGGTAGAGATTGAGGCTGTTGCCTTGCCATTCAAACCTGTTGCTTCACATGGCCTCTTGGGAATCTCCAGCAATATGGGAGGGAGAGCTATGTTGAACATGGAGACCAGGAAATGAAAGAACAGAATCTTCTGGCTTAAGAGGCATGGATAGTGGTTACTGGCATCTGGAACTGACAGGAAGCAAGTAGACCATAAGTCTATCAGGTTTTAAAGGAATTGTATTGCCAAAGAAACCACAAGACTGGCCTGCAAAAGCTATCTAAAGCTTAAAGTAATCCTGTCTCCTAAACCTTCACCAGCAGGCAATGAGCTACGCTCACTTTATATGTGGCCATGAAAGATAAAGTCAAGAACATGTCCCAGTGAGCCAGGGAGGACAATATGCAGGGGAGTTACTTCCAGCATTGGGGCTTTCGGCGCAAGGGGCCCCTGCACTGCCAGGGCATGGAGTCTGCAATTCCTGTCCAGTGGAGTTTGACAGTTGCTATGCACTAATGGCTGCTCTATGTTTATCATGTTTTCACTTTTCTAAATGGGAGTTGTTATTGTGGTTATCCACAGTAAAATGGTCATAAAGCTCTGTTTATTGTGGTATTGGGGGTGGAAGGTGGGCCTGAAGGTAACTCGTCTCATAATTTGTAGGTCACCAGATCACAGGAGTCAGAGCTAGAGCTAGACTTGATGGGGGGAGGAGGAGAGACTCTAGGTTACGCAGATTCTGGACTATAATTGTAATCTCATGGAAAATGTTGCGTGTGTGAGAAGAATACACATGGGTATCTGGATGGCTGGAGGGACAAATGCTGGTGGACTTTGTTTGTCTACCAAATATCAGTGCCTCCTTTCTGTCTTCTCATTCTCCCTCACAGCCAGGCATGGCCATGACGCTAATTTCTGTCCCATAGGAGGTGAACACAAGTAGGCCAGTTCTGGGTTCTCCTGTCCTTTGTCCCTTGGAGCAATCACTTTGAACCCAAAGATGGAAGCTGTATGTTGATGATGGTAAAGGCTCTTACCAGCTATGGACCTTCTATTTGTGGAGTTTTACACAAAATAATAATAAACCTAAACACTTAAGCCACTGTTTTGAGATATCTGTGTTATAATAGCTAGGCTAACACACTCTACTTATTAAAAAGGGAGAATGCCCACTAGTCTTGTAAGAAAAGTCTTTTTGTTTATCCTGGCTCTCAACGCAAAAAGAAATGTTTCAAGTGAAGCCTTACATCGAGGGTCCTGTAGACTTTATCTTTGACAACACTTTACAACAAATCAGAAGCAATTTGCACGTGGCTATCCTCTGCTTGCTTACCTCTTTGAAGTGTTAAAACTAAAAGCACAACTTTGGAGGGCAGCTCAGTGAAGGCAGTTCTTTAAGAGCTTCCACTAGAGTGCTTCAAACACAGAGTCCCCCAGAAGGGTGCAGAAAAACTTGATTCAACGAGAGCTCTCATAACCTTCTGGAGTAGCAGAATAATGAATACTTCCCAACCTAAGTCATTTAAAACCTCTTAAGTCTACTCTAGCAATGGCAACTAGGATCTAGAGGGTATGTATGTATGTTACTTAGACTGTGGAGTAGATGGTGGGGGGCAGTGGGGGTTACATTCAATCAGGAAACTGGAGAAGCATGGACAGTGTTCTCCAGTGTATTGAATTTTACTCTGTTCTCACTTGAGCAAAACTAAGAGCTTGGTACATCAGAAGTCAGGACTTTGATCAGGATGAGCTCAAGCACAGGTACCAAAGTTGCTGTCTGCTGCAGACTTCTTTCCACCCAGAAGCATCACACCACTCTGTGGGCCCATAAGCAACACAAGATGTGTTGTGGCCCTATGCTTCTTCCACACCTTCAAAATAAATCTCAGTACCCAGAGCTGTGACACAAAAAGCAAAACAGCTCACTTTTGAAAGGACTGGTCTTTGGCATTTGGCTACCCAAAGAAACCTTCAAAAGCCAACCCTCTCTCACTGCCATGTGAAAACAATTTTCAGTCCTAGAACTCAGATTATATTTTATAGTGAAATAACCTAAAACTTTTTATCCATCTTCTTGATTATCTTAGAAGATTATTGTTTTTTTTTTTAAGGTGAATTATTTCAATATCAGTTAAGAAAAATATACTAGAGGCTCTAGGTAGACGTCTGCTCCTGGGCACATATAAGCCTCTAATTCTATTTTGTAGTGTGACACAGCTGATTCAGGACTGGAATATTTTCAAAACAAATGTCACTAGGATGCCCACTTTACCCAGAAAACATCTGAAATGTTTGTGTGGATTGTGTGGTGACCTTCTAGATAGCTGAACATGTAGGCATGCTATATGGGGTTATTTGGTTTTACACAATTTAAATATACAGATTATCTACCTGTGACACTGATTTTAGGTAGAGTATAATATCAAGACACCTTTTTCTGTTGAACGTTCAATGTCTAACCATTGGCTTCTTTGGGCCACCAGAAGCTTTGAGGGGATAAATCTGATTCAAGAATTCATCTTAAAACCTTTTTGAGTGGCAGACTATACAAACTGGTTCCCAACCTAAATGATCCAAAACCTCTCCAGTAAGTGCCAGCAGTGACCACAAGGGTCTAGAGGGTGTGTACTTTATGTTACTTTACGTGACTGAGGAGTAGATGAGGGGCTGACATTCAATCAGGATATCAGAGAAATCTCAGGATCATAACACCATGGAGGCTCCTTGCTTCCTATTTGTTGCACAGGATAAGTGCATCTAAATGCTGTTCTCAATTCATGTTAACTGAAAACAGCTAGATACCATATACACATAGCATTTACGTGCATGTGTTTGTGCATGTGTGTGTTTGTATTTGGAAGGTGAAATTGAGGGTAATTTTCATTTTCTTCCTAGTGCATGTTTGTATTTTTGAAAGAAGCACACATTACTGATATGTTAAAAAAAAAAAAAAAAAGACACTTTAAGACATATCCGCCTCCAACCTGCCAGACTTTCAGAGGGATTGGGCTGACACCTAAACCCACTGGCTTGGTCAGCTTTAGTACCTTTAAGAGTGTGACAATCAAACAGTATGTGCTTTGTGATATGAGACAATAGGACACTTACAGTGTCTTCGCATGATACATTCTTGCCACCAGCTGCCTACCCCCTAAAAAAAAAAAAAAAAAAAAAAAAACAAAAAAACCCCTCAACAAAGTCTGAACCAATCAAGCTTCAGACTTAATTGCCAGTTAATAGGAAGTATAAGGATTAGAGAAACAAGTTAAAAGATACTACAAGGAAGCAATCTACCAAACCCAGAATATGGGAATATTCTACATGATAAAGAATTTGGTTTCTCCAATAAAAGAAAAAATGACATTAAAAAAGAATAATAGTGTTAGAGTTTACAAGGGACTTATAAGAGTTAATAATCAAGTGCAATATGTGGACCTTGTATAGAACCTCATTCAAATTGACCAACCATAAAAAGACATTTTTTAAGAAATTGGGGAAATATGATATTGAGTGGAAATTGGATCTCTATTAAAAAATTAAGATGAAATGCTGATTGAGAAAGGAAAAAAGTAGAAGGAAAATAACTGCCAATCTATAATTGTACACCTAATTAAACTATCTGTTCACAGGAAGGGTGAAATCAAGATACTTCCAGTCACACAATCTCCTTATTCCCAAATGCATCATATCATTTAGGTGAAGAGTAAGAGTATGAGAGAATTAAATATGGCTTCCTTTTTTATCAATTGAGATGGTGATATAATTTGGCAGTTTCTGTCCTGATGTAATTCTTGCAGAGGGATTAAAATCCAAGTGCTATAGCAGTTATCACCAACTGTTGATGTAAACTACAGAATACACTGTCTTTGCAAAACAGCAAAGAGAATGTACAAACACCAAAGGGAAAAAGTGTAGACAGATATAATAATAAAGTAATAAACAAAAGGTGAATGCAGATTCATGTGGTTTTCCTTAAGAGGAAAGGGAATACAATTTTAGTTAATATATCAACATACCTGAATTCCAATTGTTCCTCAATTAAGATTTTAGGCTAAGAGATGCAAACTTTCCTCTGTTGGGAGAGTCCTAACTTGGAGCTCAACCTTCTACAACATGTTCCCTGTTGAGGGGCAAAGATCCCTGGAAAGCAACTAGAAGGTCAGCTCCACAATGACAAAGATTATTGTTTTGTTCAATGATGTGTCTCAAGCATCAAGAGCAGATACAGGTACATAGTAGATGATCGATATATTTGGGTTGAACTTTTAAATGTGTAGCACAGATAGGACATAGAAAAAGAGAGATTATGAAAGCCAGCCTGGGGCTTCCAGCCATCAGTTAGCAATATTGGAGGAGAAGCCCTGGAGGGTTGCTCTGTCCTTGTGTGTGTCAGCCTACTCTGAAGAGCTTTTAAGATTAAAAAAACATGGGAATATGGTGGTAGGAAATGATATAAAAATGAGGGCTTTTTGTATTAATTGACTTAACAGTATCTTATTCCCCCTTCTAGAGATGATGAGGTCAAGGACTATAGGAGAAGGTTCTTAGCTTACTCCATTTTCAGAATTTTTTTGTAAAAGGGTGAGGTTCATGGTCAGTGAGGATAGTGGTAAGATTTCTATTTTGGTAGAAAACGGAGATCTGCAGCAGTCTAAGTTGAATAACAAATATATTGTATTTTAAGTGAATAACCCAAATAGGAACACCTGTCTCAGTGCTGCAGAAATCTATGTCTTAGCCAGCATTGAATCTGTGATGATAAAGGAAGGCCATATTTACATATGTGTTTTGATTAACATCATATGCACATTCAACCTGCATCTGCAGACTCTTAGACAACATCTGTAGTCCATCCAAGCCTACTTACTTATATTGAGATCTGTAGATTTCATAGGGAAATCACAGTTAGGGTAAATCTGTTCTTAAAGGGTACCATCATACTCAACAAATTCAACTTGGGAAACTTGGAATAAACACTCCTTGGGGATTAGGAGAAAAATCTGATCTGGGCACAACTCAGCACCCCAAAGTCCCATTGTTGGCTGATCCCTGATACTTCAGCAATTTTAAAGTTCTCCCAATTTGTGAATCATTTCAAAGATGTTGGAAAATAACCAGCATGGACTTGTTTAACATAAATACTCTCTTTCCTATTAATGTGAAGGCTTTTGTATAAACATCATGGCCACAACAGTAGCTGTAAATGCCATTAATTTTCATATGTATTTAATAGCTTAGTTTGTGCTAATTTAAAGGGGTAAAGGCCCTTTTTAGCTTGATACAATCCAACTAATCATTCTACTTTGATTCTCCCTAGCATGTGCCAAAAGGAGTTTTGATTTTAATGGGTGTGGGATGAAAAGATGAGGGAAGTGCCCTTCTGCAGTTCTTGGAATGTTTTTGTCATTAAGTTTCCATGAATGTCTTGATTGTACCATCATGTTAATAGTCCGCTCTGAATTAGGAGGAAATTTTATTTCATAACACTTGTCACCAAAGACAAGCACATCTCACCACCCATCCATAACATGTATAAACATATGAAAAATCAGATCCAGGTGTACAGTTAAACCTGAGATCCTAAAATGGAACAGGTTAGACTGGTAGAGGAAATTTTATAGGGCTTTGATATTCCTACTTTGCAAAGTGTAAATAAGAGTCTGTCACTTGACATTTCAGTAAAGAATGGATTATATATAAATTTACAAGTGTGGTCAAGCAGTTTTTAATAACTAAGAATTAAATTGGGTAAGAGGAAAACATATCCTATCAGATACCAAGACATTACAAAGCTTGGTAATTAGATACACATAAGTTTTCAGGGACAAAAATGAGTGGAGAATTTAGAAGCATATAAAGAAAAGATATAGTTTGAGAGTAATAGAGAAAATAAATTAGTTGGTTATGTAACATTATGGCCCCAAATGAAGTGGAGTATCAAAAATCTAAAACTATTCACTGATATAGCTGTCCCCAATAATTCTTTACTATATACTAAGGTGTAATTCAAGGATGAGCTTCCTGAAAACATGTGTTTATTAGAAACAATATCAATGGCACCAATAAGAATACCAGAATACTAGGAGCCAATAGAAATTCCTTTGATTAGCGACTTACACTTGGAGACCTAGAATCTTCTGAGTACCTCATGGCAATGAAAACCATTTATGATTCAAATTATGACACTGTGATGAAAAAAAAAAGAGGCATTATCAATAATTATACTGAGAGGTTACACATAATTCTAGACCACCCTGGGAAAATCAGATCATAGAGCTACTTTAGCCATGGCCATACAATGCCAGGGACTTCATATTAATTCTAAAGTGCACTAAAATCTCCAAAGTTGCCCCAGGGATACACATTTAACTTTGGATGAATCCATATATTCTGTTTGGGCCCAGACAGTGTGGATGTATTTGTTCCAAAATCACATCAATCTTTTTTTTTTTTTCCTCCATGCCCCACCGTCTCTAAGTTCTTTCCATTTGGGATTCTGATCTATAGGAAGCAGGAACTGAAGTACATCTCTCAGGTAGGAAGATGAACTCTTGAAACACTTGTAGCCTTTCCAAAATGACTGGAAAGCCAACATTTTCTGGTGAATCTGGCCAACAAGATAGCTTACATTTTCTACATAGGTTATGCAGCTTTATGATTTTTAGGCCCAAATGTTTCAAAGCTGGCAAGATGCTTGGAAAGATAACAAAGAAGAGAAAGGAGTGTGTGTGTGTGGGCGGGGAGGTTAACATAGTCTGAGCATCTAGAACATATCAGGCCCTGGGTTTGATGCTTTATATAGATTATCTCATGTAGATCATCCCAGAAACTCTATGATGAGATAGGTATTGTACACTTATTTTTAAGATGGAAATATTAAGCCTCAAAGATGGTAAGTAATTTGCCTAAGATAACACAGCTAGTAAGAACCAGCTCAAGGAATATTTGTCACCATATGTTTTCCCACTTTCACCTGAATTTCTTCATTTCATTATTGGCTCCACCTTCCTCAATGTTCCAAGCGATAATGGTGAAATCATTTTAAGACACAACCATTGGAGGCACATCCGATGGAGAGGAAAATGCTACCTCTCTTAGTACTGGGAAGGCAGGAACACCATCATACGGTCGCTTAACAGAAAGCAACTTTATAAAGAAAGACTCACAAAAGTGAGCTTTATTTCCCAGACTACTATTGGACCTAAATGGGAGTTTTCTATACCGACGACAAATTTTTCTCAGCTGTGGCTTCGGCATATGTTCTGAGTTCTCAGAAATCATCATTTTTCTGTTCACTCTTTAGGGTTTCTGTCACCCTAAGTGGTGAGTCCTGTGCTAAAAAGCCAACAGTCCCCTAGTGTCAGATGTGCTGTTTACATGTGACCACAGTGGTCGCTTTGATTCTCAGTTTCCTGTGCATCTGGCTGAAGAATGGCTAGATGGAAAGTTGGGGGATGCAGTCATGCACCGAGTCATAGCACACAGTGGTTACAGCATGCTGAATTACATACCAAACCTTCCAAATGCGTTCTCAAGAACATTTCACATTCTGTAACAACTCACCTATATTGGATTCAGGGTGCCCTGCCTCAGGCAGATAAATTCCTGTTGCCTTTTTTTCTGATAGTTCATCATCTCTGCTTCTGATAGTTTATCTCTACTTTCAATCCACCTCTCCTTTTCTCTGTCTCTGTCTCTGTTTGTCTCTCAATTAGACTAGAACTCATAGCACCTATACTGAGCTTAAAACAAATGTTTATGCTTTATATCCCTAGAAAATATGCACATGGGTTTATCCAAGTTTTTATCACAATGCCTCCCCCAACAAATACTGGAAAATTCGAAAGCAGCTTGAGAAAAACTATTCTGAAAGATGTATAAGGTTTGACTTTTCGGTGTGGTCATACTTACATTTAAAAAACAGGATTATCCATTGTGCTCAGAAATTACAACAAACAGAATACTGGACAAACAAGGATAATGGAATTGTAGAATAGTATCATTGTTCATTAGAGAAAACAATGACCCTTATGATGCTGTGAGTGTAGAGAATTGCATTATCATTTATTCCAAACACAAGCACGAATATGGAACAGACAAACTAATGAGTTGAGATGTCATCTGAATTTCCACGGGTTATACTTACAGCTTAGAATTGTAGCTTTATTGAACGGTGCCAAAATATTCTTACTTTATAATAGCATTAGTGACAATGCGCTTGGATAATCCTATTTGTTTTTTTTTTTCATTTTAATGAGGTGGTTTGGGATGGTAATCTGCAGAAGAAAACTTGGTAACAGGTGACAGCATGATTTGAAATGCCTCTTGAATAGAAAGTAGTTAAAAGCTGAACTAAATGCTTAGATGCACAGTGGTTATCTGGTACTATATACTTTACTCCAAAAACAGTGAGGCTAAAGTACCAATTTTAAGAACCTAGGACTTTATTACCTTTTAAAACTTCCCTGCATGGATGAGTGGATAATAAGGACTAATTTGCTGCATTTTTTGTGGCCTGTTTCCACATGTTTGCATTTCCCAATAATGCTTTCTTTATGGAAAAGAGTATGCTAGGCACAACACATTTTTTTTCCATGCCATGATCATATGTCTATGATTCATTAAATCCTTCAATATATACTCACAGTCAATAGTGATGCAGATGGCTGACGGGTATGGATACTTGCCAGGCCTTTAGGTGTCCCAGCTTATAAAAGGGGTTTCTAACATTGAGAACTTCAATTATGTCACTTAAACCCATCAACCTTTTTCCCTTGCCTAATGCTATAAATCTTTCCAATCTCTTCTTTCTACAACATCTGATGCCTGGAGTGGAAAGAGCTCTTCTGACCATTTTAGTTTTCATAGAAACTTAGAATGAGAAAGATGGGGCCTCTGTACATCTTCCTTATTGATTAAAAATGAGAAGAAGACTTTCCTCATTCCATCTTACACAAAGACTAACTCATCTAATGAGTAGACCTCACACATCTTTTGGGACCCAGGATAAGAACTGTTACTAAATTCTAATCTTTTAGGCTGAGAGACTAAATAACAATACGATATTTCTACCCAAAGGGCACCATTCTCAGGTTTGCTCCAAGTACACCTTGCAAGATTTAATCAAAGTCCAAGTGAGACAGCTGTGAGATAAAGGAAAGGACTCCTATTTTCTCAGTCCAGGATGAGTTAGGAGACAAATTACACCAATGGAGAGAATTTAATATAAAGAACACAGAGAATTATTTGCTAGAGATTAAGTTACTGAACATGCACAAAGAAAACACTGAGTTATTATAGAAATGGGATACAGTTACCACCTGTAAGGCTGAGCAACAAGAAGAGATGAGAATTATTAAAACCAGAAGCTTGGTTTTAATGAACCCAACCCTCAAATGTCTAAGGAGGGAGCACTGCTATAATGGTACTGGGCCTCAGACCTTAGAAAATGGGCCCTGTGGAGGGTAGATTCAGACCTCCCATGAGGAGGTGGCAGCTGGCTGCTGCTGGTGTGTATCTCAGGCCAGCAGCAGAGCCTGTGGGGTTGGCTCAGACATCTAAGGGTGCTGCCAACTGAGATGGTGTCTCTGAGGGGGTGGCATGAGACAGGTTCTACAAGTTTTGGAAAAAATTGCACACTGGTATCAACTCCTGCTATTGGAATGAACTGCCATAGCCTGGGTAAAGAAGTGCTCCTGTGTGATACTGGGGGAAAAGCAAAAACAAAAACAAAAACAAAATAAAAACAAATTCAGCCAGCAAATCTGAGCTCAAAAGTAGCAGGAAGGAAGACAAACTTTCTCCTCTTCTAGGCTTAGAGTCTCCCTCTAACCTCCCCTATGGGCAGAGCGTAACAGGAACTAGTAGCAATAGAGAAGGGCATGTGTTTTGCAGAGACTCAACATCCCAAAGCAAAGTATAGAAGGATGGGTTTGATGCTGGGAGGCAATTCTGAGACTCCTATACTTGAATTTGTATTTCTCCATTCCCCACCAGGTAAGTTCCTCTGGCTAAGAGCATTTAGCAAAACTTAAATCAAGATTTTTCTAACTTTGTTGCACTATTTCTTCAGAACCAGAGTAGAATCAACTAGGTTAGTTCTTTTATAGAGGTTATCTGATGACTTTTACTTCAGAGTGTTACCACTGTGAGGAAGGATTTTTTTTTTTTAAGCCTATTTTTACTTAAGGAGGAAAAGCAAAGCCTACCTGGGAAATGATTTACCATGGCAGTCTTATTTATGAAAAAAGGCAGCAGTAAAATCCTACCCATCATGCCCTAGGCTGAAATACCTGGTCATCCTTCCTGAGTGTGGAACAGAACCTGCAAGGCATATGGGTGCCCCTTTCGAAATCTCTAGGCTTCCCTATTAGTCTGCTTGCTAGTTGTGAGTTGAGTTATATAACAGAATGAGAATGTCCACTTGCTTGTTTTCTTAAGCTTTATGTTTTAAACTTTGGAACCCGATTCGTTACTCAATAGATTTTTCTTCTTAAGTATATAGAGATTGGCAGCTACCTTCTGACAGGAAAGCAGAACAGCTGAATTTTGCTGGACATAGGGACTTCGGCTACTGAAATGAATCTCTGATTCACATCAAGAATGACCAATCAGCTGCCACTTAGTTTAAAGAACGCGCTTGGCAAATCCTTAGAGGATGACTTATATAACAGCCTCTCACAGTAGAAAACATGAAGGCAGTACAGAGTGGTATTGTTTTCCAGCAATTCCCCTTGAGAAATTAGTTTGCTATCTGGCAAGAGGAGAGATGTGCAAGTATTCCTAGAAATAACAATCTACCTGTGTGCTTACGGGCACCTCCACCATGGAGGGAGACTTCTTTGTGAAGGGCAGGTTTTGGTTTCTGCCCCGCAAGAGTGCTAGCAGAGGGCTCCTCAAAGGAACTGGGAAAGGTCTCATTTACAATCCAAATCTGATTTTGAACCAAATTCCTAAGGGGAAAGTGACAACAGGGGTTGTAAATGATGCTTCATTCCATAAACTAATTGAAACGGAACCCTGGGCAAGATTTGTTGACATGGAAAATTTCAGTCTGAGAGCATTTGCATATTAGAAAAATAACATCAATGAGCGTAAGAGTGACAAAAACAAGGAAGCCAGGCCTGTGCTAACATGACAATAGGATCACTATTTTATTTACCTTGGAATGTAGGAGTTATAGACACTATTTCAGTTCCCATAAAGCGCATTTCCTCCATAATCGAATTGGCCCAAATTGCATATTTATTCTGGCACAGGCACTGGGCTCTCCCTTAAATTTGAAGAGTTCAGATTACCAGTCATCCCCAAGAATAAACCTAGGACAAACCTGCAGTTTCTAGCATTGAAACAGAGGTCCTCTATATTCCTGTTGTCAGGTAAAACACCTGGAGAAGTCACTAAACACTCTAAGTCTTAGGTCACTCTGCAAGAATGGTACAAGGTCATGCAGGCTTCATATTCAAAGAGCCACTAGTGGATCCCTCACCTAGCCTCAGGCCAGACAGAGAGGGGCTTTGTAAGACTTTCCTAGGAGCGCAGAGGTGGTTTGAATTCCATTAACAACCTGGACAGAGCTAGCCAGACCAATACAGACACAACCATTGAAGGTTCTGAGAGCCTGTCTGAGACCAAATGCATTAATAAATAAAGAAACCTGCAAGTAACCTTCCCACCAACATTAACCACACCAAAAGCGAGTCAAACCCAGGCTTCTCATAATTGGTTCTTGTTCCGACACAAGGGTGAGAAGAGCCATTTGCTGTGGCCAACGGTTACTGTCGCTCTCCTCTGTAGAAAGCCACTGTCTTCGAAGAGCTTACTAAGGGTCTCCACTAAAGAACAAAAAAACATGGGTAAGACTGGTTTCCTCTCAAGTTATGACTCAACTTTGGTCACCGCACTTCCACTTCGGCCTATTAACATTCGGTGGCCAGAATGTCACTCTTCTTAATTGGCTGCTCTAGCAAACAACAGCCTTGCTGCCTCTCAGTCATATAGAAAGCCACAAGAATATTTCCTTTTGACTCCCTTCTCTCCACATCAGACCCACAAGTCAAGCTATTGCTGAGATCTATCTTCTCACAATCTACTAGAAAGTGGCCTGCCTTGACTTGCTTACCCTGCTAAAAAGAGAGGCAAGAAATAAACAGCTTAATGTTAATTATATAAATAGAGGGCACTGGTTATTGAACTTGCCCATGGCATAATGGAAATGCAGGAAAACATTCTGTTCCATCTTTGCGCAGGTTGTGAGAACAGTGCCTTCCTCCTCAACACCAGGGGAAGCAATGTGGACACAAGCAAAAGGTGGGATCCTCATGACCACTCACGGACTACTCAGCCTGGGGGGAGGGTCAGAGGAAAAAAAAAAACACTGTTGTTTTCTTTCCTCCATCTTTCTTGGAGGTTCTGAAGATCCACGTCTTGCAGATAATCTCCTATGTGCTCATGCACACGTTAAGTCTTTCATAATGTTACTTGGCTTTGAAATTTTATTATCATTATTATTGTTAGTGTTATTTATGATTATATTTATACAAAATTAATCAGTAAGATTTATTGGGCCAAGTACTATGATAAGCATATTAAATATTTTCTTTGCTAAATTTCGCAACTACCAGAGCAATCAAATACTAATACTAACTCCAATTAAAAACTAAGAGCTTGAGGCTTGAAGACGTAAACTCGTTGGAGACCATGTTGCTAAAGAATGGTAGGGCCAGGATTCGGCCCTAGGTTCAGTGCCTCCCACTTCAGGTCTTTCCTCCCTTTAAAACAATCAACTGTTCAAATTCTCAGCAAACCCAAATGCTTAGAATGAAGAGCCAAATAAGAGTAAACATTACAAATGCCACTGTTTGGTTTCTCAGATGGTACATCTCGGGGTTATTAAATGTAATCCCTCGTCCCTTTGCTTCGGTAGCTTCTTTGCCCCTTGAGAAATGTCTCTCCCATTTCTTCACAATCCCTCACCCCAAACCCCATCCTCACCCAGGCCATCTGAAATCTACCCAGCTTTAAGGCTGTAACAAAACTTCTCTACATACTGTAACTCCCACTTCTGGATTTCTAGAAAAATTAATATTTATATTACTTGGTATTTATGTTTTAGTTTTTACTGTTAGTTCTACTTGAGAATAATCCATCTTCAGGCTGAATTCATTGATTATTTGTAATCCTTGAAGGCAAGGACAGTGTATTAAAAGCTTTTTATACCTATACACATACCAAGCTCAGGCATTCAATAAATGACCACTGAGAGCTGGATTAGAAAGCCCACTGCAGCCTGGAATTTGAAACAGGCTGGGTTGGTAGAAAAAGAAGCTAGCTCGTCTTCTTAGAGCTCTTAGTGAGTACTGTAGAACACATTTAAGAATAAAGTCTAAGGAGCCTTTGGGGGCAGAAAACAATTCTCTGGCTCCTCAATTCCTGGCCTCCCATGTTCCAACTTCTCTCACATGGTCTGTTCAGACTCCAAATTTTGTTAGGAACTAACAGGAAAGTATGTAGAGCGGCAGACCCTGAAAAACAACACCAACTTTTACTTACCAGTTTCACTTAACTTCACACCTGTGGTTTTGAAGGTGTCAAATTTCCTCTGAAGTCTTTCTGCAAAGCTTTATTTTTCCCTCATTGTCCCACCCTGCCAGTCATCCTGTCAACAGTGACAATCTCTTTGTCAAACTGAAGTCACTTGGGCTATCAGTTTTCATTAGCATTTGGGTTGGGATAATCCTTGCTTCCTACAAAACTGTTTTCCTTCTAGGAATTACTGGTTCCTTTTTATTTTGGGTTTCTAAAACTTCTCTAAAGCCGCCTGCCCAGATGATTTCTCATGGTTTTCTGAAAATATTCAGCTAAAAAATTTGGTAAAACTTCATATTCTATAATTTGAAGTATGCAAAAATTGGTATATTACTTTTTTTCTCCTCGAAACTATACATAGCACCCCAGAGAGTTTAAGATGCCCTAGAAAGTGGTATCTCCCCTGGAATAACTATTCAAATTGCCTTTCAGTTTTTATAAGATCTGCTTCTTTACCTCTTCCATTTCCTATCCAGAGCCCATTCTTTGATGACTTGAGCTAAGTGAAAAACTTTTGCCAACCTCAGAACACTGTCATCTATTTTCATCAGATTGTTAAATTCACTAACCTAGAGGAAAGCCATAGATAGTAAATGTTAACTATACAAAAGGGACCCCTTCATCCAGTTTGTGTGAATGCTAGTTCCAGGGACAAGTAAACAAATAATACCCAAACCTGTCTATCTCTGTTCTCCCACAACCAAGTCTCCATTTTCAACACCCCAACTCTATGTCCTCAAATTCAACATTTTAAAGAGGCTGAGTTTCAGAGAGGGATAAGTAGCTCTTCATCTTCTCATAAAGTTGAAGTCAGCCCTGAGCTTACTGTCTCTGAATACCTTCTTACTCTTACTGGCACTGCTCACCTATTCACTTTCTACTCCCATTTCCTACCCTTCACTGAGAATGAGTGGTTGGAACAGAATTATCTCCACAAGAAGAGGAAGCACTAAGTAAGAAGTGACAATAATCTATCACACAGTTGACTTAGGACAATGTAATGGAACTCTAAAAGCAGATCCTGGGCAGCCTGGGTGGCTCAATGGTTTAGCACCACTCTTAGCCCAGGGTGTGATCCTGGAGTCCAGGGATCAAGTCCCACATCGAGCTTCCCTTCATGGAGCCTGCTTCTCTCTCTGCATGTGTCTCTGCCCCCCCCCCCACCTCTCTCTCTGTGTCTCTCATGAATAAATAAATAAAATCTTTTTAAAAATAAAAAATAAAGATAAAAGAAGATTCCTCTTCCCTGGGGGTTTAGTCTTCACTTGGCCAAAATGAATGCAAAAGAACCAGCTGATTGGAGTAGCCAGATTTGTATACAGGCCAATGTATTCTCTTTGACCATGTATCCATGTTACCCATGTTAAGGTATAAAGACAGCAATTCATCTTAAAGCAAACTGTTCTAAATACTATCTTTCTTATTTTCTGATTTCCTTAAAATCAGCTAATGCCAAGCAAAAGTTTTGTCTTCCTTTCTAAAACACAGTACAATCACTCCCAAAAACCAGAAGATACATGTTCAGGTCCTGATTCAATAAGACAATAGCCATGGAATCTTGACCAGATATCAGTTTTCTCAAACGCAAAACACAGATTTTGCCCCAACTATCCCATGAGGATGTTGTGAGAATGGACTGAATTAATAT
This sequence comes from Nyctereutes procyonoides, assembly GCF_905146905.1. Lineage (NCBI taxonomy): Eukaryota > Metazoa > Chordata > Mammalia > Carnivora > Canidae > Nyctereutes > Nyctereutes procyonoides. The sequence continues at coordinate 63,113,540 of NW_026575051.1, forward strand.
AAAGAACTACTTTATGAACTTTAAAGCTCTACATACATGTATATAAACTCTATATAGTATTACCATTCTGTTTTTATTTTTCCATTAATAATTCTTCATTTCCTGTCATTTCTCAAATACTTTCTCTTAATATACCAATGATCCTTTCTCTGGACTGAAGAATTTCTTGTTTGTAGTTTGAACTCCATTTCTATTCCCCTGAAAAACAAATCCCCCTAAAACCCAGCTCTTTCTTAAACTACTTCTGGATAAATATTCAGGCAATCTGATGTTTCTTCTTCTTCTTCTTCTTCTTCTTCTTCTTCTTCTTCTTCTTCTTCTTCTTCTTCTTTTTAATAACTAAGGAACTGATTTTCTTGTGAGAATTTTTAAAAACATTCTGGGTCCACAAGAAAGAGGTTGAAATCTCTTTAAACCTGATTCAGAGAATATAGAGGGTCCCAGTAACAACTCATATTATATAGTTATAACATCAACATCTGCAGATCTCAAGAAACATTATAAATATTGTCACCTCAACTGTTGCTTCTATATGATTATACCAATTTTTACAGTTAAAATATTTGGACTTAAGTCGTTGGCAAAAACCAATCATGAAATCCTACCATGACATTCAAAGGCACACAATGAATGGAAAAATGATGATGTTTTGGCTACAAGAGGAAGAAAAACTCTAACTTGGAAAAGCAAACTCAGAGGGCCAGGATGCTGTCACTGAACTCATTACTCTCATCTGGTGACACCTGAAAAACTTAAAATTTTACAGTACATTATCTCCCCACCTTTTATTGGTCTATCAGTTTATTAGAACAACTCTTCTTAAATCAGCAAGAATATCATGTTGTTATTTCAAAATAATCATTAATCATCTTCCACAAATATTTAATATAATGATTAGGACTAATGAGACTCACCTAAGCCTGAAATAGACAGTTTGTATGACTCAATTAAAGCATTCAATTTTGTAAAAAGAAAAAATTATCCAGACAGCATAACCAAAAGATGAACTGCTTTCTGAACTCTTCAATTGATGATTGTGGCATTATGTAGATATTGTTCCATTTAGAACTGACCCCAGGATAAAACCCAAAATCAACTCTAGCCTTCTTGCTTACTAGCAATGATGACTCATTGTTCCCTAGTTGATGTTAAACTTTTTAAAGGAGTGGAAACCTTGTTAACCATAACTTTAAAGAAGTCACATAGACAAGCTTTGGAATAGGCAAAAAAAAGGTTCAGAAAGTGAGATGATTTTTGGTACAATCACAATTTAGGGGAAAGGCTGAGGGTTTGAAAATGCCAAGTAAAGGCTTTTCTTGCAAATTGTATCGTCCTTTCAAATGGAAAAGCATTGGGCTTTAATTAGGGATACAGAGCTGTCCTGAATAAATGAGAATTTTAATAATTATGTACTGCCTGATAAACCAACTACCCACGCAAGATGTATAGAAATATCAATTCATTTTCCTACAATAGATCATACTGAGTATTATCTACAGGAAATTGCTCTGTCATGGGCAGAGAAAAGCAGAGAATTTTCATAAAACACAATTTAACATAAAAAAATAACAACCCCCCCCCACACACACACACAATTTAACAGGTAAAAACCATGTTTCTTTTTGTGAGACAAGAAACTGCTCTGCAAAGTACGGCAAGCACAGAGAACTACTATAGGAGAAAACAGTGACTTAGACCTGGAAATTATAGACAAGTTGACTTCTAGACCACCACAATAAAGTGAGTCTTGCAGTACAGTGAGTGAAATGAATTTTTTGGTTTCCCAAAACATGTAAGTTATGTTTACATTATATTGTAGTCTATTAAGTGTGCAATAGCATATGTCTAAAAACTGTATGTTGCTTAATTAAAAAATATTTTCTTGCTAAAAATGCTAATCTTCAACTTTGTTTTTAGCAAGTTGTACTCTTTTTGCTGGTAGAGGGTCTTGCCTTGATGCTGATGGCTGCTGACTGTTCAGAGTGGTCATGGCTGGAAGTTTGGGTGGTTGTGGCTATTAAAAAAATAATACCAGGGACACCTGGGTGGCTCAGTGGTTGAGTGTCTGTCTTTGGCTCAGGGTGTGATCCTAGATTCCAGGTTCCAGTCCCACATCAGGCTCCTTGCAGGGACCCTGTTTCTCCCTCTGCCTCTCTCTTTCTGTGTCTCTCATGAATAAATGAATAAAATCTTAAAAAAAATAAGACAACAATGAAGTTGCCACATTGATTGGCTCTTCCTTTCATGAACGATCTCTTTGTGGCATGCGGTGGTGCTGTTTGATAGTAGAACTTTCACTCCCAGTGGAACTTCTTTCAAAATTAGAGTCAAACTTGTCAAACCCGGCTGCTGCTTTATCAACTAAGTTTATGTCATATTCTAAGTCCTTTGTTGTCACTTCAATAGTCTTCACAGGATCTTCACCAGGAGTAGATTCTGTTTCATGAAGCCACTTTCTTTGCTCATCCATCAGAAGCAACTCCTCATTCTCATGAGGTTGCAGCAGTTCAGTCACAACTTCAGGCACCACGTCTAATTCTAGATCTCTTGCTGTTTCTGTCACATCTGCAGTTACTCCCCCTACTAGAATCTTGAACCCCTCCAAGTCACCCATGAGGGCTGGAATGAATTTCTTCCATACTCAGGGTTGCTATTTTGACCTCTTCCCATGAATCATAAATGTTCTTAATGGCATCTAGAATGGAAAAAGGTTTCCAGATTTTCAATTTACTTTGCCCAGATCCATCAGAGGACTCACTTTCTATGGCAGCGATGGCCTTACAAAATATTATTTCTTAAATAATAAGACCTGCAAGTTAAAATTATTTCTTGATTATGGGCTGCAGAATGGATGCTGTGCTGATAGGCATGAAAACATTAATCCTGCAATAGATCTCCATCAGAACTCTTAGGTCAACGCGCATGGAATTAGAGGGTATTATGCTAAGTGAAATAAGTCAATTGGAGAAGGACAATCATCCTACACTTTCACTCTGACGTGGAATATAAGAAATAGTGAAAGGGATTATAAGGGAAAGGAAGGGAACTGAATGGGAAAAATTAGAGAGGGAGACAAACCATGAGAGACTCCTAACTCTGGGAGACAAACAAAGGGTTGTGGAAGGGTAAGTGGGTGGCGGGATGGGGTAGCTGAGTGAGGGGCACTTGACAGGATGAGCACTGGTGTTATACTTTATGTTGGCAAATTGAATTTAAATTTTTAAAAATGAAATAAATGAATAAATAAAATTTAGAAAGAACTCTTGGGTGATCAGATATATTGTCAATGAACAGTGATGTTTTGAAAGGAATCTTTTTTTTTTTTTTAACCTGTGCATTAGATCTCAACAGAGGGCTTAAAATATTCCATAAACTATGTGGTAAACAGCTGTGATGTCACCTAGGCTTTGTTGTTCCATTTCTGAAACACGGGTAGAGTAGATTTAGCGTAATTCTCATGGGGCCTAGGATTTTTAGAATGGTAGGTGAGCATTGGCTTCAACTTAAAGTCTCCAGCTGCATTAGCCTCTAATAGGAGACTCAGCCTGTCCTTTGAAGCTTTGGACCAGGCACTGACTTCTCCTCTCTAGCTGTAGAAGTCCTAGATGGTATCCTCTTTCAATATAAGGCTGTTCCAACCATATTGAAAATCTGTTGTTTAGTATCACCACCTTCCTAAATTATCTTAGCTAGATCTTCTGGCTAACTTGCTACAGCTTCTACATCAGCACTTGCTGCTTCACCTGGCACTTTTATGTTATAGAGGTGGCTTCTTTCCCTAAGCCTCATGAACCAGCTTCTGCTAGCTTCAGACTTTTCTTCTGCAGCTTCTTCATCTCTCTCGGCCTTCATAGAATTGAAGAGAGTTAGGACCCTGCTCTGGATTGGGGCTTTGGCATAAGGGAATGTTGTGGCAAGTTTGGTCTTCTCTCCAGACCACTAAAACTTTCTCTGCAGCAGCAATAAGGCCATTTCATTTATCATTTTTGTGTTAACTATAGTAGCATTTTGAATTTCCTTCAAGAACTTTTCCTTTGTATTCATAATCTGGCTAAATGTTTGGCACAAGAGGTCTAGCTTTTGGCATATCTCAGCTTTCAACATACCTTCTTCACTAAGCTTAATCATTTCTAGCTTTTGATTTCAAGTAAGAGACTTTTTTTGGTCACTTAGAGACCACTGTAGGGTTCTTAATTGGTCTGATTTCAGTATGGTTGTGTTTCAAGGAATAAGAAGGCCAATAGCAAGTGAGGAAAGTGGGGGGAAGGGCTAATGGGTAGAGCTGTCAGAAAACACATTTACATTTGCCATCTTATATGGCCACAATTTGTGGCTCCCTCAAACGATTATAATAGTGACATCAAAGATCACTGACCCCAAATCACAATAACAAAAATAATATAAATGAAAAAGGTTGAAATATTGTGAGAATTACCTAAATGTGACACCGAGACACAAAGTTAGTAAACATTGTTGGGAGAATGGCACCAATAAACTTGTTCAATGCAGCTTTGTCACAAACCTCCAATTTGTAAAAAAAAAAAAATAAACACACACACACACAGTATCTGTGAAGTGCAACAAGGCAAAGCATAAAAAAATTAGGTATGCCTGGATGCTGATTGTGCAAACCAGATTTCACCTCTCTTGGCTTTCGTGCATCTTGACCAAAGAAAAGAGAGGTCGATGATCCACTTTTAAAAGTAAAAATAAATGGGTGGAGTACACCTTCTACTGAAAGCATTCCTAAAGGCATGTGAATCATAGTTTATACATTTTAATTAGTTTGAATTAGAAAACATATCCTTCATGGCCAATTATTTCTGACTCAAGGTGTTTACTTACTTACTATGAGAATGACCTGTGGAGTCTTGGTTGAGCCAAGACAGATATTCTGAAAAGCTCTGCCTTATAAATAAATGTTAGGAGCACCTCATGATGAAGTGTTCTGAGACAGCATAATGACATCTAGATATATAGTTCAATACATATGAGGGCATTTTGAATAATTATACATTACCTAAATAATCATTTAATGTCTAGGTAACTTAATTTTCTTCATGTAAGCATTACTCATAAGGTGTTAATTCTCACATCATCTTCAAGAGGAAGGTCAGTATTATTAGTCATTGAGACTAAAGTTAGTTTCACTGATTCACTCTTCTAAAATACAATGCTGTAAAAGTGAAGAGACAAAGAGGTCACAAGAGTAGCAAGTAAGTCATTTAAGGCTTCTTGGTTCTCCTTAGTTTAGGGATGAGAAGGAAGAAAAAAGTTGAATAAGAAGAATCTGGAAAAGATGAAAGTCTAGTTGAGACAAAACAGGGTAAGAAAACATGGGAAAATGAGGGATCCCTGGGTGACTCAGTGGTTTAGTGCCTGCCTTGGGCCCAGGGCATGATCCTGGAGTCCCAGGATTGAGTCCCGCATCGGGCTCCCAGCATGGAGCCTGCTTCTCCCTCTGCCTGTGTCTCTGCCTCTCTCTCTCTCTCTCTGTCTCATGAATAAATAAATAAAATCTTAAAAAAAGAAAAAGAAAACATGGCAAAATGAGAATGAATACATTTGCTTCAGTGGGAAGTAAAATCCATAAGTTCTGACGGTGCTCTGAATCTTTGATTCTGATTTGTGATTTGGGTTGGGTCAGTCCCTGAAGGAAAATACTTTTAGAAGAATTCAGGATATTACTCTGACTCTGATTTCCCAAAAATAATGAGAGAATTTTTCTTTTCTACTACCAGAAGCTTAAAATACTTGGATAGGTGCAATCAGTCATTTCAGAGACTGTTCTTCTGAGAAGTCAAAACAAGGGATGAGCATCTCCACAGTGGGCCTGTTGTGACTCCCATCCTTCTTTCCACATTGCCAAACCTGAGGATATAAACATTCCCATTAGTATCAGAGGTTTCCCATGGGCCTGTCCACATGGGAGTGTGAAGAGAAAGGTTTAGCCTGGCTGAGATGAGTGCCAGCATTTAGGCCAGACAGATACCATTCCAGTTTCTATGCAGGAAAAAATGAGAGACTGTAGCACTCACTGAGTTCCCTTCATGAGAGTCAAGTGACTTAGGCTCAGAAGAGGCTCCACTCTGCCCCATACTAATGAGATGAGCCCATCATTTCAGAAATAGTCCTTCTCCGACACCTGGGTGGCTCAGCGGTAGAGCGTCTGCCTTTGGCTCAGGGTGTGATCCCTGGGTCCTGCATGGAGTCCCACTTCAGGCTCCCTGCAAAGAGCCTGCTTCTCCCTCTACCTGTGTCTCTGCCTCTCTCTCTGTGTCTCTCATGAATAAATAAATAAAATCTTAAAAAAAAAAGGGGGGGGGAAATAGTCCTTCTCCTTTCAATCACCATTGCACTGTGAGCATGCTCCCAAGACACCAGCAACAGAGCACAAGGGAGTTGATACATAAACAGCTCACCACACTCCTAAGCACAGGGGCCCAGAGGTGAGCCTTAGACCCCTACTGTTAGATGAGGGGCAGAGAGTAATAACTTGTTTGGAGTGGAGGTTTTGTCTCTGAGATCACTTGAATGGACCAAGAGCAGCTTAGCCTGATTGATTAATAATAGAAGCATCAAGAAAGAGCATCATGAGGCCAGCTTCCACTTGTCTTTTCTAGGATGAGCTTATTAAGTCCCATTATGTGGTTATAGCAATATAGAGAATATTGTATTTTTTTAAAAATAAATGTACCTTTAGAAGTGTACAATTAAGCAGGTTTTAGGAGTATATTCACAAAGTTAGGCAGTAACAACCATTATGTACTTCTACAACATTTTCATTAGCCCACGAAAAAACCTCGTATCTATTAGCAGTCACTCCCCTCAGTCCCTGACAACCACTAACCAACTTTTTATTACTGTGACTAAGACTATCCTGGGCCTTTCCTATAAATAGAATCACACAATATGTGGCATTTTGTGTCTGGCTTCTTTCACTTAGCATAGTTTCAAGGTTCCTCTATATTGTAACATGTGTCAGTAATTCACTCCTTTTTGATGCTAAATGATATTCCATTGTATGGAATTACCACATTTTGTTTATACGTTCATCAGTTATTGGACATTTGGGTTGTTTCCACTTTTTGGCTATTATGAAAAATGCTGCCTTGAGCATTGGTGTACAAGCTTTTGTGTGAATACATGTTTTTAATTTTCTTGGGTATATAGCTAGGAGTGGAATTGTAGCGTCCTATGATAGATAACTCTATGATTTAACTTTTCAAAGAAATGGCGAACTCCCTCCATAGTTCCCTATATAGTCCCACAATTTTAGTTTTCAGAGGCAATGTGGGAGGATTGGAAATTTTGCACATCTTCCCAACACTTGTTATTTTTCATTTCTTTGATTATAGCTATTCTACTGAGTGTGAAGTGGTATCACGTTGTGGTTTTGAATAGCATTTCCCTAAATGACAAATGATGTTCATTATTACTTTAGGTGCTTACATTTGTATTTTTTAAGGCATTTGTATTTTCTTGGAGAAATATATATTCAAATACTCTGCCCAATTTTAAATTGAGTTATTTTTAGTTTGTTGAATTTCAAGAGTTCTTGATATATTCTGAATAATAAATACTTGTCAGATACATGATTCACAAATATTTTCTCCATTTCTTTAGGCTGTCTTTACACTTTATGGGTAGTATTCTTGAAGCATAAAATCTATTAGTTTTGAGGATGTTCAATTTATTTTTAGTTTGGTTGCTTGTGCTTTTGGTATTATGTTTAAGAAACCATTGCCAAATCCAAGGTCATGAAGATTTGCACCTATGTTCTCATTAAGAGTTTTAGAACATAGATTTAGATACCTGATTCATTTTGAATTAATTATTGTATGTGATGTGACGTAGAGATTCAACTTTAATTCTTGCACATGGGTATCTAGTTGTCCAGCAATATTTGTAGGGAAGACTATGCTTCTCCCACTGAATGGTCTTGGCACCCTTGTTGAAGAGCAATTAACCATAAATGTCAGGGTGTATTTCTGGACTCGCAATCCTATTCCATTGACCTAAACATCTATTGTTATAACAGAAACACATGGTCTTGATCATTGTAGCTTTGTAATAGATTTAAAATGAGAAAGTGTGTGTCCTTCAAGTTTGTTTTTCTTTTTCAAGGTTGTTTCTGTTATTTTAGATCCCTTGCATTTTCATATGAATTGTAGCATCTGTCAATTTCTTCAAAAAAAGCAACTAGAATATTGATAGACATTGTATTGAACCTGTAGAGCAATTTGGAGAGCACTGATATCTTAACAATATTGAGTCTTCCAATCCATGAACTAAATGGAATGTCTTTCCATTTACTTAGGTCTTTTAAAATTTCTTCCAATTATATTTTAGTTTTCAGACAGTAAATTTTATACTTATTTTGTTAAATTTATCCCTAAGTATTTTATCCTTTTTGTTGACTGCAAATGCAGCTATTTCCTTACCTCATTGCTACTATATAGACATACAATTTTTGAATATTGATCTTGTAACCTGCAACCTTCCTTAATTAATTAATTTAGTGAAGTCTTAAGACTTCCCACATACATGATCATGTCATCTACAAAAGAAATAGTTTTACTCTTTTCCTTTTTTTAAAAGATTTTATTTATTTATTCATGAAAGACACACACACACAGAGAGAGGCAGAGATACAGGCAGAGGGAGAAGCAGGCTCCATGGAGGGAGCCCAATGTGGGACTCGATCCCGGGACTCCAGGATCATGCCCTGGGCCGAAGGCAGGTGTTAAACCACTGAGCCACCCAGGGATTCCCAGTTTTACTCTTTTCCTAATCAGGATGTCTTTATATCATTTTCTTGCCTAATTGTGCTGACTAGAACCTTCAGTACAATGCTGAATGCAATATTGAATACAAGGAATGAGATTGGACATCCCTCTCTTGGGAAAATATACAGTCTTTCACTATCAAGTATAAAGTTATCTGTGGGCTTTTCATAGATATTATCAAGTTAAGGATGCTTTTTTCTATTACTAGTTGCTGAATTTTTGTATTATAAGGGTTTGAATTTTGACAAGTTTTTTTTTATCTCATCTATTGAGATTATCATGTGGTTTTTGTCCTTTATTCTACTGATGTGATGTATTACATTAGCTGAGTTTTGAATATTAAACCAATCTTGCACTCTTAGGATAAATCAGCCTGAGATCAGGATGCAATTATGGTCAGGTTCTGGTGAGGTTTCTCTTCTTGGTTTACAGATGGCTACCTTCCCACCCTGTCCTTATGTAGAGAAAGAGAAAGTAGCAGATCTCTTTTCACATTTTACTGTAAACAGAAGGAATTAAGTCACTCATTGAGTATTTTGCTTAGAAATTTCCTCAGCAAAGTACACAACTCCATCACTTTAAAGTTCTATCTTCCACAAAATACTAGAACATGGCTCGGCCAAGTTCTTTGCCATCTTATAACAAGAATCATCTTTCCTCCAGTTTCCAAAAACTTGTTCTTCATTTCTAAGACCTCATCAGAATGGCCTATAATATCCATATTTTTAGCATGCACCTCACAACTTTTTTACTCTCTACCCATTACCTAATTCCAGAGTCATTTCCACATTTTCAGGTATTTTTTACAGCCGCATCTAACTTCTGGTATCAAAACCTGTCTTTGTTAGCCCAGGCTGCCGTAACAAAATACTATAGACTTAGCTTGAACAACAGAAATTTGTCTGTTCTGGAAGCTGGAAGTCCAAGATCAAGGCTAGTGTTGAGAGGTGCCCAAAACAAAAGAAGGCTCTGAATCAGGTCCAGGTTTCTGTATAAGCGCTTCTGTCATATGGGCCATATGATTCAGCAGGTCCCGTGGCAATTGAAAGGTCAGTGACAGACAGACATGGTGTTTGGAGTCTTTGTCAGGTCCTATGTGTAAGTTGCAATGAAAGCCCTTAGTATTTTTTTTAACCAAAGCCTTACCATCCTCTTGGATAACTGCTCCCCTTTTAAGACACAACTCTTGGCCTGCTACTTGGCCTTAGTAAAGACCTCATTCTTAACCATAAGCCACAACGTTACCATGTGACCCAAGGTGTCTATGTTGAACTGGAATAATCTAACTGGATGTAATCTAACCCACCAAGTCATAAAGTGGGGCATGTGCAGCAGTATTCCATCATCTAATGGAAATGGTATGATTGAGTCTGAGCAGGCCTTGAAGGCATGAATTAGTTACATAAATAAGTGATCCGAATGCTCAATGATCCCCACTTCTGCTGCACTGCCTTCTTCTCCTTGCCTCTCCCTATGCCCTCATGGAGAATTTCCAATAATCAGTTGGCAGATGAAGACAAGACTTGGGCCTGGTTTACAGATGTTCTGCATAATTCATAGGCATGACTCAAGAACAGAGCACCATAGCTTCCTGGAAGGTCCCTGAAGGACAATGGTAAAAAGAAATCTTTCTAGGATAGAACTACAACCAGCACACCCAAATAGTCATTTTACCTGGAAGGAAAAATGGCCAGACATACAATTTTATAGTGATTCATGGGTTGTGGTCAATGATTAGGTTGAATGGTCAGGGACTTGGAAGGGTCATGATTAGAAAATCTGTGACAAGAAAATTTAGGGAAGAGATATGTGGATAAAAAACATAAAGATATTGTGTCTCATTTTGTCACTCATTGAAGAGTGATCTCAACAGAGGAGGATTTATGGTAATCAATAATTAAATAATCAAATTGAAAGATGACCCATTCTGTGGATATCAGTCAGCCTCTTTCCCTAGCCACCTTTGTCATTGCTCAATGAGCTACAGACATCCCATGGTGACAGGGGTGGAGGTTATACATGGGCTCAGCAACATGGACTTCCACTTACCAAGGCTCACTGGGTTATGTCAACTACTGAGTGTTCAATCTCCCTGCAGATTGCAACCAACACCGAGTCCCTGATATGGCACCACTGCCTGGGGTAATCTGCCAACTGCCTGGTGGCAGGTTGATTACACCGGACCACTTCAATCAATGGAAGGGGCAGCATTTAGTTCTTAATGGAAATAGATACTTTCTATGGATTTTTCTGCCCTGCACACAGTGCTTCTGCCCAAACTACCACCTGGTAGTACAAAATGCCTTATCCACTGTCATGGTATCCTGCACGATATTACAGGAACTCACTCTGCAGCAAATAAAGTGCAGCAATGGGTCCGTGCTCATGGGATTCACTAGTCTTAATATGTTTCTCATCATCCTGAAGCAGCTGGCTTGATAGAATGGTGCAATCCCCTTTTGAAGACTCAGTTACAGTGCTGGCTAGGTGGCAATAACTTGCAGGGCTAAGGCAAAGTTCTCCGAAAGACCACTGGTTACAGTCTGAACCACTGACCAATATATGGCACTGTTTCTCCCATAGCCAGGCTTCCTGGGCCCAGGAATCTAGGAATGCAAATGGAAAAAGCACCACTCACTATTAGTCCTAGTAATCCACTAGCAAGACTTTTCTTCCTGTTTCCATGAACTTATGCTCTGCTGGCCTAGAAGTCTTAATTCTTTATCTTCTATTTTTGGGAAAAATTTTCAAAGAATTAGTATTAAATTTTAATTAATATTCTTTTGTTTGATAGTCCTTATCAGTGAAGCCACCTGCTCCTGGGCTTTCCTCTGTGGGATTTTTTGTTGTTGTTGTCCTTGTTACTAATACATTCTCTTTATTGTCATAGGTCTATTTTGATTTTTTAAGTTTTTGACTCAGTTTTCATAGTTTTTGCATTTCTAGAAAGTTATTTGTTTTATGCATAAAGTTGTTCATTCACAGTATTTCCTTATAACTCATTTTATTTCTGTAAGGTCAACAGTGATGACCCTTTTTACATTTCTGATTTTAGTAATTTGGGTCCTCTTTTTTCTTGGTTAAATTAGAGTTTTCAAAATGGATGAAAGAACTAAATGTGAGACAGAAATCCATCAAACTCCTAGAGGAGAACACAGCCAGCAACCTCTTTGGCCTTGGCCACAGCAACTTCTTGCTAGACACATCTTCAAAGGCAAGGGAAACAAGGCAAAAATGAAATATTAGGACCTCATCAAGATAAAAAGCTTTTGGACAGCAAGGAAACAGTCAACAAAACTAAAAGGCAACCTACAGAATGGGAGAAGATATTTGCAAATGTCTTATCAGATAAAGGGCTAGTATCCAAAATCTATAAAGAATTTATCAAACTCAACACCCAAAAAACAAAAAGTCCAGTCAAGAAATGGGCAGAAGACATGAACAGACATTTCTCTAAAGAAGACACAAATGGCCAATAGACACATGAAAGAATGCTCACCATGACTCAGCACAAAGGAAATACAAATCAAAACCACAGTGAGATACCAACTTACACCAGACAAAATGGCTAAAATTAACAATTCAGGAAACAACAGATGTTGGCAAGAATGAGGAGAAAGGGGAACCCTCATACATTGCTGGTAGGAATGCAAGCTGGTGCAGCCACTCTGAAAAATAGTATGGAGGTTCTTCAGAAAGTTAAAAATAGAGATACCCTATGACCCAGCAATTACACTACTAAGCATTTACCCAAAGGACACAAACATAGTGATCCAAATGGGTTTATGCACCCCAATGCTTATAGCAGCAATATCCACAATAGACAAAATATGGAAAAAGCCCAGATGTCAACTGACGAATGCATAAAGAAGACTATATATATATATATATATATATATATATATATATATATAAAATGGAATATTACTAAGCCATCATAAAAATGAAATCTTACCATTTGCAGTGACATGGATGGAACTAGACGGTATTATGCTAAGCAAAATAAATCAATCAGAAAGACAATTCTCATATGATTTCACTCATATGTGGAATTTAAAAAGCAAAACAGGATCATAGGAGAAGGGAGGGAAAAATAAAATAAGATGAAATTAGAGAGGGAGACAAACCATTAGAGACTCTTAACTATAGGAAGCAAACTGAAGATTGCTGGAGGGGAGGTGGGTGGAGGGATGGGGTAATGGGATGATGGGCATTAAGGAGCCCATCAAGGAGCACTTGATGGAATGAGTACTGGGTGTTATAAGCAACTGATGAACCACTAAACTCTACATCCGAAACTAATAATATACTATATGTTAACTGAATTTAAATAAAATTTTAAAAATTAGGTAGAGTTTTGTCTATTTGGTGATCATTTAAAAAAAATCAACTTTTGATTTTCTCTACTTTTAAAATCCCTCATTTCATTAACTATTATTTTTTCTTGAGCCCCTTTCAGTAATTTGTGTTTTTTAAAAATTTGTTCATTTCATCTAGGCTATGTAATTTGTTGGCATGAAATCGTTTACAGTATTGCCTTAGAATATTTTTTTTATTTCATTGTGTAGTAAGATCCTCTCTTTCAGTCCTGATTTTGGTAAATTGAGTCTCATCTGTTTCTTTTTCTCGATCAATCAAGCTAAGGGTTTGTCAATTTTGCTGATCTTTCCACAGATCAAAGAACCAAACCAGTAATTTTTTCCTATTGTTTTATTTTTCCTATACCATATTTGAATTCAGTTAATGAAGTTCTTAATCTTTTGCTCTGTTTTGCTCTTCTCTAGGACTGGTATGGTATGGTGAACATTACCCTAAGGACTGCATCATCTGGGCTCTCTGGCAGTCTGGGCTCCTGTTGGGTTCAGAAGCTGTAGGGAAGAGGGAGAAGCTGGGGAATATCTGTGCTCACTTCCTTCTGCTTCAGAATCTTGGTTCCGGTTAATTGCTGCACACCTCGTGTCAGTAGGTTCTTCTTCTGTGGCTCCAGTTCACATTGGACTCCTGAGACACCATTTTCTCTCTTCCTTATCTTCAGGCCTGGTGTTGGTAAATGCTGCACATTTTTGCAAGTCTCTGGACTCTTCAACATCTCTTGTTGCATCCTTTAATGTTGCCTACACTTGTGCTAAGAGTTACTAAATTCCCCTAGAAATCTCATCTAAGTGTACTTTCTATTTCTCTGTGGGACCCTAACTGACATAACCAAATTTCACTGACTGGTAGTGCATAGTATAATCTGCTACAACATTTATCCTCTCAGTTAACAGTTTTGTTTGGGAAAATAGAACTACATCTGTATCTAAATATCTATCTGTGTCTCATCTATCTATCTATCTATCTATCTATCTTCTATCAATCAATCTATGATTAGAAATAGATTGTTCTTCAGGAAACATTTTAGAGAAAATAAGCTTATGCAAATCCATAATGCAAAGCAACTTCAAAAGATATATATATAATTGTATAATTCTATTTATATAGGTTATAAAAGCGGCAAAACTAATTTATGGAACTGGAAGTTATAAAGTGACTATCTCTAGGGGACAGAGGTGTAGTGATTGGGAGGGAGGATGCTATGGAGTCATTTAAGATTTTGGTGATATTCCTTTTCTTGATCCTAGTGGTACTTCCAGAGGTGAGCTCACTTTGTGATAATTACTGAGCTGAGTATTTAGTATTTATTGGGTTTCTGCATGTGTTATTCTTCCATTTAGAAAGAGCAAAGATTACAAAAAAGCTACTAGTATTTCCCATTGTATTACACAAATGAAATTTACGAGAAATCATTACATCTATTCATTACACTGAAATCAAATGAGCTAGCTTTTATGGAATGGTTGAAAGGTGTTTTCCAAGCTCCTTTTTTTGGTACAAAGTTTAAACATGCTTTTTAGCGTGTGCCAGAATAGTAACAGATCAAAAATTTAAAACGAATTTGAATCACTTCTTTTTCTATTAGTGCAAAAGACTCTTTTGACTCTTTAATTCATTTAATCATTTATTCTCTCATTCAATAACCACTCTTCTGAGTCTCTTGTATGGTCTGCACTTTGTGCATATGCAGGGAAGGTTAATAACGAAAAGAAAGATCCATGCCACAAAGCATTCATTCAGCTTTGAAACAAACCCAAGAAAATGAAATTTAGCATGATTCTTCTTGTAAGAAGAAAAGAGACTCCGAGCCTTCAGGCCTTTGAAAGTTCTTTACTCAAATGAAGGGAATGAATTTAGCAGGCACTTTGGAGGTAGGGGTGAGAAAGTGGGGATGAGATAGGGATCATGAAGTTCTGGAAAGCCACGCCTTTCTGGGAATCCTGAAAGGCCACCCTTTCTTGAAATCATTTATTTTTATAAAATGCAGTTGCTAAACTCCCCAAATGCTTGATGCAAATGGTTTTTGTTTTTGTTTTACAGAAATACTCCTTTCATTTATTGTATTTTTTAGTTCCACAAGTTCCATTGGGTTTTTAAGTAAATACTAGTCCTCAGCTAAAATTCTACATATTGTAATTCAGTTTCCTCAGTGTGTTTAACCATAGCTATTTAAAATTTCATGCCTGATAACCCCAATATTTCTATCTACTTTGAGTCTGTTTCTATGGGGTAGGTTTGCTGTTCGTTTTTGGTTAGTCACTTATTTTTTCCTGACATGTCTGGTAATTTTATTAAAAGTGGGTTTTGTATATGGAAAATTCTGGAGACTCTGAATGATGTTGTCTTCCTCCAGAGAGAATTTAATATATTTTCTGAGCAGGCAGATCACCTTGCTGGGATTGAGACTAAGGCTGCTTTATTTCTCTCTCTTTTTCTACCTGAGTAGCCCTTTAAGAATCTCAGTGAAAGCCTGAATATTTACCAGATCTCTTTCCCCCCTGGGTAGGAAAGGGAAGTTCTGAATTCCAACTGTTTTTGTCCCTTGTTCTTTGAGATAGCAAAAATCTCTGAGTGGATCATTAGCCTCTTAGAAGCCCCTTTCTGCCTGGAATCTTGATCCCCTCAGTTCCTCACTATGATAGTCGTGAAAGCCAATTTTTCTCTTTCTAATCCACAGAGACTGCAGCAAACTCTAGGCTTCTGTTTGCTTTAAACCTTGATGTTTCAAGCCTCAGATTAAGAGCTCAGAAATAGAACTACACATATACTGTCAACTGATTTTTGACTAAGGTGCAAAATCAATTCAGTGAAGACAAAGTTTTTTTCAACAAACGGTGCTAGGAAAATTGAATATCCCCATACAAAAACATGAACTTTGAGCCATACCTAAAAAAAATAACATATAAAACCCAAGATAAAATCTAGAATGAATCACTTACATATGATTCAAACTAAAACTATAAAACTTGTAGAAGAAAACGTGAAGTAAAAAGAAATTGCAAGCTCAGATTAGGCAAAGATTTCTTAGATATGAAGCCATAAAAGAAAAAAAATAGTAAACTGGAGTCCATTAAAATCAAGAAGTTCTGTGCTTTGAAAGGCACTATTAAGAGAATAAAAATACATGCTACATACTGGGGAAAAATATTTGTAAATCAAACCAGCAAATGCCTCGAGGGGAAAAGGATCTTGGTGTTACAAGTGTTGATGCCTTGCAACAGAGTCTTTTAAAAATTTGTCTTATTTTGCTTTTTAAATTTATTGAATCGTATTTATGTATAACAAACTATTATATATCAAGTTATATATACTTTTATCAAACTTATCCCTAAGTATTTTTAATAGTTCGATGCAATTATATATGGTATTGTTTTTAAATTTTCAATTGCAGATTGTTCATTACTAGTATACATATGTACATATATTTGTATATAAATATATCTACACATAACATTTTTTATTTCAATTTTAAGTGAAATTTTAATTAAAAAGAGAACATTCTGGGGTGCTTGAGTGGCTCAGTTAGTTAAGCATCTGCCTTCAACTCGGGCCATGATCTCAGTGTTCTGGGATCCAGCCACACATTTGGCTCCCTGCTCAGTGGAGAGTCTGCTTCTCCCTCTCTCCCTCCCCCCAGCTCATGCTCTCTCTCTCTCTCTTAAATAAAATCTTTTAAAAACTTAAAAAAAATAAAGAACATTTTAAAATTTCAATTGTTGATCATCCATTCTAGTATACAAACATAAAAGTATACATTGGAATATTTGTAAAAAATGTATATATACATATAACTGCATATGTATGTATTGTATACAATATGTATTTACATATGTATAAATTGCATATATATATGCAATTTATCATATTTATCACCTATGTCTTGCAGTCTTGAAAAACTTACCTATTAGCTCTAGTTGCCTTTTTTTGTTAGATAATTTAGAATTTCCTGTATAGATAATCATGTCCTTCAAGCAAGGAATTTTCCTTCTTTTCTTCTAATCTGTATGCTTATTTTATTCTTTTGTCATAATCCAGCAAAAACACAAATTTTAAAGCCAAAATAAACATTATAAAAGAAAACTATTGAAAACATTAGTAAGAAAAAGTATCTATAAAGAAAAATCAATTATAGAGAAAGGATTTAAAAAATATATTAATTTTTAAAAAGTTCTTAATTTAGGGGATCCCTGGGTGGTGCAGCGGTTTGGCGCCTGCCTTTGGCCCAGTGCGCGATCCTGGAGATCCAGGATCGAATCCCACATTGGGCTCCCGGTGCATTGAGCCTGCTTCTCCCTGTGCCTGTGTCTCTGCCTCTCTCTCTCTCTCTCTCCCTCTCTGACTATCATAAATAAAAATTTAAAAAAAAAGTTCTTAATTGATTAGATGTACAGTTGTATGCTGCTGAAGTATTAGTTTGGGATCTGGAAAATTAAGATGGAGGACATGCTAAGCATCAGAGAAGAATAAAGAGATACAAGAACAGTTAAGGAAAAAATAAGGGAATATGGAGAAAAGAGGTTGAAGTCTCAACATTCATAGAATTGGAATATCGAAAGAAATAGGAACAAAATGAATAAAATAGTTGAAGAAATAATTGTTCAAAATTCACTAAAATTAAAGAAAAATATAATACTTGAGACTGTAGATTCTCATAGAATACCAACAGGTCTGGAGAATTTAAAAACACACCTAGAAACACTAATAGTAACATTTAACAACTCAAACAAAAAAATTCTAAAAGCTTCTAGAGAATAAAGGTTATCATCTGTCCAAAAAACAAGAATCAGATTAACCTGAAACTTCTCAAGAAGACATGGAGAAATATTTTTCAGTGTTGAAGGAAAAGAACCATATAACTAGAATATTATAGTCAGATAAATTATTATTTTCTTACATGAGCAAATTAAAGATTTTATTATAGCTATGAGACCCAAAATTGTTTATCACCCAAAAATAGTCTGAAAACACACATGGAGGAAATATTTCAAGAAAAAAAGGATTAAATGCAAGAGGAAATTATGCGATATGGGAAATTAGCGTGAGTAAACAACTTGTGTCTCTACATGCAAGCACTAACACTGAAAAGAGGGAAGGGGGATAGGAGTAAGAAGACAAACAAGAAGAACAAGAAGGAGGAGAATGAGGGGAAGGAGAAAGAGAAGAAAAATAAATACATAATAATTAGAAGAAAAATCTAAACATTTCCAAAATGATAGTTAGAAGACTGATTAAAATGAGAGTAAAGGGGATCCCTGGGTGGCTCAGCGGTTTCGCGCCTGCCTTTGGCCCAGGGCGATCCTGGAGTCTCGGGATCGAGTCCCACGTAGGGCTCCTGGCATGGAGCCTGCTTCTCCCTCTGCCTGTGTCTCTGCCTCTCTCTCTCTATGTCTATCATAAATAAATAAAAATAAATCTTTAAAAAAAAGAGAGTAAAAAGAGGAAAATAAGAGAAAAAGAAAAAACAAAATACAACAAAACTAAACATTTAGATAATAAAACATGAAAAAAGAACATAAGCCCTAATAAAACTCTGATTGCAATAAATGTAAATGGCTTAAACTTTGCTAATCAAAAGACAAAGTATCTCAAATGGAATAAATAAATCAGAATCAATAAAATTTTGACAATTATATAGTGAAAAGAAAATGATACATGAAAGTGGAAAGTAAAGGGACAGGAAAAGATATGCCTATTTTATACCCATCAAATATGGAAAAATGGAAAAGTCTGACAAAACTGAATGAAGGCAAAAATGTAGATCAATAGGAATTAGGCACAAGAGTAAGAGTGTAGGTTAATATAAGTATTTTCAAGAGTAATTTTGCAATCTTATAAAGTTCCCAGGATCTATCAGTTCCACTGCTTAGTGATACCAGTCTAAGAAAATACTGTAAGTTGCATATTATGGACTTACATCTCCCTCAAAATTCATATTTTAAGCCCTAAGTGTCAGTACCTCAGAATATAATTGTATTTTGAGATAAGACCTTTAAAGAAGTAATTAAGGTTAACTAAGGCTGTACAGATGGCCTTAATTCAATCTGACTGATGTCATTATAAGAAGAGGAAATTAGGACACACACACTGAGAGACATCATGGATACACATACCCAGAGGAAAGACTACGTAAGGATGTGGCAAGAAGGTGACTATCTACAAGCCAAGGGAAAGGTCTTAGGAGAAACCAAACTTGTGCCAACTCCTTGATCTTGGACTTCTAGCCTCAAAAATGGTTGGAAAAAATTGCTGTTATTTAAGCCATCCAGTCTGTGATATTTTGTTATGGCAGCCCTAGCAAACTAATATACTAGTATAAAAACAACCTCAAAATATTAATAGCTAAACATAAATGTTTTCTGTGCTCACATAAATCCCAATCTGATATTAAGTGATGGCCTTGCATCTAGTGATCCAGGTCTGAAGGTGTTTCTATCTGGTAGCATCACCATCGCGCAGGCTTGAGTTCTTCACTATATCCTCTGCATCTGACCAGAAAACAAGGGAAGGGAGAGGGGCTCTGGAGGATCCCCTGTGGGAAGTTTTTGCGAGCTGGTATTGGAAAAATCATATATCACTTCTACATGTTCGACTGGCCAGAAGCCAGTCACATGGCACCCAGCTAACAACTGTAACAGACACCATGGAATGTATTCCAGCCACAGTGAATACAGAGGAAAAGGAGACAGGAATTGTTTGGCACATAGCAGTCTCACCCACACAGATATATGACTTAGAGAAAAATCTCTCACATTATGAACAAAAGGATGTAAAGGATGTTCAATACAGCATTGTCTGAAATAGCAAATGGCCAGGAAAACGTAAACATCCAATAATACAAAACTGGATTAAAAACAGACTTCTTTAAAAGACTTCAAAAGTATAAACAATAATGCAACAAGTTAATAAATTTAACTGCATTAAAACACCAATGACAACATCAAGAGAAGAATCACAGACTGGGAGAAGATATCTGCAACATCTAAACTTAAGGATACAGTTCATAAAAAAGAGGGTCCTATTAATTATTAAGTTAGGACAATGGGCATAAATCTGACATATAGTCACTTTATCTAAAGCCGACAAGATATTAATCCTAGGATACCCTTATAACCTCTACAAATCAATAAGAAAATATAGGAAACCCAACAGGAAAGGGGTTGAGGGGGGAAAGAATTGACAGTTCACCGAAGAAAAACTGAGCATCTAGTGAGTATACAAAGAGCTTTTCAAGTGAAATAGTAATAAGATAAATGCAAAAGCAACAATTCCTTGCACCTATCAGATTCACAAAAAAAAATCACAAAGTCAGGGGGCGCCTGGGTGGCTTGGTCTGTTAACAGTCTGCCTTTGGCTCAGGTCATGATCCCAGGGTCCTGGGGTGGAACCTGTATCAGGCTCCCTGCTTAGCATGGAGTGTGCATCTCCCTCTTCTGCCCATGCTCTCTCTCTCTTTCTCTCTCTGTCTCTCTAAGTAAACTTAAAAAAAAAATCACAAAGCTAGATATTATCAAATGTTCATTAAGATATGTGGAAATGAGAGCCCTCATGCACTTGTGGTGGGTATATAGATTAGTAACGCCATTCTGAAGAGCAACACAGCAGTGCTTTGCAAAATACACATTTACTGTATGACCCAATAATTCCATTTCTGTGTAAGTGCACATATGTGAAGACGATCACTACATTATGGGTTGGAGGCAAACTGGATGTTTATTACTAAAAAAATGGAGATGTATATTGTAGAAGTACCATGAAGTAGTTTACAGCAATGAGCTTTACTAGATGAACATATATATATATAAGCCTAATGATGAATTTTAAAAGCAAATTAAAGAATGAAACTAATAGTACAAAACCATTTATGCAAATTAAGAACACATTCACACCCAAAATGTCCTTAAAGTTTGTGTGCACATCCGAGGACATATAAGGTACATAAGAGTGGCTGACTATAAAGGGGGGAAAAAAAGAAATCTCATAATTTGCAGAGGCCTTGACTAGACTGATGATGATGGTGGGTCTTAAACTAGTGAGGTAATTATAGCTCAGAAACCTGCACCTAAAACTCCTCTTCAACAGACTGTAAATAAACGGGAGGGGGTGGTGAGGCATGCAGGCAAGAGGACAGTCAGATTGGGTAAAAGATGCAAAAAAAAAAAAAAGTATAAAAAGAGTCTTTCAAATTTTAGTCAGCGCCTGTTAAATTGGGATGGTTTGAAAACTTAAGAGCAAAACAAACAGAGCATTATTCTATGACACCATTGGTTTTGTAGGGTGTGAGGAGCTTTGTGGGGTTTGGGGTGAGCTTTCCTTTTTATTGAAAAACACATGGAGTGGTTTGAAATGCTAGGCATGGTTTGCCACAATGAATGCCCTATCCTGTAATTAAACCATTGGATTAGAGGCCTGTTTGCCCTGTTTAATGCGCTTTGTGAAACTCAGTGTTTGCCTTTTGTTGTTGCTGAATCTTTCTGAAAAGTGACAGGAATTCTCCGTGTATTTTCCTGCACCACACTTGGGCAGACATATACACATGAGTTAAAAAGCACCAGTCTACCATGCCTATTGGACTTCTGTTACAAGTGTTGGCAGGAGATGCTCAAGGAGACAAGAGGTATATTTAGGGTGTGTGGTCCTCTGAGATGCAAAATGATAAAGCAGCCACAGAAAGGAGCCAGCCCATTAAATTCGGCCACAACCACAGTGAGCCACAGTGCTTCCACACTCACCAGATACATAGCCCTTGACACGCTCCATTCTTTCTGCGTCCTCCTAACACCCAGAGCCATGTTCCTTCCCCAAATTTCCCCAAATGAATTTTGTTGAATAAGCTGCCAAACGCACACATGGTTACACGTATGGACGCAAATATGAACCCCAAGTCTGCACAAGCGTAATGACATTCTTGGAGTTCTAAAATCATGGAGAAGAATTAATTAGATGCTTTCTTGGGCAGAAAACGGTCCATGGAAGACGGCAGCTGACAAACACTTCAAATGATGCAAATGACCACCAAGGGATAGATGGCAGAGTGAAACCAAAGGAACTAATTTTAAAGGAGAATCACAGTTAAGACCACAACAATAGGGATCCCTGGGTGGCACAGCGGTTTGGCGCCTGCCTTTGGCCCAGGGCGTGATCCTGGAGACCCGGGATCGAATCCCACGTCGGGCTCCCGGTGCATGGAGCCTGCTTCTCCCTCTGCCTGTGTCTCTGCCTCTCTCTCTCTCTCTCTCTCTCTCTCTCTCTCTCATTGTGTGTGACTATCATAAATTAATTAATTAATTAATTAATTAATTAATTAATTTAAAAAAAGACCACAACAATAACAACAACAAAAAAAACCTTCATGAGTGATAAAAGAAAATGCAAAACTATCAGAACTAAATGACTTATCACAACAAGAAATGATGGCTAGTGACATGTCAGAGTTAAGTAACAGGAAATTTGACTTTATCTGTATTTTCAAATGCTTTTCAGGCCCCTTTTCCACCTCTGGCTCTCTCTCTCTCTCTTCTCTCTCTCTCTCTCTCTCTCTCGTAGTAAAACTTCTCCAAAGAATCATCCCTGCTCACTGTCTTGACATCCTCTGTTACCATTCTCTCTTGGGTACGTTGACTTTGAACTTTTGTTCTTCCCACTCTGTGACATTGCTCTTAGCAAAATCATTCAGAAGTTCTACGTTGCCAAATTAAACACTCAGCCCCGAGCCCTCTTCTCAAGTGACTTCTCTGCAGCATAATTTGTTTGCTCATCTTCTGGAAACCGCTATTAACTATTTTTTAAATGTCTACTTTCAAATACTTTTAGACTCACACAGAAGTTGCAAAAATAGTTCAGAGGGTTCCTGTGTACTGATCACCCGGCTTCCTCTAAAAATAGCACCTCTCTTAGCCATAGTGCAACAATGCTCTAAACTTTTTTTTTTTAATGCTCTAAACTTTTAAGAACTGCTCCTGCCTTTTTTAAATTCTTTCTTCACTTGGTTTCCATTATACCATCCTCCTGGTTTTCCTTCTCTTCTTAATCTCTTATGTGGCTTCTCCTCCTCTCCCTATTTCTAAACGTTGGCATGTCCCAGGGCTCAAACTTTGTACCTCTTCTCTTTTTAATCTAAATTCACATCTCGTGTGACCCTGACTAGTTCCATAGCTTTAAATAGGGTGTATATGAAGAAATTCCCAGATTGTTGTCTCCAACCTTGAATCTTCCACTGAATGCCTGGCTTGTATATCAAACCACCTACCCAGCCTCTCCACCTTGGCATATAATGGGTAACTCACTTCAATATGTCAAAACTGAGCTCATTCAAGTCTTGTCATCCAACACTTTTGCCCTCGTTCCCCTTCTCAATGAACAATTCCATCAGTCAGCCAGGCACTTAAGCTGAACACTGGAATTGTGCTGGACTGTTCTTTTTCTCTCATGTAACTCCATTCAATCTGACAGCATATCTTATTGGCTCTAACTTTCAAAACAGGACCTCTGTCTAAACAGTGCTCACCACCTCTTATCTCTTACCATCTTGGGCCAAACCCCCTTCACCTCTTTCCCTGATTACTGCAATAGCCTCCTAAACTGGTCTCCAGGCTCCTATCCATGTTCTCTCCATAGCTTATTCTCCATGTGGCAGTCAGAGATTCTTTTAAAATGCAAATTATGTCCTATCACTCTTCTACTCAGAACCTCTCAGGATCTTTCCATAGATATAAATCCATTATTTCCACAGAAAAAAAGGTCCATGGCACTTGTCCTGGCCTACAAGATTTTACATGATCCACACCATCTGCTCACACCAACTCTCCAACTGCATTTGCTTTCTCAGCCTGTGCAGCCTCCTGGCTATTCCCAGAATATCTAGGCATGTTCACACTTGTGGGCATTTGCTTTTAGGCTTCTCTCTGCCAGGGTCACATTTTATCCAGCTATTCCCATTCAAGATTCTGCTTATTCCCTCAGAGAAACCCTCTCTGACCACTTTATCTGAGGCAGCACCCTACCCTCCCTGTACGTAGCTCTATCCCTATCCAGGCTTGTTGGTCTTAATCAGAATTTGATATTTATTGAACTGGCTGGCTGTCTGGCTGGCTGGTTAGTTGTCTGTCTTTCCATCTGTCTACCATACTGGAATATAAACTCCAGGATAACCAGGACTTTATCTGGTTTTGGTTCACTACTGATTCTCTGCAAGACATATGGTAGGTGCTGAATTAATATTTGTTGAATAAATAAAGGAGTAGTAAAGGACCATATATAGAAATGCTCTCAGAGAACTTGAAGTATTGAAATTTGCAGTGATGAAATTTGAAATCCAGGTTAAAATATAAAATTCTTACAAAGACAAATTGAAAGTTTTGTCACTTATGATGAAATGACTTTGTCTTTGGCCATCTCAGCCTCATTGCTTAGCAAATGCCATTAATTACAATCACTCTGAATTATCCATGGGTAATCATAAGTATGTTAATGTCAAATATTTCAGATACAGAATCATTTTAATTGGTCTACCTCAAATGACTTGCAGGCAACTTAAAATGATACACGAGGTCCACCAATTCCCCATTCTATAAAGCTAAAGAAACATGGTAAATGACTTAATCTCTGCCTATAATACCTCCCTCGTGGGTCACTGCTCTAAGAATAAATAGAGTCACTTGAGCAATAATGGTATAAGGGTTTTAAATTATATCTTTGGTTAGTTTAATAGCATTATAAATATTTTTTCTTTTACCTTTAAAGATATGCCCACATGAATTACATGTATAAACTCCATTCATATTATCTGTATTTCTCATTGTCCCTGAGGCAGTCTTCTGTCCTTATATGATTCTTAAAGATAGAAACCAATGACACATATATCAAAAACCAAAATATAATCTCTCTATCCTTTCTTACTTTCATTTTGTAAATAAGCATATTATGCTACAATCTCTGAGAATGTATGATCTAAATTATAATGATATTTGGAGGCAAAAAATGGGCTGAGTTCCCTGTATCAATATTCTATGCAGGAGATAACATATTAATATCATTTGTAAATATTGAAGGAAAGAAAATTTAGTCCTACAATCAATCTCATAACCAGAAACCATAAAGGATGAAGATAAGCAGCTTTCAACTGCTGTGAATTCAAGGACTATATTCCCCATCAGCCCTTCCTGAGGAATCTAATAGAAATAAACAATAGCCAATAAAATGATGACCAGAGAAACTATGACAGTTGGGCAGGACATAAGCATTTAGTATATTTAACTGATATAAAATAGAACATAAATATCTTAACAAAATAGAAATAATACCAAAAATTGTGAGTAGAAAAGGAAAAAATGTAAATTGTTATAAAGGTAATTACTGGAAAAGAAAAACACAAACCCTCCCAAAAAAAACTGTAGATACATATATAAAGTAAATAAATAAACTACATAGCTTATTTTTTATTTAAAAATAAAAAGCATAAAATATTGGGCAGGAACTAAGGTCAAATTTATCTATCATAATGGTAACTATGAATGGGATTACTACACCTATTGTATTAGTTAGGGTCTAAGCTGGTACATCAAAGAAAATCCCAAATACAGTGGATTAAATAAAGTAAAATTTTCTTTTTCTTATAAGACAGTCTGGAAATGAACACTTCAGGATTTCAAGAAAACTTTATTCCATAAGGTCATCCAGCAACTCAAGTTCTGTCTACCTATGGCCTGGACATCTGTAGTATTAGACAGCTGTAGTATTGATATCCTTACCAGTATTATCTATGCTAGCTTGTCGGTTCCACAACCCCAGGAAGGGGAATAAAGGAAGGCCCAAGCAAGTGGTTTCTTATTTCAAAATAAAGCTGCACAATTTCCTTCTAATATACTTAGTCATGTGACCAAGAGTAACTGCAAGGGAAACTGTAAGATAGTGCTAGAATTTCATCCTGGTATTTCTTAGAAAATTTACATTTTTCTGAATCCTAACCCCAAAATACTTTGTCAAGAAATCCGGAAAAAGGGGGAAAGTGCAAATACTCTTACAGGAATCAAAGTCTTTTTTTTTTTTTTCCAGGAATCAAAGTCTTACGATCAAAATAGAGAGATTATTGACTTGAAAGAATCCACTCACATCAAATTGAAAGCAAGAATAAAAAAAAAGTACTGACATGGAGTTGAAGGCTTAGGTAGACATTTCCAGGGAGCCAGGACAGGAGCACCTGGGAGAGAAGCAGTCACAATCTAATCATGCAGGTTTTTTTTTTTTTCTTTAAACTGTTACAAAGAGAGCTAAAGAGAGACAGAGATAGAGAATACTCCAAATATCTACAGAGGGCTCCTCTTTAGTCCTCATCTAGGTAATGATTAGGACACGTATGTGAGGGAACTATATAAGGCTGGAGAAAGAATCACCCAAGAGGATTGGAGGAAGCATCCTTTGGGGCTCACACAAGACCAACAATAGTTTCTGTTCCCATTATCCAGAATGGAAAACCTCATAATTCAAGGGGCATCAGAAGACTACTCACAAGGCTATTGCCTTAGTATTGGAGAAAAATTATCCCCAAGACAAATGGTGCTCTTGTCTCACCTAATAAAGCTTAAAAGCAAAATCCCCAAAATATTTACAGTGTTTCTAGGTAACTGTGTCCGTGAAGAAAGTTCAAGAATATAAATATGCATATAAAAATATCAAGCATATAACAAAATTAATTTCACAATGTCTAACACCCAATCAGTAATTGCAAGGCATACAAAGAAGAAAATATGATTCATAATGAAAAGAAAAATAAATCAATTGAAACTGAACCAGAAATTATACAGATAATAAAGTTAGTAGACAAGGAGATAAAATAGTTATTATGAATTATTCATTTTGTGTAACAGGCTAGAGAAAACTTGAGAATGATAAGTAGAAACATGGAAGGTACAGAAGAGACCAAATCAAAATTCTAGAAATGGATAATATATTTCTGAGATGAAAAATATACTGCATAGAATTAATAACAGATTAGATATTACAGAAAGATTAGTGGATTTGAAGATATAATAGAAATTATTCAAAATGAAACACAGGGAAAATTATGAAAAATGTAATGAACAGAGCATCATTCAAATATATATACAATTGGGGTCTCAAATGGAAATAAATAGCAGGAGTGTAGAAAATGAGCTAAAATAAATAATGATTGGAATTTTCAAAGCTTGATGAAATGATAAACCTACAGGTCAAAGAATCCTGGCATATAAGAAACATAAACAAAGCTGAAAAGTACATCATAATCAAATTTCTTAAAACCAGTGATAAAGAGAAAATCTAAAAAGCAGTCTTTTTGACAAGCAGTCTAATGGTAAGAAACAATGCAAGCCATAAGATAGTAGAGCAATACTTCTACAGTAATGAATGAAAAAAAAAAAAGACAATCGAGAATTCTAAAATGCAGAAATTTTTTCAGAATCAAATGCACAAAAAAGATATTTTCAGGCATACAAAAACAGAAAGAACTAATAACTGACAGACATGTACTACAAGAAATGTTATGAGAAAATCATTCAGGCAGAAGGAAAAGATTAAAACAGAAATCTAAGTCTACCCAGAAGAATGGTGAGTAATGAAAATGATATTTTCATCTGGCTAAACATAAAAGACTTATTCATTACTGAAATCTCTTTGAAAAATAATTGTATAAATAAAATAGCATTGTATAGAGGGTTTATAACTTAACATATCCTAATGTTTCTACACCTAAAGAGGTTTGAAATATATGAAGCAAAAACTGATAGAACTGCAATAAGAAATAGACAAATCTGCAATTACAGCCAGACCTGACCCTTCTCTCAATAATCAGTAGAACAAATTGGCAGAAAATCAGTCATAATATAGAAAATTTAAACAACACTATCAACCAAATTGACCTGATTGACATTTGTAGAACATTCAATCCACCAACAGCAGAATACACATTATTTTATTAATTTTTTAAAAAATTTTTTACTTATTTATTCATCAGAGACACACAGAGAGAGGGCAGAGACACAGGCAGAAGGAGAAGCAAGCTTCATGCAGGAAGCCCAATGTGGGACTCGATCTGTGGGTCTCGATCCCAGAACCCCGGGATCATACCCTGAGCTGAAGGCAGCTGCTCAACCGCTGAGCCACCCAGGTGTCCCTACACATTATTTTAAAAAGGTTAAGTAGTATAGTTAAGATAGATCATATTCTGGGCTGTAAAACAAATCTAGCTAAATTTCAAAGGATTCAAATGATACAAATTATGTTCTCTGAACACTATGGGATTGAATTAGAAGCCAATAAAAGAAAAATATCTGAGACACTCTCAAATATTTATATCCTAAATAATACAATCATGCAAGTGTACTGACTACTGAAAATTAATTGAATAGTAAATGTTTTAAAAATCAGTGGTATCAATTTGCTTGCACAGGTGACAAATAGCCATTGAGGTGATTTCAAAAGACATTCCCAAAATATTCTGAGCTTTATTTGAATAGATACATGTTCTCTCAAGAGTACTACCATGAAGGATAATAGTTCTTTGGGGGCAGAAGTTTTGTTAGTTTGCTATAAAATCAAGTTTATTCTTATATAGCTACGTAGTATAAAAAATTCTCAAAATTATTGGAAAGACAAAAGTAATACTCTAGCAATAGACTTGTCACCAGAGCTGTTATTCTTTGCCTCTCTCTCAGGGGAGAAAAATAGCTCTTACATTTATCTTTACTTTTGCTTGATTGCTTAAGTATTCAGCAAGGACTTATGGAGCACCCAGTATGTGCCAGGTACCATTTTAATACAGCAAGAATAAAACACTGTTCTCATTTTCATAGAGATTATATTCTAATGGGGTGAGTGGGAGGGATATACAATAAACAAGTGAATAAAAATATGTCAGGGGAGAAATGATATGGAACAAAATGCGCCAGGTAGCTAGAGAGCTTGATGGGAAAGACTAGATGGAAGAAGAATGTTTCCTGACACAAGGAAATTTTTTTTTAATAATTTAAATTAAGGGTCAATTTTGTTGTCTTTGAATAAAGCCACCATTTAATTACCTTTTTAGACTTTTCCAGACTTTTTTTGTGGAAGCACAAAAGGGTAGAACCCCCAAAAGGCAAAAATTCAAGAATGGCAGGTACCAAGGAAAAGTCTCTAAAGTAACAGTGTAAAAGATGGAAGAAGCTGAGAGTTGGCTTCAAAGTGTGCAAACGGCCAGTAACTTGGTCTCTGAGACTATTCTTTTTACAAGGAAACTTATGACAAAAATCAGTCATCAATCTCATGTCTTAATAAGTTCTTAAATATTACTAAGATTCCTTGGAAGTCTCTTCAAAGAACTCTTCTAAAATTAGTTATCCAAACAAGTTTCCTTCTCCTTATTTATAATAGTAAAAACAAGACAATATGATGAGAATTTTGCATCGTAGAGTACAGCACTATATCTTACTAAACATGATCAGTACAATTCATTTCTCTGATAAAGAGGGGTCTGGACAAGTACAGTTTAGAAAATCTCTTGACGTGATCTTATTAGCATCCTACCAAAGGACCACAGACACTCATTTGAGAATTACTGACCTACTACATCATCACCCCAGGCAAAATGAGGCTTAATTCATTGCAAAGAGGCTGGGTATATGTTGTGTCCCCCTTCTAATGTAGCCATTAGCTGAAAGGAGTGTCAGTTTGGGGTCAGATGTGATGAAAAGTTAACACACTGTATGGGAGTTATAATTTTTATAATTATTTGAAAACACTTTTTACTGATGATCAAACATCAAAATTGTAATTGTGTCTCACTTAATATGGTTCCATTTTCCTGTTTCCTTCAAAGCTTTTGAAAAATCTTATCTTTAACCTTGGTTGGTACAGAGTATCAAATACCCTATTCTGCAAAGGTCAGATGCTAGAGGAATCAAGGATGGCTAGGGGTGTGTGTGTGCGCGCGCGCATGTGCATTTAACCTAGGATTTCCATTTTTACAAAGTCCACTACTACTACTACTACCCATCACTTGACATACACACACATTCCCATCCAACACATTCTAGTCTTTGAATTGAATAAGTAGCCTGATGTCTGTGTAATTGAGCTTGAAGATATCCTTCCCAGACCATTAGCCATATTCCAATGATTCCAGAATACTAAAGTCTAATTTGAGATGGCATAAATAGCCCACAAACTATTTCTGGCTGGATGGCACATGCACTGGATGGTCTTCAGCTAACAGTTTGCACTGCAGCCATGGGAGACCTACACGTGTTGTCTAGGTGGATATGTAGCAATGACAGAGAACTGGCCCTAAATGGATTTGCCATTTTCAGATGAAAACTTTTGAAATGGTACAGTAATATTGCATATTCAGTGCTTCTTCCAATTTTCTTCTTTCTTTTTTTTTTAAATTTATTTATTTATGATAGTCACAGAGAGAGAGAGAGAGAGAGGCAGAGACACAGGCAGAGGGAAAAGCAGGCTCCATGCACTGGGAGCCCGATGTGGGATTCGATCCCGGGTCTCCAGGATCGCGCCCTGGGCCAAAGGCAGGCGCCAAACCGCTGCGCCACCCAGGGATCCCAATTTTCTTCTTTCTTAATAAAAAGATGTGTACAATAAATCTCATTCCTCAAAATTCTATAAAAATTTGATTGAGATCCTTAAAACTTACCATAAATGTTCAATATAATATTATACTATAAACATGCTTCTTGGGAAAAGTAAGCTTTTTGTTTCCATCATAAGAGAAATCTAGGAACTTTTATATCCTTTGGCAGAGGGAAAGACCCAAAAAGCTTAAGAACCCCTGGATGAAGCTATGGGATTTTCTGAATGGTTAGAAGATGTCTTTCCTGGATTTACTATAATTAAAATGAAGCATTGGTTTCCCCTCCCTGCCACCACCACAATAAAAGTGGCAAAAACTTGCCACCAAAGCTAAGACCTTAGCCTCCCTCTCTGGGGAACTGGTGGGTCTAGTCATAGGGTTGAATTTGTATCCTAAGAAATAGGGAATGTGTTGGACAAAAAATAGAAGCTGAATCAGTCACCAGTGCATTTCATTGACTCTGACCCAATGCCTATCTTCCTTGTCTCCATGTGTTGCTTTGTTTTGACTCTGGCAAGAACAACATATTTCATAAAGGGGTCAGAATTACAAGAAAGGGTCAGCTTGGAATCTGGGAGTTTCCTGTACCACATGAAAACACTGCTAGCATGCCACAGGTGTACGTCACAGCAGCACAAAGGAAAATATGGCATTATAAAGGGTGTGGGAGGGAAGAAACAAAGAGATACAGTGGTTATGTTCAAGAGAAAAAAAAACAAACATTTTGTTCCTTGAAAGATGACTATGACTTACTCAAACCTAAAATCTGTATTGCTCTGAAAAATCTTTTCACGCAATATCTTGGTGAAAGTCACTGGGGTGGACCAATGAAAATCAGAACCAGCTCACTGGTACCCTAAAGTTCTTCTAACTTCTTTAAAGTTCTGGGCACTTTATCTTGAACGGGTGAGTAGCAGATATACTGTCTGAATTTAACCACAGAAACCTCTGTCACAGTACCATAAAAGGGCAATGAAAAGGGCTATGAAATCAAAGTGCGCTCATGACTTTGATGTGGGCAGGGTTGTCTGGTGCCTGAGAGTGCCAGCCTCATGGCACATTTCACCACCTGTGACCATCAGTAGCCATTGATCCTTATCTACCCAGGTTGATTCACTTGCAGGTGCAAGGTATTTAAGTCCAACTTAAAACGTATACACTCACCTATGCTGTGCCTGAACATCACCCCAGAATGACCCCAAATAAATAATTCAAGGACAACTTTGAACACTTGTACCTCACTTAGCCTAATATAGTCCATTGAAGCTATACATTTGCCTGATGTTTTCTCTCCACACAGAATAGAATGCTTCGTCTTTGATTGTTAGCCCGATAGGACTGGCTGGCTTGTTTCCAGATTTGTATGGTATGAATATAATGCCCCCATACAACTGTCTGACATCAGGAACTAAAGCTACTATGGCACTTTCAGGGCTATAGTTCTTACCCTAGGTCTAAAGGAAGTCTAGAGAACAGTTAGTTCTGTCACACAGACTAGAAGGCAAAAAAAAATAAAAATAAAAAAAATAACTCGATGGGTTGACATTGCAATTCAAACCAAATCTGCAATTGAAATTAACCTTATTAAAATCAGAATTGTGATCAAAGTCAACATCTATTAAAGTAGTATTTTTCTGAGATTATAAACAAAATTACTTTTTAGCTAGCCTATGACAGTTCACCGTGGTTATGGAGGCAGACTGAGCCTGTCTGAAGACTTCTGTACAGTCTGAGTATAGAAAAAGAGCAAGGAGAGACCATTAGTGCCAAAAGGTTAAGAAGACCGAGCCTTAGTGAGGATGGATGATTTATGTCACTTATAGATGGAGTGGCCAGGCTGAGCCTGCATGCCAAGTCACCTCTCTCCGTAGGATGCTCTTCCTACATATTTCTATAATTAAGTTGCCTTCTCTGTATATACACTCTAATTATCTCCTGCTTAGTGCAAACTAGAAAGGTTTCTTTGGTTTGCTGTTTGTTTTAGGAAAGATACCACACTTTCCAAACCTAAAATCAAAACAGAGAGTCTAAAGAAGGATTTTAGTCTAAGGTTGATTTTATGAATCAATTTATGTATAAAGTTGGACCAAGCTAAAGTAAGTTACATTTATTATACACTTAACAATTCTTCTCTACTGCAAATGATAGAATTCTTTAAGAAGAAGCCTCAGAGTTGACCTTTGCTAAGAGCAATACACTGTAGAGAAAGGAGTGTGGGATTTGGAATGAGACCTATTTAGGATCACAGGAGACCTCCTTACATGAATCTTGGCTCTAACAGTTATTAACTGTATGAACATGAGTAAGATCATTAATCACCCTGCGTCTTGGTGCCTTCATCTGTAGAATGAGGATAATAATATGTCTTACTGGATCATTGTGACTATTAAGGGTGTAATACAAATAAGCAAAGCTCCCAGCCTAGTGTCTGCCATAGAAAGGCTCAACAAATGTCTCTTTTCCTTTCCTGCTTCTTTTTACTTTTCTTCTCTGCTGATTATATAAACCCATAGTCCTTTCACAAGTTTTCACAAAGCTATTGTTGATGTGATGTGTATAAATTACCCCTTAGGAAAACCATCATGACCCAAAGGTCCCTTGACCTCCAGGTGATGATAGCAACTCTAATACCCTAGCTGATCATAAAGAAACTCATTTATTTCTTCCATGAAACCTTCCCTTGATTATAGCTCCTGCTGACCCATGACAAGTAAATCTTGGACCTCAGAGCTTAACACTTCATCTTATGCTCTCAGGCATTTTGGGTGACCAAGCCAAGCTTCCAAATACAACAGAAACTTCTTAATGTGAAGGTAAATTTCTTCTTGTTCAGCCTTGAGGATGAATGGCTATTAATGGATCTATCTGCCTAAGAAGGGCCATATTTAGTTCTGGACTAAACAGTCATTTCAAGAACCCTGACACTAACAAAAACAATAATGTGGAGTGTTCCCACAAACCCTGAAAAGTAACAAATTCCATTTGTAATATCAAACAAGTAGAGTACAATTTAGCTCAATGTAATTCAAATTCTTGAAGACTTGAGTTAAATGCAATCCTTGAAAGGCTTTTGAGAATATTTTCGAAGAAAAGTGTGTAGTGTTAGTTTTCATAGGGTTGGTAAAAACTAAGTGAGTATTTTACATATTTTCATATGAGAGGCAATAAATGGAACTTTCCTAGGAATTAAAGTTCTTAGGGAACCCATTTATTTCTGTTCATTTAAAAACTACTTATAAGGCTACAGAGAACAAACAGATGGTTACCAGAGGGGAGGTGGGCGGGAAGGAGGGAAGGGGTGAAAGGGATTAAGAGTGCACTTAACCATGATGAGCACTGAGTAATGTATAGAATTACTGAATCACTATATTGTGCACCCGAAACTAATATAACACTGTATGTTAGGTGTGCTGGAATTAAAATTTAAAAACAAAACAAAAAAAAAACAACAAAAATTTAGAAAAAGGAAAAAAACTACTTGTAAGGTATATTTTAAGAACTATGCAGTGTAGTGTTTTCTCTATTTGACTTTTCTAAAGCAAAAACACAGAGTTTCTGGGGAAAATAGTTTGAAAATAAAGATAGTAAGATTATCTTTACAGATTTTCTATACAAAACAATCCCAGACTTTCTATAACCCAAAGTTGTATATTGTCATAGACAGAATTGAGTGTGTGATTTTGCATTATAGATCCCTTTTTTCCTGTAGAAGAGGAGGAACAATTTCCATATGGAAAACTAGTATAAGAAATCAAAAACGGAAGCTCATTTGTGAGGGTTGTGGTTGGAAAACTGGTTACTATTCACTTTTTGAGGTTTTTGAAAAGTCCCTTGTACTCCTTATTTCCACAAAGGATGAAAAATAGACATCATGTGATTGGGATGTATACAATAGTATAATATTTTCCAGTTAGCAAATATTAATCTGATTAGACATCACTGACTCTTGAATTATAATGTATGTGTGTGTGCAAACACAAGTATACACACACACATATATATATTTGATTTGTGTATTAATCAAGGTTCAATTGGCATTTTTCTCTTTACATACTTTAATATGTTGTTCAGTTATTTCTTAATTACTTAAATGGGTATCATTGACCAATCTCCTCAGTGAAATCATTGCCTAACAATGTATAGGAACAAAAACCATAACAAGATTCGTTTCTTGAAATTACAGAGGCAAAACTGGCTATTTTTCATTGATTCAAACTGTACTGAGAAGAAACATCTAAATTGGAATTGATGGATGGAATTGGAAATGACCCCAGGGAGCATCTGGAAGGCCAATCATAGCAGATGGGTGGATGATTGGGCTTCCTTAGGAATCCTATGCTTAATTAGAATCTTTCCCAAACTATTAGAATGGGAAGGGGGTGTGTATAAGCCACTCAACTGTGTGACTCCAGGTACCACGTGCACCCAACATAATGAGAACAGCTCAACTTGGAGACCCTTGTGGAGTTTCCATCCAGCTGTCTGGGAATTAGCATCCCGGGGCTCCCTTCTTCACACTTGTCAGAGCGTCAAGGGAAAACTTACCACCCTCACACAAAAGGACTATTGAGGGGCCCATGAGTCAACTGGAAAACATACATGGCACTTTCTCAACTTGTTTCTTTCCATTGCTGCAAAATAGCATGTCTTTTCATTTGAATTTCCACTCAACCAAAGAAGGGCACCACTTTGACAAGCATTTACAAGTGGGCCTTAAGGCAAGGTGGAGTCTAGTTCATTAGCAACTAAATTTCTAGTAAGTACCTTGATGGTGTTCATACCAACCTGGTTCATAACAGTTAGGCCCAGTTACTTCATGCCTCACAGAACTCCTGAGACCCTTGAAACCATGAAAGTCTGTGGGGAGGACAGGGGACAATTGAGGAGCCCTACTCTATTGACAGTGAGACATCTCCTCCGCCACTTCTTTGGGCATTTCAGGATGTTTGCTCAATAGAAACCACTCCTAGACTGCTTGTCACATGTAACAAGTACTTGTATCTTAGTAAGTCAGTGGTGGACTCGATTCAAAGCACTATGTGTAAACAATAGCCCAAAAGAAAAAAAAAATTGCCCCTGGCAGATTGCAAAGGGAAATTCTGTTTCCAGTTTATTCTTTTATGGACTCTGTGTAAAATACATGAAGGGATTCTGAAACCCTTTTCTCTCTCTCTCTCTCTCTCTCTCTCTCTCTCTCTCTCTCTCCAACTAATGCTGTTTTCCAGTCTCTGAGCTGCCAATGTACCATGAGAAATCCACTCATTGACATGACAGAAAAGGCAGTTGTACTGCAGAAATGGTACGGTCTGTTGCAATAAATTACAGGTTTCCTTTTCATGTTCAGCACAAGAGGCGGCCCTCATGCAATTAGCTACAGCTGGTTAAAGAAAGAAACCATGCATCTGTGGACAGATCAGACTGAGAACCAACTCTTATTTTTTGGCATATATCACTACAGGAACAGAAAAGAGACCTGAGTTTTGTTCCTGAGCATAAGCCATTTTTAAAACTTGTACTTCCCCCTTCTGAATCACTAAGACAGCGCACCATTTGGGGAAACAAATCTACAGTCACGTTTTTTCCGTTAAGGTCACTGGTTATGACGAATAGCTGAGTGCCTTCCACTTGATTCTTGTC
Organism: Nyctereutes procyonoides; assembly: GCF_905146905.1. Taxonomy (NCBI): domain Eukaryota; kingdom Metazoa; phylum Chordata; class Mammalia; order Carnivora; family Canidae; genus Nyctereutes; species Nyctereutes procyonoides. The sequence goes on from NW_026575051.1 coordinate 63,149,936, forward strand.
TTTCAGGCCTACCAAGATCTTCCTTCAGAGTATCTAAGCCTGATCCCGACTCTTAATTATACAATTGCCACTGCCTGATTGGAAATTTATATTGGTATGCTAGAGTCCTTCTACCATGATGACTTACTGTTTTATGTCTTTCTGCTGTTGTGGAATGATACTTTTCAGGATCGAATTTGCAGTTTATTTCAGAAAAATTAAACATGCAGGAACTCCAGAGTTATTCTAAGTGCACATATATGGGGTATTATATCACAAATATATTAACAATATATTCATGTCACTATTGTATGAAAGATGTAAAAATATTTGAGAGCATATGTCAAATGAATAGCTTGTCCTCTAAGAGACAACCTACGAAAATACTAGCTACTATTAATTCAAGGATGGCACTGGCATGTCTACACGATGCATGTACATTCTAATGATCCACTTCCTCATCATCCATGCAAGACTCTAGCTATATTTTTTCTGCAAATAAAATCAGCCCTAGGAAGTCTGGGATTTCCTTCCCAGACCTTTTGATTTCAAGATAATGCAATTTTAAAAATCATTTTGATATTTTAAAATACCTGTGTTCTTACCAATCCTGGTTGAGGAAATTTACTTTGTAAGTGAAAGAGGATAAAAGTCAAGAAATTAATTCGTAAGATTAAAACGGTCCACATTTATCTTCTGGAATGTATGGGGAGCCCTATAAAGACATCAACTATTCATTCATTTAGACATACTCAATCTTACAAAAGTAAGAAGAGATTTTTGTCTTGGTGTCAGTTTCTTTGTTTAGCACAGAAAACAGAAATCATAATGGGAATCAGATGTAATTACTGACTGCCCCCCCCCACACACACACACATTGGCTCTGTTTGTTTTACAGAAAAGCAGTAAAGCTACTGATGTTTAGGAGGGGGAGAGAAAGGGGGAAAAATAGCTTGACAGTCCAGCTAAAGATCACAGGGCATTTGTTGAGATGTCTCCAAAGCATTTGCCTGAAGATTTATTTTGAAAGTCGTGCTTAAAAGTAAAAAGCTGTCTGCCAGCTTCCCTCCCTTGTGTTGCAACCAACCTTACTGTGCCATTAGAACAAAGAAAACAACGATCCCCATATTTGTGTTCATTAGGTTTAAGAAAGACATACAGAACAAACAACCTTTAAACAGCAAATCAATATTACATGTTTGCAAGAAGGGAAAAGAACCAGAGTGTGTGCCCGAACAACAAATTCGTATCATCACAAAACCTGGAATTTACTTGAAAATGTGCAACGTCCTTGTACTGGACTCCCAGACTCCTTGTGTAATGAACAACTTAAGTGTGAATGAAAACAGACTGGGAGGAAGGGAATTATGAGTTATGAAGGCAAACATTTGTAAGATTGTGAGAATAAACACTATTTTTTTGAAACTTTTCAAACTAGTCCTTCTCCCTCCAGAGAAAATTTTGCTCTTGAAGAAGGAACAGGCTAGAGAGATTCCCATGTACCAAAAATGTATATTCAAATGACATGTAAAAATCATCTTCCAATAAAAGCAAAATCGCCATTGAGTGAAAAAATAATAATTGAAATGTATACCACTATAAAAACCCACTGGGAATCATAGGTACTGAATTTTGAGAGGTAATAACTAATTCATTATGTCTGGAGACATTTCAAGCTGAAGAGGACAAAACACTAAAATATGTATTAATCCCTACAAAATAGCATTGGTTAAGATAAAGGATCTATCCTTCTCTTTATTTTGGAGTCTAAAAAACAATAAATATCCTCTCCTGGCCATTTCTTAGCATCATTTAGTCAAAGAAAGCTGATAAATTTTGAAATTGTTAAATAAATACTGCCTGGCAGTCATACCAAGTACAAAGAAAGGAAATTGCCTGAATGCACATCTTTCATTTATACCTGGAGGAAAACAGCCCAGAGCTTCTTGGTAATATTATTTTAATTATTTCAAAGGCAAATATAAATTACAGAAGAAAACCCTCCAACCCAGAATTTCAAATTATCCCTCAACAGATGATGCAAAACTGCTAGTTTTGACAAGATGATTATTTCCTTTTAAAGAACCCCTAAGGAGGATATTGAGTGGCAGGTGAGGATCAAAGAGACACACCTCACCAAAGTCACTACAAGTCTTTCATCCATGCGCGTTAAATTTATTTTTACAATGAAATACATTGAGGGCTTACTATTGTCAGCCACTCTTTTGGCCTAGTAAACAAGGTCCACAGACATGCCTGCCCTCATGAAGTTTATGACCCAGCTGGCCAGATAGAAGATAAACAATAAACAAAAATAAATTATACAGTATGCTTGCTATGGGCGATGTGTAATGAAAAGGAAAATGTCAAGGACGATACAGAGATTGGGAGTGCATTGGCAATACATTTAAGTAGGGGGATTGGGAATAGCCTCATTGAAAAAAGTGATGTTTAAGCCCAGACCTGAAGGAGGTGATTAGACACGTGGATACTCCAGTTTCTCAACCTCCGTACTGTTGACATTATGGGCTAGTTAACTTGTGGTGAGGGCTGTAGGATAGTTAAAAGCCTCCTTGGCCTCTACTCACTAGATACCAGTAGTACACACCCCAATCCTAGTTCTAACAACAAAAATTGTCTCCAGACATTGTCAAAAGTCCCCTGGAGGGGGGGATAAAAAAGGCAGAGTGAAGGAGATAAGTTGGAGCTGAGGTCAGCGAGGTGACAGGAATGATCCTTTGGGGCTTCATTGGCCAATGCAGATCCTTTGTCTTTTACTCTGAGTGAAGTGAGAAGCCACTCGAGACTTTGAGAAGGATCACTCTGGCTGCTGCGTGGAGAAGGTGAGTGCATGGGAAAGGTAGAAGCAGAGAGGTCAATTAGGAGGCTCTTATGTCCAAGTAAGAGATGATGGTATCATGTACCAAGGTAGGAAGACATGATCAGATGTGGGGTATGATATTTTTAGTGTGGCAAATGAGATTTTCTGTCATATGGAAAGAAGTGCTTGAAAAAAAAAAGGAGCCAAAGATCCTCAAGTAACTGAAAGGATGAAAATGCCATCAGCTGAGATGGGGATTGCAGTAGAGAGGGCAGGATTGGGAGGGTAGGTCAGGGAACGTATTTTAAATCATTCCTTGGCAAATAAGAGGTAGGAGAAAATTTTGGTTTTGCATGTGTCATGATGTTTTAAATCAAAGCAGTGGCAAAATGTTCACATGTCAATGCAAAATTGGGTAGAAAGAAAGAGAAAAATCTTTATCTTAACATAGAATCTGCTTACGGTTTCTCTTCGTGCTATAGGACTTTTCATAATAAAAATTCTTCCTAATACAAGAATCTCCACGTCGCCATGCAGCGTGTGTGTGGCATTTCTCAGATTGAGTACATTCAAGGGATATCTCACTAATGCTATAAGCTATCTTCCTTTTTTGTCTCAAGGGAAACTATAATTATTCTAAAGTAAAGAGTTACTACACTCAAATAAGTGTTATTACCAATGGACACCCAGAATACTGGAACTGTGTTTCTTTTGGACTTTGTTCTTACGCCAGCAACAGCAGTGACCGTGTTGGATTGCCATCTGTCTGCTTGGAGTCACCCCCACTGGATCTTGAGCTGTGAGCTGGAGTTTCCCTGCTTCTGTATTCCCAGTCCCTGGGACCTCTTGGACACTCAGCCAACATCAACTATATGAGTGAATGAATGAATGAATGAATGAGTGATTACAAAGGAGGCAAACTTCGTGGTGCACATTTACAGCATTAGGCACACAAAACAGTCCCACTGAGGCAGAAACCATGTGTCGGCTCCCCGGCCTCTGCCCTCCTTTCCTTCCTTCTCCTCCTGCTTGGTGTGATGGAAGGTGGCCGACTTGAAAATCAGTCAGACGTGAGTTGGAATCCCAGCTCTCCCACTGACTTTGTTATGTGAATTTGGACAAATTACCACATGACAGATCAGATTCCTTGGTAAAAAGACCAGTCCCTGCATAGACATCCAGCAAAGCAACAGCTGTGTGTCCAGAATTTTACAATCAGAAAACTGAAAAATCCAAAAATGGCTGTTAATTTCCACATACATGTATACTGTTTTAGCTTTAGTGACACAATCTGGCTGGGGGTGGGGGCATGGAAGTTTCTCAAAATGTCTTCTTCTTGCCCTGAGACTGGCACTGTTCAGGTCCAGTGAATAGGACAGGCCTGTCCTTGCCTTCATGGTGCTTTCTTCCCCCAGCAGGGAAGGCAGGCTTTAAACATAGATAGTAATTTATTTGTGGTGGTGTGAAGTGTCGGGAAGGAGAAGAATGACATAGTGTACAAGAAGAATCCAGACAAATTGGGGGTGTGGAGGTAGAAGGCTTTTCTGTGGAAGTTACATTTTTTAGCTACAAACTGAACCATGAGTTGCAGTTGGGGGTGGTCTGCAGACTTGGGAGGGAATAAACTGGAGAACGAGGGAATTGGAAGGGGGAGCTGGGAAAGAAGAGTGCTCCAAGCTTAAGGCATTTCAGGATCCAGAAGGGCTCTGGGCTTCCGCATTTCTTCATCAATACAATGAATATAATCCCCGTAGGTTGTACTTGGTTTATGTTTGATGGATGAACAAATTCTTGGAATCCCTCCTGGTAGTCAAACTTCATACACATACTCTCACCTATGCCCTAAAATGCCAAAGTGAACCACTGGGCAAGCTCCAAGGTCCCAAGGATCTCAGGTTCCAGTTTGTCAGCAAATGGCCACTTTGTCTTTCATCTAAGCTCTTCTGAATCACTCTTCAAACCACAGGGCACTTGATAACATTTGTGTTGTAAATACAATTTTACCTTTCGCCTGCCCAGTGGCCCTAGCTGTTCCATCATTTCTTTTTAAGATTTTATTTATTTATTCATGAGAGACACAGAGAGAGAGTCAGAGACACAGGCAGAGGGAGAAGCAGGCGCCCTGCAGGGAGCCTGTGTAGGACTTGATCCCAGAACCCCGGGATCATGCCCTGTGCCAAAGGCAGACGCTCAACCACTGAGCCACCCAGGTGCCCTGATCCATCTTCTCTAGTGTGTGTTGTACCTCTGTGACTGGAGAGGTCACCAATTTGTTGGGTGGTATGGTCACCATTGTCCTTATGAAAATACAGCTGCTGTCTGCTTTTGTTTTGCTTTTAATGCCTACAGACTAGAGGTCTTTTTTCAAAGCTTTACATTTTTTTTCTCTAGCTTGAAGGAAACTAAATGAAAATGGCCCTTCCCTTTTATTTAAAGAATCATTAGAGATAAGTGGACTCCACCAAATGAGGAAAATAAAACCTGAAGACCTGTTCCAGCAGTCACGTCTTCATTCCCTGGTGCTTTCATGAGAACCCCTGTGGCTCATGTATTTATGGTAACTCTATCATAAAACGTGATCTTTATTACAACTAGGTGTATCAAGTTTCAGCTCAGGGGCAAGTTTACGTCCCCCTCCCCAACTACATTTGCAAACTGGTCCTTTTTGAAAACCATTCAAATATTGAAACAACTGAGACAAAATGGGCAGCTTGCATCCTAATCCATTCTTCTATTGTAGTCACTTCAGGACTGTTAAGAAAAAAAGAAAATCTGGCAGAGAATTTGCTCAACTCATCATACGTTTCTCTCATCACTTCTGTAATTTTGAAAATGAAATTGCCAAGATATTTAGAGGTTTATGAATTATTTGAATCTTACAAGTTTCACACATTCTATTCATGTCATCCGAAAGACTTCAGACATCCCTATTACTATGGATAACCAACTAATTGTGCATGTTCACAAGCTGTCAGTTCTCCATTTCTCTCTGAAATTTCTTAAATCTAATTTAATGAATCCAATCTCAGGGTTGGGGGGGAAAGTCGCATTTTATATTGCAAGGCAAACAAATTAAATAGCAAACCTGGAAAATGCAGCAGCCATAGCATATTGTTCATTCAATCCGTATTGATTGTGAGCAATGTGCATGCCTCTATAGAAGAATGCAAAAATATATCAATAAAAAAATAACATATTATTCCCAGTTTCAGGAATTTATAATTTAACTGAAGAGACAGGTTGTACAAAAGTGCTCCATGGCATTATGACACTTAATTTTCTCTGCTGAGGTTGACTAGTTAGCAGAGGCACGTGCTTGTCTGGGTCCTGACCATCATAACACAAAAGGTGCACTGAGCTTGTTGCCCTGTCACCAGCTTCCCAACTTGCCCTATCGGTATTATACCTCTCAGCTCTGGAGATCATTCAGACTTACTTGCCTTGCATGTTTCAACAGCTCTGGCCATGAGGTGCTGCTGATAATGAGCAGATTCCGGCCCCTCCTTCTCCTCCTCATCAAGAAACCTTTATAGAACACCACAAGGAGCAGTAATAGAGGCTATCCAGACTCAAAGGGGCTAAAGGAGTAAATGAAAAGCCCCAGATCAGTCATCTAAAGGTGTTTCATGTCAGTGACTATGCTCAGGAAGTGGAAGCACAAGTAGGCGTCCGAGATATTTCGAAACCCTGTGGGGGAACAGCAAGGTGTTATGGCCTGATCTCAACTCTAAACGAACCCTCGCTCGCTGCTTTCAAATTCTATGCTCCTATTCTATCTCAACATGCCCCTAAAATCCTACACACAACAAACATTTTCATCCAGCTTAGAAACTCATTCCTGCCAGTAAGATCCTTTTATTATGTAACAGCATCTACTTCACCTAGAGATAAAATTACAAAGGTCTTGAAAAATGAGTAAAGAAAGCAAAAATGATTCTGGGATACTGGTAGAGAACATGTAGAACAGTATTCATTACAGCACATTTTTCAAACTATGCTAAGATCCTTCAGTAAGGGATAAAACCAATTTGGTGAAACCAAATACTTAAAAAAAAAGTAAAATAAAATGGGATAGGACAGGAGCAAGGTATCAAAGGATAACTCATAGGAGTAAGTATTATTTTACAAAACTTCTGTTTCAGTCGTGTGTATTATGTGTATATGTGACAAATCATGATGTCTTACTAAGGGTTATGATGGGAAAAAATTGAAAACCTCTATATCACAGCATTGTTACAAGATCCTTAATCAAGCTAAATTTCTCAAAAACCATATGCTGTTGGTATGGCACTGGACCTGCTCCAAGGTGATATCCAATGCTTAGCCATTGCAGTGGCTCTAGGATGCCATTTATTCCATTCCATGAGTGGAATAAGAGAACACATTTAGGCAAAGAGATATCAAATCCAGCTAATGGTCCCAGCCAGATCACTCTGTAATACTCTGGACATTTGTTTTTTTGCTTCCTTCAGAAGGAGGCATTTATATATATACTGACTAAAGAGGCTTTGCAGTGAATCTTAGTTTTACGATTACTATTATACCAACATGGACTGAGGACCTAACCATATGCTTTATATGCATTATCTCATTTAATTTTTCACATGAACCCTATAAAGAAGGTTCTGACATTGTCCTCGTTTTTCAGATGGCAAAATAAAGATTCAGAAAGTCAAGTAATTTACTCAAGGTCTACATGGACCCAAATCCAAGTCTGAGACAATGCCATCATCATGCATTGTGTTGTTTCCAGGCCATTCACTATTTGAACACCTTGTTTCTTTGCTTACTAGGCCAATTGATCCTAAAAACAAACATTAACCTATGTCTTCTTTATCTTTTACTGCCGTTTTAAAATTCTTTCACTAAATTTGTACTTTAAAGGCACATGGAAAATTTCAATAAACTAAGAATCAATAGAAAATAGTAATTCATTAATGGATAGACTTCACTAACTTCACAATGATCACCTATCTGTAGGCTATACTCATCAGAATACAACTCATCGAATATGATTGGGAGAAATAAATTGGCTTGTGAGCCAAACAAAAAGTTTTTATTTATTATCTGTTATTTTATTTCTCCTCTGCATTCATGCCTTAAATAGGTAAGTCTGTAGCACATTTATTAATAATAATCATTCTTCTAGATCTAAAGTCAGTAACTATGCCTCTCTCTTGTAAATTTCCCTTTATATCTTGAATTTTATGCTTTACTATTTATTCCTCCTAGTTTCCCCTCATTTTAAAATGATGGCTTCAAATTCTGATTTTGTTTTGTAGGTATTTAGAGATCTGGTTTACTTTAAGACAATGGAACAGCAGAATCCCCCAAGGCAAACTCACTGAGAACTGGGAGGTCCTAGTGGCACAATTAAATTGGCAACAAATCAATAGAAACAGAAGAGAAAAGAAAACAATAATTAAAACATTCTGTCAAAAAATAGAATGGTAATTAAAAGATGCAAACCATTGTTTTGCCCCACTAATTACATTTTAATTTTCAATAGATTGTTGAAGACCATGAAAAGATTTTGCGTTTTACAATATTATAGTGTTCCTTGCTAGGTTGATAACACTATGACTGTGTTGCAACTGAATGGCAGATATTTTCACCAAGAGAGAATGGGGCAAAGAGTAAAATGTTGTCCTACCTGTTATATAATGTGAGTAAACCTTTTATATGGTCATTCTGGTATGGCCCACCATGAATCATTGTACATATGTTTAGATGTGCACATAAGATGACATATGATGGTGAGGATGAAAGCTACTCTATTGAGTACCATGTAACAGGCACTTTGCTAAGCACTTAACATATATTACCTGATTTATTTCACACCACAAATTTAACACATAGGTAATGGTACTATTCCCCTACTTTGTAGTTGGATAAAACTAACACTTAGAAAGTTAAAAATAAATCCTGTCCGTGATCACACAGCTAATAACTAGAAGAACTAGGATTTAAATCCAGTCAGACCCCAGAGCCTGTTTTCTGAACCAGTGTTGCTCAACTAGAGCTTCCCAAACTCATGACAAGGCCAGCAGAAGCAGCTACAAGTTTGCTCTGTTCTTCACTAACCATTGCTAGGCTCATGTAAGTGATTGTGAGTTTTCATTTCATGGGTGCTCTGATTTCCAAACTGTTAAAAGTGCTAGGGGAAAAGGAGTATACTTTATAACTCTTCCAAGGAATTTTACTGCAAAGGGAAGAAGAAATGAGCCCTAATTGGAAGGAAAAGTATGGCCAAGAGAGTTTAAAATTATAAGATGGAAGAGCACGCATGTTTGCTGATGGAATGATTCAATGGAAGGGGAATTATGCAAGAGAAGAAAAATGAAGAATTTCTAGAGTGATATCCTTTGGGCAAGAGGAAATGGGAACTAAAGCAAAAGTGAGGGCACTGCATTTGAGGGCAACATGGTGAATTTGATGAAAGTGACAGGCAAGGGGCTGGGTATATGGTGCAGATGATGAGTATATGGATACATATGGTGAAGGGTCTAGAAGTTCTTTTATGATTGAAAAAATTGAAAAATTAAAGCAACCAGAAAATCCCCATGAGTGATTAATATTTTTTAAAAAATCTCCATGAGTGATTAATATTTTTTTTAAAAAAAACAACTTTAGAATGATGTATTTTCAGGTGAAATGACATAATATCTGGTATTGCTTCAAAATAGTTCAGAAAAAAATTTTAAAGTGCATCTCAGAGTTAGTGAAATATGGTAATAATAATACCAACTGACATTTATTGAGTGCTCACCATGAGTCACTGCATTAAATGCTTTACAACTGAGCGTAATTCCTGGTTCTCTTGATTCCCTTTCCATTTGTGACTATTCTCTAAGGAGGTTAAGAGGGACTCATCTCGATCTTTCCTATTCTATCATGTAAACACTTCACTCCTAGACCCACAAGGCTGACAGCCCTTGGTAGTACACTGGAAACCCCCAGAGAGTGTGAAGTGAGATACTGAAGATTATTTCCCTGCCTATAGTGGTGCTGCTGTCATAGGCTGACAAGGCTTATACTGAAAACATCCAAGTCTTTCTCACTTGGTCATTTCTTTAACTTTCAATCCTTCTACTTTCTTGTTTCACTTTTCTTCTCTGAGGTTAAAGAGACACTGGTATGGGGGCAGGGAATACAGGCCCATTCTGGGGCAACTGTATTGATTAATCTGTATCTGCATACAAATAGCATGGTAATGTTTTTGAAATATTAATTAAAGTTTCAGGGTTTTTCTTTTCCCCCTGGTATTTTCTTTTACATCCTCACCCCTGAGTCTTCTCATTTAGTCACTTCAATTGACTCACATCCACTGTTTAAAGAGATGTGAGCACAAAATGCAGACGAAAAAGGATTCTACTTCTTTGATATTAAGTTGCAGAAGTAGAGATCTTTAGGGGTCAAAGCGTGGATCCCTAGCACAGAAACAATTTGAGATGAAGCCTTGAGAGGAAGAATAAGTTTTCCAGTAGGCATGAAACTAGAAATGACTTGTAAGGGGAAGCTCTATAGCTGGTAAACCAGGGAACAAGAGAGCTGAATGGAAGGAGTTAAAGAAACAAAATGTCAGGATAACTGTATTAGCTGCTGTAACAAATTATCACAGACTGGGTGACTTAAAGAACAGAAATGTATTGTCTCATAGTTCTGGAGGCTAGAAGTCAGAAATCAGAATGTGAATAGGATTGGTCCTTCTAAGGGCTGTGAGGGAGGACCTGTTTCAGGCCTTTCTCCTTGGCTTATCAATAGCTGTCTTCTTTCTCTTTTTACATGGTCTTCCCTCTACAGTATTTCTATGTCCAAATTTCCTCTTTTTATAAGGTTACCCGTCATATTGCATTAGAGCCTACCCTAATGACCTCTCTTGAACTTGATTACTTCTGTAAGACACTATCTTTACAGATAGGATAAAGACTTAAAGGTCACATTCTGAGGTGCTGAGGTTTAGGACTTCAACATATGATTGGGGGCAATGGTTGGTATGTGACACAACTCAATCCATAACAAGCTGGAATGTGAGATTTTTCATGAAAGGATCCTATGGATGTTTACTCACCACAATAGCACCGAGCTTCCCCAAGAAGTCTTCCATCACTAGAGTCCTGGAGCTACATGGAGCTGAGGCAGCCTATGCATGCCACTCGATTCCTTTCACCCACTTCCTGAACCACAGAATCTGTCACTCTTATCATCATCTAGTGGCAATTTCTCTTTGTCCAGTAAGACAATTGTGCATCAGCAGGAATCACATCCATCTGTTCTCTAACACTTGGGGCTGCCTCATCCAACTTAACCTACAGAGAGAATCCTCTTGTATTGATCCCACACAGATGCAGCCATCAGGTCAACAGGGCCCTCATTATGCAGCAGCACATGGCAGTGTTCTTGGAAGGTCCTTCTATCACTACCATGGTGGGGCTATAAAGTATTAGCTAACAAGGCCATCAACAGTGGAGCAGTACTAAAATCCATTCCTGGAATAGATAATATGCAAAAGAGAGATATTTTTATTACATACATCTTCATCTTTAAGGGTTTTGTTTTCACGGTCCTGTTTCTAGATTTAATAGTTAGGGGTTAAATTAAAAATCTGAGAGTCTGCCTTCTAATTCCTAACTTGAGTCCATGTTTTCAATGTACTTATTAAATGAAATATGGTATGAAAACAGTACCAAACACAAGGATGGAATTCAAAAACACAGGCCTGCTTTCTAATTTTATAGAGAGAAATCTCATTAATCATTACACATCATATAAAATAATAAATGTCCTGTAATCACATGTAATAACATATAATGACAAGTAATATTCAGTGTTATGGTTTTCTCCATGATTTCTAAGGTCATGGCTGAAAAATTCAAAAGGAAGTTTGAGTGTAATTTGCTTCCCCTCTTCCACTAATATTATTAGACACACTTTGAACACAAATTTTGTGAGTTCTGCAAATTAAACCAAATTGAGCTCCTGTTCAAACCAAGTTAACACAAGTCTTAAAGGGCAGGAAGTAGGTAGGGTAAAGAAAGTATCTGAAATCAGTTCAATTTAAGAATCACTTCATCACACACACACACACACACACACACACACACACACCAAAAAAGGGGGGGTATCTCTGGGTGGCTCAGCAGTTTAGCGCCTGCCTTCTACCTAGGGTGTGATCCTGGAGATCCGGGGTCGAGTCCCACATCAGGCTCCCTGCATGGAGCCTGCTTCTCCCTCTGCCTGTGTCTCTGCCTCTCTCTCTCTCCGTGTGTCTCTCATGAATAAATAAATAAAATCTTAAAAAAAAAAAAAGAGTCACTTCATCACTGCAGTGATGATTCTGATGTATCAATTTCTACCTGGGAGAGACCTTCAGTAGCCTTGTTAACTATTCTCAGAGGCATCAATGCTATGGTAGATAAAAAGACAAAAAATGCTGGGCCTCCTTAAATGGTATATTCAAATATTAGAGAAACTATAATTATGGTCTTGTAGTAAAGTAGCTATGTCACCACACCTCAATATAGATGAAAGTATGAGAGAACACTCAAAAAAATAAAATTTAAATTATGATGGAACTGTAGTAGTTTCTAAATTAAGATCTATTTTTAAAAATTAGAAATCTTCAATTTGGCAAATAAAGCCAAAGAGTTGTTATGATTAAAGTTCCTAAAGTTTCCGTTCTGGAAAATGGAACTTATGTCCTCTCCCAATACTGGCCACATCCAAAAGGAATGCTATTCCCAGTTACTGATATTATGTTGATTATAAGATATAGTCTGAAAATATCTCTTGGATCCCTAAATATAGTCATTTTTTTATTCTTATTTTTCCTTTGTACAATTCAAGATGGGGGTTGGATAGAGTCATCCAATCGTATGTTTCCTACACAGCAAGGCTGGTTTCATTTTCCTGAGACATAACTATCTACCTTCTCATTGGCCAGTTTTTCTCCAGCTATCCTAGCATCCTATAACCCTAGGGTATTTCCTTTAAGGATTGAGAACTTCCCTTCAATCACATAGAAATTTTCTTCAACTTTCTTCCCTTTATACCATTGCCTGTGTAAAGATTAAATTCCCCCTTAATTATTCCAATTTCCTTCTTGACAAAATCTTGAAAGAATTGTTTATATAGATTACACCTACTGATTTCATTTCTATAACCTCCTGCAGAGCCTAATCCACTGCCAACTGCTTAATTTCTTCAATACTCCCTTGAAATGTTACACATCAAGGTCATTAGTGAGCTAATTACCAAGTTTAATACCTATATCATCCCCCTTCTTATTAAAAGTCTATATGCAATGGCTTCCAGAATAAGATTTTTGCCTGAATTTTCAATTATATTTTTGACTGTTCCCTCATGTTCTATCCTCAGTCCTCTCCTCTTCCCATTCTCTGAATTCCTATAAATTCCCATCTGCATGCAATTTACTTTCAAATTTTTATGTCCTACTCCGGTCTTTCTTCTAAACTTAGAATTATATTTTTAATTCTTTCACATCATTTATTATATTGCATTGCAATTATCTATTTATGATCTGCAATGCTCAAGATACTCTAATTCCCTCAAAGCAGAAACCATGTCTTTCTTTCCCTCCCCAATCTTCTGGTTTTTCGTCTGTCATCATCGAACAGGTCTTCAGAGTAAGTCAGCCTGTGCAGGTAAGTCTTATGAGAAAGGGGGCATTTGACCAAAACCTGGAAGTAAAAATGGAATGAGGTTTATAAATAACTGAGGAAGAGCATACCAGGCAGAGGGAATAGCCAATGTGAAAGACCTAAGTTATGAGTGTGCCTGGTGTGTTCATAGAACACCACAGAAACCGTTGTGCCTAGAGTAGAGTATGTAGGAGATAAAATTAGAGAGCTAACAGGGGGCAAAGTTCTTATAGGGCTACACCGGGCTTCAGATCTTTCTCTGAATGAAAGTGGGTGCCACTGGGGAGTGTGAGGCATAAAAGTACCATAAACTGATATCTGTGTTTGTGTGTGTGTTTCAGCCACTCTGGTGCTACATCAGATATGTTCCATCAAGGTGCTCCATCAAGACTGTAGGGAGAAAAAAAAAAAAAGACTGTAGGGAGAAAAGAATGGCAGCAAGGAGATTAGTCTGCAGGACTTTACAATAAATAGTCTACGCAAGAAATGACAGAGATAGTAGTAATGTTGGTGACATTAAATGGACAGATTCGGATTATGTTTTGAAAACAGATTTTTAAAAAAGATTTTATCTATTTATTCATGAAAGACACACACAGAGAGAGGCAGAGACACAGGAAGAGGGAGAAGCAGGCTCCTGCATGGAGCGTGATGCAAGACTCTATCCCAGGACCCTGGGGATCACAACCTGAGCAGAAGGCAGATACTCAACCACTGGCCACCCAGGTGCCCCTGAAAACAGATTTAACGTGGATTTTTCTGACATAAAAAATAAGGAGTCAAGGATGAGATAAAAGTGTTTGGCTAGAGAACTCTAAGGATGGAGTTCCCATTAACTAAGATGGTTTGAAGGAAAGGAATATAATAATCAGATTGCTGTAAGTTGGGTCGCTATGGAAGTTATATAAGGACTGTTTTGAGGGAGCACGACTGGGGTCAGGTTGTGACAAGTTACCAGGCTGTTGCAGTAGTCTAGGAAAGAGATCATTAGAACCTGCCCCAGAGCAAGGTTTGCTGAGATAAGATGAAAGAACCGATTCAAGAAATATTTCAGGGAAAACTATTTTCTATATTTATAGATATCTGTTGCAAAAAGGAGTCATGTTGAAGGATATAATCTTGAAATTTAAATTTTGAAAAAAAATAAAAACAAATGTCCAGCTCAACAGAACTTGTAAATTCTTTCTGTGTGAGAGTTCAGTGATACATATCCTTTTTTGAAATAATAGTTAAACGTAATGCTGGATTAGAACCGTTTTGCTTGATTAGTGGTTTTTTTTTTTCCTTTTTAAAGAATTTCTAACATATATTTGCTGAAAAATTATCCCCCAAGGAGGATGATAAAAGGAAAAATTGTAATTAAAATGACAGCAATCATCACCGAATATTCATTGAGAATCCACAGTATTTCAAAATAATGAATTATGAACTCCAATGAGAATAATAAAATGCATTTTACCTCTACTTTTCAAAGTAAACTGGGTGACGGGCATTAAGGAGGGCACATGATATGATGAGTACTGGGTGTTATAGGCAACTGACGAAATCACTGAACTCTACATCTGAAACTAACGAGGTACTATATGGTGGTTAATCGAACTGAAATTTTAAAAAAAACTTTTCATTCAAACATAATATCCATAAAAATAAGTACATAAATCTTAAATATACATCTCAATGAATTTTTACAATGTGAACATATCCCTGTCACCAGCACCCAAATTAAGAAACAGAACACATCCAGCTCTCAAAACTCCCCCTTTGTTTCCTTCTCATTATAACCCCCCCCCCCCCCCGCGGGTAGTCAGTCTCCTGACTTGCATCCCTATGAAAGAGCTTTGCCAGTTTTCAGCTTTATGTAAATGAAATAATATAAATAGTATCCTTTGTATCTGGCTTCTTTCCCTGAACATTATCTTTGTGAGATTCAGTCATATTATCCCATGTACTCCATTCATTTTCATTGCTTTATATATTTTAATTGGTTGAAATTCACACAATTCATTTGTCCATTATACTATTGATGGACATTTGTGTTACTCCCAGTTTCTAGCTATAATGGGCAGCACCATTAGGAACATTCTTGTAGTGTCCTTATATCTATATATGTATATAGCTACATACCTGTATATATAGATATAAATCTGCTGGGTATATACTGAGAGTAAAATTCCTAGGTTATAAATTATGCATCTATTCAACTTTGATTGACACTGCCAGACAATTTTTCCAAAGTGCCTGTTACATTGTCTTTATTTTTTCTGTTTAAATGTTTAGAAAAAAACTTCGTTCTAGAACGGATTTTGATCTTTTCAGGAAATAATTTAATCATACACCCCAAATTTTGTTATTGTATCAGAGTCAATTACAAAAGATCTGACTATGTAAGGAAATTATTTTAGAGATGTGGTTTACATAAGACATAGTACTAAAAATCAAAAAGCTAAAGAAAAGATAAATAATGTGCAGTAATAATGATAATAGCTAAGTTTGTTTCGAGCAGCTAATGGCTCCCCGCATAAAGGAGACAAGACAAAAGAGGGATGCAGCTTCTTTCCCCCAAATGCCCCAGCATGGGTGTCCTTGTGTCTCACTGAGCCAAAGTCTAGCCATTCTGAGGGCATTTGGTCAAGTTACCAAATGGCATAGCTGTTATGTTTAATATGCTGTTTAGTGCCATATCCTCAGCTCTCAACACAATATCTGGCACAGAGTAGGTGCTGAGTATATAACTGTCAAATGAATACATAAATGAATTATTAATAGAAGTAACTGCTGGGAAAACATCTGATTGGGAAAGATGAGCCTGAAGATTTATGCTACTGACCTAATCACACCATAAAACTGTCTCTTTGTTCTTTAGTTAAATGTGTGACCTGGAATCAGCTAGGTCATCCTGCCCTTCAGGCTTCAAATGAGTTGGCTCAAACCACTAGTACCTATGTCCTGGGAAAGCCAATGTTTACACAAATCCCTCCTGAGAATCTTGGAGGAATTTCCATTTTTGTTCATCACTGATGGTTTTATACAGTCAGATCCATTGGATTAGTTCATCTTGTGAAGCATCTTGCCATATTCTGTATGCCCTCCTTGTCCTATACTGTGTGGTCTTATACTGGACACCAACTTGATTCCTTTCTGTCTTCAAAATACCACCAGTGCAGTACCATATGTGCAGCAAGTTTTGAATAAGGCTTGGAGTAGTAGAGGAAGCTTACATCCTGGAACCACAAATAACTTAAAATTGGCTAGTGGACCACCTTGTTTTAAAATGTGTCAGATATACTGACACCTAGAATCTTACTACTAGTAAAGTGTCTTACTAAAAGTAGATACTTTTCTCCAGGAGTTCCAACCTTCTGACTAATTGGTCAGTCTTCCTTTTCTTGACCCATCTTCTCCCATTCTCTTCTTTCAAATGCTTGTTAACTTTATACGCAAAAAGTTTTAGTTTTCTGGATTGATCTATTCTAAAGCTCTCTACCTCCCACCTTCCATTCTTTCCACTCTAGCATCTATCTGTCATACAACAGTCAGAGCAATCTTCTTAAAATGTAAATCTCCTGCTCCAAACCTAACCGCTCCCCTCCCAATTGCATCCCTCTCACTTGAATGAAAACACAAACTCCTTGCCAGCACTACCAAATCTTACATGCTTTGGCCCCTGTTGCATCTCACACTTCATTGCCTTCTATTCTCCTTCTTACTCACTATTCTCCACTTGCCCTGGTTTACTTGTTATTCCTTAAGCACGTTAAGTTCATTCTGCTCTAAGGCTGTTCTCCTTGATACTTCCTTCTGCTTAGATCTTTACAGCTCTGTGTCTTTCCATCATCAATGAGTTGGCTTAAACCACTGCTCAAATGTCACCTCTTCAAAGAGACCTTCACTATCTATATAAAGTAGCAATCTCCTTTCCCCATTTTCTCTATAGCTCTTACCACCATTTGCAACCATTTTAAAAATTAATTCTTTCTTTCTATGTATGTATGTATGTATGTACGTAATCTCCCCAGACTAGAACCAGTGTGGCGTGAAGGTAAAGAAGTTCCTGCCCTTTTTTACTTGAGTATCTCAGGACCTAAAAATTTACACATAAGCATTTCCTATATATTTGCTGAATGAAGGAGTGAATGAGGGAAAGAATACTTTGTCACTCTCTCCCTACTGAACTTGTACTCCGGACTTCAACTTATATATCTAAAGATACCGATTAATATGATTAGCTAACAACAACAATGACAAAAATATGAAGAGCAAAGGTGATATTATGCTTCCTGACTTTAGACTATATTACAAAGCTACAATAATTACAACAGTATGGTATTGGCACAAAAACAGACACGTAGATCAACAGGACAGAATAAAAAGCCCAGAAATAAATCCACACCTATATGGTCAATTAATTTATTCAAAGGAGGCAAGACTATACAATGATGAAAAGACAATCTCTTGGATAAATGATGTTGGGAAAACTGGACAGCCACATGCAAAAGAATTAAACTGGACCACTGTCTCATACCAAACACAAAAATTAACTCAATATAGATTAAAGACTTAAATAGAAGACCTGAAACCATAAAACTTCAAGAGGAAAACAGGCAGTAAGCTCCTTGACACAGGTCTTGGCAATGATTGTTTGGATTTGACAACAAAAGCAAAGACAACAAAAGCAAAAACAAATATGTGGACTACCTCAAACTAAATGGCTTCTGCACATCAAAGGAAGCCATCAACAAAATGAAAAGTCAACCTATTGAATGGGAGAAAATATTTACAAATCATCTATCTGATAAATAGTATCTAAAGTCAGGACACCTGGGTGGCTCAGCGGTTTAGCGCCTGCCTTCAGCCCAGAGTGTGATCCTGGAGTCCGGGGATTGACTTCTGCATCGGGCTTCCTGCAGGGAGCCTGCTTCTCCCTCTGCCTATGTCTCTGCCTCTCTCTGTCTCTCATGAATAAATAAATAAAATCTTTTAAAAAATAGTATCTAAAGTATACAAGGAACTCATATAGCTCAATAGCAAAACAAAAACAAAAAACTGATTAAAAAATGGGCAGAGTCTGAATAGACATTTTCCAAAGACGACATACAGGTAGTCAACAGCAGGTACATGAAAAGGTGCTCAACATCACTAATCACCAGGGAAATGCAAATCAAAACCACAATGAGATCAAAAAGGTAAGAAATAACAAATGTTGGTGAGGATGTGGAGAAAAGGAAACCCATGTGCACTGTTGGCAGGAATGTAAATTCGTGTAGCCACTATGGAAAACAGTATGGCATTTCTTCAAAAAATTAAAAATAGAACTATCATGATCCAACAATTCTACTTGGAAATATTTATCCAAAGGAAGTGAAATCACTAACTTATATGGAAGCAACTTAAGTGTCCATTGATAGATGGATTATAAAAATGTGGTATTATATATGTTTACAATGAAATACTATCAGCCATTAATATGGCTGATATTAAGAAGAAAATCTTGCCCTTTCTGACAACATGCATGAATATTGAGGGCATTATGGTAAGATAGACAAAGACAAATATCAGATAATCTCATTTATATGTACAATCTAAAAACAAAACAAACAAAAACCCAAGCTCATAGGTACAGAAAACAGATTGGTGCTTGCCAGAGGTAGGGGTAGGAGGTGGGTGAAATGGGTGAAGGTACTGAAAAGGTACAGACTTTCAGTCATAAAATAAGTAAGTCATGGGGACATAATGCACGATATAGTGACTACAGTTAATAATACTGTTTTGTGTATTTGGAGGTTGCCAAGAGAGCAAATCTTAAAAGTTCTTACCAAAAGAAAAACAAATCTGTAACTACGCAAGATGATGATGTTAACCAGATCCATGGTGGTGATCACTTTGCAATGTATATAAAGACTGAATCATTATGTTATATTCCTTAAGCTTACACAATATTATATCTCAGTTACATCTCAATTTAAAAGAGAATTTTACTAGAGGAACTGTTCTACAAAAATGAAAGTTTTTTAGGCAAAAGGAAATTATGTCAGATGATAATTTGGATCTACACAAATGAATGAAGAGCTCTGCAAATGAAAAACACATGAATAGAAATACTTTCCTAGTTTGAAACTTCTTTTACAGATCATTGACTGACTAAAGCAAAAGTAATAATGAATTTTCAAGTTTACAGTACAGTTGACCCTTGAACAACGTGGGTTTGAACTGTGGAGTTCTACTTTTATACAGATTTTTTTATATAAATACAGTACTGTAAATGCATTTTTTTTCTTTAGGATTTTCTTAATAACTTTTTTCTCTAGCTTACTTTATTGTAAGAATATAGTATATAATACAGCACACAAACTATGCATTAATTGATTGTTTATGTCATCAGTAAGGCTTCCTGCTAACAACAGGATTTAGTAGTTAAGCTTGGGGGGAGCAAAAGTTATACATGAATTTTGGACTGTGAAGGGGGTTCAGTGCCCCTAATCCTCACACTGGTCAAGGGTCAGCCATATATGTAAAAGTGAAATGTTTTCACGATAACACAGTGGTAGGTAAATGGAAACCTTCTGTTACGAGTCTTATACTATATGTGCATTGAAGCTAGACAGTAATAACTTAAAAACATATATTATAAACCCTGGAGTAACCACCAAAACAGTAAAACAAAGTGGTATAGCTAACAAGCCAGTAATGGAGATAAAATGGAATTTAAATAAAAACTAACTTAACCTAAAAGAAGTCAGGGAAAAAAATTTTTTTAAAAAATCAGAACAAAAAGCAGATGGGACTGCTGGAAAATAAATAGCGATATGTTGAATTTAAATCCAGTGATATTGATAACTACATCAAATATCATGACCTAAATAAACTTAAAAGGCAAGTAAGATAAAAAACCAAAACCCAATTATATGCCCTCTATAAGACCCATAAATACTAAGACAAAGATAAGAGTAAAGTTAATGAATGGGAAAAGATACACTATAAAAACATGAATAAAACCAAAGCTAGACTTTCCTTACTACCCAGAGAGAGGTCCATACAACATTGCTCTGCACCCCTGTCATAACTTAAAGGGGAACTTTCATGATGTCCAGAGTCCTGATGTCCTAGCAATGAGGGAGGAGGATGTCCTCAAATTTCCTGCAGCAAGAACCAACTTATATGGTACCAACCTTGACTTCCAAATGTAACACTACCTCTACAAAAGGAAGAGTGATGGTATCTATATCATAAATCTGAAGAGAACCTGGAAGATGCTTCTGCTGGCAGCTCATGCCAGCGTTGCCATTAAACACCCAGATGATGTCAGTGTCATATCATCCAGGAGCAGTGGCCAGCAAGCTGTGCTGAAGTTTGTCGCTGCTGCTCCTGGAGGCACTCCTATTGCTGTTTGCTTCACTCCTGGAACCTTCATTAAACCAGATCCGGGCAGCCTTCTGGGAGCCAAGACTTCTGGTGGTTACTGATCCCAGAGCTGACTACCAGCCTCTCACAGTGGCATCTTATGTTAACCTACCTGCCATCGCTCTGTGTAACACAGACTCTCCTCTGTGCTGTATGGACATTGCCAACCCTTGCAACAAGGGGGCTCACTCCGTGGGTTTGATATGGGGGCTGCTGGCCAGGGAAGTTCTGTGTATTTGTGGAACCACTTACCATAAACACTCATGGGAGGTCATGGATGATCTCTACTTCTAAGATCCTGAAGAGGTTACAAAGTAAGAGCAGGCCAATGCTGAAAAGGCTGTGACCCAAGAGGAGTTTCG
This sequence comes from Nyctereutes procyonoides, assembly GCF_905146905.1. Lineage (NCBI taxonomy): Eukaryota > Metazoa > Chordata > Mammalia > Carnivora > Canidae > Nyctereutes > Nyctereutes procyonoides. The sequence goes on from NW_026575051.1 coordinate 63,171,157, forward strand.
AAGTGAATGGACAGCTCCAGCTCCTACGTTCACTGCTACTCAACCTGAAGTCACAGACAGGTCTGAAGGCATGCAGGTGCCCTCTGTGTCTATTCAGCAGTTCCCTACTGAAGACTGGAGTGCTCAGCCTGCCCCCATTTTAAATTTACTTGAACATCATTTTTTCAAAGACAGGAACTATTAAAGCTCACTCAAGAAAAAAAAAAGGAAAAAGGAAATAAATCATCTGAATATCTACTAAAGACACTGAATTTGTAGTTTAAAAAAATCTCCCCATGAAGATTATGTCCGGCTTTAATAGTTAATTCTACTAAGCATTTAAGGAGGAAATAATACTAATTCTATATAAACTCCTAGAAAATAAAAGTGGGTGGAATTCCTTTCATTTCTAAGATCAGTATTACCCTGATTCAATACTGAAGATATTATAAGAAAAAAATTCACAGAATATTAAGATAATAAACCAAGTCAAAGTTATTTCAAGAATCCAAGGTTTGTTTAATGTTGGAGACTCAGTTAGTGTAAATTCAGCAAATGAACAGCCTTTAATGAAGGATTACAAGAAGGTGATAGGGCTAGTTGCTCAACTGGTGTGAAGTTACAGTTATACAAAAAGGGTAAGTTCCAGAGATCTGCCGTAGAACATGGTACGTAGCATTAACAATAAGGTATTGTACACTTAAGAATTTGTTAAGAGAGTAGATCTCATGTTAAGTGTTCTTACCACAAAATAAAACATGAGACATAAGAAAACTTTTAGAAATGATGCATGTGTTTATTCCCTTGGTTGTAGTGATGGTAACACAAGTGTATACATATGTCTAAACTCATCAAATTGCATATATGAATTATGTGCAGTTTTCTGTGTATCAATTATGCCTCAATAAAGCTTGGAAGAAAAAGGATATATTGCATAGTCCTCTCAAGAGATACACATGTACACATACAAAAAATTAGTAAATTTAACACCCATTTCTGATAAAAAAAAATTTCAGTAATTTAGAAATAAAACTATCGTAACCTAATAAGGGACATACACAAAAAACATGCAATTAATAGTGTAAAGATAGTCATATATTGCTTCTATTGGATAGAGAGCCCATAAAGAGACCTACACATACATCATCAATTGATTCTCAACATGATTTGAGATAAATCAATCAGAAAAGAGTAGTCTTTCCAACAAATGATGCTGGAAAAAAATAGATATCCATATGCAAAATTAAAAACCCATTTTTAAAAAGATTTTATTTATTTATTCACGAGAGACACACACAGAGAGAGAGAGAGAGGCAGAGACACAGGCAGAGGGAGAAGCAGGCCCCATGCAGGGAGCCCAACGTGGGACTCAATTCTGGGTTTCCAGGATCAGGCCCTGGGCTGAAGGCAGAGCTAAACCGCTGAGCCACCTGGGTTGCCCTAAAAACCCATTCTATATTTTATATCATCTACATAAAATAATTATAAACGTGTCCTAAATTGTGGTACCTGGATGACTCCATTGGCTGAGCATCAGACTCAATTTCGGCTCAGGTCATGATCTCAGGTTCATGGGATTGAGCCCAGTGTCAGGCTCTGCACTGTGTGGAATCTGCTTGAGAGTCTCTCTCTCCTTATCTCCCTGCCCCTTCTCTGACTCTCAATCAATCAATCAATAAAAATCTTTTAAGAATATTTTTAAAATGTTTCCTAAATCAATAAGTAAGCACTAATACTATAAAACTTCTGGGAGAAAATACAAGAAAATCATTATCATCTTGAGTTAGTAAAAAAATTCTTTTATGACACCAAAAGCATAAGCCATTAAAGAATTTAAAAGCCTAACTTCTAAATTTAGACTCCTAAATTTAAGAAGTAGGACACAAAGACTATCTACTCTGTGATTCCATTTACAAACATCCTAGAAAAGACAAAATTATGGTGACAAAAGCAGATCAGTGGCTTCCAGGAGCTGGGGTTGTGGGAAGAGTAAAGAGTGCAAAAGGGAATATTTTTGAGGTAATAATGTTCTATAACCTGATTGTAATGGTAAGTATACAATTATATATATTTGTCAAAAATGGGAGGCACAGGGACACCTAGGTGGCTCAGTCAGTTGAGTGTTTGACTCTTGGTTTCAGTTCAGGTCATGATCTCAGGGTTGTGAGATGGAGCCCTGCCTTGGGGTCTCTGCTGAGCATGGAGTCTGTTTGAGATTCTCTCTCTTGCTTTCCCTTTGCCCCTCCCCACCCTCTGTTCACTTTGCACTCTCTCTCTCTAAAGTAAACAAATAAATCTTTTTTAAAAAGGAGGTACAGGCTTCCAATCATGGAATTAATGTCATGGGGTCATGGGGATGAAGCACAGCACAGCGTAAGGAATATAGTCAGTGGTGCTATTTAGTAGCATTGCATGGTGACTGATAGTAGCTATACTTGTGGTGAGCATAGCACACATTGTGCTGAATCACTATGTTGTACTCATGAAACTAATGTAACTTGTGTGTCAACTATGCATCAATTAAATAAATATAAAAGTGTATTGAAATGTATACTTAGATTAATTTCCTTGCATCTAAAATATAGACATCAAATCTTTAAAAAAAAAGACAATTAAAAAAAAAGACAATTCTAACTAAGATACCTTACTAAGATAAGAATATGAAAAAGTACATTAGTGTTGCTTGGCTACCTCTAAAATTTTGTAAAACTAGAAAACTATAGTGTGACCTAAGGTTATATCTTTTGAGTTCCAAGTAGAGCCACTTGTTTTGTTTGCTTTGTTAGAATGAAATATGGAGTTACGTACATAGAATGGGGGAACAGAAAACAGTTAATAAACCATTCATATAATGACTGTTCACTTCATAGGAAAGAAAATAAGCTCATACCATAAAAAAGAAGGAAATCTTGCCATTTGCAACAAATGGATGGACCTTGAGGACATTATGCTAAGTGAGATAATCAGACAGAGAAAGACGAATAGCATATGACCTCATTTACATGTGGAATCTAAAGAAACCAAACTCCTAGAAACAGATGAGATTAGTGCTTGCCAGAGGTAGGAGGTGGGATTGGTGAAGGGTGAATAAGTCCTGAGGGTGTAATGTACAGCATGGTGACTCAACTTAACACCACTATATTGTATTTTCAGAAGTTGTTGAGAGTAGATCTTAAAAGTTCTCCTCAGAGAAAAACAATCTTGCAGCCATGTAAAGGGATGGATGGTTACTAAACTTACTATGGTGATCATTTTGGAATATATACAAATATCAAGGAATTATGTTGTACATCTAGAAATTATACAATGTTATATATGTCAATTATAACTCAATGAAACTGGAAGAAAGAAAAAAGAAAAAAGTCTCAGAGAGATTAAACAACTTTTATGGGCACGGCAAACTGTAGGTAGCAGAGGTGATAATCTGACCCAGTCTAAGGTTTCTGGAACTGCTGCTGCTCTTTCTTCTTCATTATGCTGTCTTAGAGCCTTCAATAAAGAATATTCATTTTTAATATCCAAGAGGGGAAATGTGCATAAATTATTTCTCATAGGTTTTTTTTTTAACCACAAACTCATTTTTCAATGCTACACAAATTATGACTCTGCCTTTTGAAAAGGCACATACCTTTCCTAATTTTTTGTTCAATGTTTTCTAGCCTGTTCCTCTTGAGTGTTCAAACTACTGAAGGTTATGGTTAAAGGCATGAGCTTTACATTCCAATCCAGGACTTCAAATTTCTGCTGTATCACCTCCTAGCCTGTGACCTGGGCCCCATAGAACTCTCCGTTTCCTCATCTGTAAAATGAAGATAAAAGCCCCATGTAAAGGGTTATTGAAGAAACTAAATGAGTTCACAAATTGAGCATTTGGCACAATGCCTAGCACATCATAAGCACCCAATAATTGTTAGTTATCACCCAGCTTTGGTGTTTTGAGTTGGGAAGACGGCTGCAGTTCAAAGTAGCCACAAAGAGAAATTGAACTGATTAGTGCTGCTCAAATAAGCAACGACTCTTCCCCTAAATACGTGGATACCTGCCTGCTGATCACGCCTCACTTGTTGCATGCTCAGGGTCTGCCTGGGCAGGAGATCCAGCACATTCACAACTACCTTGGGCATGAAGAAAAAAATTCATGCCTGTGGGGCTACCCAGTTACCTTCTAGCCAGCATGTGACCTTCACGGTCTCCATGATGACATGATATTATTGGATAGAGTTTGCTTTCTAGCTAATTGGAAGGAGTTCAGAGGAGGGCAACTGAATTAATAAAAGGTTTGGAAATGAAACCCTATGAGAACAGATGAAAAACCTGGGCATGTTCAGTCTAGAGAACAGGCAGAGAGGAGCAGCATAGGTGCACCATGTCATGGAGAAGACAGATTCATTATACTCGGTTATGAATGAGGATACTGCAGATGACATGGGTTTAGAACAGGAACATTTTGGAGAAATTGAATAGACTTCCCAATGAAGTGTAAGACAATATAGAAGATGCCTAGAATGACTATAAAATTATTTTCAAGGGGAAAGTTTAGGACCACCATAATTGCCCAGTTGGTCTCTTAGAGTAAATTAAAGATGAACCAACCACACAAAAATGGAAAAAGATTGACCAGATGTAACAGGCAGGTTTCTATAGTTGTAAACAATACCTCATCTGGCCAACTTTTTGAAGAAGAGGTTTTTAATAGGACATGAGGCGGTTAAAGTACCAAGTTTAAGAGCAGATAGCAACTGAGGCAGCCCTTAGAGGTCCAGGCAGCAGGAATCAATGGACAGTCTCTTCAGAGCATCAATTAATTCAAGACTCAAAGTCCCCCAGTGAAATTCTGGTTGGCTTAGTCTAGTCATATGTCCATGACTTGCTTACACTAGCACAGAGACTTTCTTGACAATTACACCAAGATAGAGGAAGAACAATTAATGTTGTTACCAAAAGAAGGCAAAATAAATGCTAGAAAAACAAACAAAAAAAGCCCACTCCATTCTATGAATTCATATTAAAGCTAATAACTGTCATTTATTGAGTACTTAATATAAAATGCAGAGATTAAAAAGATGCAGAGATCTTATGCAGCAATTAAAAAGATGAGAACAATGATCTTAGAGGGTTTTAAAAGGAACTTGTCTAAGGTCATAGAGCTAATAATTCATCCAAGAGGAACTCAGTTTTTAAATTAATGCACCATACTGCTTTCCTTTTCATCCTTTTCATAATCTGTGATCACTGCCACTCCTTAAAGCAGCTGCAATCCCACAAGCCTGAGACCATGACCTGAGCCAAAACCAAGAGTCAGAAGCTTAACCAACTGAGCCACCCAGGTGTCCCCAATTGCTTTAAAAGGAGTAGTATGAAATGATATCTTTTTCTATATTGTCCTGTACAACCAGACTGTAACTCTCTTGTGGGTAGGAACCACGTCCCACTTCTCCTTCTTTGTAGCCGCTGCAAACAATGGGTATTTAATTATGTGGCTAAAAGCAAACGTAATGAAGACAGAATTGTGACTTTGGCTTTACTAGTTTTAGATTATGGTTAAATCTCCCACTTTGTGACCTATAATCTTTTTTTTTTTTAAAGATTTTATTGAGAGAGAGAGAGAGAGAGAGAGAATGCACAGAAGTGGAGGGAGAGGCAGAAGGAGAGGGAGAAAGAATCTCAAGCCAATTCTGAGCTGAGCACAGAGCCCAACCTGGGGCCCAAACCCATAATCCCAAGACCATGACCTGAGCTGAAATCAAGAGTTAGATGCCCAATTGACTGAGCCACCCAGGTACCCCTCATGGCCTATAATCTTAAAGATTCAGATTCTATGCAGCTTAATCAGAGTTCTGGAAAGTTTTTTTTAAAAAAGGCATTATGTATATGGAGCCAAGAAATATTGCAGTGTTACTGAACCTCAGCATTGGGAAGCCTGGAAAAAAGGAAAAGCTGTTCATTCTAGTTCAATGGTTAGATCATAGACTTTGGAATTAACCAGACCTGGGCTCAAATCAGAGCTCAGTTACTTACTAGCTGTCTGTCCTTCTGCAAATGATCTTCTAAACTTCAGTTCCTTCATCAGCAAATACAAGGCCTATCAAATTTGTAGAGAAGATTAAATGAGATTATGTGTGTAGAGCCCTTGGCTTGGTCCTTCCCACCAGTAAGGCTCAGCAAATATTAGTCATTATTTCAGTACTTTAATACATATCTTTTTACTCCTACTTCACTTGTGTCCCTGGTGGCTGGGGTTGATCTGGGCTTGATTTTAAAGTTACTGAATAATATTAGAGGTTCTAGGCTAAAATTCTTGTATATGATATCATAATTTCTGAAAAGACAGCTAATCTAGCTTATATCTAGTTATTTTACACCAAGATATACCTACTGTTGTCACTGAAAATTATGTCTACTATTTTTTCACATCTTATATTTGAGCAATTTTATTGCAATATAATTCAATATACTTGAATTTATTCAATTTATTGCAATATAATTCAATCATTCTCTTTCCTGGGCCAGGCACTGGCAATAGGAAGTGGAAATAAGCCTTTAAGCTGCTGAGAGCCCAGAAGAAACAATAAGGGGCAAACAACAGGAAAAAAATTGTCAAAAAATTAGAAGAAAAGTTATCCTATAAACTCAATTATTCAGAGATTAATAAGATGAAAGAGAAAAGATATGAAAAATAGTCCCAGAAATTTTTCTATATAAGTTATAATATTCACCAAAAATATAGGTTAAATTCCAGAAGAAAATACAGCAAATGGACAAAAAGCTAACATAAAAACCTACAGAAGAACTTTGACCTGAACCATGGATAGATTTAGAATTTAGATTTTTAGATTTAAAACGTTTACAAAGTATGTGGTAAAACTCATGAACTGACTTAACTGGGTCAACATTTTGAATTTCAAAGGAAAAAAAAAAAATCCCCAAGCCTCATGTAGAGAAATAAACAAAACCAGTTTCTTAGGAAAGGAAAACTTTCCAGTTATCATTGTCTTCATGCCTATGACAGTAAATTCCCAAATTCTGTACTCATCTCTACTGTTTCTAAGGTATAAAATCAATAGCAAGACTATTCTTGGGGATATGAGGATAAAGAAAGACAAGAAATCACTTATTCTTTATGATATTTTTAATTGAAAATACCTACCAACTGGCCTAGAGGTTAATATAAAGAACAAAGTCAAAAAATACTTAGTAAACTTAATGCAAATATCAAGAGTCAGAGCATAAATAAATGATTATTAAACCATAATAGAAATAAGGGCAGTAAGTCGACTGAGTAGGGAGGAAGAAGAAATCAAAGTGCTAAGATTTTTATTTTATAGAGGGACATTAATAAACAGTTTTTAAAAGATATCAAATGTTGGGGCGCTCGGGTGGCTCAGTCAGTTAAGCCTTAGCTCAGGTCATGATCCTGAGGTCCTGGGATCCAACCTTGAGGTGTCATTGGGCTCTCTGCTCAGAAGGGAGCCTACTTCTCCCTCCCTTTCTGCCCCTCACCCCTGCTCCTGCTGTCTCTCTCCCTAGGGTGCTCTAATTCTCTAATTAATTAATTAATTAAGTTTTTGAAAGATTAATAAAAGATATAAGATATTAATACATGATGAACTAACATTCAAACCAAAGGAAAAATGGATTACTCAACTTCTGGCTAGGACTACCAGCTAACCAAAGAGAGAAAACATAAAGTTAAATTACTACAACATACAGCTACCAAAATGAATCCCAGATGGACTAAAGATTGAAATGCAAAAATAAAATTATAATTATATTAGAATAAAATACAAGTGGCTATATGGTCTTAGGAGAGAGAAACTTTTCAATGCATGACATCAAAGACAAAAATATAATGAAAAGGCTGATAAGTATGACTATAAAAATCTTTTTTTTCTGTACTTAAAAGAAACTCCATGTAAAAAAACTGAAAGACAATAAACCAGGGGAAATTATTTGCAGAGTAAATGCCAGAGGTTAGTAGTTTTAATATATGGAAATCTTATAAATCAGTAAGAAAATGACAAATATCTCAATTAAAACACACATGCACACATACAAAGGTTATACTTGAGCAATTGACAAAAGAAGAAATACAAACAGTCCATATAGAAAAAAAATTTTCCAATCTGATAATATTCAAAAAAAAGGTAAATAAAAGTACATTGATACATTCAAAGTGAAAACAATAAATGAGGACATTTTAATGGTATTTATTTTTAAAACTCAGGACACAGAACACTCAGGAAATATGTGATTATTTCCCCCCCCCAACACCTTTTATTTCTCAAAATCTTTTCTTTTTTTTCTTTTAAATATTTAATTTATTTATTCATGAGAGATGGAGAGAGGCAGAGACACAGGCAGAGGGAGAAGCAGGCTCCATGCAAGGAGCCCGATGTGAGACTTGATCCTGGAACTTCAGAATCGCACCCTGAGCCAAAGGCAGACACTCAACCACTGAACCACTCAGGCATCCCAATTTCCCAAAGTCTTTTCTGAAAATAAGTGTCAGCTTGACACTGTGGAGGACATTAACATCAGAATATCGCTTCATTATTTCATTCTGCTGTTAATAGTTGCCTCTGTTCTTTGCTTCGTTCTCCTTAACAGGCAAAACCTAAAATCACTTTAGGTACTTTAAAATATGATTCACTGTTACTCCATTGAAATTAAAACTATAGACCCTTAAAACATCAATATAATTAGAAAAATAGTTTGTGGATATAAGTTACACCTTTATGATTAGTACCCTGACTTGACCAGTTTAGTGCAAACCAAATTGGGCAACAGGTTTGTATCCTTTCCTTTAAATTTTTTTCATTTGGTAAAGACAACTCAAAATGTTTTGCATATATTTTAGTTCCCTTTTCAGGAAGAAGGGGTTAAAATGCCCATTCCAGACTCCACCCTGCCCCTGCAAGGCCTCAGGCCATGGTTGCAAAATTTGAAGAAATTTACCATCTCCAGTTTGGATTAATCTCCGGCCAGATTAATTAATTCCTCCCTTGAAGGATCCCAGGAACTCCAGCCTAGCCTTGGCTCTTGGCCAATTGGAGCATACTGGGAAGACAGGGTCAGAACCAAGAAGTACTCTGTTGCAGGCTCAGAAAAGTAGGCTCAGGTATCCCTTGGATCGCTTGAAAGTGGGCTTCTCTAAGAATCCTATAAACCTAAGGCATCTGAATCTAGTGTGTGCAAGACCCACTTATTTGCAGATTTAATACTCAAAGGACTGGATGAGTTCACGGTGCCTTTAGAAAGTGAAAGGAAAAGTTGAAGATCACTGAATATATTAGCTTTAGAATCAGCAAAGAGGAAAGAGAACACAGGCTCTGTGGACAGCAGGTAAAAAAGTACATTATAACAAACCTGTGAGTCTGACAAATAAGTTCATGAGAGGATAATTGTATGATGATGGATATATTGCTAGAAATGACATTTAGTCCTATGGGTCTGGAGAGAAAAGGTAACCACTGTTAGGAATAAGTTACAAATTAGGGAACCAGAGCGTTGAAAGGAAAGAGAGATTTCACCTTCAGACAGCAATCCTATTTTATTTTTCCTAATGCCAGCCCCTAGATCTTTACTTTTTTGAGGGGGTTGGGGTGTACTGTTTGGTTTTGGTGGATTCTTTGGGATTTATTATTGTTGTTGTTGTTGTTATTATTCTTTCCTTATGGGGATGGTTAGAGGTTAGAATGTTTGATGTGGTAAAAAGGAAAGAAATTTGAAAAGTTCTTACTACTTAATGGCAGGACGTAAGATCTATCAAGCTGTATGTTGTAAAAAGTTTTTCAGTCTTTCTCCTCAGTGCCAAGTGCCAACAATTAGTTAACTTTATTATACAGACTGGTAGGCGCATGGAGGGAGACTAATAAAAATATTTGTTGAGTTTATTATGGAGAAAATGCTTCAGTTACTTTCCAAAAAGCAGTGCTATCATAGACTAATGTCTGTCAGGTCATATAAACAGCTTTATATAAAAAATGTTTTCCTTTAAAGGGATGTATCCTCATGGAACTTTATCTGAAAAACCATAGATTTATCAGTGAAGGACATAAGAATGTAAAGCTTGTGACTTATTATCCAGAAGAAATCATTTAAAAGATGTCTTCAAAAGTATGTAAATAACATGGTTAGTTTCAATAGAATAAAGGAAAATGTACAAATCAACGATTTATAAGCATTTTTGTTTTTAATTACTTGAAACTATCTGAAGTTTAGAAGAAAAAGCAACTTTAAGACCTCGGCTAATTTTATTAAATGTTTATTCAGACTTATAAAACGTCTTTTATGATAATACACGCACACAAACAGTCTGACAGCTGCTCTTGGGAACTGAAGAATGTAGAAACAACTCCTATAAGTCATTTACCAAATAGGATCAATTATCAATTTCCAATTTCTTTTCAGTTGGGTCTACTTTTTGTTCTTTTCTTAACAGTACTGTGAACTCCCTAGGAATCCAAGGCAGCCAGTTCAATGATAGAAAAAAACCAACAGTGACAGATCAATCAATCCCAGAAGGATTTTCTCATTGTCCCTCAGAGGTGTATTCCTTTACTTTAAGATGATAAACCCATTGTAGTGGACCATGCCTATCCATTGGTCTCACTCCGATGGTTATAATGTTTTTGACACAATAATTATTATTAACATGTTTTTATCTTTGAGGTACTAAGTCAATAAGGCAATGGCAACTAAACATAAAGCCCGCTGCTTTTTATTAAAGAAATCAAAGATAACAGTGTACTTTAATAAATACACTAGATACACTTCCATTCATAGAAAGGAAAAATTTCTATTTCCTGAGATTTTTGAGGCACTTTTCTTGTGGGTTAGCCACTAGAGGGCATCATGATGCTATACACTTAAAAAATACTTTGAATATTGATTACTCTTGAATTGATTACTCTCAAAACCCTGTTCTTCATGCTCACAATTGTCATTTAAATGGATAAAAGTGAAGTTGTAAAAATATAAACTCATCTATCTTCCATTAAATCTTGAGAACATCTGACAGAACTGGAGACAGAGACTAAAGCTCTATATTTCCAAATCCACTGGATTGTAATTGAAAGAATTCATCTCAGAGAAGAGTGGATATGACCAACAGAAAATGGAACAGTTTAACATGACTCTTTGAAGTAAATTAAAGTCTTAAAAATTCATTACCTGATCCACCATGTTTTCATCATAAACATTATAAGCCAAGAACCAACATTCAAATAATTGCTACTCGGGAGATAGTCATGTTCAAAGTTCAACTTGTATTTCTCAAATAAGGTGATTGCTACTTCTTCATATAAGACCTTAGGATGTCAGCCAATGGCTCATCTTTAACCTTCCAGTTTGGGAAAAATGGTAAGGAGTTGTTAAACCTTGGGTTTGAATTCAGTTAATATCTGGCTTCCTTGATTTCTTTCACATAAGTTTCATGAAAACATTTGGCTAAAGATTGTCAGGCTACATTACCCTTTTGTGATTCATGAATAGTCTTAACTTTAACATGGACTATCACAAATTATTTTACCTAATATGTAATTGTTTCTCAAGAAACATGGACGACACAGAGAATATCATCCTCAGTGGGGAAAAACTGAGAGCTTTTCCCAAGGTCAGAAATGTAATAGGATGTCCACTATCACCACAGTTGTTCAACATTGTACAAGAAGTCCTAGCCTCAGCAATCAGACAACAAAAAAAGAAATAAAAGGTATCCGAATCAGCAAAGAAGAAGCCAAACTTTCACTCTTTGGAGATGACATGATACTCTTGTAGAAAGCCCAAAAGACTCCACCCAAACATTGCTAAAACTGATACAGGAATTCAGCAATGTTGCAGGATATAAAATCAATGCACTGCAGAAGTCAGTTGCATTTCTATACACTAACAATGAGGCAGAAGAAAGAGAAACCAAAGAATCGATCCCATTTACAATTGCACCAAAAACTGTAAGATACCCAAGAATAAACCTAACCAAAGAGGTAAAAAAGATCTATACTTTGAAAACTATGGAACACTTATGCAAGAAAGTGAGGAAGATAAAGACATGGAAGAACATTCCATGTTCATGGACTGGGAGAACAAATATTGTTAGAATGTCTATACTACCCAAAGAAATCTATACATTTAATGCAATCTCTATCAAAATACCACCATCATTTTTCATAGGGCTGGAACAAACAGTCCTAAAATGTATATGGAACCAGAAAAGACCCTGAAAAGCCAAAATAATGTTGAAAAAGAAAACCAAAGCTGGGGGCATCACAATTCCTGACTTCAAGCTCTATTACAAAGCTGTAATCATCAAGACAGTATGGTACCGGCACAAACATGGGCACAGAATAGAGAACCCAGAAATGGACCCTCAACTCTATGGTCAACTTATCTTTGACAAAACAGGAAAGAATATACAGGGTAAAAAAAAGACAGTGTCTTCAGCAAATGGTGTTGGGAAAATTGGACAGCCACATGCAAAAAGAATGAAACCGGACTACTTGCTTCTACCATACACAAAAATTTAAAAATGATGAAAGACTTAAATGTGAGACAAGAACCCATCAAAATCAAGAGAACACAGGCAATAACCTCTTTGACCTTAGCCACAGCAACTTCTAGCTAGATACATCTTCAAAGGCAAGGGAAACAAAGGCAAAAATGTACTATTGGGACCTCATCAAGATAAAAAGCGTTTGCACAGCAAAGGAAACAGTCAACAAAACTAAAAGGCAACCTACAGAATGAGAGAAGATATTTGCAAATGTCTTATCAGATATATGGCTGGTATCTAAAATCTATAAGGAACCAACCAAACTCAATATCCCCAAAACAAAAAAATCCAGTCAAGAAATGGGTAGAAGACCTGAACAGACATTTCTCCAAAGAAGACAGGCCAACAGACAAATGAAAAAGATCCTCCACATCACTCAGCATCAGGGAAATACAAATCAAAATACAATAGGATACCATCTCATACATGGCTAAAATGAACAACAGATGTTGGTGAGGATTCAGAGAAAGGGGAACCCTTTTACACAGTTGGTGGGAATGCAAACTGGTGCAGCCACTCTGGAAGATAATATGGAGGTTCCTCAAAAGTTAAAAATTAGAGCTACACTATGATCTAGCAATTGCCCTACTAGGTATTTATCCAAAGGATACAAAAATAGTTATTTGAAGGGGTACATGCACCCCAATGTTTATAGCAGCAATGTCCACAATAGCCAAACATGGGAAGAGCCCAGATGTCCATGAACAGATGAACGGATAAAGATGTGTTTTATGTGTGTGTGTGTGTGTGTGAGAGTGAGTGTGAGAGAGAGAGAGAGAGAGAGAGAGAGAGTGTGTGTGTGTGTGAGTGTGTGTGTGTGAAGAGAGAGAGAAAATGAATATTAACCATCAAAAAGAATGAAATCTTGCTATTTGAAATGACGTGGATGGAACTAGAGGGTATTATGCTAAGTGAAATAAGTCAATCAGAGAAAGACAGCTATCATATGATTTCACCCATATATGAAATTTAAGAAACAAAACAGGGCAGCCCAGGTGGCTCAGCGGTTTAGTGCCACCTTCAGCCCAGGGTGTGATCCTGGAGACCCTGGATCGAGTCTCATGTTGGGCTCCCTGAGTGGAGCCTGCTTCTCCCTCTGCCTGTGTCTCTGTCTGCCTCTCTCTCTCTCTCTCTCTCTCTCTCTCTCTGTCTCTCATGAATAAATAATATCTTTTTTAAAAAAAGAAACCAACAAACAAAACAGATGAATGTGGGAGAAGGAAAGGAAAAATGAAACACGATGAAAATTGAGAGGAAGGCAAACCATAAGAGATGCTGAACCCTAGAAAACAAACTTGGGGTTGCTGGAGGGGAGTTGGGTAGAGGGATGGAGTAATTAAGTGATGGGCATTAAGGAGGCACTTGATGTAATGAGCACTGGGTTGTTATACGCCAACTAATGAGTTATTAAATTCTACCTCTGCAAACAAGAAAAAAAGGAAAAAAATATGGGTTAATGCTGCTTTAACTATGTTTTGTTTATATCGTTAATTAATAAACTTCATATTTTAGAGGAGTTTTAGATTCACGACAAACTGAGTAGAAAATACAGAGAGTTCTCATATAGCCCAGATGATCTCCCACACACGTACAACCTTCCCAGCTGGTAACATCCGATATGACGATAGTACATTTGTTATACCTGATGAACCCATACTGATGTATCATTAATGCCCAAAGTCCATAGTTTACATAATGGTCACTCTTAGTGAAACGACGGGCTTGATAAATGTTTAATAACATGTATTCACCACTGTAGAACCATACAGAAAAGTTTCACTGTTCTAAAAATTCCTTTGTGCTTTGCTTATTCATCCCTCCTCTGTAACTCCTAACCCCTAACCCCTGGCAACCACTGATCTTTTTACATATTTGAACTTTTGCCTTTTCCAGGATGTCACATATTTGGAATGATAAGGTATGCGGTCTTTTTGGGTTGTTTTCTTTCACTTAGTAATATGCATTTACGTTTCCTCCATGTCCTTTCATGGCTCCGTAGCTCATTTCTCTTTAGTGCTGAATAATATTCCATTGCCTGGATGCCCTACAATTTATCTATCCATTCACATTCTAAAGGACGAGTTAGTTGCTTCTAAATTTTGTCAGTCATGAATAAAGCTGCTATAAACATTTGTATGCAGGTGTTTGTGTAGACATAAGTATTCAACTCATTTGGGTATTTTGTTTGTAGCCAATCTGAGCTCTTTGAGCAATGCTTCCTTTGAGGAGCTAATGCTTGGCCATTTTGGTTCTGTTGACTCCTAGAAAGCCATGTGCTGTCAGGGCTGGAAGAGAATTTGGTTCGCTAATCACTCACCTTATACTTTAGGAAATCGAAGCACACACATGTGAATTCCTTGTTAGCCTATTCTTTTTCAAAACAAATATTCCTGGGTTCTGTCTTTTTGTTTGTTGCATTTTGAGATGTTTTTAAAATACAGCCACATTATGGGGTACCTGGGTGCCTTAGTCAGTTAAGCATCTGACTCTTGGTTTCGGCTCAGGTCATCATTTCTGAGTCGTGAGGTCAAGCCTTGCACTGGGCTTTGTGCAAGGAACCTTAAGATTCTCTTCCTCTCCCTCTGCCCCTACTTGTGCACTCTCTGTTTAAAATAAGTAAAATCTAAAAAAATAAAATTAAATTAAATTAAAATACAGCCACATTACTGTTTAAATGACTAGTAAACCTTCAAGATCTCTTGTCTGTTGGGTTCCGTTTCAGATTTTACCATTACCTTCTTCAGGAAAAAAAAAATGCAAACATGAAAAAAAATACAGCAAATAATTTTTAAAATGCAAAGCTTGTAATGGGAATGAGCATGGAAAAAAACCACTGTTTTAATGGTAAGAGTTTTGGTTAAAAGGTTGTTCCAAGTTGGTGGTTCCACTTCAGTGCTGCTGAAGACACTCTTATTAACTGTTCAATTGGCCACCAGCCTCCCCCTCCCCAAACAACCCTCAAAGCAGGGTACTGGCCTCAGTCGGGAACACCAGCCAGAGTAGTGTAACTAGATGCTAAGTGAGAACCATCCCCCTGTTACCTCCCTTTCAACTGAGGTCCCAAAGCCTTTCAACTGAGGTCATAGATGACAACTATCCCCACCTTCTAAAGAGAGATGTTAAACTAGCTCTACAGTGCCTGCCAAGGAAGTAGCCCTTATCATAATCAGAAATATATGACAGGGAGGATTTCTTTGAAGGGCATTGTTGGAGGAGAGTACGGTGTTTCCCTTAATTCAAGATGAACGAAAAGGGCCTTTACAAGGACTGTTTATACAGAGTGTGGGTCTTGTCAGGAAAGGATGCTGACATCTTATCCAACTCACACACTTCCTAACCCTTTCTCATACATTCTTTAAACAGAGATCCAGGACAGAGCCTAGTTGTTTGCAGAGTTCTTGGGAAAATTTGGCCTGCATTTCCTGCAATACACAGGAAATGTGTATTCCATTCTTACCTGGAAAAGTCTAAATAATAGAAAGTCTGTGTGGGTGCCCTGTCACTTGGAGAAGCTGGGCTGGCATGGCAAGCAGTCAGCCAGAGGACCATCCCCTGCTCTAGGAAAGGTAATGTTGGAGTAATTCTGGGGAAGAGAGCAGTGGTCTCATCAAAAACCCACAAAAGCATCTGCATCAGTCAATACAAATGCTTGCAAAATCTTAGAACTGAAGAAGGAAACCTCCTGGAGTGATGCGTATAGATGAATACAGAACTGACCCACTAAGGGAGCTAGCATTTCTGAGCCCATCACTTAAGCTAGAAGTGAAAGCCACATCCATCGCTACTTTTCTTTTCTTTTCTTTTCTTTTTTTTTTTTATTCATGATAGTCACAGAAAGAGAGAGAGAGAGAGAGGCAGAGACATAGGCAGAGGGAGAAGCAGGCTCCATGCACTGGGAGCCCAACGTGGGATTCGATCCCGGGTCTCCAGGATCGCGCCCTGGGCCAAAGGCAGGCACCAAACTGCTGCGCCACCCAGGGACCCCCATCGCTACTTTTCTACATACAAGAATGTGGAGATAGGCACAGAAACACTACTGCAGGAAAGCTTCATGTTTCCACCATCTTCCTTGTTAGAAACCATAGCCCCAAACCTCAGAAAGATGATCCCACCTCATTCCTGTCTTCCATATACAAGAATTAAATTCAATTGATAAAAATGAATTCACATCAAGAAATGTACCTGCAAAAAAAGTCTGGAAAGTATAGTTTTCATGTTCCAACCCCTTGTACTAGAAGCGATGTAGGAGGAGGCTGATGGGCCCATCCAGAGTACCCAAGACAGTACCCTATGAGAGAAAGAATCCATAATTTGGCTCCTGTTATATGGAGAGGCTCACTGACAGATTGCAACACAGCAATGGCCAAGTAAGATATTTTTTTCTCTTTACCTCACCTTATATTCTTCTCTCTCTTCTCTAGCCTAGAGGAGCCAGGAATAGAACATACCTGGGAATAGTAGGAAAGGTGAAGAAATAGTAAAGAATCTATATGTATTTCTTGCATGTTTCATAGACTGGATTGAGCCTGGTGGTGTGGAAAGGGAAAATATTTGAATTGGTGTGAAGTTTTAGGGGCATCTGGGTGGCTCAGTAGTTGAGCATCTGCCTTCAGCTCAAGTCATGATCCCGGGGTCCTAAGACCAAGCCCCACATCAGGCTCCCTGTGGGGAGCCTACTTCTCCCTCTGCCTATGTCTCTGCCTCTCTCTGTATCTCTCATGAATAAATAAAATCTTTAAAAAAAAAGAAATTATAGTTTTAACATTAGACAAAGTCTAAATTTTTCACTGCTGAAAGCATGACTGTTCATTAATATCAGAAGGTGAAGGTGACATTTAGTATGTTCACCAGCTAGGACAGAATGCACACTGACCAATCAGGATGCACACTAGCCATAAGTAACTGGTGTAACTCTATTAGGCACTGTTCAGGCTGGACATTGACCCAGCCTGAAGTGCCCTGAACTGGAGAGGGATCTTCCAAAGATACTGTTTAGGAAAAGAAAAAAAAAGAAAATCTATCAGAACAGATGTAAAAGTTAGGTGTGAGGAACATACAGTGTTGTTTCCTACTTGCACAGGACCATACTCAGCCAATTTGATCAACTAGTTGCAATAGACTTTTCACTCAGTTTAATCCCATTGATCACTTTATTGTCCTGTGGTAGTCATTCATGGGTGGATTAAAAAAGTACCAGGGATCCCTGGGTGGCGCAGCGGTTTGGCGCCTGCCTTTGGCCCAGGGCACGATCCTGGAGACCCGGAATCGAATCCCACGTCGGGCTCCCGGTGCATGGAGCCTGCTTCTCCCTCTGCCTGTGTCTCTGCCTCTCTCTCTCTCTCTCTCTCTCTCTCTCTCTCTCTCTGTGTGTGTGTGTGTGTGTGTGTGACTATCATAAAATAAATAAAAATTTAAAAAAAAAGTACCAGATTTTCCTTCTTGATTCTGAGTTTAAAGAATTGGGTCAATGTATGTTCCCTGGACTCATTTGCCATGTAACTCATTTCTCTTTTAGTCCTTCCAAATAAACAATCCATTCAACGGGGAGCTTGTCTGGCTATCTCAATCCTAGAGCTCTGACTCAAGAGTCAGATTCCAGCTATTCCAGATAGCTGGAATCTATCACAGGGGAGTGGTGAATGATTTTAAGAACAGAGTATATAGATATCTGAGATTTCAATATCCGCAACTTTCACGGGCCTCAGACACATTTTCCCAAGGTATAACAACTCATCCTTATAACCATTCTTTGAAGCCTGGCATTTTAACCTCATGATCTCTCTGTAGAATATCACTAAAAACCATTCCTTTTGAAACATTTGGGACTTTTTTTTTTTTTTGGCTAGTATGTAATACATTTAATTTTTGAGTTAGGGTCATGCGGTAGTAATATATTAAAAAGCAATAAACACTCAAACACTTCAAATTGATTAAACAAAGTAATGAAGTTTGGTTTAGAAGATGCCAAATCCCATTTGTCATTTTAAACCTTCACTAAATTAAGGGATATTATCTCAGTAAACACTGGACTTGGGAGTTCTCCCCGTGGCTGTGTTATTTCCATGCGACCAGATCCTAGTGACTTTTATTAGATGCTCATGAATAATGGGTCACTTTGCAAAGTTAGTATATACTGTGGTATCACTGGTTCACGTTGACGCCATTCTCCAAGGACAGTGATGCATCCGCCATCTATATTGCAGGGGTCCGTGCCCACAGTGTCACAATGACTAATGTCCAGTTGTTGCCATTTTCTAGTTATTGTTATCATAGGGTAAGAAGGGAGAGGGACAATGCTCATTTGTTATGGATTGCTGAAAGCACCTGGTTTTGATGTAGATTTCAAATAAATCTTCCAAAATTCATTTCTAGAAAAGTCTGAAGAATTCTGTTTAGCGAATTCTACTTCTACCTCTACCTTACCTTCCCCCAAAACATTCTGCTCATTGTAAAGTCAAACTTCTATTTTACCCTTCTTATTGTTGTCTAAAGTTGTTCTGTGTCTTGAATCACAAAATCAAAGACTTAGTTGTTTCTTTTGTCATTGTGTTGGCTTTCTCCCAAATTCTGACCCCATTTTTCTAGTTTATTTTATTAAGCAGAATGGGTACACTAGCAAACATTGCCTTTCACGCGGAATATCCTAAAAAAAATCAGTGGGATCAGCCACCAATATTAAAGATTAATGAGACAATAACCAAGATCCATCTTCAAGTTGATACAAGTTAAATTGTGATTCGAATATTGAAAAAAATCCATCCTCATTCTTACTCAGTGTAAACCTGTGTTTCCTGATTTAGACCTGAAACTACACATGAAATTATATTCAGCAAACACCGTGACTGTGGTAGCTCCAAACATCATGGTCATCTGAACTAGCTCATGCATAATTATGTCCCATCACAGGGTTTTTTAGCTCTTAATTCTTGCCTTGTGCTCATCATCAGAACACACAAGCTTCTATTGTTCCATTTTCTTCTAAGTAGAAATAAAAGACTCAGGTGTGGAGACCAACAAAGAGATTTTTGTCCCAGAAACGGTAAGGTTCCTGCCTGAGGCAAGATGTTTGAAATGTGGCATATAAAACTTCTCTTTCTGTTCCCAAATAGGCTTCATATGCCAGTGAAGATGGAAGTGGGGCACTGTTAAAATTAAAGACAGTTTTGCCTTTCAACACAACAGATGAGGAGCTGACTCATCCCGGACACCCTAACCAGTCTCTCTCTTTCCTTCTCTTTCTCTCTCTCCCCCAGAAAACCTGGCTTTGAGATGGATTTTCCATGGTGAGAGTTACAGAGCTGCACCCAGGGCTTGTCATGGCTCCTCTGGTCCCATGATAGGTAGGTGGACTGGAGATCAGAGAGCTCTAAAGAGATGAGAATAGCAATAAAACTGACTCAAGTTGGGATGACGCCAACAGATGAAGGCCACAGCAGCATGACAGTTGGGTTTAAGATCCATGATGCCACTATGGGAAATCTGCAGTCTGAGTGTTGCCCAGACCCTGGATCCATCCCGGGGCAATGCCCAGAAATTGGGTCTTTATTCCTCCGTGCGTGCAGCGTCGTTTGTGAAAGCTCTGCCCACAAAGTCATCAGATGGTAACAATTTTCAGTCACTTCCAACACGAGATGGTTTTGAACTTTAATATGCAACCTAATTATGACTGCAAACACTTTGTTAAGCAAACAAACTTCAAACCCTTTTTTTTAAAAAAACAGCTCTTCTTTGGTCACTTTGTCTTGTACAAAGGCTTTAAAAATAAAACTGTGTGGGGAACTAGAGAATCCAAGGACGGAAAAAAAAAAAAAAAACAGCGCAAAATTAAATGACTTGAATGTAATCACCACTTGAGTACTGAGTATCAGAAAGTTTTCTTTCAAGCCAAAATTGAGAAAATTCACCATCTTATATCCCATTTCCTCTCTTTAAACCATTTGACTTCTACCCCAGAATAACAGATATTTTATAAAGAAGATAAAGAAAATAGACTTTTTTTTTTTAATTTGATACCAAATTTCCCTTAGCTTACTAACCTCTTCTGATTCGGAAATATCTTGGGTGCTGGAGGTTTCTTCTCTCCCCTCTCTCCCTACTCCCTTTTGAGTTTTCTCACAGTAGCTTTTCTTTTTGCCTTTATTAGTCATGTTTCAAGAACTAGGGTCATTATAAAGCGAAGAGAAATGCATGAGTATCCCCTCTCAGGACAAAACCAGGGAATGTGGGAGATTGACAGTGTGAGAGGATGGTGGGAGTGGTGGACCCTGAAAAAACCCACCTAAGGACACTGCAGCCTTTGCATCTCTGGATTCTATAGCCATCTGCACTCCTCCTGTCTTTATGCAACAATTCACACCCACCCACCCCCCGTTATTTTGCTGCTGTTTTATCCCTTCTCCTACAGGAGGACCGAGAAACCCATAAGCTTCTCAAGCATTTTCTTCATTCTGCTTCAGAGAGAGGTTGAGGTATAGAAACTAGATCGGATTCTTACCTGTCTCATTCAGTAAGCTTAAGAAAGAAAAGAGAATCACCTGAGTTATCACCTAAAATTCATTTTTCTGTGAACAGCCCTTCTCTCCCTGGTTTTCATGCCCAAAAAAAGAAATTGCTTCATCCCTTTGTGAAAATGGGAAAAGACTGAAGCCAAATATTGCCAATAATCATGCATATAAGACAACCCCTCTCCTAGGAAAGCCCATCTGTGCTTAGCATGTTTAACTCCAATTTTGTGACACACTTTTTGTTGCCTACTAAACTGCTATTTCTCCCTGTGCCTTCCTTCTTCCCCCTAACAGTGAGATGCAAAATACGCTGGGAACTCATGCAAAGTGTTCCTTGCTGATGACAAGAGACACACAAGAGGAAACAAGATTCCTCTGGATCTTGCTGTCTGCATTTGAGCATGGGCACAATGGCAGTCATCTTGGGGCCATGAGAAAATTCAGCCAAAAGATAAGTCAATGCCTTAGAGGGGGGAGATGGAGAGAAACTGGGACCTTGATAATATCATCTAAACACCAAATTAAAGGAATCTAGAACCACCAAACTTCCAAATACTTTGTAATGTGGGATACAGATGTTTCTTACAGCTACATCATTTTTGGTTGAGTTTTTAAAATTTATAACCAAAAGCATTCTGACATTGATAGTTGGACTATACCTTTGGAAACAGAGAAACATATAAAATCATTTCTCTATAAAGTCTATCGCCAAATACTCTCATTTTAAGTTTTGGGTTTTTAAAAAAATATTTTATTTATTTATTTGAGACAAGGCAGGGGGCAGAAGGAGAAGCCAGCTCCCCTCTTTTGTCTCTCTTTAAGAAGAATGTTATTCTCTCTTGCTCACCATCATTCTTTATCCTCCATATGGTTACACTAAAATCTGCTTAGGGAATTTGACTTTATCTAATGATTCCAAAGGTATACACATTGGGGGGTGGGGGAAACATCTCAGCTTGGGAAAAACCTTAGAAAATGAACATATCATTTCAGATGAATAGATTAAAAAGATGTGGTATATGTATATATAGTAGAATATTACTCAGCCATCAAAAAAATGAAGTCTCGCCATTTGCGATGACCCAGATGCACTACAGGGTATTTTTTTTTTTAAGATTTTATTTATTCATGAGAGACACAGAGAGAGAGGTAGAGACACAGGCAGAGGGAGAAGCAAGCTCCCTGCAGGAAGCCCGATGTGGGACTTGATCTTGGGATTCCAGGATCACACCCTGAGCCAAAGGCAGATGCTCTACTGCTGAGCCACCCAGGCATCCTGGCACAACAGGGTATTATGCTAAGTGAAATAAGTCAGTCAGAGAAAGATAATTATATGATACCACTCGTATGTGGAATTTAAGAAACAAAACAGAAGATCATAGGGGAAAGAAATGAAAAATAAAATGAGACGAAATCAGAGAGGGAGATAAACCATAAGAGACTCTTACTCTAGGAAGCAAACTGAGGGTTGCTGGAGGGAAGAAGGGTAGGGTGATGGGCATTAAGGAGGACACGTGATGTATTGAGCACTGGGTGTTATATGCAACCCATGCATGAACTCTTACCTCTGAAACTAATAATATACTATATGTTAATTAATTGAATTTGAATAAAATAAAATTTAAAAAAAATAAATAAAAATGAACATTGATAGTGCCCAAAGAAGAATGTGTTTTCCATTCTGAAAAAAAATTACTATGTGTTTGGTTTGGTTTGGTTTCGTTTCGTTTCGTTTGGAGAATATTAGTTGAGTATTTGGAACTGTGTTTTAAGGTTTAATGAAGAGATTTATCTTGGCTCTTAATGTTGAATGAAATGGCTGGTAGTTGGTAGAGTCAGAGAGTACAGGGTACATTCATAGAAATGACTACTTGAAGGGCCATAAAACTAATTAAAGCCAAATTTGAGAAAAAGAAGAAGATATACTGGCAACAGCATTCAGAATGTGCATTGCCAATTCTGCTTTGTTATATTATTCAAAAGGACTCCTTCGTATGGGAAAATATAATTGATCTAGACAAACAAAAGACAGATGAACATATACTTAAATCCCAGGCTCCAAAAGAAGTCAAGATACAGAGTCAAAAAGAAATTCAATAAGCTCTACCTTTTATTTCTGTTTCCAGGTTGGTTTTCCCACAATTTTTGCATGTGGGTGAAACTCAACAATTCTTGACCATGACCTCAGAGATTAAGGATGCAATTAGGAGGTAGGGGCAAACGGAATTTAAAAAAAGGGGGGGGTAAAGGAGAGCCCTTAAATAGTCCAAGTAGATCTGTCTAGCTGAAATAGAGCTAAGACAATTCAGAGATTGCGTTTCAAACACAGCCGAAGTTAGTATGCAAGCAGCACTTGAATCCAAGCTCTTCTTATTCAACAAGGGTTATTTATAGGATCTGAATAGTTCTAGAAAAAGATGCTGATTATTCAAGCTACTTTGGCCCAAGCTCTTATTTACTCTTTCACTCTATCAAATATTTATTAAGAATCTTCTATGTAGCAAACATTGGTGCTGTGAGAACAAGAGGAGTTTCCTGGCCTCATGGAGACTATCATAAACAATTACTTAAATCATCATTTGATTAAAGTTTTGATTAATGCTTAAAGGAAACTGTAGTGTGCTTTGAGAGTTTACTAAAGGGACCCCTAACTGGAGCAGAGGTTCAGGGAAAGTGCCTGCAGACTTGAGATTACTACTAAAGTGAAAAGACGAAGAAAGATTAACCACTAGGTGAAGAAATACTACAAAGATTTCCCAGCAGGAGACACAGAATGATGAGTGGGGCTGGAGGGGTCCTGGAGCCCAGTACAGAGGAAAATAAAGTCAGAGCGTGACTGCTGGCATGGCTGACAGGTGGGCAGGGACCATATAAGTAGGAGTAATGTTCTAAATATTCAGCAACTTGGAAAGGCACAGACCTGGCCGGTCAGAAGGGAGACTGGCTGTCAACTACCTGTGTGGTGGAACCAGCATAACTGGCGGACTGTAAGCCCAACACAAAAGGCCTCATGTGACAAGATAGGGGTTTTAAACTTGATGCTCTAGCCAGAAGAAGGCATTACAGAGTTCTCAACAAGGAACATCAGGATCAAATATGAATTGTTGACGTATTCTAGGTAGAAAAGTCTGCAGATAATGAATTCAGTTGACCCAGAAGTACACACTACACAGATGCACAGAGTGGTAGGAGGGGGCACTGAGATGAAGAGAGACCAGCTGTTGTCCCAAGGAAGCTTTCAACTGACGGTCAACACCACTCCGATATTAATTACTCAGCGGTCTGCTCTGATTAGGTAGAAAGTTCTAGAAGCTCTTCAGAGCAATAGGTGGAAACAGAAATACAGTCTCTGCCTGAAATCCGTTATCTCTTTATGTGCTAGATGAGAATCCCATCCTAGTAGCTCAATATTACAAAGGGAAAATCTATTATTATTATTATTATTATTATTATTATTATTATTGCAGAAGGCCATTAAAGTCTCTCTGAGGGCTTTGTTTCCCAGTGGGCCAACACTGGCACTCACACCTCTGTCTCCATGTAACAGCAAGAGATTGCCCTAATCTAAAGACCATCATCTCTCCACCAGTTTGGGTATTGCCAGACACAGAGAAGATAAGATCTGCCCAAATCACGTGGCTGTGGGTGCCATAATGTGTGTTGGCTGAGAGAGCAGGTTAGGGGAAGTCCTCCCAAAATGTCCCTATAAAGTCAAAGTGGTTTCATCTTTTCATAAGCCATGTGAGACCCTTCCTTCTTATTTTCCTCCAGACACATTGTTAGCAAAGCTATAAAAATTAGTATAGACCCCTAAATGGGGGTGGGAGAGAGTAGTAAAACTAATATTAAAAAAAAAATAGGCCAAAGTCAAATGTTAATTTTTAAATCTTCATTTGATGTATTGCAAAGGCAAATTAGTAACAAACTAAATACCTACAGAAATGGAAACTTTGTTGTAACATATTCAGAAAATATAAAAATATACAGAGCATAGACAAAGAGAGAGGCCTCTTTCCTTCCTTCTTATCTTATCTGACAGGGGGACCAGTAAAATACATATACATTGATATTTTCTATATTTATCAATATATACACAGAGTTTTCTTTCTTTTAAAAAATGAGGCCGTTCCAACATGCAGTGTGACATATTGTTCTCATCATTTAATATATCCTAAACATTTTTAAGTATTCTGTTTCGCAGCATTTCATTCTTTTTAATAACCTTATTGTAGTTCATAGTATGGATTTGCCATCATTTTGTTACATGTTCCCTTATTCCTGGGCACTTTACAGTATTTCCAATTTGTGTGTGTGTGTGTGTGTGTGTGTGTGTGCCTTTGAGGTAATGTTGTAATAGCATCCTTATTATAGTGTTTGTCTGTTTATAAAATAAAATTCCTAGAAATGGGACTCTAAGATAAGGAGCTCACATTTTTATTTCAAAAGAAAATTTCACACTGCCCTCTGAAAAAGGGTTGTGCTGATTTACATTCCCAATGAAATCATTTTAAACAAGAGTAGGGGGAAGAAATGACCCCATATTTTTAGTACTACTGACACTTACATCACGCTAAGAGCTTTTGGGATACATTATCCCTGGGGTCACTCCCCTCCCAGGAAGTGTGCGTAGAGCAGAAACCCCATGGTCGCTTTTTTCTGCTGAGACTTCTGAGAGTAGATACACTGGGCCCTTTGCACACAGCCACGCCAGCAACCAGCCTAGGTGAGAAGGCCGTGGTGGACTGTGATGTCAGGCTGTCCGAGTTCCAACTTTGGTTTTATTTAACAGTGGCGTGACATGGGCTGTACTTCTCTGTGAGGATTAAGTTTGTGTCAAGCTGGCGAGGCCATAGCGCCCATGTGTTGGGTCAAACATGAGTCTAGATATTGCTGTGAAGGCATTTTTTTTTTAGATGCGATTAACATTGTATCAGTAGACTTTGATTAAAGCAGATTCCCCACCCAGTATGGGGAGTCCTCATCCAATCAGTTGAAGACCTCAATAGAGGGACGCCTGGGTGGCTTAGTGGTTGAGCGTCTGCCTTTGGCTCAGGGCGTGATCCTGGGGTCCCAAGATCGAGTCCCACATCGGGCTCCCTGTATGGAGCCTGCTTCTCCCTCTGCCTGTGTCTCTGCCTCTCTCTGTGTGTCTCTCATGAATGGATAAATTAAGTCTTTTAAAAAAATAAAAAAAAAAAAAAAAGACCTAACAGAAAGACAGAGTTCCCGGGAAAGAGGAAATTCTATCTCTGGACTGTCTTCCCACCCAAGCTGTAGCATCAACTCTTCCCTGCATCTCAGCTTGCCAGTGTGCTCTGCAGATTTCAGACCTGCCAGGCCCCCACAATTATGTGAACCAATTCCTTAACATAAATCTCTCACTAGATAGATAAATACACACACACACACACACACACACACACACACCCCATCCTACTGATCCTGTTTCTCCAGAGAACACTAATGCACTTTGTTAAGCCTCGGGTTTCTTAACTGTAGAATGGTCACAAATGCTATTTATTCTGTGAGATAACAGCACAGACTAAATGAAATAATCCATGTCAGTGGGGGTGGGCCCTCTCCAACCAGCTGAACACCTTAAGAGAGAGACCGAAGTCCCCTGAGAAAAAAGAAATTCCGCCTCCAGACTATATTCAGACTCAAGTGCAATAGTAATTGCCAGCTCCAGGGCCAAGCAAATGGTCTGGAATCCAAAAATTCTGGCTATTACTTTTAGAAAAACGAGCTTGATCCTACCGCTCCACTCATTGCCATCCCCTCCTCCCCAACGCACGCAACCCCAAGTGCACATATACTCACACGCACTCTCACACACACCAACAGGTACACACAAATGTCTCTGGAAAGCTCCAAGCCCGTGTTCTTAGTTTCCCACAAGAAATGAAAGCCCAGAGTGTGCAGGGATGGACGTATTCAAGAGCTTCTTGAGCAATGTTGAAGCCAGGAATGAGATCTCCATCTTCTGGAAGGTTGTTTCCCTCTGCAATACTGCCTCTCTCTTAGGGCTGAGTGCTCCTTCTTTCATTAATTGAAGCTGCTTGCTTCACCACCCACATGGGGTGTGCACGACAACCTCTGCATCACGCATCGCTTGATGCCATGACTCTCCTCTGCTTCTGCTATGTGTCGCCTTTAGTGAGGATCCTCTCTGCCTCTGCTTCCTTTCCCCTGGTTTTCACGCCAGTAAGTCAAACTGCAAGAGGCAGTAGGAAAGGAGGGGGGGGAATCAGAGAAGGAAACATCAATGACAAACTCGGCTAAGCCATTACTAACACCAGACAGGTCATTGCTCCAACTTGGCCTGGAGGAAGCAAGTACTAGACTCTCACTACCTTTATTTTGTGATGACAACAGACATGATGAAATTCAAGTTCATATTGTCCTGGGGTTGCTCATTCTCCTAAATATAGACAGTCCTGCATAGCCCGCAACACGTTCTGGGTCATACTCACTCCAGCTTCGACTCTGTGCTTTCAAAAATACTGCTAATGTGCCTTGAATCTTTGGGTGCTTCAAACAGAAGGGGTTCCCAAAATACATCCAGAGATGGAGGAGAAATTTGAAAATTTATTCATGACTGAGCTGTCAACCTAAGGTGCCATTCGAGAGTGGCTCAGACGAAAAATTGTTCACAAATGCTTGGTGAATATATTATAGCCAACTGAAATGACATTTTGGTGTTTTAAGGACTCATTCCAACCATGGAAGTGGACACTCTCCTGTGAGTGGCTTCCTGAGAAGACAGTGGAGGAATGGGGAGAGGCCCAATGCGCTCACGTCTACAGTAGACCCACCAAAAAGCATCTCTCTGTGTAATGCTGAGAAACTCAAGTTTGAGGATAAAATAGTGAGAAACAACAAATAGCTGTATTTATTGCTTGTCAACACCAACAGTGCTCAGGAGAAATTTAATAAGTTCTAATAAAACGAACCAAATTGGTGAATAAGTGGTTTGAATTGTGAATAGGCTTTGAAATGCTTGAACCTTTCCCAAGTGAATACATTTCTGTAAGTAATATTGTAATTCTTAGCAAAATTCATGAAAATTCAGTCTTTTGATGAAGATCATCTCTGGGACTATGTGTAAGTCAGCAAAAAGCCCATAACCGATCACAGTGTGGTGGGATGAGCCTGGCCGGGGTCAGATCCTGACATCTGTGTTTTTGTCTGTGACTCCTCTTCTGTGGTCCTGTTGCCTGCACCATCTCAGAACTAGCGAGGAGACAGACAATCCCTCACTTATAAATTTAACTGGATAAGCTGTTTCTCAAACCGGAAAACAAAGGGGAGTAACATCTCTTTTTGAAAAGTATTTAAGATTTAACCTGCTCCGTTCACTAGCCATCTGGTAACTTCCTCTTGAGCAAGGATCCGGAAAATTATTCCCAAGTCCAGGGGCAGATGCAGGCCCCAAACGGTTCTGAGATCCAGAGTCTGACCAGGTCACAACAAACGTTGCCACTCAGCCTAACACAGAAGCTCTGTGTGCTTTGCTCTGGGTTCTTGTACACTCCGGTCATTCTTGCCCACTGAGTCAGGACTGCCCAGCCCAGGGGCAGGACCCAGTCAAGTCTTCACTGTTAAGCTCTTCAGTTTACTGTCACATACTGTCCCCAAAGCATACCCATCGTGTTAGGGAGGCCGTGGGTGTAGGAGTTTCCTGTGACAGCTGTAATGAAGCGTCACAAACTGGGAGGCTTAAACAGAAATGTATTGTCTCACGGTTCTGGAGGCTAGATGTCCGAGATCAAGATGTTGGCGGTGCTGGTTCCTTCTGAGGGCTGTGAGGGAGGTTCTGTTCCGGGCCTCTCGTCTAGCTTCTGGTGGCCTCAGGCACGCCTTGGCTTTTAGATGACATGCTCCCTTGTCTCTGCACATTGTCCTCCCTCTACATATCTGTCTCTGCATCCAAATCCCCCTTTTATTTATTTATTTTTTAAGATTTTATTTATTTATTTATTCATGAGAGACAGAGGGAGAGAGGCAGAGACACAGGCAGAGGGAGAAGCCAACTCACATAGGGAGCCCTATGTGGGACTCGATCCTGGGAACCCAGGATCACACCCTGAGCCTAAGGCAGACGCTCAACCACCGAGCCACCCAGCGTCCTCCAAAACCCTCTTTTAGAAAGTTATCAATCCTACTAGATCCGGGCCCACCCTCATAACCTCCTTTTACATTTCTCATTTTTATAAAGAACTATTTCCAATAAGATCACACTCCCAGGTACCAGTTTGGACTTCAACCTCTTTTGGCGGCATGCAATTTAACGCGTAACACTGGGTCAAAAGGAACATCCGTATTCAGTCAAGCCAAATGCTGGAACTTCAGCATCATTATGGACCACCATATTAGGTTTCCCCAGACCCTGAATCTCTAGAAGCAGGAGTTAGTCCTGATTCTTCCTTTCACCCAAAGTAAAGACTCTTTTCTTACCCGGGATATCAGTTCTCCTCATCGTCTAAGACAAAATTACTATAGCAGGCATCTGGATCATCTTCAAAGCACCACAATGCTTTACCCTCAAGCGATGGCTGTGGTTATTTAATGTACATTTGTGAAACTAAGAGGGCTACTCAAGTAACAGGACATACCTGTCAACTTCTCTCAACTTGAAAAACTGCTACATAAAATAAAGATAATGGTATCTCTTCTAACCACCTCATAAAGTTGTAAAGACCATATGAGATGGTGGGGGAAATAAATAAACCTAAATAAACCACAATAAAACTTCAAACAGATCTTAGGTGTAAAGTCTTATTGTAGAGCGGAGTCAACAAACTTTCTCTGTGAACCAGATAGTAAATAGTTTAGGCTTTGTGGGCCAAGAGGCAAAATCAAGGATATGAGGATAATCCTACAGTAGTCCCCGACTGTCCATAGTTTCAGTTACCCACCATCAACCACGGGCTGGAAGTAGATAATCTTCCTGCTGCTGTATTGCCAGTAGGTCAACAGTAGCCTAACGCTACATCACAATGTCTACGTCATTTACTTCGTCTCATCATGTAGGTATTTTGTCGCCTCTGATCAGCACGAGGAGAAGGGTGAATACAGTACAATATTTTGAGACAGAGCAAAAGAAATCACATTCACATCACTTTGATTATAGTATATAGTTATAATTGTCCTATTTTACCATTAGTTATTCTTGTTACTCTATTACTGGGCCTAAGCTTATAAATTAAACTTTATCACAGGTATGTAGGTATAGGAAAAATCATGCTATACCTGATACTCTCTGTGATTTCAGGCATCCACTGGGGGGCGGGGGGGGGGGTGTCTTCGAATGTATCTCCTGCAGGTAAAGGAGGGAAACTACTGTCCAGCAAGAGTGATAACAGATTTTTGCAATTTTGTTGGCAAAACTCAAAACATAATAATAATTGAGTATAGTTTTTTATAATACAGGTTTAGTAATAAGAACGATGAAATTCTTTGTGAGGAAAGCTACCATTTCCTTAATAGGGGTTAAAATTAGTGTTTCCTAATGGTCAAAATCGGTTGCATCGACAGATGAATGGATAAAGAAGCTGTGGTCTATGTATACACTGGAATATTCCTCAGCCATTAAAAACGACAAATACCCACCATTTGCTTCAACATGGATGGAACTGGAGGGTATTATGCTGAGTGAAATACGTCAGTCGGAGAAGGACAAACATTATATGTTCTCATTCATTTGGGGAATATAAAAAATAGTGAAAGGGAATAAAGGGGAAAGGAGAGAAAATGAGTGGGAAATATCAGAAAGGGAGACAGAACATAATGACTCCCAACTCTGGGAAACGAACTAGGGGTGGTGGAAGGGGAGGTGGGTGGGGGGTGGGGGTGACTGGGTGATGGGCACTGAGGGGGGCACTTGACGGGATGAGCACTGGGTGTTATTCTATATGTTAGCAAATTGAACACCAATAAAAAATAAATTTATTTTAAAAAATCGGTTGCAAATGTCCGCCTGTTAATGCTGATGTGGAGTAAGATTTTACGTACCTCAACTCCGAAAATATCTTTTCATGCCTATAGGTGATCCATCTGGCACCCAGAACACTGTCAGTTTATAATCACATCACTGCAATTTTCAGTGCACAGAGTGACAACGCAAAACAGTGCAAGTACCACACAGGGCATCTACCCATCCCCTCAGCTTGGCTGTTGGAGCACAAAAGTAGTCATAGATGATACTTAAACAAATATGTGCAGCTATGCTACCACAAAATGCTATTTATGGACACAGATATTTGAATTTCAAGTAATTTTCACTCTTTTCATGAAATATTATTCTTCTGATTTTTTAAAACCATGTAAAAATATAAAAATCATTCTCAGGCTGCACAAAAGGCAAGGGTCCTAAGACTGCCTTTTGCCAATTCCTGTTTTAGAGGATTCTTTCACCGAAGAAAATTAATCCCCGGGGCATCTGGGTGGCTCAGTGGTTGAGCATCTGCCTTTGGCCCAGGGTGTGATCCCAGGTCCTGGGATCGAGTCCCATATCGGGCTCCCTGCAGGGACCCTGCTTCTCCCTCTACCTATGTCTCTGCCTCTCTCTCATGAATAAATAAATAAAATCTTAAAAAACAATTAATCCTCATCTGATTACTCCTACCTGAGATAATGTATCTTAATTTCCACCAAATGCTCTGCCACTAGCAATTTATAAATGTTTTCTTATTAATAGAGCACATATACGTTATTCCCAGACAGAGTTGTGTGTTCTGTAAATCACTTCTCATAAGCAGCACTGGAAAGAACTCAAGTATGTGAAAACTGGGGACCTGGCTTTGTTTTTTCAACATCTCCCAACATCCCAAACAATGTTTGCTGTAGAGTGATTTGCACAAATTGAACCTTATAAAAACCACAAACTGTACCCATTGTTTGGGCCTAGGGCCAGTCCTCGTTCCTTCAGGAAGCCTTCCCAGCTATTCCGGTCCACCCTTAAGTCCATCTTCTCTGCGTTTCCATTCAACTTCAATGATCCATGCCACATAATTTGCCATTAACCCTTGATGAATTCTCATGCAAGCTTTGACTCTTAAATAAGACCAAAAGCACTCTAAGAAAGAAACTGATGCTATCCTTGTTTTTTCGTTCCCTCGGAACTAGCTAACTCCATACTAGGCACAATCAGAGGCCGTGAGTTCCCTGTCAGTAGGGCTGACTGCTCCCCTGGCACTCCTTGAAGGGTTAGGTTGGGTCACTGTCCACCCACCTCTCTGGCCCAGAGCCTTCTGCCAAGGCCTGACTACACTGAATCAACAGTGATGCCATCCCTGTGGGCACCGAAACTCCCGAGCTCAAGGAAGGGGACTGGCTCTCCAGCCACAGCTGGAAGCCAGGAATTAGGACCTACTTCAGAAGTGTGCTAACTTAGAAAAAAAAAAAAAAAAAAGCATTAACTACTGAAAGATTTTCTCAAACACAAAGTTTTAGGGAACACTGACCCAGTTCATGCCCTAAGGTGTGCCCTCTCTGAACAGGTGAATTTCTAAAGTAAAGGGAAAAGCCCAGCGTCTCCCATGCCACTTCAGTCCCCTCACTTGGCATTCTCTTTCTTAGAAGATATTACAGTAGTTAGCATAAAACTCTTTAAAGGCCAAGCTTGACCCCCAATGTAGAATATGAACCCCGCGGCAGTAACGATATTTTGAAGCCTGTCAAAGGAGGGATCCAAAGCACCAGGACCAACGTGTTTTCCTTTATGGATGACTTATAGTGCAAGATTAATAAAACACTCCAAGATGTGGTAAGAATAGGCGATATCACCACACCTTGGGTGGGGGAAGCCACTTGGCTCCAGCACCCCGTCTCGCCACACCCCTGAGGTGTGGCATAATAGCAGAGTATCACCACACCTACTGAGTGTGGTAGCCCAGTGAAAAGCAAACACTCGCAGGGCAGAAGGAGAAAAATCAATAGAGGTGCCTCAGGAAGTGATACTAGAAAAGATGTGAGGCTCAGAGGATTCTCACTGCAAGTGAAGATACACAGTTGAAAAGAGATCACTCCTTGAAGGGTTCTGGCCAGGGCTGTTTGTGAATTCCACAGCCTTGGTTTTTGAGTGAGTTGGGATTGGTGTCTTCTCTGGTCAGTCTCTATAGAGGACATTCCCCAAATTACTCCATCTTCTAAACACTGTAAAGGATTTGGAGTCTGAGTTGAAAATGCAATTAGCATTATGCAAACTGTGGGCTTCTGGTATTTCTAGTAAGTTTAGGAAGCTGCCAAACAATCCTGCCAAATTCCCTTGAGCTTGGAAAGGCCTGGAAGCACTAATCCAAGGAAGGTGGCTGGCTGGGATGAGTACTCAGTCTTTCACAGGCTGAAAGGGAAATGCTTTGGGACTGGTGAGGTGGACAATCTGTGAGGAAACTATTAGGCCCTAAGCATGTCAGCTTTGAAAGAAGCTCTAAGTGGAACTGGACAGGGTTGAGAATCGTTTGTAAGACCACAGAGACACGGGAGGTAGGCACAAGAGATCAAATGCAAATCTCCATCTGCAATAGAGCTCCTCCTCCAGAAAAGATCAAATGTCTGAAGACCTCAGAGAAATTAATCCCAGGAGGCTTCCTTTCCTCTGTAAAATGGGAAGATGTCAAGGTTTCCGTACAGGCTCTAGGGACAAAAACACATTATCGTCCTTGATGACACATTTGGCTTTCACACAGATTTGATTTTATTTATAGCTAGTGTGTGGTTCTTTTAAAATGGCACCTGACTTCCTCCTCCTTTTTGTTCTACTTTACTTCTTAGAAGACTGACTAGCTGCCAAGAAGAATCGATTTTTCGCAACAAGTGTTCTCAGGGATCACACATAACTGGTATTCACAACATGTTTTGAGTAAAGGAGGGAACAGAAAAAACAAAACAAACGTAGCGAGCATTCTATACATTCCACATTCTGTGCTAAAGTATTTTGCATTTCTTATCTCATTTCCTAGAGGAAGATACGGTCTCTTAATTTTAGAATTGATACAAATCAGACAAGTTATTAAATTTCAAAGGGCCGAAGAGTATATGAGTAATTGAGAAAAAAGGTTTTCTGAGGGGGAGGCCCTCCAGCTCAAGTGTGGCTGGAGAGGGGAATGGCCACTGTCTTGCTTAGCATGTAGGTAGATGATGGCGCCAGGAGGGGGTCTCAATCCATGGAACAACCATTATCCAGCTCCTCTGTGCTCTCCCCTCCCCACCATGTCACCACTAACGAGTTTCTCATTAGGTTCAAAATGGAAAATCAGCCATCTCTTTACCTTTCTGAAGGCCCATTCCTTGTCTTCGATTTCTACCTAATATATACTATTGAGAGGTTATCGCGGCATCTTCCAATCACTCATTTACTCAACCATTATTTATTGAATACCTGCGGTGTACCAGATCCTGGGCTACACACTGTGCATCCACGGTGCTGTCCTAGAAGTCTGCTGTCAATTCCCTTCTCCTCAGGGAGCAGGAGGCAAGGACACCAGCCAGAGGTGCACAGTGGCACCCAAGGAGCCACTTCAGTCAGAATGGACTCAGGGCTTCAATATATGCAACTAGTGGTGACTCCTCTATTCTCAATCAGGAACTGGAAGACCATTACTTTTAGAGAATCAGAAGGCAGGAGTAAGAGTTGTTGACATAGAAGAGAAATCCACATAGTGATCAGAAATGCAAGAAGGCAAATGAAAGCGATGGTGCCCGTTTGGCAGTGGAAGAGGATATGGAGGACTCTCTGGGTCAAGGGTGCCTTGTGCTTAGGGACATCTACTGGGCACAGATTCCTCCATGAACAGTGAGAGAGTGCTCGAGGGTGCCATTCGTGGCGCTGAGGCAGCTCAGAGGTTCAGACGAGGGGAGAGGACAGGAAACTAACCAGCTGCAAAGAGCATGGCATGAAGTTAAATGACTATGGATTCCAGAACCAAACCAGAGTGTCAATCCTGGCACTGCTGCTTCCTTGAATAAGCAACTTGAGCTCTGTGAACTTTAGTTTCCTTATCTGTAAACCAGGGATAATGTTTTTGTTGTAAAAAATTATTATTTTTTTCAAGATTTTATTAATTTACTCAAGAGAGAGAGAGAGGCAGAGACATAGGCTGAGAGAGCCTTCCCTGTGGGGAGCCCGATGTGGGACTCGATCCCAGGATCTGGGATCACGCCCTGGGCTGAAGGCAGATACACAACCACTGAGCCACCCAGGTGCCCCTTGTTGTAAAAATTAAATGAAATGGTATATATCAAGTCCCTGGCACAGTCTAGATTGCCAAAAAGCAGTAGTTATTTCTGTTATTTTTCAGCGTGGCAGAAGAAGTGCTGCAATAGAAGAAATCACCAAAAAAGACATCGTGAAGTCATCCCTGGAGAAGCCTGAAGGTGGTTTCACTGGTGCGCAGCCCTGAAGAATGAAGAGTCCCTCAAGTCGTCAGGGAGGGAGAGTAGAAGAAACCACATGGATGAAACGTGCCTAGTGCCCCAGTGTGGCTAGAGCACAGAGAGCTGAGTGCAGGAGGGAGAAGGGGGCAAAGGGACGTGGAGCCACAGCAAGGAGGAGATGCGGACCAGGCGCAAGAGCTACTTCTTCCCTGAGCAGAAGATGGTGAAGGGTTTTGAGCTAAAGACCCAAGAATCGGGTAACAATAGCTGATACTTATACAGCCAGCACTTACTTAGAACTCCCTATGTGCCTGACCTCTATTTTAAGCACTTTACCTCTATTAACTCACAGAATCCTCACATGACCCTTTGAGCTAACTACTAGGAAAACTAAGCCACAAAGAGTTAATGTATTGGCCCCAAAATATATCACACCAAAAGGCCTCAGGTGGATTGAGGCTGAGAGGGAGAAGTTTGGAGAGAAGACAGATTGGAAAGGAGAAGCCATTAGAAATGAGTTAGGAGAGGGGCTCCTGGGTGGCTCAGTCAATTAAGTACCCAACTCTTGATTTCAGTTCAGGTCGTGGTCTCAGGGTCCTGAGATCAAGCCTTGTATGGGGCTCTGTGCTCAGCGGGGACTCTACTTGAGATTCTCTCTCTCCTTCTGCCCCTTCCCACCACACCCCGCCCCCCCCCAAGTGTGTATGCCCTCTCTCTCTCTCTCTCAAAAAAAAAAAAAAAAAAGATGAGCTATGGACACCTGGGTGGCTTAGTGGTTGGGCATCTGCCTTTAGCTCAGGGTGTGATCCTGGATTCCTGGGATCAAGTCCCACATCGGGCTCCTTGCAGGGAGACTGCTTCTCCCTCCACCTGTGTCTCTGCCTCTATCTCTGTGTCTTTCATGAATACATAAATAAAATCTTAAAAAAAAAAAAGGTGATTTAGGAAAGACCACCCAGGTAAGAGATGAAGGTGCCAGAGCTAAGGCAGAGGGGAATAAAAAGGAGAGGATACTCTTGAGTATAAAATCTAGAGTATGGGGAGTCTGGTGACCAGCTGGATAAGGAGACAAGCTATTGCTTGGGGAAAACCTCTCGTGAATTCAGTGGGCCTGTTTTTTCTTTGAGATACTTCTATAATATTGGCCTTTTCCAAGGGGATGGCTTTACAAGAATGACAGCTTGCACTTTCACCAATATCCATTCACTTGCCCCTATCCCCCAAATCTAAACACTCAAGGTATTAGGACTTCAAAAAAAATTCAACCTGGTGTTTTCGCTTTTGCCTTGAAATGGGGTATTTACTCTTCATCTAACAATAGACCTGTTGTTTCTGTCTTCTAGGAGTTTCACTTTGATGTGTCAAAGGAAATGCCATGAACTCTAGGGGAGAGTCATCACTGCGTGAGTGCAGGATAAACAGCAGGTGTGGCTGGGGCTTTAGGAGAGGTGCCAGTCCGGCTATTCCATTTTTAGGGATAAAAAAAGATGAATATTTCAAATGCTTTGGTTTTCAGAAGTCCAAGACAGTTTCTAAAAGAGTCCTCAAATAGAAACTCAACACTTCAGAGTGAAGCTGCATCAGACAGGGGCCTCTCACTGTCCTGATGATCATGATTAGGAAGCTGAAACCAACATGCTCTTCTTTGCATCACTTGGGTGAAGCAGGTGCAAGACAGATGCACTGTCTGAACACCTGGGTAGGTTGGAGTCAGCTGGTTAGTCTGAACATTAAGCAACGACCTTCCCTTTTAGAACTTTACAAATTAAATTGTGTCCTAGACACGAGTCAAACAGATGATCTGCAATGGCCAGCTTCAGGAACCGGAAAGAGATAATAGCAATAATCCCTTACATACGTATCGTCTCTCTATCTTTCACACAGTGGTCTCACTGAAGTGGTCTTGTCTCCATTAAAGCTAAGGAATCTGAGGCTTGGAGAACGGTCTTGCCCAAGATGCCAAAATGATGGTGGCAAAGTAGGACAGCCGTGGCTGTAAGCCTAGTGCCTTTGCTACCACACCATGATGAAATGGATTGTGATGGCCTTGGTTCAGCTTCTCCATGTGGTTAAAGGTCAGACAGCTGATCCAAACAGACCCATCTTCCCTTAACCCCAGTTCCTTCATCTTTCTCAGTGAACAATGTACTCTTCCTGTCGAGGCTGAGATCTTAAACAGCTCCGGCCCACTATACATACCCTGGGAGAATGACTTTCAAAGAGGTGGAGCTAGAAATAAATCATGTTTAAGCTTCTGATTCCAGTCACGTCAGAAACAAGCCCTGCCTCTGGATTGTTCAGTTCAGTTACATTAACCAATAAATTATTTTCAATCCTTTAAACTCATTTGAGTGTATTATCTTGAGTGTTTTGAGTTTTGGTTCAGTCACTTTCAACCAGGAGTTCAGATCAACTGATGCCCAATAGAAATAATGAACCTGAACATGAGCAGCTCAGAGAAGACTTCCTGAACATGCTATCCAGCGCCCCATCCTCACCTTCCACTCCTAGGCCCACCTTCAGTGATGATTCACCCATGCTGCCCAGTAGCCTATAGTCTGGGGTTATTTCAAGGAACTCCGAACTGTTCCTTTCTATAACCGGAGTGGTTTGTTCCTTCCTCTGTCTTGGATTCTCAAAAAGCACACCTTGGGTCAAGTCGGCGGCTGAGATAAAGTTACTGGGAGCCCCTCAGCTCTGGGAGGTGGAAGGGAAGTGTAAGATGGGACTACAGTGGGTTGTGCACAGCAATATTCATAGAATCAGAGGGAGGGTGTGGATTCTATTCATCTCACTTGTTTGCACTTGGATGGCTTTCAGGGCACTGAATCATTAAAACAGAATCCTCCACAAGACCTTCATATGGCCAGAAAGGCCACAGGGATTTGCCTGTTGGAGCCTGCTGTTCAGAGCTCTTCCCCATACTCCTTGCATGAAGGCCAGCCCAGCAAAAACTATGACAATCTCTGTGCCCCTTCATGTCTCTCCCAAAGCTAAACAGAGACAGTGATGGGACCTAAATATGTTTACTTTTCCTATTTCTACCAAATATACAGTGTTTCAAAAGAAATGCCTTATGTAAACACAATAACAAAACCTAATGTGCACATAATGAAGTTGAAAGGAAACCATGCCCTGTTTCCCTCTTCCAGCTTACAAATTGCTTCTTTGGCAATGCTAAATTCTGAAAAAAACTGTAACTATTTTGAGGCATAAATTCCAGCCCCCAAACCAAAATAAGTATCTTTGATTTCTTTAAATAAGGGCATATATGAGGTTGAAGCAAAAAGCTGTCTCACTGCCCCTCCAGAACGTGCACACCACAATGACGGTCTTGCTACTGGTGGGTGTGCATTTTGACTTGCATGATCTGGCCTCAAGAACATTTCTGACATATTGTTGTTTGTTTTACTCAGGATTAGCAGAAAATTTCTGTGGGTGTTTTACGTCACTGGAGTAGGAAGCACTGTAAAACTGTACCCGCCTGGCTGTATTTCTGGAAAGAGAACTCTAAATTATTAGAAGAAGGAGAGAAGAAAGGGGGGTAGGGTGGCCAGGAAAGAAAAGAATGAGTAAGAATCAAGAAAGCCCCAACAGGAAAACCCCACATGGAAAACTGAATTGATGGCAAATGGGAATTCTTGCATGCAGCAGCATTCAGCTCTGCTTCATGGGGAAACCAAAGTTCTTATTGTCTTGGGGTGAAAAATAAGTCAAGATCTCATCTCAGTGCCTACCAATCTGTGGAACTGAACTTTGGCAAACAACAGTGAGAGTTATAACAAAGCACTAGAATTTCCCTTTCAATAAACTGCAGATCTGTATATAATTGGAAGGAAGGGGCTAGTGGAGTTTAGTCTGGAAACATTTGGTATGAAGTTTGAGATTTCTCAAATAGTCCAAAGAAGTATAACAGTCACGGAATGTCTAGCCCACTTTTTTTTTTTAAGGCACAAGAAAAAAATCAACACTGCAATACAAGAATGGGCAAAAGATGTGAAGATACAATTGCCAAAGCAGAACTACAAATGCCAAGACTCAAAAAAAGTAAAAGCAAACAAAAACCCTAACATCATCTATAATCAAGGAGATGCTATATAAAATACTAAGGCCCTATTTTTCAATCTATAAAATGAATGCAGTATTTTTTTAATGTGATAATCTTGTCTTTGACAGGATGTCTGGCAACAGGGACATTTTTGTACTGATTCAATTAATACTATCATTATGCCAGTATTTTTTTTTTAAACCATGCCCTTTGACCCCCATAAGCTTACTTCTAGGAATTTACCCTAAGGACTATTATGAGAAGCACACAAATATTTACATTCATAGTAGCACTGTTTAAATGTTGAAAAGTAGGAAATAACTCAAATGTCTAACTATAAGAGAAGGGTTAAATTAATTTACTCATGTAACAATATTACAAAAATGTTTAAAAGTATTTTTTCAAAAACATTTAGGATCTTAATGTAATATTAAGAAGCAATATCCTATTCCAAGTTTATATTAAAATACAATCTCATACATCATTTGTATAATATATATTAAATATATATAATATAGAAAGTATAGTATATATTCTCTATAATAAATATTTATACATAGAAAACTATGAGAGAAAATAAAATTTATTCATGGTAATAGTCACTGGTGATAAAACTATAAGTTATTTTGATTTACGTGTATTTTTAAATTATCTATAATTTTTAGTATTTGAGATGTGGGAATCCTAAATAAATAAATAAATAAATCTTTAACATTTTATTGCATTGATTGATTGATCGATTGAGAGAGGGAGCACGCAGGAGCATGGCGGGGCAGAGGGAAAGAGAGAATCTTTTTTATTTATTTATTTATTTATTTATTTATTTATTTATTTATTTATTTATTTATTTATTTGAGAGGGAATCTTAAGCAGGTTCCATGCCCAGTGCACAAGCCCCAAAAGGGGCTCAATCCCAAGACCTTAAGGTCAAGAGCTGAGCTGAAATCAAATCAGTCACTTAACCAACAGAGGCCACCCAGGTGCCCTGCATTTATTTTTTTAAAAAGCAACGTAGAAGAGTGTCATGAAGTAGTAAAAGGAGTACTGGGCTCACAAATATATGTCATATAAAATATGGCCTGTTATATATGTGTATGTGATATACACATATGACACACATTCCCAAAAGGATTTTGATGTCTTAGAATAATATGACGATGTGTGAAAAGTAGATATGATACATATACAAAGGGAAACTTAGAAACTCTTCAGAATCAGACAAAAGTGAAAGTTCACAGTAACAAAACATGGAGTATGTTTGTGTGAGCGCTATATTTAACTCGGAGCTTCTTAGAAGTCAAGCCAAATGAGGAAACATAATGAGTTACACAGTTCTAATTATCCAATGAAAGGAAACACACAAGTTTATCTGGAAAGACAGACTTCTTTTTCCTATTGACTTCTAATAAAAATCTCCAGTGTACATCTTTATATAAGAAATATTACAGAGCAAAATAGATATTCATCTTTGACAGAAGTCAAGGACATCATATTAAAATAAAGCTCAATGAATATTTCTATGAGGAGTCAAGCAAGTTAACACAGCCTTGGTATAAGTTGCTTTCTGGTGAGCTAGGTTGAGGCAGGAATAAAACTTAAAGAATCCAGAAAGAATTCAAACTGGCTGTTACAGGCTGGATTTGGAACACAGGGTGTTTCATAAAAATTTTAATCCATTACCAATATTGAAAAATCAGATTTTATATAAAAATCCAATGTTGGAGTTTCTTTTTAAAAGGCTGCAGTATTTGGCAAATTAAATAACTTTCTTCATAGCCTTTGGATGGCCTTTAGCAGCCAATCACTCTTGGGTCATTTGTCCATCATCATCTCAGCTAAAAGTCTTCCTACATGCTGGCCTGACTCCTGGACATGAGTGCACATGTGAGTCTAGATCTAGAAGAGTGAACAGATAGCACATCCTTATCTCTCAACTATAAATTGTTCATGTTGACTAAATCTAGACAGGAGTCCATTTAACATTGAGCTCTTAGATGGTACGTTAAAAGGCGGCATAATTGATTCCATAAATCAGAGAAAGTTCATGAAATAACATGCTTGGAGCTCTAATCTGATAGAATTGGGTGCCAAGAAAACAACTGTTTTAAAGAAGGCTTCTGTTTAAGTCTGAGGGCATTTAGAATTCCGACTTTCTCTGAAGACCAAGGTAGTTGGCACACAATCAAGCAAGTACCGCCTCTCCCACTACATCATGACTTT
Source organism: Nyctereutes procyonoides (assembly GCF_905146905.1). Classification (NCBI taxonomy): domain Eukaryota; kingdom Metazoa; phylum Chordata; class Mammalia; order Carnivora; family Canidae; genus Nyctereutes; species Nyctereutes procyonoides. Next base: position 63,212,834 of record NW_026575051.1, read on the forward strand.
CCCTCCTTTCTCCTGCCTCCCTGTGCTGACTTTTCCCAGCACTGTCATGAGGCATTTGTCTGAGTTTTTCCCAGGGGCAGTTTCCCAACTTTGCACTGGCCCACATACACTCTTACCAGTTCTCCCACCCTGCCCCCACACATGGTGATTCATGCTAGAATCCTGTGAAAAGGCAAGTGGGAATTCTGAGTTCAACTTGTGGCACAGAAATGAGAGGTGTTAGCTAATCCATATGGAGACTGAACTATAAAAAAAAAAAATGTCCTTGACTTTCTGAGCCAATGTTATAACCAACCAAGCTAAGAAGTCTCCAACTGTCTTTCACGGTAACAAGAAAGAGTAGTTTTCTTTAGTCAAGCCATCTGTGGCAGAGGGTGTTGGTTGCATGGTCAATACCCATCCCCTATCTTCTTGCTCATGGTTTTCTGGGTGAGAAATTTGAGACGGGCTCAGCTGAGAAGTTCTTGCTTAGAGTTTCTCATCTACATGGAGACAGATGTTGGCTGGGGCTGCCATCGCTTAAATACTGGACACTCAAGACAGCTCATTCTTGCGGTTGGAGTTGATGTTGACTATTGGCTTGAGACCTCAGCTGGAGTTGTTGACTAAAGAACCCACAGGTAGCCTCCCCTGCATGGTGGTCTCAGAATAGTGAGACTTCTTTCATGGCAGCTGTTTCCAGAGTGAGCACCCCAACAGAACCAAACACAAGATGTACTTTGTATCCAAGTTTCAGAAATCACACATCACCCCTCCCATGTTCTATGGAATGTTGCTGTCCCAAGCATGCCCTGATTTAAGCAGGTAGACCATAAGCCTCACTTATCAATGGGAGAAGGGTCAAAGAACTTGCAGGTATGTTTTAAATCTGCAAATTTTGATGGATCAGCACAGTATACTCATCCAAGACAGCTCTGCATTTACAAAGTCACATGCTGTCCAAGTCAGCTGCTCATTTTAGTGCAAGAAGGATCTGTTCTAAGTTTGCCAATTTGATGAGGGACTGTGGGTGAAAGGCTTCATTATTTTGCCACCTCATTTTCCCTGTCATTTCGTATTAACTACAGAGGAGTCTGGTGCTTTGTCAGGCTGGCCTGCATTTCTCTACTCCTCTATTCCCTCTTTTCCTCCCCCTTTCTTTTTCCTCCCTCCTTCCCATTCTTGCTCTCTTGTCTTTCCTTCCCCCTCCTTCCTTCCCTCCATCTCTCTCATTTTCTCTTTTTCCACCAAAACTAGATCTTTTTGTTCCACATACACACAACTTAGTTCAGACGGGACATCTCACCATTGCCCTGACACTACTGAGCTGAGACTAAGAACATTCTGGAGGTTGCAGTTGCAAATTCCTGGGTCCAATTATTGGTCCAGAAGGAAAAGACTTATGAGCTACTCAGCCAGGCCAGTGAGACCAGACTCTTTGAGAGCACTGAAGCATTGAAACATGCCAGGGTGAAGACTTGACTTAATTGCTACATACACATACCCATACACTGGTACATGTAGGCATGGACATTTAGGCATGGACGTTAGACAGGCATGGACATTTAGGCATGGATATTAGACATGAAAGCTAATCTATTATATCTGAGTAGCAGAAAAACATTTAATCAATTATGTATAAATGGGTTCTAGTAACACAAAATAGCTCTCCCTAAATCAGCATTCCCTTCACCAGTTTTCTATTACCTTCAACATAATTGGCTGATTTGCAGGTCACTTGCATCCTGCCCTCTGTATCCACAACATCTTCTGTGATCTCCACAGGCAGTGATGCTGAAATATCCCTGTCTACCTGCCCAGTTCATTGATTCCTGTCATGGGCCTCCAAGTCTACCTCACCACAGCACATTTCTGGTCACATAAAATTAATCTCAAACAGTACTTACTTCCAGACAAGTAGTTACAAACAACTGTTTAGACTGATGGCTGGACTCATCTACTCTTGAGCTTAAGGCAGATTCATGTTCTCGAGAACCCATCCTCTTTGCGCCTGCACTTCCACTACTGGCCATGTCAACTTAGAGGTGTCTCCCTTGTAGCAAAATCCCCATTTCCTTACATTTTTATTTTTATGTTTCTTTTTAAGAAGCAATATGAAAGATGAAAATGAAAATAACTTGTATAACTTCAACATTTTTTTTCCAGCACAACACTGCCCTAGGCATGTGTGGCTAGGTCACTTAGTCCTGGAAGCTCACAGGATATAGGAGCTTGGTTTTATATATATCGTTATGTAGGTGCCTAAGTAACACTCAAATGAATGCTTTACTGCCTCTCCCAAATAAAAAATGTTGATGCAGATAATCCTCAATTATATAGGAAAGGATGCACAGTAGCAGTGGTTGTACCCCCAAGAAAGGGTGCATGTGTTTTTTGGGAGGATTGGGGGAGGTGGTAGCTATTAGGAATGGGAATTTGGAGGTATCTGTGCCTATTTCCTTCCTACTTAATTCACATAATAACAAGGACAAAAAATGTATAAATAGGACAAAAATTCAAGTCCCATCTTAATGCAGTACAAATGGAGGAGGAAGTAAACAAATAGTGGTCGAGAGTTCAGATTCTGTGGTCAAAACCATCTGAACACAAACCCCAGTTGTGTGATCTTGGGCATAACCAATAATCTCTTCAAGCCTCAGTTTCCTCTTCTGTAAAAGGAAAATAAGAATAAATACCCCATATAATTATTGTAAGAGTGCAGTAAAATAAACTGGCACATTTCCTGTGCACAGTAAATATTTTTTTAAATGTATGCTGCTGGTACATTATAAAAGGCAGAACAAGATATGGTTTATCATGCTTGTTCAAATAAAAAAATATAGGAGTAAAGGAAAAGTAGTGATTACAGTACCCATGACGACATTTCTCCAGTCGTCCTCTTCTTTTATGCAGCACAATTAACAATATTCTCAATCTCAAATGCAATCTCTCTTTAAAAGATCATTGCCTCTTGCCATAAGTATTGAAACATGCCAGGGTGAAGACTTGATTGCTACATACACATACCCATACCCTGGCACATGTAGGAACAGCCAACTGCCCCATTTCTTTTTTCTCCTTTACAAGAAAACTCTTCAAAACAACCTTCTGTGCTCACTGACTCTATGCCCTCCCCTCCCACACGCTTCAACCCATTCCTACTTGTCTCTCATCAGCCCCCTTCAGGAAAAACTCTCATCACAATCAGCACCAGCCTCCGTAGGTCTTACATCCTTATTCATTCCTCAGTGATCTCTCCTAGTCCCTGGCTTTACATACAGTCTATAACTTATGGCTCCCAATTTTTGTATTTCCAGCATTGACCGTAGGCCTACTGTCTAGATTCATATGTCTATCTTTCAACTAGACATTTCCATCTTATCTAACGGAAACCTCAAACTTAAAATGATCACAACTGAGCACTTGATTCACCAGTCCTCCCCAAAATAAAATTTAAAAGCTTTCATCTCTTCTAGTCTTACTCATTTCAGCCAATGGCAACTCTATTGTCACCCTTTCAGTTGCTCAGGCAAAAGCCTTCAAGTGAAGAGTTGAAGCCTTGACTTCACTCTTTCTAGTACATCTTGTATCTAATCCTTCAGCAAAGCCTGAGGGCCTTGTTTCCAAAATAACCCAGAATCTAGTCACTTCTCACCTCTCACCACTAGATCCCTAACCAAGCTACCACAATCTCTGGGTCATTGCGATGGCCTCCAAGCTGCTTCCTCTGCTGCCATCCTGTCCCAACATCATCTCTTATAGTAGCCTGAGGAAACTGTTTAAAACATGTCAGAACAACCTTCTGATCAAAACTTTGGGGGGCTTTCCATTTCACTCAGAGAGAGTGATCGGGTCCTGGCTGTCTCCATAAAATCTGTTTCCTACTAGTGTCCTCATGCACTTGGCTACCTCAGCTTGGCCGCTGCAACTGCTTCCTGTTTCTCTGCTTCCTGTCTTGCCCTTCCTTCCCTCAGTCCTGCTCTGATCACACTGGTCTCCTTTCTTTTTCTTAAATATTCTGTGCCCACCCTTTGCTATAGGCCTTTTGCATTTGCTTTATTTTTCTTCTTACCACATAAGAACACTAGACGTACTCTAAGTGTTTACTCATTTATTTATCTTCTCTCAGCCCCTGCATGAATGCAAGCTTCATAAAGGCAAGGACTTAATTTTAATCACTGGTTTAGTCCCAGTGCATGAAACAGTGCCCATCCCACAGTAAAATGCTCAGTAAATATTTGCTAAAAGAATGAATGAATGAAGTGGTTTTCTACTCAATGTACAATTGGCAGTAGGTAGCACAAGGTTTTAAAAGTTAAAGGAGAAGATCAGACTTGGGGGAGTTAGAAAAAAATGACAGTAAAAAAAAAAAATCAATGAAATTGATTGTCGAGTTACGGCTGTCCATTAAAAGCTGCTTTTTCCATTGCTGAAATTTCCAATCAAAGAATCACTCCCCTGACTAAAACCCACACGAGGCTGAGTCATATAGGATATGCTGCTAGGCCAGTTTTTCTCCTGTGTGACCTGAATGACTCAAAGTGCCATCGACAATGTAAGCCTCTGTCCCAGGAACTCCACTGAGAAGTCTGGAATCAACTGTGGACTTCATTCAAGTATATCTTGCTTGACTTGGTTAACTTGAAACTGTTCATTCCTTGAACAACATTGCTGTTGTATCCTTTGTCATCCACTTGCTGTATGACTAATTTGAACGTTAACATTTTTAAGTGAAAATGCTTTGATGCTAAACAAAAGTTTTTGAAGACTTTCAAATGTCTAGATATAATATTTGGTGGGGGGAGGCAACTTAAAACTTGCTAACCAAAAACTAAATATACATGATTTTAATTGAGTGTCGGGAGTCCAAATCTATTATTTAAGCATAAGAACATCTTACCAAATGCTAAGTATTGTGGTATGCTATCTGAATTTGTGTCCCATATTTTAATGAACCCTATGCTTAGTTCTAAGACATAAAAATTTCCTTCCCTTCACCCCAACTACATAAAGTGAGATGAACAGCAGTGAAGTGCCCAATCTAATACAAAAGTGTTGAGTTTTATTATTATTACTTATTATCATTACTTGTTTTGGAAAAATATTTGTAATACTTTTTTAAAGATTATTTATTTATTTATTCATGAGAGACACACAGAGAGAAAGTGGCAGAAGCACAGGCAGAGGGAGAAGCAGGCTCCATGCAGGGAGCCCGACGTGGGACTCCATCCCAGGACTCTAAGATCATGCCCTGGGCTGAAGGTAGGCGCTAAACCATTGAGCCACCCAGGGATCCCCTGTTTTAAGACTTTTAATGAGGTTTGCAACTATCTTCACAATTGGTTTAGAAGTCCATATTCGTATTAAATGACCAGACATAAATCTTTTAAATAGGAGGTTCAAAGACATAGTTCAAAACCTACACAGAGCTCCCAGTCTGGAGGACAAAATCTTTATAATAGTGCTACTAGGATCCAGGAAAGACATTGTCAATGGGTGGAAAGATGGAGGCATCGGACTCTGAATGTGGCTTTAGAGGGAGAAGGTGCAGCCAGGTTTGTGAAGGCTTCCCAGGAGACCAACTCTCAAATCTTGAGGAATGAGTAGAAGGTGACCTGACAGTAAAGATCTAGAAATGGAGGAGGAAGACAAGAAGGGAAAGGTTATCTGAACTGTGCTGTCCAACACTGTAGCCACTATTCACTTGTGCATATTTCAATTTCAATATTTGTTCATATTTCAATTTCAATTCATTAAAAATCAATGAAATATAAATTTTAGTTTCTTGGTCACACTGGCCACATTTCAAGTGCTCAGTATCTACATTTGTCTAGTGTTTACCATATTGGACATCATTACAAAAAGCTCTACTGAAGAGCACTGGCTCTGAACAAAGAGTGACAGCCCAGAGACCTAAGAGCAGGTGTTGGTGGGGATAACTACAGGTGGTTAAGTACTGCTTGAGGGCAGGCCATCCAGAGAGGGTACCCAGGTGATGAGGCAAGAGTAGGCCAGTGTAGACAGACCATGGAGTTCCTTGGCTAATATCACAAAATGTAGAAAGATTCAAGTCCTGGCAAGTTCTGCCTCTCATTATGAGCCAGTCACTACAGCACTGGAAAGCTGCATAGTCAAAACGTTTGAACAAGCATCCTTAGTTCACCAATTGTGTATATGAAACCATATGTCTTCCAGTAATGATGGTAACTTACCACATCATGAAATCATTATTTTTCTTTGAAAAAAGGAGATCAAATTTTTTATTTGAGCATCTTATCCTCTTTCTATTTTTTATATATTAAAAAAAATCTGTGTAACATTTTACACTTAACACAAACTGGGTTTTTATAGTTTCTTGGGTCTACAATGCACAGATTTTGGTAGAGCTAAGTCTTGGCCATAGGAACACATGGCCATGCTATTAAGAATTCAAGAATAATTGTAGGTAAAAAAAAAAAAAAAAGAATAATTGTAGGTAAGCTCAACCCAACCTCACCAAGCATTTTTCCTCAAAGACCAAAATGAGACATTAAAAATAATATAGATAAATTTAGAAATAAGCAGGAGTGGATCACTCATTTAGGATTCCCTCCCCTACAATCTTTGGCTCTCTTAGCAGACCATATGAGAGCACAAGGAAACTGGGGTCAAACATCTGTTGCTTCGCTGTGTGGCTTTGGTTCAGTCCCTTAACCTCTTCAACCTGTGTCTACATCTGTAACAGAGTGTGAAAAAATGCTTCTCTCAAGATGTGGTGGAGACTAATTAAGATATGCAACAGCAGTTAGCACATGAGATCACTCTGTATGTTTGTTGCGGAAGGTAAAGAGAATGGGAATGGCTGCTTGCTAGGCCATTTAAATACCTGATGATGCTACAAGTTTGTCCCAATACTTCTGGCAATATTTCCTGACATGAGTTTTAAGGCTTTTTACACCAAAACTCCACATCAAATGGTATGAGGTAACAAAACCACAAAAAATTATAACACATTTATCTCAGGCACAAGAGCCCAGTACCTACAGGCTTTCATGAAAATGGATGTTTATCATGGAGGTTCCCAAACTTTCCCATTCATAGGACACTTAATGACTCAGTAACTTTTTTCACAGGGCCCCCACACAAAAATGCATACCTAACATCTTAATTGATTAAGTAGTTAAGGCCAAACAACACACCATAATGATCCAGGCACTGTTCAACAGATATTTCCTAAGAAAACTTAAAATAAGCCATAGCACCCTTACGACTTCATTGAAGCCTCCAGGGCATGGTATGTAGTTTGGGAACCATGAATTTAATATTTTACACTTTACAAAGCACTTTCACAACCATCAACTCACTTATCTTCGCCACCAGCCCTATGAGACCTGGAGTGGAGGAGAAAATTGAGACTACCAGAGAATGTATTCAAGATTTCATAGCTAGGAAGTTGCAAGTCAAGACACAAGTTTACTGGGTTCTGACTCCAGAGTGTTCCTCCTTATTCGTAAGCTGTTTCTTCCTCCACTCAGAATGTCAATGGCATCTTTTAAAAATCTTCATTATTTTTCTGTATCATTTCCCATGAAAATGTAGTAATTCAGGTACTCAAGAAATATTTCTGTGCCAGGATGTACTTTTTCAAATTTATATTTTAATTCCTCAACTAGACAAGGTGCTATCCTGAAATTCTTTTTACAGGAAATGAACCTCTACACACACACACACACACACACACACACACACAAGAAAAGAATTATAGCAGATGAATACATGTTTCAGAACAAAGCAAGGCACAAGTTTTCAGATAAAATAATAGAAAAGCGGTCACAGAAATTACAGAATGAAAATAATAATAATAGCAGCAGCTATCAGTTAGTGAAAGGTTAAAATATGCCAGGCACCTGAACCAAAGGTAGACACCTAACTGACTGAACCACCCAGGTGTCCCTGGTTCACATTTTAGAAGGCAAGAATCTTGAGGATCAGAAGAGGAACTTAACTAATATATTACTGAGAAAGAGCTAGAATAGTGAAAACATCTTGAAAAAAAAAGTGGGGCACCTGGGTGGCTCAGTGGTTGAGGGTCTACCTTTGACTCAGGTCATGATCCCAGGGTCCTGAGATTGAGTCCTGCATCAGGCTCCCTGCATCAGAGCTGCTTCTGCCTCTGCCTATGTCTCTGCCTCTCTCTCTGTGTGTCTCTCCTGTATAAATAAAATCTTTAAAAAAAAATTCATAATGGATCACAGACCTAAATGTTAAATCTAAAATGATAAAAACTTCTAGAAAAAAAAAATATAAGAAAAGTCTTGACCTCAGGACAAGCAAAGATTTCTCAAGACACAGAAGGCAAGACCCATAAAAGAAAAAGGGTAATCAGACAGACTTCATCAAAACTTAAAAGACACTTGAAAAAAAAATTAAAAGCCACAGACTAGAGAAGAGGTTTGTGACAGGTATCTGATAAAGAATTTGCATCCAGAATTTACAGAGAATTCTCAAAACTCAGTAATAAGAAAACAACTCAGTTTTAAAATAGGCAAAAGATTTGAACAGAAAGTTCACCTAAGAAAATATATGGATGGGAAATAAGCGCCCCAAAAATGCTCAAAATTCTTTATAATTAGAGAAATGCCAATTAAAACCACAATGAGATACCATTACACACCTACTAGAATGACTAAACTTTGTAAAACTGACAAAGTCAAATGCTAGTTCTTGTAAAGTTACACATACACTCACCATAATCCCACTCCTGGGTATTTACCCCTCAGAAAATGAAAACATATGTTCACACAAAGACAAATGTTATAACAGCTTTATTCATAATCAGCAAAAAAACTAGAAACAATCCAAAGCTATAACTTGTAAGTGGAAAAACAAATTCTGTTACATCCATAGTATGGAATATTACTCAGCAAAAAAAGGGAATAACGGATATAGTGTTTTACTGCAGTGACAATTTTTTACCCTTCATTTCCCTCTGAATCAGTTTTACAAAGTATCCTTGCTGCCGTCATACTTGTCATCACGTTGTTGTTAAGTAATGGCAACTTGCACTTTAATAATCACATATATTACAATTTTATTTTATGGAACCAATGAGCTAGTTAGGTGAGTTGTATTTTAGAAACGTTCTAGGCTCCATGATGGGATTCAGCAGACATTCCCTAATCATCGGCAACACACTCACAAACACCGAACCCCTTGGCTGATCACATCCCTTAGGTATTGATTTTTGCCAGTTTCAATTTCAGAAGGTGAACTTACTTTCAATGTGTCTTCAGAATTTCATGGAGTTTTTACTATAACCTCCTAAACACTGAGTGTTGAGGAAAAAGTCTCTGCTACTGTCTAATCAGGGAGACGGATCATGACTTTCCTTGGAAAAAAACAATTTCAGGTCATCTTATTTTTTTGTAAGAAAACTAATTTAATCATTTAATTGCTACTATTTTAGTAGTATCTCATATGAATGACTTGATATATCTGATATATTCTTCATGAGGAAAATATGGAATATGGCATATGTAAGATATGATTTATAATCCATGTGGCTCAGAATGGTCCATCCTTTTATTATAAAAATAAAATTGTAGTTCCTGTTCTAAATCCACTTGAGGTAGACTGTTACTTTGGTGATACCCAATGAACCATACCTCCTAGGGTTGATGCCTTTGTTTATTTCCCTCTCACATTGGCCCTGGGTTTGGTCATATGAGTATAAGGTTTCATAAGTGCTCACACACTGGGCCTTATCTTCTTGGAATACTCACCCTGAGAACATTTCTTTGTTGGAACCCAGATCCCATGATATGGAAAGCTCAAGAAGCTGCAGAGAGAACACAAGTACAAGAAGAACCCTTCTCTTTCTCTACCTGCCATCTCCAATCCAGTCTGGCAGTGAACCAGATTTGATCCATGGAGACAACATCAATGCTCTAATGCAGCAGTTTTGAAACTTCTTGGTCTCAAGACCACTTTGTATTCTTAAAAATTATCAATGTTGTCATAAGTCTTTGTTCATATGAGTTGTTATACCTAGTGATATTTATTTTATTAGAAATTGGGATCCCTGGGTGGCGCAGCGGTTTGGCGCCTGCCTTTGGCCCAGGGCGCGATCCTGGAGACCCGGGATCGAATCCCGCGTCGGGCTCCCGGTGCATGGAGCCTGCTTCTCCCTCTGCCTGTGTCTCTGCCTCTCTCTCTCTCTCTCTGTGTGACTATCATAAATAAAAAAAAATTAAAAAAAAAAAGAAATTAAAACTGGGGTGCCTGAGTGGCTCAGTCAGTTAAGGATCTGCCTCCGGCTTAGGTCATGATCCTGGGGTTCTGGAATGGAGCCCTGTGTTGGGCTCCCTGCTCAGTGGGGAGTCTGCTTCTCCCTCTCCCTTTGCTGTTCCTCTGCTTGTGCACTCTCTCTCTCAAATAAATATTTTTTAAAAAGAAATTAAAAAAGAACTTTAAAATGTATACACTTACTAATTCACTGAAAATAATAAAGTGGGGATCCCTGGGTGGCTCAGTGGTTTGGCTCCTGCCTCCAGCCCAGGGCATGATCCTGGAGACCCGGGATCGAGTCCCACATCGGGCTCCTTGCATGGAAACTGCTTCTCCCTCTGCCTATGTCTCTGCCTCTCTCTCTCTCTCTCTCTCTCTCTGGGTCTCTCATGAATAAATAAATAAAATCTTTAAAAAAATAAAGCATTACATGTTGATATATTTTATTAATATTTTAAGTATTTTGTTAATATTAGTAACAACTATGTTTAAAAAAATAAACAGTGAGGAGATGGAATTGTTTTTTTGCAAGTCCCTTTAAAGTCTAGCTTAATAGAAGATGGCAAGATTCTCATATCTACTTCTATGTTCAATTTGTTGTGATATGACCTATCATGTAAGCGTTGGAAAACTCAATACTCATGGAAGAGTGAGAGTGAAAAGAGCAAATAATGTCTTAGTTTTGTTATGTAAGTAGCTTCAACTCTATGGAACCAGGCACTTTGAGAACCAAGGGATGCCCTAAGGGAATGGCAAATGAATCACCTCCAGGTCCCTGATCCCCGAATGCCTGAGTAGAGCACAGCCCTCTGCCAGGCTGGAACATTCACCAAAGACCGTATTAAAGAATATCCGTGGTCTCCATTACAGGAATATATTCCCACTAGGGTCTCAGGAGAGAGGCCCCTTCTCTCCCTTATATTACTTTAATGTACAATCAGCTCACAACCAACTTCATCTCCAATTTCAACCATTCCTTGTTTCACTTCCAAAGGACTACCACACGATGACGACACATCACTCATGGAAGAAGTCAATTAAGCGCTGCCCCAAGAATTACTTGTGTATGTATTCAATACTTTATCTTCATTCCCTCTGATAATCTATTTTCAAAGATGTTTTTCTTTATTTTTGTTAACATTTTAAGAATCTGTGTGGCATGACAATAACTACTTAAGGGGAAGATAAGATTTCCTTCTGTTTGAGTGTGATACTGTGACGTATAGGAACTAAAGCTCGGCTAGGTTTTCTTTCCTAGTCCCATGCTGGCTTATTTTAACCGGACAAGGTAACATTTGTTGTAAGGTGTATGTAACCTAATGTTAGCCGTGTGGTCTCAAGTGTGGATTCCGTAGTAAGACCAAGTGTTTTTGTCACTGAGGTGTTCTGAGCTGTACCTTGATGTGTAAAAGAAGAAATACTGGTTAAAACAACTTTCACCTTCTAGGATCTACTTTTTAAATCTTCTGTCCCTTGTAGTTCTCAACTGCATGTACCAGGCCTCTAGAAACTAGTAGTGAAACTGAACCAACTGGATGGGAGTAGCCATGGATAGGGCTTGTTTTCCAAAGAAGAGCGTTGTTTAGAGTAGCGAAATTCTAAGCCTCCTTAGGCATGTTGTAAAGCTGTTCAAGAAGTAACTCTGCAAGTTTTGTGAGTGGAAATGTAATGCTCAAGTCACATTCTGCTTTAAGAGGTTGTAACAAATACAAATTTTAAAAAGTTCTGTGAAAATGTTTTGTTTGAGGGGGAAGTGGGCATTCTAGATGACAGGACAGCCACAGGATATAAAAACTTTAGTGTTGGCATGTGTTAGGGATGAAGGAGGTGATGGACGTTGATGCTCTGAAGTCTTAGTGACCTTGCAGTGTGTGCTCCAGTAGCATATTTGGGAGAATCACACAACGTGCATCCTCTGTGTCTTATGTTCTAGTTCCTCACGGGTAATTACTTTCTCCTTAGGGTTTTCACGTCCAAGCTGCTTTTTTTGTAGTATTTGTAAAACCTGCTTTATGTCCTAAATATAGTTCCTTAATACCTAAAAAAAAAAAAAAAAAAAAAAAGGACTACCACATAGCCAGGGAGAACTCTCCATCACAGGACCCACTCTGAACTTTCTCATGCCTGAGTCTAAATCCAAGACATCCTTAGCTCAGAAAGAGGAAGTAGCCATACCTACATCCCAAACTAAGACCTTAGATATTAAATCCACCTCAGAACGGCTGATAGTAGCCATATTCATTCTTCTTAAGATAACCATCATCCTCATCAGGTCCTAAAGCCGGAAAAGGTATTCACTTAACGATTGACATCGCTCTTTTATCCAAAGTCTGAGTTACACAGTATTTGCCACAGTCACTTTGTTCAGTTCCCACACAGATAACTAATAACAGCATTGGGCCAAATTTGTAATTTAGACAATTTATTCTGTGCTATCAGACTAGTGATGAGACAGAGTGATATGTTAGATTTTTCATGACAATAAATAAACTTAGTGGATCCTGATCAACATTTGTGTAAAGAAACTAGGGTAGGGTAAGGTAGGGTTGGGTAGGACAGGACAGAACAGGACAGGATAGAAAGATTCATGCCTGGGTTCATAATAGGTTCTGCATTGACTCCGGGGAACTTACTTAAACTATTCTCTCCTCAGTGTCCTCATCTGCAAAGTGGGGATAATAGTTTCTACCACCTATTTGCGAAGATTTAGTGAGTTAGTATTTTTAGTACTTAGAATAGTGCCTGGGACACATACCAGGTATTATAAGAATTTGTTAAACATAACATACAAGGTGTGTTTGTGTGCTGCATCATGATAAAAAGTTTGGAAAAACTCAGAGCTAGAGGAAGTGAGATAAAAAACTGACCTTCAGCAGACAAATAGGCTATAGATAAGGAAAAGGAGTCTGTGAGGAGTCTGTGAGGGGTGGGGGTTCTAGCATGGGAGCATGGAGGGTAGGGGCCTGAGTTTAAGTCTCTCCTTCCATAGTCCAGGGCACCTATCAAGGGAGGGGAGAAGAACATCAAGAGGGGAGAAAGTTGTTTTTTTACCTTATGGGGAATTTTTTGTATTCAAATCCCCTTTATCAGGCAGGACCCAGATGTTTTAGAAATGGTGCCAAGCTGTGATAAACACACACAGGAAATACAATGCATCGAGCAGGGAAAACTGTAGGCTAAATCAGTTTGTTAACGACAAGTACTTTGTACTAATCATTTACAGATGATCATTAAAATAAATCCCCAACAGTCATTTCTTATGGTTGTCATTGTTTTCAAAGTTGCATCTCTAAAAAACTCTTAAAGCCACTTACCCAGCTGGGCTGAAAGCCACTTACGATTAGGCAGTTATTTAACTCTAAACCGACCCAAGGAGGATGGACAGTATGGTTTGAAGATCTCCACTTCATACCTTGAACCCAGCACAAAGAGAATGGCTGTGACTTCCACTAACCTGCAAACTAATTTGAACCATGATAAGATCACTCTGAATTGGTTAAGCCCATCTAATTTAGGTCATGGGAAACAAAAAACAAAAACACTAAACATCACAATTTTGACATGAGGGCTCATCTGATGACTCCTGTATACAACCATCCCAAGCCATCTGATCTGTTACTGAACAGGAGCAAGACTGAAGGATAACAAAGGTAGGGGCTGCTTGTGTGTTCAATTGCACTTCGTCTCCGTGTGGGCGAAAGATCCGCTCATTTGAATCGGTTCAAAAACAAACCTGCAAGGAAATTCTGTACTGTATGAATCAGAATGAGATCTTAAGGCACCTTAAAAGATCATTATCAAGCAGGCTGTCTTGAGGTAGGTCGTGTATTGTGATAGTCCCACTTGATGGATGAACCAACTAACCCAAAAGAGATTCAGCAATTTGCATCATGAAACTAAAAAAAAAAAAAGTGAGGGCACTGCAACGCTCATAGCCAAGCATCCTCGATTCATTGTTCATCGATACATTGGTTCCGTAATGCTCTGGACTTTCCTCATCTTCATTTCTATTATTTAAGAATATAGTGTGTTACAAATCAGGTATCAGCTGTGTAAATAGGTACCCAACCTGAAAGAGACATGTGTCAATGACTTGTTAGGCTGGATTGCCCAAATTACAGTCCGTGTGACTGAATCCAGTTGATGTGATGTAAGTGTACACTCACTGAACGTTTCATGGATAAGCTACACAATCACAGAAAATACTTTCCTTCCGATTGCCTGGTGATTCAGGTGGTGGACATCTACCAAAACTCATGGTTAGGGAAGGTGAACGACGGGTTTGTCAACATTGTACTCCGTGGAGTGCCAGTCACGAGCTTTTCATGAAGCAGCAAGCTGTTTTGTTTTGTTTCTAATGACATATTTGCATGTACTTAGGAAGGGGTGTGCCCATTCAGATCTGTGACTAGGACACCAGGAAGGCTAGCATTAGAGTGAAACCCATGAGGCAATGACCTTAAGCACAGGTGGTTGCCACAATGTCTATTATTAGGATCAAGGAGATACAGTCAGAAGTAATGTTGCAAGATGGCAGGATGGAAGGCCAGTTTCCCCTGACAAAGTGCAAAGGCATGCCATAAACACTTGCATGAACAAACAGCCTGGGCAGCAACCACAACCAGGAGAAAAATTAGAGGAGGCTTTCCACAACAAAGGAAGTATTGTTCTCCTGCGGTCACCCTTAAATTCATCCTTTGTTGAAGAAGACGCTTAGACTCCAACATGGAACTGTGCATCCCACCCAGCCTTCTCCCTTTGGGCCAAGCGATGGAATAAGTGGATTCATATTAAATGGTTCCTTCTGACTGGGGATCCCACATCTTTAGTTCAATAGCAAAGACTTCTCCAAAAAAAACAATGAGGTGCAGTTGGCCAAGCTGACGACTGGTCAAGCAGATGTGGGCAGAGCCCATCGTCACCCATAGGCCAGCACCCTGTCTGACCTGGGGCGGGACCGACTACCTCAGGGTTCCCATTTCTTCATCTGGACGGCGGGGCTCTCCAAGCTGGCACTCGGTGATGATTATCACTGTACCCAAGCAAAAAATCTGTCTGCTAAAGGAAATCAAAAGCTAGCAAGAAAACACTTTTTGGTTGTGTAACAGGCATGGATGATGCCAAGACAACCGTCTGGGTTCATGCAAAGTCAGAGGGGGAATTGCACAAACAGGGATAACAGGGAATCTGGGTAAGCCCTCCTGCCGGGGAGGCCTCTATCACCCGATGACTCCACAGATGCTCTCTCCTCACCCACCCCTGCCTCCAGTTCGGTGATTAATCCTCTCTGCCACGTCATCAAGGTGTGCCTGGTCTGACTTCTGCCTCCTTGTCAGCAAAGTCCACACAATTCAAGAACATCTATTAATTCCACAAGAATATCTATTTGTCGAGCTCATCTGGAGCTCTTTGGCAGAATGAAAAGGGATTTAGAAGATTCATAATAGAGTAATTTAGTAAGTTCAAATAACATTAGAGGCAGCAAGGATGTAAAAGGTGACTAAGATTGTGACCCAGAGGCTCACAATCCAGTGAGGAGCCGGGTAAACAGACAGCACAAGGTCAGCTCCATACTCCAGGTAGCTAAGGGTATTTAGAAGCCACAAGAAATTTCCTGCACTGCCCAGGTATGCTTATGCCATTTCTCCCACTGGTTTTTCAACTGGCAAAAATCCTCAAGAAGAGCACATTGTCTTCAGAGGGCCGCCACCCTATACCCCCTCATCTCGTCGGGTAAAGACGAAAGAAAATAATTATTAGGTGGGGTTCTGAGTGATAGGATTCGGTGTAAGTTCAGTTAAGCTAGCAAAGCCCATTTGTGAAAGAACTTCCTGTAAACAAGGTACTATGACTGTCTCCAGCTCATGATGAATAAATGAAATCATTTATCACAACAGGCACATTGCCTGAAAGAAAGTGCCCCACGCAGTAATATGTCTTTTATTTTTCCTGTTCTGGGGTGTGGTTAGGTGACTTTCCCTTGATTAAAGGACTTTTGGGTCTGGGTGCACAAGGTTAAGAGCAATCGTAGAGTTCAAAGGACCCAGTCAGGAAGTATTTGTGATTTGATAGGGAAAAAAAAAAAAAAAGAAAAAGAAAAAACCAAAACGCTTGATGTTACAAAATTAGAAAAACAAAAAAACAAAAACACACTCGTGCACACAAAAACCTCGGTAAAAACATTTTTGCCTCATTGGCTTGAATTTTAAATCCTGTGATTATCTTGTGGGATATCTTATGAGGAAAGCTTTCCCCCGAGACTTTCTCATTAACAGATACAGTATAAAACACAATTACAATTAAAGACAATATATATTGCTTCCCTTCCCCCATCTCCTTCCCAATCTCGAATACTCTCTTGCCCAATAAAGCCCTCGGAATATAGAAGTGTTCATTCCATTCTCCTCTTAAGCTTTTGTCCTCTAGATAGCTTCCAAATCTACATAAAGATTTCTTATTCTTGCAAAATGGGTTTTCTTTGCTATGGTTTCTCCTTCTGCTCAGAACAATGAAAAACTCACCATATTCCTTCTCCGTTATATTTCAATAGATTAAGAAACTGTACCTGAAAATTAGCATCAAATTTAAACCTAAACTTCAAAGATCAAGGACCAGTGTTTGTGGTTTTAAATTCTCTGCAGAGGTGAAGGTAGGAGGAAGACAGAGACCTAGGTGAGAGGCCACCCCACGTCCCCTCCACCCTGGGCTTTTCCCAAATCCTTTTCCATTAAGTGCACTAACATTCCTTTTCTGGGGTGCGGGAGGGTGATGGTCAATTAATTACAGGTGCTGGAATTATCTGTAGGAGCGATTAGAAAATAATGGCCAATGGTCTAAATTTTCTAGCAGGAGTAAGAGAGCAGAAGGAGAGTGAATGTTTCTCAGGTTTGTTACTACTAACTCTATAGTTGTTTTATTGTGCGCTCCTAGCTTTTACCCTTTTGCCAAAAATAAATAAATAAATAGTTTAAAAATTTTTAAAGTTTTCAAAGTACAGAGAGAAGAAATAATAAAGGGGAAAAATTCTCACATTTAGGGGGGAAAATGTGAGAAATTAGAAAATACCAACAGCTAAGAATACACTGTGCGTAGTGCTTTGTGCCAGGCACTCTTCTGAGCACCTTACGCTTATTAACTCACTTACTGTCACACTCCCATGAGGTTGAGATGATTATTAACCACATTTTACAGCTGAGGAAATGAGGCACAGAGTGGTTAAGTAGCTTGCCAAGGACACACAGTAGCAAGCTTGTATTTGAATTGAGGCAGTGCAGCTCCAGAATCTGCTTAATTTTGTTTTTAAACCATTAGGCGGTATTCTCTCTTTATGCTTTCACCCCCATCTCACAAGAATTTATTGAGCTGCATGTGTGTGGTAGGATGTGGGGGGAACCGGTAGGGATTTTCAAAGGAGGTTAAAATAGGACGCAGCTGAGGCGGGAATCACCACCGATTAAAGGGCAGAGGGGGCTGGTCACAGACTGGGTTACCATTTAGTCTGGCAACAATACTGATTTGGGATATCCAGGGCAACCTGGAGCCAGACCTTCCAGAACCTTCCTTCCTTGGAGCTGGAGAGCAGGATAAAGCCACCTCAGAGTCTCCTGGTGGAATTAGCCACATGAAAGGGGTCATCTCCTGCCCCAGCCTCCCCAGGTGGCATTCCTTCAGCTCAGGGGCTGTGAGGCCTGAGCTTGACTGTTCCCATCCCCACCTGAGTTGTTGGTCCCTAGACAATTTCTTCCAGAGCAGCATCCACATCAGAGCCTGTGCTGAGTCCCTCTGCCTTTCTTTCCACCCTCTCTTTTATCACTGTCCTGGGAACACACGTTGTCCTCCTCCATTCAGAGAACAGCCAAACATCTGCCTGGAAGGAGCCTGGGTGATGGGTGATGATTGGCTTGGGGGGGTTCTTAGCCGGGGCTGGGAGTTATTGAAAAGGACCAGTTGTCCACCTTGGGGAAAGGACAGCAGCCCCAGAGCCTCACATTGTTCAAAAGGAGGTGGGGATTTGTTTAAAAGCTTACAATTGAGATTCTGATTCAACTCCTTTGTTGCACAGCCAGGAGCTGGAGCCCAGAGAGAAGCGACTACAGGGGGGTCATGGAGCCAGTTGAATGGCGGATGGGAAACTAGGACCCAGACCAGTGTCCTTGGGTCTCATGGTAGCTGTTATCACCACGTGTTGAAGGGAGGCACCTGCCTCTCACCCCCAGGGACTGCTACTCTGCCTCCTGGACTCTTCCAGAGACAGTCACAGCCGAGTGTTTTCACAGACCTCTCTCTTCAACTCTTGCTCTCTTAGTCCATAAATCCCCCTTTAATAGGAGAAAGAAGAGGCTGGTTTCACCTTCCCCACATGTTTGCCTCTATATTCGTTCTCTGTCCTACTCTGATCTTTCTCCTAGACTCTTCCTTTCACTGTCCTCCCTTATTATTCTTTATTGTTTTTGCAACCAGTTCTTGTGAGCTCAGAGATGGCCAGTGGGGGTTTGGGCCGGACCCATATCCACTGCACCTGCTTCTTCACAGCTGGCTTTTCATGGCCTGCCTTCGGGGCTCTGGTCTCACAGCTCCCTCTCTGCTAGTCCACAAGGCAGCAGGATGGGCGGTGTGCTACTGCACGGTCTCTGCTGGTGACCTCTGAAAACCACGTGCAGGCTGCGCCGTGAACCTCGCCAGTCAGCTCCCCCAACGCACACCCAGGATACCTGAGTGGTTTATCTTCACATCCACTCCCCAAGTCCCCACCTCCCAATCCCAGAGGGAGCCCCGTGGAACATCCTGATTCCTGCCCTCCACCCAGGGGTGCTCAGCTCTCAAGTCCACTCCACAATCCCCCTGTCACTCAAAACAAGGTGACAAGAGCTACTCTTGTTGAATTGCTCACTCTGTGGCAGGAACCTTGATAGGTCCTTTGCAGAAGAAAAGGAATTCTTAATCTCCCCGTTGTGCAGATGGGGAAGCTGAGCTCTTTTAACAACTCGACCTCTGTCTCGCAGTTATTAAAGGCAGATATGGGGCCTGGAGACCCAAACCTGTTGTGGACACGATCCAAGCTCTTCCCCCCACCCTACTCCACCACCTCCCCCCCACGCCCCACTAGCATCCTTATCTTTGTGCCAGTGTTACCAGTCATTCTTCTTTCAGTCATTTTACTGGAAGACCCTCTAGTGAACTAATCATAGTCTCAGAATTTCCATATGAGGCTCTGCTCATCCCTTCGTGGCGCCTGTTCATATGTCTCATTCATGCCCCATTGCCCGTCCCGACCTGCAAAGTCCTGCCTTCCCCTGTGAGCTTGCACCTTCTTTTCTCCTTGGGTCTCTCTAGAGGAAGTAATTAAAACTGACAGACAATGAGGAACTTCCTCTTCTGCTCTTGTTCTTCCCTCTCTTGCCACTTGAGTTTTGTTTTCTCCATGTATGGGGTCCTCCCACGCCCTTCCCTTCCCCTTTGAGCCTGAAATTCAGACTCATTCCTCAGGTGCCTCAGAGTGGAAAAAAAAAAAAAATCATCTCCTAGAGACAGTTGCTCTGGTTTGGTCAGCACATGATTTGCCTTTCTGCCAGCTGGTTTCCATTCTGCTATCATCAAATAATGATGGCTGGGAGATTTTCCTGTATAATTAAATCTCTCGCCTCCCTCCAGACCACCGACAACTTAGCTTGACTCTTCACGTGTTGGGGGCCCAGCGGTGTGAACATAATTTTTCAGGGAGGAATGGGGGCTGAGACTTGGTTGAAAGCCACGGGGCTTGTCGGGAACAGAGCACCGACCAGAATCTCAACTTGAGACAGTGTATGGTTTGTCTTAAGAGTCTATTCATCCACGAATATACAGAGGGAGAAAGATAATTGGTAGATTCTTGTCATTTTTCTTTCTTCCACAAGACTTTCTAAGCTTGTGAAGGTGTCTCCTTTACAGATTAATCTGAACAAAATAAATTCACAATGAAATACTGTCAAAATACACAAATATATGTATCTGATATGCTCAGTTTTACTGCTTTGCAGATACACGCATACAACAGAATTACAATTTTTTCTAATAAAACCTCTTGCTAAAATGGGATTACATCAATATTTAATTTGATGATTGTGCCTCTGGACTAGATTCCCTGAAGGGTTGGGTGGAGGGTAGGGGGGTGGCAGTGACTGAGTTTTTTTTCTCCTCCCTCGGATAATTCAAATGCAAGATCAGCCTTGGGTAGCTGGGACCAGAGCACCTGCCCTGGCTGCCAGGGATGCTGGAGCTCTTGCCAAGGTCAGAGAGCTTTGGGGCCAGGGTGAGAGGAAGCATGCAGGAGGAGCCCAGGACAGGCACAAGGGGAGAGAGCTGGCTGGCTGCATGCAGACTGCACAGCTTCTCCTTTCTGCCTCAGGGTTTTCTGTTCCTTGTCTTTTCTCCCACTAGGCTTTTCCAGATGATGGTTAGATTCACGTCCCACTCCCTAGCACATTGCCATGACAGGCCTCATGTCCTAAGCCCTCCGGGCAGGAGCTGGCACTTTGACCATTATAATTTGGAATCTCCTAGTTGCTTGAGTGATGCCAACATCTTTGGATAGAAATGGGAAGAAAATAACAGTGGCCTGACCACACACAGTTTGGATAGTTTGTGAGTACATCTCTTCAGTGAGTTACAAAGACATTGAAAACATTCACAAAATAACCATCTCCACCAGCAGCAAACAGTGGAAAAAGACAAAGGCACTAAGAAATGCTCCCCACTCAGCCTTCCATCGCCAGCTTCTCCCATCTTGCAGAAGTTTTAAGCTCGATAGCAAACCTACTCGATAGCAAACTGTCTCTTCTTCCGGGTGTATGAAAAACGAGAAAGGTCACCCACTGATTTCAGTAGTGAAACTTTTGCTCATGGAAGGCCAGACGTGCAATGTGGTGGGCAGCGTGCAGACAAGCAGGAAGCTACATGTCATAGAGTTACTTGGCCTTCGCAAAGCAGCGGTGGTGGTCACTTGCCTTGATGAGCTATACGTTCCCTCTCCAACAAAATCAACCAGTCCTCCTTGAAATGTGGTAGCAAGACCTGGGAGAGATTTTGCGTCTTCTATAGGATGTACGTGGGCAGCCTAAGTCCATCTTCAGAGCAAGAAGAGAACAAGGTCCCAAAAAACCAGCTACAAGTTAGACTTGGGAGCAAAGCCCGCCACTCTGGTGTGTGTGAGAATTACCTGGTGTGATGCTCACCACTATCTCTCCCACCATCATTCTGATTTAGCTTATTTGGTTTTGAGGGGTCAGAGACTTCAGATTTTTTAACCCAACCCAGCTGGTTGGAATGGGCAGCCAGGATTAAGAACCACCCGCCTAGAGTCCCCAGCTGTTGGATGACTTGTTCAAAGCCTCACTGAGAAGCATGGTGGCCCCTTTTAAGTACAAAATGAAAAGCTTCTTTTCACTCATTTGGTGCCAGAGACCATGTCCCCAATACCTTGTTTTATGCACAAGCTCTCAATACAGGAAATGGTGCAGCTCCTAAAGAAGATAATGCCTGGGTTCTTAAGCCTAAACTCAACCACTCACTGGGCTGGTGCACAGTATGGGACACAAACAACCTTCACCTCAGAGACTAAAAAACAGAAAGGGGTACCTGGGTGGCTTAGGGGTCATGATTCCAGGGTACTGGGATGGAGTCCTGCACTAGGCTCCCCACGGGGAGCCTGCTTCTCCCTCTGCCTAGGTCTCTGCCTCTCTCTGTGACTCTCATGAATAAATAAGTAAAACCTTTACAAAAGCAAACAAAAAACCAAACGAAAACAGAGAGCCCACAGTCTTAAGGTAAATTACTTAACCTCGCTGGTCTCAGAGTCCTCTGTAAAAGAGAATGTTAGACTCACTAGACAATCCCTGAACTCCTTTGAGCTTGAAAATTGTGTAAATTTATGGTGTTTCATTCAATGCATCTGATTGTTTCAATCTGTACTAACCTGTTCTTTCCATCTACAAAATAGAAGTGAAACACATGAAACATAAAAATTCTTAAGTTTTAAATGCCAAAGAATTTTTAAACTTTCTTTGTAGCTAAATTCCATCTTAAATGTATGAGTTGAAGCAAATCAAGTTTGGTCAAGGCTTATTCTGGAAGAAAGTAATGTGAGACCCAGGCTCGCTTTGACAAGACTCCAAAGGACAGGTTCTGAAAGAGGAATAGGGGCTGGGGGCACATTTCACTTTCCTCTCAACGCCCTGAGTATGCCATGCCAAAACTGATTTCCAAAAGAACCTGCTAAGCTCGTCTTGATGCAATTCTCTTGAAAAATTGCTAAAGAATATGGACTTCCTATGGCAGATTTCAAGGCGTGGGCTTCCAGCCATGCTTGATGCACGTGCAAATGTGACCACATCTGTTGTCTGTCACAAGTCAGGAATGGGACATGATAAAGTGGTACCCAAAGGCCCTAGGACTTTAACATTTGCAAAAGTGAGGCTGGCAGTTTGCCATCGAGTCTATGCACATGAATTTACTTTTCTGACTAATTTCTTTTGTAGAAAGAGTAATTAGCTTTATTATTAACACTGTCTCTTGTTACTACCTCTAGGCAAATCATTAATAGCTCAATCATTTAACAGCATTATGGTGCTTGGGCTTTCATACCCCCAAAACTAATGATAGGTAGATATGCACAAGTATATGTACTCACGCGTGTACTTGTGTATGCATATATCTAGTTTTAAATGTGAACATACGCATATATACCATCATCATCAACATCAGTATCAGCCTTTCATTTTATTAATCACCTATCATAGTCTCTGCCCTCAAGAAGCTTGAAATTTAATGAAAGAATACAGGATATCCATAAAAAAGAGATGGTTGACCATGAATAGC
Source organism: Nyctereutes procyonoides (assembly GCF_905146905.1). Lineage (NCBI taxonomy): Eukaryota > Metazoa > Chordata > Mammalia > Carnivora > Canidae > Nyctereutes > Nyctereutes procyonoides. The sequence goes on from NW_026575051.1 coordinate 63,235,931, forward strand.
ATAAACTGTTGGTTCTCAAAGTGTGGTCCAGGGACCTCTGGGGGCCCCTGAGTCCCTCTCAGAGAGCCCACCAGGGAAAAACTCTTTCCATAATAATACTAAGATGTTACTTGCTTTTCTCACTCACGTTTCTTATGAGTGTATGATGAGTTTTCTAGAAGCTACCTGATCTGTGATTTGGCAACAGATCAAATGCAGAACAGATAAGGAATCTAGCTTTCTTTTATTAAGCCAGACATTAAAGGGAATGGCAAAAATGGAAAAAGTGTCACTCTTCTCACGAAACGTTTTGGTTTTGAAAATTTTGCCTACTCTTTCAGTAAAAATACGTTACCATTCTTAAATGTAATGAGTTCAGCATTATTCTTAAATGAATATTTAATCTAAAAATCTGTTTTCTCAGTTTGAATTTCAAACAAGGTACATATCAACAGATACAATCCACATAAACAAAAGCTTTTGAGTGGACTCGAGATGTATCAAGAAATATAAAGAGCCCTGAACCCAAAATGTCTGAGACTCACTGGCCTGGACTAAGTCCTTCCACTCTACTTATCCAGGGTTCACCTATTTGATCAGGACAGAAAGCCACCTCTTCCATGAGGACCTTCTGTGATTCCTCTTCCCCTTCTTCAGCCACACATTTTGTGTCTAATAATTGCTCAAATGGTGTGCACCAAGAACTGCCCTACGGGCTTTCTCATGTATTAGATGTTCCCTCTCTTGGTCCTTCATTGCTCACGGGATATTTTTACTTTGTAAAACATAGGCTACCATTTCTATTAAAATATAAGCCCCTTATGAGATCTCCATCTACCTTTATCTTTGTGTCCCCCAAATTGACAAGTGAATGATGAATGCTGACAAAATAGTGATCTAGAGATGAACTGAGTAGGAGGTAAGGGAACACTTACCCTGAGGAAATGTGACAAAGACAATGAGATTTGAGGTGGGTCTGAAAGACAGAGGAGGGCTTCCATTACTAAATGGAAGGGGGAAGGCATTTTGAAATGGGAATAACATGAGGTGGGAATGACATGATCGAAGGCACTCAAATAGGGATACTCAAAGAACAAAAGAAACATTAATGCTAAAACTGACATTAAGATTCATATGAGAAGCAAAGGAGCAGAGAGAAAATGGAATTTGGACTGTCAGATAGGTTTTTCGAAAGAAATGATCACATTAAGCCTCTGGTTTCCTAAGGATGAGAAAAAGAAGTAATAACATTCTGTGGCTTATTTCCTAACATGAAAATTAAAGGAAAAACTAAGCCAGAATTCAGCAGGGAGGGATAGTAAATGAAGAGCACTTCTCACACAGGTCAAGCCAATCCTCATCTTGTGTTAAAAGACTCAATGTTCAGCTGCTAATACATACTATACCTTCCTTGAAATAATGTAAAGTTCAAATTTTGAGGTGTTTATATTTTTTAAAATAGTATTATTTAGTCAAAATTTGATCAAATTAAGGTCAAGAGTTCTCATAAAAATGGCACCTAATTGTTTTTTGGTCTTTTTTTTTTTTTAACCTGTGCTCACAAAAATAAGCATTTGAAACATGTCAGGCATTTCAAAGTCACTTTTTTCTATGCAAGTGGGTGCCCCTTCTTTGTAAACAAGAATAATATTTTCCTAATAGACATGCCATGGTCTCCACCACCATGTAAAGTTCTACAAAAGTCTTCAAACATTTTGAACGTCCAAAGTTTTTAGAACTGGTTAAATATTTACTACTATATAACCAATTTTACAGGGCAGTAAATTTGAATTAACATGTCATTTACTTTTAGTATATTTCTAATAAATTACCAGTCAACAACAAAAGCCCCCAAAAAATCAAAAAAAAAAAAAAAAAGAAAGAAAGAAAGAAAGAAAAAAAAGTAAAGAAAGCTGACACTCATCCTTTCTGGAATGGATTGGGAAGTTAAAGAAGGGGAGCCTTGATCTCAATGAGAGAAAGGGGGAGACAGCCTGCATACATTCTATCCCATGGGAGTCACTGTCCAAGCCATTAACATGTTGAGTGTGTTCTATGGGCTTTGTGTTTGTTTCGATAATGTAACAACAAAAGATGGAGAGGGGATGGTTGAGGTGAAATATGAAACCTGATGAAACTATATAATATTTGCTACCAGTAGTAAAATAATGGAGTTGTGAAATTATGAGTCTTCTTTAGCATATTTTAGATATACAGAATAGCTGGTAGGTATTTAACAATTAGAGGAAGGGCACCTGGGTGGCTAGGTGGGTTAAGTTCCTGACTTTGGCTTAGGTCATGATCTTAGGGTCCTGGGAATCCAGCCCTAGCAGGGAGTCCACTTGACCCTCCACAAGTCCCTCCTCATGCTCATGCTCTGTCTCTGTCTCAAATAAGTAAATAAAATCTTTTTCAAAAACCAAAAAAAAACAATTAGAGGACACATTTCCTATACAAGGGTCATTCATTAGAGACATTTTCTTATAATCAGTTCACCAAAACACTGTTGTTATTTTATTTATTTATTTTTAGAGTTAAAGAGAGAGAGCAACAGGGAGGGGCAGAGGGAGAGGAAGAGAGAATCTTAAGCACGTTGCATGCCATGGATAGATAGAACTCAGTCTCACAACCCTGAGACCATGACCTGACTGGAAATCCAGAATCAGGCACTGAAGCAATTGAACCACCCAGGAGCCCCGAAAACACTATTTTATTAGAGGCCATACATCCGGAAATCAAAAATAAGCTTAGAAAATTATTTGTACTGCTATTCCCTTAACAGAATGGAATTTTTCTATTATAATTTTTCAGAAAGTGTCTAATTTTTCCTAAAGTTCTATACATAGTATACAGGCAAACGTGTTCATTTTCCAAACCAAGAATTTTTTTTTTACAATTCTTAAACCAATTTTGCCTCTACGCCCTGGCACACATATGCACACACACACCATGCCACACAGATGCAGCAGCAGGAGAGTGGAAAAACCATGGATTTAGAGGCAGAAAACCTCGGATCCCATTATGATGTGTTTATTAATTGTAAGATGTGAACAAAGTCACTTAATAGCGCCGAACTCCAGTTTCCTGTTTTATAAATTGGTTATCGTAATTACCTCTCTGTTGACCTCAGGGGATCATGGTAACACTCCAAAAAGATGACATATAGGAAAATATTTTGTATAAAGATATCATTTTCACAAAATATTTAAATATATTTCTTATGCTTTAAGGGCTCGGTTTCAATACGAGCTATCTTTGTTAGGCAAAAGTTGAGTTATGAAACTAAAAGTACAACTTTCCATATGATGTGGAGTTTCCTGTTCTGCGTTTTACAGAGCCACGTCCCAGATGCACGACTATTTATTACCATATGACCAACTCAACTTCAATTCCAGTTATTAGGACATGAAAATATTGACAGAGGTGAGATCTCTGTTGTGAAATAGAAGGACCATGAAAATCTAAAGTGTCATGGGGCATCATCCTTGACTCATGGACTATAATAATGAAGAAGGTGGAGGGTAACTTCAACAAAATGAGGTGAATGGGGAAATAAAAGTTTAAACATCACCTTACTGATAATTAATTTACCAACGAGACTTTCCTGCTAGTACTAGGAGGTCATGCTGACACCTGGACTCTGAGGCACCCATGGGGCTGACCCAAGGCCAGTGAGAAGGAAGCTAGTCCTCCCTCCTGGGGCATCCTCCTACGTGCTGCTGGGCTCCACTGCAGGTACCTGTCTGCCCCCGCTGGCCTGATCCCTTTGTGATGGCTCAGGGCCTGGGGTGGGACCTCCCTCCTGAACAGCCCCCTCACTCTCAGTCCAGGCTCCAGACTTCTCCTGACTCCCAACGGGCTTTTTATTGTCTGTTAAATTGCTGCTCTGCCTTATGGAGACGGCAGTCATCTTAACTGATCAACTAAGTCTGAGAATCTCACACTGAAATGATTACAGGCACCTGAAACAAAAAGTAGATGGGAAAATGAGCCAGTGGAATCTGTCACCCTGAAGAGTGCCTGAACCATGGGACCATGGTTCCATGGGACCAATGACCTCTGAGCTGTAGCCAGTTGTAACCTTACAGAAATATAGCCCCTGCCCAGGCATTCTGACAATCTAGAGACTCTGGGTGGAGAGAGAAGGATGTACGCCAGAGGGCAGGACACACACAAGTCAACAACAAGCCCAATACCCAGATGAGGAAGTCATAGATCATTTAGCAAGTTATTAGCAAAGATAAAAATAAGAGCAGAGTTTATTATTTCCAGGTACTCTAAAAGATTGTCAGTAATTCAGAGAGTCACACAGTAGTTACCCTAAATGGCCCCTGAAGATCACATTGTCCTTCATTTTTCAGATGACAATATTGATGCCCGAGACTCTTCTAGACTCAACTACATTAACACTACATGCAGTAAGCTGTCCAAGACAAAGGCATTGGAGCAAATATGTTACCATGCACCTGGTCTCCTGCATGTAGGTATAGACTTTGCTACATGCTGCATAAATGTCAGGCCACCACTTTTCAGGAATGGAGAAGGTCAGGAGAGGTTATCAGTGGTCATCGTTGTATTTCTCCATCACTGATTGTAATACCAACATGCAATAATTGTCTCCATTTCAACCAGGAAACCAGTCAAGTGTGACAAATGTGCCCTTGTTATTCAACAAGTCTCTGGAAAGCATCGCTCTGCTATTTGTAACTTTTGAAAACCCAAAAATGACTCAACCAAAAAAATGATTTGATTGAATTACCTTGTAGAAACTACCTTTAAAACCGGTGAGCCTGTGAATTGCAAATGGGATCTCAACCCTTCTGGAAGGAGACCATAATAGCCTTTAAAAGCAAGTCAGCCCGCAGCCATGGAGAAAGCAAGGTCTAAAGTTCATAGGCCAGTGCCAGAGATCTGTCTGACAGCTCTGCCATGGTTGGGGAAGGAGCCAGTCTTCTTATGTAATGGGAAGTAGCTTTCAACACAGGGCACCACGAGTGGCTCCCAGTGAAAGCGATGTGCGCGACATGGTGGCTGTCACCCACAGGAACTGGTTTAACAGTCATGTCCTGCTTTGTTCACATTGTGCTTTCCCAGGAAGGTTTTGCAAATCTCGTGTTATTACTCAAAAAAAAAAAAAAAAAGGAAAAGAAAAGGATTATTAATCAGGTTAGTACCTATCCTCCCATTTAACTGATGGGGAAACCAGGGTGAGTATTTGGCTTTTCCAGCTTCCTTCCAAGGTGAGTCACTTTGAAGCATCACACCTGGGATGCCATGGCCCAGTACCCTGGCCACGGCAGTGGCCTCCTAAACTGTGATAATGCAACAAGTGAGAAAGGGGACCCAGATCTAGGAGGGATTCATCTTTTGGGTTGAATTGGTTAATTTGGGGCAAAGTGAGGGGTGGTCTCTATCTTTTTAGAAAAGTAAGGTTTGGACCTTAAGTTTTTTTTCAAACCATCATGGGACTATGTTCTCCATTATGAACAATTTCCAAGTGTGATTTCAACTGGAAACTTTCTTAGCTCATTCAGGCATGATCTGTGTCATTTAACAAAACATTGCTTCAGTGTAGAAAGAAACATGCTTTCAGGGGTTTGCTCTGTCTAATGCACAGAGTTCTTACTTCTAGTCACAAAAGACTGGCCTATTACCTATTAGCTCATGCTCGGAGGGGAGGTACCAACTATGCGGGTCAAGTTTTGCAGAGGGAAAACAAAACAACAACAATAAAAAAAGTGACATGCCCTATATGAGAAAATCCTTCACCCTTGTACAGTAGGAGTTTAAGAAGCATTTTCATATAACTAACGTAATCCCCACAAAACCCTTGTTTTATAGATGAAGCCCCAGAGGCTTGGGGGTGTTAAAGCTGCCCAGAGATCCCTGGCTTCTAAAATGCTAGAGTCAGAGTCTTGGCAATGCCTCTAGCTCTGCTTCTGAGGCTCCTTCGGACACATGCCCAACACCACCACCACCACCACCACCACCACCCCACCCCCCGCCCCAGCTCTACTTCCCCAAGCAAAGAAGGAAGCCAGGCTTTCTCCATCTAGTACTCATCTCTGATTGTGAGATAAATGCCTTTCTGCTCTTTTCCACAGCAAACCTCCCCTGCTCTACACTGCTGGCAATACCTAAGTCATCACACCGGTGATGAGAAGGGCCACACTGGCCTTCCTCTCTCCCCACACCAAGCATCATGCCTGTCCCTTGTTGCAATAGGTATTCATGGGAGGAAGGAAGGAAGGGAAGGAGGGAGGGAGGGAGGGAGGGAGGGAGGGAGGGAGGGAGGGAGGGAGGGAGGGAGGAAGGAGGAATGGGAGGAAAGCAGGTAAGTAAGGAGTCGGGGAGGGAAAAAGGGAAGAGAGGATGGAAAAGAGGGAAGAATCTTAGAAAACTCTTCTTACCGCACAGCTAATCACATAGAAGTATTTTTAAGTACTTACTATGTGTTTGTGTTTTGCTAGACTTGAAGAGAAACAGGATCCCCTTGAGGATCCCACTGTCTTGAAAACTCTAACATGGCAAAAAGATAACAAAAACGGATCAACTGGAGAAAACCCCCATGGGGGACAGATTGGGAGGGGGGTGGTTCAGAGAGGGTGAGGCAACGGGGCAGGAGAACTCAAGAACTAGGGGCCCTGGGAGAACCTGAAGCTGCCCTGAGATGTCACTTCAAGGACAGAAGGAAGCAGCCCCTCAGGAGTGCGGGCTGGTGCAGGAAGAACTGGATTCCCGCGTTTGGTGTGACTGACATGCTTTACGGGCTTTATATGCGACAACACCACAAGGTGACACTGGCTACTCTGTGGGCATCCAGTGGCGGTGTGAGTCATTGCTAGAATGTCAAAGGGATTTCTTAGTCAGGAAACTGTCTCTGCCTCTGCTGTTTATGATCAACAACATAGGCAAACAGGAGTCTGAAGAGCAAACCAGCACAGTGGCCTGGGCCCCTGGATGCAGGCTGTGCCCCATTGGCGGGAGTGAAAGCGCCTTCTGCCCTCACGTCAGCCTTTCTATGCTGCAGTGGGTATGAGACTTCTGCATTTATGCCCCTGCTCTTTGCTCAGCATTTCACTCAAGAGGGACTGACCAGTGTTGATCCAAATGCAATGCACCCACCATATCTTAAAATAATAATTGCTTGTCGAATTAATGTGTTATTTCCACATACAAATATTGCAAAAAATCCTGATCTGAGTCACTCTACACGATTCTCATTGGGCAGACTATGGCATACATAGCTTCCAACTGAAAATGACATTCTTCACTGGAGGAAAAGTGGTTTTCATGATTTATTGGAATCGTTTTTCATTTTTTTTTTTTGAATTTTTTTTAAGACTTTATTTATGTGGCAGAGAGAGAGAGTGCAAGCAGGTTGAGTGATAGAGGGAGAGGAAGAAGCAGGCTCCTGGGTGATCAGGACTCCAGGATCATAACTTGAACTGAAGGCAGATGCTTAACTGACTGAGCCACCCAGGTGCCCCTAGATTGGAATAATTTTAAAAATTAGGATCTGGGGAGCCTGGGTGGCGGTTGGGTGTCGAACTCTTGATTTTTAGCTCAGGTCTTGATCTTAGGGTCATGAGTTCAAGCTCAGTGTTGAACTCCACACTGGGCGTGGAGCCTACTTAAAACAAACACAAGAATAAAAGGATTTATGTCTTGCTGGACAAACACGGAGAACCTTTTAATCACTGAATATTTCGGACCTCTGTTTTTCTCATGAGTACAATTCTTAAGCGAAGAGAGAAATATTCTATTTCATTGCTTTCAACTCTGGATTCAGAGCATCTGAGCTCTTTCTGACAACACTAAAAGGCACGCAGTCTCCCCTTGAGGAATTTTCGGAACTTTGAATATTTTGAATGACCAGAAAAGCAATATTGGCCCACTCCTCAGGACTCTCTCAAATGGAAGACCACTGTCTCTCCCCCTGTAACTGAGATTCAGCAAAAGACCTGGAGATTTGGAGACATGCTACCAGCAGATTAGTTCAGTAATATTTGTTTTCCTGAAGTATTATCAAGTCACTTTTTGTCCTAAAAAAAAAAAATCATCAAATAATTCTGCAACCAAACATTCAAAATGCTGGCAAAAACCGGATCCCAATCTTTGACCTAGTAGACCTATTGTTGTCCTGATTTTACCACTTAACTACTTTGGTGACTTCTGATCCCCAATGCTCAGAGCTTTGTATGCCTTGCTCTCTTAGGAAGGGGTGGCAGGGAGGAGAGAAAGGAAGGATGCCTTTCCGAGTTTGCCTGAGGGACACAGGAGATAATTAGTGTAAAAGTACTTCATAAAATTTAATGTGTTCTACAAATGAAAGGGATTGTATTTTTATCATGAAGCCATTGTTTGTGTGATTGGAAGAAGCCAAATCTATGGCATAAACATGTGTTATAAAAATAAGTCTAATGAGCACTGGGCGTTATGCTATATGTTGGCAAACTGAATTTAAATAAAATAAAATGATTTTAAAAAGAAAAAATGAGTCTAAACGTTAATGCCTTTAGCAAAGGAAGCACTATGTTGTTATTATCATTATTGAGAGGGCAGGACATTCTGAGGGTGAACAATCAGAAGAAAACTCATCAGAGGGAGCTCCACCCTTTAAAGATTATTAAAACCTGTGACAACACAGGCAACCAGGCGACTGGAGCACCGCCCACCCTGAAGCAATGCAGGTGACAGTGGCATAACTCACCCTTTCCTTGGTATCGAGCATGACTGACACTAAAAATACCACCCAATGTCCAGGTTATACCAGCACCAACATGGGTCAGCATCCCCTCCTCCCTGACATCACAGAGATTTGGGCTAGTCTCCATCTCAGGATCTTGGTCAACCAAGGAGACTTCCAGAAACGCTGACCTTCAACAGCTGTTTGCTCTTCCAGGCCACATAGGAACTTTTCCAGGCAGGAAGGAATTACCTCCCTTACCTGAGCTAGTGTAATCAGGACAAGCAGCATGAAGACTCACCAGTCAAAAAGTCAAAAACAGTGGTAGGGCTGGGTTACTCTTGATTTTCTCCACATCTTGCAAGGCAGAACTTTTCCTGAAAATCCTGAAGTTCAGATGTTTACAATTACAGGCAATGAGGCTCAAAGAGCCAGCCTCATGGATCACTTGTGTTTTATTTTTGGTTTTGTTTTCATTAGATGCAACACTGAGCTGAGCCATGAGCCTTCCAGGGAGTTGCACAAGCTCAGCTTTTAGAGATTGTGTTTCATGGTCATGGAAAAAAAAATAATTGGATTTAATAGGTTTTCACAATCATACTATCTACTTAACCTTCCAAGATCATTACTCACTTAATTGCAAGCCCCAAGGAAAGATCAGAGGGTAGGGGCTACACTGGGCAATCGTAATGCTCAAACAGTAGATTCTTTACAATCGATGTAACATCTAAGCACGATATCAAAAATCATTTCAAGTGCTCTGATTGAAGCCCCTTAGATTAGAAATAACTGTACTCCCTTCATAATTACTCCCATGACAAAATGCACACTTATATATTCAAACGTAAATATAGATTTACGTGTGCCTAAAACAGATGATGTAGATCTCAGGTGACTTAATACAAGCCTAAAGCTATGAGTGACAGGCTTTTGCTCTCCTTGCAGCCTTGTCCAAGTGCTCTCATTCCCTCATAGAGGACTAACTGCCATGAGGAGCTCTGAGGTCCATTCGAACACTGTGCCCCCGAATCAGAGTGGGGGCAAACAGAACACATCACATATGCCAGGTAAGGGTGCTTCCTTCCTATAGGAAGAACATTCCCTGCTTAGCTCTTGAGTCCCACAGCAGGTCATTCGGGTTATGAGAAGCTTTAATGAGCTGTTCTACAAATGAGAGCACTCTTCAATCTCCAAAAGACGTTTTCCATCTTGACACCGTCTAAAGGAAAGTCTTGAACGACAGACTTACTCGAAATCTGGTTCTTATTCTCTCATTTACTTCTGTGGGATTAAAGCAAAAACAAAAGCTTTTTTTTTTTTTTTTTTTTTTTACTCCTCTACAGAGTGTACTATAATTGGATTCCTGATTCCCATTCCAAGCCAAGGCATCAGATCCATGTTGCTTCTGCCAAGGTTTTTTTCTTCAAGTTTCAATGTCCTTGTTTGTGTTCACTCCAGTGTTCCAGGTTACTCTGTCAAGCCAGGCCCATACTGCCCCACATCCTCCCACAGAGCTCTTGTTTTGTTGTTGAGAAGGCTCGGTGGGAGGATGGGGACCAGCACGTCCATCCACAAGGGGACTGAAAAGTGGCCCCAGGAGGACTAAGTCTCAGACTAAGGGCAGGGCTGACAGCTGCAGATGATGGGCTGCTGGAGGACCGGAGGAGGACCAGCACACCAAAGCATAGCAGACACTAGCAGTCTCTTTAGGCGCCACACGGTCCCATGAACCAGGGCTGGGAAGCACTCTTTCCCAATCAAGGCCCAGCAGCTTTCCTGGCAGGCAGAGAGGGTCACAGCCTTCAGGTCTTCTGCAGTGACACTGTGCAGTAGGTAGATGAAGGAAAGGAAATAACCCATCTGCTTGTGAAGACCAGTCTGTGGAAGTTGCAGTAGAACAAAGAAAAATTCTATGTTCTTGATAACCCATGTCTCTGGGAGGTTTGTGGCAAGGAAGCAGATTGTCCTATAATAAAATTAAAACCTGATTTATTCTGTAAAACCTTACAAATCTACTTTATATTATTAATCCCTTAAGGAGGTGGGCCAAACAAAAATGATTTGGCTAAATTACCTTTCTAATTTGCAAAGGGATGTTTTTAGGGAAGGTTGGTGTTCGGGTACTTGGTTCCTACCACTGAAAGGGCATGCCGGGGGGTTCTGGACAGCCCACACCAGTGACCAGGACAGTCACGGTTTGCTCCAGTCTTTGCCTCCTCCCTACCCCACTCTGTTGCTCCTTTCCTCTGGCTTATGGCCAATACTAGCATAGCTCACGTTCTCTGTCTCTTTTCCAAAAGCAACCCACTCTTCTCGGTGTGCTTCCCATCGTCATTTTAGGTATCACTCCTGACCCTGAGCTCACTGGGTAGAATCTGGACATTGGTGTCCCAATAACAGAGCCACAACCAAGAGGTCTCATCAGAACAATCTGCTCCAGGGATAATACAGGCTAAGCACGGCAGGCACACCCTAGGTAGGCCTTGAACTTCGGAGGATCCGACAACTACTCCATCCTCCCAAGGCCCATCCAAGAGGGGGGGAAGTGCTCCATCTCCATACCCTCATCCACATGAAATGTTCTAGAACCATTTGCCTTCTTCTCCCCCCAGCAAACTTATTTTAATAGCATTGGCCTTCATTCAAAAAACATCTATTGAGAACCTACTCTGTAAAGCACCATGCTAGTTGCTAAGGATATAGAGATGAAAAGACAGGTAGACCAAAGTGGTGGTGGTGGGTGTTAACAATAGTCATTAAGGTCATTCCAGTCCCTTTGTTCTGACTCCATGATCACTAGTAAACTCTTAGTTTTATAGGGGCTTTAAAACACTTGGACATACCTGATCTTATTTGATCTTCACAATAATCTTGTTGGGTAGGGATTGTTCGTCTTGTAGATGAAAGGAACTGAGGCTCAGAGGTGCTGAGTGATTTACCTTCCAGTCACATAGCTAGTAAGTGGCAAATCAGAAATCAAACTTAAAACTTCTGACTGTACATCCACTGCTCACTCCATACATCATCCAGTCTCTTGAGGGACAAGGTGGGAAGTATTTTTCCAGAAACTTTCTGGTGGTAACATGACAAACCAGTCTTGAACAGCTACCATATGCAACACCAGCCGTGGCCTCTGGGAAGAAAATGTAGCAATACAAAGATGAATGCAACATGGTCCCTACCCAAAGGAGTTTAGTGAAGGGAAGAAAAATCACTGGCTATGAACTAATTCAAGGAAGCTAATGAATCAGGGGAAAGAGAAAGCGAAAGTGCCTTGTGGGGGTTGGAACGTGAAGGATCCAGATTGAACTTGGGCATTGTGTTTGGGAGGGACTATCTTTGTCCTCCATCCCAGGTACTCTCAGGCAAGGAGCAAGAGGTCACAATATGGTTCCCCATGTAGACCTTTCTACAATCAAGAAAAGGAGCTACTCAGTTGACACAAGGACGCTGACTTCTAAGAATTGTCTCCTCAATTAGGAAGTTGGAAGATAATTTGACAATAATCCAAAAAAGTCTCTTGTCATTTGACATCTGCACATGAGTCCTCAAGAACCTGAAAACTTTCAGGGAACTGACAGGGGTAAGTGTCTTAGCCTACAAAGCTAAAAAGTAGACTTTGGACTACTATGATTATCCATGACATTTTACCTAAAATGGTCACCTGGTCTCTGTTTTTGACACCTCTTCAGCTCTGAGGCTTCATAATGGTATGGCAGGACAAGTTGAAGTTACTACCATTTCTTCTGGTGGATGAGGAAAAATCAACAACAGCTGGCATTGGCTAGATAATAGATGGCTAAGAAAGTGCTATCTGCTGCCAATAGCAGCAACTCTGGTAATAAAAGAGGCTCTGGACCACGTCACGTACTTCTCAACACAGTAAAACCAGAATAGTTGTTGTGCAAGGGAGAGAGTTCAAAATAAGTTTCCCTTGCATGGGATTAATTGTGCTGCCTCTGCAGACCAAAGCAGTGCTTTCTCTGTGTAGGAGTATGATTCCTATGAAAACTCAGTCAGGCTGTTCACTGCTTAAGAGACCAAACGGGATTTAGAGAACCCCACTAACCCCTCTCACTTGTCTAATCCACCCTGACCACTCCAGGCTACACCCCAGAGGAGGAGCTACCATTAGCACCAGCACACACTGAAGGCAATGGAGGAAAAAGACCCCTGGAGACAGGCTCTCCCTTCTGAGGAGGGGGCTACAAACTATCACCTCTTCTCCTACAGAAAAGCAATTCCTTCAGCAGCTTCTAGATCCCACCCCTTTCCACACTTTTAGGGTCTCTATTCCTACCTCATCAGTCTCTCCCTGCCTACGGGGTTATCCTTGTAGGGCTATAAATAGACTCTGCTAGTAACATCCTAAAAGATCCCACTTTCCCCTGCTTCCCCCATGATTACTCCTCCTCTCTGCTTCATTTTCTAGCTGCTCTTCTATAGACAGTTGTGCAGACATGCTTCCAATGCTCACTTCCCAATTCTCTCTTCAACAAAGTCTTGTTTGGATTCTCCCCTCAATATGCTGTTGGCACGGAGACTGCTCTTGCTAGGTCACTGGTAACCTCCATGCTCCAAATCCACTGGATATTTTTCTGTTCTCATTTTACTAAGCTTTTTGGTAGTATTTGCCTAGTTGGCTCCCTCTTCTTCTTAAGACTCCTCTTGACTCATCAGCAGGCTACTCTTGCTGAGAGTGGGGTGAAAGAGTAGTAGCTACGGGAGTCATGGGATCTGAGCAGCCAGGAAGCCCAAGCGAGGGAGGATGTGAGCTCATTCCATTTTTTTACAGGGCAAATACATGTGGTCTTCTTAAATAACTTAGATCATTTCATTACCTTAATTCAAATCTTTCACTGATATCCCATCACACTTAGATTAAAATTCACAATCTCTAAAATGCCCACAAGAAAAACTCCATATCATCTGTCCAATCTATAGCCCCAACTCCAAAATACCCTCTTGACTAAGAGCTATTTAAAAGTTGTTTTCTTCTGTTTTGTGTTTTGATTTATAAAAAATTATTATTGGTACTTAGAGAGCAAGGAACAGAACTCTTATCAGCTACCAAATCAAAAAACATTTATATACAAAAGTCTGTCACTGACAATGGCATCCAAGAAAGCTGCAGGCCCATGCCCATTCTGGGAGTTCTCTGTTCTTTGAAGCAAATAAAACCACAACCATCCTCTTATTATTCAATTTTACTGGACATGCCACTACAACCGAAGATGACACAGAGACACTGTCTTGTAATATCGAGTAGAAGAGACTTCACAGAGTACAATGTTTTATCCACATAAGTCAAGATGGAATTCTAGCCAGTGTGCAAACCTACTAGCCACCCAAGAAATTTCGTGGAGCAGTTGATGTGAAGAGTTAGCATTAACACCACACTTGTATTTCCCTTGCTCCCCATGCCATGGGTTTTTGAGATTAGGCTTCAATCCTGAAAGTATATGCCTCCATTTCATTTTATACTTTGGCCTTATACTACCAGTCCCAGGAAAATACGTCGACATCATGTTGTTTTGCAAAATTTACAAACACAATGGCAAACATGGCCTAGTTTGTCTGTAGGATGGTACAGACACCTACACACTCCAAAAAAAGAATGGTCATCTAGGAGGTGAATAGGTGGATCAAGGGCAACAATTTTCAAAAGCTCATAGAATTAAACTCTCTAGCATTCGGATCTCCTGTTTTTGCCTGTGGTTTGTAGTGTCTGCACTGGGGGTTCAAAATGCATGACCTCTTTTAGACAGACATCATTTGACAAAGCTATCCAGAGGGTTAATCTAGCCAAATATTTATCTGGATATTATCAACTTGTTATGGTTAGGAAAATAAAAGTGATTTCAAGAACAAAGTAGAAAGTCACACTCCCTTTCAAAATAAAAGTTTTTAAGATCCAGTGGCTTCTTTTTTAGCCTTATTCCCTCCTAAGTTACTTTACTCAATTATTTTATCATCTTCCAACATATTTTCCCCAACATCTGGATGTAACTGAATTGAAAGATTCTTTCCTGGTTCCTTTTTCTGAAAAAGGTACACCTAGATGTGGCTGGCTTCATATGTCTGAAACAAGGCATAGAGTCTGCTGTACCACTGGCATTGTTACAGTGTGAAAATTTACCTTCAAGTAACTTGAGCTTGGGATTCAGCAATTGGCTGAGTCTGTGGAGGTTATAGGGAGATTCAGCAGTATCAACTAGGATTCGTCAATTAAACAATGAATCAATAGGAATTTCTAAGAACTCCTACAGGTTTAGAAATCAGCACTAAAGATTTAAAAAAGAATACCATCTGGTCCCTTCTTCAAACAGATCATATCCTAGGCCGAGAAGTATGATCAACACCAAACTTGCATTGTCTCCTTCTCCAGGCCAGTTATTATTCTCCTGTTGGTTGGAGAATTCACTACCCTCCAGTCTTAAGATAGCAGAGCTTTGAAATCTGTACATGTCACAACAGAAATATAAGTATTTGGCTCCCTGGGTCTTTCTGTTCCAGTCTTAGCACACAAGCAGCATTTCCAATTCTCCAATTTCTTCCATCTTTTTTTATTTGGTCATTGGTCTTTCTTTTTCAACTTGAAAGAGCAGAGAGGTGGGAGCATGAGGGCACCCTATGAGTGTTAGAATGATAAACCTAGTCATAACTGTACCTTCCACCAACTAGTATTTAACAAATCATCTTGCATATAATTGGTACTCAAAGAGAAATTGTGGTTTTTTAAATTTTTATTTATTTATGATAGTCAGAGAGAGAGAGAGGCAGAGACACAGGCAGAGGGAGAAGCAGGCTCCATGCACCGGGAGCCTGACATGGAATTCGATCCAGGGTCTCCAGGATTGCGCCCTGGGCCAAAGGCAGGCACTAAACCGCTGAGCCACCCAGGGATCCTGAGAAATTGTTTTAAAATTTGAAACCAAGAAAGAACATGGTAGATGCCTTAAACACTGGATGCAGGCCAATGAGCAAACACAGAGAGTTTAAGGAAAATTTACCAACTGCACATATGAAATCAGATTGGAGGAGCCAGGTAGGTTGGCAGGAATGGGGCTATCATGACCTAGCCCTGATATGATGAAGCACCAAATTAGGACAGGGAAAGTACTCAAGAATATAAGAAAACTTGGGGGTAGGGGTGGAAATCAGTAGAAATTTGATGACTAGCAGACATGACGGGAATGGGACAAGCAAGAATAAAGGCAGGAGAAACATTAGAGATGACTTCAAAGTTTTGAGCTGCAACAACAGTGAGATAAGTGTGCCATGGCAGAAACAAGGAACTTGGAAGGGGAACTGGTTTTGTGGGGGAGAGATGATGAGCTCAGTTAGAGACTGTTGAATATGAGGCGATGGGAAGACTTGCAAGTGAAAATGACCAGTGAGCAGTCAGAGATATGGGAATCAACCTTGAGCAAGGGGCAGGATGCGAGCTGTAAATCTGTGAGTCATCAGCCCTGTGTGCTTGCAGCCGTGAGAATGGAGCCAATCTCCACGTACTATGATGCCAGCAAGAAGAGTAGAACACCAAGGATGGAGTCTTGGGTAATAGGGTATGAAGAAGAACAAGAGGTAGATGGGAAATTTCAGGAGAATTAGAAAGTTGGTAGAGAAATGAGGAGAGTAGAGCACTTGAAATATGAAAAATTTACAAAAGTGGGGGCGGGGGGGATAATGAAGGCTGTGGAAGGGATAGTGAGAAGGAAATCCAAAGGAAGGACATTGGATGTTATAGCAGTCGGTGGACTCAGAGGAGCCAATTTGGGCAAAGAAGTGGGGATGAGTATTAATTAGACTTCAGAGGGTAAAGAGGCATTAGGGAGAGAAGAAACAGACATTATGAATTATATTTCTTTGTTAAGTGTCAGTAAAAAGACAAATAGAATTCTAACTGAAGAAGATAAAAATATACTTATTTCTTTGAAACGTCCTAGAAAATATTTTACCATATTTATTAAATGAGGTATTTAATTCCTAAATCTCTTGCCAACATGGAAACTAGAAGTTCAGCTGGATGCTTACCATCCTCGAAATGGAGCTTAATCCTCCCTCTATCGTGTGACCATGCACACACACGCACACTCATATTTGCATATTCACACACAGTCAAAAAGCTCACAGACCCCTTCTCATGCCACGAGGGTCACACTTCTCAGAATTGGGGTTTCTGGATAAAATCAGCCTGAAACAAGCCACAAATGAGCAATTTGAACCTCTTAATGATATCAAGGCTGGGTAGCAACCATTGCCCAAAGCTGCATGCCCCTCACAAGAATATTCTTATTTGAGCATTTTATCTCAGCCTTTGCTCTGGCATTTACAAACTACCTTTTGTGTAAAAGGGACTTGATGTTCAGTGTTTGTTTATCCTTTAACTAGCCAAGCCATATAAGGGACTTAAAAAAAAAAATCAACAGCACTAATCCCATCATTGTTGAGTGGTCCTACAGCAGGGGATTCAATATAGTCCCTGAGGAGACAGAAATCAAACAGCCGGTTACTAAGTCTGTGCCAAGGACCAGCAGGAATACACTGGCCAACATCTTCGTTTTTCATTGAAACACCCATTTGGGGGCACCTGGGTGGCTCAGTTGGTTAAGCAGCTGCCTTCTACTCAGGCTGTGATCCCAGAGCCCTAGGGTCGAGCCCCACATTAGGCTCCCTGCTCAACAGGGAGCCTATTTCTCCCTCTCTGGCGCTCGCCCTGTTTTGTGCTCCCTTGTGCTCTCTCAAATAAAATCTTTTAAAAACCCAGGCATTTGTCTAAAGCCACCCTGTCTCCTACAACCCTGCTTCTACCATGTCCCATTACATAAACACCCTATGCTTTTCCAAGGTTAGGGAAGATGGGACATGCCCTAGAATATGTATTTATTGTATACGTATAAAGTATCTAATAGGGATCCCTGAGTGGCGCAGCGGTTTGGCACCTGCCTTTGGCCCAGGGTGTGATCCTGTAGACCCGGGATCGAATCCCACGTCAGGCTCCCGGTGCATGGAGCCTGCTTCTCCCTCTGCCTGTGTCTCTGCCTATCTCTCTCTCTCTCTCTCTCTCTCTCTCTCTCACTATCATAAAAATAAAATAAAATAAAGTATCTAATAGAATTTCAACTCTGGCACCTGTGAGGTTACTTGACCCTAAGCCAAACTTAGATTTGAATGTAGAATATGAACTTCCAGGAGTTTAGTTTGGAAAATATAAACACTTTTCCCTAAACCTGGGAATAGTTTAAAAAAAAAAAAAAAAGAACAGATGCCTTCAGATTTCTTGTTCAGAAACAAGAAATAGAATGGTCTCATGATTTTGATTTGGGGACTTAAAAACTATTAAGTTCTGACACACAGAAGAGCTCACAAGGTTGGAGCTTAATGAATTTTCATAAAATAAACATGCCCATGTAGCCAACACCCAGATAAGGAAATAAAACATAAGCAGCCCCTTAGAAGCCCCTCTCGTGGCTCTTCCCTATCACTACCTGGCTGCAAGGAATCTTGACTTCTGAAAGCATGTATTAATTTTACCTGTTTTTAAGTTTTATAGAAATAGAGTTATAACGTACATGTTCTTTTGTGGCTTCTGGCTTATTTTGCTCAACTAAGATTATATTCATGAGATTTACCTGTTTCTGTAGTTGGTTATAGGTGTTCACTACGTAGATATATTGCGATTTATTTATCCATTCCTCTGTTGATGGATATTGGAGTTGTTTGCAAATAGTGCTGCTGGGAACATTCTTCTACACGTCTTTTGATGCCCATGTGCTTTCATTCGTCTTGGGTATAAATGTGGGGGTAGAATTGCGTGGCCGTACTGCATGCACACACACATACATATATAAATGCACACACATAGATACATATTCATATACATGTAAAATAAGGTATACATGTAAATTAAAATAAAGGCGCTGACATCAGACTATTTCAGACTGCACATCTCTCCAGCATGTTGAAAGATGCTTGATTTGGCTGATGGTTGCTGGGAATGCCCCTGAAATGCCTGTAATCTTCATAGTTATCACTTGAGCTAACCATGCACAGCTCCTCAAAAACCCCCCAAAAAATTCAGGAGGAAAAGCAAAGGGAAAAGCCAATTCCAAAGCCAACTTCCTACGAAGACTCTCAAGTCATGGTTGCTCTGTCTCCTTGAGCTCCAAAAGTACAGAGAAGACCCATCTCCTCCCCAGATCCCTGAACAAATGGGGCTCGTTGTCAATCCTCCCAGGACATGTGGGCTCAGCCCATCAGAGCCATAGTCCTCCTTGTGTCAGAGCCTGGGGTGTACCTGTATGTTTCCCTATAAAACCTGTGCAGTTCAGAAGGTCAGAGCCCAGGTCTTACTCATCTTAGGAGTTGCCCAGGGTCACTAGCGCTTTGCAGGCACAGAGCAATGTCCAGGAGAAGTTTCTGAACTGCCTCCAGGCCAGCTGTGTTTATACTGAGAATGTTGAGTTGTCCATAAGTTAAAATGAGTGTTATTTTTCTATAATGTGAAAGGATTTAGATCATCACTTTGGATACTTAACCCCATCCTAACACACATGCATATTTACACATGAACCCCCTTCCTCTCTCTATCCTCCCTCATCTACAAATATGCACAGACACTGCAAAATCTCTCTCCTTTCCCTGATAACTCACAGCCTAGCCAGCTTCACCACACTGAGAGTAAAAGCACAGCCCAAGTGGTGTGGTGGAAAAGGCCAAGACTGACAGAGGTGCTGCGAATTCTCCTATCAGCCACTAAAGGCTGCATGACCCATGGCTTTTGAGCCTCATGTTTCTCGTGCAGTAGGTCTCTCAGTTTCCTTCAATATTACAGACATGCATGTCTCCATAATCCCTCAGATGGAGGGAGCATCCAGTGCTCTTCTCGCAGGTTCCACCAGGACACTGTCACAGCCTGACAAGTTCTGATCCTCTGTCTGCCCAAAGCCAGTCGGTTACCTCCAGGATCAGTTTATTAAGTAAGGGTGTGGGAAGAATGCTCCTTGTCTGTTTTGGCCAGAAGACACTCAGACCCAGGAACTCAACCACCAAAGTTACAGCACCCCCAAAGTCACTCTCCCTTTCCACACCCAGCCCGCCTGGCTAATAGGAGACGGCGAAGCAGGAGATCCTTGAAACAAGAACAAGAGATCTCCCACTAGAAACCCAGCAGGTAAGAGTTTATAAACAGCTCGGCATCCCCCCGCCTTTCTCTAGCCGATGAACCATAATTTTCTAAATTACTTTTTGCCAGATTGCTGCACACAAGGGCAGATGAGGTCTTGGCTTTCTCCTAATCCTAAACAGGTTGAATCTTAAGACGTCTAAGTAGATTTTCTCCTCAGAACTGTCTGATCCATGAGGAAGTCTGCAGCAACCCCATGTGTGAGCCTGTTTGCCTTTTTTCCAAGGGCCAAGACAAAAGTCACTCTGGGTACAAGGGTGACACGTAATGAGGTTTTCTTTTCCAGCGCCCGAGTTAAAACCTGGATGCAGAGGCTGATAGAATGGCCACTGAACAGCAACCAAAAAAAAAAAAAAAATCAGTGAAGTTGGGTCCCTTCCAAGAACCATGATTCTAAAGGTGTGTCTCGATATTTCAACAAGATACCTGGAGGGAATTCCAATGTACTTCCTCTTTTGGAAGGATAAAAGAGAAAATTAATCCTGGCTCCTAAGTGCAGGAGTAAGACTCTGATCAGCACATGATTTTTTTTTTTTTTCTCTCTTTTTTCATTCCAGGCTGAACAAGGCCAAGCACCAGATGTTCAAAGTGGTAAACGGTTGGAGTTCTCTGCAAAAGCTGTTCAGCCCGTTGCACTTGGGTGGTGGTGGTTCCTTCTGTTCTCCTGTGGCTCCCCCCATATCGTTTTTTGTTGTTGTTAAGGTTAAAGTTCAACCCCAGCTAAAGCTGTGCTCAGAGAGTGGGAGTAAATGTCTGGCCACAGAGAGAGGTGGGGAGGGCGACTTTCTCTGCAGTTGTGTCCTAGATTTTCTGAAATGATTACATTCTGAGGACTCAGAGGCAGCTCACACTTTCAAGTCTGAATGCTGACTCATGTCCTCCCCTTCAGGGCAACGGAAAGGAAGGGTGGAGTTGGAAGATCTGGGTTGGGGAGCAGGGTAGGAACTGACATGGGGCTGGGGGGAGCAGAGAGAGAGGGAAAGAGGACAAGGGAAAGACTCTTCTTCTGAAGGCACACCTTCCTTCTGGTTTTCTGCAAGACTCCCTTAACTTGAGGGAAGGGTCACCCAAAGGTATTCCGATGGCATTGTCTCATACCTCCTTGCCTTCTCCTCTCCTTGCTTTCTTCTGAGATCTTTGGGACTCACACAGTTAATCAAGGAGGAGGGAAAATATCAAAAGGCTATTTTTGGCCTTGTTTGCAAGGATCAGTGAAATGAGTCAAAGAAACTGAGGGGGGAAAAAATCCTCCATAAGTCAGGCTGATCCAGAAGGGAATCTTTGCTGAGACTTAAAAGTGTCATTTCCTCTAGTGAACTAAATGGGTTCGTGAAAGTTTGGGTCATTCAAGCAGCTGGCCATCCACAGGGACATGGAGTAGCCTAATTGTCTCAATAGCCAGCAGTTTGATGGCGTCGTTTGTCTGACTATTCACAGGAAGCGCACACGCACACGCACGCGCACACACTCTTTCCTAGTCTCAGGTGCTGTTGGAGTTCTTCCATTAGGAAACCCGTCTAGGGGCACCTGGGTGGCTCAGTGGTTGAGTGTCTGCCTTCGGCCCAGGGCATGATCCCAGGGTCCTGGGATTGAGTTCTCCATTGAGCTCCCTGCAGGGAGCCTGCTTCTCCCTCTGCCCAAGTCTCTGGTCCTCTCTCTGTGTCTCATGTATAAATAAATAAAATCTTAAAAAAAAAAAAAAGGGAACCCATTTACAATGGGTCCAAAACCCAGCTCACCTCTGGTGACCCAGGATAGCTTCAAAAATTAGCATTTTATGTTACATGTATTTACAGATAGGTTTTCCACAGAACTGATGTTTAATCATTTGGGTTGGCTTCATTGTACTCAGATACCCACTTTGTGACCACTGATTCCTCTATTCAACAAATATTTACCCTGTGCCTACTGTCAGGCATCTTGATGGGAGCTGGGAATGCACAGA
The DNA here is from genome assembly GCF_905146905.1 of Nyctereutes procyonoides. NCBI lineage: Eukaryota > Metazoa > Chordata > Mammalia > Carnivora > Canidae > Nyctereutes > Nyctereutes procyonoides. Next base: position 63,257,732 of record NW_026575051.1, read on the forward strand.
GGTCATGTCTACTGGGGAGCCTTAATATAAGCACATAGATTCACACACTGGCTGCACTAATTGTTCAGTTGCTACTGCTCAGAGGCTCTGAAACACCATCCTCTACTCACCCGTTGGACCATCTCTGAGACCTGCCCACAGATCAGCAACTAAAGGGGGAATGGGTCCCCAGCATGGATTCAAGAGTCTGCTCTCCTACTCCCACTGATACTTGTTCTAGTCCAGGCATGCTAGCGCTGTCTTGGCTGTTAAATATTTCAGGCATAAGAATTTGGGGTGGGAGTGGGGGGGTGAGAAAGTCCATGTTCGTCTGGCTTAGAGACAGCCAGCTGTCTCAGAGGAAATGGCTAGGATTTGACAATACCGTCCACCTTTATCAGTCCCATTACTGCCACCAGAGAGCACCTCCCAAGTCCTGGAATAGAATGGTGGAGAAATGAAACAGACTGACATGGTTCATGCCTTTTCCGGTTACGTACCTAAAATGCATAAGGCAGACTCTCTGCAGAAAATAGCTTTAGTACAAAGAGACAAGACATTTGTTTTATCTTTTGGGGAAAGACAGTGGTGTATTAAAGTTGACTGTTTTTTACTTAGACACTCATCTATAATAAGTCAAACAGTGAAACCCTTTAACTGTAGGAACAGGAAGAAGCAGGAATAGAAAAAGATCTATTTAGTTATCCTCATCCTATATAAATATAAAACACATATTTGCATGTTTAATATTAAAATATAACTATTAAAATAATAGATAAGTCCATCTTTAAGTGTAGGGGCTTAAGACACAATTCAGAGTGAAATTTGAGAGATGAATAAATGATCACAAGTAAATCACCTTGCTCTCTGTGGCTAGTCAGTCCTGAAGTCTGGTTTTCTTTTTTCTGATTTAAGAAAGCTCCTTCTAATCACTGCTACTTGTTTCTGCTCTGGTCCCTGGTCAAGGCCCGAGTCAAGGTCACTTTGCGGTTAGACTTTAAGAGAGCCATGGGCCTATCAGTCCTTTCTCTGCTCAGCTGCCTCTGCTACTTCTCCCTAATAGAAATGAAAACATCTTTTTCTTTGTATTCAGCTCCACTGGACTCCATTCTCCTGCTTATTCTCTCAGCAGAGGAGGAAAAAACAAAACCAACCACCCACTGGGGCATGACCCTAATGGAAGTTCCTCCTGGTGGCATCCTTCTTATCAAAAAAAACAATAAACCTCTCTCTTCTATAACCTACTTCTCCCGTTTTCTAGAAGCTTGGTGCCTTTAAGACTAGAGTGCTTCTGGTACGCCTTGGTGGCTCATTGGTTGAGCATCTGCCTTTGGCTCAGGCCATGATCCCAGCATCCCAGGATCTGAGTTTCGCATGGGGCTCCATGCAGGGAGGCTGCTTCTCCCTCTGCCTATGTCTCTGCCTCTGTGTCTCTCATAAATAAATAAATAAAATCTTAAAAAAAAAAAAAAAAGACTGGAGTGCTTTGCATGGAGCAGAGAAGAAATCCACTAGGAGTAGCAGGAAGACGCTGTCTGGCAGAGGCTGCATGGTGCTAAAATCACGTTAGCACTCCCCTAGCCCCAGCTTCATCGCTCTTGACTTCCCCATTATTTCTTCTCTTCTGCGTAGGCCTTACACCATAGTGGGACTGCTCAGTTCAATGACTGTAGTTCCTTTCAATTCAATCCATATTATTAGGTCAGAGGGTATCTGTGAAAGTACTTTGTAACCGGAAAAGTGCTTTACAGAGAGAAGTTATTATTACTAAGTACTCAGGATGTGCTTCTCTTTGCTGGGATGTAGGTGGGGTGGTAAGGACAAAAACAGATGAAAAGCCTTGACGCTGGCATTCCAGAAAAATATGATGACTTCAGCAAGAATGACAGACGGGGGGTCATGAAAGTGGTCTTCCAAAACCTACTGGAGAGTGCATTTGAATGGACCTAGATAGACATGTGAGATTTCTGCTGGGAAAAGGGGTAAAGGCATTGAAAAAAAAATGATAGATACTATACCCTCTCGTTTAGGAAGTCACATGACACGAAAGAAGTGGCTCCTTTCCCAAAAGCAAAAAAATCTCACCATATCGATGACAACCCTGAGAAAGAAGGGTGAATGAGGATTCTGGTTATTTATTTATATCCTCAGTCCTCCATGATGCTGCAAGGAAGAATTAAGTGTCTAAGTTTCATCTCTGTTTTGAAAGAAGTCAAGGTCCACCCGAGGTCCTTGAATCAATATGACAGAAATTCACCTGTGGACAAAAAGACCAGTCCCCGTCAGTGTGCTTGAGGACTTGAAGGGACTAAGGGTTTCGCTGAGCCATAGAGAATAGCCTGGGAGTAGGGGGTTGGAGGTGACATTCTTTTCTAAGTAAAGTGCAAACACTCTCTTATAAAGAAAGGTGCATTTGGAAGGAATGTCGTCCTCATACATCACCTGTGATTAGCTTTTGGGCAACTTTCATGGACAGGAAGGCTTCCATTCAGGAGCAGACAATTCAGCTGATTACCTTGTGTGTCTTAGGTCATCCCCTGAGAATGGGAACAATGCCCCTCGGACCTGTGGAGGAAACTCAATCAACCAACTCAGGTGTGCAATGAAGCATTTGAAGAGCCATTGAAGGTGCTGTTTACTCTCAATGGGATTTTTTCTTTTTTGGATGAAGGTAGATAACATGATGCCTTTTACTAGAATCTGTATCTGGGAGATTTTTTGTTTTTCTGTTTGGGGCTTTTACCAGTTCTGTATTCAAAGACCAACACAAAACCCCTCTTTACTTTCTGTCTTGGAAGATGCTGTCAGCAATGTGTTGAGCACTTCCTAGAAAATCCTCCCCGCCCCCACCCCCAGTAAGCCTCTTCAGTTTGGCTACAGAAGGATGTTTACCTCTGACACCATCAAGATTCAAGCCTTGTCAACCCTTTACTAGCCCTGAACACACAAAGCCACACTCCCCTAAAAGGGCCCTGAGCTTTCCTAGATGCATACCTTTTTTTTTTTTTAAGATTTTATTTATTTATTCATGAGAGACACAGAGAGGCAGAGACATAGGCAGAGGGGGAGAAGCAGGCTCCCTGCATGGAGCCCGATGCAAAACTCGGATCCCAGGATCATGACCTGAACCAAAGGCAGATGCTCAACCACTGAGCCACCTAGGTTTCCCTCCTATGTGCATTTGTAGGACTTCTCTCCGCCTAACTTTTGCATTTGGAAAATTGCAGAGCACCAGATCTCATGCCCATTAGAGACAATTGTGTCAGCTGTGATTTTCCTAAGTCAAGTATCCATATTTAAAGATGAGAACATGAGGAAATTTTAGCCCAAACATTAAAGAACAAGAAAGAAAGGAATGAAAGAGAAAGGAAAGAAAGAAAAAAAAAGGAAAGAAAAAAGGAAGGAAAGAAGGAAGGAAGGGAAGAAGCAAGGAAGGGAAGAAGGAAAGGGAAGGAAGGAAGGAAGGAAGGAAGGAAGGAAGGAAGGAAGGAAGGAAGGAAGGAAGGAAAGAAAGAAAGAAAGAAAGAAAGAAAGAAAGAAAGAAAGAAAGAAAGAAAGAAAGAAAGGAGAATAAGTTTAGAATTACTGTAAAGTTTTAGCTTTTCCAAGAGAAAGCAAGGATAGAAACATAATCAGATTCTCAGATTATCATCTAATTATATCCCTCTTCCCTCCCCCACATTTCACACTCATCCAGAATCACTACTTCTTTGACAATGTTGAAAAACCGAGAATGTCTAACATATATACTCCCAGCGAGTGATTGAAAATGGAAGCCAAAGGGAGGGATATTCTCAAAATCTCACTCAAAGCAAAACTAAAAACCAAGATGTATGAAAGAACTAGAGAGTGAAATAAATCTCCAGAACATATAAAAGAGAGGGAGATCTGGGCAGTTTTAAAACTCTTGCAGATCTACAATACAGTGTGTTTAGCTGGCTAGTGATTCTGAAATTAGATCTGCAAAAAAAAAAAAAAAAGAGCCAATAAGGCAGACGGTAGGGTCGGACTGCACGGGCAGTGCTTTGGTGCCAAAAGACATTGTAGAGAGGGAATGTTCATCATTATTCTCAAGTCGGGGGGAGGGGAAGGAAAAAAGAGAAACCCTTCTGGCATCCACCCACACAGAAAATTTTTGTACTTCTTACCATGGAAATATTAACTTAGAGGAAAGGAACAGAGCACTGGGGAGTTCCATCCTCAAGCCTTTCTGAAAGGGAAATGCCCAGAAGTCCATCCAGAAAGGCAGAGACTGGCAAATGGATTTGTGCGAAATCAGACACCAGATGTGTCTACACAAGCTGCAGCTTACTCACCAGGGAGTCAGGCATCAGATCACTTTCTCACCCCATGAGGTCTAGCCCTCACAGCCGCCCCCACTCCATGGCCCACTTGCCAAGCCCTCAGCAGAGCCCCTGGTGTACTGAAACCCCAACCACATTGCTGCACCCATCCTGCTCCAAACATGAAAACTCCCTTCGGCATCATACACATCCCAGAGAGTCTCAGCCTCGTTGCCCTGCCCTTCCTGGATCCCTGACGGGCAGGACCCAGGCACTAAAACCCTTTGGGGACCACAGCTATTCTGAAGCCAAAGTCCTTCATCCCACAATAAATTTCCAATTTTCTCTAAAATCCCATGAAACAGGCTTGGGTGGGGAAACTTCTGCAGGATTGCTAATGAACTTTCCTCATAGGCAATTCCTTCACATTTTTTGTTGTTGTTGTTCAAAGAGGAGCATTCATGAAAGCATGTACATTGGAGTTGGCATCCATTCCTCTCCCTTTACAAATAGCATGACATTTGCCACAGGTTTGATGGCTGATCATAAGGGGACGTGGACATGGAGTACCCTTAGAGCAGCCCTGCCAATTCAATAATGTGGTTTTTTTAGGCTCTGGGTGCCCATATGCTCTGGGTTCAAGGTAAAGTGAAGAGACAGAGGAGAAAACCATGGAACATGGATTCCTTTCGCAGTTCCAGGAGGGCCCCAGTTCCACTGTGTGCTTGGAACTACACAATCATTCAATCTCCATGTTTGTCAACAGATGGAGATGAATAACTCTCACCATGTAGCTCATAAGATGATTTGAAAAGGTTATACTTAAATGAAAGGCACCGCCAAAGAAACATTTGTGTGTGTGTAGAAAAAAATTTTTTTAAAGATTTTATTTATTTATTCATGAGACACACAGAGAGAGGTGGAGACACAGGCAGAGGAAGAAGCAGGTTCCTTCATAGGGAGCCTGACATGGGACCCAATCCCAGGATCACACCCTGAGCCAAAGGCAGAAGCTCAACTGCTGAGCCACCCAGACATCCCTTGAGAAAACTCAAGTGAGAATGCTTAAAGTCTTGAGTTCCAGGCCCAACTTTGCCTCTCACTAGCCACCATAGAATTTTTCTGGATACAAAGATCTCTGAAATGTGAAGGGGGTAAACTAACAGGTTTCTTCCACAATCAAAAGTTCATGACCTGTTTTCTTCATATAAATATTTAATGATCCAATTTTCCACAGCCACTCAAACTGACTCGTCCCTGATGCCCAGCCTCCTGCAGCCGTGGTTGTGCCAACCGCCCCAGCAAGAGGGGCAACTAGTCTCTGACAGTCGTGCTTTTGCTGTGTTCCAAACCCCACATTTGGCTCTTTCATTAATTACTTGCATCTCTTCTTCCTTCTGTTAGTACAGATCACTCAGAGTTAACTCTCTAGTTGATTAAGCCAAAAATCACGCAGCTCTGCATCCTGGAAGGTTTGCCACACACATGACAATCGACATTAGGACACTGAAGAACCTTAGAAACTATCAAGATGAGTGGCCTCCACAGTATCAAGCAGATGTACACGACCCATTAGAATGTAGGAAAAGTATGACATCACCTATTTATTTAGTCATATCCCTACTAAGCTTCTATTATTACAGTATATTTTATAATATATACAGTATATCAGACACTTAGAGATTTATATTATTTGTAAGTCAGTGTACATCTATTGAAACATGCATGTTAAATGATCTAAGGAATGTGTGATCAAAGAAGTTCAAAAGTTCTGTCTGGACAGAACCCAGTTCTGTCCACCATCAATTTTTGTAAATAAAGTTTTATTGGAACCTAGCCACGTTTCATTTACATAGCACCCGTGGCTGTTCCCACATTAGCACAACATAATTTGTCATTGCAGCAGAGATGGTGCGACCCACAAATCCTAAAATATTTACCCTCTAAACAGCCCTAAACAGCAAACATCCACCAACAATTGATCTAGACGAACTTCATTTTTGTAGATGAAGGAAGTGAAGCCCAGAGACGTGGACTCTATTGGGAAAGCAGGATTAGAACCACGCATCTTCCTCAAAGCATTCTTCAGCTAATGGCTTGTGCATGGTATCACACTGCCATCCTCATACCTTGTATCCTTTCAAGTCTTTTTTGACACATCTGAACTGACATATTACTAGACTAAAATTCCATTGTGCCCACAAAGGCTGCTTCTATCTGAGCTCCCCTTTCCCCCTTACCCCCTTGATGCCTCCCCTCCACCTCCACCCCAGCCCTGGGCTGGGTTCCATCAGCTTCCCTTATACCACCATGGCAGCCTGCACCCTGTCAAAAGATGTTGTTAACACTGCTCATACAGTCTTTAGCTCCAACAGAAGATCACCCTTTTCCTTTCCTTTACACATTCTAATTAGAATACTAGATTTCTCGAAATACCTGGAAATGCGGTGACCAATAACATGCTTACTTAGGTGGACTATCTGGCACAGATGCTAATAACTCTTAAGATAATGAAAATCCGTCAGAGCTCTCCAACTGTGGAATCATCAAGAGATCATGCTCTGCCCACCCAATGTACACTTCTTCAAGCACATGAATTTTTACAGTTAGAGTCACGAAGACAAGCAGGTGCTATGGTGGAAGGTCAACCTCACGAAGGGAAAATTGTCTGGGACTGAGTCTCATGATGGAATTACCTAAGGCAAGGGTTCTCTGATTGTGGTCCAGGACCATCAGTGGCATCACATGGGAACTTGTTAGAAATGCAAATTCTTAGGTCCCACTCCAAAACAGTGGAATCAGAAATTCTAGGACTGGGCCACAGAAATCTGTGCTTTCACAAGTCTTCCTGTCGATTCTGATGCTTGCTGAAGTTTGAAAAACATGAATTCAAGGAACTGGACATCACAACCAAGGACCAAAAAAGCCAGAGGGAGAGAAGCCTGGGTGGCTCAGTGGTTTAGTGCCACCTTTAGCCTTGGGCCTGGTCCTGGAGACCCGGGATCAAGTCCCATGTCGGGTTCCCTACATAAAGCCTGCTTCTCCCTCTGCCTGTGTCTCTGCCTCTCTATCTCTCTGTGTCTCTCATGAATAAATAAATAAAATCTTTAAAAAAAAAAGCCAGAAGGAAAGGAACTCCTCTACCACCAGTGCCTCCTCCGAGGTCTCCCTCCCACCAGCCTTTACTAAATCGTGACATCTGCAGAAGTTCCAGGGAAAGATCCTAGTTCTTTGCCTCCAATAAAGCAATAAATATAAGAAGGAGCTTTGGATACTTAATAGAAAAAGACATTACAGCTTGCCTGGTGATCATCGTGCTTTATGTCAATTATGGTCATTTTGTAGTACTAGATCACTGCATTTTTCAAAATGTTTATCAAGGACTGTGGGATGCCTGAGTGGTTCAGTTAGTTAAGCATCTAACTCTTGATTTCAGCTCAGGTCTGATCTCAGGATCGTGAGATGGAGCTCTGTGTCGGGCATGGAGTCTGCTGGAGATTCTCTTCCCCATCCCCTACCCCTCCCCCACCCTGTTTGCCTGCTCTCAAAAAAAAAAAATACACACACACACACATATAATCAAGGACCTAATTAAATACAAAATTCTATGTAAAAGCAGACTATGTGCATCTTCTTGATAAACATTTAACCAACACTATGGAGTTTACAGTCTGATGAAGGAGATGGATTTTTCACTGGAAAAAAAAAATCACAAGCAGATATTTGAAGATCCAAGTCAGGTGCTCTGAAGAAAAGGAGCAAGTTGCCACATGAATGTTATCTATTGTGGAGGAATTTGGCCTAAATGGAAGAGTTGGGAATGCTTCCCTGGAGAACTGATATTAGAGCTAGTCTACGGACAAGATTCAAAATGGGAGAAAGCACCATGCGCTAAGAGAACACTGTACATGCCAAAGCCCGTAGCAGAAGGAGAATGATATTTTAAAGAACTGAAAGCAGACCAGTGGGGCTGGAGCACAGAGTGAGGGTGAGTGTAGCAGAAGACAAGTCAGGGGAAGCAAGACGCACCCACACTAAGGATCCTGTTGATTGTTCTAATGGTGAGATCACTCCGGCTGCTGTGTGGAAAACTGTCAGGAAGCTAGAATGGAGTGACCTTAGCAGTTGTCCAGGCCAGACACGAGGTAGGTTAGACTACAGAGAAGTAGACATACTTGGGAAGATACTTAAGCAATAGCAATCAATTCGGTGACACAGAGTGTGAGAAAGAGGAACTTGTCCAGGAAGATTCCTTAGTCCCAGGCTTAGGGAGCTGGACAAATTCTTGCAGATATGGAGAACGCCAAAAGGGCAGCAGGTAGGGTGGAGTTGGGATAGGTATGGGAAGTCTGTAAGGTTCTGGCTTGAACGTTGGGTGTTCCTTGGATATTTACAAGTGGAGACGTCAGGTAGGCAATAGTAGAGTTGTTCTGGAGCACAGAAGATAGACAGGAGCTGGACATATAGAATCAGTATTCATAGGCAGAGAAATGATCATTAAAGCTATGGATTCAGATAAAATTACCCAGGGAGAGTACAGACAGTGAACAAAGGGTCCCACAGAGAAAAAAATCAGGACTGGCATTTCTGAAGTGGCCCCCTGAAATGTTTACAGGTTGATGATATAAACCATCATCATCACCCCAGCGTGTTTCTCAGCAGAGGCAGCTAGAGGAGGGAACACGCCAATTGGAGGAGTTCATTATCTGGTTTTTTTTTTAAGATTTTATTTATTTATTCATGACAGATGCACAGAGAGAGAGGCAGAGACACAGGCAGAGGGAGAAGCAGGCCCCATGCAGGGAGCCCCATATGGGACTCGATCCCGGGACTCCAGGATCGCGCTCTGGGCTGCCAAAGGCAGGCGCTAAACTGCTGAGCCACCCAGGGATCCCCATTATCTGATTTTTTAAATATAAAATTGGTATATAATGTTATATTAGCTTCAGGTAGACAACATATGGATTAGGTTTCAAAGGCAGTGAACCCATTAATTTTTCTCAGATATCTAAAATAATTACATAGGAAATGGCCAGATGAGGGAGGGAGGGCCATAGACTTCAAGAGGGAAGAGTTTAATATAGTCTCAGAATTTTCTGGTCAGCCACAAAGGATACATGCTCCATTCATCTTGTAGAGTCCATGCAATCCATGAGTAGGGAAAGGCAGGTGCCAAGTCTCAAGGGACTTGCATGTTTGGGAATCAAGATGTAACTTCACACCAATGAGCATTTCCAAACGAAACTACTATAGGGCTATCCAAGAGAAAGAAAAGATCACATTATGAAATCATACAGGCGCTCAAGGAGACCCAAATGTACTTTTCCTAGAAGGTTCTCAGTTGCTTTTGCTAATGAGACCAACAGCTCTGCTCCATAAATTACAGCAGGGTAGAGAGTGAAGCAGAAATTACTGTGTTTTTCTCTTCATCTTCAGAAAAGGTCACTGAAGGGGAGAAGTTCTGCACTTACTGCAGTGGCTGAACCCAGAGACACGGAGGATCGGGAAAAGTGCACCTCGGAAGGCTGAGCGTGGGGAGGAATCCGACAGCTATGTGTGGTGTGGCCCGAGGTAAGCTGAGCATGGAAGATCCACACGCAAGTGTCCGCAGCATGAGAGATGTAAAGTGACAAGACTTCTCTGAAAGCACACCCATAGAATGGCCAAGGGCTCCTAACAGAGGGCTCCAACATACACAACTCTGGCCAAATGGGAAGTTTAAGGAACACAGGGATTAAAAAAAAAAAAAAAAAAGTGTGTGTGATATCTTCACCAACGTAACTACACTTGCTATGTGATAAACTTGGACTTCTCTTCTGTGTCAGTTGTTCAGACTTTCATCTAGTCTTTATCATCATTAAAAGCACCCAAGAGGATTATGGTCTATGGTCTTGGGAAAGAAGACCAAGGAATAGGCCGTGTAAGAACAAGACCACTTGGGCCCATTATGCTCTTCCAGCTGAGGAAACCATGGCACCTGGCCCCTCTCTGCTGTCTCCACCTTCTCTCCCCAACCTCGGTCACCAAAGGTGAACACACAGGCAAGTTCCTCTGATACATACGACAGACTGAACTTTCACCACTGATCTGGGGAAGACTTTCTCAACGCATCGTGGGCCTTTCAGCAATTCCCTCTTCCAATATATATTTCTGAACTTGTGTGCTAACTGAGGGTTCATACACTTCACAATTCCTTCTGTTCTATAGAACTAATTGCTGCTGTAGCTGTTTCTACACCCTTAGGTGTCATCACAGTCTTTTTCTTGAAAATGTAAGCACTTGTTCAAACTGACTTGGGAACTATAATTTATGGAACAGACTGAGTCACTGATCTCGGCTGGCTGCCTTGGGTCCTACTTGGTGTACTTCCTTCTTTTCTAAAGGGAATTTTCTTTGAAGAAAACAAAAATCACTTTTCGATTACTTGTTACAGAACTTTTTTGAAAGGGAGTTTTCTTGGGAAATTATAGGAATCCAATATTGAGGCTCTCACAGAGCAGCAGTTCTACTCTTCGACATACGCTGTGAACACACCATCTAGAGAAAAATCATCTACATGGAAATTCTTTTTAAGACACTTGAACACAATTTTTTTTCTCTTAATACAGTTGATTTGGGGGTTTGCCACTACCTAGCCATTTTTTTAAAATAGATTTTATTCACCTATTCATGAGGGACACACAGAGAGCGGCAGAAACATAGGCAAAGGAAGAAACAGGCTCCCTGCAGGGAGCCCGGTGCGGGATCCGATCCCAGGACCCCAAGCCAAACGCAGACGCTCAACCACCCAGCCACCCAGGAGTCCCACTACCTAGCCATTGAACTTCTCTGGGCCTCAGCATCCTCCTACCATGAAATAAATTACATAATATAATTGTATTCTATCATGCTGAGAATATAAAATGAAAAGTGTTTTTAACACTAAAATTGAAAACAAGATACGCTCCACTAAGACAAAAAGAACCCCAATTTATAAGCCAATTAAATAGGAGGCAAATACAAAGGTTATAAGGCATTTTACTACATGAGTCCTTTTCATAGCCAGTTCATGCAAAATGTCTCAAAACATGATCCAATTCACAAAATTGACCCAAATCACAAAAACTTATGAATGTAACCATTGTGGAGCTATTTTACTGCTTGAGTAGGAGACCTTTGTGCATATCCACCTGTATATCAAAATATATCAGATACGTTGATGTTCTAGGCATTTCTAGGCATTATCCAGTTTAACCTTCACAACTTGGCATTTACACATAAGAAAACTGACATTCAACTGGGTGACTGTTATTTGAAACCCCCCCCCCCAGTCTGTCTGGCATAAGCATTTACACTAATTTTGGGCTCTGTGGACTTTGGTTCCAAGGAGTCCTTACTTTGTCACAACAAGAGACCTGACCAAATATATTTGTTCCCTTAAAATAAATGTTTGGTTTAAGTTCCTTTTTCCTCTATTCCTTCCCCCAACTCCTTTCAATTTTAATTTTTTTTTTCCCTTTTGTGGCTGGGTTTGATCTTACACAGACTTCTCAGGAAAACTATGTTCATGTAAAACTGGAAGGCCAAAGAGCTTCCTGCCTGGAATAGGCAGGTCATTTCTGAGGCTGTGGAGCCCTTGATGCCGGGAGGTAGCCCACCTCAGTAAGTCCCGAAAAGGGATTTTCTTACATCACGTGTGACTGGTGATATATCTCCATACTTCACCCTCTCTAATTCACGTAAAATGTTATGGATGCTGTTCTCTTTTCTAAGTGAAGTTATAAAAGGAATTTACTTTCATTCTAGCTCACTTATTGAACATAACTGATCACCAGGAGATTTCATGTCATTCCACAAAAGCAATTAATCCAAATGGTTACTTCCACACTGTTTTCTTCCCAGTTCCAAGTCTAGAATAGCAAATTGAGACCCATCCAACATTGGCCTTGATTGTCAGCATTTTTCCTGCATGCATAGCTCTTGGCAGTGAAGCTGTGGCTTGAGAACAAATGACACTGGTGCCAATGCCTTGTGAAAATTTTTTCCCTTTCTCCTCTTTTCTTCCTAACCTGCTATTCAGAGTAATAGGAACCCTGAGAGCTTCCTACTATAGACCTGCTTTTTATTTTTATTTTTATTTTTTAAATTTATGATAGTCACACACAGAGAGAGAGAGAGAGGCAGAGACATAGGCAGAGGGAGAAGCAGGCTCCATGCACCGGGAGCCCGACGTGGGATTTGATCCCGTAGACCTGCTTTTTAAAAGAAGAAGTTGGCACCATATGATCTATTTGGATGGGATTTATTTCAAATTGATTTTTTTCTGTTGGATACTCTGGACTTCTGATTGAAAACATCTTGGGAATTCCAAAAGTTGGCATGCTGGTGGCTTCTTTATGTTCCACATCTTTTCTGGCATATTGACAGTTGCTGCTTCCTATCTCTAGAGGATAACAGTTGTACCATGGTCCTTCAGCTGACACAACTATCCTCAGGTAAATGGCTGGCTCACATGGTGACACATCTCAACTGCAAATTATTTTCATGGCTGTGACCTCTTCCACTCAACAACTTACTTTACTGACATAAACGGTATTTATGCGGCCCAGCTGGAGCTGGGGAAAAAAATCCTTTCCAGAACATGTGTGTTTCTCTGCCTCAGAGAAAGTATGAACCCAAAAGTTTGAGACTGGCACCATTTTGTAAACCTAGGTCTCACATTACTCCGAAAGTCCCAATATCTTGGGAACCAGGTGTGCAGTCAAAAATAACTGCTTTCATTTCTATAACACTTAGTGTCAACAAAACTCATTTACATACATTATTTCATTTGATTCTAACAATAAGCCTACGAGGTAACAGGACAAAACCTGTGATTGCTATTTTTCAGAAAATGAAACCAAGATTCAAATATTACTATTATTAATTATTTGAAAACCAGCAGTAACTAACAAGGAATGAGCTGTTTGGTGCACAATGTAACTTCAGACATATTACCACAACTGCATTAACAGCAACACTGAAAGGAAGTCATACTAGTGTTCTAGTATTTTACACGAAGAAACAGCTTTTGGCAGAAAACACTCCTCTCATTAAGTGTCCTTCTTCATGGGCAGCTATGTGCAAAGGACAGGCCAGAGCTTGCTGTGACATGTTCTGCTTGCTAGCTCTAACTCCACCCCTTCCCTCCCACTCACTCCCAAACCTACCGGTGAGCTTCAACACAGCTGTGGAGAACAACTCAATCAGACATATTTTTATTGATAATTTGAATAAAAGTAATATAAATAACATTACTGAAATTTTGGAAAATAGAAGAAGAGAAAACCACTAAGAAGTCCCATGACCCTAACTAAACCTCCGTTAGTATGAGGTTAAGTATCCTCTACCATTTTCTCCCCTATGCATCTGCTTTTCTCCTATTTGTAAGATAAATCTGTATACATTTTTATTTTGCATTGTCAGTCAACAGTGGGATCTTACACTATTCATTCTTTTTAAGGGCCATTCACTCCATCAAGCAAATAAAATATAGTGAATCTACCTGTTGGACACTTAGTTATTTCTGCTATTTCATGGATATGACTTTCCTGACATGTTGGCTTGTTCCTTACAGCAGCTACCCAGAGGGAAAACTACAAGGTCAAAGAGCACAGATATTTTTCTGGCTTTTGATAGCGCCAAATCACTTTCCTGAGATTTTGTCCTAATTTAAACTGCCGTCAGCAAAATGATCTATTTCATTAAGATAATTATTGAGTTTTGATAGTCACTATTTTATTTCTTATTAAATTTGTATACTGTCAATTATTAATACCTTTCCACATTTTATTTTTGTATTTTTGGGGGATGATCTGTTCATGACAATTAGACTTTAACAGTATCATTTCTCGGAATAGTTAAAACTATCACTAGTTCTCAGAGCATGAAAAAAAGGCATAATTAGGAAAAATGATTTCTAAAGTCATAGTTAAAGGATTTGAAAGTTCTTCCCCCCAATGTTCCTCTCATATAAAGTAGCAGAGACTGACTCATGCATGTGATGTGTGAAGCAAGGTAAAAATCACACCGATGTCCATACATGATCCCAAACTAAAACACTGCCCTGTCTTCATGTTTGACTGTTGTTCTCATCAATTAGCATAAAAGGATAAAGGTATTACATCATGGGACCAAATCCAGGCCCTATGTAACAACTGGATTACTTTAGGTAAATCAAATAAACATACTGAGCCTGTGTCTTCATTCATAAAAAGGAATAATACTAATCCCTACACAGGTCTGCTGAAAGAACTGGGAAAATAGGTTTACATGTGTATACTAAAATGTGAGGAATGATCAATTTTGGCTTAAGTTCTGAAATACAACTTTAAAGAGCTAAGAAACCCTAGTAAGATAACATTTGACACTAGACATGACCAACATGAATACAACCTCATTTTGTAGTCACTGTGGAGACATAACTAAGACACACAAGGTATAGATAACATTTTTTCTTCTATGTTTGAAGTTCAATATTATTAAGAGACTTTATAAAACCTACTCTACCCTAATATTAACAACCCAACAGAGACTGGGCCCTAGAGAACTATGGTTTCAAGTGGTAAATGTCTGTTTTTAATTCTAAACTCCCATGGGACCTGAAACTATAGACAGTCCGATGTCTACTGCAATGCACAGCAGAGTAGGCATTCAATAAATATATATTTACTGAATACAGAAACTATGTCAGAGTAACTAGAAGTTATTGACTCCTGCCTCAGGCTGTATAGTCTGACTGGAGGAATTTACACTTAGTTTGCTGAAGACATCAGTTTGAGGAGGAGTGGGAGTTAAATGACCCAACTTACTAGTGTACAAAAAAAAAAAAAAAAAACAGACATTTAAACATCAAATATATGCAGCCTACTTAACAATAGCATTAAAGGGCCTCACTCCAGTGCCCTGGGCCTTCCAAAACATAAATGCAAAAGCACAGAGGAACCAGCTTGTGTCTGAAATCCCATCACTGTATCCTCTTGATATTCTTCAAGAAGCAAATCCACTGAGCTTCATCAGAAGAGCCAAAAATTTTCATTTAAAAGGAAGAGGACCTAGGTGCAACAAAAATGTATGTACGAAGGACAGTGAAAGGACCTAGTCCACTGACAAGTTCAAACATTTTAAGGCAAGCTATTATTTCAAGCACATGTCAAGATGATGAAGAAGGGGTGTAATGAATTACAGAATAACCAGTGTTTATGCCTGAGAGGTCCTTGGGCCGTTCTGTACCTCCTGGAAATTGTTTATGCACACAAGTCCTGTGATCATGGGGCTATGATTAGCGGATGCTGACAGTGACAGCAGAGGAAGGCATGAATCACTGCTGCTCCATATAGGAGAGAACTGAGCAAAACCAACTCTGTCTTCGAGATGGACTTCTTTTTCCACATTCTGCCTACATTCTTTTGGCTTGGCGCTACAGCATAGGATGGGGAAAGAGTAGGGAACTAATGACAGATGAATTCCACTATTTTGGGAAGTTCCACTTCTTCCTATAACTCTAATCATTTTGGGGAATTATAATTTCTTTTTTTAAGATTTTTTTAAATTTTTATTTATTTATGATAGTCACAGAGAGAGAAAGAGAGAGAGGCAGAGACACAGGCAGAGGGAGAAGCAGGCTCCATGCACCGGGAGCCCGACGTGGGATTGGATCCCGGGTCTCCAGGATCGCGCCCTGGGCCAAAGGCAGGCGCCAAACCGCTGCGCCACCCAGGGATCCCGGGAATTATAATTTCTTAATTTGTACCTAACAGCTAATAATCTCCCATCCTTTCTCCATATTGATGCATTGATTTTTTTTTTTTTCTTTGAGAGGGAAAGAGAAAAGGTGGGTACAGGGTGAAAAAGAGAATTCCAAGCAGGCTCCATGCTGAGCTCAAAGACCAAGCTGAAACCCAGAGTCAGATGCTCAGCTGACTGAGCCACGCAGGCACCCTGCCATTGATATTTTTTTAAATGAGCTCCCCAAAGGGTCCAGCACTGCATTTCTAAGATGGTTCTACCAACAGGAACACATTCATTTCTCCTCACTCCATCAAGAACTCAAGATGGGAATGCTACCAGTCAAAGGAAGGTCAATAACACTTGGTAACTTGCCCAAATTTCTAAGAATTATCCACCAATGAATTTGACTAGATGATGGAGTCATAATAAATATGTCACAGCAGTAGAGCTATTTTGTTATCATCACAAAATGATTAGAAAAGTTTGTCAGAAAAAGGTCATTCCTGAACATAGGTGGAAAGGTCCATCTGTGGCAACATCTGTACAATTTTGTTTGGTTGAGATGTTCTACTTGTCTTTAGCTGCAAAAACAGAATAAGAATATCAGTTGAAGCAAAGAACTAGGAAAAAAAAATGTGGGGATATGCAAAACTGCCTAATTCAGCCACAAGACATTAGTTTGCTTCAAGTATTGGCATTATTAGAATGCAAAAGACTTTGCAGCTCTTAATTCCTTGAATTATTTATGTCTGACTCTATGAGTGAAGTATAGCCATTCCATATCTTGCCGTCCATTCGAGAGAAGTTCCTAAACAAAAGCAGATGCACTCACTGTCATAGACACCAATGGTGGAATTGGGAACAACGGCCTCCTCTTATCTTCCTGTGGATACTTTCCTACTTAAGTCTGAAAAGCTGCCCCTGTCTAATGAATGGATAAGTTGGGGGAAACCAGTTAACTCCAGGTACCAAGAAGAAAACATCCTCAGAATGACATGAGGTAAGACATTTAAAGAGAGTTGATGTCATCTTCTGATGTCTTTCCAGTGATTTCCTTAGAAATCTGCCCATGATCACTCACATAGAGGCAGGGGGAAAAAAAGCCCCTGGGGTTAGAGGAGGGCCTTTATCCACAGCTGAAACTGATGAAGCCTCCTGGCAAAACCCCAAAGCACTTTGTTTCCTGTCTTCTCAAAGTCTTGACCTCCAGTATTTAAGGAACCAATAACATGTTCTCATTTCTCGAGTTATTTTTCTCATGCAACCCATGGCAGCTGTTTGCCAGCTCAGCATTTAGACTAATTTGTTACAGAAAATGGGGTTAATGTGTGTTTACCAAGGTCTAAAGATTAGCAAAAGGCTTAAATATATGTTATGTGCAACTAAATAAGATGTGTAATACTTTCATAGTTATGTGTATTGTAAAGTTAGAACCTTGAGATTCAGAATATTTAATTTCTAGATGGGTCTGAGTTTCTCATTTGTTGTTTTGTTTTTCCTTGGAAAATAGCATGACAGAATATACTGATAATGGTTTAAATTAAAAAAAAAACTTTCTGAAAGGAAATTTCTGTATCAGCTACATATCAGTACTACTTAAAAATATTTTTCTTACAGTAACCAGGGGATTCCTATTCAGCTCAACAGTCTTACATACTTGTTTTGAGGACTTAAAGCTTCCGGCCAAATAATGGCAGAAAAAAGAAGAAAATATATATATATATATATAGTGTTTATTTTCTTCAAATACTAAAATTTTGCAAGTGCTCCGCCTACATATATTGTGTTACTTTATGCCCCTACTTGAAAAAAGTATCAATGATATTCAAATACAAGGGAGAAACCACTGATATTTGATTGTCCTATTGTGGACAAAAATCCATTGGAAGCCAAACACATTTACTTCCTTAAAAAAAGAAGTTCCAGGAACTCTCTCAAAAGAACGAATGAGAAAACTTCCCCAAGCAATAGCCAGCACAGTGTTCCCTTGTCCTGTTGGGGGTTTTGCAGCGCTAGCTGATGGGGGGAAAGGTATGGAGCTGTGGCAACATTTTCTCAAGTTTAAAGCCTTCTCAAATTTTGGAGTTTGGGTCCAACTTAAGTATTTTGGTGCATGATAATATATATCCTTGGCCAAATGCAACTTCCCGTTTCTAAGAAGGGAAAAGGCTGGAACAGTATAGTAAAAAGGATCATAAGCCTTCTTGGATATCAAAGAGTGCTCACAAAACCACATTTTGATGAGTTAAGTGTAAATGAATCAGAAACTTATGGCTTACATTTCCCTAAAAACACACATGGATTTTAAAAAGAAATGAATGAAAAAAAAATGTCCCCAACACAATACATTTGGTATATTGCCCACCAACATTTAAAAGAAAATAATTGAATACTTATAGCAGACAAGGGATAAAAGGGATCTGCCTAGGCTTGGTCTGAGAGTACACGCATGTATCTCAGCTGTCAATGGCCCAGAATAACTACCTTCAGGGCTACTTCCTATGACCCAAACCAATTTAAGCACAAAAGCACACACTTTTTTTTTTTTTAACTTAAAACAGTAAACAGTTCCTTCATTGCTTAACATTTTATTCTGAGAATAAAAGCTGAAAGAAAGACAATGACCAAAGAGCAACATATTATCCTCTACCTTAAAAACTCATTTATTCATTTTTTTCCCACAAATGTGTATTGAGCACCTACAATGTGTAAAGCCCTGCTCTGGGCTCAGGTAACTTAATAGCAAATATGGCAGATGAGGCTCTGGATTCATGAAGTTTACTGTAACAGGAAACCTTCCCTGTCTTGTTACTGTTGTGAAGCAATTCCTTAGTAATTGTCAAAACTTGGATTTGGATGTCTGGATGACTAATTTTCTGCACGTCCTGAACATCTGGGGAAGAAGGAAGAATAAAAGGTCCCAGAGGGCCCTGAGTGGATATAATAGGTAGGCCTCATGCTTACTTGGGTTGACTCCCTAGCAAGAACACTGTTAACAAAATGATGTGAATTGATCTAATTTTCAGGGAGATGCTGATTATGGTTTTTATCAAGGGTCTTATTTTAATCAGTTATAAGTAATATCTTTAACCAAATAGAAATCAACTCAACAGGGCAAGTACTCAGATAGCATTTTGTTTGTTTCCAGCTCACAAGAAGTGCTAGGAGGAACAGGGAGTGAGATCATAGAGCCTAAGGAATAGCATCAGGTGCTGTCCAGACTTAGATGCCTCGGCCTACACGGGTACCCCTTAACAACAGGGCATTAAGGTGGATTCCCAAACTTCCAAAAATTATCTGCAGCTTCTATCTCAAACCACACACACCAACTCACAACACTGTCATTCCAAGCTCTGCCCTCCTGCCCTCCATCTCCTTCCTTGTATGGCTCTACCAGTAACTACACCTACCCAAATAGATACCACACTCCCTCACCTCCGGCCTTCTTCATCTCAGCCTATGTGTTGCCTTCATGGTTATACCCCAGTGCCTACTATGTCTAACTCATAGTAGGTAGGTAAAACATTTTTCATTAGATGGATAGATGGATGGACGGATTGCTGGCTGGCTGGAGAGATAAGCTTCCTTGGAAAATTCCTTGGAAAAATTCCTGACCTGGGACTCCTGGTCTGTCAGAAAATAATGTGTCCATGTTAAATCCTGGTAGGAAGCCCTTGTCCAATCCTTCTCATCAGTGAATCCCTGGTAGAAGTCAACACAAGTGGACTGCTATCAGTACAAATTCCAGTTCTCCTCTTTATTGGTTCTATTACCTTTGCCCATCCCATTACATCTCTGGGTCTCCAGGCCTCATATTATATCTGTCTTCTCTGATTGTTGAAGGTGGCATGAGATGAGGTCCCAAAATACTAGGCGCTAGTATTTGGGACCTCAACTAGGTTGCTCAACCCTCCCTCTCTACCCATCCATTTCCTAAGGTACATGCAAGTAAATTTAGCTGGGAAAAATAACCACATCCAGTCACATTTTATTTAATAACTCCCGAGGAGGAGGGCTGGGAACAGCAGAGGTAAAGGGTGGTGGGGGTCGGGGGGTCTCAAGAAAACTATTTCTTGAGAATGATTGTGTCTGAGGAGGGTTGCCAGGGAGACCACTGGAAGGGAGCTGGGAAAAGGGGACAGGGTTTGTCCTAGAAGGTGTTAGAATATGTCAGGAAGCAATGACAAAGTCAATGGTCTCCAAAGTGCGTGAGGTGACCCACTGGGATGTGAAAATAAAGCACTAAAATCTCCATGGTTCTTTAATCCAAAAAGGAAAGCTTTTTATAAATTATGCTTTGCCAACATCTACTATGTAGGTTGGCACTAGCCTCCTCATTTTGTCCACAGTCAAGAGCTCAGGAAAGGTCCCACAGGAGAGAGTTCCCTTTGTGTACAGCGGGGCCAGGGGCTTGCAATGTATCGCAGCTCACAGGTGCCTGGTCAAGTGGCCTTCCAGTTCATATAATCTCGCTTTAACTAAGCTAGACTTCTCATTCAAGTGGCCCAAAAGGTTTCTTTTAAAGAAATCATGGATTAAAAATAATATTAATAATATGAGGATCAGTAAAGAACAAAGCTAACACTTCTACCATAAGAGTTACGCGTCATCCACATTGTGAGACCAAAGCAATAATGATCACATCAGACATAGTAAATCGCACTGCTCTCATTAAAAACACTATTAACAGGATACCTGGGTGGTTCAGCGGTTTAGCGCCTGCCTTCGTCCCAGGATCGAGTCCCGCATTGGGCTCCCTGCATGGAGCCTGCTTCTCCCTCTGCCTATGTCTCTGCCTCTCTCTGTCTCTCACGAATAAATAAATAAATCTTTAAAAAAAAAGTACTAGTAATATTTATCTCAACAAGAGCAAAACTTATGCTTAAAACATCGTTGCAACCCTACCTCATGCCTTTAACAGTTATATATTGTGTATGCCTTATAAAATATATACTTTGAAATGGAACATTCATGTGTTTTATCCATAAATCAGCAGGCATACACTAGAGGCACAGGCTCATAATTTTTTACTGACGGGGATTTCCCCTAAGTTGGGAGACCCTGCCCTAGAAAGCGGTTCGTACATGTACGTGCTACAGAAAATCACCTGGTTGCACTGAGCGGAGCCATGCAAGTGTGGATCAGTATGAGCCAAGCCCTGTCTGGGTTCCTGGAGACCACCAACAGTCAGGCATGGGACAGGATCCATGCTGGCGGATGCCCCAGAGCAAACACGTGGTCAGCAGCCAGAGGTAGGGCCCGGGCAGGAAGACCGGCCCATGTGAAGACCACTAACATCAGTGGACATTACGGCCCTATTTATACCCCTTACTCATGGAGAATGTTTTGAAGAGGATGTCGAAAGGAAAAAATGGAATTTGGCTTTTAGAATAGGACGGGGGAAACTTTCAATTGTGGCAAACAGTCTGAGGGAATACAAGATAGAATTCAAAGATAAGAGTCCACAGGAGGTAGTGAGATAAGATGACTCAGCCGAGGGCAGAGATGGAGAATGAAATGGACTACTATTCTAGCAAGTGAAAACAGGGCAGGAAGCTCCCTTCATGCCAAGATTCTCAAGTTTGAGACATAACAATTAATAATGACATGCTTAACAATGGCAGAGAGGAATGCAGGAAAGAGGAGGGGTGGTACTCAGGATCCAGCTTGACTCAGGGAATACAAAACAGGCAGGTGCCATTTTGGAAGTTGGCTGAGCCCTCCGAGGAGGGAGCCACCTCAGGAGAAGGCGCTGCCAAGGAACTCAGTACACAATGAATCAAATTGGAAAGAGGATGATGTTTTTGCTCCATCAACCCCCCCCCCACCTTTTCCTCAATGTGCTTGGACATTTTTGGTAGCCAGCTAGCAGGAGACATCTAAGGAATGATGAAGAAAGAGGTAAACAGGTTTACTGAGGAGACGTAAAAGGAAATAACACCAAGAGGGTGAGAAAAAGGGAGCAATAAAAGCAAAGAGAAGAAATGGAAGTAGTTGACTATACGAATTAGACCAAAAGTACAAAAACACAGGGCACCTGGGTGGCTCAGTGGTTGAGTGTCTGCCTTTGGCTCAGGGCGTGATCCCAGGGTCTTGGGATCGAGTCCCTCATCGGGCTCCCTGGATGGAGCCTGCTTCTCCCTCTCTGTCTCTCATGAATAAATAAAAATCTTTTAAAAAAAAAAAAAGATACAAAAACACTTTAAAAAAAATAAAATTAAGAGACAAAGGATGATGAAAATAATGGGGCTGAGACACTGAATTACATCAAAGAAGATATGAATAAATTAGCCAGAATTATACTATGTAGTAAAGTTTCACTCCTATGACTCTGCAGAAGAAATAAGTCTTAGATCACTTTGTCAGGCGGGCAATCCCTCATTTTGAGAATGATAAAATTGGGTCTCTGCCCACTCAAAAGGCAATCAGCATACCCTGAAGCAAAGAGGAGCTCCCAAGCCTCCTGTTTCTAGGCCACCACTCTCTCCTTGCCCTCTTGTCATTCAAACAACCAGCTATTTTCCCCAAGGCTTATGCCTTTGGATCATGGGGACCTTGAGGCTACCAGATTGTTGAGCTCACAATCCATGGGAGAGCATGAAAATAAAGGAAAGGAATTGATCATAAGCATGAAAAAAGGATATTAAATGACTGAGCACATTCAAAGCCAACAGCCAGAGAAACTCAATATGAGCAATTATGGTTTGCATAACACTTCCTCTCAGATGACAAGTGGCAGCAAGTAAACTTGGGTTTAGGTGCCATCATGTCCTCCTGCATCTAGCCAAGGGCAAACATGTCAGCTAGCACCCTGCTTTGGAGGAGAGAAACTTTTCCTTCTGTCATCACCTGCAATTTTTGGAACAAACACGGCATTCTACTTTAAATCTGGGGGAAATGGGTTGGTGAAGTTTGCAAATGAGCTCATATACTACTTGCAGAATTCATTCAGGGAGCTCCATATTGAGTTTTGACAGTCCTATCATCACCATGGCTGATAAACTGGATCTTTAAGTTTCCAAAGGAATTCAGGACAAGTAGACAAGAACTATTTGCCTCTAACAAACAAAACTTCACAGAGCTGCATTTTCTAATTATCTTATGTTAAACAAGTTACTAAATGCTAAGCAAAACATGGTAACTTAAAGACGGTGAGAACACAACTTTTGGTGCCTAGGCTTTTCTTAAGTAGTTAAGGCTGTTCATTTTTCTTTTACTTACATACATGAGCAACACGTCTTATGCAAATTTTTCCTGCTCTTCAGCTAATATGGAAAAATGATATAAATCTTATATGAAAAAAAATAAATGTTATATGAAACAGTGCTTGATTTTTTTCTCTAATTCTATAGCATAATATTTCACCAAGGTTAATTAGATAAAAGTAACGTGAAAAGAAAAACATGAGGCACATACAATGGATATGAAGAAGGTGCCACTTGAGTGTTACCTGAGGTCCCAGGATATACATTCCTGATTTTCCCCTTTGCCCTGGCTCATGGATACCCAAGTGTGAGACAAATACCACCAGAGGTAGTGTCTAGTTTTAATGCTAGGAAAGTTTTCTCCATTCCATTCACTTTCCATCAAAACTGCATCATCTACAAAGTCTCTGCTTGGGCTACGATAGGCTTAGCCTCTAACAATTGCTTTTCTCTGCCTTTTAATTTCATTTTTTTTTTAAATTTTTATTTATTTATGATAGTCACACACACAGAGAGAGAGAGAGACAGAGACACAGGCAGAGGGAGAAGCAGGCTCCATGCACCGGGAGCCCGACGTGGGATTCGATCCCGGGTCTCCAGGATCGCGCCCTGGGCCAAAGGCAGGCGCCAAACCGCTGCGCCACCCAGGGATCCCTGCCTTTTAATTTCAAAGCGAAGGTAGTCCTCAGTCTTGGGATATTCAGCAGGCTGCCCATAACAAAATACCATTGGCTGGTGGCTTAACTAACAGGAAATTGATCTCACAGAATTTATTTCTCCACAGATTGCCTGGTGAGAGCTTTCTCCCTAGCTTGTAGGTGGTTACCTTCTCACTGCGGCCCCACATGGTCTTATCTTGCACATACATGTGGAGCCAGAGTTTCATGTTCCTTCCTCTTCTTAAAAGGATCTCTCTCATGACCTCATGTAAACCTAATTACCTCCCAAAGCCTCCACCTCCAAATACTATCACACTGCGGATTAGGGCTTCGATATATGAATCTGAGGGAGTGGAAGACACATTCAGTCTATAGCAGCAAACAACAATTACTAGTTTGAATTTAATAAACTTTTTTTTCACGAGTTACTTGTGTAGTTCTGTGTATTTCTAGCAAGTGATAGTGGGCTTCAATTTACAGTAGTGGCACAGTAGTTACTTTTCAAATACATTTGTCAAAAAGTGAATTTCCTTAGTGAAAAGCATGAAGCGAAATATAACAAAAGAGGTATGAAGATATGGCCAAAATCATGAAGATGATAGAAAAATGACTGGTTGTCCTAAGGAGCCATACAAGGAAGTCACTCTCAGCTTGGATAGTCTGAATGGAGACAACTAAAGGGACTCGTGTCCTTCATTTGTTCCATGGCAGGTTGTGGCCTCCAGGGCATGAGTCACTCGTGTGTAGGAAAACACAAGACCATGATCAAGACTTGGTGGACAAAAGTCAGATACCCGGCAATCTGAGACAGGTCTAGAAAACTGTTCCAGATGTCAAGAAAACTCTTGTTTTCCACAATTTCTTTTTACTGGGCTAGATTCCAAGTAGGTTTGGAAAACAGAAAAATATTCCAAAATAGATGATGGAAGAGTAGAGAGAGGTTCACTATGAGGTTACCCTGTGAAAGGGCTCATGTATCAATCAGGAGAGCCTCACCCTGAATATCAAGTCAGAGGAGCTTTCAAAGTCAGAGGAGGCTTTCCTTCTCATTGTGACAGAGTCTGTGGTGAGTCCTGCAGCTCTCCCCTGCAGCTCCCTTCTAACCTGAGACTGAGGAATGAGGCTGCAGCTATATTCTGGTTCCATCATTTTAACCCATGGTTTCCAGGCCAGGTTGGCTAGGGAAGAGAGAGCTTGAGGGCTGCAAAAGGGCCTCCCAGTGTCTCCACCTGGAAGTGACACATGGCATTTCCACTCATGGTCCACTGGCCGGAAGTGGCTGGGAAGCCCTGTCTCTCATGTGCCAGGGAGGGAATGGAAGGCCACCTGGGTGGCTCATTGGATGAGCATCTGCCTTTGGCTCAGGTCCCAGGGTCCTGGGATCAAGGCCCACAGCAAGCCTGCTTCTCCCTCTGCCTGTGACTCTGCCTCTCTGTGTGCGTCTCTCATGAATAAATAAATTAAAAATCTTAAAAAGAAAAAAAAAGGAATGGAAAACAGGTATTGGTGAGCATGCAGATGATCTAGAAGAGTATACAAGCACTCACTTTGAACTAAATGATGAATTACCTGGAGAATCAGCGAAGAATTTAGAAAATGTAACTGAGAGCATGAAATCAACAACCTATATTTTTTCAAAAATATTTTTCCAGGAGGTCTTTGTCCCCCATCAAAGGTCCCTAAAATACCCTTTAACATTCTTGTAGGCAGAGCTGTGTACTTGCACAGGTGCCTCCGGTATAAATCACCAATAGTAATTACCAACTTCTTTGTTAAAGAGAAACTTTAGTGTTTTGTTTTGTTTTGTTTTAAAGGCCAGTAAGGGGTTTCCAAGAACAATAAAACTATTTCCTCTGCAAATGACTTGATGATAACCTTGCTTGGAAACAGAGGCTCAGTCAATTCAGTGAGCAATGATTCTCTCTTGCTTCATCAGTTCTTGGATCTTTACAATTGTGTTCCATAAACTCCGTATTACCTTTCTACAAGAAATGTCATTGTCCCCAGTGATTCCTTGAATTTGTAAGTCTTCACTTACAAGATTTTAATCTTGACCAAAAGCCAACGAGATCTATTAGAACTGGAGGTTTAGTCTACCCACTGAAGTTGACATGTTTAAAAGCAAGGGTAGAATGACTCGGGTCACCTGCCATGAGAGAAGATGAGCACTTAAGCATTGCTGGTGATACTCAATGCTTCCATGGGGATTTTCCCCACTCTAGTCTGTTTCTCGGGAACATGGAGGGAAGACACCCCCAACAAAACCACAGTCTTTCTTCATTGTTCATTCTTTGGCTAGGCTTGAGCAATTATGAGGTAAAGATGGAGGCGGCCTCCAGTCTTGATTTCATTGGGACTTTCTAAACTATTAGAGATTCCAGGATTCTGGACACCCTGAGGATTAGGGCAGGCTCTAATCCCATACACAGGGAAATGCAGAGGCAGTTTGGGAGTTACATTGCTTACGTACAAGATGGCGGTTCTCAAGTGATTTCTAGAACAGTCTTCCGTGGAAGGGCCATCATGTGAAATCCTGTCCTGGTGGCAACTAGGGGGGAGTATCACATGCCACTTTAGCCACTCTATGCTTCCTTTTCCTCATCTATGAAATGGGGGTTTCTTTAAAAAAAAAAAAAAAACAGTTCTAATGCTGCTTTTGAAGATTCGGTGAGATAAGGCTCAAACATCACAAACACCTAGGGTAGGACTAGTTGAGATGGAAAATATTCCTGAGCTGCAGGGTACAATACAGGGATTGTGTAGAAGACAGGGAATTGCTCCTTTGTTCCCTTTGCTCCTCTCTTCCTTTCTCAACTCATATGCATACTGACTGCTCTTTAAATTTGGTCATTCCATTGTGATTAGTCGGAACTGTATTGCTCCAAAAGTCAGAGAAGCAAATGGAAGATGACAGTGAATAAAACCGAACTCAACCTACACAGGAAGAGTCAGGAATTTTATGATCCAACTCTATTTGAGTCCTTTTTCATTCTATACTGCAATCTTCACCCTCTTATAAAGAGGCCCCTACTTGTGGCGCATCATGGGCAGTTTTGAAATGCAAGTAAAATGAGATGCAGAGACCACAGTCGTGTCCACACATGACCTGAAGCCTCTGTTTGACCTAGCCTCTTCAGAGGAAGAAAAGAATATTGCATCAAACTAAATGTGCTAGGACCTAGACCTTTAATTATACAGCTTCCCCATCCTAAAGGAGGCCGCCACTAATTTGAAATTGTCTGGTTATGGCCTGCACAAGTAATGTTTGCAAGAAAACAGAGCAGTCTCAAATTGGGCCATGATAGACCAAAGCGTGCGACATATAATGCCCTCGAATAGCTAAACCAAGACCCAAATCACCTTAACATCTGTCCTGGGGGTTGTAAACTATGAAGTAAACTTTCACTGATGCAGACTGCAGGCTCCCTACAAGACATTGTACTAACTAGCAATCCACCCCAGTTACTTCCATTCTGACAACATTTATTAGCTATTGATCCGAAGGAAAAGCTTACTCAGCACAACTCATTCAGAAATTTCTAGCAAGAATTGTATAATTCCCTCACTTTGACACGTTTTGTGTTGTAGGCCTTCTGTGTAATTTTTGGTGCCCTCGGCAGCTTTGAAAAGAAGCCATGACTCTTGACAAAGGGTGATGACCTACCGTACACAACCTAATGGTGCAACATTGCTATGATGCTTTATAATCCTTTACTTCTCGAAACAAAAGCCAACACTTAAACAGTAATGCTGGTTCGTTGCCGAAATTCTAGAGACTGTGATAAGGAGACTAAGAACTCATAACCCCACTAACCACACAATCATTGTCAACATTTTGGTGTGTTTTCCTACATTTATACTTACTAACCCAAATGCCCACACCCTCTGCACTTAAAATCATATCATCAACACTAACAATTATTACCAATCATCTGTGCAGATCATTCTTACAGTTATTTTTTCCTTTTTCATTAAAGGCCATGCTATTGCTTACTTATTCGTTCTCTTAAAGTTGGACATGGCTATTTCCAAGTCTTTTACTCTTATAATTAATTTTGATTTGCATATGCATATATCCTTGTCAGCATTTTAAACTGTTTCCTTAAGACGTACCAAACTATTGAGGTAGAGCATGTGAATATCGATCGTATAAACACATATGATAACATGCAGTAGAGAGAGAGGGTCATACTTGCGTTTCTTATTTTTGACTTGACCAATGATATCTGACGATTCTTAACACCAGGGGGGAGAATCATACATTTGAAATTAAGCTTGAGTCCTATCTGAAATGGGATGGTTAATATGTAAGATTGCTCTCAGGTATTTCCTCAGGAACAAGGACTAGTTACTTATATATTTGATTGATAGGGTTTATAATTAGAACTCCACCTACAAATACATCTGAGCACTAAGGTAGAATTAAGAAATAAAATAGATCAGGTTAGGGACAGGAGTAGGGAAGCTAAATATGCAAGAAGGAACTCCAAACTGGATTTATCCCTATAGGAATAAACAGTCTGGCACCCTGTGCCACCCCGTAAAATTTGCACTCACCTAGCTCCTAGATGTGTAAGACTTAGCGGCAGGGGGACAGGAGGCAAGAGGCAAGTTTCCTTTCTCCAGACAGAGAAAGGCCAATATGCAAGAAGCATGGCCAGGACATGCGGTCTTCTGCCTATGGGCCCCCAAAGCTTCCAGAGAGACCCGCCCATTCACAGTCCATCCACTGGAGGAGAGAAATGTAAATGCTGTTTGCATTTCCCACAACAATCTCAGCTCTGTCCACAGAAGCGCATGTTTGCATCCAGCACATGAGGAAGCAATCAGGTGATTTTTAAATGATTTTTAAATTGCACGATGTCCCGTGCAAATGCAGCAGGTACGTCAGGCCTGTGGGGAGGCATCAACCCTTTCCACTGAGACTCTAAACTCCCCTCTAAGGAACAGCTCCTTCACTCTCCTTTTATCCATCCATTCTTTTCTTCTTCAAAAAGTAGTTACTGAATCCCGACTACCCCCCTGGGTTAGCTACTGTCCTAGGAAGGGAGGGCCAGACAGTCAAGGTGATGAAGGCCCCACCCCCATGAGGCTTCCCGTCTAATCAAAGAGACAAGCCATTAAACAAGCAATGTCAGCACAGAAGGACAGCAGTGCCATGGCCATGCTGAGCCAGACTGGGGAAGTGGAGGGGGGGCTCCTGGGGAAAGAGAGGCGAGCCAGGGGTCTGTGGGCCAACCCAGAACAGAAGCCCCCCCAGGCAGAGGGGCAGGGCTTCAGGGTAGAAAAAAAAAGCAGCAGGGAGGACACAGTCTAGGCTGGGAGGAGTGGGGGGCATGTGCTGGGGTGGCAGCTAGAGGCCCTGCCCACTAGGCCACTCTGGCTTCCTTCAGCTCCTACTTATAATCAGAGAACAAGGCCTGGGGGCAGCCAGGTGGGCCCGCGGGCTCCTGCCACAGGCCTGCAGCAGCCAGATGCTGGGGGTCTTCTCAGTAAACGCTGCTGCGGGGGGGGGGGGGGGTGGCTCAATGCCTCCGTATCCCCACGTCTGACTATGTGTGCTCTAATCTAGATAACATCAACACAGCCACAGATGTGACGGTAACCTTCAGGTTTAAAGACAAAACTTTGACTTCATTACTGTCCCTCTATGAATTTGGCCAAAATCCAATATTTAAACTGCATTAAATAAATAGTCGAGGCTGGTTGGGGGGGGGGGGGAGCAGCTGCGTTCACCACTGAGGGGGTGCACTTCCCTACTGAATTGCCCCAAGGCACAGCAGCAGATCCCAGGATTTGCCAGCGCAGAGTCAATTCAGGGGCACGGAGGAGCAGTGAACGCAGAAAACCGGGCCGAAAAAGGAAATCCCTGTTGGGTAGCCACAGGTGGCAGCCCTTGGCAATCCCTGGGGAGAGTCCCTGGGTGACAGGGGGTCCCACCAAGGATGGCACCTTTATGACACAACGTCAACTCTCCCGAGACTGCAAAATCCCACCCGGTGGGGTTTTCTTTCCATCCGGCTAACTGAACCACATTAATGGATGTCCGAACAGTCCTGGCATTTGTTCCCCTATCAGAATCTGTAAAGAGGGGAAGAGGTTCCTGTTGTTAATTGCGGGGGATCTCCCACTCTTTGTTTTAAGGAAAGTTTAAACAAAATGATCACCCACTCTGAGGCTTTAAACAAAGTTCAAACAGAGCGAAGTTCTCTTGCCAAGGTTTAAGGCAAATTTCCTCTGTCCAGATGGCTTCCTCAGGCAGGCCAACATAAGAGCTAAGACACTCAACCCTGCTGCCTTTTAATGCTGCTCCTTGATTGTTGCTAACGAGCCCCAGCTGTCCGGCCTTGCTGGTTCCTGAACCTCTCTCCGCCGGCCACATCTGCCGGCAACTCTGAGGAAGAGGGGGAGACCGACAAAGGGCTACCCCCAGAGCAACACAGGTGGACGCCTGAGTGGTGAGCCCACGCATCTGGGCCAAGGTTAGAAACCAGTTTCCTTAAGAACTTCCATGGAAACACTCAGGGGTGGTTTTTGATAAATTCCCTGATGATGGGACACGCCACTAACTATAGAGCAAACTCACCAAAAACCCGGGAATGTGGCCGTCATACTTGGTAGGGCACTTCTCCTACTGCCTAGTCCACACATGGATCTGGATGGCAGCCTGGATTGGGGTGGTGGCCATGAGAATTCCTCGTGAGTTCTAGCAACACTCTCTTCACCCTCCTCCCCAGCTGTGCATGCAGCCCATCCCCACAAGGCGCACGCAACTTTGGTGTGCACCAGACGCAAGCGGGTCACCTCCAATTCCTGTGTTTAATGCCTCCCCTCTGTTTTCTGTGTGTCCTGCAGACCTCTGGGGATGTTAGCTCGTGTGTTCAGAAGCCCCAATACTCAAGCCTGCCGGGAGATCCATTCGACTCGTACATTAAAAAGTGCCTTTTGATGATGTCACCCTATAGGGTATACTACGGTTTTAATAGTCAAATCCACCTTGTCTATGTTAGTCTACGTTCCCCTTCATTGCCCTGTATGTTCCTTCTCTAGTCCCGTTTCTTCAGGGAAGCAAGCCTATTATCTTTAGCCTAAAAGCCAAACATAAGATTTTGACTTAGCAAGAGTCGTGTTTATTCGCTTGTTTTTTGTTTTAGCTTACGTGAGGGTATTATAGAGTTTCCTCTTTTTAACTCAAAAATATTGGGAAAAAGTTTGAGCTCCCTGGTTCAGCTAGTAAACTGATGGCATGAGGCTAACAAGAGGCACAGACTGCTCCAGTGGCAAAAGGATGTCAGGCTTTGCATTCAGACCGAGATTGAGATTCTGGTTTTTTTAATTACTTATCTTCCGACACTGGCCATATTTGGTGGCATATCTGAACCTTTACCTTGTCACCCATGAAACTAGAGGACATGCTCTGGTCTTTGGGGTCATTATAGGGATTACAGATAATATGTGTAAAGCTTCTAGGTCAGTGCTCGCCACATCATGGGCACTTTGGAAACTATTATTAGATGTCAAAAGGTCTTCATGTTTTGTTGAAATGTGAGTCAATTGCTTCCCAATAAGTAGCCAAGGAAATGACGTGGAAAAGAGTAGATAGCTCGGTTCAATGCCAAACTATCAGTAGATGCAAAGTGGCCAACAGTTGGCTCACACACTGTGGGGCTTGGGTACCCCCCCTAGTCCCTCCAACCATCCTTTGAGTTTTCTCTGCCTCAGGACAGGCACAGATCCTCAACACCCCACCTACTTCTGGTCACAATTTAAACTATCAAGCAGGCTGGCAATGGTAGAGTAATATCTTCCAAACTTGATCATAGATTTGACCACTGTCTCATATATTTGATGCCTACAGCATACCTGGTAATAGGTGTAACATACAAATATCATCCTCCCCAGAAAAGGAAATCCTAAGGTGATGCTTCCTGATTAAGTTGACCCTTGAATAATGTGAGAGCTTAGGTTGCTGATCCCCCTATGCAGTTAAAAAATCTGCCTATGGGCCCCCAAATCATGTATAACTTTTGACTCTCCCAAAACTATACTACTAATAGCCTACCGTTGACTGGAAGCCTTGTGACAACAAACAGTGGATTAGCATATATTTTGTACGTTAAATGTATTATATGTTGTATTCTCACAATAAAGTAGAGAAAAGAAAATACTAAGAAAAATCATAAGGAAGAGAAAACACATTTACAGTACTCTACTGTATTTATCGGAAAATCCACATGTAACTGGACCTGCACAGTTGACACCTATATTGTTCAAGGGTCAATTGTATACCTCAATCTTTTTTTAAGTTTCGGTTTAAATTCCAGTTAGTTAACATGCACTATAATATTAGTTCCAGGTGTACAGTGAAGTAAAGACTGTTCCTTCCTACTTGTGGATACCATGAGTCCTACACATGTATCCTAGAGTGACAGCAATTAGAAGCAGGACTCAAATACTGTCCTTCAATAGCTACAGAGTTAAAAAAAAAAATGGCTTTTTGACAAAAGTGAGAGCAAGGTAGAAGCAGGAAGCTTTACTTTCTCACACTGTCCCAGGAAACACAAGATAAGCTCTTTGGGGGCCTCCTAATCAATGATACATTGATAAAATATGTTTTACAACATTGGAGGCAAGTCTCAAGTTTTTCTTACTGGAAAGATTGCTAAACAAGTTTTTTCCAGGGTGCTATCAGGCCAAAAAAAAAAAAGAATCAGGCAAAAAAAGTTTTTGGGTTAAAATATTTTAGACAGAGCATACATAAGCCAGGGGAAGGGCAGAGGGAGAGTGAGAAAACCTCAACCTCAGACTCCATGCTGAGTACAGAGCCTGACACACGGTTCAATCCTGTGACCCCAAGATCATGACCAAGAGTCAGATGCCCAACCAACTGAGCTACCCAAGCACACCAGGCAAGGGAAGTTTAAAAGAAGCTTATTCCTCATATAGCACAACATCCCCTATATACAGACCACTATCCAATATATTCTAGATTTCACTAGTTTATATTTTCCAGACTTTCCTCAAGTTCCCAATGTTACTCATCTTTAAATAGGATTATGATAAAATTCAACACCATTGATGCACAGGTATTGTGCCCCTTCTTGAAAGTAAACAGAATTATCACTGGTCCCTTCTCCCAACTCTGAACTTCCCTCCCCAGGAAATCCAGAGGTTTCCATTCATTTGTTGTACCCCCCACCCCCAGAAACCTGCATTCTAAAAAGGACAACAACATAGTATTAAGTTTTTGTAAATAAAAATATTATGGACTGATGAACCAACAATAGTAATAAGTCTTATAACAGATACACAAAGAACCAACAGCAGCTGTGGCCTGGAACAGGTGGTGAGGAGCCATACTCAGAAATCAGAAACAGCCTTTGTGCTCAGGAAAACAGAGACATGCTGGGCACTCCCGAGGGAACCTCCTTGGACCCCTGTGACTTGGCCAGCAGGAGGTCTGCCCCTCTGATTAACAATAAATACAAAGTCAAATACAGTGGTATGAAAAGTGTTTTGGTTCATTCTCCTTCCCAGCCTGGCCAGCTGCACTAGGGGACACCCTTGTAGGACTGGCCTCTTTGCAGATTCTAGCACAATCAGTGGTTTCAGCCATTGCATCAGATCACACAGCCCTGACATCTGAGGGTCTTTAGCTATTTCCAGAGATCTGGTGTGGCCTGGTGTTTCCAGCATCAGCTGGAACATGGTGTCCATGTACCAAGGTCAGCATACAGGGTGGGAAATCTGCAAGGTGATATTCTATCCAAGGTTATAGAGACCAGGAGGTCATAGCAATGGACTTAAGATAACAACCATGTTAGTCTTCCCTTCTGACAGTTGTGTTGTGGGACGGGGGTATTCTTTGAGTTCAAATGTGGCAGATAAGATCAATTAGGCTTGGCAAAAATAGGAGAAGAAAAGTTCTCCCCTCAGACCTGAAGCTATGGCTAGTACAAGTTCAGAAACTTCAGAAAAGAAATTTGAGCCATAGGAAAATTAAGGAAGCAAATAACTGTAGGCTGAGGGTCACACCATTATGCAAACTGAGCTCCAGATTTTTCTGTGAAATTTTTGGTAGACAAAGTGAAAAAGGAAATCAAATTACATGTTTTTTTATTCTTCATGTCAAGACTAGGAAAAATGGGAAACTAACCCTAATCCATGAACTGTGCCTGACTGGCCACATTCTTCAGTGAAACTGTGTTTTCTCATTTGCCAAATGAGAAGCATTATCTATCCCATGTTTCACAGTAATAGATATAGTTAGTTAGAAGTAGTAAGATATTTTATACAAAGAATTTATCTTAGGAAATTAGTAATAGATATTTTTCATGGTGATTTGGAACAAAACAAAATATAAGGCATGACCTGGATCTTAAATATGTCTAATCAATCATGTAACCCATTTATAAAGTAAAATATCAGATTTTGCCTCATTAAAATCTGGGTCTGTGCAACTGCTGCTAGGGTTTTTTGTTTGTTTTGCTTTTGTTTTGTGATAATTATTTGATAGAGTAGGGCTGTAACTCCATCTAATAATTCTGGTTGAAGATTTAAGAGAGGCAAATTACTCTATAGTGATTATGCAAGCACATTTATCCACTTTACATTTTGAGAAGACCATAAATAGACCACTTTACATTTTGAGAAGACCATAAGCTACCATAAGTAGCTTTTGACTAACCTCAAAAGATAGAAAGGATTCATCTTAGATTCCCATCTTAAAATCTTCCTAAATTTTTAAGAGGAGATTTTCTGGCAATAGCAGCTTAAAACAAAAATAAACAAACAGAACTATTCTGTAGCTTATTTGTACATCAACCCTACCAAGAAGAGCAAAATTCAATGAAGATTTACCAAACCTAAATACTTGTTATTTATTTGCCTTGAACACAGTTGACACTTCATTTACTCTATTGAAGGTCTTATGTAACTAAGATTGACAGTACAGGGACA
This sequence comes from Nyctereutes procyonoides, assembly GCF_905146905.1. Classification (NCBI taxonomy): domain Eukaryota; kingdom Metazoa; phylum Chordata; class Mammalia; order Carnivora; family Canidae; genus Nyctereutes; species Nyctereutes procyonoides. The sequence continues at coordinate 63,292,565 of NW_026575051.1, forward strand.
GATATTATAAATTATTAAGTATTTTGCACATACCACAGAGCCTTGAACATACTACTGAATTATCAAAACAAGGCATGAGACAAAAAAAATAAAAGGTGAAACTGCTAGAAAGAAAAAAAATTATGAATTGAAGACAATATATTAAGTTATTGAGAAAATCTATGGGAAAGGTAATAGAAATAAGATTTTAAAAATTGGCTGGATATAAGAGAACTATCAAAAAGTTGCTAAGATGCATCTTTAGACAATTACTACTGAGAAAATATAATGGAAAAAAAAAGAAAATATAATGGGAAAATCTTCCCACTTAAAATTGCTATAAATAAGGCAGCTCGGGTGGTTTAGCACCACCCTCAGCCCAGGGCTTGATCCTGGAGATCAGGGATCCAGTCCCACGTCAGGCTCCCTGCATGGAGCCTGCTTCTCCCTCTGCCTGTGTCTCTGCCTCTCTCTCTCTATCTCTCTCTCTCTCTCATGGATACATAAATAAAAATCTATTTTTAAATAAATAAAATTGCTATAAATAATCAAATGCAAAGAGAACACTACATAGCTATACTAGTCAACATTAAATTAATTCATAAATATTAATTGGCAACCATGACTCATGAAATACTTCTGTAAAATGAGTAACAGATAAAGGCTAAGACAAACAAACCAAAAAACTGATCCTAGATGAAACAGAGCTATTTCAAAGAACCAAAGAAAACCTTTGAAACAGTGATATCTCAGAGACACTTAATAACAGGTCCATTAAAAAAAAAAAAAAGCTTATATAAGAAGAGGCAACCAGAGAATATGACAGAGCTTTGCAAAATAACAACTGTGATTGCCAAAATAAAATATATAAAGACTAAGTGGTAGGTTGGATGGAGCAAAAAACCAAGTTGGTGATCTTGATAGTCAAGTTCAGACATTAGCCCAGCACACAGAGCAAAAATGGAGAGAAATATAAGAGATCATCAATGGGAAGATACATACAGGGAGTCTCTTTCCACTTTAAGGGAAAGACTATACAATTAATTATAATTAAAAGAAAAAAATAATAAAATAAACTTTCACCAAGCTGAGGAAAATCACAAGTCCTAATAATAAAAAGGTCAAGAGAGGGGCAAGATGAATGAAAAAAAAGATCCACACTTAGACACAACATTGTGAAGTTTCAAAAACGTTTATTTAGATAAAAAGAAATTTTTAGTGAGTTCCAAACAAAACAATAGATTACCTGAAAGGAATAAGAATCAGACTGACATCAGACTTCTCATCACCTAAATGCTAGAAGAAACAATGCCTATACGTTACTAAGGGAAACTTATTTAAACGCATATCGTCTTTGCCCTGTAAAATTACCAATGAAGGACCAATAAAGCCATTTTTAAACATGTAAGAACTAAGAAATCTTAACATCCAAGAATCCATTACAATGCATTAGAAGAAATAGAATAGCAACACCAAAAAAAAAAAAAAAATTAAAGAGAATGATGAGAAGCAAAAAACAGTAACATCTGAACATGAACCAGGAGGAGTAAAAAAGCTGAAAATAATTAAAAGAGGCTCCACTGGAGCTTGACACTCGAGACCATCTATTCTGAGCAACAAGATTTTTAATGACACAGGATTAGCTTTCCTTCAAAACGGGCACAATCACATGGTTTAGTTGTTGCTGTTTTGAGGGGCTTAAATTTTTTAAAGTCTTTAGAGCAATAACAGAAGAGTTTAATTTTATTAAAGGAAAAAATGTAAATGACATAAACCTTGACAATTTAGAAATGATAAAAATCAGAAGTTGAAGCAGGAAAGGGAAGTGAGAGGTAGTAAAATGCTTTTGATTCCTCCTGGGAGATGTACCATGCATTACAAAGTGATAAAGCAGGAAAGAAAGTTTAAGTGTGACTATGTTAGGTAATGAAATAGTGACTTGTCTTGATCAAAAATGGCCAAATAAGAATATGCCTCTCTTCCCTCCTCAGATGTAAGAAAATATAAGGGAAATTGAAAAGGCGTGAGCCCATAATATTAAAGAGAACTAACCGGAGAGGAACTTCAAGAACATGAGGGATTTCCAAAAGCTTCTGAAAAATGGATAAAGACATACTGATGAATGAAAATGGAATGAAAGGAACTTCCATCTAGAATTCATGGAGAGGGAGTTGCCACAGAGGAAGGAATGGGACATCAAGTTTCGAGACCAGATGTGAAAGAGTACAGGGGTAAGGAAAATGGCCATAAGGAAGACTAACTGAAGGTCTGGGTCCAGGAGGAGTACCCACTCCACCCCCACATTCCGATCTCTACTCCTGAACCCAGACTGACAGCCAGCCATACACTATCTCTAGGCAACTCCCCAAAATTGTAGGGTTCCTTGCTAAAGCAATTAAACGAACCCTCTGAAGAGAACTAGGAAAGTTAACATGAAGTCCTCTTCATTGTGGTATCTGGGAGATATTTAGGTTAAAAGGCAACTCCCCAGACTTTCTATCAAAGTAGATGAGCCCCTAAATCCACAGAACTCCCCAACCGCCTCCCTACAAAGCCCCTATACCATCAATCTTCAACATGAACAGGCAGGATAAGTGAACAACTGAAGTGTAACCACAGGATAAAGAGAACAAAATAAACTCTCAAAAAAATATCAGAGGAAGCACAAAATTCAAACAGGTGTGACTTAACACAAATCTCAGATTTTTGACTTTTTATCAAAGTATAAAATACATGCAGAAAATGGGATTACTGGTATACAACGAATATAATATCACTAAAGGAATATACCCATTAACTACCACCTAGATTGTCCACATTTAAAAAAAAAAATATATATATATATATATATATCACCAGAACCTCAGAAGCCCTTTGCATGCCCCCTTCTAGTCACTCTCCCCTCTCTTCTCCGCAAAGGAGCCTCACTGCCAATACCAGAGATCTGTTCAGTCTGTGTCTGAATTTTACATAACTGGAAGCATGCAATATGTAGGTCTCTGGCTTTTCTCACTGGATACTATGTTCATGAGATTCATCCAATGTCTATGAAAAAGACACATATGGTCCTGCCCTTAGGGAGCTTACATTTGCGTGTGTGGAGATACTCAACAACAAGCAAGTAGGCAAAGCAACAACAACACATCTATGGGACACACAATAGTAGGGTTTTGTGATACAGAGGAACAAGGTAGCTCCTTTAGACTGAGCAGAAGAGCCTCTCTGAGAAAGTGACATTTAAGCCAAGATGTGACAAAAAAGAGCCAATCATAATAGATCCATAGGTAAAGGAGTAGTTAACCTCTTACTCTCCCTCTCCCTCCCTTTTTCTTTCTTCTCTTCCCCTTTTCTCCCTTTCTCTTGTTCTATACACACACATATCAATAAGAAAAAGACAGTCACAATAAAAATTGGGCAAAAGTTATTGCACAAAAGAAGTTATCCAACAAATATAACTGATATCTAAATATCCAATAAATACATAACATGCGCTCAACTGCATTAGTAATCAATAAAATTAGCAATTTTAGCCACCAGAAAGGCTAAGAAAAAAAATATCACATGACTGATTCTACCAAGAACTGGGAAGGATGTGAGAACAACTCGCATATGTTACCAGCAGGACTGTAAATTGATACATTTTCAGAACACTGTTTGCCACTATCTTCTAAAGTTAAATTTAAGCATACCCAGAAAGCTCATTTCTATTTATATATCCAAAAAAATTTGTCATAAGTGCACCAAAATATGTTTTTAAAAATGTTTATAGTAGCACTTGTTTGTAAAAGACCAAAACGAAAAACAACCAAATGACCAGCAGAGGAAAATGAATAAGCTGTGGTCTATTCACATGATGGAATACAAGACTAGTAAGAATGAATGAGCTACCGCTGCCCATAGCTCAGCAAAAAAAAAAAAAAAAAAAAAAAAAAAAAAGGGCTACCTCAAAAATCCCCTTTTTGTTCTTCCTGGATATGGGCACTCAGCCTCATGCCCTTGGATGAATTCAGAGCTTCTGCCTCCCAGAGCTGTGTATCCTAGCTCTGGGTCGTGGAGAAGCTACATCGCCTTTCTCCCCTTGCACAACGGCTAGCAGCTGGTAAGGCCTTCACATGGATTCCTCAGTTCTCTGCCTGGTGACAGTGACATTAAGTAGTTGAAGGGAGAAGAGACAGTCCATGCCAGAACAGCCTGTGTCCTTCACCACCATCATACTCAACTCCTAACATAATCCCTGATGCAGAGAAGGAACTCAATAAATTATTTGTTGAATGAAAGAGTGAACGTTCAATTATTGCCCTTATAATCTGTTGAAATCTAATTGCTTGAAGAAATGCATTGTCAGTGTAAAGGGCTGAATTTAGCAGTCTTTCAGGGAGTCAGAATTGGCATTTAGCATGTTGTTAATTTTGTGCACATGTACACACAATTTTATTTACTTTTTACTCTCAGTGGTCGTTTCAAATTTAGACATAGGATGGGTACTTGCTTTTCCTAGGCAAGGATGAATTATATTTGGTTTTACTTGGTTTGCAGTTATAGATGGAAGCTTCCCACAACTCACTTTAGAAGGATGGTCTCAGGCCCTTAAACTCAGAAAGTTTAACCCAAGGATTTGGAAAAATCATTACTCCCACAGGATTTTCTTGTCTCCTAAATTTTATCCTTTCCTTTTTGTGTAAGGCAGACTAAGGGTTAGATATACTGAGTAGCAGAGTAAATTCAAAGAAAGAAATAGACCAGGAAATCCCACTGTAGATTAGATTTAAATGAAGATAAATTAATGACTTGCTAGCCCCCTTGGTTAGATGGCAATTTGCCCACAAAAAGAGTTCTGACAATATCTAGCAGCTACTGAATATTAAAAATGTATTATGTGCCAGGCATTGGGTTAACCCTTCCCTAGATATAGGAAGGATAAATTGATTTTGTCAAAGTACTAGGTCAAGTCTGGAAGAACTCACATCTTATTGTATGGAATAGATAATTCCATAGTTGGTGCTCTGGTGTAAACTAAATCAGAATGACTGGTTTCGTCTTTCCTTGCTAAAATTACTTTGCCATAAAATTGGCTGTTAGAAAGTCTTGAACTTCTGAGGAATCTCAATAGATACAAAGATGAATGTAAGATTCAATACCTGTCTTTGAGTTGCTCACCACTCTCTTGTGTGGGAAAGACAAATACAATTGACCCTTGAACAGCACAGGGGTTAGGGGCGTTGACCCCCCCCAACACTATCAAAAATCCATGTGGAATTTTGACTCACCCAAAACTTAACTACTAATAGCCTACTGTTGACTAGAAACCTTACTGAGAACACAACCAATTAACACATATTTTGTATGTTATATGCATTATATTCTATATTCTTACAATCAAGTAAGCTAGAGAAAAGAAAATCATAAGGAAAATACAATTGCAGCCCTGTGCTATATTAATCAAAAAAATCTGCTTATAAGCAGACTAAGGTCAAACCCAAGTTGTTCAAGGGTCAACTATAGATAAATTCATTCCAGAATGCTAAGGACTATAAAAGGAATAAGTTCAAAGCATTTTGGGAACCTGGGCTCCTCCAAGGAAATAATATCTAAACTTGAGTTCCTGAAGGAAAAATAGGAATCTAGAAGGAAGACTCCTTCCAGGCAGAGGGACCGGCACATGCCAAGGACTAGCTGTGGGAAATGGCATCCTACAATAGGGGAACTGAAAGTAATTCAATATTGGCTAGAGCACAGAGTGTGTGCGGGTATAGCAAGCCTTAAGGTTGAGAAGCAAACAGGGTCCAAACCATGAAAAATTTGTAAGCCAAGCTAAGCAGTTTGGAATTCATCCTGGGGACCATAGGGAGTCACTGAACAACTCACAGCCAGGGAATAATTGATTATATTCATGTTTAGGAAAATCACTTTTGGGGGGCACCTGGGTGTCTCAGTTGGTTGAGCATCTGACTCTGGATTTCAGCTCAGGTCATGATCTCAGGGTCATGGGATCGAGCCCTGAGTCAGGCTCCACACTCAGAAGAGTCTGCCTAGATTGCCTCCTTCCCCTCTACCCCTCCCCTCACCTATTCTAATAAATAAGTCTTTTGGGGGGAAAAAAATCACTTTTGAAGCAGACTGGGTGCGTAGGGGTAGGTAGTGCTTGCAAAGGGACTAATGGTGACGGTCTTTTGAGCCAAATTAGAAGCAATAGGAATGAAGAAAATGAGAAAATCAAGCAGAGAGGGAAATGAGAAGAAATTAAAGATAACTCTTGGGTTTCCAGAAGAGAATATTGCAGCTTGCTATAAATGATCAGGATACTTCCGAGTCAGTAAAGACATGTTCGGTTGTTTTTCAAGACTCTGAATTCCATTAATTACAATTACAGTGCTATTAATACCATCAGAGGGCTTGACCATAGTTTAGAGGAATCTACACTCTAGTTTCTTGTAGTGGGGGAATTTATGGGCTTCCTAGTTTGTCTAAGGAGAAAGAAGACTTGAAAGGAAGTTAACCAGAGGCACCAACTGATTACAGTCTAGGGGGAGGACCAGGGAGAGGAAAATTAGATGTTGGTCAATCTGAAGACTGGAGCCTCCTGGCAAGGAAGCGAAGGGAAAATTGAAGAGGAGAACAGAATGATTAGTGTTAATGGGATGGCACTGAGTGAGACACTGAGGATGGGTAGAGATTCCCAAATGGGTGTGAGTTCAGGGTAGAGCCAGATAGTCAGATTTGATAGGATGGGTTGCTTTGCCAGGAAAGGTATTGGACAGAGGTGAGAAGAGGACAGCATGGAAACCTGGACCCTCTAATTTAGTAAATGGGCTCAGACACATCTCAGGTATAAGCAAAACTGATTCCTATTTGCTGTTAGCGAATTGTGCAAGACAGCTTGGAATCCTCTTCATCCGGCTTATAGAGCTCACCTGTCTCCTGTGGAAGCCTGCAGCCCTTATCCTAAGTGGGTGTTTTGCAAGCTGAGCAATGACTAGGAATCCTAAACGAATTCTGAGTCAGTGGAGGTTCAGAAGGGAGGTGTACTGAGAGAGAGCACCCGGGCACACAAACACACCCCACTGTTTTAAGCCTTCTGCCTTGAAGCCTCCTGTTTTCTTCTGGTAAGATGGACTAGACCAAGTGAAGCCAGAAGCTTCCATCTGCCTAGAAGTGGACTAACCTGAGGTCTGAGGTTCTCCAGCTGGGCTTTAGAAATCCCCACAGGGCTGAAGAAATATTCTTACTCTATCCTCAAGTGCTCTACAAGAATGGTTTGATTTGAGGTTTCCAGCTTGACAATAATTGTAAAATCTGACATAGGCATATTTTGGATTAACTTCATGAGCTCCTGAAAGTCCAGTACTGCCCTGTAATGCCAGTGCTGCCTTTGTTTATGGTGTACAGTCACGTTAGTGGCAAGTAGTATTTTGTTGTCGTGAACTAATGAGAGGAAAGGGGAAGAAAAATGGGACGAGGATGCAATGGAAGTGGACTACTCAGCTCCAAGCGGAGTACTATGAAGTACTCCAGGAAGGCCAGTGCACCAAGGTAATACCACAGTACAGGAAGCAGCTAAATGGGTAATATTTCCAATGTTAAGGTAATTCTAAGGCAGTCGGGGGGAAAAAGAGCTGCCTCCTGCTTTAATAAATGACATGACAAATCTATTTTGGTCAGAAATGCCCCAGGGGAGAACTCAGGGGATAGAGACAGGGCAAGCAGGAAGAAAAGGTGAAGAACACAGCAAGGTGGCCGCTGGGCCCCAGCCAAAAGCATCAGAGGCTAGAGGGAGGAGAAGGGAGGAAGCCAGAGCTCAGGATGGAGAAGGAGAGAAGAAGGTGCTCCAGAAGTCTCCAGTACATGGAAAGAACTTTGTCTTAAAGAAAGTTCCACAGGAAGATAGGGCTTTTTTTTAAATTTATTTATTTATGATAGTCACACAGAGAGAGAGAGAGTGAGGCAGAGACACAGGCAGAGGGAGAAGCAGGCTCCATGCACCGGGAGCCCGACGTGGGATTCGATCCCAGGTCTCCAGGATCGCATCCTGGGCCAAAGGCAGGCGCCAAACCACTGCACTACCCAGGGATCCCCAGGAAGATAGGGCTTAAATTCATTTTTCCACCCTGAGTTCCTGCATTCTTCATGGTTTGTTTTTGCTGTTCATTCCATAATTCCTAGATTTGGGTTGTTTTTCTCACAATAGATTATTAAGGACAGAGTAACTTTTTTGAAGGAGGAGGAGGAGGGGGAGGCGAAGACGATGACTTCTGTTATTAGGCTCTGCTTATGTAATGACAAAAAGCATAGGCATTCCCAGGATGGCACTAAATTTATTCGTTTACTGGCCAAACATTTACTGAGTATCTATGCAGTGCTGGCCACCAGGATACAGTAGAGAACAAAAGTGGCTAGGTCCCTGCCCCCGTGGGCTATCGGCAGTCTAGCAATTTAATGAATGGTCAACACTGCTGGACCAAGCTCAAGGTAGAAAAGTCCCCCCCATACTTAATTGTTTAAATAAAAATAGTAAAATATCCAAAAAAAAAAAAAAAAAAGTAAAACCGATGCCAATGTACTCATTAAGTGGTTCTCTAGTACCTCTCTATTCCAGTGTGGCTCATGTTCTGGCAGCAGTACCTGGGAGCTTCTTAGAAATGCAGAAGCCATGTCCCACCCCAGACCTGCTGAATCAGAATCTGCATTCCGATACCATGTGATCCACATGTACGTCAACATTTGAGAAGCATGGTTCTCTTAAATATTTTTAAGAGAAATGGTGACCTTTTATTCAGGTAGATAAATCTACAAAAGTTTTATATATATATATACATATATATATATATAAAATATATTATATTACACATGACTATGGTCGACCTCGAAAAACCCATAATTAATTTTTAAAATTTCCCATCCTCTGTTGTCTTTTTGATAGTTTATTCATCTCACATGAACACTTCAAAATCTACTAAATCCCATCTCCTCCACCCAACTATAAACTGAGATTTTAAACTACCTTAAAGAGCATTTTTGTCTCACAAAAATGAGACAAAATTATATATATATTATATATATATATAAATCTTTAAGAAGCAATTATTTAGATTTGATCATAGTTTCTCTGGAAGAACACTATTTCAATGGGTCTCAGGCTGGCCAAGAAAAGTGTGTCTGGTTAATAGTCTAAAAATAAATTCTCAAGTTCCCTTTATAACTTCTGCATTTCTCATACTTAAGTCTTTAACTTTTACTTCCAAATGGCCTATCGAAGGGAAAAGTCTCAATTGCTGTGACTTTTCTTAAAAGCTTTATGAAACGTTTAACCTTGTAACCCATGTATTTAAAATACTAAGATTTTTTTAAATAATCATAAATTACTAATAAAACCTCATGATTTAAATCTTTAAAAATTAAGAACATAGCTAACACAAAAGTATCCTGCCAATTATATCAAAGAAATGTATTCCTTATTAACAACTACAAACAAAATCAACAGAATGAGAACTTTATAGATATTTATGTGCATTTGTATGGGATGTGTGTGGGGTGGGGGTGGTGTATGGAGAGGGGGTTGCGTCTATGTACAGAAAGAGAAAGAACAGATTGTGTTTGCCAAACAGTGTTAAATAAAACTATTTCAAGACTCTCCCTGTTGCACAAACAAGGAAAGTAAGAATAGTCTGGAAAACACTATCAGTTCTAATCCCTTCACTACTTCAATATCTCACTCTTCTTCCTCTACTTGTCCAACTCAGGGCAAGGCTTTCCCTTCTCACTGGTTATCTAAATCTCTGATTACCCAAGGTATTTTTTTTTACTTCCTTCTTTCCTGGACTTCTCTAACAGTTGGCATCACATTTCTAACCACACTTTAATACATCAACCTTTTATTTTCACCTGCTAAAATTTTAAGCTCTAAAAGGCGAAACTTAAATTATAGATACAAGAAAATTCTGGTGTCCAGTAAATATTCATTAGTTGATTGATGGGTCAGCTATGTAAAACTCCTATTAAATGAATAAGGATAAGAAAAATCTTCATGTTACTTAATTGAAGATGAAAATGATTAACATTAATAAGATTCACAATGGACACCTGGCCTAAGGCGAAGAAATTTTGGGGTTTCACAGTACTTGGTTACACTTTTTTTTTTGTTCAGTTTCCCCTTAAAATTAGCTGAAGAACTTAAACAATTTAGGAAAGGTTCTTTTCAAAGTGTACCCACAAATCTTGTCAGTATTAGTAACAACCTTATGAGCACAAACAAATGGGAGCTATAAATAAAAGGAACATAGTCTAATAAGAATTCACGGGCACATGACATAAGACGACATAAGAAGCTATGTCTAAGAAGACATAGCTCAACTTGAAACTTTGTCTACACATGACTCTATGGTCGACCTCGAAAAACCCATAATTAATTTTTAAAATTTCCCATCCTCTGTTGTCTTTTTGATAGTTTATTCATCTCACATGAACACTTCAAAATCTACTAAATCCCATCTCCTCCATCCAACAATAAACTGAGATTTTAAACTACCTTAAAGAGCATTTTTGTCTCACAAATGCTCCATGTTTATATCTTCTCTCACCCACTGGGTTTAAAAAACTTTTTGAGGGGCACCTGGGTGACTCAGTTGGTTAAGCGTCTACCTTCGGCTCAGGTCATGATGGGGGGGCGGGTCCTGGGATGGCGGGGAACCTGCTTCTCCCGCTCCTTCTGTAGCTCCTCCTGCTTGTGCGCTCTCTCTCTCTCTCTCCCTCTCTCTCAAATAAGTAAAATCTTTTCTAAAAAAAAATTGTTAATTTAAAAATTAAAAAACTTATGACACTGGCACATTGGCACTTAAGAACAATGAATGCACTAATCAACAGAAGAATTCTGGATGCATCGTGTCTAAAGGCAAGTGATTTTTTGCTCTAGTAGGACAAAAAAAAATTTAGGACTGAATTCACAAGTCACAGCAAAAAGTGGAAGACTTGGAAATGTTGGATAAAAATAATGAAATATATATATCTCAGATGATATTAGCATCAATTTAAGATGTATGTACTTGAACACATCATCTCCCATGTTGAAGCATCAGCTCTGAGAAGGTAAATGATCTCCACCAGAAGGACAGACTCAGAGTCTGATAAATTCAGCTCAGAGTTATACTCTTCCAAAATCAAATGCCAAATCCTTTAACATTCACCAGTCCTCATAAACCATAAAACAGCAATCAACCTATCAAACATGGAAGAAGAATTTTTAAAGTTCCTGGAATAAATGTCATTCTGAGTGTTTTTTCTTGTCCTGTGGGAAAACAGCACAAGACCCAATTTTATTAGAAAAGTGTAACGTTCCAAATTGCATCACAATCAACTCATCCCCAGCACTCAGACACAGTCCCATGCACCTCACCCCACTACCTCCACTCCCCAGTTCCCAGTGATAGAAAAAAAAAAAAAAAAAAAGAACTTCACCCAAGTTGTGCTGACGTCAATGGGGTGTTTGCGTGCAAAGACAGTCTTGTGGATGGCCCGAAGACAGCAGTGTTGTAATTTTTCTTAAGGCCCCAATTATTCAAAGAAACCTCACTTCTAAAGGGAAGTGTCAGAAAATCCAGAACTCTATTTCAAGGAAAAAGCAGCAAGTAAATCTTAAAATAACTGAAAGTTTATATCCACATCTTGACAATGTCCCAAACCTCATAGTAAGAAAAAATGGTAATCACACCTCCTTTGGGAGAAAAAGGGTAAAAAAAAAAAAAAAAAAATCATTAATCAGGACAGATCACAAGGCTCCATAAGCCTTTATACCTGGGACATTTTTTTCTTTGTTTCTTCAACATTTCACTTATGTCAAATCCCATCTACAAAGCTAAGTTTTCATCGAGTTTTCTTACTAATCAGAAAGTTAGTGGTGGACATTCAGACTATCTACAAAGAGCCACTTGTTCAAAACAATTAGTATTTATTAAGACATGAAAGGTCACATGTTACACTTTGTACTACATGATGGGGGATGGTGAATTTCTTTTAAAAAATGGAGTTTTTTTTAAGATTTCGTTTATTTGAGAGCACAAGTGGGGTGGTGGGTGGCATGTTGGGGGAGAAAGGGGCGGAGGGAGAGGGAGAAGCAGACTCCCCTCTGAGCAGGGAGCCCAACAGGGGGCTCGGTGCCAGGACCCTGAGATCATGACCTGAGCCAAAGGCAGATGCTTAACCAACTGAGCCATCCAGGTGCCTCCCGAAGAGAGAGACTCTTGCTCTCAAATATTTACAACCTACAAAAGAGTGACAGGTATATAATTCTGCCTTCTTGTTAACAAGCGTTTGAATACAGGTTTGATAGGTAGTAATGCAACAACTGAATAAAGCTTCAAACATCCGTTGATCAATAAAGACCATGAAGGCTGCAGCCAATCCCCGTGCAATTCTAAGTAGGATGAGCAGAGGTTAGGGAGTATCTGGGAGCAGGGGTGAGCTGAACCCAAGGAAACATCTGGCCAGTCCTTAAGACTTTATCTTTCTGCTCTCTACCCCCTTGCAGAGAACGGGCCGGGAAAATGTCTCTGTGACTTAGAACTGTTCTTATTTATAAAGCTGTGTCAACTCGAAGTTCATATTTTTTTCAATTTCTATATGAAAAGAAATCCTTTCATTCCAGGAAAGACAGTGTTACCTAAATGAATCACAACGTTGTTGCTTTGACACACTTCAGATTTGTGGTTGTTGAAACAACTTTCAGATAGAAAATGCTGTCTAATTGTCAGGGAGCTTGTTCCTCTGAGTCTTTTTTAGGTACAGGGTACAGATCAGCTGACATGTTATTTCAATTCATTTCAGTTCCATAAACCATGCATAAAAATCTGTTCTCAAGCCTGAAGTGGTACCAAAAAAAAAATGAAGGCAGAGGCTCCACCCCCATCTTGCCAGTGAACGCACATCTACCTAAAACCGTGTTTGTGCCCCCCCCCCCCCCCCAGTAGCAGGGACACAAACACAGCCAGTCTGGTTATCTTAGCCCTCTACAGCTTGTTTTTACATGTAAAAAATGCCATTAGAGAGGGCTGTTGACAACGGGGGAGGCTCTACATGTGTGGGAACAGGGGATTTGGCGGACATCTCTACCTTCAGCTCAATTTTGCTGTGAACCTGCTGAACTGAATATAAAACTTATTTTTAGGGTGCCTAGGTAGCTCAATGGGTTAAGAATCTGCATTCAGCTCTGGCCGTGATCCCAGGGTCCTGGGATTGAGCCCCACATTGGGCTCCCTGCTCCTCGGGGGAACCTGCTTCCTCTCCCTCTGCTGCTCCCCCACCTGCTTGTGATCTCTGACTCTGACAAAGAAAAAAATCTTAAATAAGTCAATCCTATTTTTTAAATGTCATGAGATGAGCTAGGGGTTTTATTCAAAATTTGAATTTTACTAGTTTGGTCTTAAAGGGTTAACCTTCACCGTATAGGTACTATCTCTTTCCTGAACTCAAGAGGGGGCATGGTACCTAGGGCTCTCCTAGGACATTTACATTCTCTACCCTTCCTGATAGCAGTTTTCAGGTAGGTGGTCTGTTGGCTCTCTAGCGCTTCCAGTAGAATGCAAGCTACATAGGGCAGGGGCTTTGTGTTCATCATCACAGCCCTGGAGCTTAGCGCAGTGCCCAGGACTGAGATGTACTCAGAGAGTTAACTGCTGTCGAGCAAAGTGAATGAATCAATGGAGAACAAACCATAGGGCCACCCTTCTGGCCCCTGTGCACTCTCTGAGGTGGGTGAAGATGTAATTATTCCCTGTAACCTGCAAAATACACAACAGGGATCCAATAAGTGTGTCTCAAAGCAATGAATCAAATCACAGCATCTTAGGGAGTGTAACCACATGCAGATATTCCTCCTGCAGCCTCCCACGTGGATAATCACTCAACCTCTCCCGGGTTCTTCCAGTGACAGGGGCTCAGTACTTCCGCTACAGTATCTACCCTGTGGTTAGGAGGACTGATGGGAAAGAATTTGCCGTATCTTTATCTGAATATGGTCCTGTTCAAACAGATTAAAACATTTTGCTTGCTTCCCTCAAGATTTGTTTTCCAGCGGAGTATCATGGCTGAGCTCAAACTGATGACCACCCACCCCTAACCACCACCGCCCACCCTGCCCCGTTCCCGCTTATGTGGGTTGACAACCTGGGGCGGGGTCCTTCACAACGCTCTATGTACCCCCAGAATCGCCTGCGAGCCTTGGAAAAAGTCCAAATGTCCCAGATTCCACTTTGGATCAAAGTATCTGCGGGAAGGGGCCCGGGTAGACACATTCATCTAACCAGGGCTGAAAAACACTGACGTAAAGACATTTATTAGTTTCAAGAGAGATTTTTGGGACAGGAATCCTTACATCTTGAGTGGGAAAGAAAAGAGGTTTGAAGACATGTCCCTGCCTGGCTCCATAGGTGGTTTGGGCTCCTATGAAGACAGCAGTCAGAGGCAGAGGTGAACAGAGGGAGAGGCCAGGGGATCCTGGGGCTGGGCCAGGGCCAGGCCGAGAGCCCTGGGAGAGAGGGAGGGAAGCATGTGTGTTGAGGCAGCCCAGAGTTGTCCCAGGGTCAGCAGCAGCTGCAGCCACCAAGTACTCTCAGGCAACAAAAGGGGCTCAGGCGAGATCTGAAGAGCCAGAGGTCACAAGGGGCTGTGGTTGATGGACCCACTTGCGCACATGGCAGACAAACACCCTGCTGGGGACTTCCAGACTGGCTGGGGAGGAGAGGAACTCTGCAGTGAGAATCACTCAGTCATTTAAAACCTACTTATTGAGCATCTACTATTTGCCAGGCCCTGCTGGAGGTTCTGGGGTGAGAGGAGGGAGGACTGGGGGATAAACACAGAATCCAGCTCGGGAAACATGTACTCTTCATGCTCACCCAACTGTCCTAGGTTTCTGACTAGCAAAGTCCTGGGGCATCGGAAACAGAATTCCCCGATCTCACGTGGAATTAGAAATGCACCAAAGGGACATGGGTGGGTAGCTCTTTACCCCCCTACACACACACACACACACACACCCGTCCCTCCACTGCTTCACTTAAAGGGAAATCATTTTTTGGCCTTCCTGGGTTTGTATAAAGGTGTGTTTCCAGAGCACACACTGGTAGTTTCTGTGAGATAAGAGGCATCCCTTAGACACGGAGCTGGCCTCCTCTCACTTTCCACTGGGCCCCACGGTGCTGGGGAGAAGCGGGAGGGGCATGCAGGCCCCCCCCCTTGGTTCGGGCTGCAGCTGTCTGCCGGGATGAGCTCTCAAGAGCCCAGGGTAACGGTCCTGCCCTAACTGCTCACCAGCAGCCATGAAAGGAAAACAGGCCGCCACATGAACGCGATGCTCTTTAATTATGAGGTCCCCCCGTGGAAGGAAGGCCAGCAGACAGGCAGACACATTCCAATTACACTAATACACCTTGTAAACATCAAATATTTTTATTCTGAGATTAAAGAGAGCCCGTATCCTCACAACACTCCTGAGACGACTGTGCATCTCAGGGCTGTTGCCAGGGCTGCTGGGGAAACAGGATTTCCTCTGGTTAAAATAGACTTTCACAAAAATAACAGCCTCGAGTCTGGAGGTGGTCAAATGTGACTTCCATTGCAGGCCGTCCAAAATTTCAGTCACAGTTCTCAAAAAGCTTTCAAGAAGGACCAAGCCCCTCTCCTCAGAACAAACTGGTTCATCTATCCTCGTTTTCTTGCAGTTCGTGCCCTCGCCGCAACAGAGGCCATGGTCAGTTGGTTCCCTCAGCGAAGGCTTGGTGGCGGTGGGCCTTGAGGCCTAAATAGATCTGCTGTGTGGGTTACCTGCCTTCACTTGGTGTCCGCTCTTCCCGGGCCCCACACGCTAAACGCTGAACTCACTCAGCCACACTCTCTCGCCCAGGCCAGCTGGGGACCAGTAGCCTGAATCTGCCAAGTGAACGGTCTTGGGTAACGAGCCACTGGTTCTGAGCTAACCTGAGGAGAGAGGGGGAGGCTGAGGACACCCACACAAATGCCTTTCTGAGAGTTGTCCTGTTGGTGGGTTGCCATCATAGGCAAAGAAAAAAAAAGACAGCAACTTGGCCTTGCTTCTTCTGATCCTCTACCAAATAAACAACAAATAAACGAACCCCCAAAGAAATAGGTCTTCCATTTGAACCAGTAAAACTCAACTTGTGGGAGAGGTAGACTCCTTCCTAGTGCGGACCACTCCATATTACAACAGGAGCTGTTTGTGGGTGGTCTGCAGAACAGTGGTGGGCAAATTGGTCTTTATAAGGGCATCAGAGCTTCGGTATCCAGAAGAGTTCGATATGCGGAGGAGACAGACCGAATCCTTGAAAACGATCCCATTGTGACATGAACAGTAGTTTCTAATTTCTCCACAACATTTGAATGTTTGTGTATCATTCCACCAAAGTGGGCGTTAGGGCTACAAATTGAGGGAAATTATGCCCTGTGGGTTCCTCTATAGGAAAACAGACTCTCAGATACAGGGTGAGGAGGTGATCAAGAATCTAGAACCAACGACTCTTCCACCTTAATGGCTCTTATGTCAAAGCTTCAAAAACACTTAGGGGCTGCTTGAATGGCTCTAAAATTGGGGAAAGCCTTGGCATTGAGGTGCCGAGGATAAAGGCTTTCACTAAAAAAAGAGTCTAGTGGAAAAGTGCAAGAGGAAAGAGATTACCAAAGGAATATTTAAGGTGTGGAGATGGTCTTTGTACGGGCATGCTAGATATCTGCTCAAATACACGGTATTTGACCACAAATACCAAGTCCTCACTCACTATATTTGGTAGAACCGCTCTTGGTTTAAAATATTCTTTTTCACTCTTCCTTAACCTTGGTACGGAAACCATTGCATTAAAAGTGACAAGTGACTTCATTGCCAATTCCAAGTTTGTTTTTACTTTTCATAAAAACTGAAAGTGACGCTTCTGAGAAGACATGGATATGCATTTTAAGGACAGCCTTCTTTTATGAAATCAAGTCCATATCAAATTTTTTTTTACTAGAATTACTAATGCATTACGAAGACTCGTATTTCTTTAAATAGAAAATAAAAGTCCACTTTCCCATAACTTAGATCAGAAAAGCTGTTTCTTGTTTGCTGGGGGGTTTTTATAGTTGCAGCTTAAATTCAGGATGATTTTTATGAGGCAAAGAAGACGTAGATCCTTCTGCAAAAAGAGGAACTTTCACAATTAGTGAAAACCAAGAGTGCTGACATGAGGGGCTGGGCGGGGGAAGATGATGTTACCACAGTGCTGCGGTGAAGGGAAGCCAAGCCCCCCACCCCCCGGCTTACCTTCCCAGCCTGCAAGCCAGACCTACACACGCCCCCACACTATGGATGTGTTCCATCTGATTCCCAAAGCAGGTACCACAAAAAAAGAGCAAAACGCCTATCTTTGCTTCTAATATTGAAACCAGCTGTGTTTACTCCTCCCTGACCACCTCTCTTTCTGCCTCCCCTAGTCGTTTGCACAGACAAAATGTTTTCAAGCCGACAGGCAACCTTTCAACTTCATGGCACATGTAACTTCTTAATAGCAAAAGCCTTTTGTAGGCTTGTTTTCAAAAACTGCAAGTACCAAGTAGAAGCCATGGTGATATATAAAAGGATGTCCTTCTCTTAGAAGGGGAAACTTCAAAGCAATCCTTGACATGCCAAAATCCACTGCTTTTCCAGTAAATAGTATCTGCTTTGGCCAGAGAATTCTAGAGTCTTGGGTGAGTTCAAAGATGGAAGACCCTGTGTTTAGTAGAGCACTTCTATTTGCGTTCTAAGCTGGAAAATGTCATCAATCAGGTATGTATAATACCACAACCCAGGCACTCAGAGTGGAGCAAAAGCTCATTTTGTTTTGCTGACCCTTTGCATGAAGAGCCATCAGCAAACATGTGGGCAGGCCCTGGGGGCAGGTGCTATGGCATTGGACACAATCGGCAAGAACTCAGTGCTTACACGGGGTGTTCATTGCAAATCAACAGGGCAGGAAGCAACATCAGAGAAAGGAAGATTGAAGGATTTGATATGATTTAAGGACATTAGTAGTACTATAAACGAATTGCTATATTATTGAGGAGTAATTTATATGTATTTGTTAAAAAATTCATATTAAGGAACTCTAAGGTATTTTGGGGGGGGGAATGCATATTTTGCTTTGTGTCCTCGACCCTCATTCATAAGATGTCCTTCCTGTCCCCAGCCTGAGGTCCAATTTCAGCATCTTTCACACTCACCAAAATCTGCCCTCATCAAAGTTTCACCAAAAGCTAAGCGAGACAATTCCTGGCATGTATACCGACACAGATTACCTTCCATTTGTAGAGAATCAACCTCAGCAAAGCCCATGAACATCTTTTTTTGGTGAGGTGATAGGGAGGGATCGTTTGCTCTGCCCATTACTTAGAGCTGCCCTATGTGAGATCTCTTAGCTCTTTATTATCTTTCTCTGATCATATTAACAAGGACGTCATACAAGCTCTTCTTCACTATATGCAAAGTAAAATCCCAAGATCTGACACAAAGGAATTCATGAGACAACCAAATCCAAGGCAGTAAAAGAGCAGAGTCTTGAGGAACAAAATGGAAGGAAAATATAGACAGAGCAAGACACTGTTTGGAATAATTAAGATTTAATTGAACTGAGCACAGGATAAGAAGTCAGAAACATGGGCATTCTATCCCATTTTTTGCCACTGAGTCACTGAGAGTCGATCACTTCCCCTTTACCCCAACCTCTCCGTGGTGTAATTCAAATTACCTATTCATCCATCTGGGATACACAAAGTTATTCATTTCTTAATTTAAATATACACTGGTACCAAGTTTTACATCCGGCTAGTGTGAAATGCAGCATTTTTCAAATACATGCTTCTTAAGAGAAAAATTAAGCCTCTGACATTAACAGTTAGGGACTAAGGTCACTTGGCAACAGAGGCCCAGAGCCCTCTGCCCAGCCCTGCAGCCTCTGAGCCTGGACAAGGATTTTTTTTTTTTTTTCCAGCTCAGGAAATCTGGCGTACTTCCAGATTGACTCTCGCAGGCATCAGTACTTGATGGAACCATGATGGGTTTGAAGTTCAGTCTTCAGAAATTCTGCTTCCGTCAGTTTAGCCAAAGGGGCTCATGCTCTAGGCCATGGGCTCATGGTTTCCAAACCCACTTGAGAGCAATTGATCAAACAGCACAAATAAACTAATGAGCTGGCCTGATTGGAGAGCTGAGTCCACCTGTCTGTAGTGATTTCCCTTTCCTGGTTGGGTTAGCCACCCAGCAGATCCACTATGGATTAGCTGCCGAAAGAGCTCCTCTTTAGATCACAGGAAACTGCTCATTGTTCAGGGATAGTACCTGCCAGAAAGAGTCTAATGGTCTTAGAGAGTGCACCTCTCCTCCAGGGGAGGTTTATTATTTATTTACTTGAGAGAGAGCTAGCACATGCACAATGCACACAAGCGGGTGGGGTGGGCAGCAGAGGGAGAGGGAGAAGCATGCTCCCCAACTGAGCAGGGAGCCCAACATGGGGCTTGATCCCAGGACCCTGAGATCATGACCTCAGCCGAAGGCAGATATTTAACCAACTGAGCCCCCCAAGGAGCCCCCCCAAGGGGAAGTTTCCATACCAAGAACTGAGGCTGGCTGCCCCCAAATAGAACACATTCTTGTCTAAATACAGCTGGGTACATTTCTTATTCCTTAGCTTGCCTTTTCCTGAACCCCATACAACACACTCCCTATTATTGCAGCCCAACAATTACTCAAATTGAAATGCAGCTGAGTAGTTCATGGCTCTCTTAACTTGCTACATCCAGGCTTTTCTTACAATATCCTAGGGCCATTGGCAAAATTTTAACAAACCTAAGGCAATCTCATTTCCTTTTGAACTTCTGTTTCACAGGACCAGTTGTCTCACCTGGTCGCCAAATTTTGAGAGTGTGCCTTCTGAGCCTACAACTTCCACAGGGGGCTGACTGTGCAGACATACCCCATGGACATCTGAGGATAGAATCAAAACACGGGGGATCCCCGGGTGGCTCAGTGGTTTAGCACCTGCCTTCAGCCCAGGGCGTGATCCTGGAGTCCCGGGGTCAAGTCCCACATCAGGCTCCCTGCATGGAGCCTGCTTCTCCCTCTGCCTGGGTCTCTGCCTCTGTGTCTCTCATGAATAAATAAATAAAATCTTTAAAAAAAAAAAAAGAATCAAAACACATCTAACATGTGTTACATACAACAAGGCATTCTTAAATGAGCTCCACTATATAGTAAGAGAAACAAGAGCCATAAAGGGTATAATTAGCTTTATTTCAGTAAAGAATGGTATATTGCATAGTTCCCAAAGGACAGTTCGTGGACCAATGGATTTAAAATATATGCAGTTGTTAAAAATATACATATTCCCTGGTCCCTACACTAAACCTACAAATTAGGATCCCTTTTGGTAAAATCCAAGAACTTTTTTTTTTTTTTTAAGCTAGAATCCCAGCTCTGCTATTACTTAGGGATAAACACCAAGGAAGTTATTAAACCTCACTGAGCCTTAGTTTTCTTATCTGTAAAATGTCTATAATACCTGCCCCTTAGGGGTTTTGTGAAGAGTAAACAAGATAATATGAGGGAACCACCTGGCACAAAATAGGCACCTTAGAAATGGTAGCTATCAACAACAGTAAAACAGCAGTGCAGATGAGAATGGCCATGTGTCTGGGGCAGGAAGGAAGCCAAGACGGATGGAACACAACAGTGAGTAAAGCACCGAGGGGCAGATGCAGCTTACGGTGCTCAGATGCCACTCACTCCCAACATGCAGACACGCACCCAACTGCAGGCCCAGCTGTGGGCATGAGAAGGAAAACAGGAAGGAGCAGGGATGGCCCAAAGAGAGAAGGAGGAGCTCAGCAGGCTCAGATACACAGGCCAAGAGCAGCCTCAAAGAGGCAGGCAGCCAAGTGATCAGCAATCCAGCTACCTAGCTACCCCACTCCTAGGTATTCATCTGAAAGAAAATCACTACCTTAAAAGGATATTTGCATTCTCATGTGCATTGCAGTATTATTAGTCATAGCCAAGATATGCAACAGCTTAAATGTCTGTCAAATGAACAGGTAAGAATATGCAATTATATATACAAAGAATATATATATAAAAAATATATACAGACATATCTACATATTTATATGCAGATATACTCCTATACATACACCTTTATATAACATATACATATATATTCAGCCATAAAAAAAGATCCTGCCATCTGTGACAGGGTGGATGAACCTAGAGGACGTTACGCTAAGTGAAATAAGCCAGACACAGAAAGACAAATATCACATGATCTCACCTCTACGTGGAATCTACAAAACAACAACAACAAAAAAAAAAAAAAAAAAAAAAAAAAAAAAAAAAAACTTGAACTCATAGTAACAGTAAAATGGTGGCACAAAGGCTAGGGGAGTAAGGAAAAAAGGTGAGATGTTGATCAATATTAATCAAAGGATACAAACTTCCAAATATATGGGAGTTTACTGATCAGTATCAAGAATCAAAGCGCAGACTAAAGCAGACACCCAAAGTATCCAATGTTGTCATTTGCTTTTAGTTACAAATTGTTTAGAAGCCCCCCTGCCCCAGAGGGGTTCATTATTACCCTTTCACCTCTAAATACCACTGGTTACTGGGATTATGTGAGGTAAAGGAATAAACCCAATGGCTATTAACCCAACATGGCTATCTGGAATTCCAATAGAAAATGTACTGTGGCCACGTCTTACAAAGTGCTTAAAGCTCAACCTCAGATTTTAAATAAGTTCTGGCAATCAGGGCAGCCCCCGTGGCTCAACGGTTTAGGGCTGCCCTCAGCCCAGGCATGATTCTGGAGACCCGGGATCTAGTCCTACATCAAGCCTGCTTCTCCCTCTGCCTGTGTGTCTCTGTCTCTGTCTCTGTGTGTGTCTCTCTCATGAATAATAAAATCTTTAAAAAAAAATTTTTTTAAGTTCTGGAAATCTAATGTACAGCATGATGACTATAGTTAATATAGTAATGTATCATTTACTTGAAAGTTGCTAAAAGAGTAGATCTTGAGTGTTCTTACCACATGCACACACACAAAAAAAATAACTATGGGAGATGATGGAGATGTTAATTAGTTTGACTATGGTAATCCTTTTAGAGCATATACATGTATCAAAACCTCACATTATATACCTTAAATATATCCAACTTTTATTTGTTTAAAAAAAAAAATAGATCATAACAAGACCAAAGAAAGAAGCAGGCACCAAGCTTTGGTCGCCCTGTTGGGATTCCACAACGGGATTCCGGGCCTTCACAGGCAGAACAAGAGACTAGGGTGTGGGCTCTTTCTGAAGATGGGGATTTAGGTACAAAGACTAGAGCAGAAGCTCAGATATCCAAACTCAAGATAAGTGACCTGCAGAGGACAGGGCCTAGATCTCGGATTCTTTCAGAGCGCTTCAGGAGAAGTCGGTCATAAATTGCTTTGACTCAGCCAAAAGTCACACTGAGACCACAGTGGGACTGGGTGGACCCAGGTAGAAAGTCCCTGGAGTCATTACACTCAAAGGGCAATGGGGAGAGCAGAGCACCTCATTCAGAGATGTTCAGTGAGGAGGGGTGGGAGTGAGGAGGACACCAGACCGAAGGTGAAAGTTGTACAATAGAAGAAAATAAAAGGTATTTTCTTCCCTTGCTAACAGAGAATGAAAGTATTTCTCATTTGGCTTCTTCCTCCTTCCCCATCATCTGAGGGGAAAGACCAAAGCCACAGCAAGAGGTTCTCTAGGGAAAAATGGAGAAAAACTAAACTGGCTGGGGAGGGTGGGCAAGTGTGACAGATCAGGAGGCATGTGCTGGGGTGGGGATGAGGCAGACAGGAGAGGGGATCGCAGAACAGGACATCAGGCACTATGCGAACGTGCTAGAGAGTTGGAAAGTGGGGGGTAAGGGAAAGGCTCCCTAAAATGTGAAAGGGCTAGAGAAGAGGGCAGAGAATATAAAAAGAATTGCTGTGAACTGTGGCCTGGAAAACTCTCAAATGTTAGCAAGAATCTTCAAGCAAGATGAGAACAGCTGTCTCTATTATGTTGTAACGTGGGACCTTAAGACTGGACCACACGGGGCCCAACTGTCTACCAGTTGAAATTAGGAGGAAGTGCACGGATAAACAACACAGCCCTGCAACACCTCCCTCATGATCGCATCTAGAGGGGGAGAGCCAGATTTATTTATTTTTTTTTAGAATTTTTTTTTATTTTTATTTATTTATGATAGTCACACAGAGAGAGAGAGAGAGGCAGAGACACAGGCAGAGGGAGAAGCAGGCTCCATGTACCGGGAGCCCGACGTGGGATTCGATCCCGGGTCTCCAGGATCGCGCCCTGGGCCAAAGGCAGGCGCTAAACCGCTGCACCACCCAGGGATCCCGAGAGCCAGATTTATAGACAAAAAGCTACACACCGCTGTCAAGGCTCAAACCCACCCAGCACCAGCCCTCCCCAAAGGGCCAGCCATAGCCAGTCCCCTGGCCCCTCCCCAAAGCATCAACCTTCTGTTAGGGAAGCACTAGTGCTGCTACTCCTCAACATGAGCCTGCGCCAGCCCTAGCCCACTTCAGTCCACCAGCAACTTTCAGCCTTGGTTTCACTTGCCATCTGAATCATACCCTCATTCCTGCAACCCAGAGCACTTCAGGAGATGTCCCCATCCAATAGCTCAAGCCCCAGATTCTGCCTCAAACAATCAACCTGCACAGAATAAAGCTCCAGGTCTTCCAACAATAGGAGACCCAATTCCAGACCCAATGGCACAACGGAGGCGAGCCCTTACCAAAAACAGAGATTAGTTCAGTCTAGAGAAGGAGGAGGAGTGATGCAGCCTATGCCAGGCTGGACTGGACTGCACATGTCAGTGTGCCACTGAGTGGCAGAAGCCCTATTAATCTCCAGTTCTGGGGACACCTGGGTGGCTCAGCGGTTGAGCACCTGCCTTTGGCTCAAGGCATGACCTGGAATCCCAGGATCGAGTCCCGCATAGGGCTCCCCGCATGGAGCCTGCTTCTCCCTCTGCCTATGTCTCTGCCTCTCTCTGTGTCTCTCATGAATACATAAAATTTTAAAATAATTTCCAGTTCTGTCCAGCTTGGCTCACAAACAGAGCAGCTTAAATTGTCAGTAGAGGAGTCCGAAGACCAGGAACCAGCCGTGAGAGACAAAGATGGGAAAATCCAAGCACCTGGAGTCCAAAGGGCAGACAAGGTCAAGAAGGTCAGTCTCAGGAGTAGGGGAGGAGACTGAACAGAGGGGAGGGAGGGAATGTTTGCAGAGCATCTACCAATTGTGGGGGACTGGTCGATGCTTTTTATACGTCTTCTCCTTTCATTCTTACAGTAACTCTAGGAAGCATTAGCTCCACTTTGCAGCTGAGGTGCCCAAGCCTCGGCTTCTTCTATGTTGCTAATTCATGGCTTTGATTTGAACACCAACAGGTCTGATTCTAAAATCTGGGCTTGTTCTCACATCACCAGTGAGCATGAACCAAACACAGAGCAACAAGGAATCAGGCTTCAAAGTGTGTCACGGGGGAAACCAAATGGTATCTGAGATCTATGTAGGGGGATTGTGGGTGGTACAGTAAGTGGGAGGAGAAGTGAAACAAGATTGGCCCTGTGTTCATGACAGTTGGGGCTACAGGAGACCTGTAGGCTCAGGGGATACTATCCTCTCTATGTGTGTGTATGCTTGAAGTTTTCCATAACACAGAACAAACTCTTCGAGATGCACCATATGAACAGGCAAGCTAACGCACCATCTCCCGTGGCCTTACCAGTCACTAAACACATGCTCTTTGGTTTTGTGCTTTAGTTATAAAATTGAACATTCCATTTAGCAAAGATTTCTCACACTTTTCTAGGAATTTGCTTCTGTGTTGGGTAAGCACACACATTAGGCATAGTTCCACCAAAGAGAATGTCTTCAGTAATTTCTTGTTACATAAAAATAAGAGACTTAAGCCTTTTCTCATTACACTATTAAATGGAAAAAAACAGGATATAAAACTACATTTGGATCATAAAGTGAATTTCATTTAAATACATAAATAGAAGAAGGAAATGCATTAAAGCAAAAAAAACCATCTGAATTTTACCAACTGGACATTGAATACGCATTAGTTTTAGGAGAAGAAAAATATTTTAAAGAGTGTTTTGCTTGTTTTTTGTTTTTGTTGTTTTTTTAAATGGACTCTAGGGACACAGAACTGGATTGGTTAAACTCTTTGGTCTGTGATGCTCTGTGGTCATTAGTGTAGCAGTGGTTTTTTTAATCCTTACAAGGCCCTATTAACCAAAGAGCTGTCTTGGGCCAGCAACGCATAGGTTATTTCTAACCTTTACAACAATCCTGCACATTAGTTGTTTTTAACTGCCACTTTACATTGATCTCGAACTCAGATCTGCTGCTTCTGAAGCCTGTCTTACTCCTTCACATTCTACCACCTGCCTCTCTGGCTTCCATATTCTCAAGTTGAAAAGGCACAAGAAGTAGTTCCCTGGAAATCCAGGGCCAGAGGTTTAGATCTCTGACTGTGGCTTGGGTTTCCCCTACTCTGTCATGACCCGTATTGCATAGCAGTCTGGGTCTGGCCAGGGCAGGGCTGATTCATCACTATCTGGCTGAGGAGAACAGAGTGGTCTGTTCTTCCTTCCCCTGAGCTGACAAACTGCGATCCCAGGACTCAGTTCTATAATCGATCACTTCTGAGATATACTGTAATAGGACTACGGTCTCAAAATAATACAACAATTTGCCCATGGTTTATTTATGGGCCTTGGAAATGAGAACTCGTTCCACAAAACACTGTTCCGTTAAGGGAGAAATGGGCCAAGGTCACTTTGCCCGGTAGAAGCCACTACCTGGTAACCATGATGAAGTAGAGAAGGACAAGAGGCATCTCTAAGGAGGCTAGAGGCAGACACTGAAGCCAGGAGAAACTTGGGAATCTGGGACAGATAAGAGGAGACTCCAAACACCTAAGTAGATGGGCTCTGGCGCTGGTGGCCTCTTGATATAAGAGGGCACTTTGACCAGTTCATAACCTGCCCAAAGAGGAAGAATCAATGCAAGCCAGGTCTGCAAGTTTACAGGCTCTGAGTTGTCACAAGGGCCACATTTTCTTCTAGATCCTCCCACACTCTGAGTGACTGAGGCCAAAGCAAACCTAATCTGCTTTCCTGTTGGTGAAACGTAGAGAGACACCTGGCAGGAAGGTTTCTTGTTCTATGAAGTGTGTTGAGCAACTCAATAAAAGGTATTATATACGTCGCTCTATTTTACAACAAATCCCCAGAAATGGCCAAATCATTTCCCCTGGTAACTAATGCTGCCCACCACACACCAATTCCCCCGTGGGAGGTTAACCACTGTGGCGGCCCAGCTGTGCACAGATCGTGCTGCCTCTCACACTTGAGCATCCCCCAGCAGGGTGCTCAGCTCCATCTGTTTTCCAGGCAGTCAAAGACTGAGCTGTCAAATACTGCTTATTCTTAGTCTCTTCTGTGTTCTACTCAAATTACAAACACCAAAAGTACTTCTACCCTTCATGGCACCCTCAGCCCTAATGAGGATAGGTAGGTATCAAACTTAGGAGGAAAAGAGCCAAGGAAAGTATTTGGGACCACTTTTGTCATGAAAAGAAATGGAGACCTGATAGGTGGTGGATCCCAGAGAAAGAAGTCACCCGCCTTTGTAAAAAGGGTAGACCAGGGCTGAGTGCAATAGAGGTTAATTCCCCAAAACAGTTATTGCTGCAGAAACCGGGGCCTGAGTCTGATGGCAGGCAAAGAGTGAAACCTCAGCAAAAAATTAAAAGTAACTCATCGGTCATTGTTAAGTGATAACGGTCAGTAAGTTTGACCTCAGTTGTCTGGCTACCGACTTCAGTTGGCCATAGAGACGCCTGCCCTTTGCATGTTCCTCCGGTAGCTGAATGACTTCCATTCCCTTGGACCACATGGATTTGACCAGCAACCCTTATGTTTGGTTGCATTTCCAGACACTAATCCTGAAATCTACAATGCCTTATGATAAATAAAATAAGGAAAAAGAATGCAATTGAACCTTGGGAATTTGCAGAGAATTCCTGCTTTCAGATATTTTTGCCAAATAAAGTGTTGCTTGCTCTGTTTTTAAGGGCCAGGCTATTTTGTAAAAAAACAAACAAACAAACAAAAAAACAGTTAAGAGGACTTAAAGGATTAGGCATCAGCTATTGGTTCGATTTTATATTTTTATTGATTCAAAAATTACCAGTTGTGAGAAATATTAGTGGCCCCATGTCAAGCTAATGTACCTTTGTGTGTATGTGGTTTTGGTTTATGTGGGTTTTCTGTTTTTGTTTTTTGGTTGGTTTTTTTTTTTTTCTTTTTTAGCATAAAGGGAAAAGAGTGGGGGAAATACAGGTTGTATTTTATCAAACCCCAAAAGTGAAAAATAGTTTAAGAGACTGCTAACACTGTTGCAGCTGGGTTCATTGAAGCCTAATTAAAATGCCGGTAACACATAATCCTGCCCAGAAGTGCTGACTACCACTGAGCAGAACCCATGGCTGTTGGCTGTGCAATATTAATAACAGCGATAGTCAGAACATTATAAGTGTTTTGAGTGAAGCCCCCAACCTCTATTTCAAGGTTTACAAAAATTAATGATTTTCCAAGCAGTGATAACCACAGAATAACCACATTTAATCAAAGAATAAGCAGCCAGCAATTAACATATAGCTTAGACTACTGGACTCCTCAATCACTCTGATTGAGAACGAAATCCATCATTCTTGTGCTAACACTGCCCTAAAAGGCAGGGACACAAACTTCTAACAAGGCCATGATCTGAAGGCAGCCAAAGTCTAGGATACTTCCTAGATGTAAAATCTGCACTAAAAATCTTGAACTTAAATCTTATGTTTTCTGAATTCACAAAAATCTGGTAGAGAAATGAATGACAAATTAACTCCACACAGAAAAATACCATACATGCTGAACAGAAAAATATAGAGAGAGGAAGTTAGATATAAACCCCTTTGCTGAGTGCTATAAGAAGATAAGAGAATAGAGAGGATCCTACCATTCAAGAGTATATGGTGCTCATATATATATGGTATTATACTGGTGGCAATTAAAACAGACTATTTCTGTCCTAACAATAACAGCTAACACTTAAGTGTGTTTATTATATGCCAAATACTTAAGCACTTTACATATATTAATTTATTCAATCATCAAATGACCCCAGGAAGTAAATACCATTATTATGCCCATTCTAAAAATGAACTGAGAAGACAGTAACTCATCCAAGCTCATTCTGCTAAGTGATGGAGTCGGGATTTGGACCCAAGTCATCTGACTTAGACTGTTTTCAATGTCTATGTTATACCACTTCCTTATAAAAAATGGTTATATCAAAAGCAAAAAAAAAATATGTAAACACTGTAATCTAGTTGCTACATGTGTTTCCCATAGGGGTACAGGTAAAAATTCTGAATCTGCTTTACACGTATATCATGTGTGAACAAATAACTAAATGGATGGTGGGAGCCAGGTTTCCTTACTCTCCTCCAGGAGAGGGAATTATAGACAAGCAAGAAAGGAAGTCTGGAAGGACCCCTGTAGAGCTGGATTATAGTCAGAGACACCTGCATAAACTCATGTTGAGTTTCATATACATACAAATGGGTAGACACAGAAATAAGTATAGATATATGTTTAAACAGCTACTATACACACATTCTCAGCTCTTTCTGCTGATAGGGCCTTGAAGCAATGAGACCCTGGGAGCAACAAGAACACCCAAAACCAAGATCCTGGTTCCTAAATACCATTTTTCCAATTAAAGTAACCAGGGATCCTTGAACAAATGTTTCTAGGACTGGGGCAAGGAAGATACAAGATGTACCTATTGTACCTTGTAGTACCAGGAAAAAGAGAAGAGCTCAAAAAGACAAAATGCTAGGGCATGTCAAAGGAACACTAGAATCAGCCTGAAAGAGCCCCCAATGGCTAAAGCTGAACAATTTAATAAAATAAATAACATCCTATGGAATAACTCAAGGTATGTGCGTGTGTGTATTCTATATACATATATGGAATATGTATATATTAGTCCATATAAAGTAAATTATTACATAAATTAACAGATGGGTGGAAAGAGACAAATATTTCTTACAGAAGAAATCTAAATAATATATGCAGATATTCTTCATCCTGGGAGATAGAGCTTACTCCCTTCTCTCCAACCTCCTCGGGGATGGGCTAAACTTAGTGATTCACTTCCAAAGAACTCAGAGGGAAGTAGAAAAATAATTTTACGGTGGAGAAACCTGCCTGGCAAATGATAACCAAGTGATAACAGTCAATATCCTCAGTGATAACATGTGCATAATGAGTACTGTCATATGAAATGACAAGAGGGACAATCCACCTCTGTGTTCTTTCCAAAAACCTATAACCCCAATCTACTCACAAGAAAACATCAGACAAACCCAAACTGGGGGACATTATTCTGAGGGTATTCCAGTATTCTCAGTACTCTCCTCCAGACCAAAGTCGTGGAAAACAAGGAAAAACGGAGAAACTGTCACAGACCAAATACTGGGGAGACATGACGACTAAATACAATGTAGTACCCTGAGTTGGATCCTGGAACAGAAAGAGGACATTAGTGGATAAAACTGGTGAAAGGCAAAGACTGAAGTTCAGTTAGCAGTAAATGTTCCAATTCTGTTTCTTCATTTTGGTAAATGAACCACAGTGATGTAGGATGTAACATTAGGAGTAATGGGTGACATATGGGAACTCCCCATGCTGTCTTTGAAACTTTTGTGTAAATCTAAAACAATTTCAAAATAAAAGGTTAATTTAAGTAATCATTATATCCTAAAATAGGCAATCTGTGTAAATATAGTGATAAAGCAACTATAGGGGCACCTGGGTGGCTCAGTGGTTGAGCATCTGCCTTTGGCTCAGGTTGTGATCCTGGGGTCCTAGGACAGAGTTCCGCCTCGGGCTCCCCACAGGGAGCCTGCTTCTCTGCCTATGTCTCTGCCTCTCTTTCTCTGTGTCTCTCATGAATAAATAAAATCTTAATAAAAGGAACTATAGATCATGCCAAAGAAAGGAAGCTAGAAATAAGAACAAAAACAATTTTCATATCAGCATTAGTTTTCTACCACCCAGAACTACTGATAGGACTGTTATTCCTTCGTTCTTCATAAGGCACTTTGGGAAAAACATGAAGCCCAACCAAACTCCTCCACAAGTGCTTACTGGGTACATACCGTGTGCCAGCCACTGTCCTAGGCACTCAGGGCACTCTGGTGAATGTGGCATGCTTCTTGACTCTAAAGATCATCCAGTCTCATTGGAGAAAAAGAGAAAAGCCAAAAAAACAAAACAAAACAAAACAGAAGAGTCCTGCCTCTGAAATAATTTCAAGATGGCACACCCAGGAGGAACATCTGCCCAATTCAATGTCGGGGCACCATGTCCATGAATAAAAAGTGCATGAACGATCCAGTGTGCCTTATGACCACCCCAAGAACCCTGGTGATGGTCACATACACCAACCTTCTTCTGAAAGCATAGAGCACACTTGAGAAATACAAATTTAACCATGCCACCTTCTTCCATCCTTTAAGAGTTTTCCATTACTCTTAGAATCAAGACAAAGCTCCTATGAGTTATGACTAGTTTTATGCGTCAACCTGGCTAGGCTAGAGTACCCAGTAATAATACCTCCTAATCTAGATGTTGCTGTGAAGATGTTTTTAGATATGTTGAACATCTATAATCAGCCAATTTTGAGTAAAGATTATCTCAATAATGTAGTGGGTCCCATCCAATCAGGTGAAAGCCTCAAGGGCAAAAACCAAAGTTTCCTAGAAAAGAAACTCTTTCTTAAAAAAGAAGAAATTCTGATTATAGCATTAACTCCGGCCTCAGTTTCTAGCCTTGCCTGCCTACCAGCCTGCCCTATAGATTTCAGACTTGTCAGCTTTCCTAATTTATAATCCTATATATAAAATAATCTATATATTATAGATATTATCTGTAGGATATATGTAGGATATATATTATATATAATAGGATTTGTATTCTATATTATTTTGGTTCTGTTTATATACATAAATGGTATCTGTATCTCTTATTGGGTCCATTTCTTTAGAGAACCCTGACCGATACACCACGGTCATGTCTCCAGGCTTCGTACAGTCTGGCTCCTACCCTCCTCACAAGCTACACCTTCCACTTGATGCCTCCTCAAAGTCTCTTCCCCTTCACACTGGCCTTCTCACATCCTTTTATCATCCTGAGTCCTCTCCACTCATCCTGTCCACTTCCTTCCATAGGCTGTTCTCTCTGCTTGGATCACTTTCCCTTCTTTCCCTGATTAACACCCAGTCATGCCTCCACTCTTAGCTCTGCTTCCTTGGAGAAACTTCTCTGGCCTCGCAACATCAAACCTACTTGGTATAAGCTTTCAAAGATCGCCTTTCCTGCAATCTGGATAAGTTGCAACTACAGTTTGTTACATGGAAGCTCCACAAAGGCAAGAACTAGGACTGGTTTTGTTCCTTTTTTATAATTATATGGCCTAGCACAGGGCTGGGGACATAAAAGACTCCCAGTGTCTGTCTGGTGAGTGTCAACACAGAGGAACTAAGAGTAGAAAAGTGCTCCTCTTCATGAGCACAGCCTCTCAAGTTCTTACAGGTAGAATCCAGTAGCCCAGTCCTCTTGACAACTCATCAAGCTGAAACTCAAGGCCAAAAAAGAAAAGGGGAACTCAGGGAGGCAGTCAAAGCAGGCAGAAGGAGGGGGCTTTACTTGCGGGAGACAGAAATGTCTCTGCAGATGGGCTGGAGGTGGTCAGTGTGGCTGCAGCCTCACATTGACACCGACTTCCCTAAAAATACCACCTGCCTCTTCACCCAAACCAGAGTTTATGTAATGACATTTCCCACTTATTACCAGCTGTCAAATGTTGAAACTCTCAGAAGTACCTTTTTTAAGTCTTAAAAGAAATATCAAAAAGAAAAAGAAATATCAACTCTAGCCTATTAATGGAGAAAAAAGGAAAAAAAAGATTTATCAGATTTCTCTTTATTAAAAAAAAGGGGGGGCTGAAATCTAAAAAACATGGAGCCCTGGCTGAATTTATTAGAAGCAAGTGATTATTACATTTCTTTAAGTTATTCTTACCCTGAGTTACCTACCCTGGATAAAGCTGGCAAGGTTCTCGAAACACCAGGCCCCTGGGCCACATTTCCAAGGATAGTAGCTACAGTTGACTTCGTCGATTCATATATGTGACAACTTTAAAGTCTATCTCCAAATATTCTTCCTATTGACAGGTGGGTCTATACGCCCTCCTCTTGAATCTGGGCAGTTTGTGACTCACTTGTACACAATAAAATGTGTTGGAAGTGCCTCTGGGTGACTTCTGGGGCTTGGTCACAGATGACGCTGCCATTCCATCTGGTTTACAGGGACAGTCGCCTTTGGATCCCTGAGCCAACAGGTAAAAAGTCTGACACTCCTGAGACTACCATGCTGTGAGGAAGTCTAGCCACACAGGGAAGCCATGTGAAGATGCTCCAATTGACGGTCCTAGTCTTTGAGTCCTCCTCACCCAGGTGCCAAATATGTGAATGAATAAGTTGTCAGATGATTCTAGTCCCCAGCTGTTGAGTCAACCCCAGACTTTGAGTGTTCTTAGCTCAGACATGGGAAAAGGGAAGCTCAAACAAGTCATCCCCACTGTGCCCTTTCCAAATTTCTGCCTCAAAAGCATACAAAAATAGTTTATGGCTTTGCACCACTGTGTTTGGAGTGGTTTGGTTATGCAGCAATAGGAACCAGAACAATATAGAAAAATGGGAGTTATTTCTTAGATGTCAAAACAAGTGTCCAACTTTTCTCCACAGAAGTCAACATCCATCAATGGCTTTTACATCTGACAAATCTTTCAAATGCAAACAAACAAGAGTGGATTCTGAACAGCTTTACCTACTGAGAAAAAAATGTTTGAGAAATGGACTGTTCAGGGTTCAACGAATGAATAAAGGAATGCCCCAAAGGTGAGGATACAGAAGAAGGCAAAGGACTGCTTTCCAGGATCAATGGCAACCTTAGCCCCGAGTTCAAAAAATTCAATCCTATAGAAATCTCTAGGGCTTATCCTTGTGTTCTAATTCCATCATATTTAATGCTATTTATCAACAACCAAATCATTTGTGACATGTACAGATACAAAACTGAGCTGGGTAACACATTTGTGGCAGAAAGAATCAAAATTATTTTGACAAGCTAGAATAATGAAGCAAGGTTAAAAATGAGTGACTGAAGTGAGCTTATTCCAGGGGGCAGCTGAAGATCGGGCAAGGACCCCAAAGTCTTCTGGGAGAGCTGTTGGATTCATCCTGGAGATAATAGGAAACTATGGAATTCTTTAGAATATGGAGGTATTGTGATTAAATATCTCATTTTAGAAGATTAATTTGACATCTCTTTATGTGATGAATTCAGGGGAGAACAAACAGAAGATGGAAGGCCACTTAACTCTTAGGATATGTTCGAAGTCCCACGGGGGGCGGGGGGAATCTATGGATCTGGACTGGTCTGGCCTTAGTGAGAAGAAAACAGGCCAACAGGAAGACCTGGGCAGCCGACTGGGCATTAGGAATACAGGTGAAAGAAGAGTCAGAGAAGACTCAGAAGCCTTGAGTGAGTCAGTAGAGCTGATTGCAACAGAAATAAAGTATAAGAGGAAGTATGCCCAGAAAAGAGGAAAGAGTTCAGTAGGAATCTTGGACTTTAAAAGAGTGCTAGCGAGGCAATTCGGTCAAAAGAGCCAATGGATAACTGGAGACTTTGTACTAAGGTTTAGGGGAGAAGACAGGCCTAAAGAAATGGATTTGGGAATCATCAGCCTGGAGGGGACACCTAAAGCCATGAATGAATTCCCATATTTTTGCCATGTTAACCTATGTTACATTTTTGGCCTTCGTGGAATATTATAGCTCAAGATGAAATGACGTGAAAATAAACTGCATCTTTTCCAAGCAGTGGGCTGCATAAGCACGTCCACCATTCCACGTCCATTTTGCGGATAACAATTAAGAAACAAAACATGAACCGCCAAGAGGACCTATATTTGTGTTGGCTCTTGGTACATTTTGAGCTGTTCCTTCTACTCGTGTCAACCGACAGCACTGGCTACAAAAATTAAGGACCGTTTTTAATGCTTTTAAAGAATATCTGGGTGGGCCACCATCCCTACTGCTCTCCACTTGAATAAATTGTAAGAACACCAAGAGCTTTTGTAGAGCCAAAAAGAACCAAAGAATGTGCAGCTGGAGGTATCAGCTGTGCATATCTAATTCTGGCCAAAGTAACTCCCCAGAGTGTCCAGCTGTAGAGAGAGAAAGAAAAAAAGAGAAGAAAGAAAAATAATGTAGTCAGGGAAGTCAACAGTGGCTAAAGATTCAGGTTGGCACAGAGCACTGTGACAGTCGGGTACCAGACGAGGTGCCACCACATTTGGGTAACTTACAATTGCAAAGCGCACATCTGTCTATGACCATCTGTGTGAAAGCACGCTGGGGGGCCAGAGGCATGCTGAAATACAATGACCCGAAAGTGGAAGGAGATAAGATAAGAAGAGGAAAATATGTAAGGAATCTCATGGATTTCACTTAGAGAGAGACAGCAAGTTGAAAGAAAGTGTGGGATGGGGTCTCCTTAAATAAATTATGACTCAGCAAGTGCCATTTTATCTATCTAAGAAAATAATTACAGGAAAGCAAGGTTTCCTGAAAAGAGTCTCTGTGAATGAGCCCATTTGGAATAGTGACAGAGGTTTCTGGCAGATGAAGGGGAGCACAGCAGGACTTCCCCGGAGAGTACGTGGCCTGATCTCAGGCAGGTACAGAACTGAAGCGTTATACTCGTGCACTTGCCAAAAGCAGCAAAACCTGCTTTCTTTGGCCTCCATAGTATCTAGCATGTTCCATGA
This sequence comes from Nyctereutes procyonoides, assembly GCF_905146905.1. Classification (NCBI taxonomy): domain Eukaryota; kingdom Metazoa; phylum Chordata; class Mammalia; order Carnivora; family Canidae; genus Nyctereutes; species Nyctereutes procyonoides. The sequence continues at coordinate 63,327,623 of NW_026575051.1, forward strand.
GCTGACTGTCCTCCCACCTCTCCTAGCCATCCTTCGGTCACTTCCACAGGTTTCTCTTCTTCTGCCTCTTAATACTCCTCCGGGCTCTCAACTCTCCTCTCTTCCCATTCACTCTCCTTGAGTGTCATCCCTGTGTCGAAGACCATAAAATATTGACTCTCACCCAGACCTTTGTCTGAACGCAGACCTGGACAGCAGCTGTATACTAGGTATCCCCTCCTGGGTATTGTGCAAACTCAACGTATCTAAGGTTAAATTCACGACTTTCTCCTAGAGATCTGTGCCTCCTCTACTGTTTCCTCTCAGTAAATGCCACTTCTGTTCACTCATTACTAGGACTCCTCCTGTGGATTCTATTTCCCATAGTATAAACTTGAACCACACACCAATGTCCCAAATTAATCCCCCACTCTCCAACCCCATGTCCATATCCTAGGCCAAGGAACCACCATCTTTCATTTCATTATCACAAAGCCTTCTGACTTGTCTTCCTGTCTATGATCTTGATTGTGCTCTTCATCATCCCCAATCCATTCTCAAGCATTGGCTCTGGAACAAATCTCATCATCTGACTTCTTCAGCCTAAAACTCTTTCATGGGTTACTCTTGCTCTGAGGATGAGGTCCAAAGCCATTAATATCATTTGCATAGTTGGCCCATTTCACATTCTTTTGCCCCTCGTTTGCCTCCCTTTAAACTCTACTCTCCAGCCGTGCTCACTGTTTTCTAGTTCCTTGACCCCACCAGATCCTCTCTCAACTACAGGCTTTTATGTTACCTGGCATTCTCTACTCCTTTTCTTTGCCAAACAATGACTATTCATCCTTCAGGTCCCAGCTGAGACAAAACTTCCCCTGACAAACCTTCTCTGAACAGTCCTCTGGGTCAGGTGGCCTGCAGTGAACTCTCAAACACCCTGTACTTTTCCCCCCACAAACCACACTCTATTATAAATGTCTATTTACATATCTCTATCTTCCAGTAGACCTTGAGGTCCATAAGGGTAATTGTTTTGTGGGCAATCATGTCTAGTACTTATCCCAATATTATTACATGTTGAATGATTACATGAATATATGATTGGTAGATTCTCTGATCAACAGCAGAACACTGTCGGGTCTATGTCAAACAATGTCTCCTCAGAGAATTAGAAAGATTTCCCAAGCTCTTAGGATGAGCCTGGCAGCTACAGTAACTCCAGGAGCATCCACTCCCTGACGTGTGGCCAACAGAAGTCTACTGAGAGATTCTCAGCTGCAACTCATTGCAAAGATCTATGCCAAGCACAAAATAATCTCTTCACTTCCAGCAAGGAAATTCAATAAGCAAAGAATCTTTCCTTTGGTATCAGGAGCCTAAGGGAAGTAGAATATAAAGCAAAAAAAAAAAAAAAAAATCTAAAAGGACTCAGTCTTGCTACAGAAGACTGTATTGTATGGTTCCCTAAATCAGTGGTTTCAAAACTTGATCTTCTATCAGAATCACCTGGAGGATGTGTTAAAGCACAGATGTCTGGGCCTGACCCCCAGAGTTTCTGATTCAGTAGGTCTGGGATGGAGCCAGAAAATTTGCATTTCTAACAAGTTTCCAGGTGATACTGGTGCTGGGGACCACAACCTTGAGAACCACTGCAGGAAGCATTTGAGTCACTCCTCTCAGCCACACAAACTTAAGACAATTAGGCCTCTGCTGTCCTGAGGGTAATGGGGACGCCTTTCCTAAACTACTGGAGAGGAAGATCTCCTTACTGGGCAAGAAGCGGGGAAACCCGCACAGGGATAGGAGAACCTCTGGGAAATAAGAACTCAGAAAAATCCAAACTCCAGTCCCTTCTGTATTGAGGTTGAAGATTATTAGAACCATTCTGATAACTTAGGACCATTCAACATATTAGAGCTCTTTGAGAAAAAGACATTAGGACCTTCGTGGTAGTAGTGCCTACCCAACATCCACTCATTCATTCTTCTGAAAGCAGCTCATTTTCCTCTGGGGAACTACCATTCCCTAGTTCTCAGCCCTTGTAATCCAGGTAAGGCAGGCATCCCCCATCCCCACCCTGGCACAGGGAAGAGTCTCAAAATAGGTCTGTCCAATAAGGATGTTCACACCCAGCCCACAGTGACTGGCTCAGAACTGGCATGATACAAGTTGGTCTCATGAGAGTCCACGCTGGACAACCACTGAAACTTGGGACAGGGACCCTCTTTTTCCTCTGGAGGTGCCAAACTGATAGAAAGTAAGTCTGGGATTTCTGGTAGCCCTTACCACCGGAAGGAAGAGTGTGACAGTAACACTGAAGAAAATTCAGCCAAGAGATGAAAGAGACCTATTCCTGACATCATCTGGATCTAGCAGGGCCTGAGGTTAAAAACATTCTTAGACTTGAGCTAAATTTCTGCTGCTCGCAACTGAAAGAATCTTTTGGGGTTTTCGTCAAATTTTTATTTAAATTCTAGTTAGTCAACACACGGTGCAATATTGGTTTCAGGAGTAGAATTTAGTGATTCATCACTTACATAGAACACCCGGTGTGAAAGAGTCTTGACTGATGAAATTCTACTAGGAAACCCTTGCATTGCTCTGGCCTCAGATGTTTAACCAACTGCTCTATAGTGATTTCTGTCTAGAAAGAGAACTGCCAGGCCTACAGATTTATAAGGCCCTATGGGAGTCTATGGAATAAATTTTTTCCCCAACAAATCAGTTTTTTAGCAAGGCACCTAGCTTCAACACTGCTTACTTGCCTTCTTTCTCTCCTCTCTGGGCTCCCTGAATATAAATAGTATACACTCTGCAACAGTTTTCTGGGGTGTTGTTTTGGTTGCCATGCGAGGTAGCTGGCTCACAGGTGCTCAATTAAATGACTATTTGCAAACAGCCTTTCAAAAGAAACTAAGTTTGGGTCTAATTAGTCTGCATCCAAAGGGAATGAAAGGGAAAAAAAAAAAAAAGAGTGGGGTCAAGGGGAACAAAGCACACTGGAAGGAATACTAAACTAAAACAGGTAGTAACTCGCAAAGATGAGCTTCCAAAGTCAGGCAGACCTTCCCTCCACTCTAGAATATTTCCAACTAAATCCCAACTCCCACTGGAAGCTTCGCCATTTTTCTTTTCTTTGAAAAAGCCATTGTGGAGGAGGGGGTGCCAGAGAATGACAGCGAAGATGGTGACTCCCACATAAGTCAGCTTCCTCTTCCCAAATCAGTTTCCAGAAACTCGGCCACATCATGCAATGAGCACCCCCCTCCCCCCACCAACCCCAACCAACGCACCGGCTTCTAGCTCAAAGGACAGTCTCAGACAAAGACGATGGTAGCCCTCCTTTGGTAGCTCTCAATGATAAATAGCTTCCTGCCCTCACAAAGCCTGAACTCATGGAAAATAATTGCTCCCTGGGAAAAGAGAGCCCAGGAAAGGTTTGTAAGTAGACCTGGCACAGGGTTGGTCACTCACATCTCTGTAGGGAAGTGTGCCTGTTGCCTCCAGAGGAGTCTATCCAAACCAGTGGGCACAGCTGTGGTCATGGACTCTTCGAACGCTGGGCCCAAGAAGTGGCCCATCTTTCTGACATCAAGAGACCTGCCATGGAAGAAAAACAGAAACGGCACAGATGGAGCTGCTTTTCAAATCCTTAGGGATGTCCTGAGATTAGCAGCTTTCCTCTGTGTCGGCCTCAAAGACTTCCTTCACAATTGTTCATAAGCTAGCTCAAGGGATAGGCAGTGAAGTTCACTAAAACAAAAACATAACTCAAACATCCAAAACAGCTGGTGGAAATTGTGACTGTTTTAGAGGAGCTGACTTATCGAGCTGAGTCAAAACAAGTGTGAGCGCTTCAAACAGGCACGAGATCAGAAACAAAATTAGGTGTTTATTGAGTGCTGCCCCCTTGATTTTTTTTTTTTTCCTCCTTTGCTGGACATGAATCTCCTCCTTAGCTTCATCCTGACAAGGAATAAAATCCTTCACGATAGAAGAATTTGATGTGTTGGGAAATTCATTTTAAAATATGGTTTTTGTCCTAATTGCAAAAGCAGCTTATGTTATTTAGACAAGATTCAAGGGGAAAAAAACCTCAATCAACACAAATCCCTCTGTTTCCATTTTGTTCTTCCGACTTACACACGTACCACACAATTCTAAATATTTATGTCTTTATTAAAATGATTCATATTAATTCTGATTTTTCACCTAGTATATTAAGACCATTTCCCCAGGTCGTTGATATATTCTTCCAAAACATTTTTACATCTTCAGTGAACACCATCAGTTACTTAGCTAATGTCAACTGTAAACACGTATGATAGTTCTAATTTTGTGCTATTGTAAGCACTGTTGTGAAGAATATCCTTGTGATAATCCTTGCACAGGTACACAGGAAACTTACTTTCTCCTTTGGGGCATGAAAGTTCAGGAAATAACACTGGATGGTAATGAGCACTGATGGAGGAGAGTCCCTTTCTCCCTGAGCCTTTCCGCCAATCGTCTCCTTTTGCGTATTTTCAGACCAGTTGGACAGCTACTGTTAGAACCTCAAGGCCTCCCTAGTTTCATAGAAGCTTTGCTTTCGGTTGAGTTCACTCCTCTCTCCAGTTTTGCAAAGCAGAAACACTGAAACAACCATTTCAAAATGTACGGAAAGAAATAAAAGGAAATAAAAATCAATCATGTTAGGAAAGATCACTAACCCTGGTAAGAAGAAGAAAATAAAGAATTACACCCCCCCCAAAAAAAAAAAAAGACTCAGGCTGATTACCCTGGGCCACTCAAAACTTTATCTTCCAGAAAACTCTCCAATTGAGATAATTCATAGCAGCTTTGACAACCACAGCGCACTAGCTAAGATTTTCCACTTTCTTATTTTTGCCATTTTCTCATTCAAAAAGTGAAACGTTCCAAAGGAGAAGGCTCTTAAATGGCAGGATCACCTCTCATTCTAGATTTACTGCCCACATTGAACAACAATTGCTTCTGTACTGGCACGAGCCATCCAGCCACTCACCATCGGGGGGATGAATCACTCCCCAGGAAAAATCGTTCCAGAACTTGGATCACAGAGAAGTTTGCCTCCCGCCAAAGAAGCTCAACGAACGCTGGTAATTTGGGGGGAAACCGGGATCGTGAAAGCCTGCATTGGTTTGGAAGAGCATCTCTTAGCAGCCCCTGCACCCCCTGCCCTCCGCAAGCGGTGTGAGCAACTTGGTGCGCACGCAGCCCTGTGCCAGTTTCCCTTAAAAGTCTTGTTCTCTTCATCGCCACTGAGTGGAATTAAAAACAGTTGGTCAAGCTCCACTAATCGACAGCTGCTTGCAATTAGAAGCAGCATTTAGAGCCATTCTCTTAACTACCTTCCCCACTGCCTCACCATTCAGCATGAGCAATACACCGTGACAATTTGCCAGAATGTTTAACTTATCTCCATCTCTGGTGGTTTCTATACCTTCCTTATTTTCTCCAGTCTTCCCACACACTGTCTGACTCTTCCAGTTCCTCTTGTTAAATTAGGGGTATACAGAGAAGGGATTAGTTGAAACCAGGTCGAGCCGCTTTGTGCTAAGATGGAAAATTCTACCCAGGCAACTATTAGAGGGCAGAGCAGATCTGGATGTTTCTTGAAGAGACAGAGGGGTGGGGGGAGTGCCTTTTCTTTTCTTTTCCTCTCCTCTCCTCTCCTTTCCTTTTTTTTTTTTTTTTAACAATGAACTTGAAAGCTTCACTGTAGTTTTGTTGTTTTTTTTTTTTAAGATTTTATTTATTTATCCATGAGAAGCACAGAGAGAGGCAGAGACACAGGCAGAGGGAGAAGTAGGCCCTCTGTGGGAGCCCGATGCAGGACTCGATCCCAGGACCCTAGATCAGGACCTGAGGCAAAGGCAGGTGTTCAACCACTGAGCCACCAGGTGCTCATGTCACTGTAGTTTTGTTCCTTAACGGTGACCAAGAAAAATAAAAGTGCCTAGACCTTTATAAACTCTGATTCTCATCACTCATAAGCATTAGTTTTAGAATAGGGAGAAAAATATATAAATCGCTTTATTCCATTTTATTCCTTGCAAACTAGACATCCAGGGCATAGATGCTTTTCTCAACGTCACAGAAAAAAGTAGCAGGATGTGAAATGAATCCAACTCTCCTGATTCTTAGTCCAGATGGACTTGTGCTGCTCTAGCTCCTTTCTCTAAAGAGAAAGTCTTCCCAGATCTAGAAGGAGCCAGAGGCCAGGATGAGGCCAGGCCTTGCCCCATCCAAAGGGATAAAACTGTGCAGTCCTCCCAAGATTCTCTAGCCAGAAACCTGCCTTAGAGCTTAACGCAGAAAGAAAAATACATGATATGGCCTCTCTTTTGCATTTACTTTTCCCACTGCCCCATGCACACCCACAGGAAAAAGACAGTCCACAAACCTAAACATATTTAATGTTTTTTTTCTCCACCTCCACTTCCCCGAGGTTCAATCCCCATCCTACCCTCATTTGGCCGATTTTGTGGTAGAAGGTGGGAAGGGAAGGGAAAAGAAATGAGGGAGATGGAGGCAGGCGATCAGTGCAAGGAAGCAGTCATACCCGCTCAAAATTCAGGAAGTTAGAATGAGAGCTGGGACAAGAACAGGAGCCCTCCCACTGCAGACCTCACGCTCATAGCCCTGGCTTTCCTGTCTGCACCCTTCCTGAGGCTGATCCCCTCCTCTCCAGAGGGCTCCTCACAACCTCACACCTCTAGTCCTGTCTTTCAGACAGTTGTGACATCTTCTCTTGGTACCTGTGGGCACGTGAAAACATCAATTCACTTTCTCCTTAAACTCAGATTTCTGTTATACTTACAATAGAAAAGAATCCTCATTTCTGCCTCAGAGTCTTTTTTTGTTGACCATTCCATTATGCTTCTCTACACTGTCTCCATATAATGCAGTCCTGCTATGTATAGATACACAGATAAGATGTCCCAGCTCCATTTACCTAAAGACATCTATAAATGATAGAGATAGAAATGTTAAAAAAAAAAGAGAGAGAGAGAGAGAGAGAGAGAGTGAGAGAGAGAGAGCTAGAAATGTTTAAAACTTTCCTGTGGCCATCATGTTCTAACTGCTAAAAAAAAAAAAAAAAAAAATTTGATCTTTCCCATCTTGCAAGATGGCAGGTGAAAAGGCTGGGAAACCAGATAGGAAGGAGAAGAAAACTGACGCCAAGAAGGCTGATGCCATGGCAAAGTTAAAAAGCGTAACAACCCCAAGACCCCAACACCCCAACGCTCAAGAGGAAAGTCTCACTGCAGCCAAAATCCCACCCTAATCAAAGGAATTGGCAAACATTCCTGATGTACAAGAGGAAGGATCCAGCAGCTGAATTAGGATTTTGAATTAGGATTCAAAAGAAAAAAAGAGAAAGTTCTTGCTACTGTCACAAAACCAGTTGGTGGTAACAAGAATGGTGGGATTCCACTGGTTAAACGTCACTAAATGCCTAGACACCATCCTACTGAAGATGTTCCTCAAAAGCTACTGAGCCACAGCAAAAAACCCCAGGACACACTACCTTCACTCCCAGAACCATTCTGATCATCCTCATGTGTACCACACAGGTAAAAGGGTGGTTTTCTCGAAGCATCTGAGCAGGGGCTTGCCACTTGTGACTGGAGCTCTGATCATCAATCGAATTCTCTACATAGAACACAAAAGAAATCTGTCATGTCCACCTCCACCAGATTTATATAAGTGGTGTGAAATCCCAAACATCTCATTGACGCTGACTCCAAGCAGAAGCAACCATGTAAGCCCAGATGCCAGGAAGGGAAGATCTCTGACAGAGAAATACGAGTTTTTAGAATGGCAAAAGGTTGGGCAGCTGTGGACACCCAAATTCTGCCAGAAACCAAGGTTGTTCCTCAACTCCCGGGGTACCTCCATTCTGTGTTTTCTCTCACAAATGTAGTTGATCCTCAGACAATGGTGTTCTAAATTTCTTACAAAGAATCTAATTAAATAACAGATATGTTTCCAAAAAAGCATTCTGGTTGATGTTAGCACTACATTTATTACGAGTATAAGCTGGTCAACATGACATAAGCATGTACCTTACTGATAATTATTAAATACATAAATATATTGCACTGGAAATTAGTCTCTTAATGAATTCAATGACACTGGTTTTTATCCCAATTAATTCATGTATCTATCATTTGTTATTACTCAATGCTACACTTGGGAAAAATCACTTCTTTTCCCAATTTTTCATTTTCATAGAGGTAAGCACTGAGAAAATACTTGTTTCATCCACCTGAATATATAGAGGAAATAGAAGTTTTGTTACAGCGATGACCCTAAATTTGAGGGTTTCCTTCCTACTTACATACCAAAATGACAAGGTGGTCCATCAACAAAAATTATTTTTAAAGCCCTACCTCTGACCGCATATTTAGGGCTTCCCTCAATTCTTTAAAATTTCAATTCAATTAATCAATGTAGAGTGTATTATTAGTTTCAGAGTTCAGTGACGCATCAGTTGCATATAACACCCAGTGCTCATCACGTGCTCTCCTTAATGCCCATCACCCAGTTACCCCAGCCCCCCACTCACCTCCCCTCCAGCAACCCTCAGTTAAGAGTCTCTTATGGTTTGTCTCCTGCTCTGATTTCATCTTATTTTATTTTCCCCTCCCTTCCCCTATGATCCTCTGTTTTGTTTCTCAAATCCCACATATGAGTGAAACCTTATGATAATTGTCCTCTGATTGAGTTATTTCACTTAGCATAATACCCTCTAGTTCCGTCCAGGTCATTGCTAATGACAAGATTCCATTTGTTGATGTCTAAGTAATATACACATATATATATATATACACACACACACACACCACATCTTTTTTATCCATTCATCTATAGATCAACACATCTGGGCTCTTTCCATATTTTGGCTATTGTGGACTTTGCTGCCAGAAACATTGGGGTGCAGGTGCCCCTTCAGATCACTATGTTTATATCCTTTGGATAAATACCCAGTAGTGCAATTGCTGGGTAACAGAATAGCTCTATTTTTGACTTTTTGAGGAACCTCCATACCGTCTTCCAGAGTGGCTGCACCAGCTTGCATTCCCACCAGCAGTGTAAGAGGGTTCCCCTTTCTCCACATCCTCAACAACATCTGTAGTTTCCTGACTTCTAATTTTAGCCATTCTGACTGGCGTGAGGTGGTATCTCAATGTGGTTGTGATTTGTATTTCCCTGATGCTGAGTGATATGGAGCATTTTTTCAGGTGTCTGTAGGGCCTCCTTCGATTTTGTTGAAAGCTAAGAACTAGACACCAAATGCCTTGAGAATAGATTTTGGGTTTGCTCCATGATAAGAGTTATTTATTTTTTCAACACCAACATCAAGGTTTTGAGTTATTCCTTCCTTCAACCCCCAAGTGGTTTTACACCCTAGGACAAGACGCCCTAGCAAGATTTACTAGGGAATAAGTATGACTTTATTCATAAGGAGGTAGGAAAGGTAAATGAACCCTTTAGGCAAACCCACTTTGGGAGAACACAAAAAGAAGATGATCCTCTCAGAACAATATGTGCCTGCATACCCTTAGGATTTCTTCATGTACCTTGGGAATATGCATATCCCAATGGAATGTCACTAGGCTAAAGACCTTGCATGATCCAGCCCCTACCCTATCTGCTTACCCATCTTTTTTCAAACCCTTCTTTCCTCCATGCTTTCAGTTCCTCTGGGTCCTTGAGTGCACAGTTCCTGCTGCCTAAACATCACTCTCTCAGAGACACCTTCTCTGACCATCCAACAGAAAATAGGTTTCCAGAGTATTCTCTCTTGAAGTCCTCCACTCTTCTCTTTCTTAACACTTATCACAACCTGCCATCATGTATCCATCTGTATTTATTTTAGTGACTAATGTGGTCCCCTACCAACATCTTAAGCATCAATTAAGAACTTGTCAGTGAAGCAAATTCCCATTCCCGACCCTACACCTCTTGAGCAGATCTCTGAATGAAGGTCTGAAGCGATCTGTGTTTTATTTATTTATTTATTTATTTATTTATTTATTTATTTATTTATTTATTTATTTATTTATTTATTTTTTGCGATCTGTATTTTATTAAGCCTTCTAGACGTTTCTGATGCCACTAGGGTCTGAAAAACTGCCATACCAACTCACATTCTCTCCAAAGGTAAAGACAGTCAGTTTTTTTTTCATCACTTTATACTCAGGACTTCACCTAGTGGCCAAGACATAAGAGATGCTCCATAAATATATGTGGTTGAATATGTGGTTGAATAAGATAAAAGTTTGCCCACAATAAGAAATACATTTACACAGTGACCCATTATAAATGGAATATATACGTAAGTTTCACAAAATAATACTTTTACCACATACCACACACTCTAAACATTCTCCAGCCCCTCTTCTATTTGTTCTATTTCTTTCCTTTTCTTCTTGTCTTTTTTTTTTTTTTTTTTTTTTGGCTGATAAGAAGACCACTAAATTTATTTCACATGCCACTAATGAGTCTTATATGCAATATGAAAAACTCTAGTCATTGAGGCTGTTCTAAAAACATTCATGCTTGTGCCTCTGCTATTCTTTTAATCTGGAGTCCCTTTCCCCACCCCCAGCCCCCGCCATATCCTCATACCAAATCCTACTGATTCTTGAAAGCCCACCTCTCACAGTAGATATTTCTTTTTTTTCCTTTAAAGATTTTTGTTTATTTGAAGGGGGGGGAGGTACACACAAGCAGAGGGAGGGGCAGAGAGCAAAGGAGAGAGAGAAGCAGAACCCCTCACCCCCCCAGAGCAGGGAGCCTGTTGTAGGCCTCCACCCTAGGACCCCGGGATCATGACCTGAGCTGAAGGCAGATGCTTAACCAACTGAGCCACCCAGGTGACCTGTAGTAGATTTTTCTGATATGAAGGTAATCTTTTCCTCTTCTGAATTCTCACATTTTCTCTGTATCCAGCTTATAACTTCTCCTACTTTCTCTTTTTAATACGATGCTTACGAAGTTTTCCTACTAAACTTAATCCTTCAGAGCAGAATTCACATCTGATTCATCTTTATATCTTCACGACATTCAGCATATAACCAAATAATGTTTCCTATGTAAATTTAACATTCAAGGAGGGAGCTGTTACTTTCATTTATGATTCTGTGGAGAAACATATTAAAAGGAAGTAGGGTTTCAATGGGGGGGCTGAGGGAAAGAGGGCATGTGAGCAAAAGGGAGCCGTGTGGACAAAGTGCCCCAAACAGAAAAGCACAGGGACCATTCAGGCAATAGTATGTGTGTGGTGGAGAAAAGGTTGGAAAGGCAGGTGGGGTCTGACGGCCAGTGCCTAGGACTTTATTCTGCAAGTACAGAGGAAACCACCATAGGTTTATGTTGCTTTTCTGTTTTAAAAAATAACTGTGGTTGGCAGCCCTGTTGGTGCAGTGGTTTAGTGCTGCCTGCAGCCTGGGGTGTGATCCTGGAGACCCAGGATCCAGTCCCACGTCAGGCTCCCTGCATGGAGCCTGCTTCTCCCTCTGCCTGTGTCACTGCCTCTGTGTGTGTGTGTGTGTGTGTGTGTGTGTGTCTCATGAATAAATAAAATCTTTAAAAAAAATAACTGTGGTGGCAATATGGAAGAGATATAAGAGTTAAGGAATCATGAAAATGCACACTTAGCCCTTGTGGCAGGCAGCATATTCACTGATCACCCAACCCACTGCCCCTGTGGATCCACCACCATGTTCAGGCTGGGAGCACGCTTTCCTGCCTGCCCCCATCCAATGGCTTGGGGCACTGACACTGCCCCATTCCATTGAAGCAGGTCTCCTCCAACTTTGACTCAAGGACTCCCCCTCCACCTGGCCACAGTTTTATTAGAACTAGGTTGCAGCCTGGGCCTTCCTATGCAACTCGCCTACTCTCCTCCAGTCAGATCTGTAAAGCAGTATGAAGGTTCTCCTGACACTCCTGCCTCTTCACCTTAACCCTTTCCAGGCATTTCCCCTAATAAATCTCTCATACTTCTAATTTTTGAATTGGCATCTGCTTCTCTGGGGATGCGAACCAACTGCAGAGAAGCAGGTAAGATTAGAAAGGAGGTAGAGGCAACGAGGTAAATGTAAAGGACTGTGTATTAAAATATACATCTGCCTGGGGCACCTGGGTGGCTCAGTGGTGGAAGGTCTGCCTTTGGCTCAGGGCGTGATCCCGGGGTCCTGGGATCCAGTCCCACATGAGGCTCCCTGCATGGAGCCTGCTTCTCCCTCTGCCTGTGTCTCTGCCTCTCTCTGTGTGTCTCTCATGAATACACAAATAAAATCTTAAAATAAAATAAAATAAAATACAAATATGCCTGAAAATATGCAAATGTTTATTAATGCCTACATACAGATGTTGACTTCATGACATTCCAACTGACTATAATTATCAAAGCCGAAGGAAGAGTTCGCTCAGGAAGCCAATGTGTAGGAAGGAATGCAGATCTTTCATCAAATTGCATTTCTTAGTAGGCATAAATCCAACTAAGGTCAGATAACACGAGGCAATCTTTCACAAAACGTGAGATGCCTGGCTGGCCAGAACACTCGCCATATCACGTGCCGCCAGGGAAGCTTGGACCACAAAATACAAGCAGATGTCAACACTTTCACCTTCCACTTTCTAAATATCGCTGATTGGGCCAAGTTTCATTTCACTTATTGGGCCACTTTCCATGTTAAGGGAGAAGGGTTGAGGAAGGGCGGAAGAAAGTGTTAGGATTTAAGTTTCATATCTGCTAAAGTAAACTGATGTTGCTTACTGCTGGGTTTCAAGAGAAAAGCTTCCCTAAATCAGCCAACATTTGCTCAAAGGAACGTATAGACGGGGGGTAGGCAAATATTTCCTTAAAGGGCAGGATAATACTTATTTTCACCTTTATGGGTCATACAGTTTTGCCACAATTGCTTGATTCTGCTGTTACAGTATGAAAATGGCCATCAACCATGCAGAAATCAACGTGTGGCTGCATTCCAATAAAACTTTATTTCCAAAAACAGACAGTGGGCCAGATTTGGCCCACGGACTGTCATTTGCCAACCCCTGATATAAAGCACTAAGAATTCTTGAATTCTTCCCCCAAATACTCTCTTCTGGTTTTAATGAGGATGCTCCACCTGCTTTCTAATTTTTTATCTACTTAATACAAAAAGTGCCTGACTAAAAGCTAGTTGAAAATGAGTTAGAGTAAATACACCATTTTAAATAGGGGGAATGCCCATTAAACCAGCTCTGGCCTGGAGAAAAGAAGCCAAAATAATCATCAGACTTCAATCTAAAATTACTTTTGTCTCTTTGACCAGCAGTTCTCAAGATGGGGTCCTTGGACCAGCAGTATCAGCAGCACGAGGCACAGTGTTAGAAATAAAAACTTGGGAACCCTGTCCCAGACCTACTACATGAGAATATGTAGGAGTGGGGCCCAGCAATCAGTGTTTTAACAAGCCCTCCAAGTGCTTCTGATGAAAGGTCAAGTTTGAGAATCACTAAGCTAGGCTGTGTCTGAAGCTGCTTATGCCTCAAATTCTCCAGCAGCAGTATAGAGTTTATTTACTTATTTGTCAGAGAGGGAGAGCGAGAGAGAGAGAGCACAAGCAGAGGGAGGGGCTGGCAGAGGCAGAAGGAGAAGCAGGTCGCCTACTGAGCAGGGAGCCCAAGTTGGGGCTCGATCCCAGGACCCCGGAATCAAGACCTGAGCCAAAGGCAGATGCTTAACCGACTGAGATACCCAGGTGTCCTGTCACATCTACATTCAGAAGAAAAGATTATTTTGTTCTGAATCAAATACACATCTGTAAGTATTTCCTTTAGCTTTATTTGTAGGATGATCAACAGAGTCCTTAGGACTGTAGAAATAAGACATGTAACTTGTAATGGGGATCAGAACCCAGCTGGGCCAGAGCCAGGATCTGTATATCACTGGTGTGCAGAACTAGGCAATATCCCAACTCCACCCAAGTGCCTATCTGCATCCCTAATTTGCAGGGGGGACCAAGGAGAAACCTGGGGAAAATCTATGACTATATCTATGATTAGGAATCAGATCGTAGAGACACATCTGGAAGAGTGGACAGGGTAGGGGGAGAAACGGAAACGAAGAATGAGAGGGCAACAGAAGCCAGATTTCAAGTCTCTTTTTCCTGCACACACACACACCCACACACACACACCCCAAAATAAGATTTACCATAAAGAAAGGTTATCTAACAAATCAGACTCGACCAGCTACTGCCCTTTGGAACCTGAGCACCTGAGCAGAGTCAGGCTCTGGGTATGGCATAGCAGCTAGCCTAAGTCTGAACCATTTCCCTCCAGTTCCTACAGGCACATGAGCACCTTAGGGATACACAGCGGCTGAGTCACTGGGTTTACATATGGAAAAAGCAGGTTCACTAAGTTCAGTAATGTTCCATGGGTCCAAGCCTCTCTCCTGAGTCATTCTTCCCACTTTGCAAGAAACTGCTAAACTTTTGAAAAAGAAGAATGAAGATCGCCAGCGCTGGAGTTAGATGGGGAACTGGCAATGCAGCACAGGCTAGGAATTGTAGTCGGGAGCAAACCCTAATGAGGCACCTTTTGGAGACTTCCTCAACACTTGGGGAAGTCTATGCAAAGTCCCAGTGTTCCCAAGTGAGCTCGCCAGAGCCTGGAGGCAGCAAGATTCTGGTAACTATGTTAATGTAACTTGACATATCGACAAGATGATGAGGTTAGGGGATGTGTGTGATACCCCCCTCCCCACCCGGTGCCCTGGATCAGATTCTCTCTGCCTCATCTTTCATTTATTCCCAAAGGCTGCACCTCCTCAAGCAAGCCTCTTGCCTCCTACCTTGGGTCTTCTCAAGACTGAGGAGAGGAGCAATTATAACCATCGGGTTAAGCTTTGACTAATGCAGATAGGAAATGATTAATGAATGTTTCCATCTTCTTCCTACCACTGCCACCGAATCGAAGACTTTGAAACCCATTTCATTCAGCATCTCAGATGGACCTTGGGAATCGAGTAACTAGTTGCTCATAGTCGTGATTGACTCGGTATTGCATACTCGTTCTAGGTGTCCCTCCTTCCCCGCTCTGCAACTCTGTGTGTCACTAGTAACTCCCAGATCTTACTCCCCTATGAATATTTGCACTTAGACCTTTGGGTCAGGTTCTGGGCTGCCTAAGTGGCTCAGTCAGTTAAGCATCTGCCTTTGGCTTGGGTCATGATCCTGGGGTGCTGGGGTCATGCCCTATATCAGGCAGCAGAGAGCCTCTTCTCTCTCTCTGTGCCCCTTCTCGTGCTTTCTCTCTCTCTCTTTCAAATAAATAAATAAAATCTTAGGAAAAAAAAAACTTTTGCTTCAGGTTCTGCTTTCTGAGAAGTCTAGGTTAAGTCAGGAGAGTTTAGGTTTCATGCGATTTAGAAGCAATAATACATTTGTGGTCAATATCGGATTTACACATCTTTCAAGACAAACACATGTCACTATTTTCTATTTGATATGATTTACCTACAGTGTAATAGTTCTACTCCATGCCTCTAGCAAATGTATAATAATCCTCATCATTTCCATAGATTCCTAATCTGGCATTTCCAACATACAAATAACTCTAGACATTAAGCTAAATATAACCACATGATAGGACTCTAAGAATTTATTAAACAATACTCCACAGATCCAAAACAGTAATATAGACAAGTTGTGAAATAGATTCAGGATAGATGATAAGAAATTGAAGCAGAAAGAAGACACAGAAATACAGTGTGTTTCAACAAAGAGAATGATCAACTGAAGACTTACTTTCTACAGCTATAGTGATAAATCATCATTTTCTAAAATCTAGGTAAGGAGAATATTTTGTATTTAATTTCCCATCCAATTCTGCCCCTTCCCCCATTACCCTCTTCTTCCCACTAAGGACTTTTGCTTCTCTGAAAAAAGTGGTTGCTATTTTATTGTTTGTGTTTGAGGCTTTTGAGTTTTATGCTAAACTCCAAAGATCATTTAGATTTCATGTAAAATTCCAGGAAAATATGTTTATTAAGGGGGGAACATAAGATAAATGCACATAAGATTTTCAAAACCAATAAACTAAAACACTTTAATTATTAATGCTAAAAAAACAAATTCTTGTGATATAAAAGGTTGAGGATAGGGAGAAATTCCCATTTCAGACACTCTTTAATCTTCCAGTCCAAAAGAGAAGGACGGTGGTTTGGATTAATTTTTCTACTCATGATAGCCATTTTAATTTCTTAGACATAAACATAAAAATGACCTTTCCTCTATGTATATGGCACATGCACCACTTCACAAATCTCCTCATAATCCCTAACCATGCTGGGCACCCTGTATCATCTACCTTTAACCCTCTTCTGCTCTACCCAAGACCTCCCCAAGTGTGAATCATTTTTAATTACAGAAAATAAAACTGCTTCTTCAAAGACAAAGCCTTCAAATGCTATTTAAAATACTTTTCAGGACTTTTGTTATCATTAGGCCAAATTATCAACCCATGAAGCTCTCAGAAATTGCATGCCTAAGGATAACGTAGGTGGCCATCTGGTCCTTTGGTCTTGAACCTCCATGTTTTTTTGTTTGCTTGTTTTTGAACCACCATGTTGGAGTTTTTAAAAGATTTGTAAAAAAAAAAAAATAAAAAATAAAAAATAAATAAAAGATTTGTTATTTATTTATATTGTGAGAAAGAGAAAGAGAGTACAAACAGGGTGGGGAGGAGCAGAGGGAGAGGGAGAAGCAGACTCTCCAGCACGTTGAGAGCCCAATGCGGGACTTGATCCCAGGACCCTGAGATCATGACCTGAGCCAAAGGCAGCCACTTAACTGACTGAGCCACCCAGGCACCCCTGAACCACCATGCATTGATGGAACTGTTTTGATCAAGGTGATGTGATCATCCTATAAAGAAGTATCACTCTGATATTACTTCACTATAAGGATCAATTAATTTACTGGGCAAATGGCTTTGTTTAAATCAAGTTACATTAAAATTTACTCAAACTTGGTTCCCTAGGTGGCTCAGATGGTTGAGTGTCTGCCTTTGGCCCAGGTCATGATCCTAGGGTCCTGGGATTGAGCCCCACATCGGGCTCCCCGCCCAGAAGGGGAGCAAGCTTCTCCCTCTCTCTCATTGCCTCTGCCTCAGCTCATGCTCTCTCTCTCATATAAATAAATTTTTAAAAAAAGTACTTACTCAAACTCATCTTTTGTGCTCTCACAAATGTCTCTAATAGTAACCCAAGACCCATACAGCTATACTAGGGCAGGAAACTTCAGCTCATTTGATTTTTTTCCAACAAAAATGAAATGGCTACAATAAGTAAGCCACCTAAATAATCAAATAGATAGATAATACTATATTTCTCAGTCTCTCAAATGTGCCTGTATTCAATAAAATATAAACATTACAAATGTGTCAACTTTTCCTAAATTCATCTATAATATGATCCCCATAAAATTCCTTTAGGTTTTCTAAACCTTAACAAGTTGATTATAAAATTATTGGTTCTTCTGAGGCAAGTCATTAAAAGAAGCCTTTATTCCTTTCCTTCTTCCTACTGTTAGAAAGGGAGATGACTGGAGCTCTAGCAGTATCATGCCATGACAGATCTTCCAGATGAATGTCAAATGCTCGCATGGTAGTCCAGAAAGATATAAAGAGTTAAATCCAGCTATGGTGTTAGAACCACCATACCAACATTGAACTCCTACCTTCAGCCTTCTTTTACCAGAAAAAAATAAATGCTTTTTAAATGCATTAAGCTACTCTGGGATTTCTTTTGTTAACTTTAGCACAATCTAGTCTTACATGATGCACTGGCCAAATGACTAGATGGTATCATCCAACGTTTAAAATGAGTCCATCACTTCTGATATCTACAACTCACTTTGAAATGCATACCCCAAAAGAAAAATAATATAGATTGATAAATGGATAGACAAATAGAGGTGGGTAGGTATACGATAAAATAAATGCAACAAAACACTAATTGTAGAATATGGATGGTAGGCCCATGAGCATTCAGTCTATAATTCCTTCAACATTTCTTTAAAAATACTAAACATCTGGGGCACCTGGGTGGCTCAGTAGTTGAGCATCTGCCTTTGGCTCAGATTGTGATCCCGGCCCCGGGATCGAGTTCTGCATCAGGCTCCCCATGGGGAGCCTATGTCTCCCTCTGCCTATGTCTCTGCCTCTCTCTCTGTCTCTCATGAATAAATAAATAAAATCTTTAAAAAAAATATACAAAACAACCGATTGACAAACCATCAGTACCATTTCTTATGCTTTTAAACAGTAATGAGGAGTTTCGTAGCTTCTTTTCTCTCACTACAGGGTCACTTCTCTTCCTGTTCTATAAACACTATTGTGGGCTTAAAGCCTTAAAAAAAGAACTGGAAGTACTGCCAATGAGACAAACTGGGTGCAAGTAAAAATTTTAAAGGCTGTATAAACAGAAATCCATCTGGAAAGATGTTTTCTCCATCAGCACAGTAAAAGCTAGAATAGAATTTCCTGATATAGATGTACTGTTTGACTCTCTGCAAATCCCACTGGGTACAAGAGAGAGGCGTCTTGCTTTTTAATTTAAAAGTAACTTTTACCCGTAAAATGAGGCTAGGAATTGTCAGAATTTCAAACAAGCTGAGCTCAGCACTAAGCATCATTTTCTTCCCCTGTTAAGAATCCCTTCTCCTTCCTTATCAATACAGAGACACTTTTAAGAAGATAAAATTTCAGTTTGGTCTTCTGATCAACTTGAAGCATTTCTATTGAGAGAGTGACTATTGTGGTGTTGGATCTTTTCCCATGGGTCTGCATTCTAAGCAAAGCAAAATTGGAAATTACTGCTAAACAATTAATGTCAAAAATGCTAAAGTTTGCAGAAGCCTTGCTTGCAAAATGCCAATACAGAAGAAAAAGTCCTTTTCTATTCTCCAAGATGCAATAAGAATGAGATTGGTGTTCCTAAAAACAATGCCAAAACACTGATTTGGACTATTGTGTCTACTTTTTAAAAGCATTGTTGAAAATAAAATGCCTTCACAAGAGGGTGCAAATTTATTGCCAGAGACTTTAAGTCTGAACTCATCAGTCATCAAAATCTATTTATTATACTTATTGAAGGGCTGTAGGAGCAGATTCTGAGCTAATTGAAGAATATGTATTCACATTACAATCCTGTTGCAACATTTGCTCAGGATTTACTGAAAAGCTCTGCTTCTGAATCAACATTCCCCAAATTTGAACTCATCTCAGAAAGAATGTTCTTACAAAGCATGGAGAAAACATCCTTAGCTGTGTTTAAATTATTCAAGGACGAAAACAGATGAAAAAGAATACAATTTACATATATATTTAATTTTGGTAGAAAACCACCCACTGTATATAGAGCTCTATAGCAATAGTCTTCTGGGAGAGAAATAAAGAATGGAGAAGACCAAATATTATAGACATCTTTAGCATCTTGCAAAATGTTAAGCACTTCACATGCATTATCATCACCCATAATCCTCACAAAATCCCATCTTAGGAATTATTATTTTCCTTAGTTTACACATGGAGAAACAGAGACTTAGAAATGTTTGCCAAAGGTCACATGCCAGTAATGGTGGGCTCAATACTGGGACCCAAGTCTGCCTGGCACCAGAGACTGGTCTTTAACCACCATCTGATACTGCTCTGATCTTTGAAAGCCAAGTGCCACACAGAACACTCAGTGAAAGAGTGAGAGAGAGGAGAAGGAGGGACAAAGGAGAGAAGGAGGGATGAAGAAAGAGAAAGAAAAAAAAAGAAAGAAAGAGAAAGACTTGTCAAACATATAGGCTGGACATACTGTAAAAAAAAAAGCATTTAGAGATTACAAATACAGTAGATCATGGTGGTTTCTTTGCTCTGTTTTTTTCATGCCTTTTCTTCCATGTTTTATTTCTTCTGCTAATTTACAAAAAAAAAAAAAAGAGGAGCAAGTACTTACATCTTAATTGTAATTAATAATTATAACAATAATTATAATTAATTAATTAATGTAATTGTATAATCCCTTCCATTTTCCCCAAATATTTATTGAACACCTACTGTGTGACAGACCCTGTCATTCATATTCTATCTCTACTATAGAATAAATCCAACTTGAGTCACTTTTATTAAGAAGAAAAAATATTTTAACTACTAACGCAGGCTAAGACAATGAGGTACTAAGTTAAAAGATAACAAATGAACTGTAAAAATAGTAAGAATGTTGACATTAAAGAATCAGATGAAGCCTCATGTTAATGAACCAGATCAGATGCCCAGGTTGTGTTACAACTCCACTCTTCCTGACCTTTACCATGCAAGATATGTAACAACCACCACTACTGATATTAAGGCTCCAGAAGATAGTTGATGCTACCCAAGAAGGGCCTTTTGTAAGAAGGAAAACAGAAAAAGAGAGTAGGTAGGAACCAGAGAACCACTGAGGGTTGATGTAAAGAATTGATAATACCTCATTTTCACTTTGTTTATGTCCTGTTGGCTCTGCGAGTTATGAGAAAAAGGTCAAAACCTTGTCTGTGTTGTTCACCACTATACTTCATACTCCACCGGGGACATAGTAGGGACTAAATAAAAAACTCTCTGAATAAATAAAGAATAAGCCAGAAAATGACAAAGAAGAAGTGACATTATTGTCTCTGTCAAAAAAGGAATTCATCCAGAAAACGTTGAGGTCTTTATGTCCAATTTATATACATCCAGAAATCTCTGACAACCTAGAAATTCTACCATGAATCCACATCTCACAGTAACCACAATAAAAACGACAGTAATCTGTAACTCTAATATAAGATACAATCATAGATAGGAGATGTAGAAAGGCAGCACATGGAGAAAATTACTCACTTCCTTACTTCTAAACCTGTTTGGTTTCATAAAGAGATTCAGTCACCCTCAAGATTTGTCACACTCATGAGGGAACCTTCCTCTTGGAAAGATCACCTTGTTGGTTTCTGTCAAATGACCCCACTGACCACTGCCTTCCAAGCATTCTGAATCAAGAGATGATTGTGAAATGTGGGAAGTCTTGTTTAGCTCAAATTATAAGGCCCCAAAACCCTATCCAACCATTTAGTCTGATCAAGTGTAATGGGAAAAGCAAATACTCTCATCAATTTTCTTCATTGATGTCACCTACTTCTCTTGCCACCTCACCCCAAGGGAGTTTTATGTTAAAGTCACAGTAATTCAGTGGAAGGAAAACCTAAAACAAGTCAAACTGACAATATATTTTAGTGGACATTTTTACTAAAGTCTTTTGAGTCCCTTAGCACATATTTGCTCCCTATCTTAGCAATGATACTCAGGATAATTAAAAGAAATTGCCCTGGAGCTACTCTGTTCACAATTAGAGAAAAGCCAGATGTGACCCAAAGGAGCAGGAGAAGAGCAAAGCTCGGTGGTAATTGAAAGACTATCTGAACAGGGCTTGGAGAACCTGCCATGGAATACAGGGTCCCTGAGAGAAACAACAGGATAAACAAAACTAAAATGGGTTATAGTTTGGGTCTAAAGTGGGAACAATTGGTAGTAATTATATCCAAACAGTAACATGAAGAAAGTAGTATAGATGGGTAGGAGGAGAGAGGATGCAAAGAGACAAACTAAATATGCTGTCAGAGTAATCTAAACTAGGTGATGGGGATGGCACCACAATGCATAACACATTTTTGTTGAATGAATAGAATGAAGAAGGAGAAGAAAAGTCACGGGCTTGGTAACTAATAGGATGGTTCTAAGTATTTACTCCAAAGGACAAAAAAAGGAAAAGCACCTCTGACAAACTGAAGAAGCATACCACTTGGAAATGAAATGGAGAACAGTGGCAACTCCAAGTGGAGCTGCCCTCTAGCCAGTCAACAATATAGAGTCAGAGTCCATGACAGAAATAGGCCTAGAGATGGAAGTAGAAGGTGAAATCTAATGGCGGGCAAGTAGTGAGATCACAAAAGAGAAGCTGAGGACAAGGAGCAGAGCTTTAGGTAAAATAGGAAAAAGTACTAACACAGGGGACTGAGAATGAAGTTAAGGCCAAAGAGATATAAAAAATGTAGTTTCATGATTTTGGTATCAAGGAATTATCAGTGGTATGATTAAAAGTGTCAGGCTCATGGACACCAGGGTGGCTCAGTTGGTTAAGTGTCCTATCTTGATTTCAGCTCAGGTCATGATCTTGACATCATGAGATTGAGCCTCACATCAGGCTCTGTGCTGGGCATTGAGCTGCTTAGGATTCTCTCTCTTCCCCAGGGCTCCCGGGTAGTTCAGTTGGTTGAGCATCTGACTCTTGGTTTCAGCTCAGGTTATGATTTCCCCGTCGTGGGATCAAGCCCCACATCAGCTCTCCATTCAGTGGGGAGTCTGCTTCAGATTCTTTCTCCCTCTCCCTCTGCCCCTCCCCACCTGAGTTCTCTCTCTCTAAAATAAATAAAATCTTTAAAAAAAAAAAAAAAGGATTCTCTCCTTCTGCCCCTCCCCCACTCTCTCTCTCCCTCTCTAAAAAAAAAAAAAAAAAAGTGTTCAGGCCTGAGAGTGAAGGAGGAGGATGAACCTGAGCCCTGGTTCTGCTAGAAGCTTGGATTATGATCTGGGGCAGGTGTCCAAACCTTTATGAACTCCATATCATCTTCTGCAAATGGACTCTCAGATCTGTGTCAGCCCTCAGGATCCCTGGGATTCTGAGGATGAAAGTTTCTGAGATTGGACAGAATGGAGCTAGGGAAAGAGAGTAATAATTAATCTCAAAGAGAAAATGCCTCCAATAAGGGCAGAAACCAGCAGGCAAGGACTGAGAAGAAAAGAATAGATAGGTCTTCAGGATTTTACAAACAAATGCAAGTGCCAAAAAAGCAGCAGGATCAAAGGGAAGTTTTGTTTTGATGATAGGAGAGACTAGAGCTTGTTGAAGTCCAGAAGAGGAAGAGATTAAAGGTGAAATTTTAAGACAAGATCTTAGAGAAGATAGGTAAGAATGTGATCCAAAGTATAAGTAAATAAAAATGAAAGAACATGGTTTTTATCTGAATGCTAGGGAGAATGATGTTGAGAAATTCAAAGAACTCTGTTATATGAGTACTAGATGGCAAAAATCAAAGAATAGAGACTGTTTACCTGGAACTGAGTCTCTTTCCAGTGTAGTCTGAAAAGGAGTCAAATCTTTGTATTAGAGATGTATTGTGACACTACAAATTACACAAAATCTGTGGTTTAAAACAGCAAATATTTACTAACTTACACAATTGATAGGGAGCAGGAATCCAGAGACACCTCAGCTTGGTGGTTCTGACTCAGAATCTCTTATGCCATAAAGCCATGATGTCTGCCTGGGATGGAATCATCTGAAGGTTTGACTAGGGCTGGAGAATCCACTTCCAAGATTGCTAACTCACATGGCTGGTGGTTGGAGGGCTCAGTTCTATGTCACATGTATCTTTCTTCATGCCATGGAAGCGCCTCCCCCCAGATCAAGTGATCCAAAAGAGTAACCAAAATGGAAGCTGTGATGTCTTTTCTGATCTAATTTGTGAAATGACACAGTCACTTCCACCACATTCTATTCATCAGAAATGAGTTACTAAATCACTTTCAAGGGAACAGGGACCAAGTTCCACCTTTTGAAGGGAGAAGTATAAAATAATTTGTGGACAAGTTTTAAAACCACCACAGTCTTCAAAGACCGTGTGGATTAGGAAAATTGGCAATTTGGAAAAAAAGTAGCTGTGAAATATCCACTGTCGGGATATTCTAAAAGTTATGGAGAGTAGATTAAAAGGTTCCCCAAAAGGTTGTACTACTACTACAAGAACAACACAATAACCTTTTACAGAAAGTAAAAATGATGATAAGGATTTAATCAGTCAGACCAGTTTACAAAGGGGAGACTAGTGTTCTTAAAAGAACTTAAAAGCTTAAAAGAACCCACTAAAGGTCATAATACCACACAAGATCCACCACCAGACATACTTGACCTCCACAGAGGCAGAGAGGAAACGCTGACACATGCACAAGATCAGAGACATGGCTATTCTCTCACTGCAGCAGTTAATGAACTCCAACTGGAGCCCCCATCCAATTGGGTGGAAACTTCCTCTGCTGTTAGCCTGAGTGCCCTCAGTTCCACTGAATTGATTGTTCCCTTAAAGCAATGTAAAGCAAGAATTTTGTCATTGCTGTCGCTGTTGTTTTCATTTTGGTATTCCTGGTGTTAGTACAACATCTGGAGGAGGGAAAGCATTGTGAACACATAACTATCTATCGGACGCAAAAATGGATGGATAGATGGACGGGTGGGTGGATGGATGGATTGATGAAACTAGTTCAAAGGGAGAAGTTAGCATATGTTAATTCCCTCAATTCACTTTGGATGTTTAGATTTTAATGGGACATGGAGGTACTGAACTCATTTCTTCTTAACCTTGGAAATGTTGTAGTTTTCAAATGATTAGACAGCATGCAATGTGGTAGCCAAATATGCATTCTGAAATGGGAAACAATTAGTAAATGTATTAAGGGCGCTATTATGTTAAATAATTAACAAATCTATTTGTTAGATATTCTTAGGTGTATTTTTTAATTGAATGATTTATTCGTGTTTTTAGTTTGCCTGGCGCTACTTAATGATAAATATGTACAATAGATATACTTGAACTTAACACATTTTCAAAAAGAACACAGACTCAGTATACTTTCTTTCTTTTTAAAAAAAAAAAAGATTTAAAAAAAAAAGATTTTATTTATGTATTCATGAGAGACACACAGAGAGAGGCAGAGACACAGGCAGAGGGAGAAGCAGACTCCATGTGAGGAGCCCGATGTGGGACTCGATCCCAGAACCCTGGAATCATGAAACCAAAGGCAGAAGCTCAACCACTGAGTCACCCGGGCATCCCATTAATATACTTTCTTAATCCAATTATTTATAAGACTATCTACCTTACTTTATTTAGCTAAAACCTATGACTTAAAACCTATTTGAAAAACAAATAAAGTCAGTTAGAAAACTAGCTAAATTCTTCCCAATTACAGATAGCTCAGATGTGCATTTTAACATGTAAGAAATATTATTTCTCCCTTTTAATAAAAAAATAATAATAAAACTAGGAGCACCTGGGTGGCTCAGTAGGTTAAGTATCTGCCTTCCTGCTCAGGTCATGATCCCAGGGTCTTGGGATGACTCCTGTGTCCAGCTCCCTGTTCTCAGTGGAGAGCCTGTTTCTCCCTCTCCCTCTGCCCCTTCCTCCCCCCACTCCCGCCCTGGTGCTTATGCTCTCTCAAATAAGTAAATAAAATCTTTAAAAACATAGATATATAATAAAACTATATCTTCATAAGCATATATTGAATTTGGTTGAGTATCTGTTGTAAATAAGTTGCATTTTGTACTGGAAATAAAGAGCAGCTGACTGTATTTATTTGGGTAAATAAAATAGAAATAATTGTTTGGTGAATAACTAAAATAAGTTGTCCAGATCCATTTGCTACATGGCTATAACTTTTGGCACATTTTAGTGTATAATGTAGAAAAACTTTAAGTTAAACAAGATTAAAAATAGATGGAATGTTTCTTGCTTATTTTAGTATTAACTTTATTGTAACCTTATTCTGACTTAATATCATACTCGTGTTTGATACTTATAATACACATGGAAATGTATATTGTATCACATAATGAAATATGAAATGTATATAAAATGGGAACCATATAGGATGCTATAAATATCAACATGTCAAATATTCTTAAGGAAGAAATGCATATTCTGCTCTGGGCTTTTATAGAAAAGAGTTAAATATTTTTCCACATTTATATAAATCAACTTCAATCATTTCTTTTTTTTTTTACTTCAATCATTTCTAAACATTAGGAAATGAAATGTTCTATTCTTTCTAGTGGAAGGGGCAAAGAGTTAAAACCTTAAGAAGTTTATGTAAAAGTTCACTTCCAAGATACTTGCAGGTGATTCCTCAAAGTGGCAAATGATTAGAAAGAAAGAATATTATATGCTCACCTACAAACAAGATTGTGCTGTGACTGTTTTCATAAGTTAACAATGAGTGGATCGTCTTTCCTCCTTTATCGTATATTAGTTGACCATAAAGTTCAGGGTCCACTTCTGGGTTCTCTGTTCTGTTCCATTGATCTATATGTCTGTTTTTGTGCCAGTACCACACTGTCTTGATGACCACAGCTTTGTAGTACAACCTGAAATCTGGCATTGTGATGCCCCCAGATATGGTTTTCTTTTTTAAAATTCCCCTGGCTGTTTGGGGTCTTTTCTGATTCCACACAAATCTTAAAATAATTTGTTCTAAGTCTCTGAAGAAAGTCCATGGTATTTTGATAGGGATTGCATTATACGTGTAAATTGCCCTGGGTAACATTGACATTTTCACAATATTAATTCTGCCAATCCATGAGCATGGAATATTTTTCCATCTCTTTGTGTCTTCCTCAATTTCTTTCAGAAGTGTTCTATAGTTTTTAGGGTATATTTTGAGAACCATTTGAATGGTAAATGGTTCTCCAACCTTTTATTTTCAGGTTGTAGGTGTCCTTCTGTCTAAAATGAGTCTCTTGTAGACAGCAAATAGATGGGTCCTGCTTTTTTATCCAGTCTGAAACCCTGCGCCTTTTGATGGGGTCATTAAGCCCATTCACGTTCAGAGTTACTATTGACAGATATGAGTTTAGTGTCATCATGATATCTATTTAGTCCTTGTTTTTGTGGATTGTTCCACTGACCTTCTTCTTAAAGGGGAGTTTTAAGAGTCCCCCTTAAAATTTCTTGCAGAGCTGGTTTGGAGGTCACATATTCTTTCAGTTCCTGCCTGTCTTGGAAGCTCTTTATCTCTCCTTCCATTTTGAATGAGAGCCTTGCTGGATAAAGTATTCTTGGTTGCATGTTCTTCTCATTTAGGACCCTGAATATATCCTGCCAGCCCTTTCTGGCCTGCCAGGTCTCTGTGGAGAGGTCTGCTGTTACCCTAATATTCCTCCCCATGAAAGTCAGGGACTTCTTGTCTCTTGCTGCTTTAAGGATCTTCTCTTTATCTTTGGAATTTGCAAGCTTCACTATTAGATGTCGAGGTGTTGAACGGTTTTTATTGATTTTAGGGGGGGATCTCTCTATTTCCTGGATCTGAATGCCTGTTTCCCTTCCCAGATTGGGAAAGTTTTCAGCTAGGATTTGTTCAAATACATATTCTGGCCCTCTGGCCCTTTCGGCGCCCTCGGGAACCCCAATTAAACGTAGGTTTTTCTTCCTTAGACTGTCATTTATTTGCCTTAATCTGTCTTCATGGTCCCTTAATTGATTGTCTCTTTTTTCCTCAGTTTCCCTCTTTGCCATTAACTTGTCTTCTATGTCACTCACTCGTTCTTCCACCTCGTTAACCCTCGTCGTTAGGACTTCTAGTTTGGATTGCATCTCATTCAATTGATTTTTAATTTCTGCCTGATTGGATCTAAATTCTGCAGTCATGAAGTCTCGTGAGTCCTTAATGCTTTTTTCTAGAGCCACCAGTAGCTGTATAATGGTGCTTCTGAATTGGCTTTCTGACATTGAAGTGTAATCCAGATTTTGTAACTCTGTGGGAGAGAGGGCTGTTTCTGATTCTTTCTTTTGAGGTGAGGTTTTCCTTCTAGTCATTTTGCTCAGTGCAGAGTGGCCAGAAACAAGTTGTATTGGAACACGGGGGAGTATCACTGGTCCGTCCAGCTGGTCTTCTGGGGGAGGGGCCTGCTGTGCTGATTCTCAGGTGTTAGCACTTGGGGGAGCTGCTCTGCCCCTGCCTGCTGCAGGGCTCAGCGGGGGTTGTTTACCCCGTGGGGCCCCAGGAGGAACAGCCGCAGTTGCTATGGCAGCTCTGGAAGCCTGGATTCAGCCTCCGCAGGAACTACGGGGCTCGGGGCTCTCGGTTCTCCGTCCGCAGGGCCTGGAGGCTCCGGGGCGGGGCCGCTGATCTGCTCAGCTCGGGGCAGGAGCGTCCTCGCTGTCCTGGGCCCTCCCGGCCTCTGCCTGTCCCGGGGGAGGCCGGATCCTGGGCTGTGTCCCGGCGCCCTGTGCTCCGGGGCCTGCGCTGGTGGATTCGCGCTCCCGCCCCGCAGCCCCCTCCGCGGAGCCGCCCCCGAGCCCCTCCGAGCTGCTCCGGTCGGTCCCGCCGTGCGCGCTGCAGCCCTTAGGGAGCTCGGAGCACTCTCCCGGGCGCAGGTGTCTGTTAGTGTCCCCGGGAGCCCGAGGGCATCCCCGCCCTCCTGGGTCCTGCTCCAACTCCCTGCGGGCCCCTTTCCGCCCGCCCGGGAAGGTTGGTGCAGCTCCTGCTCCTCCGGGACGGGGCTCTCCTGTCCTGGGGACACTCGCCCCGGCCTCAGCCCGGCTCCTCGCGGGGCCCCTCCCCCTCGGAGGCCTTTTGTTCCTTTATTTCTTTTTCCCCGTCTTCCTACCTTGATAGAAGCGCGAACTCTTCTCACTGTAGCGTTCCAGCTGGTCTCTCTTTACATCTCAGGCCGAATTCGTAGATTTTCAGGATGGTTTGAAGGTTATCTAGGTAATTTGGTGGGGACAGGCGATTTGGGGACCCTGCTCTTCGTTAACAATGATTTAATAGGACTTCTCTAGTAAGCACCAAAGATCCTAACAAATCACCAGGGTGCCTCATGCCTTACTGCATTCTAAATCCATTCCCAAGGCCTACATTGTGATGAATGATCCAGAGACGTCCAGTCCTGGTCCTATTTAGGGACAGCTGGGGAGAAATTCCTCATGCCCACAGTGTTTGTAACCAGGGGTATCTGTTGCGGAAGGAGGGATTATGTGCAGTGGTGTGCGGCAGTCAGCACCTATAGGCTCTCAAGAGGCAATTCTTTGTATCTCTTCCCAATTCCACATTCAGAGATACTGTATTGGTAGCTTGAAATGGGCCATGGTAGGAGTATTTACACCGTAGAAATTGGCCAATGCTACACATCAGGGCTTTTTTATCCAGAGAGTAAGTTGTTAAACGTTTATGGGCATACCATTGATCACAAGTCAACATATGGCTACAGAAAAATGAATGATTGGTATTCATGCCACCAAGTGATCCTGGGGGATTTTCTTCTTCTAACCTCACGTTTCCAGATGAAATTAACTCCTTTTTGGAAATAGGCTAGGCTACATCTATTAATTACTTGGTTAATTTAAATGTCCAGGTTATTGATTGTGCCAATCCTATTATCAAAGTCAATAAAGTTTCACTAGATTCGAACTACCCAAGTCCTTAGCAGCTGAGAGACAGAAAAGTAAAACATGCGATCCCCAATATTATCTGTCCCTCACAGCCGCTAGAATTACTTTGCTGCGCAGAGGTCTATTGAAATGAATTGCTCATTACAGTAACAGTCAAATGTGACACAGAAGTAAGCAGCATAGGATGAAAAAAAAAAAAAAAGAGGAAGAAATGCTAATAAACAAGCCAGGGGCACAGTTTGCATCAACTGGCATGTGCATTCCTAAAGAATATCCCACATAACAGATTCAAACAGATGGTCTGATTCTTTCCCATTTTATTTCCCTGACTCAGCACTAATAGTGAAGATGATTGTGCTGGGTATCTTCTGTTTCCCTCCCTGTCTGCTCTCCACCTCTCTTCACCTTGCTTTCCAGGAACTGACCATCGATGGTATCAATAAAGAAGGTGGGAAGACCAGAATCTTGACACCCCCCCCAAAAAAAAATAGTAATAATAATCTTGACCACCAGCTCCTTCCCTCCACCAAAAGGAGGATATACCTTCCACCAAAGATCACAGTTTTTGTCAGGCAGCCCCTCCACAGAACTCCCCCTTCAAGTTCCAATAACCCATCCTTCCTCTGTCCCCTTAAGCCTTAAGTGTTAGCAACCAATTGTGACAGCTCCAGCAAACTGCTCTATCCCTTGTGGGGTTGCCCAACACCTTACCAAGACTTTTTAAATAGTGCCCTTTATTACGTCACCTTCCTATCCCTCAATTCAAGTGTGCTATTTACTTCCTGCTTGGGACCTTAAGTAATATAACAGTGTTGGGAAAATCCAGAAAAAAACACTATACAACCACCAGCCTTGTGCATCCTCTGATACCTCTGATCCCCCCTCCACGTGACTCTGTGCTGCATAGGGCTTTCAGACTCATCTAAAATATCAGTCAAGGGGATCCCTGGGTGGCTCAGCGGTTTAGCACCTGCCTTTGGCCCAGGGCGTGATGCTGGAATCCCAGGATCGAGTCCCACATCCGGGCTCCCTGCATGGAGCCTGCTTCTCCCTCTGCCTGTGTCTCTTCCTCTCTCTGCGTGTGTGTCTCTCATGAATAAATAAATAAAATCTTCAAAATAATAAAATAAAATATCAGTCAAGTAATCCGCAAGAACTGACTGCCTGTCCCATACCCAGCACCACACTGGGCACTGTGTCTCATGCTACTTTGAAAATTAATAATGGGAAACCTCACTAAAATGGAGTCAGGAAGTTTGGCAGGGGTACTCCTCATGCCCTACCACTGGCCATCAATTGCAAATCCAACAGAAAGAAACCAAAACTACTTTACTATCCCAGCAGGAAGAAGAAAGGCTTTCCTCCTCCCAGGCAAGAGCCCAGCCAATGAGATACAATCACAACTCAGCCAATGAAAGGCAGCTATACTTCAAACCTCCAGTTTACTTTCAGTTGACTGTTTATAACACCCTTCCCAATCCCCCCCTCTCCTCTATAAAGAAAGCATTCTTCTCCTTTGTTTGGTGGGCTTGACAAGGGTTTTTGCTGTAGCTTGCTCATCCTAGATTGCCATTCTCTGCTATTTTCATGAATTAACCCGGCTTTGCCAATAAAATAACTAGCAGCTTTATTTTTAACGTTGACACTACTTACAAGAGGATCAAAATAGAACTGGTTGGCTTTTTATATTTCTAAATTAAACTTCTTCTGAAGCCTGATCTAATTCTCTCATAGAGCTGTACAAATGTACATGCCTAAATTAACTTTGATATTATTTTATATAATATCCATATAATATATGGATATATATCCATATAAAGCTCCTATATATAAAGTGCAGGATAGGAGGGACTAAATTCTCTAATCAAAAGACATAGGGGCACCTGGCTGGTTCAGTCTATACAGCATGCAACTCTTTTTTTTTTTTTTTTTTTTTAGCATGCAACTCTTGATCTCAGGGTTGTGAGTTCAAGCCCCATGTTGGGAGTAGAGAGTACTTTAAAAAAAAAAAAAAGACATGGAGTGGTTGAGTGGATTAAAAAAACAAGACCCATCTATCCCTGCCTAGAAGAGACTCTCTTCAGAGGCAGAATACCCATACAAACTGAAAGTGAAGGGATGGAAAAAGTTGCTCCATGCAAATGCAACTAATAGAAAGTTAGCAGGACTGTATCAGACAAAATAGACCTGAAAACAAAGACTGTAATAAGAGACACAGACAGGTATTATTTAATGATAAATGGCTCGATCCAGCAAGAGAATATAACTTTAGTAAATGTATGCACTTAACGTAGGAGCAGTTAAATATATAAGACAAATGTCTAACAGACCTACAGGGAGAAATAGACAATAGTAGGGGACTTTAACAGCCCACTTTTATCAATGGATAGATCATCCAGACAGAAAATCAACAAGTGGACACTGGTCTTAAACAACATGCCAAAGTAAGGAATAGTAACCAAAAAGAAAAGAGACCAAACTCCACCTCCTATGTAGCATCAGCATAAACAGAACAGAACAGAACAGGTAACCCGGAGCCCACAACCCTCCAAAATGTCAAACATTTAAGTCTGAATTCAAAGTGACAACAGTGCCCACCTCACTATTGCCATCTAGAATCATCCCTAAAGCCTGAATGATAAAAACGAATATTTTTTGGTGCTTACCTGTGGTAAGTACTATGGCTCACCCGGAATATCCCATTCAACACTCTAAACAACTCTATGAAATAAGTGCAGGGTATTAGTATTCTCATTTTATAGATGATAAAACTGAGCCTTGGTTCTGATCCAAGCCCACACAGCTGGTAACAAGCTGAGATCCAAATGCAGGCAGCCTGCTTCTAGAATCAGGCTTCTAACCACTGCATGGAAATTCAGGCCGGGGTCGTGAGACTTCTGGGGATTGGAAAATCTCCTGTTTGGGAGGACAGTTTAAAGAAGTAGGGAAGGGATCCCTGGGTGGCTCAGCGGTTGAGCGTCTGCCTTTGGCTCAGGTCATGATCCTTGGGTCTGGGATCGAATCCTGCATTGGACTCCCTGCATGGAGCCTGCTTCCCCCTCTGCCTGTGTCTCTGCCTCTCTCTCCATGTCTCTCATAAATAAATAAATAAAATATTTTAGAAAAATTAGAAAATAAAAAAAAAAAGAAGTAGGGAAAAATCTTCAATTTTTCTGTAAAATGTTCCTTTTCTTCCTTTTTAAATCTTCAAGGTTACCAACCTGCATCTGGGATTTGAGGGGGAACAGGGTGGGGTGTTGTTCTATATATTACTTTTGTGCTCTGAACAGAATGTCTTCTTGGCCCCAAGCTCTGCTCTCCTCATACTCTGCAGGGTTCTCAAGTTCACACACTTCCAGAAACCTCTATTGTCTTGGCTTGATAAAGGCTTTGTAGTGCCCAAGGCCATAAAGCATTTATTCTTGTAGTTTCTTATAATGACAAAGGCAAAAACAATGATTCCAATGGATTTTTTACCTACACTCTCTTTTGTGATATTTCAGGTATGCAACAATTAATAGAAGTTCCCCAGGGTGTTCTAATTATAAACTTCTTCCCATGCATGTGGAGGGAAATGGTCTACCTCACTGAAGAATATTTTGTAAAACTCAGAGTTCAAATGGAGCTGAAAAATGAATTTGATTATTTCACCCAGTCCTTTTCTTGGTTTTTGGAACACAAATTAGAACTTTGAATAACGGCCATCAGCCTCTTCCCCTGGAGGCCAATTTTGGTTTAAGGTTATACACTCCCTGGAACTAGCAACCCTAGCCCTTTGGGCTTCTAGGGGCGTTACCATACCTGTTCCCATCTGTTCCTTTTTAACTCTCCAACAAACTGAATGTCCTGTTTCATTTTCTCTCCAGCTCTAAAGATTAGGGTATAATCAGTCTGTTAGTCGGCTAGGGCTGCCATACCAGGGTACCACAGACTGAGTGGCTTAAACAAAAGAAATGTGTCTTCTCACAGTTGCAGATACTCAGATTCCAAGATCAAGGTGTCAGTAAGGTTGGTTCCTTCTGGAGGCTATGAGGGAAGGCGAGGTTCCAGGATCTCTCCTTTCCTTATGAATGGCCGCCTTCCCCCCATGTCTTCACACCATTTACCCTCTGTACACGTCTGTCTCTTAGTTTCCTCTTAATCAGAACACTAGTCATATTGGATTAGAGTCCACCCCTAAAAATGATTAGGGTCATTTTAACTTGATTACCACTATAAAGACCCTATCTCCAAATGCAGTCAGATTTCGAGGTACTGGGTATTCAGGCTTCAACATTTGAATTCGAGGGGAAACATAATTCAGCCCATAGCTATCAGTGCTTGACTGTAATCAATGTACTGTCCTTTTCATATCAATCTATTAATACATAAAAGTAGAAAAATCAGAGGTGCCTGCTTGGCTCAGTCCGTTGAGCATCTGACTCTTGATGTCAGCTCAGGTCTTGATCTCAGAGTTGCGAGCTCAAGCCCCACATTGGGCTCCACACTCCACACTGGGTGTGGAGGCTACTCAAAAACACAAAACAAAACAAAACAAAACACTCTTTTTTTTTTTTTAAGTAGGAAAAATCAAAATAACACACTGTTCTTGACAGATAAGGCCCCTGACATTTCAAAAATAACCCCCACCCCAAAATGCACTGATTAAACACTTAAAAATGATTTTGTTTTGTTTTCATAAAGAAAAGAAAGAGAGTGTATAAAACAGCTTATTGAGAAAGCTTGAGTCTTAAACTCAGTCCACCTAAGCAGAGCCGTAGGTCCTAATCCATAGAAATTCCCATCTGAATGCCCTCATTCTACTAGTCAGGATTCTCTCTGGATACAGGCCTGCCTGTCTGCCTCTGCCTTTTATTTTTACTTATTTCTTATTACTGTTTTTCACTCTTTGGAACATTTATTGTTGTGGTTTTCCATTTATATCTCCCCCAGCATGAATTTTCCTAATTGGGTTTCCCTTCCTAAATTTATCTTTCTCATGGCTTTGGATGATATCCATGAGAGCAGATTTATTTGGAGAGCACAAGATAAGGGCAATATATTCCTCACACACCAGTAATAGCAAATGAGCTTTCTTTCATTGCTACCGTCTCTTGCTTTAAAATAGAAAGTCTCTGCTAATGCAAGAAACATCTATTACTGGTCCATTCACTTCCTCATCCCCTCTAATTCCAACCACTACAAAGGCAAACTACAAAAGTTGGCCAAATTAGAGCTCAGTATGTCTGCAGGAGGTGATTTTCATATCAATAAAATATGAGTTATATCAACCAAGATACTTATTGTACAGACTTTTGTGTGAAAAAAGAAAAAATATGTTGGAGAAAAAGAGCAAGCTATCTGAAGAATACAAATGGGCTCTAGTCCAAAATAGATATCGCTAAGTCAATTATTGGGAACTTGGAATATTTTTTCCCAAAGAAACAATACGACACAGGGTGATTGGATTTGTAGGCACCCCACGGGAGCCTGAGGACCCCATAGGCAGGTGCACTGCAGAGCTAATGTTGTCCTTGAATACAATCAGTGCATTTTTGATATGCATGGGAAAGCAAATCCATGCTCCAGTGAGGGAGGGGTCAGGGGTTATCAGGAATCCTTCTGGGTCACCAGGCCAAAGGCACCCCTGGTATATACATATCTATACTAGAAGTATCTCTGCATCTCCTATGCATTCAGCTCTTAATGAAAATCTAAAAAGGGCAGAAGAAAGGGGTCTGGAGACCTATAGGAGGGGGTTCCTTAGAAGTAGAAGAGACTAGGGGACTCAGTAGCCTCAAGGGGAAGAAAGATTTGGAATAAAGGGAATTAGGAGGGATAGGCTGGGGGAAGAAGTCCTAGAACCACTGTCCAGGGGATCTGATGAAGATTGGGGGCAGGAGGTACTGATGTGTACAAAGTCCTCTAAATCAGGTTTATAGTCAAATTTGTAAACAAGCAGCCCAGACTTTTGCTTTTTGGGTTTTTTTTCCTAACTTAACAGATACCTTGTATGCTTACAGTATTCCTGAGCCAACATGAATGGAATGATGAAGTGAGGTTATGAAGATAAATAATAACTCCTCATGGCACTAGAGGACAAGTATCTGCTCACGATTGTTATGGTATAACATAATCCACACTAGAAACTCATCGTATTTTTTTTAATGAAGGAGTAAATAAATATATAAAATCCTTAGAGAGAGAGAGACTCTATAGGTGTTGATATGAAAATACATATATTTTTTAAAGATTTTATTTATTTATTCATGAGAGACACAGAGAGAGAAGCAGAGACACAGGCAGAGAGAGAAGCAGGCTCCATGTAGGGAGCCCGACACGGGACTAGACCCCGGGACCCCAGGATCACACCCTGGGCTGAAGGCAGGCACTAAACCGCTGAGCCACCCAGGCGTCCCTGAAAATATATTTTTAATAAAACACATATATACGTATTTAAGATACATTGTTAAATGCTAAAGGCTAAGGGCCAAACAGTATGTGTTTTAAAAAATGGAAACATAGTCCTATATAAATATGTACACTTGATTTATAATATATTTCTTTTTTTAAGATTTTATTTATTTATTCATGAGAGACAGAGAGTGAGAGAGAGAGAGGCCGAGATACAGGCAGAGGGAGAAGCAGGCTCCATGCAGGGAGTCCAATGCAGGATTCGATCCCAGACCCAAGGATCATGACCTGAGCCAAAGGCAGACGCTCAACCGCTGAGCCACCCAGGTGTCCCTATAATAGATTTCTAAAAGGGTATTAGCTGTGGTTACCTCTGAGGCATGAGAATAAGTGGTGGTAAAAGGCAGAGAAACAAATTTTACTGTTTTATCCTTCTATACTGTTTAAATTTTTCTCACAAGCAAGAATGACTTTCATTCTTTTTAATTGTGGTAAAATATACATACCATAAACTTCCCATCATTATGTGTACGGTTCAGTGGCATTAAGCTGTGCAGCCATCACCACCGTCCATGTCCAGAACATTTTTCCTCTTCCCAAACTAAAACTCTACACCCATTATGTAATGTCCCATTCTCCCCTTCCACGAGAACGATTTTCAACTTACAGAACATAGAGAAACTTTCCACACAAAACACCCATACTAAATTAACTGCTAACAGTGCTACCTTTCGAAGTGATAAACATACCTAATCATTTATGAAAGATGTAATTTGATAATAAATCCATGCTGTGAAATCAGACTAGCAAGCAGGTTTCGTAGGTTCTGTTGAAATAATAATCAGACTCTGTTTCTGAAACAGGAAATTCCATCACACAATATCAGATTGAGTATTCATCTGTATACTATTAATGTATGTAATTTATTAATCATCCTTGATGGGATTTTTATCCACCTCCTAATTGTCCGGACTCTCAATCATTGCGACATCCGTGCATTTGGAACCTCCAAACACCACAAAACTGGTGGCACAAATCAGGATGCTAATATATATCCTGAATGCTTCACTCACCCTTCCTGGATCCTTTTCCCCCTTCCCCCTTCCTAATTACAGTCAGTAATGAGTCCATCAAGAGAGGAGTCCTTTAAAAAAAAAAAAAAAAGAGAGAGAGGAGTCCTTTTATTTCCACAAATTGGTGCCAATTTGCTCTGAAGACAGGACCAACATATGACATATACTACATGTGTTCATGTTCCAGGTGAGAGGGGAGGACAAGCCAGATAGGAATGGGCAAGCTGGGTGGGTGTGAGATGCGTAGGAAGTAGAACAGAGGAAGGGGCTAGGGAGGCCCAGATGGCAGAAGCACTGCCACAGGCATGCGGAGCACGAATATGGGGAGGGGCAGTGCTCCTGAGCAGGAGATGCCAAGATCTAACCAAGAGTCCAGAGAGTGGAGAAGACAAAGATTAGCATTCAGAGAGATCTCTGCCGAGAAGGTGCCTGGGATGGCAGGTTATTTGGTTCATTCTGATCTACGACACATTACCGAGCCAGGGTCACTACAAAGGCAAGACAATAATGTGAATGTTCTCAGGATGTTTTGGTCTCCATTGGTCTGTAAGATACAAAGTGAGGGACAGCTCGGGTGGCTCAGTGGTTTAGCGTCACCTTCAGCCCAGGGCATGATCCTGGAGACCCAGGATCAAGCCCTACATCGGGCTCCCTGCATGGAGCCTGCTTCTCCCTCTGCCTGTGTCTCTGTCTCTCTCTCTGTGTCTCTCATGAATAAGCAAAATCTTTTTTTAAAAAGGCTCCAGAAGGATTGATACAGCAGAAGGAAAATTATCTGCAGAGAGTCTGGGAAAGTAATAATAAAAATAATAATCACAAACTGAGGGTTGCTGGAGGGGAGGTGGGTGAGGGATGAGTAACTGCAGGATGGGCATGAAGGAGGATACTCGAGGAATGAGCACTGGCTGTTATATGCAACTGATGAATCACTAAATCCTACCTCTAGGATTAACTAATAATACACACTATATGTTAATAAACTGAATTTAAATAAGATAAAATTTTAAAATAAATAAATAATAATAATAACAATAGCTAATCATGCCTTGAGTGTGATATTATTTGCCAGGCATTATTCTTAGTGTGCTGCATATATTAACTCACTAATCCTTTCAAAACCCTGAGAGGTCAGTACTATTGGTATTTCCATTAGAGATGAGGAAGGTGAGTTATTTATTGAGAAGGGTGAGGGGATATTCTGTATTCTAGCACCATATGGAGAAAAACACTAGATCGTGGAACATAGATTTTCTGGTCACTCAAGAGTTATAGTCTGTTGTTGGGGAGGAATGGTCCAAGGGATTCATCACAGCCGACATGCCCTGTCCAGGAGGCCATCAATTTTCCTTCGCTCTTATTCTTTTTTTTTAAGATTTTATTTATTTATTCATGAGAGACACAGAGAGAGAGAGAGAGAGAGAGAGAGGCAGAGACATAGGCAGAGGGAGGAGTAGGCTCCATACAGGGAGCCCCACGCGGGACTCGATCCCTGGATTCCGGGATCACACCCTGGGCCAAAGGCAGCCCTCAACTGCTGAGCCACCCAGGTGTCCCCTTTTGCTCCTATTCTATTCCTTCCTGGAAATTATTTGAATAAAAATTCTGCTTTCCTGGGACCCTGACTATGAAAAGAATATCCTGGGCACCAGAAAGGAATATTTACCAACACAAACTGGTAAGTTAATATCTCAGCTTATACGTCAGTCTCTTGTGAGTGTCCTAAACCTAGGTGATGAAAGTTAACCCCAGAAAGTCTTCGAAGATGGAACAACTCCTGAACTTCCAAGCTTAGGAACTGGGCCAAAGGTGGCCTCATCTCAGAGGGTCTTGTCTGAAATGATGTCACTATTTCTATCTAGAGACATTAACTCGCCAAATTTAGTATTAATTCAGCTCTATTCTTTCTTTGCTCACAGTTGTGGCCCATCCCAAACCTGCCTTTTCACTTGTCTTTATAGTAATAAGTCTGTTTCATCACATATGCCTGCCTATTCACCACCAAAGATGAAGGGATCCATCCCCTGGGCCCAGGATAAAATAAAACCACAGAGGGCTGGGTTTAAGACTTAGATGAACAAACAAATAAAGGGAGAAAATGGGAATTTAAGGAGCAATCAACACAGAGTAGTGTCCTGCAAATTTTTGTCTTGAGTGTCTAGAATTTAGATTTATCACCAGGTTTCAAGAGCTTATTTTAACTGAAGACAGATTCAACATAGAGCATACCTCCATGCCCCAAAGCCATGTGTTGCGATCTATGAACATAAAGCAAGCAAGACCTAAAATCCACATTCTACAGACCTCAAAAGCCTCACATTCTGCAGAGAGGTTATTTCTGTTTCCCCCACAAGACTAGGAAGATGTTGTATACAATCCATAAATTCTTAAGTTCACTTAAATTTGGGTAGTTTCAGTTCAATGAAATAACCAAAGAGTTTATCGACACACTCAACTGATTCTCTAACTCATTATTTCTGTGTTTGTTTTGCCACCAAGTTCTTAAAAAAAAAAAAAAAAAGAAAAAAAGGTTTAGCAAGGTAATAAAGGTTAAAGAAGGAAAACAAATATCCCCAAGACTTGTATTTCTGCCACATAAATGTTTCCCGCCTTACTCTTTTGTGTATGAAAACTAGGCACATGCAGATACCTGCTAACAGAAACTCTAAAGCGATGCAGGTAAATGTTAGCGGGTGCTTTTCATCTCATCTCATTGCCTTTTCCCTCCTATTTCTGTTGAACCACACAGCCTGAAACTTATTTTTTCAGAGGCTCCTAAATAGTTTATAGTCTTCAGCATAGTTTCATTGATCATCTACGAGGAACCAGGCACTACTTTTAAATCCCCTAATAACAATAATTCCTATAATGTTAAGAGCATGCATTTTGGAGACCAGAGGTCTTGACGTGAATCCCAGTTCTACCAATTAGTAGTTCTATGAATTTCTCATCCATCTCCTCATTCGTAAAATGCATTATGATCCTAATAATCCCCATCCTGACTACCCTCATGAGAGTACATGAGTTGTTTTCTATAGATAGCAAACTATTTGTACCTCAAGATAACATTGCTGATACCATCTTTAAAAAAAAACACACAGATAAGTCACAGACATCATTCTACGTTCCTTTTCAGCACCAAAGCAAGTAAAGAGTGTCCTATGGCTTATCAGGAACTAAGGCTTAGAGAACTTGTCTCTTATAGCTGTGCTACTTCTTTGCCATGTCCTAATCCCTAGAAAGTCTTTGTCAGAAATGTAGATGCTGTTATGGTTTCTGGGGTTGTGTGATCAGAAAATGTGCTCCAAGGTAGCCAACTGCTGAAGAAACTCATGAAGAATTGACACTTGAAAATTCTACAGAACTTTATAACTTGGGGAAAAATGCTCATGGTTCAGATGGAACTTGGTTGCATTAGAAAGCACATCCTCACCACCAGGGCCACACTGTGACCTTCATGAGCCCTAGACAATTTTGGGTTTGTGTGCCCCTTCCTCCATGAA
This sequence comes from Nyctereutes procyonoides, assembly GCF_905146905.1. Classification (NCBI taxonomy): domain Eukaryota; kingdom Metazoa; phylum Chordata; class Mammalia; order Carnivora; family Canidae; genus Nyctereutes; species Nyctereutes procyonoides. Next base: position 63,367,886 of record NW_026575051.1, read on the forward strand.
AAAAAAAACATTATATTTTATGACTATCTTAGTAGAAAGACGAATATAATCCAGGCAAGATTCAGGATTATATATTCATTAATATTATACCATCTGCTTCTTTTAAAAGAAATTAAAACATTTTCATGAGCCCTAAAAATATGATGGGCTCTAGACACTGGGTCAGCTGTGTCAAAGGGACAAGTCGGTCCTGCTCACTGATACAGATGTCCATCCCTGGACCCCTGCCCCCTCTCCAGCCATAGCTCCCCATGCTCTGCCTTCATCCACTCTATGCCAGTCCACCTGGCTCTCCTTGCTGGAACAGAACACACTCAGTAGAGTTCCGTTCCGATACCTGAGACCTCTTGGGGTTCCCTTGGCTTTTCCTCAAATCTTTGCAAGTCACTCAGGTCTCAGCACACATGTCACCACCTCAGAGAGGCCTCCCCTGATCACCCTGACCATCCCAGCCACTCACCCTCCCACTCCCCTATTTCTGTGGGACTTAAATGTCATTTCTTTGTTTATTGTTGGCCTCTTATGCTAACATGATATAAGGAATATAAATTATATGAAGGCATGGAAATGATTTGCCTTGGTCATTGTCATAACACCAGGCCCTCAACTACAGGAAGCTCTCAATAAACATCTCTGGAATAAATAAGTGAGTGGTTAGACTATGGAGATTTCTTGGCATGCTCAAAGAATATGGGAACAAAATGGTGCCTGCCATTTTGTTCTTTCATTTTTATAAACAAGTCTAGACTAAGCCGACTAAGACAGACACCTTGAGGGGTTAGTACCCAGTGCTGTGTTGGGGGGCGGTGGGGAGGCAAGAACTTCTGCACATATATCCACACAGACTCATATGAGAGAGCAGGAATTTCTCCTACCTGAACTCTCAAGGTCCTTTAAGAAATCTCATTCAGCAAGTATCTGTTAGATGCCTGCTATGGATCAGTCACCATGTGAGAAGAGGATTGCTTCTGCCCTCAAAGGATACAATGAAAAGGCAACTGGATGGAAAGTTGAAGACTAGGAATCACCTTGAATGCACATATATTTCACTGCCTGATTTCAAGCAGGACACAGGACGGTGTTAAAGACTGAGAGAAGAAAAAAAAAAAAAGACTGAGCGAAGAGTGGTTTTAGGGACTGCGGAGGACATGTGTTGTTTGCCAGCATGCTTCTTTTGGTAAGAGCACGCCTACTATCTTTTGAGGAATTATCTCTTTTTCCATCATGTATGAATTTGGTGGGATTTTCATTCAAGGTTCCCAGCCCTCTTCTCTGAGAGGGCTCATGTGAGCCAATCAGTCTTTCTCCAGAGGCTTGAATTTTAAAGTGACATAAGAGTGGCAGAGAGGAGGGGGACCTGGGAGGCTCAGTGGTTGAGGGTCTGTCTTTGGCTCAGGGCATGATCCCAGAGTCCTGGGATTGAGTCCTGCATCAAGCTCCCAGCAGGGAGCCTGCTTCTCCCTCTGCCTCTCTCTGTGTGTCTCTCATGAATAAATAAAATAAAATCTTCAGGAAAAAAAAAAAAGAGTGGCAGGGAGGAAGGGAGAGTTGAGGCATCCATCTAGCCCAGTAGTGGCACATTCACAGAACTATGGATTAGTTCCTGCCTCCAAGAACCCCACAAATACCCCAATATCCTTCTTTTTAGGAAGAAGGATATTGAGCCTGGTTCTCCAATGTTCCTTGATTTTGTGAACCTCCTCTCAACTACTCTTCCATTTAGGAAAGCCAGAGTCATTCCTGTGAAGACCTCTGACTAGTGCAGTGGAAGAGGTGCTGGACTGGGATCATTAGACCCCAATCTCTTCCCTTTTGAGGTTCAAAATTATTAGTACTTCTTTTTGATGAGCTGTTATAATCTCCACTGGACCACAAAGGGGAACTCACCCTAATGGAGGATCATTAGACTGGGTCTCTAGGTGTAGCTAATCCAAATGATCAATCTCTTTGAGCCTGAGCTTTCTGAGACCTCAAAGAGAGATCACTACTCAATAAGCATCCCAAGGCTATTGAGAAGTCAAAAAGAGCTAGTAAGTTAGCTGGTCTATGTGTCAAGTAGGCCCCTAGGAAGCAATTGCTGAGGCAGAGTTACGAGGACAAGTGATTTATTTAGAGGTAACACCTCTGCAAGATAAAAGGGGGGAAAAGCAGAACCAGGCAAAGAGTCTTCAGACCACAATGTGCAATCTCGTTATAACCTAATGATGGTGGTAATCTATATATGCATAAAAAACAAGGAATCTCTTGGGGGAAAGGCGTCCAGACCCCAATCTCTTCCCTTTCAAGGTTCAAAATTATTAGTACTTTTTTGATGAGCTGTTATAATCTCCACTGGACCACAAAGGGGAACTCACCCTAGTAGGGGACTCTACCCTGGTGCCCCAGGCTCACTACTAGATCTGTGGATGTTTGAGGAGAGGGTGATTCTAGCATTGCTTGAGCTACCTTTACTCAAAGCAGAGTATCAATTTCCAGGGCCCTGATCAATGAATGATCTAGCTGCCAAATATTTGGGCTTTAAATGTTTTTAATTTTTAAAAGCACATCATAAGGAATATAGTCAATAATATTGTAATCATGTATGGTGACAGACAGAGACTACACTTACAGTGATGAACATTCAGTAATGTATAGAAAGACTGAATCAATATGTTGTGCACCTAAAACTAATATTATATGTCAATTATATTTCAGTAATAAATTTTTAAATGTTTTTAATTTTTAAAAAAATCTCCTCAGCACTGATTCCTTTCTAGCTCTACCCTCAGATCGGCAGAGACAACCAAAGTTAAAGACAAATTAGGAGACTAAAAAACCAACAATTTAACTTAAATGAAAAAATCATTTTAAAAAAAAAGTATTAAAGTCGTTCTTTTAAATCATTTTAAACCCATTTAAGTTTGATTTGCTTATGCGTTGATAAAATTATTTTATTTATCTCTAAAACAAAGCAAAGATCCTGGATAGGAAGCCGAAGTATGAAGGATTTCTCCTGGCCCATGTGAACCGGGCAACACAAATGAAAACACTCTGGAAAGGGGTCATGCTTTTTTCAAAAATATGATTTGTAGAGTAACAAAATAAAGGGATAGGGGTTTGGGAAGGGAGGGATTTTTTTTCTTTCCCAAATTGCCCTAGCGTTGACACTAGGAAGATTAACATTTGATTCTAAGTGACCTTAGAATCCACTTATTTGTCATCTTGGAAACAATAGGTTAACAGTTTTCAAAATAACTGAACAATATAAACAAACAGCTGCTTGGACTAATCTGGGATCTACCGCTGCCATGAAGTCACCTCCAGGACATTTCGAAAAAGGTTGTTTTTTTTTTTTTTTTTAAATCTCCTGACAGCATGAAAGGCCTTGCCTGAAAATTGACTGGTGTGTAAAAGGAAGCCATCATTCACACTAATGGGTCCTTCAACTTGCTCTCCCTGTACTCATAGCTGCCCTAGAGCTGAAATGTGAGGCTTCTTAAACCCCAGGATGGGCGAAAGAATTTCATCACCCTCCCTAGGCACTTGGTGTAGACTTCTTCCTAAGTAGATTTTCTTCAGGTTTTCATCACAGACTCCTATAATCACTAAAATAAAGTGCCTGGTTTCTAAGCATCTGAAAAATGCTGACAAATATGCACCTCCAATGAGTAGGATGTTAAATCCTCTTCCCCACACCTCTGCCTCCCCACACCTGTACCCAGCAATAGCCATGCATGGTGCATTGACTCAATCCATCTCTCATTCAGAGTGCTACTCCCAGCTTGTTTTTCTCTCCCCCTGCCCTCCACCACAGTCATATGTACACAATTTGAATCATATCCCAAAGTTGAACCAACAGACTAGGATGCTCAACATTTTTATTTATCTACTATTATTTCTCAAGTCTGGAAAATTTCAAGTGTTCATGAATTTTCCCTGGAGAAGAAAAATTCTCCATAACCACAGACAGGTTTCATAATCACTCCAAGGAAATGACAAGTTCTTCTTGAGAACAATTCTTTTTTGCTTTCTGAAATTTGAGGTGAGAAATTTCATTTATTTTTTTTTTTTTTGGCCAAACCACAAAAATGGATGATGTCATTCTTATACCACAAGAACTGGGAGGTACGTTCTCATTTCCAACACAAGTTATTAAATTCTGTATAGTATTAGGGAGAAAAATGACAGCAAGGGTGAGAACCACATTACAGCTATTGTTTATGCTGAATCATACGTATTCCTACATTTCTCCCTTCGGTGTTTTCTTCCTAAAAGTGTTAAGGGAATATTTGGGGCTTTTTTTTTTCTTTGTATCATTTCCCCCTCAGTTGGGAGCTGCTAGCTTTTTTTGGAGATTGGCACCAAACAAAAGCAATCTGCTTTCCGAAAATAAAGAATAAAGATTTGACCTCTTCAGCTGCATTTGTAACAGAGATGGGTCCCTAGACATAACATGGAAAACTGTACCCGTAATGTAATAAAATATCTGCTTAAAGGTCCTTTGATTTTTTTTTTTTTTTTTTAGTCAGTTAACCTTTTAAGAACTTAGAGACTTTATATAGAATTACTGGATCGGGGCACCTGGCTGGCTCAGTCAGTAAAGCATGTGACTCTTGATCTCAGGGTTTAAGTTTGAGCTCCAAGTTGGGTGTAGAGATTACTTAAAAATAAAATCTTTTTAAAAAATTGTTGAATCATTATATGGTACACCTGAGACTAATATAATACTGCATGTTAATTATATTTCACTTAAAAGAAAAGAACCTGCAGGCATTATAGTCCAGCCAGATATTGCCACTGCAGATATAAGGAAGCTGAGGACCAAAATGTTGAGCTAGCTTTTCCCAAGACCACATGGCTAATTAGAGATGGAATTAGAATCTCAATCTTCCACATTTATTCTTATTGTGTAAGTATAATGGCAGTGGAGAAAGCTATATTATTTATTTATTTATTTATTTATTTATTTATTTAAAGATTTTATTTACTTATCATGAAAGAAAGAAAGAAAGAAAGAAAGAAAGAAAGAAAGAAGAAAGAAAGAAAGAAAGAAAGAGAGGAAAAAAAAGAAAGAAAAAAAAGAAAGACACAGAAAGAGAGGCAGAGACATAGGCAGAGGGAGGAGAAGCAGGCTCCATGCAAGAACTCAATCCTGGGAATCCGGGATCATACCCTGAGCCAAAGGCAGAGGCTCAACTGTTGAGCCCCTCAGGCATCCCAGAGAAATTTACATTTATGAAGTGGAATTTAATATAGACTTTTATATTCAAAGAAATGCTTAACTACTATTTTCCATGTTTAATCCTATCATCTTTTGTCTTCAATATTAGCATTTCTATAACATTATCTATCTGGAGTCTGTCTTCACCTTTGTTGCAAAGTAGATAAACTTAGGGAAGTAAATTTAACTGTAATATGCTGAAGATGTATTAGACTCAAGGAGGAATATGAAAGAAAGTGTAATTGAATATGGGATCGACCAGGCAGGCAATAAAGCACTAAAAATTACAGACCCCTCAATGATGTGGAACTTGACTCTTCACCACTTGAGTGAAGATTGCACCTATACACTTGCTTCCAAAGAACAGAATAAGTAAAGGAGGATAAGTAATTTTACATTGGAGAGATCTGGAAAACACCACCTCACTGTTATCAAGATTTACCATCATGTTGCTAGCATGTACTCCTTTCTTTTTTTAAGATTTTATTTATTTATTCATGAGAGACACAGAGAGAGAGTGGCGCAGAGATACAGGCAGAGGGAGAAGCAGGCTCCATGCAGGAGCCCAAGAAAATAGAGAAATAAAAGTAAATATAGGGTGCTGGTGGTTCAGTCAGAAAAGCATGTGACTCTTGATCTCAGGGTCATGAGTTGGAGCCCCACGCTGGGTGTAGAGATTATTTAATAAATAAAATTCTTTTTAAAAAGTACAAAAGTGAAAAAAAGATGGAATAGATAGAACAAATAAAATATAAATAGTTAAATGAAAGATTAAAACCCAAATATATCTGTAATCACATTAAATAAAAATAAATGGGGGATCCCTGGGTGGCGCAGCAGTTTAGCGCCTGCCTTTGGCCCAGGGCGGGATCCTGGAGACCCGGGATCAAATCCCACGACGGGCTCCCGCTGCATGGAGCCTGCTTCTCCCTCTGCCTATGTCTCTGCCTCTCTCTCTCTCTCACTGTGTACCTATCATAAATAAATAAAATTTTAAAAATAAATAAATAAATAAATATAAATAAATGATATATGAAAAGGCAAAGTTGGCTAGATTTTTTTTATTAAAATTACTTTTTAAAATTAATTATATATTGTTTATAAGAGTTGTATCTTAAATATAAGGATAAAGAAAGTTTAAAAATAAAAGGATAAAAAATATGCTATTAAATTTTAACCAAAAGAAACAGGTATGACTATAAAAATATAAGACAAAGTAAATTTTAAGACAAAGGCACTGCTAAAGATAAACAAAGAACATGATAAAAGAGTCAATCCAACAGTAAGATATCATAATTTCTAATTTTTATGTATCTAATAGAATAGCCACAAAATGTAAAAAGGAAGAAAAGGAACAATAAGGGAACAATAGACAATTATAGAGAAGACTTTAGCACATCATGCTTAATAAATAATGGAACAAGAGGACAAGAAGAAAGTCAGTGAATATATAGATTTGAATAGCATTATTTAAAAATCTTTCCTAAGTGACAATATAAAATACCACACCAATAACGCAGAGCGCACATACTTTCGACATGCATATGAACTATTCCCCAAGTTAACCATGTGCTAGGTCATAAAGTGAGTCTCAACAAATCTTAAAGGACTGAAATAACATAGCGTATGTTCTCCTGCTACACTGGAATAGCTAAATTAGAAGCAATAATAAGAAGACTGTTAGAAATTTTGCAAATATTTAAAACTATTAATACACATCTAAAATATTCAATAATGAAAGAAAAATCATAACAGAAACTTAAAAATATTTTGAATTAATGAAAATGTGACTTATCCTAAGTTGTAGAATGCAACTAAACGGCACACTTAGAAATAAATGTATGTAAATAAATATATAAGAAGAAAGGCTGAAAAATCAATGTTTTAAGAATCTAACCCCAAGAAATTCAAGAAACAAAAATAGCAGGTTAAACTCAAAGAAAATAGAAAGAACAAAGACAAAAGCAGAAACATATAATAGAGAGGATTAGAAAAAAGCAAATATTTGTTCTTTGCAAAAAAAATATTAAAATAGCAAGACTATGGTCACACTAATCAAGAAAAAGAGAGAAAAGATACAAATTACTGATGTCTGAAAAAGGATTTACCACTATATGTTTTTAAAATATTTAAACGATAGAAAGAGAATACTACAAAGTATTTTATGTCAATTGATGTGAAATTCTAAAAAAAAAATAACTTCCAAGAAAGGAAGAATTTACTAAAACTAATACAAGAAAAAATAAAAAACCAAATAGTACTTTTTGTAGTAAACAAGTTAATAAAAAATTAAATCTGTAATTAACAACTTTGTGCCCTCATATATTCCTCCAAGCATTTAAGAAATTCTCATATGGGATCCCTGGGTGGCGCAGCGGTTTGGCACCTGCCTTTGGCCCAGGGCGCGATCCTGGAGACCCGGGATCGAATCCCACATCGGGCTCCCGGTGCATGGAGCCTGCTTCTCCCTCTGCCTGTGTCTCTGCCTCTCTCTCTCTCTCTCCATGACTATCATAAATAAATTTAAAAAAAAATTAAAAAAAAAGAAATTCTCATATCATTATTATTATTGTATTTTATTTTAATATTATTCTAATATCATTATTATATTTACTCTTTCATAAAATCTTCCAGAGAACAGAAAGGAAGGGATACTTCCTAATCAATTTTGTAAGACTAGCATAATCCTAATATAAAAATGAGGTAATAACATTGCAAGAAAAGAAAATCGCAGTGAAATCCCTCACAAACATAAAAGCAAAACATCTTTTTTTTTTTAATTTATTTATTATAGACACAGAGAGAATGAGGCAGAGACACAGGCAGAGGGAGAAGCAGGTTCCATGCTGGGAGCCCAACGCAGGACTCGATCCCGGGTCTCCAGGATCATGCCCTGGGCCAAATGCAGGCACCAAACCACTAAGCCACCCAGGGATCCCAAAGCAAAACATCTTAAACAAAATATTATCAAACTGAATACAGCAATGTATAAAGAAACAATGAAGTGGAATTTAAATGATGAAAAAGAGCATTTCAAAAAATTCGACACCCATTCATTTTAAATAAAATAAAATAAGACTGAGCACATTAGGAATAAAAAATAATGTCCTTTATCTGATAAAAGTTACATATAAAAATTCTGAAGCAAATATCATATTTGACAATAAAATGTTGAAAGTCTTCCCCTAAGAAACAAGGATGCCAACTATCATCACTTCTACTTAACATTGTATTTGAGATCCTAGACAGATCAATAAGGAAAGAAAACAAAATGAAATAATAGGAAATGATGTACTTGGGGTATTGGGGTGTGGGTGGCTCAGTCGGTTGAGCATCTGCCTTTGGCTCAGGTCATGTTCTTAGGGTCCTAGGATGAGCCCTGTGTTGGGCTTCCTGCTCAGTGGGCAGTCTGTTTCTCCCTCTGCCTCTGCTGCTCCCCCTTCTTGGGCTCTCTCCCACTTTTTCTCTGTCAAATAAATAAATAAAATCTTTAAAAAAAAATAAAGAATTAATTTACTTATGTACTCATAAAGAAAAACCCAAAAGAATCCACAGATGAACTATTAGAATTAAGAAATAAAACAAGGACTAAATAGATATCATGATGACACTAAACTCATATCTGTCAATAGTAACTCTGAACGTGAATGGGCTTAATGACCCCATCAAAAGGCGCAGGGTTTCAGACTGGATAAAAAAGCAGGACCCATCTATTTGCTGTCTACAAGAGACTCATTTTAGACAGAAGGACACCTACAACCTGAAAATAAAAGGTTGGAGAACCATTTACCATTCAAATGGTTCTCAAAATATACCCTAAAAACTACAGAACACTTCTGAAAGAAATTGAGGAAGACACAAAGAGATGGAAAAATATTCCATGCTCATGGATTGGCAGAATTAATATTGTGAAAATGTCAATGCTACCCAGGGCAATTTACACGTATAATGCAATCCCTATCAAAATACCATGGACTTTCTTCAGAGACTTAGAACAAATTATTTTAAGATTTGTGTGGAATCAGAAAAGACCCCAAACAGCCAGGGGAATTTTAAAAAAGAAAACCATATCTGGGGGCATCACAATGCCAGATTTCAGGTTGTACTACAAAGCTGTGGTCATCAAGACAGTGTGGTACTGGCACAAAAACAGACACATAGATCAATGGAACAGAACAGAGAACCCAGAAGTGGACCCTGAACTTTATGCTCAACTAATATACGATAAAGGAGGAAAGACGATCCACTAGAAGAAAGACACTCTCTTCAATAAATGGTGCTGGGAAAATTGGACATCCACATGCAGAAGAATGAAACTGGACCACTCTCTTGCATCATACACAAAGATAAACTCAAAATAGATGAAAGATCTAAATGTGAGACAAGATTCCATCAAAATCCCAGAGGAGAACTCAGGCAACACCCTTTTTGAACTTGGCCACAGTAACCGGAGAAGGACAACAGTGTATGTTCTCATTCATTTGGGGAATATGAATAATAGTGAAAGGGAATATAAGGGAAGGGAGAAGAAATGTGTGAGAAATATCAGAAAGGGAGACAGAACATAAAGACTTCTAACTCTGGGAAATGAACTAGGGGTGGTGGAGGGGGAGGAGGGCGGGGGGTGGGGGTGAATGGGTGACGGGCACTGAGGGGTACACTTGACGGGATGAGCACTGGGTGTTATTCTGTATGTTGGTAAATTGAACACCAATAAAAATTAATTTATAAAATTAAAAAAAAAGAAATGAATCAGTAAGATCATTGGATAAAATGTAAAGAACATCAACTATATTTCTAAATAGGATTTTTTTAAAAAGATTTATTTATTTATGACAGACATAGAGAGAGAGGCAGAGACACAGGCAGAGGGAGCCACGCCAGGAGCCTGACTCAGGACTCAATCCTGGGACTCCAGGATCGCACTCTGGACCAAAGGCAGGCGCCAAACTGCTGAGCCACCCAGGGATCCCCTCAACTATATTTCTAAATAAGCAGTTGTAATAGCAACCAAAGAAATTAAATACTAGAAATAAATCTAGCAAAAGATATGTAAGACATTTATGTGAAAAACTTTAAGGCTATACTGAGAGAAGTTTTGTAAGACCTAAATAAATGAAGCAATATACCATGTTCATGTGTCACAAGGCAATGTTGTAAAGACGTTGATTCCACCTAAACAGATCTGCAGAGTCCATGCAATTCTAATCAAACTCCAGCAGGAGTGTTTATTTGTTTGTTTGTTTGTTTGTCTTTCTCCCAATAGAAATAATTTCTATATATCTCCTTGTATAGAAACGTAAAGAATCAAAAATAGCCAAGACAATCTTGAAAAAAAATGAAGCAAGAGAACTTACTCTAATTAATCAGATATCAGTACTTAATAAAAAGCTACAATAGAGACGCCTGGATGGCTCACCGGTGGAGCACCTGCTTTTGTCCCAGGGCATAATCCCGGCATCCCAGGATTGAGTCCCACATCAGGCTCCCTGCGTGGAGCCTGCTTCTCCCTCTGCCTGTGTCTCTGCCTCTCTCTCTCTCTCTCTCTCTCTCTCTCTCTCTCTCTGTCTGTGTCTCTCATGAGTAAATAAATAAAATCTTAAAAAAAAATAAAAACCTATGCTTCAGTTTTGTTCAGAATAGAAACAGGAGAAGAATGGAAAAAAATAAGAGAGGGCTGGCTCAAATACCTGGAAGAAGAAAAAAATTACCAAAGGGAAAAAAGTGAAGTCTTAGAAGCCCAGCTGGACAGAATGGACATATGAGCAGAGAAGAAGATGCACTCTGGTCTAATGGCTCTTTGGAAGGAAATTCAAAACAAAAGCAGATCATAAAGATTACTGGGGCCAATAGTCTAACAAAGAAAAGAAAGCAAGATTTTGGAGGACAGATTGAAAAACTGCTTTCATAGGACCTGAAGTTCAGGAAACTACTGGGAAACATTCTCTTAAAACTTCAGATAAAATGCCTATTATAAGCACCCATGAGTGATGATCCTTTAAATGTTATGACATCCATACCAAGTGTGTGCATATAAATTGGGCATATCTGACAGGAAACATTGAAGAATATCAGAATAAAACATTCAGGAAATTATTGGGGTAACTTTCAGGGTAATACGGTTGTTATAGATAAGTACATAGGTTTTGTCTGCACCCTAGGGAAACATGCTGAAGAAATCTGTGGAGGGCACCTGGGTGGCTCAGTTGATTAAGTGTCAACCTCAGGTCATGATTCCAAGGTCTTGGGACAAGCCCTGCTTCTCCCTTTCTCCCTCTCCCCCCTGGTCATTTTCTCTCTCTCTCTCTCTCTCTCTCTCTCTCTCTCTCTCTCATAAATACAATCTTTAAACTAAAAAAAAAAAAAAAAAAGGAAAGAAATCTGTGGAATCAGGACTCCAAGGACAGGCATACCAAGGATGGGACGTATTCATGGAACTCAAGAATAATAACAGATTGTGTCCAGGCTTGGGTTAGATATTGGTCTGCTGAGTGGGATCATCTAATCCAGTAGGTAAGGTAGACAAAATGTGTTTGAACAGGATGCCTTTGACAGACCCCACACTCACTGATTTTATCTCTCTCTATGGGAGATGCCACAAGCAATAATCTAGATTGTAAAGGAATGTATAAGAAAAAGAATGATCTGATCCATAAAGTATTGAAAAAGTGAAAAAAGGGAACAAAATTCCAGCACATGGAGCTAGCCCACCTGGGTTACAGAAGGAAACGGACCAAGTTAAAAATTGGCTTAGAGAAATATTAGTTAACACAGAAAAGTGTTATTGGACCTCTAAAAATTTTCTCTTCTACAAAAGCAATGAGAAAACTGGTAATAATTGTCAGAATCACTTCTGTGGTTAAATTTTTTCCTAAGTATTTTATTCATTTTGATGTTATTATATATGGAATTATTTCTTAATTTGATTTTCAGGTTGTTCATTGCTAGGGTATAGAAATGCATGGATTGTTTTATACTGACCTTGTATCCTACAGCCCTACTGAACTTGTTTATCAGCTCTAATAGTTCATAGATTTTTTTTGTAGATTTCTTTGGATCCTTAGGATTGCGGTCTCTGCAAATAGAAATGGATTTACTTCCTCCTTTCAAATCTGAATTCCTTTTATTTTTTTATTTTTAAAATGGTTTTGCCAAATAACTGGCTAGAACCTCGATTAGAATATTAAATAGCAGTAGTAAAAGCAGATTCCTTTTCTTGTTTCTGATCTTTAAAAAAAAGCTTTTAGTCTTTCACCATTGCATATGATGTTAGCTGTGGGTTGTTTAAAGGTTGGGGAAAAAAAAAGGTTGGGGAAGTTCCCTTCTATTCATAGTTTTTTTTAATGTTTTCATCTTGAATGGGTGTTGGCTATCATAAAAATTTTTTTCTGTATTGAGATGATCATGTGGTTTTTGTCTTTTACTCTACTAATGTGGTATATTACATTGATTGAACTAGGAATCAGAAAACTTCCCACATATAAAAGCCCAAGACCAGATGGCTTCAATGGTGAATTCTTCCAAACATTTAAAGAATTATCACCAGTTTGTCACAAATTTTTCCCAAAAATAGAATAGGAGGGAACACTTCACAAATTATTCTATAAGGCTAGTATTACTTGATACCAAAAAACTAGACAAAGACATCACAAAAAAAAACAAAAACAAAAAACAAAAAAAAACAACTATAGACCAAACCTCTTTTGAATATAGATGCAAAAATCCTCAACAAAATACTAGCAACAGAGTTTAGCAACAGATAAGTATTGTTATGCACCATGACCAAATGGGATTTATCCAAGGAATGTGAGGTTGGTTCATATATGAAAATCAATCAATTTGCCTCTTTAACAGAAGATTTCTCTCAATTGAATTTATTTCATGGGTCATGAAATAATGGCTGGCATCAATGGACAGGGATCCTGGCAAGGCAAAGCTAGAATTTTTTCCACTGAGTATCTGCCATGGCCATTGGCAAAACTGGGTCCTAGGTTCTGGGAACATCATTTTGCTCGAAATAAACTGCTGTAGGGCTGAGGATTTGCTTATTTTCTAAATTTCATGGATGTTGGCTATTGCTGTAACAATCTTGTGTATATATTAATTATTTGGACTAAAAAAAATTTTTTTAATAAAGGTGGGTACATGAGAGCCTCCACAGTGAATTAACACAACTTCTGAGGCCATGAAGACTTTGGCTTCTGAAGCAGAAAAACTCAACTTATTAATAACGGAATAGAATAAGAGATCAGAAAGGACAGATTTTGGATTTAATTTCTTTATACTTGAACCTCACTGAGCTCAATTATTAAGGAATTTCATTTTTGGACTTAAATTTCTTCCTAACAGACTGATAATAGGGCCTAGTTTTATTTAAATTTGGGGCACCTCTATGTTGGTGGCACTTTATCATTGGAGTATCCTTATGTGGGTATTTTATCTTATTATAGAACCTCTATATTGGATAGATGTACACAGACATAATTTGAGTTGGGAAATAGAATAAGAAGTGAGATTTCAGCGTTAGATTATTTTAATGATTGTCCATCTTAACCGACTAAACCACCCAGGCACCCCCCCCTTTGACTTTATTAATAACATTTTTCTTTTCTCTAGCTTATGTTATTGTAAGAATACAGTATATATCATACAAAATATGTATTAATTGACTATTGTAAGGCCTCTGGTCAACAGTAGCCTATTAGTAGTTAAGTTTGGGGAGTCAAAGTTGTATGTGGATTTTTGACTGTGTGGGGGTCCATTCCCCCAAGTCCTCAGTCATTCAAGGGTCAACTGTACTATTGCTTTAAGGATAAAACCCAAACTCTTCAGTACTGTTTTCTAGACCCCTCAAATTTGTCCCCACCACCACCACTACCCCCATCTCTGGCTCTATAGCACACTTGTTGGCACACACAAACATACAGAACCAGCTCCAGGTCCTGAGATCTGCACTCCTTTGTTTATTTATTTATTTTATTTATTTATTTATTTATTTATTTATTTAGATTTTACTTATTTATTCATGAGAGACACACAGAGAGGGAGGCAGAGACACAGGCAGAAGGAGAAGCAGGCTCTATGCAGGGAGCCCGACCCAGGACTCAATCCCGGGACTCCAGGATCAGGCCCTGGGCCAAAGTCAGGCGCTAAACCACTGGGCCACCCAGGGATCCCCTGCACTCTTAGCATCTAAGTACTTTGCACCTTTTGATCTGCTGCATTAAATATAATGTTCATATCTTGCTCTCCACATGGTTTACTCCCTTGTATGCTTCAGTTCTCAGAAATCAGTTTCTTTGAGAAAACTTTCCAATATATCCCCTAAATTGGGTCAGCTCTGTCTTTCAAGTGTTCCCATACTATGCTCTGTTCTGTCCTATAACTGTGTGCTGATGTGTCCCATAGCTCCTAGAATACTGCAAACTCTCCAGGGGCAACACTATGTGCTCTGTCAGAATTATATCCATAGAGGACAGCACTGTAGCTGCCACACATAAACACTCAATAAATAATTCTGATTAGATGAATTAATATAAATTGAAGGGGATAGGTTGAAAAATCAGTTAAAGGAGCCTAAGTTAGGAGGATCTCCCTGAATGTTATTAGCAACTCAGATGGAAATCTAAGATGGATCACCTCTTTGGGAGACAGGTACTCAATCCCACAGGATTATCCTTGTGAAAGGCTTAGGGAATTCACTTCAACTGTCCACACGGAAACAAAAAAGGAGTAGAATTTATCTATAGGCTCCAGTTTTCTGTTGGTCAGGGGTGGCCCCATGGGTATAAACCCTCTGGCACAGCAGGGTTGTGTATGCATGACTGTTGACTGTATGTCTTTTGACACCCAGTCTATAGAAACACAGAAGTCCCAATCAGGAGTCCTAAATATGGGAATGTATGTGACTCAGACCCCAATGAAGGCAGTATCAGATTATACCTCCATGCAGCTGGTTGAAACCTGAAGGAATGCATATTGCAGCAATGCCTGGAATAAATGATAGGAAGACAGGACTAGAGGCACATAAGCCACGTCCAATTCTAATTGGCTCTTTCCTCTGCCTAGAACACTCTTCCCCCAAATATCCTAATGGCACTCTCCCTCATGGCTCAAATGTCACCTCATTAGAGAGGTCTTCCCCAAGCATTCAATTTGGTAGAGTAATCACTACACCTCCCTCCAAGATCCTCCATGCTTAAAATTAAATTGTAAACATGAATTTAACTGATATTCTAATTAGAGAGAAATGGACAAAAGGAAAATAGTAAAAAGATGCCAACATGTTAGCCTAGAAGATTATGAACCATCTTGAGGTTTATGAAAAAAACCATGGGCATATGGTTAGCTGATAAGACTTTGCTGAATCCTATTTAATATCAGTTTTAACTCTATAAAACCAGAATATTAATCAGACAGCAGAAAAATAAAACTTTTATTATACATGATTTCCTAACCTGAGTGAAAGATTTTATCACTCGGACAAACAGAAGAAAAGAAAAAAAAAACTCTTTTCCTGACCCACCTAGGTCCTTTGTAGTTACAGATTTGTCTATCTGAAACCACTGAAATATTATATGTAAAATACATTAAGGCAAACCAGAAGAGACTCTTAACTACAGGAAATACACTGAGAGTTGCTGGAGGGGAGGGAGTAAGGGGATGGGGCAACTGGGTGATGAGCATTAAGAAGGGCACTTGAAGGAACTAGCACTGGGAGTTATATGCAACTGATGAATCACAAAATTCTACCCCTGAAACTAATAATACACTATATGTTAACTAAGTTGAATTTAAATTTAAAAATTTTTAAATACATTAAGAAAAAAAACATTTGTAGAACTACAGTCTGCAGACAGGTAGGATATGATGGATTCAGAAATAAAAGAAACAGCATGAAAATTTACTGTTTTGATTGATAGTGAACACAATCTGAGTAATCACACCTCCTATCCCTTTGCTGTAAACAGCTACTACTCAGAAGCCATCAGTGGGAATCGGATTCAATGCCACTTTTAGGGTCTTCGAAGGAGCACTGAGAATACCTCTCAACATTTAGAGAAGGTCTCATTTGAGACAACTGGGATGGGTGACCATCCTACTCTAAAAGCTTCTGGAAAAAAAAAGGGGGGGGGGACGTTTAGGAAATGCCCCGTTTAGGAAGCTGTATCCATATTGAGAAATAATTCTATTGAGTACGTAACTCAAGCCTGCCAAAATGCATGTCCACCATATGCAGACTTAAGAAAGCTATTAAACCCTGTCTGCAACAGTCTATGTATTTCATATGCATTTTTACATCACCCTGCAGTTTGCATTTTTTTAATGCTACATGATAATCATTTCTTTCATCCTTTCTTGCAAGATTAATTTCCTCTTAACTGCATCTCTGACTCAAAGTTTCCTATGTCCTTTGGTCTGAGGATTCAAGAGGCTAACCAACATGGACTTATATAACAGGACTGATGATTTCTATGTCTGGTATTTCTAAAGTCAGTATGGTCTAGCCCGTGGCTACTACTCAAAGTCTGGTTCCCAGACCAGTGGCCCCATTAGCACCTGGGATATTGTCAGAAATGCAGATTCTTGGATCACTCCCCCCATTTCCTACTGACTCAGAATTTGCCTTTTAACAAGATCCCAGGTGATTTCTTATGCACTGAAGTCTCAGAAGCACTGTTTTAGAAAAAGTACAAAATGGGAGTGCCAACATTGTCCCCAAGACCCTCCAAGAGCTGCTGTTTGAATCTTTTATGCTGTTGATTTTTTCTTATAACCACATTTCTAGCACGAATTAGGAATCGATCTGTAAAAGTTAGTAAAAATACATCTTTCATGGCTTGAAAGGCTAATAGTTTTTATTTTAATTCTTCAAGAAAAGTTATTTCTTCAAAGTGACATTTACTGTTTGTCATACAAACGAAGTTCAATATATGCTCCTTTGCATTGTTACCTGTTCATATTGGTCTCTCAGCCCCTAGATTATAAGCCCCCTGAAGGGCAAAAACTAGGTTTTATCTCTCTCTGCAGCCCCGAATCAGCACGTATTCAGATTTTTATAAGCAGTTGTAGACTGTTAAAGTAGGCATACCCTTGCATCTTTTGTCCTGAACAAATTAATCCACGGATGCAAAAAGTAGAAGGGCCAACTGCACTTCTCAATTTCATTGTGGAGAAACAAAGCCAAAATTCTTGTTAAAATCAATAGAGATAAAATCTGTCATTTCCTTTTGCCTTCCCAATCCCATTACTCTACCACAGTGAGAGATGAGATAGTCTCATCACACTTACAACTGGGCTGTCACTACCCAGGGCGTCTTCAAACTCTTAGAAGATTAAACCATGATTACCTTTTTCCTTAATGGCACACTTTTAAGGATCATACTTTTTCTAAATTTTAGATATATTTTCTATGATAGACAAGTTCTTAAAGATAATCAGTTGCCCTGCAATTTTAATCAGTGCTTATACTAGAGTGCTGGTGCCCTCACAGCCGAGAAATCAAGATCAATTCATTTAGTTTTTCAAATGGCAAGTTCCCTTCTTCATTTTGGTTCCTCTTTCTACTGAATTTCCTATAGGAGTATAAGAGGCCATTTTTTACTAAGGAATGTATCTACATACAGTGAGATTGCCTATTTCATGTCTTCTCTTAGAAGCTTTCCATCTTTAAAAAAGGGGATCAAGGGGCACCTGGGTAGCTCAACTGGTTAAGTGACCAACTCCTGATCTCCGCTCAGGTCTTGATCTCAGGGTCATGAGCTCAAGCTCCAGGTTGGGCTCCATGCTGGGCCTCAAACCTACTTTTTAAATAAAGGGTAGGGGGATCAATATTTTCCTTCTCTTTATTGTTCTGTATTGTGGGTACAATACAAGGATTTTTTTGGGGGGGGAGGTCTTTCTACCTGGAAATCTGTGTTCCGGAGTCTTCTCTGGGAAAGCCTACATACAAAGTCACTTTTTCAAAGTACTTTTCTGAACCCCTTAAAAGCCCTCAAAATTTATTTGCATTTCTTGATAATCTACTCAACTATCCCACTTTTTCAGGCCAACCCATTTGTAAAAAACTTATTAAATATGTTATAGAAATATATAGATTTACTTCTCTTATTTTTCTTATTTTTATGTTCTTAGCAAAATACACACACACACCACACACACACACACAAGATAATGTAAGCTCTACTTAGGAACACGTTCTAAACAAGGAAGTACTGGATTTATTATCATAGCACCTTTCCCTACCATGCAACACCTCTCTTTGCTGATTAAAAAATAATAATAATAACTCCTTGACTGAATTAGGAAATGTGTCCTCATGCAGGTGATTTTCAAATATCTTTAAGGTTACTGGGACACATCACTATTATACTTCAGGATACAAAAGTCAAACCAACAAGTGCACCATTAGACCCAGATCCCATAAAACTTTTTCAAACCCAGCTATCTCTAATCTTACTGATATTGCTATAGTTCAGGTCCATGGGACTTGTGTGCACCATTGCATGAAACTTCTTACTGTCTTATATTGTGCCTAATTGTTTCATGTGAAACATACTCATCTG
This sequence comes from Nyctereutes procyonoides, assembly GCF_905146905.1. Classification (NCBI taxonomy): domain Eukaryota; kingdom Metazoa; phylum Chordata; class Mammalia; order Carnivora; family Canidae; genus Nyctereutes; species Nyctereutes procyonoides. The sequence goes on from NW_026575051.1 coordinate 63,386,651, forward strand.
TCCCTCATAAGCCATTTGAGAGAAATTAAGAATTTTTTCTTATGCCTTAGCACTCAAGTATCTAGTGCTTATCACCACCTTGAGCCCCTTGCACAATTCTATTCGCCTACTATAACCTTGAGCACTTAAACACTTCTTTGTGGATTGATCCATAGATTGGCTTTTACTCTCTGCATAGATAAAGTCAGTATCAATACAGATAACGTAAAACTGAGAGTTGAGGTAATTACCTGGATAATTAAAGCAAAAGCCAATCATTTTCCCCAGCCTCCATTTCCTCCCACAATAAAACTTGCAAAATCAGGAGACTGGCTGCTCCCAATATGAATCTATGCATAGTCACTAGTTACTCAGCCCCCTGCCAAAATATTTTTTAAAAGTAGCCAAATAGCACAGAGCTTTGTGAAACACGCAGCTCAAGTCTGTAGCTATATTAGAGTCTACCAAAAAACTTGCACAATATGTGGATGTGTATACGCACATGGATTTGGAAATTGAGCAATATGTATTATTATATTTATTTATAATCACCTCACTCCAAAAAAGGAATGAAGATCGTATACAGAAGTGTAGAACTCACATCCACATACTTAAAAACACATACACACACAGATAATGGCAACTAGTAGGAGGCAACCTAGGCACTACTGAGAATCGATTTTACAGCAAAATTCAAGCTTTAGTTCCTGTTTGATAACATATGCTTCATTAATTATAAGACAGAATATTTAAATTTTATTATTTATATTATAATTTCAATTGTACTTTGCCTCCTTTGTGAGTTAGACTTGAGTGGAGGTAATTGCATACTTATATTTCAGGAACGTAAGTAAGTAACGACACACTATGTTATTATGCATCTTCAAAGACTAGGAGTCTTCACACCTTTCTCTCAGTTTCCCCTTGCCAGGACCAAAAAAGGATAGTATAAATGTCATGTTGTAAATGATAAATCACATTTTTATAGACTTGGAAGTTAACTTTGCTTAGGAGCATTTTTATGGACTTTGGAAGCTAATGAATAAAAGCAGCTAGGTTTATAAGATCAAAAACTTTCTTTCCAGGGAGTAACATTTGTTCTTTGTTCTGGGACATTCACCATTGGTTTCAGTTTCCTCTTGGTATTTTTTTACTACTAAGAAGTATAAGCTGAAAACAATATCCTTAATGAAGGCAATTGTTGACTCAGGCTCTCAATCAAAAAGAGAATTTTTGTTGATGTTATGTATAGGAAACAGTAAGACGATACTGGAAAGTTCTGTCCACTGGCCGTTACCTTTTCTTCCTTGCTGATGAGACTGTGATTCATTGTTCAGGTACCACACTCTTCCTACGTAAAGGCCCAGGTCTAAAGGGTGAATTGTGTTTTGTCTTTGACGTTCATAGTACCGAACAATGAGATTAGGAAAGGACATGTGACCTAGATCTGGTCAATATGATCCCATTTCTGCTCCTACCTGTTGTTGTACCTCAAAGGGATTGTGAAACTACCATGGCTATCTTACTACTTCAAGGGAAACTAGGCCACTTGGATGAAAATGGCAGAACAGAAACATGGAACCTAGATATCCGATGACACTATTGTGCCACTGAACTGACCAACTCTGAAATTGTCCTACTTCTCTAAATGCTCTGTAATTTAATAAATTACTAATCTTTTAAGCCAATTCAATTAGGAGTTCAAGTTATTTGCACCTGGAAACTAATACACTCTCTTCTCTCTCATGCTGTGATGCAGTAGGGGGAATTTCCGAAAGGAGAGAGAATTTCTCAGTATTTCACTGTATAAGTAGCAGGAAAAAGAAGGAAGATAAATACAGGATCTGAGCGTGAGTCCTCTATTCATATTAACTGTCTCATTCCATCTGTGGTTAGTCACTCATTCCATAGTCTGTTGTAGACCACTACACTCCCTGGCATTCTGCTAGGCATTAAGGATGTGGAGATTAACAAACCATAAACCTCACCCTCATAGACCCATGGATTATACAGATCTGTCTACCAAAATTTTTACCTCAATATAAAATATGTGTGTGTGTGTGCGTGTGTGTGTGTGCGTATCATCTGCTACAGAAACCCAGTGACACCTGATTTAACCTGATTTAACATGGGAATAATTCCAGAAGAAATTTTTGTTTCAAGTTATGAGATACTTTTCTTTAATTTTCTAGACATTTCACATTCATGAAGTCATGTATTTCAGAGCAAACCAAGTAACCCTTAGAGTTGATCCTAAAGAAAGAATATGCCTCAGCCAGACACATAAGAGTAAAGAAGGAACTATGCAAGAAGGGAACAGTGTGCACAAGGGCACAGGAGCAGGAGACCTTGCAGGTGGGGAACTTAAGGTAACCTAGCATGACAGGGCATAGGTGCACCTGGGAAAGTGGTTGGCCATGCCCTGCAGAAACAGAAAGGGCCAGCTAATAAAGGTCTTTATCCTGAGAGGATTGCAAGGGAGAGGGAGAGATTATCCTATATGCCTTTTTAAGAAAACCACCCCTGCAGTAGAAGGGATGATAAATTGGAGAAGGGAAAAGTTAAGAGACAGAGCGATAAGACTCCGAAGCTATTGCAGAAATCCACCCCAAAATGGTAAGTGACCATCAATGAATACCCATTCCTAACTCCTTTCAATTCTCCAGTGACAGAACACCTCAGAGGTAGACTGATTTAATCAACTACAGTATTTTTTTAATGCATGAATAAAACACAATGTAATACAAGGGAAATGGAAAAAATAAGTTAAATATCTTGTTATATATTACAACATAATAAGCTCAAAATTAAAGAGAAATTATTGAAAGTGATCTCCCTTTTTTAATTTGGCTAGCTGGTCTGCGTCACACTATATAAATACAACAGTTAATTTATTTTATTTATATTTCTTTATTCATGTATGCTGTATAGGAAACAGGGAATACATAAGCACAGGTACACTTTTTAGGGTACCCTTGGATGGTATACTTAATGACACAGATGTTGGGACGCCTGGATGGCTCAGTGGTTGAGCGTCTGCCTTTGGCCCAGGGCGTGATCCTGGAGTCCCAGGATCGAATCCCACATCGGGCTCCCTGCATGGAGCCTGCTTCTCCCTACACATGTCTCTGCTTCTCTGTGTGTGTGTGTCTCTCATGAATAAATAAAATCTTAAAAAAAAAAAAGACACAGATGTTGCAGATGAATAAATTTACTTGCAGCCTTCAATGACATTGTATATGACAGGGAAATGAATGGCCTTCTACAAACAGGGGAGATGGAAAGCAGCTCCTTTTGGCCCATGGCAGGTGCTAGGAGAGCAGAGTCCTGTTTCTTCCAGCTCCCCCTCAGCCCTGGCTGAGAGTCATTAGTGGCTGCACCAATCTCTCTAACATATATCTCAGTTATATAAGAAATAACTGAAGTCACCTATTCTCTCACTGCTTACCTTTGAAATTCTTTTCTGGGAATGCCTGGGTGGCTCAGCGGTTGAGCACCTGCCTTCGGCCCAGGGCGTGATCCTGGAGTCTCAGGATCGAGTCCCACATGGGGCTCCCTGGATGGAGCCTGCTTCTCCCTCTGCCTGTGCCTCTGTGTCTCTCATGAATAAATAAATAAAATCTTAAAAAAAAAAGAAATAAAGAAAAGAAAAGTTTTTCTGGATGTGTAGCAGTTAGGCAGTAAGAGGTGTCCACTGCTTATTCAACAACAACAACAAAAAAAATCATGGAAAACCTACCGTGGGTGGAATGCTCAGAAAGATGTGGTTCCTGCCTACAAGGGGATTACAAGGAGATGACAACAGCATTACTACTATAGCAAAGGTGAAAAGCATGAACTAGAGCAGCACAAGAAGCTGCAGGGCATGTTTCACAACTGAATGAGTATTGGAGCTAGCTCTTAAAACTGAGGAAGGTTTTTACCAGGCAGGAAGAGAAAGAGGAAAGAATGTTCAAAGTTAAAAGATTAATGAGAAAAAAAGAAATGGAAAAAAAAAAAAAAGAAATGGAATCCAAAAAGAGCAGAGTCATTGCATATGCAACATAGCTAAGTGCAAAAGCAAATGAAGCACAGCTCACCCCTCTCCCGTTCAGTGAGGGCCTCAGGCCCCTGATACCCCTCAGGTTGCCTCGACAGCACCTACCCCAGGTCCTATAGTTATTTCCTTGCACATGTGTGGATTCCAGCTGGAATGCTAACTCCCAAAGCTCTGAGAGGTGCTTTTTCCTCTTTGCATTTACAGCATGGGATGCCACACCTGGTGTGTAATTGGTCTTCCACAACATCGTGCTGACTGAATGTGCTGTGCCTGTGTGCACCAGGGAAGGCAACCCCAGTTAGCTGGAACCAGGGTGAGTAGCAGTAACAAAACAGAAGATGAAATAAGAAACGGAGCTTGGAGCCAAATCATGGAAAATTCAAACCCCATAATTAAAGAATTAAGACTTTATAGACAATGTGGACTGTTTTCATGAACGAGTGGCACTGGACAACCAAATAAGAACCTGTTGTGATAGTCAAGAGGCAGCAAAGATGTTCGATGGCATGAGATGCGGAGAACTTGGGAGCTTAGAACCCAGGGCTTACCAGGCGCCAGCACCCAGGCTCGAGCTCAGGACCTCCAGCCTGCTATTTCAGTTTAAGTCTTCACAACACTCTGATGTGGGGACTATTATTCCCAATCTACAGATGATGGATCTGAGGCCAATGAGGATCCGTACAAAACCTAAGATCTGAGCAGCCCGGTTGGCTCAGTGGTTTAGCGCCGTCTTCAGCCCAGGGTGTGATCCTGGAGACCTGGGATCGAGTCCCATGTAGGGCCTCCTGCATGGAGCCTGCTTCTCCCTCTGCCTGTCTCTCTCTCTCTCTCTCTCTCTCTCTCTCTCTCTCTCTCTGTGTGTGTGTGTGTGTGTATCACTCATGAATAAATAAATAAAATTACAAAAAAAAAAAAGAACCTAAGATCCTTTCCCAATTTCCCAACCTCACCTAACCCTAAGACCAAAGCATTTATTTTGAGCAGGCAAGTGGTAGGAACTTCAGAGGGAAGAAAATACCAGCACCGATCAAGAAGAAGCACAGGCTTCCATCAAGACTGAGGGAAGTCCTTCCCAGGCCTGACTCTCTCAAGTGAAGCCACAGCACATGTCCACTGGCACAAACAAAAATTATATCTCTGCAATGATTTAACCATATGAGGAAAAATTTTAGATACCAATATTAAAATGCTTGCTCAGAAATGCATATAATTTTTGTTTTGTTTTGTACTGTTTAGGTGGCCCAAGAGCAGAAATATTTGAAGTCTTTTGCCCTGGACTAAATTTCTGCATAAATTTTTTCATCCAGGTATATTCATAAGAGAAGTAACTACCTGTTCCTTGAAGGCGTAGATCTGCTCTCACTCATTTTGGTACTTGATTTAGCACAACACTTCACCCATAGTTGAAGTTCCATAACATCTGTTAAACCAACCTGAACTAAATCAGTGTGGAATGAAAGAAGGTATGGCGGGCGAAATGATCGACATCAAGTGATAAGCTCAGAACCCGAAGTTTTGTCTTATGGGTCATGGCTTTTGGAAATATTTATGACAGGAAATATTTGGCAGGTGAAGAAAGAAAAGGGGTGAGGGAGTAGAAGAAAGACCACAGATTTCAGTTTGCAGTAAACAGTGATATTTTCCTGGAAGCAGCCTCTTATGGCAGATTGTTGTCAGAAGGCAAAATCCTAACTGAGCAAGAGTTAAGGTTTATTGCCCTGGCCAAAAAACTAAGGCAAACGTAAAGATGGAAAACGTAAAGATCTTTATTGCCTGAAATGAAAGCATGCAGCAGTGAGATGTGGGACAGAGAAGGGATGCCTGCATCCTTTTTGAAAGAAAACAAATCCCCAGGCAATAAAAAATGGTCACTGACTTTATTTTAACAGTTTAGAGAGTGAGGAAATAGGGATTGAGTTAGAAGAAACATTGAAATGGAGATAAGGAGATCATGATGCAGTTTTACGAAGCAGCATAACGATTGCAAGGAATATAATTAGAAAATGCCTCCATCTCTTAAAAAGGTGTGGATTTATTTTATTTTCAGTGTTAATGAACTTATTGATGACGTTATGTAACAACGTACTGAATCTGTGTCCCCAGAACATATTCCTATCAAGTGTTCGTTTTAAATGTTGCCTTTTTGTTTTATTCATTCACCCGAAGAGTCAGCAAAAGCCTCTGAAAACATCCTTTTTAAAGAACAAAAACCAGTTTCCTGATCCTTTCATTCTTTGTACAAATATTATTCGTAACCATATAGTAAACACGAGCACTCAGGACTAGTGTGCCGTGGGTAGTGTGATGATCAATGGGACATTCCAGAATGCAAGGAGTATTAATCTTGTAGAAGAGGTAATATGTATACAAAGAATATAATGCAAGTCATAAGTGTCACAACAGAGATATGAACATGCCCCTAGGAGTTCAGAAAAAGGAAAAATCACTTCTGGCCGAGGTGATCAGGGCAAGCTCCATACATGAGGAAGCGAGCAGGTTCCTGAATCTACAAACAGCCACCATTTGGCTGCAGAAAGAGATTTTACCCAATACCAAATTCTTTGCTTACCCCTCTGATGTGCTGGCTGACTGCAGGAAGAAATCCCGACCTGTCTTCTTCAGGATAAGGATGTTCCTAAAATAAACACAACAGCACACAAAAAGTACTCACCAAAAAAAAAAAAAAAAAGTACTCACCAACAGAATTCCCAAATTAGTGACAATCAATAGAAGCAAAGCGCGTGGTTGATACGGTCACATTTTGTGGGACTACCCATCCTGACCTTCTCTCTGCTTTCCCTCACTCCTACAAGGAACTGTTTCCATTCAACCTAGCAACACAGCTCAAAAAGACAAACAAATTTTAACAAGCAAACCAACAATCCGACACTACCGGCTAGCCACAGTGATCTAATCCTTAAATATCGGTGATGATGACACAATGTTTGGCTTTAACCCCTGGCATTTCTGTTTCGCTAGAAGCCCTCCTGGCAAGGAGAGAGGGAGAGAAGGGAAGTATTCCCTCCCTATTCCCTGCCTCCAAACATGGGCCTGGCTCTGTCCCTTTGTATTGTTCCTTTTTCAGCAGAGTTAGGCTATACAACGACATTATCACAATGGGAGCACTGCACATGACAGTAAGGTAGGAAGCTTTCCAGTTACAAAGGTAATACACCCAAATATTATGACATCTGTATTTTACCACATAAAAAAAAAAGTAATGGATCTATTGTTTCATTCTAAAAAGAAAAAAAGAGGGAGAATGTTAAAAATAGTTCTAAATTTCCCACCTTTCCTAAACCCGTTCACTCCCCCCTCAGACACCAACCATTCCTTTGAGTTTGTGGTGTATCCTTCCTTTCATTTTTTTCATAGGCAATATGTGGTGTTGTTTTCTTTGCTTTTGGGATTGATACAAATGGTATCACATTATTCATGTCATTGTGCAACTTGCTATTTTTCCTCTTAACGTTGTGTGTCTAAGATCTATCCATGCTTTGTATGTGAGATCAGATCTGAGGGGCACCTGGGTGGCTCAGTGGTTGAGCCTCTGCCTTTGGCTCAGGTCGTGATCCTGGAGTCCCTGGGATCAAGTCCAGCATCAGGCTCCCTGTGGGAAGCCTGCTTTTCCCTCTGCCTAGATCTCTGCCTCTCTCTCTCTCTCTCTCTGTATGTGTGTCTCTCATGAATAAATAAATAAAAATCTGTAAATTAAAAAAAAAAAGATAAGATCTGATTCATTCTTTTTAAGACTTTCTATGATTCTACGGGCCCATTTCCTCCTGATGGACAGTTAGGATGTTTCCTATCGTTCACTATTGTAATGCTGCAAAGATCCTCCTCCCCGTCCCTGCAGCTGTGGAACAGTGTGGGACATTTGTACCATGTCAGCTTAAGTTGGAGACTACATTTCCCCAAATCCCCTCTCCATACCCCCCCCCCCAATAACATGTGCCACGAGAGGCTTGGGAGGCAGGTGTGAATGGAGCCTGCAGCTCCTCCAGTTACTCTAGATCTCCTCCAGCTTCTCTGACTCCTGAGCCAGGCGGATGTTGAGCTCTGAGATGAAGGGCACCAGCTTCTCCTGCACGTTACTCCCACTGTCAAAGCTGAAAGCTTGGAGGTGATAAGAGACCTATGCAATTTCCAGTCCATCCTCATCAGCTCCGGGTTGTCCTTGCTCTTCCCCACTTCATGTCCCTCATTCCTTCTCAACTGTCTGGTCTGCTGACTTCAGACTCCAGCACAGAAGTCACAACCTTCCATAAACTGTTTATACCAACTCCCTATAATAAAGCCCTTATTCAGGGGTTCCCTGGGTGGCTCAGCGGTTGAGTGCCTGCCTTCTGCCCAGGACATGATCCTGGAGTCCTGGGATCGAGTCCCACATCGGGCTCCCTGCGTGGAGCCTGCTTCTCCCTCTGCCTGTGTCTCCCCCTCTCTCTTTCTGTGTCTCTCATGAAAAATAAATAAAATATTTTAAAAAAATAAAATAAATAAATAAATAAAGCCCTTATTCTATGCCAGATGGAGTGGTTAGGCTGCTCTGGGTCCAACCCCACCTGGTACACTGTCTTTAGAGACAGATACCCTAAACTGCCCTTTCCTTCAATCATCTCACTCCCTCCTGCTTCCCTTGGGGGTGCAGATGGACAGCAGGTACCTTATATTTAGGAAAGCAAAGTTGCTCATACTAGAATAAGATCGCCTCCTATCTCCTCTGATAACCTTATTTCTTCACTTTTAAGGGCACTGTCTACTGTTTACTCAAAAATTAACTGATCAATGGAACACAAAATTTCTTCTGGCTTTCTTGCAAAACTAAACACACTCATTTTATACGATCTAACAATTGTGTTCCTTGGTATTTGCCCAAAGATGTTGAATATTTCTATCCACAAAAACTTGCACACGGATGTCTGTAGCAGCTTCACTCAAAATTGCCAAAATTTGGAAGCAACCGAGGCGTCCTTTAATAGGTGAATGGATAAATAAACTATGGTACATCCAGACAATGGAATATTATTGGGATTTAACAGCAATGTGCTATTGGGGCACCTGGGTGGCTCAGAGATTGAGCATCTGCCTTTGGCTCAGGTCGTGATCGAGTCCCACGTCGGGCTCCTCCCAGGGAGCTTACTTCTCCCTCTGCCTGTGTCTCTACCTCTCTCTCTCTCTGTGTGTGTGTGTGTCTCTCTCATGAATAAATAAATAAATAAAATCTTTTAAAAAAATTTAATCCCTTCTTACCAAGGGCCCGCAAAGAAGGTAATTGCCTTATTTTTGCCCTAAAGGAAATTCACTTTCTAATTTTAAATATGAAACATGTGTCATTTGCAAAGAATGAGTAAGTCAACAATAGTGTTTCACCAGGGGCTTCCCCTTCATTGGGATTTCATCAATATTGAAACAGACAGGGCTGGAGAAGAATAACAAAATTTTAAATATTCTTTAAATCCAGAGAGTGTAGCTGAGACCAACAAAAAGCCATGAGCAAAAATCCAACACATTTGCTTACCCCAAGGAGAAAGGGGGGGATACCCAACTCCGGGGTCCTCTAAGGGTATCACCAGTTCTAACAGCAACATAGGAGTGAAGACAGCAGGTGATTATGGAAGCCCAATCTCATAAAAGGAGTCTTCCCCCCCCCCTTCAAAACTGCAAGGTGCTGAAAGCTGGGTACTTGAAGAGGACTAAAGCACCACACAAAGAAAAACTGAAATATGCTCAGTCTGTAACTTTTTCTCAGTTAGATTACTTCATCCTGACAAGACTAACACTCTCCCCTCAACTTTAGAATTGACCAGAGATTGGGGGAAAGGATCATTCATCCTTCATTGCTTTCCTTTTTGAAAGAAAAAGACATGGGGGTGGGGGTGGAGAACCTCTGAATAAATGGAATGCTTTCCTCTCATAGAACTATTCTCAAGTGGAGATCTCAAAACAGGTATGGGAAATCACTTTTGTTTTATTTTTTTTTAAGATTTTATTTATTTATTTTTTCATGAGGGGCACAGAGAGAGAGAGAGGCAGAGACACAAGCAGAGGAGCCCGATGCAGGACTCGATCCCATGACCCCAGGATCATGACCTGAGCCAAAGGCAGACACTCAACCGCTGAGTCACCTAGGCGGCCAATCACTTTTGTTTTAAAAAGAGCACAAGTTAGGCAAGAAGATATTTTTGGCAAACTAAGTAGCAGAACAATTGGTAGACTTAATCTTGTACCTAAGACTCCACCTGTTACCTGCATTCCTAATGTTCTACACGTGTCAGGGTAAGGTCTGTATCTTCATATATGAATCTACTTTTACAGGGAAGGGTAAGTATGCTTATGGTAGTACGAAGTCCATCTCCTCCTAAATACTCAAACCCAAGTCAAAAAGAGGCTACAGACAACCACAAGGAGCTCTGTTTCCATTAGGATGCCTTCCTCAGTGAGTAACTAAAGACCCAACTAAAGGTGGCCAGAACTCTGGAAATTTGGTTTCTGTAACAAAAGTCCAGAGAAGATCAGTTCCAGGGTTCATTCATTCAGTGACTTAGCACCATGGCCACAGACCCAGGGTCTTTCCACCTCCCCACCTCATCACTGGGGTGTCAGGTCTCCCCGCATCATCATAAGACGGTTAAAGCATCACATTCTCAAACACCAACATCCAGAGGTTTGTGTCTCTTTTTAGAGCTAAGTTACCTCTTTCAGAAACTCCTTCCCATCTCCTTGTGGAGAACTAGATCCTGGGCCCGTCCCTGAAATACTCATTAGGAAGGAGAACAAGACTTCTGTGACCCATTTAGATCCATCAGAGTCGAGCCAAGCCCCATGGGTGGTGGTCAAGGCTTTGAGTGAGTCATTGGCAGCACATGCTCTGCGCTCGGGAAGCTGGTACCTGCTTCTACTTCGATATAAGAATAGAATACTTGCTGTTAGGTTCAAAATGAGCACTTTCTGTAATTTTTTCCTAGCTTAATATTTTGCCCATTGAGAAGCCTAATGGACAGAATGTTAGCAGGAGCTAACCCTATCTGAAACATATTTATGCTGGTAGTTAGAACTTGTCCTAAAAGGGAAACTTGAAACCTTTTTTCAGGTAACATTCCTCCTCAAATATCTGCAAAGAGCTAACAATCACGCACCTTCCTCATTGAGGAAGTACTCTGTTCCATAAACAAGGTTCAAAAAACTGAATGTTTATAAAACAGCCACCTTATTTTATCGACCCAGTAGTTTTCTCTCTGTTGGAAAATATAAACCCCCACCACCCAGTAGTATCCCTACGTGGCTCTGGTACACCTGCCAACCGGTGCCCACTGCAGAGGTGGACATATGGCCCAGCTTCAGCACTTAGAGCATCCAGTACCCTGAGCATGGCAGTGGACCCTCAATTAAACACTTAATCTTAACCCAGGCAAGCGCCACAAAAAAAAAAAAAAAAAAAAAAAACCCTCCTTCCTTCTCTGAGATTTAATAGATGAAAACCAAAAGAATAAGTACCCTCCCTTTTTTGGGGGGGTGGGGGAAATCCTGGGGCCAAGAAAACACAAAAAGAAATAAAGACTAGTGGCCATGACTTAGAGAAAAGGAAATAAAGAGGTGCATCCAGCTGGCCTGAAGCTGTGAACTTCCCAATGTGACAGATTGCATAACTGGCCCTAATTTCCACCCCCCTCCCTCTATCCACAACTTCGAAGTTACCCTACTTCCATGGGGAGAGTATATTTACCCACTCTCTGATTCTGAGCTTGGCCAGGGGATTTACTTTGCCTAATGGGATGTTAGCAGACATATCTTAAGCAAGGGCTTCACTGGGCCTTTGCCCTCCCCAGGAGAAGGAACCTGCCTCTGCTCACCTGCTGTCCAAGGAAACCGAGAGAGGGACACACATGGAGCAGAACCACAGCTCAGTATAGCTTAACCTAAATCTGCTGTGTAGGAGCAAGCTCAGCAGAGATGGGCAGAGCTGGTCCAGCCACCCACAGATGTGTGAGCTAAACCCTGGCTGTCATGTGTCGCTGACATTTGCATGGCTGTTTATTACACAGAAATGGCTGACCAATACACCAATTGTGAAAGCCAGTAGCCCACCCCCATCCTTTCCTCACCTCATATTTGTCAGTTTGTTTGTAATCACCCAAATGGTGGCTTCCAAAGGGAAGGGCTTTTTTTTTTTATTTTTTATTTTTTTATTTATTTATGATAGTCACAGAGAGAGAGAGAGAGAGAGAGAGAGAGAGAGAGAGAGAGAGAGGCAGAGACACAGGCAGAGGGAGAAGCAGGCTCCATGCACCGGGAGCCCGACGTGGGACTCGATCCCGGGTCTCCAGGATCGCGCCCTGGGCCAAAGGCAGGCGCCAAACCGCTGCGCCACCCAGGGATCCCCAAAGGCCAGGGCTTTTATGCCTGTTTTGTTTTCTGTTATATCTCCAATAGCAACAGAATGGACTGGCACACTGTGGGCACTCAATAAATATTTAGTGAATACATTAAGTTTGAGCTGATTCCTGTGACTTCAAACACCAGCTTTAATCACAGATCAAATGGGTTTTTTTTTCTCTGATTTTAAAGCATATATTTACAACACAAAAATAACATCAATAGAATTTAGTCTAGTGGCTTTCTCCTATATTTGGAGGATTTTCAGTGTTAGCCCATTAATGTATCAAGGGGCCAACACAAAAGCACAAGTTAGTATTTAATGAAGTCAATCCCCAATCATTTCTTTTCTTTTTTTTTTTAAGATTTTATTTATTTATTCATGAGAGACACACACAGAGAGAGAGGCAGAGACAGAAGCAGGCTCCACGCAGGGAGCCCGACACGGGACTCGATCCTGGGTCTCCAGGATCAGGCCCTGGGCCGAAGGCAGCACTAAACCGCTGAGCCACCCAGGCTGCCCAATCCCCAATCATTTCTTAACAGAAAATGCAAGTCATAAAGCGCGAAGCTCACCCAGCAAGGCCGCACTAGGGCGCCGGACCACCTGTTACTCCTTGGTTATCCGCACCTCTACTGATAATTGAGACCAGAGTGGCTGAATATCATATGACAAGGGTTTGGTTTTTCTTACTTTTTACTTCACACAGGAAAACTGCAAGAGTGGTACAGAGGACTACAGGCCTTTTACACAGAGTCATCAATTGTTAGCATTTTGCTCCATTTGCTTTATCATCTGCTTTATCATCTTTGCTTTGATCATCATCTATATCACCTGCTTTATCATCTGCTCTGTATTTTTTCCCTTAAAGCATTTCAGAGTGAAGTATTTCAGAGTAATTCTGCAACACAATGCCCCTTTATCAATAAATGCTTCTGTGTTGAGCTTCTGCCTTCGGCTCAGGCTCAAGGCGTGAGTGATCCCCGAGTTCTGAGATGAGTTCCCCGTGGGCTCCGTGCAGGGAGCCTGCATCTCCCTCTGCCTATGTCTCTGCCTCTGTCTCTGTGTCTCTCATGAATAAGCAAAAATTTTGGATAAATAAATAAATGCTTCCATGCATATTTCTCAAAAATGAGGGCTTTCTTTCATATAACCACAGCACATTTACTAAAATCAACAAACATAGCATTTATTACTGGTAGCCAACCTACCATTCATATTCAAATTTTCCAATTGTCCCCGTAAATGTCATTTATAGCCTTTTTCCCCCTCTGTGTTCTGAGACCCAATCCAGGATCCCACAACCCCAATGAATTGTCATGTCTGTGGCGCCTGGGTGGCTCAGTGGTTGAGCATCTGCCTTAGGCTCAGGGTGTGATCTGGGGGTCCTGGGATCCTGTCCCACATCAGGCTCCGCTCCCTGCGGTGAGCCTGCCTCTCCCTCTGCCTAAGTCTCTGCCTCCCTCTGAACAAAGAAGTAAATAAAATCAATTTTAAAAATAAATAAATAATAATTGTCATGTCTGTTAGCCTCCTCTAATGGGTACATTTCTTCAGCCCTTCATTGTATTCATGACTTTGACATTAAAAAAAATTCATTATTGGGGATCCCTGGGTAGCTCAGCGGTTTGGCGTGATCCTGGAGTCCCGGAATCGAGTCCCATGACGGGCTCCCTACATGGAGCCTGCTTCTCCCTCTGCCTGTGTCTCTGCCTCTCTCTATGATGAATAAATAAAATCTTTTTAAAATTTTTTTTAAATCTTTTCATTATTGAACCTAGATTTATTTAATGGGATAATCCCTTGTTGAGTATTTCACTGAACTATATATGTAAGTGCTCTAGATCTCTCTCTCCCATTAAATGACTAAGCATATAGTAGCAAGGAACTTTATTTACACTGCTTTCCTAATTGTGTAAAATATGTGTAACATAAAACGTAGCCTCATAACTATTTTAAAGTGCACAGTTCAGTGTCATTAAATGCCTTCATATTGTTGTACAACCAGCATCACCATCCATCTCCAGGACTCTTTTCATCTTGTAAAACTAAAGCTCTTGCACCTATGAAACAATAACTTCCCCCTGGCCCAGCCCCTAGCAACAACCATTCTATTTCTGTCTTTATGAATTTGACTACTCTAGGTGCCTAGTAAATGTGGAATCATTCAGGGTTTGTCTTTTTGCAACTGGCTTATTTCACTTAACATAAAGTCTTCGAGGTTCATCTATGTTTTTCCATGTGTCAGAATTTTCGTCCTTTGTAAGGCTGAATAATATTCTGTTGTACGAATATACCACTTTTTATCTATCTATCCTTCCAGACACTTGGGTTACTCCCACCTTTTGGCTATCTTGAATAATTCTCCTGCAAACATGGGTGTCCAAATATCTCCTGGAGACCCTTTTTTCATTTCTTTTGTGTATACACTCACAAGAGGAATTTCTGGATCATATGGTAATTCTATTTTTAGATTTTTGAGGAAGTGGCATACCATTTTCCATAGAGGCTGAGCTATTTTATAATCTCATCCAGAGTCCAGTCCTAGCTTAAATTTTCTTTCTTCTTAGAAATGCTTTCTGAACACCTTGCCCAGAATTATCAACTCTACCTCTGCAATCTCTATTATACCCTACTCATTACCCTAAAAATTAAAAGGTAAAGAGAAAGCATCAAGCATTTATCCCGTCTTCCTAACACCATAGTACTTCAAGGGAACCAAAGAGCAGATGGGAGAGAGTTACTCAAAGAAGTATTCCAGAGGTGTCTGGGTGGCTGTCAGTTAAGCATCTGACTTCGGCTCAGGTCATGATCTCAGGGTCCTGGAGTTGAGCCCTGCCTCCAGCCCCTGGAGGGGCCCCACATAGAGCCCATGGGCTTCACCATCAGAGGGGACACATCCTGTCCCTCTGCTGCTTCTCTACTCCTCTCATCCCCCAAATTCCCCCCTCCCCCATGCACTGGCTGGTGCTCTTCCCTCTCAAATAAATCAATAAAATCTTTTTTTTTTAAATATTCCAGGTAATAAATGCACATGAATGATAGAATGGGGGAAAAAATCACCATTTTTTAACCTCCAGTGAAATAACAGAACTTCTAAGCAACAATCATCAGTGGATCCCAAAACCATTATATGAAAGGCTGATGGAGAGATTAAGCTGACACCCCCTGAGCCCACTGGCCAATGTTAGCATTCCTGAAATCAATATAACCAGACATTTTGTGCTTCGAATGATGCCATAACAAGTACGTGATATTTTATAGAAGTATTCCTGCCCAGTAGAACTATGCCCACCTACATAAATTGAACCTACACCTAATCAAGCCTCTAGATTGAATCACTGAGCAGCAGGAAATACATGCTCTAAGAGAAACAAGGTGAATACTACCACAGGGGAAGCAATCTGCCAAATTCATACATTGTGGCACATTCTACAAGGAGGAAGGGCCTGGTTTCACCAACAAAACCATTAATAAAAAAGGATGAGGAAAAAATAAAAATAAAAAAGGATGAGAGACGGTTACAGAATAAAAGAGGTTTATGAGCCATAACAATGAGTTGGAATGTATGGACCTTATTTGGGTGCCAGTTCAAAGAAACCAACAGTAATAAAAGATAGAGATCATTAAAGAAATGGGAATAAAGTGTAAGTACTAGATAATATTAAGGTTTATTGTTAATTTTGTGAGGTATGCTAGTAACACAATTGTTAGATTTTTTTTTTAAGATTTTATGTATTTATTCATGAGAGACACAGAAACAGAGGCAGAGACATAGGCAGAGGGAGAGGCAGGCTCCCTGGGGAGGACCCTGATGTAGGACTCGATCCCAGGACCCCTGGATCACGACCTGAGCCAAAGGCAGACCAAAGGTCAACCACTGAGCCACCCAGGAGCCCTGGCTATTAGATTTGTTTAAAGGCTTATCACTTGGAGTTGCATACTGAAACATTTACTAGTGAAATAATATGGATGCTGAGATTTGCTTTAAAATATTCCAGAAAGGAATAAAAATAAAAACAAGGGACTAGATGAAATAAGAATGGCATTAGGATGGCTCAGCAGTTAAGCATCTGTCTTCGGCTCAGGTTGTGATCCTGGGGTCACAGGATTGAGTCCCACGTGGGGCTCCCTGAGAGGAGCCTGCTTCTCCCTCTGCCTATGTCTCTGCCTCTCTCTCTTTGTCTCTCTCATGAATAAATAAATAAAATCTTTAAAAAAAAAAAACAAGAATGGCATAAAGCTATGCAATATATATGGGGCATCAATATATATGGAGGCTCATTCTCCATCATATATGGAGGTGTCATACACTTTCCATTTTTGTATACCTTGAAAATTTCTATAATAAAAAGTAATATAAAACTCAACAAAACAAACAACAGCAAGAAAAACCCCCTGATGTAGATGAACACGAGAACATCAAAGTGTGGGCATCAGCATTACAGCTCTAGGTCGGCTAGTAACTAACCAGTCCAGGGCTCTGGGCCTCTGCTTCTTTATTCATAAAGCAATGATTTAAACTTCTCGAGTCTCTTCCAATTCTAACATATTATGACTCTATTACTCTGAATTCCCCATTTGTGTTTCCTGATCAACAATCTTTCCCAACTAAGTAACTGTAAGCAAGACAGGAGTTTCCTCTAATTCTCCCAAGACTACTTTCTCTGAATATATGACTTGCATGTCTCACTTTCTATTCTCTCAGGCATAGAAAGCACCACAGCTAATTCCTGTATGTCTAAATCATTCAACACTTGCTGCACCCCATATATACATCTGCTTCTGTTATGTGTTTGTGTGTGTCAGGGTTGTAGGTCTGATACCATAAACTAGGGCACTGTCAATCCAGCATATGGGTGTTCACTTTAATTACGCTGACGACTTAGCACATTGTCAGCATGCAACAAATATATAATACCATAATACTATAGTGTAAATAGTGAACTTTCTAAGCAATCTGTTGCAGCTGGCCTAACTGTCCACAACAGAATACAAAAACCTATACTTTCTGGCTTAATTTGCTTCTTCTCTCCTGCACAGTATTATGAGTTGGCATTTTGTGGATCATATTTCCAGGGATGGATAAAGGATCTTTGTGTTTTCATGCAACATAGGCCTAATCTACAAGGTTTCTCTGTTCCCTCAGTAAATCAGGATACATGGCCCCCTTTCTTGTGTGCTGAATGTAAACTTCTCCAATTTTGTCTTTCAGGTAACTTCTAATCTGCATAAAAGCTTATACAGATTTTTGGAGGGGGGCGGGTGGAGGGAGTGGGTGAAGGGATGGATGGTGGCTGTGCTTTTGAGCATTTGGTTAATTCCAATTGAGTCATCATAGTCTGCCTATATGTAAATTTGTTTATTGTAAACTTGCTCTAATATCCTCTCAAGTCTAGGATGCCCTGGTCTAAGGATGTTAAACACTGTAGATAGCTAAATTTCATACCTGCTGAGGCAGTGTTGGCAAAATCTTGTCTTAAAAAGAAAATGTGACCATAAATTTACATCAGAGGTTTCAAAAAGGTAGCCCCTCACTTGCAAGTGCCCTCACAGGACTATGCTGCTCTGGCAGTCCCAGGCTTCCTGAATCATGGAGAAACTCTTCAGCTGGCATTCTATACACAAGGTGACCGTAGAGCCTCCCTTTTAGGGAGCTGTTATCAGGATTAAATGAGATCATATAGACAAAGTGTTTAACACAGTGTCTGGGAACAGCAGATACCCAAGACAGTTGTTCTTTAGCATTCCCTGCACCCTTGCAGTCCCTAGAAAGAGTACATTTTCAGTACACATTTGTTGAATAAGTAAGTTGAATTGCATAAGGAGAATGATGTTATTCAGTATCTGTGACCAAACAGAGGTTCTCCCTTAACTGAGTACTATAACTTGTCAAGGATTTTTATACAGAGTGTGAATCTATCCAAAGCCTCAACACAAAATTTTAAAATCAAATAACTCAGTTTAGAAAACTTAACAGGAAGAGTTAATAAAGGAAAGGTCGATCTATTCAGATGAATCAAAGATGAATCTGAGATGTAATCATGTTTTATTTGTACAGGTCATTTACCCTAGAATTAAAGCACTCACCACATATCTCATTAACCCTTACAACACCCCCAGGAGGCAGGTAGATGTCTAAGATGCTCCCCCTTGTTACTGATGGAGAGAGAGCCTGAGGCCCAGGACAGTGAAGCGACTTGTCAGAGGCCACATCAAGTGAGTGAGTAATGAAGCAAGAAACGGAACTAAATTCTAGCCTTCATCCCGGGCACACTATTATGTTTTACCAGGAGGTTGCCAAACATCTCAATTACTTTTTACTCTAAATTCATTTAAAAATAATCAGCCATGATGCAATAACTAAGACAGAAAAAAACACAAATCAGCTGGGTTTTGTGTTGTTTTAATAGTTCCTGACACCTATTAACAACGTCTGCAAACTGAAGCAAATACCGGTTGGGGGGTGGGGGTGGGGTCTTTATAAGGCAAATCACTACATTTTAGGGCAATTAATATGCCTTCTAATCTGCAACTGAAAACACGGAGGGGGTGGGGTACCCCGGCTTTGAGTTTCCAAACAGAACTACCGAGGTCGAGCGTACTTCTTCATTGACTTTCCCATGATTCTACCTGGGGGTGCTGGGTAAACAAATTCTTCTTAATTGACTCACTCGAGCAGGGATTACCAGAATTTTCAGGTATTTTAATCTCCAAATTTTCCCAGAAACCCTCAGGATGAGTGGTTATGATTTTATTTTATTTTATTATTTTATTTTATTTTATTTTATTTATTTTATTTATTTTTTGGTTATGATTTTAGTATCCCTCGACTAAAAATAACATACATAACCACAAAATGACCAAAAGCGCCAATGAATTCGCAATGAATCTGTGCTCTGTGTCCTCGGTAGGTCCCCACATTCAAACCCCTGGACGCAGTTGCTTAAGCATCAGCCTTTGGCTCAGGTCTTGATCCCTGGGTCCTGGGATCGAGCCCCGCCAGGCTCCCTGCTCCGGGGGTGGGGTGGGGTGGGGTGGGGGGCTGCTTCTCTCTCCGTCTGCCTACCTCTGCCCCTACTTGCTTGCTCACTCTGTCAAGAAAACAAATAAAATCTTAAAAAAAAAAAAAAAAAAACCCTCGGTGCAGCAGAGGCCTGGAGGGTGGGCGGGCCCGGGCGCCCGCGGGCAGGACTAGAACCCAGGCGCCGGGCGGAGGGCGAGGAGCCTGCGTTCCACGACTGCTGCGTCTCCGCCAGGATGGAGACAAACGCGCTCACAGCGCGGAGCTCTCCGCCTCCAACGAGTCGTTTCCTGGTGTTTTAACCTTAGAAACCGGGGGATGGAGGAGCGAGGCGCCCGTGCGCCCGCCTCCCCGGCCGGCGGCGCGCGTCCCCGGGGCTCAGTGCCCCGCAGCCCCGCACCCGCCGGGTCGGGGTCTCGGCTCCCAGGGTCGGGGTTCCCGGTTTCCAGTTTCCTAATCGACGCGATTTCTCCGTC
This sequence comes from Nyctereutes procyonoides, assembly GCF_905146905.1. Classification (NCBI taxonomy): domain Eukaryota; kingdom Metazoa; phylum Chordata; class Mammalia; order Carnivora; family Canidae; genus Nyctereutes; species Nyctereutes procyonoides. The sequence continues at coordinate 63,406,543 of NW_026575051.1, forward strand.
GGGGCCTTCCCGGGGTGGGGGGGGGAGGGTCCGGAGCCCCTGCCCGGGAAGCCCGCGACCGCTCCGCCCTCCACCTGCCCCGCGCCCCGCGCCCCACTGGCCGCCTTACTCCTTCCCACTGGGACAACTCCAGTTGTTTGGGGGGGGTGCATTTTTTGCTTTTTTTTTTTTTAAGATTTTATTTATTTATTCATAGAGAGAGAGAGAGAGAGAGGCAGAGGTCCATGCAGGGAGCCCCAGGTGGGACTTGACCCCGGGACCCCAGGATCGCGCCCTGGGCCGAAGGCAGGCGCTAAACCGCTGCGCCATCCAGGGATCCCGGGGGGGGGGGTGCGTTTTTGAAGAGTCTGATCTGCTTAACCTCCCGGGCAGACGGACGATCGCGTCCCAGGCCCGCGAGGGCACCGGGGGGGCGCTGGATACAGCCCGGCACCCACGCGGGGCCCCGCCCGTGGGGGCGCCGAGGCCCTACACGAACACTGCGTTCGCGGCGACCTCTGGCCACTTTTCAGCCTTCAGACCTTTCGGGGGTCTTAACCTGATGCTGCGGGGGGCCCTCCCGGCCTTCATCCCAGAGATGGGCGGGGCCCCGATTGTGCGCTTTGCATCCTTAGCTCCACCGTTTATCAGCCGTTCCGTGACCCCGAGCCAGTTACTGAACCTCCCCGGTCTTCTCTCTCTCCCTTTGTGAAAGGGGATGAGGACACCACCACCCCGAGTTCGGCTGTGAGACCAGTGGGAGATGCGCGCTTAGAGCGTGCTGGCGCCTGGACTGGGCTCCGTGAAGGGGAGGGGCCGCTTGGCAGAAGCAAACAAGCGGGGCAGGAGGGGTCGTTCAATCTACAAGAGTTCATTGGCAGAGCCTCGGTGTGCCAGGGCCTGCCCTAGGAACTAGAAAGACAGCAGAGAATATAGCAGACCATTGCTGTCCCCTCAGAGCTCACATGGGATGGGGCGGGGGGGGGGCGGGTAAACAGCAAACACAGCGCGTCTGGCAGTGAGAAGAGTGGGGCGCAGCTGCCAAGGCTCAAGCCAGGGGAGGAGGCGCGGCCGGAGAAGCTGGGCCGGCCGGGGGCAAGAGGGGGATGAGCCTGCTGCTCAATTTCCCTTACTAAATCCTCTCATCTCCCCTCCACTCCCTGACCCCCCTCACCGCCATCCCAGGGAGCCCTCCCCTTGGGAGATCTGCCTAATCAAACAGGCTGGGGAGCTGAAGGGAAACCCCAATGCTGGCACCGCTTCCAGCCCCCGCCCCCCACGTTTGAGTTAAGCGCCCCTTCCTCATCGATCCACCCTATACCCTGCAGGCCATCCTTTTACATCTTCTGAAGAATTTCTATGATAGAATCATAAAAGGGGATAACTCACATTCTCTTAAGGTATCTAATTTCCCTTTCCTTCTTTCCATGGAAGATGACCAGGACGGTGCTTAATGATGCTGACACAAACCAAGCAAAAAGTGGATTTTTCTCCCTCGGCTGTCAGCAGGGACGCTGCTCTCTCTCTCTATGTGTGTGTGTGTCTCTCGTGAATAAATGAATAAAATCTTTAAAAAAAATATATCATCATCTCAGCAAAGTTCCCCATCCCCCACCACCTGTTTAATATTACAACCCCATCCTTACCTTTTTCTTTTTCCCTGCTTAATTTTTCTCCATGGTACTTGACTTATATACCCAATTTACATTTGCCCCCTACTGCTTCTGTCCTTCCAGAAGAATGTAAATAGTGTATATGAGGGTAAGGATCTTTTCAAATTGCCGTATCTCCAGTGTATGGAACAGGGCCTGGCACATGGAAGGCACCCAGTAAATATTTGTTTTATTATGAATGAACCCCCAATAAAATAAGAGGGAGTAGCTCCACGACATTCTAGCTCTGTGGTCTTGGGAAAGTTATTTAACTGCTCAAAAACTCAGTTTTTCTCATCTGTAAAATGATGGCAGATTCTCCCTTATAGGGCTATCAATGCTATTAAATAAGTAAGTACATATATAACACTAAACAAACACGTAGGAACAACACAATAAGTGGTAGTGATTTTCACTGATATGTAATATGGATTGTGTTATATGCAAGTCAGGCTTCCAAGCGTGCGTATGCCTATGTCTTGTACCTTACTTGCCTCTTTTTTTAAAAAAAATTGTATTTATTTATTCATGAGAGACCCACAGAGAGAGAGGCAGAGATACAGGCAGAGGGAGAAGTAGGCTCCACATAGGGAGCCCAATGTGGGACTCGATCCCAGACTCCAGGATCACGGCCTGGGCTGAAGGCAGGCACTAAACCACTGAGTCACCCAGATATCTCCTAGAGGATGATATTTCAACAAAGAGAGCAGAAGAAAACTATGCCAGGGGGTGTGGGGGATGGAATGCTCCAGTCAGAGGGAACTGGCAAGTGCGAAGAGTTCATTTAAGGCAGGACTAACACCTTGGCTAGAGGGGAGGGAGCTAGGGCAAGAAGAAGGGGAGTAGAGGGTCAGAGGGAGTGGTCCCTCAGGAGTGTAGACTGAGGAATTATGACTATGATCTTTAGTGAGGTGGTGAGTCACTGGGGGTTCTAAGCTCCCTTATAGGAATCCCTGGGTGGGATTGGGTCCCACATCTGGCTCCCTGCATGGAGCCTGTTTCTCCCTCTGCCTGTGTCTCTGCCTCTGTGTGTGTGTCTCTCATGAATAAATAAAATCTTAAAAAAAAAAAAATAAGCTCCCTTATAGAACAGGATTACTCGGACTAGAATAGGATCACAGAGTACATTCCCAGGGAGCAAAGCAGAAACATGGAGACTAGTTAAGAGGGTCTCAGAATAACCTAAGGGAGAAATGATGATGGTGTAGGCCCAAGGAGTGGTAGCAGATGACTTAAGGAATGGTCAGATACTGGATATACACAGAAGCATTTTCCAGGAGGCACCATTTGGAGTGTGAAAGTTAGAGGGGTCAAGGATGGCTCCAGAGACAGTGGCCCCAGCACCTCCTGAAAATTTAAAAAAAAAAAAAAAAGAAAGAAAGAAAGATAAGAAAAGAAAAGAAAAGAAAAGAAAAGAAAAGAAAAGAAAAGAAAAGAAAAGAAAAGAAAAAAGAAAAAAGGTTTGCTCTTAAGGGAAAGGGGAACGAGGTGGATGGAGTGGGTTTGGAGGCAAAGCTTCAAATAGGTTAAATTTGAGCATCTTTTAGACATTCGGGCAGACACATATCCAGCAGGCAGCGGAGTAAACAAAACTGGAGGTTGGAGTTTAGAGAAGTTCAGGCTGAAAATATACATATATATAGTTTAATGGGGTGGGGGAGGGGCTGCAAGAGGTCACTGAGGGGTGAAGGCAGGTGAAAGACGTTGGGCCCCGGCCCGTGTGCTCCCCCTTTCCCCACTTCATCTGGACCCAAGAAGAGGGCCCTGGGCTCTACCGCTGCCTCCGCGGCTAACCCGCTGCCCGCCCTCCTGGGCAGAGGTAATCCTGTCCGCCCGCCCGAGGCAGCTGCGGTGCCGCAACAGCTTGGTCGAGGGCCCCCAGCATGCAAGGGCGCCAAGCTCCAGCGCCAGGGCCCCAGCGGAGCCACTGAGTCTCTCCGGCTGTCCTACCCTAACATGGGGATACTAGCACCCCGCCCCCAAGGGTGCTGAGTAGTAATCGGGGTTTAGTGAGCGAAAGGAGCCCATAGAACTCTTTAGGGGCGCCTGGGGGACTCAGTGGTTGAGGATCCACCTGCCTTCAGCTCGGGTCGGCTCGGGGCGAGATCCCCAGGCGCTGGGATCGAGTCCTGCACCCGGCTGGGGGTAGGGGGGTGGGGCTGGGCGGCGCAGGGAGCCTCCTTCTCCCTCTGCTCACGTCTCTGCCTCTGTGTGTGCGTCTGGGGAATACATAAATATCTTAGAATAAAAAATAAAATAAAATAAAATAATAAAATAAAATAATAAATAAAATATAAAATAAAATATAATATAAAATTAAAGAAAATATAAAATCAAATAAATTAAATTAAATTAAATTAAAAAGACAATTAACTCTTTAGGTCCCGAGAGCTTCCCCCAGCGTTGGACGTGCCATTTACCTCCGCGCGCTGCGCTATCGCCACGTCCGCGCCCCCAGCGCGGCTCTCGCACCTGCCAGGTGCTCCCGGAGGCGGGGAGGAAGCCCAAGCTGGGGAGCGCCCGGGGCGGAGGCGGGGAGCCCCGGGGCGCCCGCCCCCCCCGCTCCCCGCACCCCGCGCCCCTCGCCCCGCCGCGCGCCCCCCTGGGCGCCGAGGGGCCTCGGCCCGTGGGTCCTGGAAGAGGCCATCTGCGGGGTGCGGGCCGCGGGGCTCCAGGGCGAGCCCCCCGAGGCTGGAGGGCGCCGCGCCTGTGCGCCCGGGAGGCCCGCGGGGTCCCGGCGCTGGGGGCAAGCGAGGGGGCGCCCGCCCGCCTGCGAAGCGATTCGGAACCGCCCCGGGGACGCCGCTCCCGGCCTTCTTTTCACCTTTTTAAGTTTTTTTTTTTTTTTTTTTAAGATTTTATGTATTTATTCATGAGAGAGACACTGGCGGAGGGAGAAGCAGGCTCCACGTCGGGAGCCCGATGCGGGGCTCGATCCCGGGACCCCGGGGTCACGACCCGAGCCAAAGGCAGACGCTCACCCGCTGAACCCCCCAGGCGCCCCCTTCTTTTTATTTAAGCTTTTTATGACGTCTTCCTTTTTCCCCTCCACCGCGGTCCTTCTGAATAAAGGGCAACCCAAGTTTCCAAGTTTCCAGGAGGGTCGTCCCAGGAAGACGGGGGGGGGGGGGGGGGCTCCTGTCCTGGGACAAACAGCCCAGACGCCCAGAACCCGGTGGCGCCGGGTCTCCCCGGGCGAGGACGCCCCAAGGAGAGCCCAAGTCCGGGCACCAAGTCCCTCCTCCTCCCCCTACCCCTCCCCGCCCCGCCCCGTGCCCGCAGGTGAAATGCGCAGGGCTGTCCCTGAAGGTGTCACAGGTTACTGTAGAAATGCATTAACCCACAAATTGAACACCAATAAAAGATAAATTTATTAAAAAAAAAAAAAAAAAAAAGAGGGATCCCTGGGTGGCGCAGCGGTTTAGCGCCTGCCTTTGGCCCAGGGCGCGATCCTGGAGACCCGGGATCGAATCCCACGTCGGGCTCCCGGTGCATGGAGCCTGCTTCTCCCTCTGCCTGTGTCTCTGCCTCTCTCTCTCTCTCTCTGTCACTCACTGTGTGCCTATCATAAATAAAAATTTAAAAAATTAAAAAAAATAAAAATAAAAAAATAAAAAATAAATAAAAAAAGAAAGAAAGAAATGCATTAACCCGAATTTGCCAGGCATCTTCTCAGTACCTTCCAGCAGACAGGGCCTAGCAAGATCAGGGCGCAGCCTGGCAACGATGGAGGAATTAATCTGGACGCTATGGGCCGGGTTCCTAACCTTTGGGAGGTCGCCGATCTCTCCAAAAGTGAACGCAAGCTGCGGACACCGGCCCCCAAACACACACCACTTTGGGATGCATGTTAGACGTGTCGGGGACACACAACCCACGCGCACACGCCTTCTCTATTTCACCTGGAGCCCCGAGTAAGAAGGGATGCCTGACAGAGAGGATGCACAAGCTCTGTGATCTCTGCAGGGGAAAAACAAAAACAAAACGTCCAGTTAATGTCACAGGGCTTGTTTGGGTGGTTTTTGTTGTGTTGTTTTGTTGTTTTGTTGTTTTCTCTCAGGAACAAGTGAACAACGGTTAATCAAGTGAGTTTGGTGGGTATGAAAGGACGCAGGCCTCCAGGGAAAGGAAAGATGCAATTAGAATGGAATCGTTCCCTTGGGTCGTCCTGGCCTCTCTAAACCACCAACAAAAACGTAATTAGGGCAAAAATGTTTGGGAAGGAAATTAACAAACAGGGAAGGTTTCCTTACACATAATGATGACAGTTTTGTAATTTTGTTATCCTATTAACCAAAAACCTTCTATATTATAAGCCAAAAACCTTTGATGGCTTTAGAGAAACAGCACATGCGCATGCGCTTTTTTTTTTGGGGGGGGGGTGAGGGGCAAGAATGCCATACATACTGTTCCAAGGACAGCAGCTCTCCTCCACCTAACTGGCCTGCTGGTGGTGTTTTTGTGTAACAGTGGAGGATAACATATCTGTCTTATTTTATTTCACCAGATGGAGTAAAGGCAACAGTATTTGGGAAAAAAAAAAAAAACATTTCCTGTCTTTTTGTTCTTAACATAAAAAATACTTTATTGCTATTTTTTTCAGCATATTTTCTCTTCCTCTGGGGCACTTTTTAAAGCCTCAAAGCACATATTTGCCAGAACTCTTTGGATTCTCACAATATTCCTAACTCTTTCTATAACCAAGACTTGCTGGACCTGCTCCATTAGGGAAACTTGTGTTTTACAAGCTGTAGATGATAACTGCAATAGCTAAGCTTTTCTTTCTTTCTTTCTTTCTTTTTTTTTTTTTCCTTTTTTTGGGGGGAAAATTTCAAGCTTAAAACACTTAGTATTTATGGGCAATTGCTTTTTCTTTTATTACCCATTTAACCATGTCTTTTCTTTGACGCTCATCCAGAGGGACTCTCATCATCCATGGCTAGATCAGAGAAGCCAAAAGGAAAGGTCTTCATCATCTCTAATCTCCATCTCTCACCTCCCTCCAAAGCAGTTTGCAATAAAGAGAACTCACTCCCACATCCTGATCCCTGCTCTTCTTTGATCTTCCCCATCATTTTCTTATTAAAAACAACTGCTCTCTTGCCACCACCACCAGTTTCAAGTTGCCTGAATAACTATTTTCATGCTTAAATTTTTAATTTTGAAAATTGAATCACATATTAGGGTTATTATGCCAAATTTATCCCCACTTGAAAAACAGGGGAAATCTCTAGAGAACAACCTATTAATTTTCCATCAGTTTGAAAGCACTCAAATGCTACTTTCTGAATATGGGTCTCTGGTTTTCCAGCCTGCCTTTCTCTGTCTCAGTCACACAACCTGTCATGGGTTCCTGGATTGTTTTGCCCATTGAACAGTAATTAAAAGTGAGTAAATATTAAATTTCATTTCTGCCAACATAACATACAAATTTGCATTCTGTAACAAGTTACCAAATTCCAGCCAATGATGAAATGTACCACCAAATTTCAGTGGAACAAAATAATTTGAATAAGCCCTCAGATTCCATAGTTTTGAAATTTATTAGCTACTAAAACACATTACATTACCTCTTCACAGATGAATGGGTCAAAGAACTTATCAAATAAAAAGATTTAAACAAAGCTTAAAAAGTTTATGCAAGATTGTAATCAAGGGGCGCCTGGGTGGCTCAGTCCATTAAGCGACTGCCTTCTGCTCATGGTCATGATCTCAGGGTCCTGGGATGGAGCCTCTAGTCGGGCTCCCTGCTCAGCAGAGTCCGCTTCTCCCTCTCCCTCTACTGCTCCCCTTGCTTGAGCTCTGTCCCTCTCTGTCAAATAAGTAAATAAAATCTTTTAAAAAGATTGTATCAAATTTGGGGAAAGGGCATTAACATTAGCCAAAGTGGGAAAAAAAATGAATACAGCAAAATTCTTTGGATTTTTATAAAATCCCTAGCACCTTATACAAGTCCCTAAGGGATTGTTTTATTTTTATTTGTTTTATTCACAGATAAACATATCTCCACTTACTGAGTTTCAGTGTCCCTAAAGCCAATGGTATATTCCACTTGGAATTCTCTTCCTCCTGGAAATTTGCTTTCATTCTACAGCTTTCCCCAGTCTGGGTGGCTGGTTCAGAAGCTGCTGCTACTGTTGACTTCCCGACACTTTGTCCTTCCTCCATCAGATCATTAGCTACATATTACTGCCCTTGCTTATACAACTGTGAGTCTTCTCTTCTATAGTGTAAACTGAACAAGGGAAGGGTCTACATGTTCTGTTCAGTATTGTATTCCAAGTACCTGGCACACAATAGATGCTTATTAAATATTGAATGAATTCATAAACAGTAGAAGATCATTTGTTAAAGCTTAGGAAAGCCAAGTGCAAGAAACAAAAACCAGAAATAAATTCTCTCCACCCATCTTTCATTCAGTCCAGCGAGGAAGCCTCATGAATGAAAAAAATGCAGTGTACCAATTGGCCAGACACCAGAGTTTGAAACCCAGCTCAAATACTTGATAAGTTACTTAATTTCTTTGAATCTCTCTCTCTCTCTCTTTTATTTATTTATTTATTTATTTATTTATTTATTTATTTATTTATTTATGAGAGATACAGAGAGAGAGGCAGAGACATAGGCAGAGGGAGAAGCAGGCTCCATGCAGGGAGCCCGATGTGGGACTTGATCCTGGGACTCTGGGATCACACCCTGGGCCAAAAGCAGGCATGAAACCGCTTAGCCACCCAGGTGTCCCAGCCTCTCTGAATCTCATTTCCTCTTCTGTAAAATAGGTATGATGAAGCCCACTTGGCAAGGTTGTTTTAAGAATGTATAAACATACAAAACACCCAACATACATAGCAATCTATAAACAATTATAATCATTACTTATTCATTAAATGTTTATGTGCCTGCTAATGAGCACTGAGGATACAAAGATGAATTGACCAAAATCCTTCCTCAAGACCAAGGTGTTGTAAGTAATATGGCAAATGCAGTTACAGAGACAATCAAAAAGAATTACGGGAGCAATTCAGCTGAGAGAGGGGTACAATCCAAACAGAAGGGAACATATGATTAGAACACAGAGTCTAAATACTATGGCTTGTGGGGGTGACCACAAGTAGTTGGCTTCCCATTTAAGGCAAGGTAAGCCTCCAACTTACTACAACGGCTAATGAGAACCTGTCCAAAAGGACACTCACACACCCTGTTTTCTCTCTGACCTCACCTACCACTCCCTCTGCTCTCTCCTCTTGTTTTTTTTTTTTTAATAATAAATTTATTTTTTATTGGTGTTCAATTTGCCAACATACAGAATAACACCCAGTGCTCATCCCGTCAAGTGCCCCCCTCAGTGTGCTCTCTCCTCTTCTTGATGGACTAAGCACATTCCCACCTAGGACCTCACACTGGCTGTTCCCTCTGCCTAGATTATCTTCCTTAGTTTACCCACATAGCTCATTGTCTCACCTCCTTTGGAGTGTTTCCTCAAATCTCACCTTTTCAACAGACAACCTTGATCAGATGATCTAAAATTATACTCCCCCCCTCCACCCCCGAGCCTGTAAAATGTGTTTATTTGTTGTGTTTTTTGTTTACTGACACCCCCACCCCCTTCCATACTAGCTCTATGAAGGCAAAGTTATTAGTTTTGTTCCCCAAGGTATGCTAAGTGCCTAGGACAGTGGCTGGCACTTCACAGTGTCAAACAAGTGAAACCAAGTGTAGTTGGAATGTGAAGTCAGGGCAGGAAGTGGAGGGAAGTGAAGCTGGAGAGACATACAGAGGCTCTGAATGCTGTGATGAAGAGCTTAGATTTTTATCTGGTAAGTAAGGGGAAGCCATTAAAGGTGAGTGACATGTTCAGATCTGCTTTTTAGATTAAGTCACTCAGGGAAAGGATTTGAAGGGAATGATAACGGCAGAACCTTACAGGTAAGAGGCTGTGGCAGCAAGCGGGCTAGGGAGCAAGACTGGAAAGCCCTAAACTAGGAGAGTGAATAAGAAAAGAAGGGAGGGGATATGTATCTGAGGCCTAAATAGGAGGTTAAGTCAGGCCAGACTTGATAATAATGGAGCCCAGGAGAAAGAATGAGAAAATTACTCAGATTTGTATGGGTATTTGTATTTGTGTGGGTAACTGGGGAGGATTTAACTGAGGGCCATACTATGGAGAAGGACAGGGACAGAGGAAGTGACTAGTTCGACTCCATAGATGGCAGACCCAGTGTCATTTGCGGAAGAGGAAATTTGGAGGTCCAAAGAGAGGTTTAGACCAGAGATATTCTTTCTTCCCCGTGATAATAACATCAATGTTAAGAGGAAAAAACATTTTAATTTCAAACATCCAGGGACGCCTGGGTGGCTTAGCGGTTGAAAGTCTGCCTTTTGCTCAGGGCTTGATCCTGGGATCCTGGATGAGTCCCGCATTGGGCTCCCTGTGGAGGGCCTGCTTCTCCCTCTGCCTGTGTCTCTGTCCCCCGCACTAGTCTCTCATGAATAAATAGATAAATCTTTAAATATAATAATAATTTCAAACATCCAAATTGACTTCCAAAAATGAAAACACAGCAACATTTCTTATAAGATTTTATATATATTATATATATGTATATTTTCCCCGCAGACAGCAAAAAAATAATAATAGTGTGATTTTTTTTTTTCATTATTTAATTTATTCTTACTCCAGACTTCACTTTTTGTTAGGAGATTTTCAGCTAACTGCCCAGAGAAACTAATAATCTGTTCCCCCCCCAAAAAAGTTACCATATTTGGTTGTGAAATAACTAGTGGTAAAGTACAAAGAACAGACCCTTTCATTTTGTAAAAGTATAAGGGGGAAGTTAAAGAAATTCAAAGGCAATATTATATATTCAAAACAAATTTGAGGAAATACTTTCAAAATGACATGTAATTAGTTAGTGGAAGTTACTATCACAACATACGATTGAAGCAAATTGCTTTATGAGCTTTCCCTTCTCCCTAATCAAACCTCTATATAAATATAAAGCATGGAAGAATGGACAACACTGTACAGACACTTAAAATTACAAGTAGGAGGAAGTGTAAATTGTTTCACTCCAATAACAATAATAATAATAACATACTGAGCATTTACTTTGTGCCAGCCACTGTGCTAGGCAACTGTCCAACCTTTACCTGGTTTCCTCTTGCCCTCTGAAAGGAACAGATGACAAAACAAAAAAACAGGGTTTAGACAGCTGAGCAACTTGCTAAAGGTCACCTTGCTTATCAAGTGATGGAGACATCTTTTAAGGGAGGGGAAATTGGGCTCAGTGGTTTAGCACCTGCCTTTGGCTCAGGGCCTGATCCTAGAGACCCTGGATCGAGTCCCACATTGGGCTCCCTGCAAGGATCCTGCTTCTCCCTCTGCCTATGTCTCTGCCTCTCTCTCTCTGGGGGTCTCTCATGAATAAATAAATAAAATCTTTAAAAAAAAATTAAGGGAGGGGAATTTTTTTTCTTTCCAAAATCCAATTACTGTTGCAACTTGCCCTCACTGTAGGTGAGACCGTCTGACTGATTGGCAGATGGCTGTCATACCCAGAATCTAGCAGGTCTAACCCTTGGAAGTAGGTAATATGTATTAATTACTTAGTTGTATAAATAAAGCACCAAAGGCATGGGCCACTGTTTGATGATCCAAGAGCTGCCTCCACAGTGTAATAATATAAGTGTTTACCATATTCTGAAATATTTTCTTTCTAACGGTGAACTTATTATTCAGAACCTGAGGAGAAAGAAGGGTTGTAAGCCAATAGACAGGAACTGGCCATGATAATGGATAAGTAGAGAAGGCTCAGTGCCCAAAGACACCCACTGAATTGTATTGTTGGCTGGGCCTAGCTCATTCCGGAGTTAGCAGAGAGCCCTGTCCCTAATGCCTTGGCTGAACTGATTCTAGTGAAGTTACCACGGATTGGAGAGGAGACAGAAGCCAAGCCCTCGTCAGTTTTTTCAACCGAGCCTAGTAGTTTCCTAGCTTGCATTAACGGGCTAGCCTTGGTGAACCTTTACCTGCCCTAACCTGATACGCTACGGGGAGGCCTTTCCTTCTCCAAACCAAATTATCAAGCCAGTGGCTGAGAAGGTGAAGCGCCAGACTGCACGCCACTTCGGATCGCGTTTCTGGCCGCCCTCCTGGATCTGCAAACCCAGTTTTATCCCTGGAAAGCGGGAAACACTCTTTCTTTCCCGGGACAGCAAGGCCCCCCACCGGGGTGAGCAAGGGCATCCGTTATTTCTTTAGAATGCCTCCCTTTTGTTCCTCAAAATCCTAAAAGGGGGGAAAAAACAAAAAACACCCCAGGCCGCCGCTTGGGTGTGCAGCCCCAGTGCAAAAAGTGAAAGTGGGCGCGAGGCCCGGGCGCTGCAGCGGAGCGCGCGCGGGGGCCGGGGGCGGGGCCCAGCGCCCCACGTGACACGAGGCCGCCCAATCAGCGCCGCGCGCCCGCCCCGGGCCGGGCAAGCTCCTCTCCATCAATGAAACATTGTGACACGGGCTGCAGCCGCGTCCCCGCAGCGCGGACCGGGCTTTGCACCTTCCTACCTTCTGTTTGCACCTACCTACCTTCCCCCTTCCCCGTGCACGTCCAGAATCACACACCTCCCGCTCGGGGCACCGGGGCGCCGTGCACACGCGCCCTCGCCCTCCGCTCCCTGCTCCAGAGGGCGGCAAAGGGCATTGCCTTTTAGGGGTGTTGGCTCCGGGTGGGCGCGGGACGACCCGGGCCTGCTTCGTCCTGGGCCTGTGCGCCTCCTTGCTCCCAAGCAGAAGCACTACGTGATGGTTAGAGAGAGTACAAAGATTTGGGGGCCCCAGATGGCGGCCGGGGGAGCCCCGCTGTCGCCACCTTTCCCGCCCGGGGAGCCCCAGGGACCACAGGGCCGATGGATGCAGTGGATGCTGACGCAGGCCCTTCTTTTGCAACAATCTCCGCTCAAGTCTTTTTTTATTTTTTATTTATTTTTTTAATTTATTCACGAGAAACGCAGAGACACAGGCAGAGAGAAGCAGGCTCCATGCAGGGAGCCCGATGTGGGACTCGATCCTGGGGCTCCAGGATCACGTCCTGGACCCAACGCGGCGCTAAACCGCAGAGCCGCTCAAGTCTTAATGCTTAATTCGGTCTCTTAAGCAATTTCAAAGAACCGAGGTCCCCAGTTTTAGATAAAGTGTTGCTCTTTCACAGGCTCCTGGGAGTCTCACTGAAGCTCCTCGGTTATTCTACGCCCCCCTCCCCCCAATATCTAACCACACACCAAAGCTAGCTTTCCTAAACTCAGTAACAATGGAACTGCTTTAATCCCCCCTCCCTAGGCTGGCACACCCACCCCCACCCCTGAAGCCCTCCTTCACACCCCAAGCTGCCCCTAGGTGTGTTTGTGTAATCAGACACTGATGGTAGCCGCCTTGCCCTTTCTTCCGGGAAAGCGGAGTCTGGATCACTGAAGTTGCTTGTTTTCTAGGTGCATCTAGGCGAGCCGGGGAGATGCCGCTCGGAAAGTAGCGGGGTTTCCTGCTCGACGTGGTCGGGAGCCGGGCCGAGCTGCGCAGGTGTGCGGACTGTGCTCGCCTGGAGAAGGGTGACGTTGGAAGGTGTTAAGAACGTGATGTTTGCAATTTGGGGCAATGCATTTTCAAAGGCCCAAGCTACGATGGGGGGGGGGGGCGGTTACGGACTGTAGGTGGGGGAGCGACTAGGATTTTAACGTAGAGAATCGAGACCGGGGTTAGGGAGAGAGGAAGAGTGGTGGGTGACCCGGTGCTCTGCGGTTGCGGAATCTGTGCGCACTAGCAATGCTGATGGTTCTCTCTCTCTCTCTCTCTCTCTGGCAGCAATTATTCGCTATTTTAAGACGGGGTAGGGAGATGGAACTTAGGAGTGCTCGTTACAGTTTGTCTGAAGGACTGGATTCCGCGCCACCGACTTGGGAGGGTGGTTGAAAACGCAGGATGGGATCCACCTTCTTTTTTGCAATGTGGACTTGATCTGTTGCGCCTCATTTGTGAGATGCGGAGGGAAGCAAGGAGGTCTATGCCGGCGGCACCGGGGCGGGAGCGTCGCTTACTGTCCAGCCCCGCAGCAGCTGCGCTCCGGGGGCTAAGGAGGCGCCGGGACCGCCGCGAGGGAGGCGAGGGGCGGGAGCGGCTGCGGGGATGGGGCGCCCCGCCGGCCCCTGGGGGACATCGCTAGCAGTAGACTGTCCACTGGAGACGACGAGGGAGGCCAGGGGGTCGAGGTAAGAGGCCGCCAAGGGGAGACGGGGTCCGGTTTGGGGGCAGGCGCTGCACACCCCCCCCACCTCCCCCGAGGGTCACTGCTGAAGAAGCGGTTTCCACCGAGCTCAGCGTGCATGCAGCTAACGGCTCTCGACTGGACTACATTAGCCTAAATTGCGTAATTAAAGAAAAAAAAATGCGCACACACACACACACACACACACACACACACCCCTGCAGCGGCGCTTCCGCTCCAAGACTGGCGGGGACGTGTGACGGAGCGGAGGTAACTCCTCGATTACGCACCTTTGTCTCCGAGCTCCTTTATTGCAAGTCGCTCACATCCCCCCCCCCAAAAAAAGGGATGGTGGTGGTGAGAATTAACAAACTGTGCTCTTTTGGACAAGATGAGAAACAAGGAACTGGGGATCCGGACCTCAAGTCGAGAGAACTGTCAAATGGGTTTAGAGCTCATCACTTTGGTCCGCTGGGTTCCGCTGGGTTCCAGGAAAAGGGGCTGTGAAGGGCGAGCTTCCAGGGAAATCCTTTCCCCGGGAGGCCTGCGGTACCCCCAACAGCCGAACCCCCTAAGCGCAGCCCAGGCGGGGCGCGCGGGTCTGAGACGTTCAGCGCGGCCACTGCGCCGCCGCCTCCTCCGCGCAGCCCTCCGGGGCTGGGGTGGAGGGAAGCGCAACCTCGGGGCCCCGGGTCGCGCGGTTCGCCCCATCGGGGGACGGTGGGCCTGTCGCTGAAGCCTCTGCAGACCTCGGGGCGTCCCGACGGCTTGCTTTTTTTTTTTTTTGGCCGGGAGAGAGAAGGGCCCCCCGGTCGCGAGGATTATGGAGTGTGCGCCGCCTGACTTCGGGCCCACGCGCACCCCCCCCCCTTCCCGGTTTTGAAAGCCAGAGAGAGGAGTCAAGCTGGAAGGCTGCGGAATGGCAATCGGAGCTGCTCGCCCAGCCTCATCCTCTTCCCACCACCTCCCTGCCCCACCTTCTTTTAGGTCTTCGGTTCCAGGCCAGTGCACAGCTTAGGCTTGGGCGCAAGGTCTTGGGCAGGTGCCATCGGGGGCACCTACCCGGGGATGTCACGTTCTCCGGGGAGGGGGAAGCAGTGAACTACCGACCGCCTCTCCCTTCGATCACCTGGCTGGGGGCTTGTTAACCTGGTGGTCTTGTTACTCTCGGGACGACCCTATAGCGTTTGGGGTTTTTGGTTTTGTTTTTGTTTTTTCCCCTTTTCGAAGCTTTCTAAGGGAAAAAAATATTTTTTTTGGAGTTCTAAACGTTTTGATGTGTCTAGAAACGAAAAACAAAATTTCAAAACGGGAGGGGAGACCAAAAGGAAAAAAATCTTCCCTGGAGGTGCTTCTACTTCTCAGTCGTGGCTGCAGGAACTACCTACCACTGTGCAGGATAGAGGAAGAGCGTTTCAAGAGAATTGGTTAAGTAAAACCTTCAGCGGTAACGTAGGAAGAAAGACACAAGTGGGAAAATAATAAAATGCACAGTAGATGCACCATACAGATGATTGGGGAAGCTCTGCTCCCCCGGAAAGCCTTGTGGAGACAAAGTATTTGGTTATTTTCACAGTATTACATCTCCCTTTGAATTAAACTTTTTTCCCTTCCCATCAGCCAACTAGATTTGGTTCCTTAAATTAGGAACCACAATGAAGTTTCTAACAGATGTAGCCAACCACAGATGCCGTTCCAAAATAATAAGTATAATTAATTTTAGGGGACATCTTTAGTTTATAAGGCCTGAAATTAAAATAGGATGTTTTTCAACGTTGTGGTACAAAAATACAGGGAAACCTATTTGTTCTAGAGTCTTGTACTGACACCATTTCCTTCCTTTTTGTTGAAAAAGGCTTTCTGTCCCATACTGCCCCCAACCTCTCTCACCCCAATACCTCTTTATTCAAACTCGATTTCTTTCTAGTCAAAAAACATCCTAGGAAATTCTGTTAAAAATATTTCCTGATTTTAACAAGTCAGCAAGACAGGGTGAAATCGTTTAAATACCACATGGTCTTGGACAGATCACACACATCTTTTTCTTATAATGTCAGTGTTATAAAGAATATACTGAAGCAGCTATTCATTTAAATATAGTTGTTAAATATGCATAACTTAATCTGAATAAATAGTGCCAAACTTCCGGCACACTGAAATATTAGCATAAAGGTCAGATTCTCTATGAGAGTTGTCAAACAAATGTGATAATCTCTGGTTCTGCTTGGTGAAGTGAAAGTTAATTAGTGATTGATCATTTCTAAATTGAATACGCAACATTTAGACAAATTAAGTGAGAAGTCCAAATATATCCAGTTTCTAATTCTTACAGTATCATGCCTTTTAAAACCAATGTGGTGGGTTAACATTTGTCATTGTAAAGTATCTGTTTTCTAAGCACTGGAAAGTAGTGGAAAGTTAACATGTTTTCTATAGCACTCGACTTCTCCCCTGATGACAAAAAAAAAAAAAAAAAAAAACATGGTTTGGACTGTATTTTAATGTATGCCGCGTTTTGAAATCATTTGGTTTTAGACAAACTTCAGCCTCTGTGCAAGAATGACTTATCTTTTAGTAGATCTTTATGGCTATTTTAAATACAAGTTTTTAAAAAATGAATACAAAGAGGGAATATTACAACATGAAGTCTATCTTCTTGGGAGTCTGTACCATTTGAATCTTTGGACTCATAAGTACGTTTTATTTTATGGTAGTAACATCTCTAAAGGGTATATAGGGCTGATATTATCTTTTTTTTGTTTTTTTTTTTTTTGATAGAGAACGGACTAGACTCCTGTGTTTCTGACACAAATTAATGTCATTTCTGTTAGACAGGCTGTCTCCTTGGTTTGAGTCACATCAGGATTTTGGTTTGCCACATTTAAGTAAATAAGAAAACAAATGCTGGTCTTGCACACGCTGCTGCTTATTTCTCTGGTTCTTTGATGACTGATGGCCCCATTTACCTATCCTGCACTATGCACTCACACTATGTACAGAAAGGCTGCTGCAGAGCTCTGAGCAGTTAAAATCCTGATGGACAATCTAATTCAAATGACAAATGTGTTTTGAGCACATACTATAAGGGGTAGGGTGAGAAGTGGAAGATGAGGAACCCAGGGTTTACAAATAAAAATGCCTCACAAATAGCAATAATCGAGCCTCAGCTAAACCTCATTGGTTACAATACTGCCACTGTGCAAAGCTAAAAAATGCCTCACACATAGACATAAGGTACGGGAATGCAGCACATTACTTTCCTGGCAAATTCTTTTAATAACAGTATTTAGAATTTTGTACTAAGTAACTTCAAGCTGTCTAAATTGTTTGTGAGCCTTGTCATGTGTCATAGAAAGCCTGAAAGTGTGGGCCAGGATTACATATTTTTTAAAATAATTTCTCTCAGTTTGTTCTTCTTTAAATAGTAGGGTATGTGCTCAATTGACGGTATAATTTCAATCCTTTCTAAACAAAATTACTTATTTTTTATAGCCAGTGACATTTCTGGATTAAACTTGATTAAGAGTTTCGTCGTATTTGGAAAACAGTCTAGCCTTGCCTACTTATCTGGTTATAGTTTATGATACTGCACTTAGGACTAAAGGTTTCCTAAGTACTGCTATCAACCCACTTACAAGCCCTTTTTTAATGGAAGTCAACTGGGGAGGTTGTCCTTGGAAAGCCTGTCCTCCTCCATATTCACAAAAGGGATTTTGAAGTATTCCCTTACCTATTGGAAATTATAAAATACTTGGAAGCGGTACCACTACAATATTGGAAAATAAAAGGAAAGATCTCTGGGCTTTGTAATGGTATCTGGAGGAGAGCTTCAAGAATATGTAAAAGAAAAGAAAAAAGAAAAGAAAAGAAAAGAAAAGAAAAAAGAAAAGAAAAGAAAAGAAAAAGAAAAGGAACCACATTGTCTATTTCAGTAGTCTTTTATTGTTTGATAGTTAAATGTGTCAGTTTCTTGCCCTTTAGAAAAAATGTACCTTAATTCCAAGGAGATTTTTTTTTTCTTTCAAGATTTTAGCCATTTTTGTTCTTTTAAATAATTCTGTAAACAAAATTGCTTGGGTAAGCAGTAGAAGGCTTTGTACACCAAGTGGAATGTCTTTCAACAGTTGCCTGAATAAAATACGTGTGGGGTTTTCCCTAATGAAATTTTAAATATGGTTCTATGAACTCTAATACAATCTGTGGATAGTATATGAACAAAAGCATATGTGTTAAACATTAGCACTGCAGAAGAAAAATATTTTCTTTTGACTGGAACACTTTAAACTTTAGTAATGGTGAGGATCATTGCTTTACAGAAAAGATCACTGCATGTAGTATTTATTCACATCTGACAATGAGAGTCAGTGTTTTGTAACGAATTCACTTAGTAAAATGTACCGTATACTCAAGCAGAATTAAAAAGTAAAGTGGTTATTAGAGTTCAGAAATATTCTATTAGAAAACTAGATGCTTTGGTCAATTTCTATTTTACATTAACATGTAATTATATACTCAAAGGGTTTGAATATATTAATTTTAAGTATTTTCATTAGAAATTTAATTTGCATCTGGTCGTGGTTTTCTAACAAGTTTGTTACTACAGATTAACACTGCTGCCTCTCACAGTATTTCACACTTGAAATATCTGAGAATTGTGTTTTGAGTCCATCAAACTAGAAGCTGGTGGCTAAACATTAACCCCTTTTTTCATTTTTTAAATTAAAAGGCTACTTTCAATATCCAAGAAGAGACATACCTTAACATTTTTAGAATACTTTTATTTGATAATAAATGTTTTTTGATCTAAAAATGCAACATTTTGGTTGATAAGACACTGAAACTGTTAACAAACTCATGAGTCAAATGGATACACTGAGCCGTCTCTTCCTATACTTTCGACAGTTAGTTTTATTTTACTTATATTTTTACCTCTCCCAGGATGGCCAGTCTACATTGCTTCAAAAGTCAGACTCAGGGAAACCAGTACACCTAGTTTAAAATAAAATGACATTCATTCCTAATTTTTCTAAGAACTGCATTCTTCCTCACATCTTTTCTTTCTCACACCAAGGACTGTTAGTCAACTCTCTAAAAGGAAACTTTTTTATCATTTACAGCTGGTAGTATCTAGCTCTCCTTATCGAGTTTTTACAAATCAACTGGGCTACAGTTTTCCATTAAGATGTTTTTTTAAGGATTTTATTTATTTATTCATGAGAGACACAGAGAGAGAGACAGAGACACAGGCAGAGGGAGAAGCAGGCTCCATGCTGGGAGCCTGATGCGGGACTCGATCCCAGGACTCCGGGATTATGCCCTGAGCTGAAGACAGATGCTCAACTGCTGAGCCACCCAGACGTCCCTGCATTGGGATTTTTTAAAAGATAACATACATGTGCTTTTTCATCCACATTTACAAATTACATTGTGATCAATTAAAAGAAAACTTCTGGACAAAATTGACACCATAATGGATTTTTTTTTAAAGATTTTATTTATTTATTCATGAGAGACACACAGAGAGAGGCAGAGACACAGGCAGAGGGAGAAGCAGGCTCCATGCAGGAAGCCCAATGTGGGACTCAATCCCAGGTCTCCAGGATCACGCCCTGGGCTGAAGGCAGACGCTCGACTGCTGAGCTACCCAGGCGTTCCCATAATGGATTTTTAAAAAGATTTTATTTAGGGGTGCCTGGGTGGCTCAGTTGGTTAAGCATCTGCCTTCAGCTCAGGGCTTAGGTCATGATCCTGGAGTCCCAGAACTGGGCACCCGATTGGGCTCCCTGCTCAGCGGGGAGTTTGCTTCTCCTTCTCCCTCTGATTCCCCTGCTCCTTGATGCCCTGTCTCTCTCTGTCTCTCTTTCTAATAAATAAATAAATCAAATCTTTTTAAATCTTTTTAAAAAAAGATTTATTTTGAGAGAGAGAGTGTGTTGTGTGTATGCCAGGGAAGGGAAGAAGCAGAGGGAGAGAGAATTTCAACTAGACTCCATGCTGAGGGTGGTGCCTGACACTGGGCTCGATCTCATGACTGAGATCATGACCTGAACAGAAATTAAGAGTCGTTTGCTTAACTGACTGAGCCACCCAGGTGCCCCAACAGCATCCTGCTTATGTTTGCATTAAACTAAAGCAAGACACCAGCATCCAGAAAGTTTCTAGTTAGTGATTAAGTGAAGCACTGTAGTCTGGAACCAGAGAGAATTGCCATCCCAAGTACACAGCAGACCCAATGCCCTTCCGAACACTTCCCCATTTGGAAATTTTCTCCCCTGGTCTCTCTTCCCAGCTCTGCTCATGAAGATACCGTCTGCTCCTGACACTCCCATGTAGACTTGATTCCTAGGGAATTTCTTGTTCAGCCAGTGGTAGTCCTTCTGTGGACTTCCGATACATGGGTTGGCACTTCTGTGTTACCTGCTTAGCCTTCAGTTCTCTCAAACTTGAGTGTCAATGTGTGATGGGCTTAAATATACCAAAGCAGGCCTTCCAATCCTTTGCCCTCAAGCAATATGGCTCGTCTCAGGGCCATGAACGCAATAGAAATAGACTTGGACCCAGGGTTTATCAACAACTTTTGTTACTTAATTGCAGTGCCTTGGTTTCCCTATTGGTTAAATATGGAGAGTTGGAATGAAATTATATTTGAAAAAATGTCCAGTTTAAACCCAAGGGTTTCAGAATGTTTTCAGAGTATTTTCTTTTCATTGATGTTATTTTTAAGATAGGGTACATATGTGACCTTCTTCACTTGTATATTTCAACCTTACCAAAAAGCATAGAGAATAATACAACCAAAACCTGCCTCCAGTCTACTTATCTCTATGTACTTGTCGCCAAGATACATCAAAACTATCTTTGCTTCTGCTTTTAAATATATATACTTTTTATGGGTTTTTGTTTGTGGGTTTTTTGTTTTTGTTTTTTTGAGATTTATTCATAAGTTGCTTTAGTCCATCACACTATCAAAGCTGTAGTATTCCATTAATGGGCACACCATAATAAACTTGCCTATTGTGTAATGTTTGCTATTTCATTTTTTAAAAATATTTAATTTATTTATTCATGAGAGACAGACTGAGAGAGAGAGAGAGGCAGAGACACAGGCAGAGGGAGAAGCAGGCTCCATGCAGGGAGCCCGACGCGGGACTCGATCCGAGGACCCCAGGATCATGCCCTGGGTCCAAGTCAGGCACTAAACCGCTGAGCCACCCAGGGATCCCCTGTTTACTATTTCAAATGATGCCACTATGAAACACTCTTACACATGTCCTTGTGCACAGGCTGTCTCTCTAGAGTACTATATAGAAATGGAATTGTGCGGTCATAGGCTATGCCTATTTTCAGCTTTGATAAATATCACTAAATTGCACTCCCTAAATGGTTGCCCTGATTTACACAAGTACTACTAGTATGTGAGAGTTCTTGTTCCAACTGTGTTGTCATTCATACTTGATAAGAACAGGCTTTCAGATATTTTCCCACTTCGGATGGGTATAAAATGGGGACTTGGTTTTTTTTTTTCTTTTTTCTAAAAAGATTTTATTTATTTATTCATGAGAGACACTGAAAGAGAGGCAGAGATATAGGCAGAGGGAGGAGCAGGCTCCCTGTGGGAAGCCCACTTGCAGGACTCAGTCCTAGGACCCTGGGATCACACCCTGAGCCAAAGGCAGATGCTCAACCACTGAGCCACCCAGGTGCCTGGGGACTTGTTTTAAATTAGATTTCCATAAGTGCTAATGGAACTGAACATCTTTTCACGGTTAAATGCCTGGTTTGACATTTGAACATATGACAAGCTATGAATTGCTTGTTCGTATATTTTGCTTGGTTTTTATTGGGGGGGGGGGGCTTGCTTTTCTTACTGGTTTATCATTCTTTTTTATTCTGAATTCTAATTCCTTACTGATTATGGTTGCTGTAAAAATATTTTCCTGATTTGTGCCTACACCAGTCATTGCTTATGGTGTCTTTGAAAATACGTTTTATTTTATTTCATTCTTAAAATTAAGATACAATTGACATATAACATTGTATTACTTTTAAGGGTACAGCATGATGATTTGATATTTGTATATATAATGCAGTGATCACCACAATAAGCTTAGTTAACATCCATCACCACATAGTTAGAATTTTTTTCTTGTGATGAGAACTTTTGAGATTTCCTCTCTTAGCAACTTATAAATATGTAAAACAGTATTGTTAACTAGAATCATCGTCTTGCACGTTCCATTCCATTCCTCAGGAATTATTTATCTTATAATTGGAAGTTCGTACCTCTGACTCCATACATTTCACCCAGGCCCCTCCAAACCAGTCTCTTCTCTGATCCCTGAATTTGTTTTTTTTTCAGATACCCATATAATCAGTGCTGTGTATGTGTGTGTGTGTGTGTTTATTTTGTGTGTGTGTGTGTTTTAATATAGTGAAATATATTTATCTTTTCCTTTGAAGTTTGTGCTTTTGTCTCTTGTTCAAAAAATTCTTCCTTAGTTTGAAGTCCTACATATATTTAGCCATATTTTCTTCTAGTTTCATAAAGTTTTTCTTTGTCTTTAATCTACCCCCAATTTTTTTTTTTTAATTTTTGGCATGACACAGAAATCTATTTTTTCTCTCAAATGGATATCTAATTATCCAAGCCCCATTTATTAAATTGCACATCCTTTCCTTATACTTTTTAAAAAACGCCACCACCATCATTTATGAGATCCATAGGTACACCTCTGTGTCTCTTTTCATTAGGTTATCCTTGTACCATTACAGTGGAGTAAAATGCTTTATGTCTTGACATCTGGCGGGGTGAGTTCCCCAACCGTATTCTTCAAAATCGTTTTAGTTGTTCTTGGCCTTTTGCTCTTCCATATGGATTTTGGTATCAGTATATATACTTCATACAAAACAGAAAAGCATTATTTAAAAAGGTTTTTTTTTTTTTTTTTTTACATGCTACTATCCTCAAATAACTTTCTGTGGAATTTCAAGCAGGAAATATTTATTTAGCATTTTCTCTATTTAATTTTTGGTTCTCCATTAAAATATGTTTATGCAGTTGACACAGTCCTGACCTCAAATCTGCTTCTGAATTTGGCTGTTCTGAATTTTGGTGCTCAGAGTTAGAAAATTTAATTTTGTTTAAAAGAATCACTTTGACTAAGCTGAAGAGTGTTTGGTTGCAAAAAAGGAGGGTTTTTGTTTTCTTAAGTAGCATTTGAATTGAGATGTAGAGGTAAGGCCAGGTAATCGCTTTCTTTTCTCCTTTTGTCATTAAGTAGAGATGGAACAATGGGTGTTATTTGAGAGCTGCCCTTCTAACCTTTGCTGCTCTTAAAATGCCTTCAGGTCATCACAGGTTTCTTAGTGGTGTTTTAATTTTTTAATTTAATGTTTAACTTCAGAGAGAATTGCTTAGAAACATTTACCTTGTTGAGCTACAGGGAAATGGTTAGATAATGGTGTTATGGGTGACAATAAGGGATTTCATAACGTGCTTATTTTGGGGATTTAGTAAAAATAGGATTGACAAAATTTTATTTAATTGGAAATTTACTTTGAATTATTTTGTCCTTAAGACCTCCAATATTGGAAATGAATTTTTAACATTAAAAAGCAGGAAGGTGTCTAGGGCTTTGATTTTTTAAATGTATGTTCTGTTGTATAAACATCCAGAATGTTTTAGATTATCTTCCTTGAACATGAATTCACATCATAGTTGTTTCATAACTATTGAGGTTTTGTTCTCGCCTATCTCATTGCCTTAGTCCAGTGGAAGAAAAAAATGATACTTAAAGCATTCAATTCCTTCCCTTCTATGATTTACCATAAATTAGCCATAGATCCCTCTTCTGTGTATCCCTATAGAGAGTACAGTTTCTGGTTCAAAGTCCTGATTTTTCTCAGTTTCTCAACCATTTTCTGTTGTGAATCTTACTTGGCCAGGTTCTTTAGGTGTGTGTGGCTGAGGAGGGGAGAGAGAGAGAGAGAGAGAGAGAGAGAGAGAGAGAGAGAGAGAAAGCAATAAGCAATAGCCATTCTCCTTTGGAGCCTTCAGCAGGATTATATATTATGGTGTATGGGAGTTTTTCCTTTATTACATAATACAGTGGTCTTAGGATGTGGTTATTTTTGTTCTATCTCTTTTTATATTAGTTAGTTTATTCCAAGTTTAGTAAAGACTGAGATACACCTGGTCAGAGAATTCCTCTGCAGGTACCTGTAAGAACATTTGGTTGGAATTGAAGATACCTGTTCATTTATTCATTCACTCGTCATACATGCATACACACGTTACCAGTAGAGGGACCATAAAATGTGTTAGCCATAGCAGGACATTTTTTGAGAGTGAAAGGAGACATTAGGAACAACAAACAAACCAGGGTCTTCCCTGGCAAACCATCCGGCCCTGACCACTGTGTATCACACTTCCTATAACCAGGAAGTTTTTTAATAACCTACTTAACTCTTTTAGGATGGGGAAGGAAGGGAAAGAGTTGATTAGAAGGAAGGAGAAGGCTTCTGTGTAGTCACTGCACCTTTTAATATAAAACAAACACCCAGAGACTGCAGGTTTATTGGGTGCTAAGTGTGCCTGGCTGTAATCTGCTAGTTTCATTAAATTCACATACCCTGTCTTGGTCGTGCTTTTCTAGAAACTGTATCTCTACCTTGCTTCCTTATTATCCTTAGACATTTGGGGGAGGGGGGCAGATATAACTGGCACATCAGCATCATATTGGATTTAGGCGTACCTTAGACATTTTAAAACATTATCATTACCTTCTGCATTTCTTTTATTTTGAACTGGTAACATATTTCTGGCCTTAGTCTTTGTTACTATTTTCTTATTTTATAGTTACAGTAATTAGATTTCCAGACCATCCATTCTCTAGGCAAAATCAGTGAGCCAAATTTTTTTTTTTTTTTTTTTTTTACCATTTGAGAAGAAGGCCTCCTAGTAGCTCATGAGCTTTTCATTCCCATGCAGTGACTGAAGTCATAGGTTTTATAGGTGGGTTTTCGTTTCTGTTTTTGTCTTTTTTGGATTAAAAAGACTCTGAAAGGAGCACAGACTTTCACCTCCCATCTGGATCTTGCTAATGTTTGACACAGCAGAACAGCTTTGTGTACCTTTATTCCAGCATGGATACTTTGCAGTTTGTTCTTTCTCCAAAGGGAGAATGAGTGGGGGGCAGAAGGTGGTGGTTGGCTGGAGGGCGGGTGGTGGGGGCCGGGGGTGGGGGGGAATGGAGGGGGTAGGGGGAAGATGTGTGTGCGCTTTCCTTGTATTGGCTGTATGGACTGCTTTGGAAAGACTCATTTTGTTTTTGTGGGTAACACCACCTACACCCCCCTTTTCTGAAATCTATCCCTGAAAGCACAAAATACGGGAGTGTGTGTTTGCTGATAGTCAGATCAAAGGTTCTCAGAAGCTAGACTACCTGAAAAGGGAAAGAGGCCAGAGAGCTCCTTGCAGCCTGACCTCTCCACTCTTTGTGACCAAGTTTTTGATAGGCAACTGGATGGAAAGCAGCAGGCATGACCTTCCCAGGTGCTTCTGAGATGGAATGTGTGTATCTGTGTAGGGATATGGTAACTTGGAGCTATCAGAGGTAGAAAAAAGACAGGTATATGTTAACATAAATATTGAAACAGGTTGTTGATCAGGGCCCCTTGGTTCAGAATCCTTTTGTTCAGCAATAGTGAGAGTGGCCGGTAACTAATATTGTTTCAAAGATTGGCCTGTGTGGCACAAAAGGTAAGTGTGACTTACCTGAGGAACTTCTTCACCCTTTTACAAATGTTTACAGGTTGAAAGAATGTAGTTTGACAGAAAAGCCGAGTCATTTTTGTAGTGTTTTACTTTCTGGTTTTCCTACAGTTCAGAAGATAACTTATCTAGAAAAAAAAAAAAAAAGGAAAAAGAAAGGGGGGGGGTTGCTTGTGGAGTGTAATAGATTGTTTTCAAACCTCTTTGTTTTCCCTTAGGGTTTGTTGCTTTGTTGGGCTTCAGCTTTTGGAAATACAATATCTGGATGATTTTTTTCTTGAGGGATGCTGCTGGCTGTGGCAATGGCATGACACATTATACTTTTATGAACATGTTAAAGCACTTTAAAATATTTTATCTATCTTGGCCTTGTGCTTAAAAATATACGGTCTGAAAAAAAATTTAAAAAAAATATACGGTCTGCATAAAACTCTCCTTAGAATAGATGTTTAGTTAAAAACATTTCCTTGTGAGCTTATGAAGATAATTGTTAGAAATGATATGTTTGTGAAAAGGAGAACAATCTCCCCCCAAGTAAATGTTTTTATGGAAACAACACACTTCTGGCTAGATGTCCTCTTCTGACTTATGGTTCTTCTAATAATGTCATAACTTTACAACAGGGACTGATGCTTTGAATTCTCCAGTCCCTTTGTACAGTTAAGTGCTGGCTGGAATCTTCTCCAGGCTGAAAGAATGACACATTCAAGAAGTCTTTGACAGTGTTTAAACACCTCTTATCAAAACTTAATTTCCATGAATGATTGATTTTGGCACTTGATGGAAGGCTGAAGAATGTTCAATTGCCCCATTTTCATGTGCTAATGAAGCCGAGAGTGACTTAAGGGGATTTCTTTACACTGTGGCAGCCTGTTTGGATATGCACATGACTTCTCAGGTTTCTGTCCCAGGGTTTGTCTCTGCTAAATAGTTGTCTTATTGAGTAACTGTGGCTAATCTGTCTGCTTGGCCACAGGCCTTGGCCTTCCTCTGTAAAGTGGACTGTAATTAGCAAAGCTGTCAGACCAGGTGTTTAATTTCAAGAGAACTTATTTGGTACAAATCTTCCAGTAAAAATCAATGAGGTTTAGATTTTCTGTTTGTTCACAGGCACTCGTTGGATATTAGGTTTTGAGTAAAATCAATACAGAAAACATTTTAAAATGGAAAAAAAAAAAAGCAACTTTCAATTCCAAACTTTGGCTTTAAAAGGTTGACCACTGAATTCAATTTTTGACACACTGCTCTCGAATTTTTATTAAAACACTTACTCCAGTCTTGGCTGGAAATATAAAATTTAAGGATTTCCTGCCCTCTTTTTAGAGGGGATTAAATGAGAGAGAAGAAAAATAGGAAAATACTTAAGATTCCCTCCACTAAAGTATGTGCCGTTGGTGGGTTTGAATCTTGATGATTATGCTACGTGTTCTTTTATAATCATCTTCAGTGTAATTTTGGTGATAGAAACTAGAAAACTTTAGCTATACATATCCTTTTGGATTGAGATTCCCTTGGTGTTTATAATTCTGTGGATTCCAGAGAGGTCACTTCTCTGGCTTCTGAAGACTCCTGAAGCCCGAAATAAGTCACAGGCTGGTTTTGTGACCCCAGATGAGCCACTTCTAGCCTCTTAAGTTCAAGACAACAACAGTCCTCATCCAAACTGCTTATTACTTCCTCACAGGCTCCACTTCCTTCTAATGAAGGTGTCTGACTCCTTGGAGCATGGAAAGTGCTGTGTTCCAGGGAGATCAGATCCTTGTTTAGATTGAGGCCAACGTGCTGTGTGTAAACACTGAAGCCTCCCCTTATGGGTGTGTTCAGACTCAGCCAAAACCAATGGTGTGACTTCCCTACACGGTTGATTACTGACTCCTGGCACAATCTTTACTTTTGTAGGAAGGGGAAAGCATGTCAGGAGAAAGAAGCGGCTTTGCTTCCTCAAAGGACCCCTGCTAATGAGCTTGCAATTATGAGAATTTAATGTATTTGCCTTGTGGGGTGAGCCTAAACTCTGATGACAAACTGAAGCTTGTTATCCTCTGAAAACATGATTTAACTTCCATGTCATGCTATCTTCTGTTTGTCCTTAGAGGACACCTTCTCTTTTCCTCCATCCTCACACTTAGCCCAGGCTATGCCCCCATGAAACAGAAGGAGGGAAGAAAATAAGACCATTACCAGATATCAGCAAGTGTCTTGAGGGCCTGGGTGGCCTGCATAATGGAGAAATGACTCTTCGGTGCTGTCGTGCAAGGCGAAGGCATGTCCGGGTCCCAGCAACCCCGTGCTCTCCATCAGCTGCCTGTCTGCTCCCCAGGCCCTGTGTGGTAGTGAGGAGAGAGTATTCACCTGGAATCCTTCTGGTGCCTTCTGTCCTTTAAAAACACAGCAGAGTCGTCTCCTTCCCTGGGCCAGGGCGTATCCTAGTAAGTTTACCTAACTCCCATGTTCAGTAATTGCTTATGCCACTTGCATATAATTTGGGAGGTGTGCTAACAGATGATAATACGCCGAGCTCAAATTAATTATTATTATTTGTATTCTCTCCAGTGTATTTCACTGGGGCTTTGTCACAATTAGATCTGACCTGTTTTCTCTTTGTGATTTCTCTGATTTTTTTTTCCCCTTACTTTGTGTCATTGCTATTTGACATGTTCTTTTTTTTATTTTATTTGATTTTTTTATGTTCTTTTTTTTAAATAAAAGATTTTATTTATTTTTTTCATGAGAGACACACACAGAGAAAGAGAGAAGAGAGAGAGGCAGAGACACAGGCAGAGGGAGAAGCAGGCTTCATGCAGGGAGCCCAATGCGGGACTCGATCCCGGGTCCCCAGGCTGAAGGCGGTGCTAAACCGCTGAGCCACCCGGGCTGCCCTATTTGGCTTGTTCTTTAGGAGCTGGTGAATCAAAAATTATTTGACACGAAGGCAGCCTTCATTTTTGTCACAATGTTTTTTGAGCAGACCACTCACATAAAATTGTCTTACTGTTACATTTTCTGAATTATGGGTATGGAAAGACGGGAGAGAGTTGGCAATTAAAAAGTTATAGTTCTGTTCAAAACTGATTTTCTTGGTACTCTTTTTTTTTTTTCTTAAGTTTATTTTTTTAGTCATCTCTACACCCAACGTGGGGCTCGAACTCACAACCCCAGATCAAGAGTCACATGCTTTTCTGACCAAGCCAGCCAGGCACCCCTGATTTCCTTGGTACTTTTAGATGTATTACATTTATTTTTTTTAAATTTTTTTATTTCTTAATACATTTAAACAAAGGAGGAAATATATGCACAAAGGAGGAAATAAATGCAATATATCCCCACATTATCTAGATTTTTCCCTACTTTATTCCTGAAGACCTCCTCCTACTGTCACTCCTTACCTGAGGACTAGCAAACCTGGGCTTGCTCACCCATTCCATTGCACGGGTCAGCCTTCAACCCCCTCCAACTCCAAGCTCTCCCAGTGACAATCCTTCCTCCCCAGTGGAGTCAGCTTCACCTTCTTGCTGCACTCAATGCTACACCCTCTGAGGGCCGGGGCCAGGCCTGTCTTCTCCACTGTACCCCTTTCATTCACTGGGTGTTTGTTCAGTGAAAAATGCACCATTTTGATGAAATCACATTTTATCTCCAGAGCCTATAATGGCTTTACATTGTCTACAAACTAAACCTTAAGCACCATAATCTCGCATTCTTGTCAAAGCCTCTTAGGAAATGGCCTCAATGTTTTTTCGTAGAACTCATCCTAGGGGAACTGTTGTCCTGGGCTTGCCTTCCTTGTTGTCTTGTGCAGCACTAGTGTACCCCCTTACAATAAGGGCTCCCCGTACCTGTGCACTGCCCTTTCAACATCACACTGTCTTTTGTCCCTAGTGTTTCTTTATAACATCAGTGAACACTAACTGAGTACTAAGTACCTGGAACCAGGCAGGGATAAGTCACACAAAAATAAGTCCAGCAGTTCCTACTTTCTAGGGTTTTCTTCTCTTCCCTGACTGGCAGGTGGGAAGGGATTGGCCCTGTCAGGTCACATTTGAGTGTAAGAAGGAGGGTGGGGGTGTTTAGTGGTGCCCTTTTCCTGAAGTCCAGAGCCTAGCGACTGGTTGTCCATTCATCCGTTTCTCCAGGGCTTTGCATGGTGCTTTGCTTAAAATAGATGTGTGATTACAGGCAATCTCTTTTCCACCTTGCTTGCCTTATCTTCTGCTCCTGCCAGTACCTCCCACCTAGAAATGCTCCCCTTCAGCTCTACCTTTCACCGAGGTCCAGAGCAAATATACCTTCTCCACACAGTTATGGCCAGTACGTGACTGGACATCATCTTCCCCTCCAGAAAGACCCTAGACACTGCACCTAATTACCTTGTGGCAGCGATCATGTTCTGCTCTGTGTCCAAGTCTTCTCCTTCCACCATGCTACCTTCTCTTGTCTTAATCACTGTTTTAATCATTATTATCTCCCCTAGAGCACTTGCATGGGGACTGTTTATGCACTTGGTTTGGCTTCTCAGTGTAAAGTAAACTCGCTTGGAGAAAAGATATTTGAAGCAAGGAATCTGGACAAATTCCAAATGGATGAAATGCATTCTAATTATATATATGTGACAATTAAGCTTTAAAATGTTATTCATATGCTTCAAAGTGGATTCATTGGAGTTCCAATTTACAGTGTAGCAAATGTTAACATAGTTATTTTAGGACTGCCTTATCTTCCTTCTGGTCCAGAGAGCTGGATCACACCAAAATAAAGAAATTTAGAAAGGCTCTCTAAATTTACTCGGGTGAGTAATTAGCACTCTTTACGCAAAGCATTCCCTGAGGGTTATGTTTTGTTTTGATTTTCATACGAACTCTGCTCATTTCAAAAATTCACACATATTCAGAACCATAATAAAGGAGAAAGGGTCCAGAAAAAAATCTACGTACAGAAATATGGAGGAAAGAAAAACTGTATCTAGGTGGAGAAACTAAAACTAATGAATTGGGTGCAAATAGGAGAGAAAGCCCTAGGATTATAGAAGGAGCTAACAGAAGGGGTTGGAGGCCAGAGAAAGTTGCTGAGCCTCTGCCCTGAGAGGGGTGTGATTATCTCCTCCCTCGTGAATATCTGACTCACCATTATGGCAGGTCGAGTCAACAGAAGTTCAACAGGCCATTCAGAAAGCTTAGGGGTCCCAAAAGGTGCCCAACCCTCCCCTCTAGGAGGATGGTGAGGCCTGGGTCGGCCCTTTGCAAACTAAGTAAGTCAGCCTGTATAATTAAGTCTCACAGCTTGAGACACCCAAGAATCTGGCAGGGCACTCTCCTATAAGCACTGCTAATCCGTAATGTTTTTTCATTAAGGAACAGAACCCCCTTCTCAAAGAGAAGTTTTCTCAAAGAAAAGTTTGCTTCCAGAATCTAAATCAATAAAATATATTTTATATTTATGTATAAAAATTAAAAAATATATATGTGATAGCTTAATACTATAAAGAAAATGCGTAATAATATAAACTTACTTTATGTATTTAAATTTAGAGCATTTATTATGAGATGAATCAGTTCAACACTTTTTGAAACCCAACTGTGAAATCTGTGGTTATGGATGATAGCCTTACGTCAGCCTGGGCATCCAGTTAATTTCTATATGTTGTTTTGTGTTCATCTTGTCAAATCAGTCCATTTCATGAAAGTATTGTCCAGTTGGGTTCAGTTCTTTTTAAGGCCAGTTAATCTTTTTTTTTTTTTTTTTGGAAGGCCAATTAATCTTATTATACATATCAGCAAATTCTCTTTTTAAATTTTCTTAAAAAAAAAAAAATTCTAGTTTAAAGGTCAAAAAGCACCTGAAACGTTCAAGTGCTAAAACTAGAGCTATCTCCAGCATGGCACCACCGTGGACCTGTGTTACCACAGCGTGCCCGGTCGTGTCAGGGGTTCATTTGTTATTGTACAACTCCCTTTGGGCAGTGAGTCTCTATCGGGCAGTGCCTCCAAGCTTTTTCTGGGATCTCACTGAGCTCAACCTGTGGGGACTGGAAGTCCATTCAGATGGCCTTACATGCATGGACTTGCTCAGGGCTACGTTTTTAAAAATATCCTGCAAAGCAAATGGCCTTCTAACCAGTAATGGACACCTGAGGATTTCAGCTGTGGCACAGAGTAACAGCAGACACAGACCACAGAGTTCAGTTTGAAAACTATTGCTGTAGTACATGTGGCTCTATTCATCTCCATGTGATAGAACCTTTCATCTTCATTGTTTTCCATTACATCGTTTTCTCTTGGAATAGTTCCCTTTTTTTCACTTTGTTGGGCTTCTCATTTTGAAGAATGAAATTGCATTGTTATAGATATTACCCAGAATACTTAAATTTGTCACTTTTTATAATACGCAATAGCAGAGATAACACTGCATGAGAAACTTCCACCACTTGATTTTGGCCTTACCTATGACAGGGAAGTTGACACCACACCACGAGGTCTTGATGTTGGCTATGGTTATCTGAAACCTAACAAGGCACTTTGGTCCTTTTTTTTTTTCCCCCTAAGACCTGAATTCTTCAGTTGGTCTCTAGACAGGACTTGTTCGGGTCTTGGCTTCCTATGATAGAAGTGGGGGCTGGTGTGTGAGTGGAATAAGCTCTGTGTCAGGAACAGGGTACTCTAGTTCATTGTCCTTGCCCAGCTGTGTCCAAGAACACAAGTCAAGAACCCCCTCAGTTTCTCCTGCCTCACACCCCATCGGGGTACTAATTCCTTCATGAGGGTTCCCCAGCCCTCATGACCTTGTCTAAACCTAATTATCTCCCAAACATCCCATCTCCAAATACCATTACATTGGGGGTTAGGGCTTCAACATATGACTTTAAGGTGAGGAGGATAGGATTCAGTCCATAGCAGTGGGCTATAATGGTCTCTATCACAACTACTCAACTCATTTTAGTATAAAGCAATCAGAAAAAAAAAAAAGAATAAAAATTCTGAAATTTGAATTTCATGAATTTTCATGTAAAAACTTGTCACCAATTATTCTTCTTTTGATTTTTTAACCCCAACCACTTAAAAATGTAAAAATGACTTAGCTCATGGGCCATACAAAAACAAGCAACAGGTCAGATTTGGCCTCTGGGCCATAGTTTGGTAGCCCCTGACCTGCAAAGACCACACTCATCTGCCCCTTTTGCTTCTGTGACCTCTCACCTGTTTATTCTCTTCACCTGAGGCCAGCCTCACCGTCCTCTGTATACCCTCTTAGGCTCTTTTCCAGGGGTCCTCCTTCTTTATTGGGTTTGGTCACCTCCTCACAGGGGCCTTTCCCACTGGTCCTAGAAGAACTTTCTCCTTCCCCATCCTCTTATCCTGCTTCATTTTGTTATTTCATAGCTCTTATCACTGTCTAAATGTAAATACCAGTTTATTTACATCTTTATTGCCTGTCTCTCCAGCCAGAATGCTAATTCCACGAAGACAAGGAATTTATTTGCCTGCCTTCTTCACTGTTGTCCCTAGTGTCTAGATCCATTTCAGGACTCAGGAGATGCTCAACGGAATACTTGAATAAAAAAAAAAATATTGAATAAATGAATGTTGAATGGATGTTGAAGGGTTTAAGATTTTTTAAAAGTTTGAAACCAGAGTATTCTAATATATGTTACCTACCTTTGATACATACTAGCTACTATCATCACATTTCCAAAGTATGGATGTATCCTGACAAGATAGAAAGTGTTGCCTTTTTTTTTTTTTTTTTAATAGAAACTTAAAAGGCAACAGTTGGTTTTCTGGTGACAGGTGTCTTTCTCTCTCTTGTAATAGCTAAATTTGTAAATTATTGAGACGAAAATAGTTGGGGAAGATGATAAGCTGGGTTTTGCTTGTTTTGTCTGTCTTTTTGTGAGACAGGATTTTTTTTTTTTTTTTTTTTTTTTTGTTTTTTTTTTTTTTTTTGTGAGACAGGATTGAGAGGAGGAGGAGGAGGAGGAGGAGGAGGCCTAGTGATAAATAGGTTCATAGAGTTCAAGACACAGTCCCCTGGGACGCTCAGCGAATTTCCTTACTACCCTTGGAGTCGGAGTAGTGGTCATCGAGAGGCCACCCCCCACCCCCGACCCCAAGCATTCCCTTTTCTGGGACGGATAACTCAAAGGTGGGGAGGTTTCGTTCCTTCCTTTGTTTTACAAGGTGGTAATCTCTTAGCTGCCTATGGAAATAAGGCTGCTTTGAAAGAGGAGCTTTGCACATTGTAAACTTTTCCCCCAGGGCAAGTCCGCTATCCTTAATGCTTCTTGAAATTAAAATTTCTTCTCCCCCTCTCTCTTTCTTTTTGACTTTGGTTAGTGAAGAAGAAAGTGAACTTCTCTGCACTTGTTAAAAAGTGCTGCTTGGGTTAAAAGGGGGTGCGGGTGGGGGTGGCTGTGTCCTTTTCCTGTACAAATGTGTAAAATCATCAGTTTGGGGTTTGCATTAAAACATTTCAAACTGCTCAAGATTTAAGCAAAAGGCAAGGTGCTCAATGATGAATGTAACATGCCACCTTTTGTGTAAGAAAGAGGGAAAGATGAGAATGCCTATTTGCATTTGCTTCTGTTTGCTACAGGACTGGAAGAGTAAAGAAAGCAGTCACTGGCTGGTAGAGGTGAGGTTGGAGACGGGACCTAGGGTGCGACTCTCCCTGTAATTTTTTGACATCATTCTAACTTTTTTTTAAAGTTTTTATTTATTTATTCATCAGAGACACACACAGAGAGAGAGAGGCAGAGACACAGGCAGAGGGAGAAGCAGGCTCCATGCAGGGATCCCAATGCGGGACTCGATCCCAGGACCCTGGATCACGCCCTGAGCCAAAGGCAGACTGAGCCACCCAGGAGCCCCTCTCAGGATTGATTTTTTTTTTTTCATGATTGATTTTTGACTGCCTTCTTCATACCATTGTATACATAAGGCAAGAAATGATTTCCATTTTATCTTCCTGCCCTTCAAGACTAGGACCTTTGAAAGCAAGGGCATTGTCATATGTAACTCCTTCATCTCTCTGATCCTAGCATCCGTAGAGGAACAAGCAGGTATTCAGCTGGCACTAACTAAATGGGTTGGTGGGTTGAAAATGAGTTCTGGGTTTAGTTCGTAAAGGATAAAGAAGGAGCGGAAGGCCTTTGTTCAGCTCTGTCAGCTGGGAGGCAATGACCTTGTTTATTTGGAGTCAGTTCTAAGTCAAAGCACATTTTAGAGGATGGGAAGGAGCTGCAGGAATGTAACCATTTTCCAAACACAACATGGCAGCCAGAAGACAATATTAATGAACGTGGGCTAATAGAAAACACTCCTACTCTTTGTGTGTGTGAGTGTGGGTATGTGACTCCGCTGTGAACTGACCGTGGAGGATGACCCGAGGGTCACTATCCGCCCCTGCCGGAGGGCACCACCTTAAGAAGAACATCTAAGTTTAGAAACCAGCAGAGTGAAGCAGTGATGGGGACTGGGGTAAGTTCACACAGTTGCTCGGCCAGTCTGACCCTGGGCAGATGTCCCCTCATCTCTCAATGATGGATGATGCAGCAGCTCTGACCAAGCTGAACAGTCCTGATGCCAAGGCCAGCTGCCAGATTTTTTTTTTTTCCTTTTTGCAAAGGAACCCTGAAGGGATGTTGATTTAGTGGCGGGCAGCCTCTCATGGTTGACTCTGTCAGTCATGGTGATGATGAGAAAGCTGGGGCAGATGAAAGACCAGCCCCACTTTGGAAAGGAGAAATAAAGCCTGTTGGTGAGCTGAGAAAGGGGGGAGGGGTAGGAGTGAGAACATTCTGTGTTATTTTGAATGTGTGTGTTTGGCTTTTGGAGAAATGATACTGGCCATGGTGGAATTGTAAAGCTGTATAGCAGTGTCCTGATGAAAAAAAATAAAATAAAAAAAAAGAAGTGTCCTGATGATCTAGCCCAGCTTCTTGGATTTACTGGTGAGGGAATTCATAGATGAGGTTGCTTAGGAGGTCTCGTAGGACCATGTCACTCTGAGGACGAGTTGGGCACATGCCATTTTCATCTGAACTGGCTGATGAGACAATTTGATTTTCTAATGATGGCTTTATGAAATGATTTGATTTTCTAATGATGCCTATTCCTCAACAGAACACCATTTTTTTTTTTAACAAAGCGAGAAGGAATACACATTTGACTCTAGAAAAACAGTGTTTTTCTAGTAATGGAATATATAGTTATTAAAATAGTCTTGTTAATGTGATGATTTATAGGTCAGTTTTTTTTTGTTTGTTTGTTTTTTTAGAACAGACTTAGATTTATGGAAAATTGATAAGATAGAGGGTTGGGCTTTTTTTAAGATTTTACTTTTATCTGACAGAGAGAGAGAGAGCACAAATAGGCAGAATGGCAGGCAGAGGGAGAGGGAGAAGCAGTCTCCCCGCTGAACAGGGAGCCCGATGCAGGGCTTGATCCCAGGACCCCAAGACCCCAAGACCCCAGGATCCCCAGATCATGATCTGAGCCAAAGGCAGACACCTAACTGACTGAGCCACCCAGGTCCCCCAGAGAGTTTCTTCTGTTACTAACATATTAGGATGGCTCCCTTGTTACGTTAATGAACCCATGCTGATACATCCTATTAAATAAAATCCACACTCTTTTTTTCCCCAGATTTCCTTAGTTTTTACCTAATGTCCTTTTTCTATTCCAGGATCCCATCCAGGATACCACATTACATGTAGTCATCATGTCCCCTTAGGCTCCTCTGGTCTAGGTTACAGTTTCTCAAATTTTCTTTGTTTTTAACGGCCTTAGCAGTTTTGAGGAGTATTTGGTTAGGTATTCTGTAGAATGTCCCTCAACTGAAATTTGTCTACATTTATTTTTATGATTAAACAGGAGCGATGGGTCTGTGGGAGGACAACCACAGAAGTCAAGTACCATCTCATCACATCATATCAAGAGTACATATTACCTTCTTTTTTTTTTTTAAAGATTTTATTTATTTATTCATGACAGACAGAGAGAGAGAGAGAGAGGCAGAGACAGAGGGAGAAGCAGGCTCCATGCAGGGAGCCTGATGTGGGACTCGATCCCGGGTCTCCAGGATCAGGCCCTGGGCCGAAGGCGGTGCCAAACCGCTGAGCCACCAGGGCTGCCCAAGAGTACATATTATCAACATGCCTCATCTCTGCTGATGGTAACCTTGATCACTGGCTGAGCTACAGGGTTCATCAGGTTTCCCCACAGTCCTCCCCCCCTCTCCCCGCCGCTGCCACCTTTCCATACTGTCCTCTTTGGAAGGAAGTCACTAGGTACAGATAAAACTTAGGGAGCAGGGAGTTATGCTCCATCTCTGAGGCCAGAGTATCTACATAAATTATTTGGTATAGAGAGTTTTATATTCTAAGAAGAGTTTAATCTTACCTATGTTATTGGCTCATGCAAATTTATTCAGGCATCTCAAAATAACAAGAATAATTGAGATACAGGTGGATCACAGACAGCTCGTTAAAAGCTTTTGTTTATTTCTTCCCTCTACACTTAAAAAAAAGGATGGAAAACTTGACTCACATTTTCATTCATTCGTGGCAGGAGTAAGCTAGCTAAAAATGGGCTGGCGTGCTTGGAGGAATAGAAGTGACTATTTCATATATTGCCTATTCAGCCTCTAAGTAATAAATAATTTATGTTCATTTTTTGGCTTCATTTCTTTTTATCTGCCTCTACTTTTTATTTTTGAAGTTTTACTTAATGTTGAGAAAGAGAACCAGCATTTACTTCTTGCATGCCAGGCAGTTTGCATTTATAGTATCTATTACAAACTCTAAGAGCTGATGTGGGGCAGCGAGGGTGCCGTGGAGTATATATATATATATATATATATATATATATATATATATATTTTTTTTTTTTTTCCCCATTTCACACATGAGAAAGCTGATACTTGGAGAAAGGAAGCAGTTTACTGAAAGTTGATACAGACTAATCTGGATCTAGTCCAGAAGCCTTGAGCACTCCTTGTGTTCTCTGTACCTCTGTCCTAAGTTCTGTTGTTATCCTTCATGGTAAATTTGACAGAGGGAGACAGAGAATTTACCCTGATTCAGAGAACATTCTAAGCAATGTTCTTGGCATTCCACAAAGACCACTATTCTAAGACTTTTATAATTTATAAACAGATTGTTGGCCATTAGGTACTTGGACAAATCCCTTTACACACGATACCTCAGTTTCCAAATGGGTAAAAAGAGAACATGAATAGGTCACCTTAACCTTCCCAGAAATCACACCTGTATTTTCTTCTGGGTCGCCCCCCCCCTCCTTTTTTTTTAGCTTCACATTCTCTAAGGATT
This sequence comes from Nyctereutes procyonoides, assembly GCF_905146905.1. Classification (NCBI taxonomy): domain Eukaryota; kingdom Metazoa; phylum Chordata; class Mammalia; order Carnivora; family Canidae; genus Nyctereutes; species Nyctereutes procyonoides. The sequence goes on from NW_026575051.1 coordinate 63,444,520, forward strand.
TTGATTCTGTGGGAGTGGATTTGGGCTCTTATAAAAGGCTAACTAGCATTAATAAGCAGAGCAAAAAAGTAGGCCATTCATAACAATAACTTATTAAAGATAGTTTTATTTGGTAATTGAAGAAAAACACAAGTGTGCACCTAAATGAAGTTGGCGAGAGTGTGTAATCTGATGCCAAGTGTCAACTGAACAGACTTCAGGCACTCTGATTACTTGTTTTTAATTACTCTTATTTTTAAAAGATTTTATTTATTCATTTGAGACAGAGAGAGAGAGAGAGAGAATGAGCAGGGGGAGAGACAGAGGAGGAGAGAGAAGCAGGCTCCCTACTGAGCTGGGAGCCCATCAAGGGCTCGATCCCAGGACTCTGAGATCATGACCTGAGCTGAAGGCAGAGGCTTAACCATCAGGGCCACCCAGGCACCCCTCAATTATTTTCTAAAATACTTCCAGCTTCCTATATTTGAATGGCTTCCTTCTTGACCTCCTCTCCTACTCCCATTCTAATTCTGGCCAAAGATGCAGAGAATGGAGGAAAAGCCAGCAAAGACTGTGTATGTGCAAGGCTGACAGCAATGCTGCACTTCAGCAGAGTATCCCTTTCAGTGTCATTTGAGCCCCTATGACTATGGTGGCACTCCAGAGCAGGGTAAGTCAGACAGAGCTGATGCTCCTTGGGTTGACCCAAGAGGCTTTTCTTACTCCTTTACCTGAGGGCAAAAGGAAACTTTCTTGAGCACTATTGTAGGAAAAGACAATGATAGTCGTGCTGTTAATTAAGAAGCAAAAAACAAAAACAAAAACAAAAACAAAACAAACAAACAAACAAAAAACAACACTGCCTTCCTTCCCTTAACTGGAATGTCTTCACGCCTGTGCCGCCAGTCAGGAGACTGTCACTAAGTCGACTGATGATTCTGAGAAAGCCATTTCATTGTCTGGTGTTGCAGTTTCCTCTTGTCTAAGATGGAAGGTCCAGTATCTGGCTTCTTACCCAAAAGACTGGTGTAAGGATAGAATAAAATGAGAGGGGCGCCAAAGCGGCCCAGTCAGTTAAGCATCTCCCTTGGGCTCAGGTCACGATCCAGGGGTCCTGGCATGGAGCCCCAGGGCTGGCTCCCTGCTCAGGAGGGAGTCTGCTTCTCCCTCTGCTCCTCTCCCCTGCTTGTTCTCTCTCTCTCATTCAGTGCACTCTCTCTCAAATAATAAATAAATAAATAAATAAATAAATAAATAAATAAATAAATAAATAAATAAATAAAAGAATAAAGTGAGAGAGATCCTAAGAAACTTTGGATGATGCCCCAAAGGGCATGAAGCACAATGGTATTTCTGTTGAAAGAGCAAACTAGGGCAGCCCTGGTGGCCCAGCGGTTGAACATCTGCCTTCAGTCCAGGGCCTGATCCTGGAGTCCTGGGGTCGAGTCCCACATCAGTCTCCCTGCGTGGAGCCTGCTTCTCCCTCTGCCTGTCTCTGCCCCTCTCTCTCTCTCTCTCTGTTTCTCATGAATAAATAAGTAAAATCTTTAAAACACACACACACACACACACATTTGGGGATCCCTGGGTGGCTCAGTGGTTTGGCGCCCACCTTTGGCCCAGGGCGTGATCCTGGAGTCCCAGGATCCAGTCCCACCTCGGGCTCCCTGCATGGAGCCTGCTTCTCCCTCTGCCTGTGTCTCTGCCTCTCTCTCTCTCTCTCTCTCTCTCTCTGTGTGTGTGTGTGTGTGTCTCTCATGAATAAATAAATAAAATCTTAGAAAGAAAGAAGAAAGAAAGAAAGAAAGAGAGAAGGAAGAAGAAAGAAAGAAAGAAAGAAAGAAAGAAAGAAAGAAAGAAAGAAAGAAAGAAAAAGAAAGAAGCTATTCAGACAGAACTGGAAGCGTAAAACTCCAGGTATATATTCTGGATACTGAGGCAGGTGGGCCCTGAAGCCATAAATAGAATATGGAAGGTCGTTTTACCGTTTCTTAAAAATTTAAGATCATCACACCATGAATATTGGTTACAGAATTGTTCGAGGCACCTGGTGTCCAATTGAGAATAGGGCGCCTTATTCTGTAGGCTACTCGGGGATTGTGCAGACAAGGGGAGGGACATTGCATGTTGTTGGGGGGACTATCTACCCACCTATTTGTTACTTGTGAGAACAAACAGAAACGTTTACTTTGGTACAAGAAATATTAATGAATAAAAGTGGATGTTCACACACACACACACACACACACACACGCACCCCCAAAAGAAAGGCTGAAGGTCTCTATCCTTTATTCTAAGTGATTTCAGGCTGCTGTGATTTTTTTTTCCCAGCTCTTATTCTGCATTTCCAGTTTTTTGTTTTTTGTTTTTTCCCTCCCTGAGAGACTGTCAGCTGCCCCTTTTGTGTTATTAATGTGGTTTCCTTCATCCCTTCTGATTGCCTTTTCTGATTTTCTGCTCTGGTGCTTGGAAATGTGGTAATTAATTCATTAGCATTGTCTTTGATATAAAAGTAAATGACCGGCAGTGGGGAATTGCCGTGATTTGTGGACACAACGTTTGTTGCTTCTCCATTGGTTATTCGGTCTGTTAAACACCATGGGCGTTTTTCTTCTTTTCTATCCTTTCCTCTGCTGCAGTGGATTTTATACAATGTTTGTATGATTCTGGCACTTTACTAAGACTACCTTACTGTTGAACAGGGGTTTAGATTTTAGTGACTTAAAGTAAGTTCTGATCAGCCCTCAGCTTCTCTAAGAAGCTTTCCTTAAGTAGGCGAGGGAGGTCATTACTTTTTCTTCATTGACAGGAACTTTGCCTAAACCCTTGTATTGTCAGCTCTGTGGAGTGAGCTGGGTTCCTACCTCTTTCTCAGAGTAGGAGCCACACACAAGGCCTGGATGCTCTTAGGGTATTTTTTTTCTTTTTCTTTTTCTTTTTTGTTAAAGATTTTATTTACTTATTCATGAGAGATACACAGAGAGAGGCAGAGACAGACGGAGGAAGAAGCAGGCTCCCTGCAGGGAGTCCAGATGTGGGACTCGATCCCAGGACCCGGGGATCATGCCCTGAGCCAAAGGCAGATGCTCACCCACTGAGCCACCCAAGTGCCCCCTCTTGGGTACTTCTGTCTCAGTTTTACGAATGAGGAAACTCAGGCTGGTGTAAGTGGCATAGGCCACATGGCTTGTGGCAGAGCCAGGATTGGTATTGATAGAATCTGTTGGTATCTGACTCCAGGTTGTTTTCCTATCACATCTCAACTGTGATCTGAACCCTTAACTTTTTCCTCTGATTAGAGATCCAGAAAAATCAAGGCGAGTGACTACATATCCATATGAGTATTCCTGAAGCCTGCTGGATTCCTTTTGTGCCTAGCAGGCCGTCTTCCCTGGGGACATGATCCTGTGGCTGTCTCACAAACTCCTAAAGTTAAATGCAGGAATTTGGGTGCCTCTGACCATGACCATAGTCTTTTTCAAAGTTTCTGGAATCTTCGGCCCATAAAAAATTGGTATATACTGTGTTTGCTTCGGCAGCACATATACCTAAATGGAAAATGGTATATACTAACACATTATTGTTTTTATGCCACAAATGTCACATTACCTCCACCAAATTAGCATCATGTCCCATTCAGAGCATGAAAATACCTCGGATACCTCATTTTATTTGCATGATATGACAGATTGTAGTTGAAATTTTAAATTTGTTTCAGACCGAAAGGAAAAGAATGACTTCTTATGAGACAGGCATGTCACATTGAAAATGTCATGATACTCTAAATTCAAACTATTATTTTCTGCATTCTTAATCATCCGTCCAGGGGAAGAAGTCCTATAAGAAAGTGTGGACCTTTTAAAATTTCACTGAAGCTGAGTCTATATTTTTTTTATCCAATAGAGTACAAAGGAAGGCACTGCTTTTCCATGGGGGAAGGAAAAGCACCACTGCTGATTTTTTAATGCAACTGTACCGGACACTGCGTTTAGCTCATCCTTCCAGGGTTGTTTGCTATGCTCCAGAGGGCAAAATTCCTCTTTCTTCTTAGGCATCAGCTTTGTAGTTAGATTATGTATTAAGTAATATATTCATGCTCATCCAACAAAAAAAAAAAAAAAAAAAAAAGGAAAAGAAAGTGATTCTGTGCAGAGGAAGGCATTTGAGCTCTAGCCCTTGGTAGTGAATCTCGGTCTCCTGTCTGGCTCGTATTCATCTTTGACCTCTGCAAGAAAAAGAATAGGTAAAAAGAATGATTTAAAAAGAAGTCATGAAAAAAATAAAATAAAATAAAAAGAAGTCATGCTGCATGAAGTTGTGATTTTTTTTTTTTTTTTTGAAACAAGCACACCATGTCTGAGCTATCTGGTAAGGCTGAAATATGTTATCAATCAACTTCTTTCACATTTAAAAGGAAAGGAGAAAAGAAGGGGAGGAGTGTTAGAGATGGAGACCTTATGTTAAGGTTGAAAAGCACTAGAGACCTTAAATGTTAAAACGCAAAATTGCCATTGTGTCATTTAGGATCTTCCACAGCTGTATTCCTTTGTGTTGTTGAATGCATTAACTTTTATGCCACGTGCGTGACATAATCCACAGCGCGAAATAGTCCAGAAGCATGAGAGGACTGAATTTGCTATAGATGATACATGAGTTTCAGCTCACTGACATTCTTCAGGTTTAGTTATGTGGACGGTTTTTAAGCTTAAAAACACTTTATTAGTATTTATTACCTGTGATGATGGGAGTGAAAAACTGCACTTCTTTTCTCAATTGCTTTCCAGATAAAAATCTGCAGATTTGGAATATTCAAATCTGGAATCTGCTTCCTAGAAGCAACTTTTCAGGATGAGGCTAAGAGGCTGTTTACTATGTTCAGGCTTACTTGGGAGGAAAGATATATATGTAAGAATAATTTGCATTCTCTCGTAGGAAAAGGAAGAAGAATGATCTGTATCTTCCCATAACTCAAGTGTTAAAAGTGTGATAACACGGCATTCTGAGACCTCCTCTTACCATCACATCGAGACTCCTTTGGGAGTTAATAAGTTGCCTGTACAGTTTTCTCAGAAGGTCAGTTAGCTTTAATAACTTACTAAATTAATGTCTTTCTGGGGTTTAGTCATAGGGAGTAATAGGAACGAGTAAACAGACTAAAAGTTGGTAATCTTATAGAGGGGGGTACTCAGGAGTTTGGAAACAGACCTCTTGCATTTTGTAAAGTGAATGAAACATTATGAAGGCATTCTTTTTATTTTCTCTCCTTTCTTTTACCTTTATTTATTTTTCCATCAACACTCTGCCCGAAAATTCTCTTAAGTCACGAGGGCCTTGTACATAGAGGCATCCCTGATGGGGCCTTGTGAGCGACATTAAGGCCCCAGGGAATCAGGCAACTCTTGCAAGAGGTGGTTTTCGTTTTCAGCATAATATAGTTTTCAATCCAGGAGGCATCCTATTTGTGTGCTTGATTTAAAGAGCAGAAAACTGAACAGTATGTTTTCCTCTGATACACGGAGGGGAGGGAGGAGTGCAAATTTCCTGCTCCTTAGTGACAGCGACAGCGGGCGGAGGGCGCGCCTGGCCGTCCCTGCACCACATGGGTGTCACCTAATAATCAGTTTTTCGCTTCTAATGCAGCACTCCCATACGAGGTCTTTATTCTTCCTACCTTACGTTGCAAGGTGTCTGTGCATGCAAAGTCGTGCATTTGTGCAAGGGAGCCCGTGGACTCAGCCCGAATGCAGATGGAGATAGTCACGGAGGAGAAGCAAACCAAAATTCCCCATCTGGGGGATAACAGGGACCAGCAAAACCACAGCCAGGAAGCAGCGCTAAATCCCAACGAGTCACAGCAGTAAGTTTCGGCAAATAGGAAAGAGAACGTAAGCTGTGCTGCTTGCACCGAAGACGCGTGTCAGACCTTGAGCATCGCCTCCTGCAACTTGCAACTTCCCAGCTTCTCTCCTTGGGCGCCCCCCCCCCCCCAGCCCCCGCTCTGTTGAAGTTCAGTCCCCACCACCCACCTTAGTTTGCCGCAACATGTCCTATGCGATCTATTCGGATCTCATTAAACTGATTTACTGGGCCCGCTGGCTCTGTCCCCCCCCCCCCCCCCCCGCTTATTCCCACTTTGTTTAAAATTCGGGAAGTGCTGGGGGGAGGGGCGGGACATTAATCGCCGCACTTGTGCAGCCCGAGTGCCAGCTGATTTATGGCAAAGGTTATAAAGGAAAAGTATTAAGTGTGCTTCATTCCATTTGGCAAAGACCATCCTGCACAATGTCCGCAGAAACCCCCAGAGTCCTGTTTTGCGGAAAGAAGGGGGGGAAAGCCCCACCAAAGATGTGCTCTTCTTCTTTTGAGCATTAATTAAGACTGTAAATCACAGGCCACATGAAACAACTGTATACGACAGAACGGGGACGGTCCGGGATTTCTGCGGGGCTCGTGGGCTCAGTCCTGGATACCTACACCGGAGCCCTAATGGGAGGGCCGACTTCAAAGGGCACTTTTGGCTGCAAGAGAGAGGTCTGCTCCGGCGCTGCAGGGAGGGGGGGTTGTAAACTGCAGGCTGCACGGCAGCTAGGTGGTGGGGGACCAGGGAGGGAGCCCAGGGCTCGGTTGCACCGCTTCCCCCCTCCCAAGGGTACCCTATTTGCATTAAGCAGCACGTCCCTCTCTCCTGAGACAGGGGCTCTAATGTCATCATCTGGAGAATAGCTCTCAAATAGAATCATCCCTCTCTTTGGGGAGAGAGACAAGTATTGCATATATTCCGCCCCCCCCCCTTTTTTTTCTTTTTGGAACTGGTGTGAGATGTCCTTTTGCTGCTCTGTTAGCCATCCTCCATCTCCTTCTGCTGGGCTTCGGGCCATCCTGACAAGTGGTGGTTGGCTCATCGCACGGGGCCCCTGGAGTGGGTTTGCAAAGCAGTGAATTTACCTACTCAACTCACCTTCTCAAGTGCAAGACCAGCTTTCCGCCCCACAAGGAGCTGGGACGGTCATCTTTTCCCTGGAGAGCTCTTCTGCATGCCTCACATACCCCACAATACATATTGAATATCTGCAAGAAATTTCTTTTTTCCCCATTCTTCTGCTTAAGTGTATTCTTTGCGTTCAGAGGTCAGGTGGCTGATCCTCCATTGGAGGGTAGGTTTCTTTCTCAAGAACTGGGCTCAGTTGCTGTTAGTTTTTCCTCACCTCGAGCCACTCCAGTGCCTGTTGGCCCAGTTGTCTGTGTATTTTCTGCACAACAGTCCAAGAGAAGGGTAAGTGCAAGTTCATGGCTGTGGAACGGAATTTTAATGTTGGACCTTTGCTTCCTGAGCATAGTATTCCTAGGAACTGAGGTAATGCAACTGAAAATTATGCATGGCCTCTCACTGAAAGTACGGTTGCCTGGTTGCCTGGTCGTGATCTTGGGGGTCTTGAGATGGAGCCCTGTGGTGGGGCTCCTGCTTGTCCTCCTTCCCACCCACCCCCCACTCGTGTTTGCACACATGCACGTGCTCTCTCTCAAATAAATATATTTTTTAAAAAAATAAAGTGCCCAACTCCATCTGCAGATACCTGTGAAACCATTACTATGATCAAGGTAACAAACGTCATATCAGCATCTGCTCTAGCAATTTCTAGAATTTTATATAAATGGACTCATGTAGTATATTCTCTAGTTTTTTGGTTTTTTTCTCCTCGGCATGATTCGGAGATGCACCCGTGTTGCTGCAAGCATCAAGAGCTCATTCCTTTGTGTTGTTGAGTTGTAGTCCATGGCCTATTTATCTCTTGATGCTCGTTGCTCTGCTTTAGAGCTCCTTAGAGCTCCCTAGTAGTTTTTCTTTGTTTCATAGCTTTATGAAACCTCACCTTAAGGATACTAAGCACATTCAACCAGAGACTCAAAGGGACTCTTATGCAGATTTCTTAAGCTCCTTCTCTGCATAGCTCCCTTCTCTTTGGGTCTTTGCCCTTAGAAATTCCAGCCACCTCTGCCTCCTTGTTCTCTGATATCTGGCACCTCAGGGTAATGAGATTGCAGTAGTTTTCTTGGGTTCCCTTCCTATGCCGGTCCCTAGTAGGTGTCCTCAGGCAGAAAGCTGGGTGAGAGTTAGGTCCATCTTGTTAGTTTTCCATCTCTCAGGAGTTAAGAGTCCTGTGTTGTCTGTTCTGAGCCTGAAAGCATTTGTGTCCTGTGTTTGTCCAGTGTCCTATTGACTGTAGTTGGAGAACTAGTTTAGTACCAATTACTCATGACTGAAATGTAGGTTCATGTGTATTCATTTGTGATAGCTGTGTATAAAGTTCAGTGAAAAGATGTATTTTTATTTATATATATATTATTTTTTTAAGATTTTATTTATTTATTCACGAGACACACACACACACACACAGAGAGAGAGAGAGAGAGAGAGAGAGAGGGGCAGAGACACAGGCAGGGGGAGAAGCAGGCTCCATGCAGGGAGCCTGATGTGGGACTCGATCCCGGGTCTCTAGGATCATGCCCTGGACTGAAGGCAGCTCCACACCGCTGGGCCACCAGGGCTGCCCAAAAAGATGTATTTTTAAAACTCTTAACGATTTTCCAAAAAGGGAAAAGGGTGGCTCTTGGTAGATGTTGTTATTGTCTTATTTCTTAGAGCAAGTATATCACTTTAACGGTATTCAGTGGGAGTGCAAAACAAGGAAGCATTAGTGGCATATTTCATGTTTCCATTGTAGGGAGAAATTTTACTGACTTATATTTCTTTGAAATCACTTTTCATTTCTCATTGAGAGCTTTCTTCATTGACTAGAGTGAACCAAAGCTAATATAGAACAATTAAAATATTTTCAAACTGGGACGCCTGGGTGGCTCAGTGGTTAAGTGTCTGCCTTTGGCTCAGGGCATGATCCATCTGGGCATCAAGTCCCACATCAGGCTCCCTGTGAGGAGCCTGCTTCTCCCTCTGCCTGTGTCTCTGCCTCTCTGTCTCTCATGAATAAATAAATAAAATCTTTAAAAAATATATTTTCAAACATTATTTTTCCAGATGAATCCCATGCTGATCTTATAGGTAGAGGAAGCTTGATTTAAGATGTACATACTATCTGCTTAATGAGATAGAAAGAATTCAGCCTAGGACTTTCTGTTTTTCTTTCAAATGCATTCCCTAATGATCTCTGACAGATTCTATGGATAAAAACAATCTGCTTGAGAATCAAGGGGGGAAAGCCCATACAACCTTGATTTTTGGTGTTTTCAGCAATCTATTTGATCATCTTCCAAAGGTTTAGCTAAAGGTCACAAAAAAGAAAACACAACTCTAAGATACAGAATAAGCATACAGCTGGTAGAGCCCTTGCCCTTTTCTCATCCATACTTTGGGAATCTTTTTTTTCTAAAGATTTTATTTATTCATGAGAGACACATAGACAGGCAGAGACACAGGCAGAAGGAGAAGCAGGCTCCGTACGGGAGCCCGATACAGGACTTGATCCCAGGACCCCTGGATCACAACCTGCCCCAAAGGTAGATGCTCATCCGCTGAGCCACCCAGGCACCCCCATACTTTGGGAATCTACCAATGGTGTACCAAGGCTTGATTTTTGACTAGAAGCTTCTAGAGAATTTCTTACTGAAGTCTTAGCCAAACTTCACCAATTACTTGGCTAGAATAATTCCCAGAGGGCTTTTTTAAACTTTAACTTTATTTTGTAACTATTTTTTAAAGATTTTATTTATTTATTCATGGAAGACACAGAAAGAGAGAGAGAGGCAGAGACACAGGCAGAGGGAGAAGCAGGCTCCATGCAGGGAGCCCGATGTGGGACTTGATCCCGGGTCTTCACACTGAGCTGAATAAAGTCAGACGCTAAACCGCTGGGCCACCTGGACTGCCCTGTAACTCTTTTTATTGGATAAAATATGCACAATATAAAATTCACCATCTTTTTTTTTTAATTGCATTCAGTAGTGTACAGTTTGAAATGACATTAAGCACATTCATATTGTTGTGCAACCAACCATCCTCATCATCCAGCTCCAGGACTCTTTTTTTTTCCTGTGAAACTGAAACCCTTAGCATGATGTCCTCAAGGTGCATTCATGTTATAGCATATGTCAGTATTTCCTTCCTATTTAAGGCTTTGTAATATTCCATTAGATGTATATGTCACATTTTGCTTATCCATTTATTTGTTGATGTACACTTGGGTTGTTTCCAAGTATTAGCTATTGTGAAGAATGCTACTATGAACATGGGTGTACAAATATCCTTTGGATACTCCACTTTGAATTCTTTTAGGTATATACCCAGAAGTGGAATTTCTTTTTTTTTCTTTTTTCTTTTTTTAGAAGTGGAATTTCTGAGTCCTATGATAATTTCATTTTTAATTTTTTAAGGAATCACCATACTGTTGTCCACTGTGTCTGTATCATTTTACAATCCCACTGACTGTGTTCAAGGATCCCAATTCACTCACAAATGTTCTAACACTTGTTATTTCCTGTTTTTTGCTTTTGTTTTTGTTTTGATAGTAGCCATCCTTATGGGTATGAGGTGTTATTTCATCATGGTTTTTTATTTGCATTTCTCTAATGATTAGTAATGTTGAGTATCTTTTCATGTGCTTATTGGCCATTCATGTATCTTCTTTGGAGAAATGTCTATTCAAGTCCTTTGCCCATTTTTGAATCAGGCTTGGGGTTTTTGTTGTTGAATTTTAGGAGTTCTTTATATATGTTCTGGTTATTAATCTCTTATGAGATATATAATTTGCAAATATTTTTCCCATTCCATAGGCTGCCTTTTTACTCTGTTAATAGTGTCCTTTGATGCAGTTTTAATTTTCATGTCGTCTATTTTGTCTGTTTTCTTTTTGTCTTTTGAGAGTTTGATAATAATGTGTTTCAGTGTGGATCTCTTTGAGTTCATCTTACTTGAAGTTTTTTGGGCTCCTTGGTAGTTTATGCTCAGATCTTCTGTCAAGTTTGGTAAATTTTTAGCCATTATTTCTTTATAAATTCCCTCTTATTTTTTCTCTCTTCTTCTGGAACTCTAGTAATCCATGTTGATCTCCTTAAGTTTTAAAATAATTATATTAGACAGATTTGTTCCAGTCCTATTATTATCTAGATGGGAAGATAAATTCCTGGTGCTTCCCACTCCACCATCTTCCCAGAATCCTCTCTTTTTTTCCTTTTTTTTAAAATAGATTTTATTTATTTATTTGACAGAGAGAGAGAGAGAGAGCAAGCATGAGCAGGGGGAGAGGTGGAGGGAGAGGGAAAAACAGATTCCCCGCTGAGAATGGATCCCATTGTGGGGCTTGATCCCAGGACCCTGGGATCATGACCCAAGCAAAGGCAGACACTCAACTCCTTGAGACACCCAGGCACCGCTGGAATCCTCTCCTCTAATTGCCATTCTGAGCATATGTATTTTATCCTTGTGCATGTATCTTCAGGAATCTTATTCAGATTTGCATACAATTTGTCAATCCTAATAATCCATTGCTAGAAAAGATCAAATGAGATAATATATGTTTTTTTAAAAAGATTTTATTTATCTGTTTCTTTGTTTAGAGAGCATGTGCGCAAGCAGGGGGAGGAGCAGAGGGAGAGGGAGACAGAGCATCTCAAGCAGCCTCTGCACTCAGCACAGAGCCCTACATGGGGCTGAATGTCATGTCCCTGAGATGGTGACCTGAGCTGAAATCAAGTCAGATGCCTAATCAGCTTAGCCATCTTGCTGCCCCCAAAAATGTGTTTTAAAAATATTTAGAAAATAACTGACGTATCTTCTTTCTTGCTCACACTCTTTTTGAGTAGACTATAAATTTAGAAAGTGAAGAAGTAGCTATGGTATAAGCATTCTGTTTATTTTTTGGTGATATCTCTACCTTTTCAGTTTGTTTTGGAGGGGTAGGGAGAGACTAAGAGGTTCCCCCAAAGGATAAAAACTTGCCTTAGAAAAGAGATAGTTATGTCTCTTTTGTGGAATACAGATTTTATTTTATCAAGAATATAAAATTATATTGGTTTGTGTATTCATAGAAGGCTGTCTTAAGTTTTTCTCTCACCTAAGAGAAGCGAATCAATTCTTGTTATAGTTTCATAAGTTTCTGTATTATCTAGGACATTCATAATAGGAAGATGAATGATTCTGTATAGCTACTATTTTGGTTACTCATAAATGTTTCTGAAACATTGTGCCAACTTATCAGACAAGTCTGTATTCTAAACCCACTCATTTCAGGAAACAGCCACACCATTTTTTTCTTTGTATTTCTTGTTTTTATTTTATAAAGACAGCTGGAATGTGCTTCTTTCTGTCTCTCATCATTAAACTCAGGTATATAATTTTACCCCTGAAGTGTTCAGTGAAACATGATTAAAATGTTACTTAAAAAGTTAAAATAAACCAGTTTGCAGACCAATAGTGCTAAATGGGTTAGTCACAAATCTACTGTCATGCCCTACTAGAAATAAGTATTCTTAGGGGCACCTGGGTGGCTTACTGGTTGAGCAACTGCCTTTGGCTCAGGTCGTGATCCTAGGACCCTGGTATCGAGTCCCCCATCGGGCTCCCTGCACGGAGCCTGTGTCTCCCTCTGCCTGTGTCTCTGCCTCTCTCTCTGTGTCTCTCATGGATAAATTTTTAAAATCTTTAAAAAGATTTTAAAATCCTGACATTCATGACATTCAGCTCCAAGTAGGGTTCTGTGCTGAGTGCAGAAGAAAGCAAGCAAGCAGTATTTCTTACTAACATCACAGCCTTTAATCATTTAGCTAGTCCATAGCGACTTAGTGAGATGGAGTTTATCCTATTTCCCAAAAGGCAATTGAGAAATGGTTTCATTTCCTAGTAAACGTTTGGCTGTGAAATCTCCATAGCTTTTCTAGCCTGGTGAGTTCTGTCTCCACCTTTCCCATCCCCTCCCCACACCTCTCTTGAAAAACCCTCCTCCTTTCCCCCATCCCTAAGACCAAGGCTTCTCAAACATTCCCTGTGTGTTTGGACAGTGCACAGTGAGGAAGAAATGATTAAGTAGCCAAATGTTTGAAACCCAGCTAAATGCATGGATTATCATCCCTTTAACTCTTTCTTATCTTGAACTGGGAAGGGCTTAATGACTGGGACCTATTGTTCTCCCTTTCTTGACATTAATGAAGAAATCAGAGCACTCAGCTGGTTTCCTGAGGTGGCTGAGAGTGACCTGCTAAATTGACTTTTTTGTGCTCTGCTTTCCAGGACTATCCCAACTAGACTGGAGCAGTGAACACAGTGTGGTGTTCTTAGAGTAAATCCGTACCTCTATGTGTGTTTGGAGACACAAATACAAGCACCCTGGTTTGAGTGTGGAATGGAGGTGGTGTGTCCAAGCACGCATACACATGCCAATTTATTCTGACAACACCACACTGCATCTCACGTGCTCAGCTGTTGTCTGAATACATACTGGACTAGAGTAGATCAGAAGGTTGTCTCTCCCTTATTTTTAATAGTTAAAAGAATTATTGTTAGCTTGCTTTTTACCAATTAAGAATAAAAACTCTTGTTTTCAGTGTTGGCAACATGGTGCATGTCCTTGATTACCTTCTTCAGTGCCCATATATCTATAGAGGAGCATAAAGATATATAGCATTTTCTGTCATTGTTTTTGAAAAATTAAGTGATGCTTCATATCTTGCTTCTCTCAATACAGGATGAGGTAAATCCTTCTACAGTTACTATTATAGATCCTGCTTCTATTCAATTTATGCCTGGTATTCCCTGGTGTGTCTTACTGCAGTGCATTCCACTATTCCCTGTCAACAGGCATTCTATGAGTTTGATATTTTTTCCCACCATAAGCAGCACAACATTCTCAAAAAGGTAATAGTAGTGTGGATTCTGAAGCTGAACTGCTTGGATTAGAATCCTGTAATTCCGCTTACCAACTTGTTGATCTGTGGCAAGTTACTCAACCATCTGTCTCATTTTCCTCCTTGCAAAATGATGAGAATGAAAATATCCACCTCTCATGTCTCTTCCACAGCAGAGCCCACCACTTTTGTCACTTTAATTAAGGCAAAAGAATTCAGCTCACCAGTTCAGCTGTCTGGTTGGAAGAAGGAGTCGAGGTAGACCTTCAGGCTGTGTCCTTGGCAGAATGGGATAAGGCTATCCAAGGATCTTGTTTGAAGCCTCAGGACTCTAAGTTGTGTGTGTTTGGGGCCTGGTGGGGATTACATCCACATTTCTCTGGGTCTCTTCATCCTTTGGTAAGAAGCCCAAAGCCTCCTTCCCACCATCCAGGCCTGCCTCACCCTAACAGTTGCTGCCTACTTAGCAGAGGGGAGGATGGCAGGAATGTTGTAAACCACATATTCATGAAATCCTCTCCAGAAGATAACTATCTCATCTTTGGCATCACAGAAATATATTTTTCTGCTTAATAAATTAAAAACAAAACATGTCTTGAATCTACTCTCAGGGCTGGACAATTGAACCAGTGGTAGTTAGTTCTTGTAACGCTTCGAGAGGCCTGGGATTGCTTGTCTATGAACTGGTATCATCTGAATAGATGATTAAATGTAGCAGGAAAAAGAACAGGAAGGTCTCTTGTGTGGGATTGTCTCTTCTCCACACCAGGTCTTTGAGCTGGCATCATCATTTCTGTTCCTTTGCAGTGTCATTGTTCTTTTGAGAGAATCTTCTATATAACATAAATTCTCCCCCAGGACTTACCCCCACTGGTGGTTTTTTATTATTATTATTTTTTCATTGCTCAAAGCTTAGTATTTCTGACCATGAGTAGAATGAGTTAGTTGAGGAAGATTCTAAAATCTAAAAATATCTGAAGCACATTTATCTCAAATAATGGTTAAGAAAAGTCATTACATGAGGGAATTATTGTTTCTGATATTGTTCTTTTATTTCCATTACTTCAGATTATGGAGTTTTTTTCCTAAAAATTGAAACAATACAGGCTCATGATAGTGAGTTTAGAGACTACAGAAAGGTATAAAGATAAAATCAACTATCAGATGTGGCTACAAAGGAATAGCATGAGTGAGTTTTTTTTTAGCACAGTGGAGCCATGCTGTAGTCCTGATTGTTATGATGGCTGTAGGAATGTATATTTGTGCTAAAATTCACAGAACTGTACATCTTCCCCTCCTAAAAAATTTCACTTTACTAAATGACAACTGAAAAAAAGTTAAATAAAAAATAGAATCATTATTTTGAAAATTTTGGTGTATTTTCTTCTAGTATTTCTTTATTATGATGATGATAATTTTTAAAGTAATTGCTATATTCTTTTTTTTTTTAAGATTTTATGTGTTTATTCATGAGAGACACAGAGAGATAGAGGCGGAGACATAGGCAGAGAGAGAAGCAGGCTCCAAGCAGGGAGCCCGATGTGGGACTTGATCCCAGGAACCCAGGATCACGCACTGGGCGGAAGGCAGACCCTCTACCACTGAGCCACCCAGGCATCCCTAAAGTAATCTCTATATTCAACATGAGGCTCAAACTGACAACCCTGATATCAAAAGTCACATGTTCTACTGACAGAGCCAGCCAGGGGCCCCTCCATTTCATATTTCTATGAATATGGTTACAGATGCATTTTTTCTTTTACAAAATGGTATTATATGTTTATGCATATACTGATTTTAAATATCATTAAATATTCTTTTAGGGACATCTGGATGGCTCAGTGGTTGAGCATCTACCTTCGGCTCAGGTCATGATCCCGGGGTCCTGGGATCAAGTCCTGCATTGGGCTCCTGGCAGGGAGCCTGCTTCTCCCTCTGCCTATGTCTCTGCCTCTCTCTGTATGTCTCTCATAAATAAATATATAAAATCTGTTTAAAATGTATTCTTTTAAGACATTTAAAAAAAAGACATTTTTATGTGGTTGGACAATATTCCATCCTAAGATGTACCTAATTTATTTAACTGTTCTAATTGTAGTATATTTCCCCACTATTACTTTAAAAATTGAGTGTGCTAGAAAAGTTAATTTAAGAATACTTAACTTTTATTCATATTAGAATTGTCATCCATAGAAAATTCAGGCTTCAGAATAAAAATCGTTCTCTTACCTGGGCTATGAACTTCTATAGCCCAAATTCATGTCACTCACCCAGCCACCTGCGGCCCTTCGGTTCTCAGAACTCACCAAATGAGCTTAATTTTGGAATATTGGAGTACCTCTCTTACCATCCAATCTAGCCTCTACCTCTGTCTTTTCCCTCCCTCCCATTCTATAAGACTGAGATCTTTCAACTGCAGCTTAAAAGTTCACTTTTTTTTTTAAATCACGTCCTGTACTTGGTAATTATATTTTTACATATACTTTTTAAAAAGATTTTATTTATTTATTTACAAGAGACACACAGAGAGACAGAGACACAGGCAGAGGGAGAAGCAGGCTCCATGCAGGAAGCCTGATGCGAGACTCGATCCCAGAACCCCAGAATCATGCCCTGAGCCGAAGGCAGACAACTCAACCACTGAGCCACCCAGGCATCACTTCATTTACTTGTTTAATGTTGGCCTCTGACACTTAATGGTAAGCTCTTTTGAGGGCTAAGACCATGTCAGATTTGCTGGATACTGTATACACCTACTGCTCAGCTCCGTGCCTGTTACCTAGTAGGTAATCAATAAATGAACTTTGGCTGAACGAGTAAGAGCTGTCATGCTCTCTAGTAAGACATTGACTTGGTGATTACAAAAATATGTTTGGAGAACTTACATTTAGGTTTTTTTTTAAGATTTTATTTATTTATTTGGGAGAGAGAGAAAACCAGCAGTAGGGAGGAGCAGAAAGAGAAGCAGACTCCCTGCTCAGCAGGAAGCCTGACTGGGGACTCAATCCCAGGACCCTGAAATGATGACCTGAGACAAAGGCAGACACTTAATCCACTGAACCATCCAGGTGCCCCCAGATTTTAAAAGCTTTAATCTAATTAACTGTAAGTGGCATTGAGATGGGTTAGTGAACACCATTGCACTTAATTTAATAAAAGGGCACAATGAAACCACTGGAGTATTCTATTATTCTACTCTGGAATATTTTTAAATCTAAGGAAAGGCTTTTTCTTACTTTTAATACTTTCCTGTGTTGATTTCATACCCTAATCCCCACCGCTACTGCCTCTCTCTTTCTCCCTCTCTCTCCACACACACCCATGCATTCATGCATGCACTCACACACATTTGTTTGCCTATGTTTATTAATATCTATATTTTTAAAAGTTACTACTGGTTTGACAGTTCTCAATTTCTTTGGAAAACAAAAGCTTTAAATTATTTTTTTTCCCATCAAGCACTTTCTCCTATTCTTTTTTTCTTCTTTCCGTTTTTGTTGCTACCTTTTTTTCTCTATTCTGTTACCCCCACCAAATTCTGTTGCTAGCACTCTGTAAGTTTGGCTGTCAGGACTCTAACTTCATTTCTCCTCCTTTAAATTGTTTAGAACATTTTGAAGTTGTAATTCAGTAATTAAACTGAATACTAGGTAAGATTTGGCACTAAGTTATTATTGTGTGGGTTTGCTTGTTTTGTTGTTGTCGTTTGCTTGTTTAATAAATCACTTAGTATTTATAGCCAAGGAAAGCCATAAGTTAACCATCACTGCAAAGCATAAAATAGATCCTCTCCAGCCAAGCATTTGGGAGTAGATGGAGCAGTACAAGCATCCTTGGTGTTATTGCACTTCTTTCTATTGCACTTCACAGATATTGCTTTTTTTTTTCTTTAACCAGTTAGAGGTTTGTGGCAATCCTGCATTAAACAAATTTATTGGCATCATTTTTCCAACAGCGTTTGTTCACTCCATTTCTCTGTATCTCATTTTGGTAATTCTGCTTTTATTTTTTAAAGATTTTATTTATTCATTCATGAGAGATGCAGGGGGGTGGGGCAGAGACAAGGGCAGAGGGGGAACCAGGCTTCACGCAGGGAGCCTGATGCGGGACTTGATCCTGGGACTCCAGGGTCATGTCCTGGGCCAAAGGCAGGTGCCAAACCGCTGAGCAACCCAGGGATTCCCCATTTTGGTAATTCTTGCAGTATTTCATACTTTTTCATTATTATCATCTTTGTTATGGTGATCTGTGATCAGTGATTATGACTCCCTGAGAGCTCACATCATGATTGGCATTTTTTAGCATAAAGTTTTTGGTTGTTTTTTTTTTTTTTTAAGATTTTATTTATTTATTCATGAGAGACAGAGAGAGAGAGAGAGAGAGAGAGAGAGAGAGAGAGGCAGAGACGCAGGCAGAGGGAGAAGCAGGCTCCACGAAGGGAACCTGATGTGGGACTCAATCCCAGGATCCTGGGACTCTGGGATCATGCTCTGAGTCAAAGGCAGACCCTCAACTGCTGAGTCACCCAGGCGTCCCTAAAGTTGTTTTTTTTTTTTTTTTTTAGTTAAGGGATGTACTTTTTTTTTTTTTTAAATAAAATGCTATTGCACACTTCATAGACTACAGAATAGTATAGACATAACTTTTATGCACACTGGAAAACCAAAAAATTCATTTGACTTGCTTTCTTGCAATATTTGCTTTATTGCAGTGGTCTGGTGCCAAACCCGCCTTATTTCTGAGGTATGCCTATACTGTTCAGTAACTGGTACCAACTTACATAACCTGTTTGTGTCCTTCAATTTCTTCATTTAAATTAATTCTACCTAGAAATTCTTAAATGTCTGATCCAAACTGGATTATAGACCTAGAGCTAAAAGTTTTGGAACCCAGCTCCTTCCTATACAGGTGATTAATGAGTCATTCCCATTCTTGTGATTGGTGAACCCAGGTACAAGCTTGGTAGGCATCAAAGACAAAGTTAAATCAGGTTCCTTCTTGAAACACATCTTAGTTACTTAATAAGATCACAGAAAAGAGGAAAGAGCACTGATTTCTTGTGAGAACCCAAAGGCAGTAAACATCATTTTTACTGAGGGATTTTTTTCCCCTGAAAATGAAAAAGAAGGTGAATTTATACACACCTTCAGAGACTTCACTTTCACTTTAAAGTGACTAGAAAACCAAATGGCTAGAAATGTTAAATCCAAGTTGACCCTTAAAGATAAGATAATTGGATAATATTACAAATGGAAAAAGTGGCATTAGAACACATTTTTAAGTGATCAAAATTTTTTTTTTTCTTACTTTTATCTTCCTGGTAAGTCACTGTGGTTAGAAAATGTGATGTCTCAGCTGTCTTATCAAGATTTCAACTGATTCGGGAACTATCCCATAAAAACACCATCATAATCATGACATCGCTCAGGTGAACAAGAATAGCAGCATTAACCCCCAGAGAAGTATATTGCACAAGCTTTAGCAGGGAGATAGGGTGTCAGTAGGATTCAGAACTTGGATGAAGGGTCGTAAGTCCACGCTTTTACTGCTTTCCCTAAGATATGTGGTTAAAGAAAAATTAGTTTCATATTAGACTGTTTAAAAAAGCAAACAAACTTTATTTAGTACGGCAGGTTTTCTTCCTGGTGTCTGGAACTATGCCCTCGTTTATTGTGGTTATTCAAAACAGCATATTTTAGAGCAATAATTAGAGCACAGATGATCAACAAGGCTAAATGTGCATGCCATGCTAATCTTTGTCCTGTGTTCTGAGAAATTAATGATCTTCTCTTTTATTAGTGGCTGAAAGTAAATATTTTCAGTAGAAATCTGGTTGACATTCAAAGTATTTTCATTCTCAGAAACAATGGGGGGGGACAAAGGCTAAGACTTGGCTTTTGTGTGGCTATCAGTGGTTGTCTTTAAGATGTGATGGATAAAATCACGCAGAGTGGAAAAAAAATCTATTCATGCTTCAGTCTGATGAGGGCATGGGGGAAAATTAGAAGAATTTGGATCTTGAAAACTTGAACTAAATGTAGCATTTCCTAGACAAAGGCCAAACAAAACCAACGTTTGTGCTGCAGACAAATGTTCTAAATAACCATCTCTAAATAAATAAATAAATAAATAAATAAATAAATAAATAACCATCTCTTCTCACCCACTCGGGGTCACAAGATAGAAGCAGAGTCTACTCCAGATCTTCATGGGTGATTTTATTATAAAATTTGCTCTCACACCCAGTTCCACCAATCGTCTGATTATTTACCTTGAGCAAGGCAGAAAAACAGAACAGAACAAAACAAAACAAAACCCCACCATTGTTGGAGGGAAGGAAAGTATTAATCCTGATTTTAGAGGAGCGCCTTTAGAGAAGAAACGCGCACACACACACCCCCCTTGGTAGGATGCTAATCAGGCCTATTCAGAAAAGCCCTAATTAATGTAATTAAAATCTGTCAGCTCAAAGTGATTAGCCCGATACTCAAGCCGGAGTAGAGGGGAGTGGGGGGCCTGGTGGGGAGGGGAGGTAGGCACCGCCAAGGTGGGGTTAGCTTTCAGTGGAAGGAGGTGGTTGGTCTCCAAGGTGATCAAAGCAACTTGTCTTTCATTTCCATGGAATAAGGACGCTGGGTTCTTGGCCACAGATCTGGTTTCCTGCATCTCTAGTTCCTGGCATGTCCTGAACCATTCAGGTGGGAGAAGCAGGTCCGTCCTTGGCTGTGATGGGAGGCAGTGGGAGAGGCTGCTTGTCTTCCTTTTGACAGCTAGAATACAGATGAAGCATTTTTCATCCCCTGGCAATCCCCTGTTGCAGTCTTTGGCCATGACCACTGACACCAGCAGGAAGGAGACAAAGCCTATGTCATGTGATCATCCCGATAGGGCTGTTGACACAGGCCTCTTCTGCAGATCCACATTCTGGGGGTAGGAGCGGCAAGTGGCTTCTTGTGGGCCACGCTGCACTGAGGAGCCAGAGAGCTCTGCTCAGGGGCAGCCTTTCCAGAGGCCTCCAGGGGGGAATTTGAGGCTGCTTGAGTGGAAATGTGAGTATTTTATCAACAGTGGGAGAGATTCTTATTCAAGCCAAATGAAAAAAGAACGAAGGACAAGTAAATTCAGGGTTGAGAAATTCTCTGGGCTTCTAATTATACCCTGAGAATGCATTCTTTCCTTTGGAGCAAAAATGACATTTTTCCTAATAACAGCTATTCTGAAATTTCAGATAAGATGGTCATAGGTGTTTTTCACTTCTTTACCGATTAAGAAGCTTGAAAAGCAAAACTCCCTTAAGAGCTTGATGATCACCAGAGGAGGTGACTTGTATGATCTCTCCTGGTTTTTTTCACAAGCTAATAAATATCTAGGACCAAGTGTCCTGGGTCTTCGTAAGTCTTCTGTATTGTATCTATTTTGGTTTCTCTGTCAACACTTATATCAGAAATAACAGGAAAGGAAACCGAATAACTGATGGAAGTGAGGGAAGAATTTGGAACCTTCATTTGTTTCCTTAATTGTAAGTATTACATGTTGTGTACCTACCCCTCATTTTTAGTCACAGCTTAGCAATTTAATTATATGGAATTTTGTTAATTTTTGAGGGCAGTAAGAGAAGCTAAGTTGGGTTTTATTGGCATAGTATGTTTTAAAAATGGTCTTTAGGGATCCCTGGGTGGCTCAGTGGTTGAGCATCTGCCTTCGGCTCAGGGCGTGATCCTGGAGTCCTGGGATCGAGTCCCACGTCAGGCTCCCTGCATGGAGCCTGCTTCTCCCTCTGCCTGTGTCTCTGCCTCTTTCTCTCTCTGTCTCTCATGAATAAATAAATAAAATCTTTTAAAAAATAAAATAAAAATGGTCTTTAGCAGTGAAATAGGTCTTTGGTGGAAATGCCCATAGAGAGGCAGACAGACACATGAACAGTTGGTCAAAAGGTACATGGAGAATTGCATATTTTCTTTTCATTGTGTGTGGCTTAGCTAATCACACAAGAGTTAAGATATAAAGACTTTGTTAAAGGAAGTTGAATGGGATTTTCCAGGGGGAAAATGTGTATTAGGGTCACCACTGCAATTCCCTCTCCTGGCAGCCTTATCTTCAGAGGGCCGTTTTGCTACCATCTCTCATGGTTGCCCCAAAGGAATAAGAATTACATCGACTTCCGCTAAAATCCTACAGACTAGTAAGAAAACCATTATGGTAACTGAAAGATTAAGGGCCAGAAGTTGAGAACCCTGGGTAGTTGGCAGTTTTCACTGTTGATCAGCCAAGTGAGAGCAAACCCCATACCTCTCTGATCTTTGGTTTCAGGACTAAAATGCTGAGGCTGCTGTAGGAACTGCACAGTTCTTGGAGTCTGGGACATTTTAATAGATCGAGTCAAAGTAGAGGGATAGTTTTTTTTTTTTTTTTAAGCTGTAAAACGACAGATTTGGCATTGGCACTTCTCAAACAGCTTATGCCAGAAAACATAGTGGCCATTGCCAATGAGCATTTTATGCTTTTGTTTATGTTTTATTTTGTATAATTTACTAGATTTTGGCACAGTTCCTCTCCCTTTTCCAGACTTCTGATGGGATGGGCACTGCATCTGTCAACAGCAACATGTCTAGAAGAAGCCACGCGTGAGTGGGGATGGGCAGGACGCATGCACTCAGAACTGACCACACCGCATTATCATGATGTTAGCAGCTTAGCTCTGTCCACACCTGGACAGATCAGGCTAAGCCAAGCCTATGTTTGACTTAGCCCCCTTTTCTGGAAATTTCACAATTTTATGGCTCTTCTGGTTGTACTGATATCCTTGAAAGAGACAGCTTCGTTCAGTTCGTAAACCTGCAGTAAAGTGTGGTTGCCTGGTCAGCACAGGGTCTTATCAGGAGAGAAATGCGTTTTATGGAATATTGAAGGCCAACCAGGTCGGGGAAGACTTTTCTCTTTCCTTAGTGTGACTTTTGTCTTGCTTCAGAATTAACCCTTTCCCTTCCGTGGTATTTTCAAGCTCTTTTCTGTAAATGAGAGGGGAAGGCTCTGCGGCTCTATGTTAGCACTTTTGGAGGCAGCTAAGTATGGAGAAGGGGGAGCTTAAGTTGTAAAGACACGGAGCCTAAGAAGCCAACTAGGTGCAGCCCTGAGGGCTGATTCTACTGCCTCTACGTTTTTATTGGTTTTGTTTTTAAGATTTTTATTTTATTTATTCATGAGAACCAGAGAAAGAGAGGCAGAAACATGGGCAGAGGGAGAAGCCAACTCGCCATAGGGAGCCCGATGTGGGGACTCGATCCCAGTACCCTGGGATCATGCTGAGCCAAAGGCAGACACTCAGTCACTGAGCCACCCAGGGGTCCCCTCTATGGCTTTTATAGAGTAAAGCTATATATATTCAAACAAATGTTGAAATCTATAGCTTCCTTTAGCCAACAACCCTTGAGTGGCTGACCTGATCTTACGCATCTTATTTCCATAAGGATGTGTTTTCTGTTCATCCCTTAAGTCAAGAAGCACTTCCCTTCCCTTACTGCCCAGTCCTGTAACCCCAGTTGGAAGCCTTGGTCTTTACTTTGTCTCCTGGCTACCTCTTTTCTCCTAAGCCCCTAGCCCTTCTCTCTTTACCATATCCCAGAGTAGGGGCAGCTTCAAAATTCTGTCCCAAGGAATTTTTCCAGATGATGTATTTCCTATAACCATGTAAGAGTCTCTCATCTTAGCCAGTGTGGATGGGAGAGAGACCTGCGTTCTTCCCACCTTTGCTCGTCCAGCTGAGGCTGCTGGGATCCTTCCTTGGTGCCACCTCCCCCTCCGTCTTCTTGGAGGCTCAGCTCAGATGACCCGTTCTCCAGCACCCAGCCCTGATTGCTCTTGCCTCTGCCTCTCCGGTGTCACTTTTGTGGCATCCATCCCAACCTGCCCAGGACTGTGTGCGCCTGCATGTACCATGCCAAACTGGAACCTTGTGCCCAGAAACAATGTCATAATTTATCTTGGCACCTTTCTCAGTAGTTGGCGCCATGTCTGTAATAACTGCACTGAGCAAATGACTATAGGAAAGAATGATGAATGGCTGCTTTTACCCCTCATTTCAGTTTGGTCCCTCCTTTCCCTGTTTCTCCACTTTTCTTTATTTCTTGGGCCTAAGAACCCAAATTTAGGTGATCAGGAATTTCAAACACACACTCCCCCCTTCCACTAATCTTTGTGCCATTTCTTCAGTTCTCCTCCAAGTGCAAAATGATAAATTATTTGAAATTCTGAAATAGTAAGATTTGATGGAGAGTGAGGTAGGCACTGAGTGAGGAGCTTGCGTACTAGTCTCAACTCCGATGCTGGTGCAGTGTGAACTTGGAGAAGTCGCCCAACTTTACTGGGCCTCTGTTTCCGCTTCTGTAAAAATGAGGTTTTTACAGACAGTGGTTTGCAGACATGGGCCTTGGATCTCCAGGTTGCCTCCCAAGATTTCTGCTCTTATCTATTTTGTTTGTTCAGATTACTTCAGATTTCAGTAGGTTTAATGGAAGAAAAGTAAGATGATCGGTGGTGGCTGTAACTAAAAAGGAAAAGCCGTTTGGATACTGTTACACTATACAACATTATCTCTAAGTTTCTGTAGAGCATTCAAAAATTGTGATCTTAAGAGAGCACCAGAAAAGCTTGACTAAAATAGAGATGAAAGCCTAAAAGAGAATTATTGCACATGGGGATTTTGGTTTTGTCCATAGTTATTTATAGTACTTTTTAGGATTTAAGGTATTGAGGTTCTTTTTAAATTTTATTGATGGGCTGATTGATTGCAAAATCAGATGAGATTCTTCCTTTTCTTTCTTTCTTTCTTTTTCTTTTTTTTTTTTTTTTTTTTAGATTTATTTATTTGAGAGAGACAGAGAGAGCATGAGTTGAGAGAGGGAAAAGCAGACTCCCCACTGGGCAGGAAGCCCAACTTGGGGGTCTGATCTCAGTACTCTAAGCTCATGACCTGAGCCGAAGGCAGACACTTAACTGACTGAGCCACCCAGTGCCCCAGATTATTTCACAATAATGTATATTCTTGAGCTGTCAGGTTTCTGAGCATGCTAGGTGTTCTGCCTGCATCCGTTTCATTTACCAGGACAAAATCTCCCTCTTGACAAAAGGCTCTGCATAGACTTGTTAGTTGTGTGCACTAGATGTCTTAGAGTTATACCTTCAAAAACACATTTTGTATGAGCCAGTAGTTAGGTGGATTTTGGCCATTCATCCTTTCTTTTTCCTTCCTTGAGGTAAAATAAAGCAAACCAATACACTCACACTTGAGGGATTGAGAGAAACACTATTCAGAAGCTACAAGTAAAAGAAAACATTTAAAAGTCATCTCCTTAAAAAAGAATTGTGTAGTTTTTGTGTTTATAATCTAATAATAAGTTGTACTTGGAGAAAATTTTACAAAACATATTTGGAAGAAATCCCCTCCTAAAATCTTTACACCTGATTGGTTGGCTTTGCTGCTTTAGCTGTAGTGACGTATCCAAAAAAATTCTTCCTACAAAAGTCAGATCTCACCAATCATAAGTCCGTAATGTTATCCATTCAGTTTGTGTATGTTTTGCATTCAGCTTCTTTGCACCCACCTGAAGAGAAGCTCAAGAAAGCGCAGAAAGCAAAAAAGTCTCCTTAATTCTACCTAAGAGAAAAAAGGCATGGCAACAAGAAAATGTGACATGTAATATGGCCCTTGTTAATCGTTAACTCTTTGGGTTGGACCTGGCTCCTTAAACAAACATAACCACAGTGGAATGGGTCTTCTTTCCCCTGTAGACCCAGGCTTATGGACTAAGCTGGAGGATTGAGGAGGCCTCTTCCCCAGACTTAGAGAGTGGACTCACAGCGGGAGGGCTTTCACTGTCTCTTCAAACAGGAAGGGGAGGAATCATGTTACTTCAACTGCTATTTTCACATAAAGAAGGCAGAGAAGGGGGACTGGTTCTGTAAATGTCTTTCAGATCATAGGGTAGCTGACCTGGCTTTCTCAGCTGTTATTTTGCTTGTTTAACTGACCCGTTGTCTGAACAGGTGTGTGGTGCAGCAAAGGGTTGCTTAGGATAGCTGGCATAACTTTCTTTTCCAGGCAAGAAGTAGACCACAACATGGCTTGTCCAGGAAGATTCTGAAGTCTGAGCCCTTCAAGGGGAAATGATGCTGAAACTTGAATTTTCTTTATAGAAGGCAAAAATTATTTTTGAAAAGGTGAGTGGGCAGCCAATGATGGTTATGCTGTATTTTCAGAATGCCTTTCTATTTTCTGGGTAACGTGTTTGTTTTCGTTTCTTCATATATAAATTGGATAAGTAAGATTTACATTTTTTTTAAAGGATGAGCATTTTGCTCAGTGAAATAAGCCAGACCCAAAAGGATAAATAGTTTATGATTCCACTTATATGTGGAACCTGAAATAGTCTAACTATTTAGAGACAGTGATCGAATAGAAGTTACCAAGGACTAGGGGTAGGAAGGAATGAGGAGCTGTTTTAATGAGTTTGAGGATGATGAAAAAATTCTGGAAGTGGAGAGTGGTGATAGTTGCACAACAGTGTGAATGTAATCCATGCCACTGAACACTTAAAAAATGATTAAAATGGTTTTATGTATATTTTACCACATTTAAAAAATCAGCTGTGATAAATATTGTTCAAAGACATTTTTATTATAAGATATGCCAAAGGAAACCTGTGAGAATTTGGTCCAGGGACGTACTTGGAGGTTATCATGAGTAAGACACACTCATTTGTTTGTTGAAGTGAACTGAGTATTTTGGCAATATTTTTTACGCTGTGGGAAATTTTCCACGTCACTTGTGTTAAAGGCCTGGTGTTCTTGGATTTCTGGCCAACAGATGCCTTTTATATCTGTTACACTTTATATGCTTTACATTTAACTAACAATTCTAAAAATAATTATCAGCTTGATTTAAATAATAGATACTTTACCTCGTCGGACTGGGGCATAGTAAAATATCCAGCATATTACATTCGACAATTATTTTGGATCCTTTGTCGGAAGGCAGACTGGTCTCCTTGTTAGCAGTTGAGGATGCATTTAGTGGGTTGGCAGATTTACTCCCAGACACTTCTTAACTATGTGTGTCTACCTTCTATGACTTTTTTTTTCCTTCTATGACCTTAAAAATCCAGTCATCATCTAAAGGTTATGAAAACCTTAAAATTACAGCATATTATTATTTCCTACAATTTTACTTTTTACTTTAAAGTCGTTTTTACAGTAAAATTTTGCTTTACTAAAAAAAATTTTTTTTTTTTGCTTTACTTAGATACAACTTTTGGAATAAATTTAGTCTTTTCTTTTATTCAGTTAAACCCAACTTCACTTCTTGCTTCCCCTGATGATTTTATTTACACCAGTTTTGGGAGGATAGTGGGTGAGCTTGGCATTGGCTACCTCCTTCTCCTCTATTCGTCCTATCTCCCCCAAAGAAGAAAAAGGCTTTTTGCACATAGGATCAGATCATTTCATTTGAGTTTGTAAATCAAAATGTCTCTGAACCTGAGAGAAAAATCTCTTAATGAAAACTAAAGCTCAATAAAAAATTGAAATTAGGGATCCCTGGGTGGCTCAGCGGTTGAGCACCTGCCTTTGGCCCAGGGCATGATCCTGGAGACCCGGGATCAAGTCCCACGTCAGGCTCCTTGTGTGGGGCCTGCTTCTCCCTCTGCCTGTGTCTCTGCCTTTCTCTCTGTGTGTCTCTCATGAATAAATGAATAAGATCTTTAAAAAAAATTGAAATTAAGGGACACCTGAGTAGCCCAGCAGTTTAGCACCTGCCTTCAGTCCAGGGCATGACCCTGGGGTCCTGAGATCGAGTCCTGCATCGGGCTCCCTGCATGGAGCCTGCCTCTCCCTCTGCCTGAGTCTCTGCCTCTCTCTCTCTCTCTTTCTCTGTGTCTCTCATGAATGAATAAATAAATAAAATCTTTTTTAAAAAATTGAAATTAAACATCCAAATCAGAATAAAGAAATGCTAAGGTAATGAGTGATCTCTTTTGAATGACAGTCTCCCCTTTATAGGTTTTTGTAGGTTTCATTTACAATTTTTAAAAAAAAGAGAAAACACCATTAAGATCCAGACCATGAGTATATAAATATACTATTCTATGGCATCCTGAATCTTTCAGCTCTTTTAACTATTCTCTTTATCAGCGCCTAAGGAAGCTGGCACAACTTCAAAATGCCAGTTACTCTAAGTGGCTTGCTTGTCCTCACGGGGTCTTAGCTCTTAAGCAAAAGTGTTGAAGTTGAAACTGAGTCCCCTGAACCGAGAGAGGCTCCTTGAATAAAAGTGTCGTGGCTAATGTCCTTTTTTATGGTTTATTTTAGCAGTAGCTCCGTGCCTCCCCCAAATGTTTACAATACTCTGGGTAGAAAGTTCATGCCTTCGAGCATCCTTAGCCCCTGGTTTACA
This sequence comes from Nyctereutes procyonoides, assembly GCF_905146905.1. Lineage (NCBI taxonomy): Eukaryota > Metazoa > Chordata > Mammalia > Carnivora > Canidae > Nyctereutes > Nyctereutes procyonoides. The sequence goes on from NW_026575051.1 coordinate 63,472,796, forward strand.
GAGTGGTGAGGTAGTTTGAATGAGTGTCTAGAGTACAAAGGTTATGAACTACTTGTAACAACTTCCAGAATAAAAGCCCCTCTGGGGTTTCACTGCAGAGCACGATCCTTGGGTTGGTCTCTTTTTTTTCATGGAGACTAAATGCTTGGATCATAGGTCATCTGCTCCCAGCATCAGTCTGCCTACCGCTGGACGTGCGGCTGACCCCAAGACTGATGGTGTCCCGAGGTGGCTGTCATTATTTGATTGTGGCAAACAAATAGAGAACAAGATCATCTAAAAGGTTTCACGTAGTTATGCGGAAAGAAAACCGAGGGAAGGCACACACTCTGATAGTTTAAGAAGGGCTTTATTTTCAATAAGGGTTTTTAAGTGCCTTTTGACGTCAAGTAAATGATTTGCTTCCTTTCTTACAAGCGTTTTTTTAATCGATTGTGTGTATGCCTGGCTGTGCTTCTGCTCTAAATTGAAAATCAAATCGCTGCTTCTTCCCATCTACCTGCATCTGTCACTTGACAGACACTTTGGAACTAATTTCCAAATTGTGTGTGTTTGGGGATGGTAGGGGAGCGTGTCTTTGGTGGTATTTGGTTTTCTTTCAAGAACGTGTCAAGCAGTTAAAAGACCTTTTCATGGGTAAAAAGCATAGCCCTTCAACTAAAACAATAAACGTTATGGGTTTTCTTTTATGCTTTACAAATTAATATATGAAAGACTTAAGCATTTCAGCCTAAGAGGATCAGTGTCAGATTAATAAATAAGCTTTAAGAAGATAAGGACCGTGCGTATTTTAACTTCTTCAGGTAGAACTAAGAATAGCTACATGCAGCTTAATTATTTTATGGCGATGGTAATGAATCATAGCTGTAATGTTCTAAGGAGAAAGGAGAGAGAAGCTTGGGTTAATGCTCTTCAGACTTTCCTACGCCAAGAAAAGATAGACATTTCTTTTATCTTTATGAGAATACTGTATATGTATTTTTTATAAGCATAAATGCCCTAATTACCGGCCTTTTGAGGAAGGGGACACATATTGTCAACTTGTAGTAAAGGATAGGGTTTTGACATTTTCACACACACCATTTTATTTAAGATCAGACCACCATGAATACTGGCAGTTGGATTGTACCCTTGAAAGAAATGTATTGAAATGATCCATACTGCTTTTATGACGTGGGTTGCACCAACTAGCCAGAACTTCTTAGTGTGGTCTGTCCCTGGATAGTCTGAGCCAAGGAAGGAAACCATTCCTTCTAAGCTTGGCTCCACCCTGAGTTTCCCCACAATTAATGGGTTACGACTCCCTTCACCACAGCCAAAATGTTCATCCTCCCCTGAGTGCTGGTAACTTTGCGGAAAAGGTTATTGCGAAGGATGACTCTTCCCACTCAGCACTTCTTGGTTCAAAACATGCCACAGGGACACCTGGGTGGCTCAAGGGTTGAGTCTGTCTCTGGCTCAGGTCGTGATCCTGGAATCTGGGATCGAGTCCCACCCACATCAGGCTCCTCCCGGGGAGCCTGCTCCTCCCTCTGCCTATGTCTCTGCCTCTCTCTCTCTCTCTCTGTGTCTCTCATGAATAAATAAATAAAATCTAAAAAAAAAAAAAAAAAAAGACACAGAATTATGACCTAAGGTTGTTCAATGGCTAAATATCACTGCCAGATGAACCTTTCTATGCTCTTACCAGCCAAAGTATAGATAGGAGACTGAGAGGGGGCCCTTAAATGGTTATCTGATAATACTCTTCTTTGCAGTTTGGTGAAACAAAAAGAAGGCTTGGTTTTTAGAGGAATAATTTTTCTTCGGTCTCATTTTAAATGTATGAAAAAATGCTATCATTACTCCAGGAGGATGCATATATGTCCTGCATTATTATATACACGAGACGTTTTATTAATCTAGTTGGGGCCTAGTTTATGATTAGCAACCTGGTTCACTATTAAAACGAGTTGTCTGTGTGTATCTTATGTTTTGTTTTGTTTTAAGATTTTATTTATTTATTCATGAGAGATACAGAGAGAGAGGCAGAGACACAGGCAGAGACAGAAGCAGGCTCCACGCAGGGAGTCCAATGTGGGACTCCATCCTGGGTCTCCAGGATCAGGCCCCGGGGCCGAAGGTGGCGTTAAACCACTGAGCCACCCGGGCTGCCCTGTTTTGTTTTTTAAAGATTTTATTTATTTATTCATGAGAGACAGAGAGAAGGGGGCAGAGACATAGGAAGCGGGAGAAGCAGGCTTGCTGTGGGGAGCCAGATGCGAGATTCGATCCCCGGACCCGGGATCACACCCTGAGCTGAAGGCAGATGCTCAACCACTGAGCCACCCAGGCGTCCCTGCATCTTATGTTTTATTTACTTGTTAGAACGTTTAAAATGGAAAATGTTTGTCATTGGAGGGTCTGAAATGTTCTTTAAAAAAATGGAGTATGTGTCCCTTTGAAAAGCCTCCAGATTAGATTATCAGCACAGTTAATACTTCAGGGACCTTGTGTCTCCTTAACTTGCCAATATCTATTTGTTGAATGTTGCAAGAGTTTGCTAATTAAACAATCCATAAGGTGTTTTGAGCAGACCTTGTGGACATTTCACCAATTGAACGTTTTATTGCCGCAGTTGAAAAAAGTTAGTTGGTGTTTATTAACTAACTTTCTTGCCGTGTTTATAGAGTCGTGGGTGCAGTTCCTGGCTCCTAACTAGATTTCTCTTTAAAAGATTTTATTTATTCATTTGAGGGAGAGGGAGAGGGAGAGGGAGAGGGAGAGGGAGAGGGAGAGAGAGAGAGAGAGAGAGAGAGCCCGTGAGTGGGGAGGGGCAGAGGGAGAGGGAAAAAGAATCTCCAACAGACTCCACACTGAGCGTGGAGTCCGATGTGGGGCTCGATCCCACAACCGTGAGATCACAACCTGAGCCCAAACCAAGAGTTGGTGGATCAACCCACTGAGCCACCCAGGTGTCCCTTGAGTAGATTTTTGGTGTTCATAGTCATTATTGACATTTTAGTTGCCAGTGTGCCTGTTGTCCCAAGACCCAACCATCACTTTGCCAAATTTGCAAATTTGGAAGCAGTAAGACCTTTTTTTGACTTGAGAGGCCACATAAAATAAAAGCTGTCTATATGGGAAGGGAATTGGGAGACGGTTTCATTCTTAAGAACAAACATCAGAGTTTTCACTCAAGGTAGAAACCCATTGTTTCTGATAGAAAGGTAGACATTGAGGTACTCAAGATTAAAAAGAAAACCCTTCGAAGTCAAGAATTTCTATATCATAATTCTTAACAGATGAAGCTACAAAGCAGTTTTATTTCATTAGTTAAGCACAAACTTCCATCACCAACTCTTTGTTGTTGCAGCCCCACAGGATTTAGGGACTTGGCCTTCCTAACCAATGTCCAGTGAGTGAGTCCTCGGTGCTGAAGTGGAGGAAGCACAGGGAGTTTGGACTGGGACCCACTGACCCCCACGAGGATTAAGGGCAGTTTCTGGTCTCCCCACCTTCCCCCCACCTCTCTTATGCAGGTGATCTGACTTAAACTAATTGGCCATTCCCAAAGTGCAGTGAGTAGAAATGTTAATCTAGGCTTGACAAGAGTGGAAAAACTATCTCACCAGACACTATACCTGATTCACTCCGATACGTATAAACTGGCTTGGGCTTTTAATCCTTCATACCCAATAGGCTGTTTTATCAGCCACACACCAACCCCTCAGAAGCAGCAAGAGAAGCTGCTGCAGAGGAAGTGGGTTTGAGTCTACTTGCTCTTTGTTGTGGTCAGTAAAGGAACTACTTGTGCTTTTTAATTAGAAGGGTGGGACCAGAGTCTTCTTAATTGCAATTTGAGCTATAATGTAAAGCATTTAAAGAAGAATGGTGTTTTTTTTTTTTTTAAGTAATTTACTTACATTCTAGCCATTCAGTCCCTAGCTTTTTCTTTGAAATGTCTGCTCATCTTTCACTTTTCACTTAACCCCCACTCCAGAATAAATTCAGCTTTCTCTGTTCTGAGTAAGGTCTTGAAGCTGCAACACTGCTAATCTGTAACTGAGCTTGTGAAGGTGCCCAAAGTAGGCAAGACCCTGAAGGGTGGGAATGCCAGGACGCTGGGTGTGCCTTTCGTTTTGGGGGATTCAAAAGTGCCCACAAAATAAGAATTCAGCAGTGCACGTTCAGAATAGCCAGAAAGGACTCATCAGAAATTGCAGACAGCTGCTTGTGCTAAGTAGGACTTATCCTTAGAACTAGACAAGGAAATTTGTATTTCCTGTTTTAATTAGAAGGGACTTTCACAACATAAGAATAAAAGGCATGGTTTGCCCCAAAGACACGCATCTGCTTTATATAAAAATAAATGCATTATAAGTGTGAGAAATTGCTTGAAGATGGCCATGATATTGAGAATATGCTGTGTATTTACTTTATAGTCATCTGAGGTTTTCTTTTCCAGTAAGGTTAAGAACCTCAAGAATTTTTATGAGTGGTTTAGAGAAAAGCTTGTTCAAGCACTCTTGTTAATGTTGTATTTGTACAGAAAGGTGAAAAGAAGCTTTTTGCCTCATACACCTGCCATATATATTTACATGAATGCAGCTTTTTCTTGTAGACCTGGAGAGGAGGCAGTAGTCTTTCCTTAATTTTTCAATTGTCAGTTTGAATGCTTACAGTATAGTGTATGTGTGTGTTCGCCTGAATTTGTAGGATAATTTACTGTTTAATTATATAATATTGCATTTTTTTCATAATATTGAATTTTTAAAAATAAATCAACTTTACATATATTTATGCCAAACTCGCTGTATTTCAAAGGGAAGCTTGTCAGAAGAGCCATTTAGAGTCATTTGGAGTGACAGGATTCCTACCAGAACCACAAATCATCTTTTAAAATGATACTGAATGTAATAATCATTTGGTCGCCCTATGTAAAACTCAATTTTCATTTCTAACTCTAAGAAAATGTGTCTTAGGTCACTTATGTTCTTTTAAAATATTTAAATGTAGATAATTTAAAAAATAAGGAGAGGTATATTCTGAAATTCATAGTTTAACTATTGCTCTTAAAAGTAAGCAGAACAGGGCACCTGGGTGGCTCAGTCAGTTAAGTGTCTGCCTTCAACTCGGGTCATAATCCTGGGGTCCCAGGATGAAGCCTTATGTCTGGCTTCCTGCTCAGTGAGGAGTCTGCTTCTCCCTCTCCCTCTGCCCCTTCTCTCCGCCCACCCCGCATCCCCTGCTCATGCTCACTCTCTCACGTGAATAAATAAAATCTTTTTTAAAAATGTACATAGAACTCGATGCAAATTAGTTTATAGTCTTTCTCTTTTGTCCCATGCCAGTTCCTCCTGACTTTCCCTTTGGACGAGAGGTACCTCTTGGTCATACAGATTTATATTCTTGAAATGTTTTGTGACTCTTCTTCTTCTTGGTCCTCTCTTACATTACATACCACTCTACACCAAAATTTGGCAAAAGTTCTTTTCAACTCTCAGCTGCATTTTGGACAGACTCAGAGCAAGTGATTCTGGCCTCCATTTGCTTCCACTTTAGCTTTCTCACACAAGTAGCTGGCATATTTCTTTAGCTCCATTTTTATCTCTTTCTTTCTTTCTTTCTTTCTTTCTTTCTTTCTTTCTTTCTGATTTATTTATTTGTGAGAGAGCATGACAGCACGAGTTGGGGGAAAGGCAGAGGCAGAGGGAGAGAGAATCCCTGCTGAGTCCAGAGCCCAAGGTGGGGCTGATCTCAGGACCCCAGAACCATGACCTAACAGAAACTGAGAGTCAGCCACCCAACCGACTGAGTCACCCAGGCACCCCCATGTCAGTGTTTCTGTTCAAGAAGTCACTGTGCTCAACACTCAGTGAACCAAACTTAAATTTATAACATTCATATTCTCCATCCATTCATTCATTTAATAATTCTCTCATCCACCAAATATTTCTTGAGTACCTACAGAGACCAAGTATTAGTCTAAGTGCTAAGGATATGGTATTAAAACACACACACACACACACACACACACACACACACACACAGACATGACATTCTATAACCCCAGTGGGGATTACATTCTTTCTTGTCGGAGAGACAGATAAATCAATTAAAAAATTGATTAATACAAATTCAAATATTGATAAGAAATAGTGGTCATGGTAGTGGAATTAAAACAGGGTAAGGGCATACAGAATGATGAGATGGGGTGCTATTTTAGAGAAAGGCCAATAAAGAAAAGTCTTTTTGAAGAGATGGCATTTGAGTATAGACTGTAGTGAGATGATCACGTAAGGTCTGGTGATTCAAAGGTGAGATTGATCTTGTTTGTTAGAGGAATGGCAAAAAGACCAGTGTGACTAGAGCATGGAGAACCACTGGGAGAGTGAAGGAGATGAGATTTGAGATAAACATGAAAGGTCTTTGATACCATGGGTAAGCAAGTAATTTAATTTCATTCCGAGGATGATGGAAAGCCCTTGGCAGTTTTTATCATTGGAATGGTTTGATCTGATTTATGGTTTAACAAGATCTCTGGATGTTGGGTAAAAAATAGATGGTAGAGGACAAGGTGGAGAGAAGGCCAGCAAGTACACTCGACAGTCCAGGCAAGAGATGATAGTGCCTTGGGCTAGGATAGTGCTAGAAGAGATGGGGAGATATTATTGGATGATTTAGGATATATTTAGAAGGAAGAGCCAGTAAGGCTTGCTGAAAGGATTGGATATAGGAGGAGGAGAGAGAGAGAAATGGAAAATCATAAATGATTGATGATTGCTAGGTTTGATCTTGTTGAAGGGAAATATCATTCACTGAGACTGGAAGACAGGAAGAAGAGTAATTTAGAGAAGAAAGAATCCATTCTATTTTGCACTGTTAAGATGGAGATGTCCATAAAATGTCTAAATAAAGATGTCAAGTGGGGGATCTGGTTATAGAAGTCTGGGGACTCAGGGGAGTGTTCCCAACTAGATATCTAAAATCATGAATTGACAGCATGCAGATGGTTATTTAAATCCAAGCACTAGAGAGAGAGAGAGAGAGAGAGAGACTTTAAGCAGACTCCCCGCTCAGTGGGGAGCCCGATGAAGGGCTTGATCCCAGGACTCTGAAATCATGACCTGAGCCAAAATCAAGAGTTGGACACTCAATCAGCTGAGCCACCCAGGCACCAGAGGTCATTCCACCTTTTTATGGATGAAGATGAGGATCCAACAAAGGAGCCTGGAAGCAGTGGCCTGTGAGGTAGGAGGAACACAGGAGAGTATAGTGCTCAGAAGTCGAATGAAGAATTTTCTCAAGGAGGGCATGATTGTGTCAATTGCTGCTCAGAGACAAGATGAGAACAGAAAATTGGCCATTCATTTGGCAAGATGGAAGTCATTTGTGAATGTGTGGCATGGCTTTAGTGTGATTGTGGGAGTGAAAGCTTGATTGTGTGGACTGGGGAGACATTGGAATGAGAGAAAGTACAGCCTGTAGACATAGATAGCTCTCTTGAGTACTGGGATTGGGGAAGGATGGAAGAGGGATCCTATAATTGAAAATTATATGCAAGAGAGGATAGATCATAGACTAGAAGTTGAATGGTAAGGAAAGTCAGGACAGCACGTAAATATGAAAGAGTGAAAAAGTAGGGTAACCGATCATTGAACTGGAAGATCTGATGTGATCTGAGGAATTTTTGGAGTCAGGATAATAAAGTCAATGTGGGAAGACTGGAGAGGTGGAGATTAGAGACAGAGGCTTGAGGAAGTATGCTTCTTGTGTGATTCCATTAAGTGGACTGGGAGTGGGTAGGAGGAGTGAGGGGTGAAGGGGGAGAAGAGATCAACTAATGTCAGAAGTAATAAGTAGTGAGGAAGTCAGGGAGCCAAGTGTAAAAGTCTTCCATCAGGGGCACCTGGGTGGCACAGTTGAGTACGTGTCTGACTCTTGGTTTTGGCTCAGGGCATGATTTCAGGGTAATGGGTTCAAACCCTGAGTCAGACTCCTCACTCAGTGCATAGTCAGCTTGAGATTCTTTTTTTCTCTCTCACTCTGCCTCTCCCCCATCTGTTCTCTCTCTCCCTCTCTAATAAATAAATAAATCTTTTTTTTTAAGTCTTCAATCAATAAGGGGGATAGACCAAGAGTTGTGTGGATGATAGCAATGAGCAGAAATGGAGCAGATGCATGATGTCTAGTTCTTCGGAGGAGATTGGAGGGGGGAAGAAATGTTTCAGAAGCAGTCACAAGAAGCAAAACCCCCAACCCCTAATGTTATGCCCTCTATTCCTTTATTTTTAGGTTTTTAGCTAATGTCCTCAGATTTAGCCAGATCGGTTAAAATGGTTCTACTAACCTGTACTGAACGTCTTCCAGCAATTAGTATTCACCTTGTCCTTAAACACCTGGCTCAGGCATTACCACCCCTTCCGGGATGTCCCTGGCTTTCCTTCTGACCGAATTCGTCTGCATTGGGCATGATAATTATGTCCCACAGCTCAATGTTATTTCAAATATGTCTTCCATATGCAGTCCGATTCTAAGTTCCTCAACTTCATTTCAGCCATCTCCAGCAGCAAGAATGTGGTATGAGGACACACTACTTCTCATTTAGTTTGAGGGTCTTTTTTTTTTTTTAATTTTTATTTTTTTTTGGTTCTTTTTTTTTTTATAAGGTAGTATGTTTCTTTTTTTTTTTTAATTATTTATTCATAGAGACACAGAGAGAGAGAGAGGCAGAGACACAGGCAGAGGGAGAAGCAGGCACCATGCAGGGAGCCTGACGTGGGACTCGATCCCGGGTCTCCAGGATCACACCCTGGGCTACAGGCGGCGCTAAACCACTGTGCTACCAGGGCTACCCTAGTTTGAGGGTCTTAATAAGGAAGTTGAGGCTCAGGGACTGTGTGATGTGCTTGAAGCTCTTACCTAATTAGAGGCATGTCAGAGGCAATGGGAGATCGTGATGATACCCAACAGGCAAATTCAGGCCTGGCCCATCCATGACCAGTTCCTACTTTAGAGAATGGACTGAGAGCATAGACCTGTCCAAGAAGCCTGGAAATGAAGTGGGTAGGTTCTAGATTAGCACAGTTGCAAGATATATTCAGGAGAGCTTCTATCCTGATATAAAACTAACCATCCCATACCACTTTGCTTATCGGATTGAAAAAGGTTACTAGCTGAAAAATGCCAGGATAGGCAAGAGTCGGGGGAAACCAGCTGTTGGTAAAGTTGTAAATAATACACTCCTCAGTGTTGGAGAGCAAGTGGGATGTATCTAGTAAAACAGAGTTAACGCCCATTGTCTACATACCTTGTTTTTATAACTCTCAGGATGTTAGTAAAGTTTTTTTTTTTATTTCAAACTTGAAACTAGCTATAGAATCTTTTTTTTTAAAGATTTATTTATTTATTTATTTATTTATTTATTTATTTATTTATTTAGAGAGACACAGAGAGAGAGGCAGAGACACAGGCAGAGGGAGAAGCAGGCTCCATGCAGGGAACCCGATGTGGGACTCGATCCTGGGTCCCCAGGATCACGCCTTGGGCTGAAGGTGGCACTAAACTGCTGAGCCACCTGGGCTGCCCCTAGCTATAGAACCTTAAAAATACATTTTGCTCCATATGTTGGAACACATCAGTGGAATGTGCCATATTTCTTTTTATTCTGTGAGATCTGATTACCAAGAGTCATTTTCTTTCTTTTTTTTTTTTTTCAGGAGTCATTTTCTATGTCATTTGTCTAATAGGGTTCATTTGAAATCTATTTTTCTTTCTTTTTTTTTTAAAGATTTTATTTATTTATTTATTTAATTCATTCATTCATTCATTCATTCATTCATTCATGAGAAACACACACAGAGAGAGGCAGAGACACAGGCAGAGGGAGAAGCAGGCTCCATGCAGGGAGCCCAATGTGGGACTCGATCCCATGACTCCAGGATCACGCCCTGAGCCGAAGGCAGATGCTCAACCACTGAGCCACCCAGGAATCCCTATTTATTTTTCTTCTCATAGAGAAGGAAAATGTGTCATCCCTTCTTTCATGAGGTTAAAACATGACTTGAAGACTCATACCTTGAAACTGGCTTTTCCACGGATTTATGCTGCAAAACAACCAAGATGTATTTCCAATGCTCCATATACCGCTGCCAGTAGACTTGCTGATGGAGGTATGGCAAAGGAGAATCTCACCAGAGTAATTGCAGTGCAACGTAGACAAAAAATATTGGCGGCTCCTGGCCATTTCCAAGAGGAAAACAGCCTTGATATGGAATTGTTCTGCTGCGAGTGCTTCCTGTTAAGACAAGGTTATGAATCGATTTCAAACCTTTTACACTTCCTCTCCCTTCCCCCACCACATATACTTCTTAAAATTGCAGGTTTTGACTTAACTGTGGCTTGCTGCTGCTCACCCCACAACAACTGGTTAATAGGAGGGCTGCTAATGTGTTAGGCCAGGACTCCTCCCTAGTTGCCCTAAGAGGGTTTGGTTTGGTGGGGGGCACTGGGGTTGAAATGAATAATCACTGCTGGCTTCTGTTTTTAAGAGCCAAAGGAAATGGCAGGCCCTTTCCTTCCACCCGCCCCCCCCAAGAGCCTAATGAAGATGGATGGATTCCCTTCCCCCTAAAGGGTGAAGAGGATGCCCTCCATCTGCAGAAGGAATGGCGGGGTGACTCTTGGGTCCCCGCAAATGCAGTCTTTTCTTCGTGATGTTTTCTTGGAGATTTTTGACTGTGGCCATTGCCCAGCTCTTAAAACCTCTACCTTCAGGTCAGGCTGAGGTCAGTGTAAACCAACTCAACACCTCCTTTCCAGATCATTCTTCAAATGGCAAAAAATTGCCGTGGGGGAAATAATGTGCTTGGATTATCAAAAGCTGCCTTGTATAAGTGTTTTGCACTCCCAGTATATTTTCACATTTTGGCTACAGAGCAGGTAATCTTGACACCAACTAGTATGATTTAAAGTTGGTAGAATTTTCTTGATCTTAATCTATATTCTCTGTCTCCCTGTCTCCCACCCTTCACACAAGAAATGAACAGACACATTTTAAAGCAAGGACATGAATTACTAACATGTCAGGCATAAGCTTTCTTTCTTCTTTCTTTCTTTCTTTCTTTCTTTCTTTTTTTTTTAAGATTTTGTTTATTTATTCATGAGGGACACAGAGAGAGAGAGAGAGAGAGAGAGGCAGAGACACAGCCAGAGGGAGAAGCAGGCTCCATGCAGGGAGCCCGACGTGGGACTCGATCCCGGGTCTCCAGGATCACACCCTGGGCCCAAGGCAGTTGCTCAACCGCTGACCCACTCAGGGATCCCCATGGCATGAGTTTTCTATACATTTTTAGGAATCAGGTGTGATTACCTGCTCTTTGTGATACTTTTTTTTCTCTAAGACATGACTTCAAGTAATAAAGATAAGGAATCAATGTAGCAAATCCTGGTTCCTTGAAAGATAATTTCTAAAACTTGGAAAAAAATACAAAAGAAAGGCATTATGATCAACCCAGAAATATGTATCAATCAGTCAATTCTGGAAATTCCCTTTCAAGCTTTCTACCTGCTGAAGTTGTTGATCAGATCATTTGTTACTCTGAGAGTCAAAAGATGGAGTGAGGATAAGCTGAGAAAAGGAGAGTAGGGAGCAGAAATGTAGCAAAAAGCTTTTCCGTTATTTTGGTTCATTTCCCTCTTGTGTGCTAGTCTTATTTAAAGTGAATTATCTTCTGTCATTGTGTCAAGAGTGAGGCTGGTGGGGCTTTAGCATTTTCACAGAGCACCAAGTAGAGGGAGCTTTGAATTTATTTTATTTTATATTTTATTTTATTATTTTATTTAATTTTTATTTTATTTTATTATTTTATTTTATTTATTCTATTTTATTATTTTATTTTATTTTTTATTATTTTTTTGGGAGCTTTGAATTTAAAACTGTCTCCGAACTCACTTTGCAAAGTGTCCTAATGCCCTCGTATTAAAATGTTACCCCAAATGCAAGCATCTGAGATGGACTCAAATGCAAGAGGAAGTACATTTCCCACCGCGGAAAGGGAGAAATCACTGCCTAAAAATAGCATTGTGTTTTCCACCAGTTAACATCAGCTGGAGGTCGGATTAAGCAGGAGTTGTCTAGGAGAAAGAGATGGTAATTGAGTGCGACTCTGTCTTCTGCAAGGCCAGCCCAGGTGGTGAAAGTTAAGTATTGTCATGCAGATAAGGCCCGAAGGAGGCTTGCCTCAGTGTCTCTGGCTGCTCTGCACAGTGTCCTCTCGGGTGTTGAGCTGCAGACAGACAAAACCCAGGCCTGTTCACAGAGCTCCGACAGTGATCGCTGTGATCACCACCAGCTCCACTAGCTGTGGAAATACAGGTGGATGGTCTTGCAATGGGTCCAAGTCCAGAGACTTGAAGAGTACTTGCCAAATGATTTGAATCTGATGGGGGTTTTTTGGTTTTGTTTTGTTTTTTTATTTTTTATTTTTTTTGAATCTGATGTTTGGAGGAACATCTGAGTAATTGGACTCCCGTGTGAAACTGGAGAAGGAAAAGCAGAGCAAGAGTGAGTGCTTGTCATCTGAGTGCACGCAGGCGGCGCCAGCGTATCCTAACCCCTGGACGCAGGAAAACCCTCTGTCCGGCTTTGCTGGCAGTGTCTGCATTAGTCGGGTCGCGCTGTTTCAGATGTTCCCAGAGCTGGTTCTCCTTAGTGAGAAGGAAGGAATGCTCCCTTAGCCAGAGTTCTCACAGATGCGAAATAAAAGCTTGCATTGATCAGGAGGAGACTTTCCACTGGGGTGGGGTGAGAGGGACAGCAGAGGGAAGGAGCCTTCGGTGCCTCCCACGTTTGGGTAGGTTGTTAACCCGGTCCCTGAATTGCTCTTCAAACTTGGAGCAGTTGCTTAACGAAATTGCTGTTTCCTCACCTGAAGAAGAGAGAAGACACTCCCAATTTTTTTTTTTTTTAACTCAGCTTCAGCAGGACCTCCCCCAGCCACACCTGCTGTTAATGTGACCGAATTTGCACAGACTGCAGGAAGGGTCAAGGACGCCCATCAAATTTATTCTTCCTCCAGGGCACCGGGAGGAGGTCTATACCTTTAGAGTATTTTTTGTTGTTGTTGTTGTTGTTAAACTTTTATGTTATTTATTCAAAAAGTAGTTTTTTGAGTATCTGCAGTGTATAGAGCTGCCTCCACACAAATCAATTTACAAGAGCTAGACCCTGGAAGGCAGGACGTGTTCAAAGATCGTCCTCTCTTAATTTTGCTCCTTTGACAAAGTCTTGTGTTGTTATGCTGAAATGAAAGGTGGCTCGAAGTCTTGGGGTGGGGGGTGGGGATCATAACGAATAGTTCAGTTTTTCTCCTGTGCATTGTTAGCATCATGTGTCTTGAGGAATGTTCAGGTTGTTGTGATTATGTATTAAGAGGTCTACACTAGGGAGGCCCGGGTGGCTCAGCGGTTGAGCTTCTGCCTCTGGTTCAGGGTGTGATCCTGGAGACCCGGGATTGGGTTCCCTGCATGGAGCTTCCTTCTCCCTCTGCCTGTGTCTCTGCCTCTCTCTCTCTGTGTCTCTCATGAATAAATAAAATCTTAAAAAAAAAAAAAAAGAAAAAAGAGGGCTACACTTCTGCTCTGCAAATAGTTTTCAAAAGTATGTTTTTAATTACTGTACGAAAGTTCATATGTGATTAGGCTGCCAGCACAGTAATGCCGTGTCAATATTGTAGAACGTAATTATAATGTCATCTGTAGTTTACCAGTTTATTTTAAATAAAAACCGGGTCAATAGACCTACAGATAAGAGGTTAGGATAAAAGAAGATTGAGACTCCATTGCTTCCATAGATTGAGCCTATGACTTCCAAAATCAGGGGACCGCTTGGTAATCCTAATAGATTGACTTCCAAAATTCCTTGGATTTGCCCTGCTGGACTTGTCTCTCTGGGGCTTAGCTGGATCCCTGCGGATAGATATTATGGTTTATATACAGTAATTCCACTTAGTCCAGCTGTAAATTTAAGTCTGTTGTATTACTATAGCATCGAAAGGCAGCCTCGCTCAGGCCCATGGAAAGCTGAGGCTGTCTTTCAGACATGTTTAGCAGAAAATCGAGGATTTTCCATTAGTTAGTTGAGAGGCCCAAGGAGAAACAGCCACCCTGTGTAACTGCACATTGTCTGTGGTTTCACTTGCTCCTTCCAAGTGGGACAAATGAAGAGATTCTGTTCATGGTCATTAATGGGCAAGCTTTGGTGGGGGCTTTGTTCTTAAATGGGGGCTTTATCTTATCCCTGCTGGTTAAGCCCCTCCATGCACTCCTCACCTGTCATATCTGTCATACATTTAATTCATCACACTGGTGGACAGGAGCTAGCTGATAATATAGAAGGCAGGAGGGAGCTGGGAGCAGGGCTTAAGTCAAGTCCATCATAGAACTTCACCATCAAAGATGATTACGAGATTTTAATAAAGATTTTTATTTTTTAATTTTTTAAAAAAGATATTATTTTTTATTTATTCATGAGAGACACAGATTGAGAGAGAGGCAGAGACACAGGCAGAGGGAGGAGAAGCAGGCCCCATGCAGGGAGCCCGACGTGGGACTCGATCCCGGGTCTCCAGGATCATGCCCTGGGCTGAAGGCAGGCGCCAAACTGCTGAGCCACCCAGGGATCCCCAATAAAGATTTTTAAATGAAATTTTAACCAAGTAGGCAGTTCCGTGAAGCAGAATTTTCTGCTTCATCATTGTCCCGCTAAGCAGGTTGCATTTTGGAATCCAGCATTTCTGATGATGTAACAACAAAATTGCTCTAATTTTAGGAATCCAAATGAAAAATGTGATAGGAGTTCAAAAAATAGCATTTTTCTGCTCCTCTGCTAATTTTAAATTTCTTTTCTGATTATAAAAGTAATATTCATTCCTAAACATTTGAAAAATGCAGAGAAGAAAAATATGCATAGTATTTCTATCACCTAGTTCCAAATGATCATTAATATTTTGTGTATATATTTCCAATCTTTTTTTCTCTGGAGATACACAAGCACACATTTTCACCAAAAATTATTATAGTAATGTCAGCTATAATCCAAATATTTTCTCCATTTTTTACATGCCTTCTGTTACACTGTTATTTATCATAAAATAAGGGCATACTTATTGTAAAGTATTCTAACCACATGCATTGGACATTTTTAACGCAAGTTCTATGTGCCAAGCCCTTTTCTGATGTTTCGTGTGCATTAACTGATTTAGTCTTATAATCTCCCAGTGAATTTAGTGCCACTATTATCTCCATTTTGCCAATGAAGAATTTGAGCAGTAGAGAAGGTAATTAAGTTGCCTAAAGTCAGACAGCATGTAAATAGTAGAGACAGGATGACCTCGGAGCCAATTCTCTTAACCACTAACCCAAACAACCTCATACCACTTGTTTGTATAAATAATACATTTAACATGTTCTATATCATTAATCATTTTGGTTTGTTTCCAATTTTTCAATATTAGGAACGGTGCTTGTGATCAATAACCTAGTAGATAGTCCTCTGGGGGCATCCACAATTCTCTCCCTAGAATAAACTCCTGCAAAGTATAATTTCTTTGTTAAAATGTATATGCGTTTTCTTCCTCAAAAAGCTAGACAGAGAATCGCCATATACCCCAGCAAGTCGGTTTGTAGCTTTATACCCACAAGAATTGCAAACAGGGACTCAGAACAGATCCTCGTATGCCAACGTTCAGAGCAGCATTATTCACAGTTGTCAAAAGGTAGATCCCACTGGAGTCCATCAACAGATGAATAAACAAAATGGCATATACAAATAGTTTATGGGTAGATGGCTATGGCAGAAGAGTTCAACAAAATGTAGTCTATCTGTACAATGGAATTGTCACCACGAAAAGAGTGAAGTTTGACACGTGTTACATGTGGATGAACCCTGAAAACATTACAGTAAGTGGAATAAGCCAGACCTAGAAGGATAAATTCTGTGTTATCCACTCATATAGGAACCCAGAATGGGAAAACTCATAGACAGAAAGTAGGATAGAGGCTGGGGGAGGGAGGAGGAGGGAAAAGGGAAGTTACTGTTTCAAAGGTATAGAGTTACTGCTTCAAGTGATGAAAACATTGTGGAAGTAGGTACTGGTGATGGTTGTACAACAGTGTGGATGTAATTAATGTCACTGAACTGTATATTGAAAATGGTTAAAGTGGCAAATTTCTCTTAGCCATAGAGAACAAACTGATGGCTATCATAGGGGAGGTGGGTGGGGAGAGGGTTGAATAAGTGATGGTGGAGAGGGGGGCAGGAGGCAGCGGGAGAGGTGGAGGGAGAATTTTAAGCAGGCTCCATGCCCAGTGTGGAGCCCCAGTCTCATGACCCTGAGACCATGACCTGGGCCAAAATCAAGAACCAGATGCTTAACTGACTGTGCCACCCAGGAGCCCCCAACTGCAAAGTCATTTAAGTTTACATTTATGCAATCCTCTGCCACTTCAACTCATGCACTTCTTTAAAGCATGACCGATTTTTTTCTCTCTCCCATCCATAGTCATATTACTGAATGCTGAGCTGGGGGTTTGGGCCAAGAGATGGATAGTCTGGCCTGGAAACATAGTGCAGTCTTGAAGCAACCTTTCCAACTCTAGCTAGATACGATGATAGCCTCACGTCACCACCTGCAAAGAGCAAAGAGGCAATTTCTTTTCCCACATAAAGAAATTAACATTATCCTCACTGATTTATTTTCTGGTGAAAATAGGCAATTTCTTTAGGAATTTGTTCTTGATGAACTTTCTCTATTTGAGGCTGCAGTATGTGCCCACTTTGGCCATTGTTACGTCAGCATAGACAGTGCCTTCCTCAACAGCAAGTGACTTCTCATCACTCAATGATCCTTGTGCCTGATGGGATGGTGGCTGGGGTTGCAGAAATCACACAGGCAGGTGGAGGTAAGGACTTCAGATCTGGCCCCAGTTCTGCCTCCACCAGCAGCCGCCTTTGATGGGTCACTTAGCCTCCCCCATAAAGGGAGGAGAAGATTTGTAGGTGCTCTTCCAGCATCTAGAGTCTACTAGGTGATTAGTAGCTTAGCATAGGGTCCAACCAATGAAAAAACTTAAAACAGGGGCACCTGGGAGGCTCAGTGGTTGAGCGTCTGCCTTCGGCTCAGGGCGTGATCCTAGGGTCCTGGGATCCCACTGGGGAGCCCCCGTCTCCCTCTGCCTATGCCTCTGCCTCTCTCTGTGTGTCTCTCGTGAATAATAATATCTTTAAAAAAAATAAAAAAGAAAGAAAGAAAGCTTGAGTGACTTGATTCTATAAAACTTTCAATAAAGTAACAGCTCCTCATAACACATAAATGAAAATGCTAAAACTGCCTGACGATGCAGAGCTGCTTTTTAATCAAGGTTATTGCATATAGGTTTATGCAACTCGCAAGTGGTGTTAAGGGGGCGGGGGGGGGGAAGAGAAGCATCTTCAGAATTTAGGGAAAGGATTACAGGGCTTTTCTTCTGAGAGTGCTAGCTAGCTAGCATGTCCTTTTCTAACTGTGTCAGTCATGGAAAGAAAGCAAACTGGAACCTGAGTAACATGCCCAATTTGTAAATTCAGATCACGTGTGCCTTACCATGTACGCAGTGACATTAGTCTTCCTTCGTCTGGCAGCCCTCTCCACTGCTCGGGTACCCTGGAGAAAGAGAGACGAGCTTCTCAGATCCTCTAGATGACGCGTGCCAAACACGTGGAAGGTAAATCCCCTAATTCAGTCCGTTCTTCCAGCATTCCCTGGCAGACAGCCAAGCTAAATATTTCTGCTGGATAAAAAAATGCACTCTTGTGCGCTGCACTCTTAACGGGTTGCCTGACTTCAGTGGAAGGGGTTGCCTCTCAGGGAGGAGAATGGGAAATAAGGAATTGGCTTCCCAAGGCCTGTGTATGTTTTTTTCACCTTAAAATTTTCTCTAAGCTATTTATGGGCTGTGATTGGATTAACTTCCGCTTGAAGGAAGGAGAAAAATGGGAACACAGATTTAATGCAATGCTTCCATCTCCCCTCCCCTCAGTTTGCTTTTAATGATTATCTTTTCAGATTTCCTGGGTGCCTGTCATTTTGTGTCTGTGGCATGTTTTTCTTTAGCTAAATCAGTTTTCAAAGGCTGTCACATTTGGTTGACTAAGAGGCCCAACATATGGACCAGCGGGCGTGTGTCAGATGAGGATTATGGTTCATTGTAATTTATGACAAAACTGTTGACTTCATTAAGACTAATTAGAGGAATAGAATTGGGAATCAACATTCAGATATCCCCTTTCTGATTGTTTGAGAGTTTTTCTTTTACACAAGAGACAGGGCATTTTTAGTAGTTGTAGAAACTACTAAAGAACACAATGGAATCATGTCATAGCAGTTTTTCATCCTGCTCTTTTCATCCAGGGGTGTATCATGGGCATTCTCTCCTATCACGCTCATTTAAAAACTTGTAATGGCCCCTAAATACTCCTATCATGTGGCCATGTAATAATAATCGATTCAGCAATTTTGTCAACTTGAATATTCAGACTATTTTTATTTTGTCCTAAATTGCATGTAATCCTGCAATTCGTATGTTTATGTAGCATTGCTCGAATGATTTTCTTGTCAGTATGTTCCCACAGCATAATACTCTGATCAGAGGTTATGAATCTTTAACTCTCTTGGTACATATTGCTAATTGTCTTCCCAGAAAAGTTCTAGCAACATAGTATAGTTTGTAAATATCTGGACATTTAACTTAAAAAGTCAAGAGTTTCCATATTTTAATATTTTCTTCTACGTAAATATTGGTGGCATTACTAACGTTTGAAAAATTTGCACCACGGCATAGTGCTTCTATCATTTGTTCACTTCATAAATGTATTTGGGACCTGGCTATGTACTAAGTAAGCACCATGTGATACCCCAAAGAATAGCTTTTGCTATTTTCTTTCTTTTTTTTTTTTAAGATTTTATTTATTTATTCACGAGAGACACAGAGAGAGAGCAAGAGAGGCAGAGGCACAGGCAGAGGGAGAAGCAGGCTCCATGCAGGGAGCCCGACGTGGGACTCGATCCTGGGACCCCAGGATCACGCCCCGGGGCCAAAGGCAGGCGCTAAACCCACTGAGCCACTCAGGGATCCCTGCTATTTTCTTTCTTTTTAAATATTTATTTATTTATTTATTTATTTATTTATTTATTTATTTAATCATAAGAGACGCAGAGACATAGGCAGAGGGAGAAGCAGGCTCCATGCAGGAAGCCCGACGTGGGACTCAATCCTGGGAATCTGGGATCACCCCTTGAGCCAAAGGCAGACGCTCAACTGCTGAGCCACCCAGGCGTCCTGCCTTTGCTATTTTCAAATTTTTCTTCTTCATTCTCCAGACCGTTTCTTTAAATAATCATGATTTATAGTGATAATAAATCATGATTTATAATTCTACATTAAGAATACGCCTTGATATGACCATTCATTCATGTTCTACTCAGAAAATGATCAGAATCCAGTCTGATAAGAGCAATAATATAACAAGCCAAAAAAAAATGAAAGCACAAAGATGAGAGTACTGACCCACTTTCCGTAGAATGTAGAATTCTAAATTGATTCTCTAGTATCGTGTATTGCTTTAGTGCTTACCCATCAACACTCTTGGTGGTAGTGTCTCTTCCGTCACCATACTCATCCACAGCTGGAATTAGGGACTCGATCTGTGGTCATAGACCCAAAAGCCAGCCTCAGTGACCTCTGTGAATACAGAACTCATGTCCTTAGCCTCATTGCTCCAGTTCTTGGTTAACCTTAGAGGCGGATTGTCTATTACTCAGTGATCATACATTCAGATGTTGTTCCTCTGAATGTTCCACAACCACAGTACGCTTTCTTTGCCAGGGGGAGGATTGGGGAAGATAATATTGTAAGTGTAGATATAATCTAAAAGATGGACATCTGATTAAGGAAAGCAGCTGGTTCCAAACTTGGCAGTACAATTGGAATTAGCATTGTCAGCTCGCACACCAGCATTCTGCTTTAATTGGTATTAGTTGCTACCTGGGCATCAAAATACTTTTAAACTCCTCCAGCCATTCTGGTATATAGAAGTGTTGGGGGACCACTGAAGGCTTTTGGGGGGCATGTTCCATTTGCCAATGCCCCTGCCTGGGCTTTTGCGTCGTGTGCACACTAAATCCTAGCCACTGATCTTTACCTACTGTGAGGGGAAGCTCTCCCTCCTTCATACTTCTTAGCTACTTCTTTGGGGACAGGAAGAGAGGAGACAAGTGAGGAGTAAACACGTTCTCAACAGTAGCTGCAACTAATCTGCAACTTACACTGCAGGGATATTTTGGGGAGTAACATATGGGATTTCAGATTATAAACGAGGCAGTTCTGGGAATTGTGAGCCTCTATGTCCTCTCTGCGCTGAAGCATGTGCACAATTCGGTACATCTCATCTGCAATTAAGGGATTTCACATTCCCCAAACACAACTCTCCTCTCCTGTGTAGGGAATTTGAGTGTTGGTTCAGTGCAGGGAGGAAAAGAAGGAGGAAGGAGAGGGAGAGGGAGAAATAGCTTCCCTCTTCTTGTTTTTTTTATTAGTCACACGGTCAGTCTTTTCTCTGTAACTCAGCTCTCCTAAAAGTCAAGACCAGATAACCAGATTGCAATGTCTCTCATTTGGGAGCCTCTGTCCAGATGTGTGTGTGTGGCTTCTCCTGTGTCTGTGGTACTCTCTTGGGGGGCCATGGGGGGAAGCTCCAGGACAACCTTCTAACCACTTATGTCGTGAGCCCTGGGTAAATGAGAACAGAAACGTGGTGGGGTGGGTTTAGCCCTTCCCTGGAAGAGGGATGGTTTCAATACTCCTCAACCCACACAGACTTCCAGGGGATGCTTTGAAGGGAACCTTATGCCAACAGGCCTTTGAGCTTCCCCGGAAGACGTGGCCTGTTTCGTGTACAGATTTGACTCTGGTGGGCTGGGGAGGGGGAAGTAGCAATGCTAGTGTGTGGTAGAGAGGATGAGAACTGCCTGCTGGCTGTTCTCCTCACCAAGAGCCAGCCAAGAGGAGTTAGACATCTAAAATCTCAGTGATAAATGAATTTGTGTGCCTGTGTGCACGTATCCATTCTGAACCCACCACGTCTCCTCATTTTCTTTTGACTGCTTGTGTTAAGGGCCATGAACTATCCTAGCATATCATGACATTTCTTCAGCCTCAACGATAATTAAGCTGTGCTATTGTCCTTGTCTTTTGGTCAGTTGAACAGGGATAAGGAACTATTATTTTCACTTATTGTGTGGCCTAGATAATAGGTGGCTTAGTATCATTATGGTTTAAAAACTATTTGTCATTTTTAAGTTCGTGTAAGAAGAGAAAGTATTAAAACTTAATGAACTGACTTCAGCGAATGTATTTGTTTGGGCCATAACCCGTCAAGTACACGTGACCGAGGGTCCAGTGGCCATCTGAGGAAGGAGCCCTGGCTCTAGGACTGAGCCTGATGCACACCACACTCCCTTGTCCACATTCTTCAGGGACTGATGTGACTTGGAATTCAGAATTTTTCAAATTTTAGAGAGGTAATGTTGATGCACACACTCAGTGAGGTGTTCTAACTTAGGCATTAGCGCTTCTGCAGCAGAAAACAGAACAGAATCACACTGATTGAGGCAAAGACGTCAGAGAGTCTCTGGTTGGCAGCGATGGGAGCCATGCAAGGTTTTGGGGGGAGGCAAGGACTGTGGGAAGGCCATGACCCAGAGTTATAATTCTCGTGGCAGTTGTATTGATGAACATTGCAAAGGAGTAGAACGGAGACAGAGAGAGCCATTAGAAGGCCATTGTAGTATCTTAGTGCTGAGAGTTGACGCATGGTAGTGGGAATAAAAAGTGAAATAACTTCTACTTTTCAGAGCTTTATGGATTTGGGGATTACAGATAAGGTATCCTGGGCCTAAACTAGCAACTAGGTGACCAAAAGAAAATTACTCTTTTTGTCTAGGACTCAGTTTCTTCCCTTATGAAATTAAGCAATTAGATAAGATTTCTAGGGATTGTTTAACTTTCTACGGACTGATGTTTCTGAATTTCAGTCTCAAATTGCTGGCTGCTCACAACATTTTGCGTAATAGTTTAAAAATATGGTAATAATGTGTGTTTGATCATTGTTTAAATGAAATATGGTATGATACATGCACCTTGGAATACTTTGTGGCAATCAAAAATGATGCAGACACGGAGAGATGTTCACAGGAGTAAGTGGGAAAAGTGGGTTATAAGACTGTTTATAATACGATTCCATCTCAAAACTGACACTTAAGAAACCCATTAAAAGGTTAACAATGTCCTAAAAAAATAAAAATAAAAGGTTAACAATGATTGTTTTCTTGAGGTTCACTTGGTAGCAAGGAAAAATAAACCGATTTAAATCATCTCAGGTAGAAAGCCTTCTGTTGAAGATTTATGAACAAGGCACATCAGGTAATCTCCTGGGCATCTAAAAACAAATGCAATAAAGCTGCTGTGATAGTTTAAGAAATATTCATTTCTTTATTTATAGAAATTTTATCATGAATGCTGATTGCTTGTGGATTAAAATAAACAGTAATTTATTTTTAAACGTAGATTTTTTAGGACTTCTAACTACCAGCTGAGTATTTCCTTGATTGGCACTACTATTGATTCAATTCCCAGGTAAAACCTTGAGAGACATCTTACTTCTGATTTGAGCTCCTTAAGTAACTATTTGTTATTAAATTTATTTTTTTAAGATTTTATTTACTTATTTGAGAGAGTGAGAGAGAGAGGAGCAGAGGGAGAGGGAGACGCAGATTCCCCACTGAGCAGGGGCCCATTGTGGGGCTCCATCTCAGGACCCCGGGATCATGACCTGAGCTGAAGGCAGCCGCGTAACCAGCTGAGCCCCCCAGGTGCCCTCTTTGGTGTTAAATTTAATAAACGCATCTCAGATAACTCTACATATGAAAAAGTACATAAGATATGTATAATAAAATACATATGATACCCTCTTAATTATAGATCTTAAAGTTTTATATTATGTCCTTTTACCTTTTAGATCAGAATGTTTATTTTATGGAGTCGGTCTTTCAAGTTTACTAGTTATTAAAAGATATTTTTCATAGTTCAGAAGAAATGTGGACAAAAAAATTAATAATATTTTAAAATTACAGCTCCTTGGTTCTTACATTATCAGCTGCTTCAAAGCAATTTATTAACCTAAGTAGGGGGATTTAGAAGAATTTAGTTATTGGCTGACCACCTAGAAATGCTTAATCAACCTCCTTAAACCAACTTGCTATATGTTTTTATATTCTCCTTGTCTTCTGCGTAACACATGTACTTTTTATCCCCATGTCTCTCTACCTGGCTTCTTTCTAATATTTCTGAACATTTCTGCTCTGTAGTTTCTCTCTTTTTTTTTTTTAAGATTTTATTTATTTATTCATGAGAGACACAGAGAGAGACAAAGACACAGGCAGAGGGAGAAGCAGGCTCCATGCAGGGAGCCCGATGTGGGACTCGATCCCAGGACTCTGGGATCACGCCCTGAGCAAAAGGCAGATGCTCAACCGCTGAGCCACCCAGGCATCCCACTCCTCTGTATTTTCTGATTTGTATAGCAAGAGCTGTTTATTCCCAAACTTGATGATGCTAGTCGTAATTATGTAATTTAATTAAATATTATATAAACCAAAGAAATATAAGTATTAAGAGTTGACTCCATTAAAACAAGCAGAATTCTTTGGAAAGATGATAAATACTACTTGAAAAATTCCCATTAATTGAGATAGATGTGGGTAAAACAATGATAAAATATTGGAAGGGTGGAATTTAAATCTAGGAGAATTTTGCACTCTGGTTACTTGAACTGGCAGTCAATATATTATGAGAAGGCTTATGCAGAAAAGACCCTGGAGATGGAAGAAGGAAGATGTTCATTCTCAGAGGCCATGGCCCTGCATCAAAGTCAGAGAAGTTGACATGCATTGATATGTTAGAAATTTCAAATACAATGTTTAGGATTGGTATTTACCATTTTTATAAGTCTTATTTAACTGTGTGTATCATTTGTTAAATTTGGTCTCAGTTGCATTGAATAAGAAAGCAGCAACTGTACTATTGACCAAATTGGGGCGGGAGGTAATTTTGACCTTAACAAGCTAATTTTGACCAGAACAGAACTTGGTTTGTATCATCAATAGCTCTTAGTATAGCTATCAACATAGAAATTTTCTCCAAAACCAAAGCTTTATGGCTTTACCGAGCCATATTTTTAAAAGCCAATTATTTAAAGGAATCCTTCAGTGGCTTCTTTTCTAAAGCAAACAATTTTTAAAACTTCTTATTTCCAGAAAAACAAAACAAAACAAAACAAAACAAAAAAGAAAAACCACACACACACACAGAGAGAGAGAGAGAAACAAAAACAAAAACAAAAAAAACCCTTCTCATTTCCTCGACCAGATTAGACTTCTCGAAGCTAAAGTAATATTCTAGCCATGGTTTTCACCCTGGCTCTTCACCAGCTCCATACATTTTGAGATAATTGGATTTTTATTTCCAGTGATCTATGTCATTCAGAATATAGACCTAATACCAAGCAATAGTGGCAAGCTTATATACAGCTTTATATTAACCATTACGTGTCCTTGGCTCTGATAAGTCTCTTTTCTCATCCTTAGAAGTGTTTATTTTCATGTGGGATTAACCCAGTTCTAACACACTGAGGATCTTAGTACTGTCAGATGCTCATCAGAACTTGTAGAAGTAGAAAGGAGATGATAGGTCTTTCATTGAATGTAGGCTTTCCCTTTCCGGGTATAGTTCCAGAAACTTCTTTTTCCTTCATCATCATGTTCTTACTCCCCAAGTCGAGGGAGTTGGTATAAGACTGTCAATAATCACTACAGGTAAAATCAAAGTATATGAAACTCCAAACATATGCTTGAAATTTTATGTGGCACTAGAACTGAAGAATAAACAAAACCTTGGAATTGTGCTACATTTTTTTGGTGTACAGAAAAAATAATCTACAGTGATAGTGACTATGTCAAAGTAGCCTGAAATCGTGGTGTTTTTGTAGAAGGCCATCAGGAAATTGGTTGATATTACGTTTACATCAATCTTCCATTTGAAAACCACTGAAGCTCTATTTATTTATTAGTAGAAAAAAAATGAGGCATTTGTCTCTGAATCATTTAAAATGCTAACACTGGAAAAATAATCCAATTTAGGTTCATTAGATCTGAATTAATATTAAAAGGAAGAAGTCATACTGCTTAGTGAAATTTAGCTGAAGCGTAATGATAACTTTAGACTGCATTATTTAAGACGTGGAATTGTGTCTCCTATACACAAGTGGATGGTATGCAAATGGTTGCATAACTTATTTATCTTTGTTTTCAACTGCTTTGCACATCCTAAAACAATTTTGCAATCAGAATTATCAGCCCACTAAGCAGCATGAAGTTTGTTTTGTTAATTGCTCTTGTTAAATTTAATTACTGTGGGGTGGAATGGAAGGCCCAAAGACCGACAGGGGAAAATTGTAGGAAGTGGTCCAGTACCGGGATGAGCGCATGTGTGAGAGTGGAGAAGAGCAGACTCCACAAGAATTCTGTAAGTCACTATGCTTGGAAAACTGTTATGTTTGTTTTTAGTGGGTGAACTTATTTTCAAGTGCCATGGTTAGAGGTAGATTCCTCTCTTCCCACATAAATATGCACACTTTTAATGACTGTGGCTTCTACCTGGGAACATTTTTTTTTTTTTTTAAGTTCTATGAGCAAAGGTTGAGCAGCAATATGCACTTTCTCTGGGAAAAGAGAAAATATCTCCAGAGCCGACGTAATGCCTCATTCACAGGTGGGACCTAAGACCTATTTTTAACCTGTTCGTTCATCGCACATTAATCAACCATCTAATACAAGCCAGGCACTGCGCTGAGTGCTGGGTTTTCAAAGATGCCTGGGGTTGTTCAGAGGCCACTAAGTAGCAGACTATAGAGACAAATCCTCATTGGGTGTGTGGGTTCATTAGTAGAGTGTGAGGGAAAGGGGACACACACCAGGAAATAGAGCCTAGAGACACCGCATGGACTGGAAGCCAGGTGCCCACGGCCACTGCCTAGCACGGAGACCATCTTCCAGCATCTCCTAGCAAAGCATGTACCTTCAATAACCCAATATTGTGTATCGACCATCATGCTGGTCTTGGCTGGTTGGGATTTCTGAAATTAAAAATGTTTCAGAGGCGCCTGGGTGGCTCAGTGGTTGAGCGTCTGCCTTTGGCTCAGGTCATGATCCCGGGGTCCTGGGATCGAGTCCCACATCGGGCTCCCTGCTTAGAGCCTGCTTCTCCCTCTGCCTTGGTCTCTGCCTCTCTCCATGTCTCTCATGAATAAATGAATAAAATCTTAAAAAAAATGATTCAAAGAAGGTACAAAATCATATGAGTGAATCTGTAAGCTTAGTATGCCTAACAATTAGAAGAATGATTTCTCACACTGTTTTCATCCCCAGTGGCATTTTGGAAAACCTTCCCTCCTAAGAAACAGAAGAACAGTCATCTCTTGAAAACTTCTTATGTCTGTGTCGACTAGTTGTGAATGAAATAGAAGTCAGTGGAGGACTAAAACTTTTGATTTAAGTATCTCCTGGGTATAGCACCAAGATGAATTGGTGTCACTTGCCTGATGAGTGAAAAGCTTTGGGTTTTGAGCATGGAGTTAAGCAGTTGAGGAACCTGTGATTGGTCCTTTCTTGCTGGGTAAATGTGTTTACTTCTTTCCACTGGTATTTATACTAGTTAATGTAGTGTGCCAGATAAATCGACTTCCTGAGTCCATCTTCCAGCCTTTTCCCCTCTCTTCCGAGCTGACAAATGGTTTGAGTTTGACACAGTTTATCAGTTGAGCAGCCCTGCTGGGTGCGGCCAGCTGCTTGCTCTGACTACTGCGGAGAAGAAAGTGAGTTCTCTGCAATATTCCCTCCCTACTCCTGTCTAGCAGAGGGGGCTTTTTTCAGGGACCGAGTCAGACGTCTGTTAAGAGTTGGAACTCTTGGCCTCCTGGAACACATATGTTTTCAGCCCAAGATGGACTCTTAGTCATTTCCTGGTATGGTCACTGTACAATTGCATCAAAAGACACACGGTTTTCAATGTTAGGAGACACGCAAAATCCAACCTATTTGGTGGCTATTGTCATACCACTGATGCTACAGGGTACTGGAAACACAGTCTCTGCCCCGCTCAAAAGACAGGTCCCCCAAAATGATTGTGATGCCAGAGACTGCTTCTTTCTATTGCCAGGGGCAGGACAGGAGCCAGGTGCCTTCTGCATTATAATGCCAGTGCCTCTCGATTTAACACCCTTCACACTAGCGAATTTAACATTATTTACTCAATTTAACATTAGTCACACTAGTGAAAGGTGGTAAACTGGAGCGAAACGGCATGAGAAACTTGAGTGGGCCAGGCAGTACTTAAAAGTTTACTTATTTTTTATTTTTTAAGAGATTTTATTTAGTTATTCATGAGACACACACACACAGAGAGAGAGAGAGAGAGAGCAGAGACACAGGCAGAGGGAGAAGCAGGCTTCATGCAGGGAGCCCGATGTGGGACTCGATCCCAGGTCTCCAGGATCATGCCCTGGGCCCAAGGCAGGTGCTACACCGCTGAGCCACCCAGGCATCCCTAAAGGTTTATTTTTTAACCTTTTTATCACACACATATACAAAACTTAATACTAAAGACAGGGGTATAATGCACCCTGATGACCCAGTTTGACAATTACCAGCTCAAGAACTGGGTTTTCTTTTTCTTTTTTTAAGATTTTATTTATTTATTCATGAGAGACAGAGAGAGAGAGGCAGAGACACAGGCAGAGGGGAGCCCGATGCAGGACTCGATCCCAGGACCCTGGGATCACGTCCTGAGCCGAAGGCAGATGCCCAACCACTGAACCACCCAGGCGTCCCGAGAACTGGGTTTTCATCTCTACCCCAGTTTCACCCCTCATGGTTCCGAAGCAAATCCCAGAGAGCGTCTAGTTTCCTCCATACATATTTCAGTACGTATATTTGAAATACAAGGATTCCTTTTCAAAACAACCAACAACACGTTACTTATTGTCGGTTGTTGGAATTACTGTTAATTCTAAAGCTATCTCGGTTTTGAGGATAGATTTGCTCTACACCCTTTAGGCGACTGAGCCCTGGGGAAGGGTTTGGAGAGGTGGCTCTATAAAGATTTTTGAAAAAAAAAAAGCATATACCCTGGAGGCCCAAGCTGAATGGCAAGGACAATTTGACTCCTTTTGTAGATTCTGGAAAGATTCTGCGGGGAGAGCACACGCACGCAGGCAGGCACCAAACTGGCATTTAGAGCTCTGTTGTTGAGATGGAATTATATGCTTTGGGAGAATGAATGCCTTGCTCCGAGTAGCTGGTGGTGGCAGCATAATTAGTGAGACAGCTACAAATAGAATCACTGAGGCATGCACTCCTCACGCATAAGCACACGCAGATTTGGCAGCTAGCGGTGATCTAACAGTTGGATCCTGAGTGTGCCCCTCGCCACTTGTTGAGCTTAATGCAAACTGCAGTTTAGGCCGTGGTGTGCCCGTGAGCATGATTAGCTGTTACCGATTAGTACAGTGTCTGAGGCCCCGGAGTTAATGCCTCGGATCCAGCCTTCTGTTCCACTCCCTCCCCGCCAACACCCTTCCTTCTCCTCCCCCCAGGCTGTAAGGAAGAGGGGGGGAAGGGAAGTAGAGGAGGAAAAAGTGTCCAGATGGGAAGAAAAGAGTGCTGAAAAGATCCTGTAGGAAGTAGGTCAGGTATTTTGGAGATTAGAGTAGCTTCATCCCTGAATGCAGGAGCCAGGGACAAGTAGCATACAATTAGGAGGAATTAGAACAGCAACAAGTAGCTTGGATTTATCAGCTTTAATTGTCTATTGTCAGGACAGAGCTCTCCTCCCGAGGATCATGGTGGCAGTCTACATCCTAATACTTTTAATGGACCTCCATTGTGGGATTATCTCTCCTAAAGACAGTGCCTGTTCTTTTAAAAGGAACTGTAGGGAAGCCAGCCTGAAAAACACCCGAGCTGTTGCTTTCTCTGTGATTGGTCCTATTCTAGGGTAATGCAGTGTTGCCCTTCTGTCCCCAGGGGCACACCTTCAGGGGGAAGATACCTATTGAACCTTAAACCCCTCCGCTCCAGCTTCCTGTGTGTGCTTGCAGGGGGAAACAATAGGCCACAGATGAGACCTGATAAACCAGGGCCCCTGGCTTTAGAATCTCCATGCTATCTTCTGGTCGGAAGAGGTTTCCTGGCTTATTCCCAGTCAACCTCACAGAGTTTTCCCAAAGATAAAGTGCCAAGTAAAGATGGAGGAAAAGGCATTTATGGGATCGCGTCACCACCCTCCAGACCCATGCACTGAATGAGGTTGGTTTCATTTTATCAACGTCACCACCAGTGAAACATATTAATGTCACTACCAGTTAAACATCGGACAGGTTCTCCGGTAGGTGCATCCCTCCCTCCCTCCCACCCCAGCCCCTACCTTCTTGGCCACCTGTACCTTAGGCCCGGTAGGCGCTCAGTAGTAGTTGAGGACTCACTCTAGAGCTCTGGCCTCCTGGCTGGAAATCTAGAAGGCCAAGCAATCCTGCCCTCTGAGCAGACCGTGTTCTCTGGGCTGGCATCCATCACAGTTGGACGAAAGATCCGAGTATCCAAAGGAGGGCTAGGAGGGGCGACCTTTCTGCTTCTTGACCTCTGGGCCCTTGGTTTCCTCAGCAGGAAATGAGGTATTGGCTGGATCCGTGGTCCTCATCTCAGGCCGTGTACTAAATTCCCTTTGGAGCAGAACTGGAGGGGGTGGGCAGGGCATCCTTTAAGTAATTACAAGGGTCCTACTCTCCCCCCCCCACTTCTTTCTTTGGTTGGGAGTTCAAATGATTTCACTGTCAACCTGGATAATTCTCTGCCTTCTCTCACAACTCATCCTGGAACATAAAAACCAAGGCCCTCTCCAATCTCGAATCTTTACTTAGGAAGGATGAGAAGAAATCGTGAGGTTCGTTTTTTTTTTTTTTTTAATTTTTTTAAATTTATTTATTTATGATAGTCACACACAGAGAGAGAGAGAGGCAGAGACACAGGCAGAGGGAGAAGCAGGCTCCATGCACCGGGAGCCCGACGTGGGATTCGATCCCGGGTCTCCAGGATCGCGCCCTGAGCCAAAGGCAGGCGCCAAACCGCTGCGCCACCCAGGGATCCCGTGAGGTTCGTTTTTAATAAGAAGTCGTTCTTCCTTGACCCCGCATTTAACATGGTGTGACCCCAGGGAAGCACCTGCAGGCCCCTATGGATCGTGGGGCACTGCCCTGCCCATGCTGGCGCTCCGGCCGTCCTCCTGCCTCTTCCTCTAGAAAACCATTTCCCTCTGCACCTCTGCAACTCTTCTTTTTATTTCCACCCAGGTTCCTCCCCTCCCCAGTGGCCTCTCCACCCACTGTCAGTGAGACAGGCAAACATTTGCCTGTGGTCTTCCTTCTCTTGGGTGGAAGCTACTCTTGTGTTTCCCTAAACAAAGAGAAGAGGCGAGAGAAAGCTGAGCTTCACAGTGTACACCTTCCCCGTTGCCTTCTCCTTTATTTTACAGTTCATATTTTGCCCTCTGTTAGTTTCGTTTAATTCCTTTTCCCCACCAAATATAAGATGTTGACATGTTTTCTGGATTCTGGGCGCATCTTCCTTTTTCGGTGGCCTCCCTTGCAGCCTTCTCGGAAATGTAAATCCCTTTCTTGCCTGAATATGCCCTAAAATAAAGATGTAATTAGGAATAAAAACAAACAGGAGAAACCTACGCTGGTTTCCACACATCCTATGGAAAAGGCTATAACTGCCTATTTCTTAAGCTGCTGGGTGTCAAACTCGATGAATAATTTTAAAAGATGTGAATGGTGTGATAAGAACGCACCTGTCCGTCTGAAAGAAGCGCTACGGAGACACCTAGGTGTGATGATGATACACGGGTGGTTCTGTAAATACTGAGACCTCAGACATCGTGTGGGTTTTATAAGGTCCTCTAGATGGCACTTACCAGACTTTTGTTTCTGGCGAGGGCAGGGAGCTCGACTTTGGTTCTTCAATTCACTTAATTTTTGTCTCCCTTGATTTAGGAAGTCAAAACACTGACCTCATTTCTAAACCTCCACAGCCTCCTGGGATCACCATCCCAAAGTTTAGGCCCCGGGTATGTTTGTCCAAAGTGTCGGGGCGGTGAGCCGCGTCATAGGAAGGAAGGCTGGTGCTATTTTTAAATTGATGCAACACATCATTGAAACATATCATACACATGTCATACCAATGACACACACGCTGCGTTGTAGCATAGCATGTGTCATACATACATTCTCTCTCACTCATACACATACTTGTTCTTCTTGTCCGGCTTTCAAAAAGGAAGGCAGCCAGAAAGCCGAGCCCAGTGAATTGAGTTGGAAAGGCTGTTAAAGCTTAAAAACCAAGTGTCCCTCTAGTTCTCAGCATGGCTTTGAGACATGTGGGAGGGCTTCAAAGCCGTGGCGCCCCTCTTTCAGAGCTCCGGCTTGCAGTTGGTCCCCAAATGTTTACCAGCGTGAAGATGCCTAACTTGCAGGAAGTGGGAAATGGGTGTGGGGGGTGAGGGTGGGTGGGTGGGTAGGGAGTGGGGAGAAGAGGGTGGGGGGGGTGTTCTCTTGATGTGGTTAGTCTGTCATTGACCTTGTTTGGGTATAGCAGGAGTTGAATTAGAAAATGAAAACACGTTTCTTCTTGGGCACATTTCATCCCATTTTTTTACTTTCTTTAGGAAGACCTCTCCCCCCCCCCACCCTCGCCAAAAGTAGAGTCAGATCTCCAGATTTGGTACCCGGTTTCCCTTCATTCTGTCTTCTTCCCCACACAGTCATCTGGCCCACCTACAGTGCAATTCCTAACCACCACCCCCGCACCCCCAGGACCAGGCCAGGCCCACTAGCTTAGGCTGAGTAGCAGGGGCTTGCCCAGAGCCGTTGGGATGAGACCATCAAAGGGCATCATAGACGGGGGTTTCTGAGAGCAGAGCTATGTGGATCATTTATGATTGGTCACCACTGTGCACACTCTTCATGAGAGAAATCTGCCTCACAACAAGCGCCGATGAATAAAAGTAACTGGGCTTGTCTTGTTTGGTTTCGGTGTTCTAACAGGGAGGGAAATAATATATAGTGACCCAAAAGGCATCAAGTGGTTATTGAGAAACAAACATTTTAAGGCTTAAGATTCCGGACCATGGTGGCCTTAGATGGTTCTGGGTGCACAGCTCTACCGATACCAACATCTGCCTGCTTTGGTCAGAGTTCCAGACGTGGTACTTGGACTTCCAGAAGGGGTGAATGAAGCTCAGAGGGTCGCCCCCGTCTTCTCCCCACTGAACTTTTTCCGTGTGGGACCATACCTAAATACGACTATAGGAGCATGCTTGTTCTGATGGGGGCAGGCTTCCTTTATTCCTTCTTCCTTCCTTTTTTTTTTTTCTTTTTTCTTTTTTTTTTTTTTTTTTTTTTTTTTTTTTTGCATCTTTGGTTTTTCATTACACGATTGCCTATCCTTGACTACCACCACTGGTGTGGACATTGGGGTACCACTTTAGACAAGAAGCAAACATTTGAAGGATTTTCTGGTTTAACACTAGAATTGTTAAAATGGACTTTCCTTAAAGTTCCACTCGTGGCCTTCTCCAGCTCAGCTGGAACACCTGGAACTAATTTTAGGGTTGCCTGGCTAAGCCCCACACTGGTATTTGAAGTTTGCGTCCTCCCCTAGACTCAAGCCCATTTCACCACCTCTGAAGGTGAGTGCAGGCTGATATTAATTAACAGCGAGTTGATTCACTGGCATCTTCCAGTCATTAAAGTAAACGTTTGGCTCAAAATAGTCTCTTCCCACCTCAAGTATCCAACGTTTTGGCCCATTCCCTTGCTCCACCGTGGTTGACTCACCAGCCCTTGCACGGTGTGGCCCAAGAACAGAGCTTGATTCTAAAAGGGAAGTGAAATACTCTCTAACATCTGCAGGCGAGACTGCTGGAACAGCAGGCCAGCCTTCAGTATGACTACATTGTTTTTCTGTCCATTGTGGCGCTGACTCAGCATCAGTTAATAAACCCTCTCGAGAAGGCTGGATTTCTCTTGTTTAATTATCATCTTGGAGCTTTCTGAGAACTCTTAGGAATTGTTCATTCAGTTTTATACCCTGAGCACATCTGCGGGATGGAAGGTCCCGTTTCCTCTTGGTGCTAGCGTCCCCTCTGGCATAACGTGGAACAGCAGCCGCCAGGCAGCCAAGCGGGGAGTGTGTGTTACTTATGTCCCCTAGTGGGAATGTAATTGTTCTGTACTACAGAGATTGTGGAGAGGACTTTCGACGCAAAAACCATTTCCTGGCCAATAATCTTTGCCTCCCACCCCCACCCCCACTCCCAGCCTCCCAGCCTCCCAGCCTCCCAGCCACCCACCCGCAAAATTCTAAAAAAAAAAAAAAAAAAAAAGAGAGAGATTTCCTAAAAGAGAGGGGGGAAAATGTGAAAGATAAACAGGCATATTTTTATGATCCAGTCGGGCTCTTGTTTTTGCTTTGCTTTGTTTCCTCCTGTAAACAAATACTCAAATGTCCACTTCATTGTATGACTAAGTTAGTATCATCAGGTCGGGACTGGGTGTGTGTATGTGGGTGTGTGTGTGTGTGTGTGTGTGTGTTGGGACGTGGGTGTGGATGCACACGTGTATTTAAAAATGTCAGAAAAGACATTGCAGCCGAAGGTGGAAGGAGAGGCGATTTCAAAAACAACCACCAAGGTGAGGCAAGCAGGAAAAGTGGGAGACTTTGTGTTTCAGTGATCTAGACGAGTGATTGTGATGGGGTGCCTGCTATAAATGGACTCTGCATCATTGTTTCTCTGAATTAGAGGATTCCTTGCTGAAGGCACAAGACCATTGAAGGAAGTAAAGCATCTGGTTTGTTTTGTAATGAGAAGCAGGAATGCAAGGTCCACGCTCTTAATAATAAACAAACAGGACATTGTATGCCATCATCACAGGATGTCCTTCCTTCAGCAGAGGGACTGAGTGGGGCTGGAGGAAAAGCCGGACAGGGCGTAGCGCGAGCCCCACTAATTACTGCCTCCGTCTGCCCTCCGCTTGCAGTGATCAGTTCAACATTCCCTGGAACCGGGAACCGATTAATGCTCTGCGCTTTGCTCACACGCTCCTCCGCGGAAGTCTGGCTGCGGGTTTGGGGCGGACACACACACACACACACACACACACACACACACACACAGCAAAGGCCAAGACTCTTTAAATCTGTAGGATCACAACTTGTCCCTAGGTCCCTATTGATTACTAAGCGGTCGGAAGAGGCAAGTTAGTTCTGCCCAGCCAGATCTGAAAGTACTTCGGTCAGCAGCAGACTGGGAAGCGGAGGACTATTTGGGGGGGATGGATGGATGGGGGGATGGATGGATGGGGGGATGGATGGATGGATGGATGGGGGGGATGGATGGATGGGGGGGGCTTGAGACCGCTCCCTTTTCACTACGAG
Organism: Nyctereutes procyonoides; assembly: GCF_905146905.1. Lineage (NCBI taxonomy): Eukaryota > Metazoa > Chordata > Mammalia > Carnivora > Canidae > Nyctereutes > Nyctereutes procyonoides. Next base: position 63,507,478 of record NW_026575051.1, read on the forward strand.
GAGTGCAAACAGAATTCCGCACGCTCTCTTCGGGTCCGTCTTGTGTGTCCCTCCCAGTGCCGAGGTGAGCTGAAGCTCTCCCCCCACCGCCACCCATAAAAAAAAAAAAAATCAGGTCACTTTGAGGTCTCCCTCGTTTTAAGGAATGCACAGGGCGCGGGGGGCCCGTGGAGCGCCCGCGGAGCGCCCGGGCAGGGAGGAGGGCGGGAATCGACGCCGCCCGAGCCCGCGTGGGGGCTAAGCGCGCTCGGAGGGGGGAAGTCAGAAGATTCCAGGGAAATGTTGAGACTCGCGCGCGCGGAGGGGAGGCGGCCGGGGCGGGCGCGCGGGGGGAAAGCCCTGGGCCGGGAGCGGGCGGCGCGGCCCGGGCGCGTTCAGGTGTGGCCACGCCCCCCTCCCGCCGCTGGTGGGAGTGAATCAGACGAATGGGAAATCTGCAGCGGGGAGGGGAGCGGAGCGGCGGGGCTGGTTAACACAGACCGAAAGCGCCGCGGCGGCACTCGGCCCTCCAGTGCAGCGCGGAGGCCGAGCGGGCGCCGCACCTGTGCGCCGCCGAGGTCGGGCGGCCGAGGCCCGGCGGGGAGCGCAGCGCGTCCGCCCGCAGCCCGCGCGGGGGCGCCGACGGGGATGCGCAGCGCGCGGCGGGCGGCGGCGCGGGCCTCGGATGCCGGACCTCTGCTCCGAGCAGCGCGCGGGGACGCCCTCGGTAAGCGGCGCGGCTCGCCCTCGCGCCCCGGGCTCGGCGGGGCGGCTGCGCGGTCGCGGGGACGCCGGGGGCCCGGAGCTGTCAAACTCGCAGCCCACTTTTTCCTCTCCCCTCCGCCCACCGCACCCCTGGGAATCCTTAACCCTTTCCGTTCGAGGCGGCCTGAGGGTCGCTTCATGGAACATTTCCCCCTGCCCAGCCCGCTCCTGCTCCCGCTCCTGCTCCCGCTCCTGCCCCTGCTCCTGCCCCTGCTCCTGCCCCTGCCCCTGCCCCTGCCCCTGCCCCTGCTCCTGCCCTGCTCCTGCCCCTGCCCCTGCCCTGCCCCTGCTCCTGCTCCTGCTCCTGCTCCTACTCCTGCTCCCGCTCCTACTCCTGCCCCTGCCCCTGCTCCCGCTCCTGCTCCTCCTCCGGGTCGGCCGGGTGTTCGAATTTCGCTTTTTTCCCCCTCCCCCCTTTTTTTTCTTTAAAAGATTCTCTTTATCTTAACGTTGACTTGACACCGCGACGGGTTCGCGTTGGAACTTAGTAAAAAAAAAAAAAGAAAGAAAGAAAGAAAAAAAAAAAAAGAAAAGAAAACAGGCAAGTGTGTTTTAAAAGCGTGGCTGGCCTCCGCCTCCTTTTTGGAAGAGCATCCTATTTAGGGGAAGCCTGAGAGGACGGGAAGGAGCCTTCCATCCACCGACCGGGGTGTCTACCTTCGGAGGCGCTCTAACGTGGAAACGAGGCCCGTGTTTCTTTTTTTTTTTTTTTTTCCCCCGCGAACATCGGATGGGAAACCGAGGCAGGAGTCGTTCACCTTCCACCCCCCCCCACCCAACCACCACCACCGCCTTCCCCGGAAAGCCCTGCTCCCGCCTGCGAGGGGTTGGAGGGGGTGCGGGGCATTTGCGGGAAGATCCTTATCAGTGCACAAGTGGCCGCGCAGCCCGTCCCGTGAGCCCTGTGTATTCGCTGCAACTTTAGTTACAGTAAGCCGAGGCCCATCCGCGACTTCTGGGAATTCGTACACTTTCAGATTTAAATGGAAAGTGCTATTTGTAGCTGAGGGCTCCTCAAGGAATTCTCTGCGGGGCAATGCCGTGGACGAGTTCGAGGCTTTGTTTGTGCTTTTGCAATTTGGGGTGAGATGCTCACCACCGGTCCAAGGAAACTGCCAAGGAGTCCCCCCCCCACCCCCTTTAACCTTCACCCTCCCCCCCCTTTTCCCCCCTTTTTCTTTTCTTTTTCTTCCCTTTGCCTGCTCTTTTTCCTGTGCTCCCGAACCATCTCTGAAAGGCTGCAGCTCGCTGGGTGATGCTGGCAGGATGCAACCCTCTGCAGCCTTCCCTGCGAGAGGATGAAAGGGAGCGCGCCGCGGAGGGAGGGGGGCGGCGAGTTGTTTTGAAAGTTGTTTTGCGTTGGGAGCTGGTGGGAAAGTTCAGTCTTCCCCATTTGGGAAAGGCTGGCCGGGTTCCGCTCCTGCCCCACACGCGCTTTCCATTTTTAGCTTCATTCAGAGGCAGACAGAGCTCCTTCCTCTTCCTCTCCTTGTTTGTGACACTCTTCTGAGGCAGCTTTTCCACAGCAATGAGGGTCTGGCGGCCATGACCCCGGGCGCCCTGGGAGCCCTGGGCCTAGGCCGCAGCACCCCGGCCTCCTCCTGCTGTGAGAGGTAAAGCCAGGGATTGCTCCGAGGTGCTGCCTTTTGCTTTGCTTTGCTTTGCTTTGCTTGCTTTTTTGTGCTTTTTTGTGTATGTGTGTGTGCCTCCCCCCCCCCCATGACTTTGCCACACAGTCTTGTCTGTCTGTCTTTCTTTTTTGAGAACTAAGTCAGAGTAGCATTTTAAAACCCTGCTCCCTCAAGCCAAGTCTCCTTTACGCGGCTTTCGGGCTCTTACTCAACTGTACCAAGCGCTCTGCATCTGCTTTTAAAGGCCTCAGCCTCTACTGTATTAGTCATAGCCTCTCCGACGGCCAGAGCCACGGGACAATGGGGATTAAAGGCCTTCTCCCCCCCACCCCCCCTTTCTCTCTCTCTCGCAGGCTGCCCCGAAGTGTAGCTCCAGTGCTGTGAGGTCTCCCCGGTTGAGCGACGGGACCATGAAAATGGACATGGAGGACGCAGACATGACTCTGTGGACAGAGGCCGAGTTCGAAGAGAAGTGTACCTACATTGTGAACGACCACCCCTGGGACTGCGGCGCCGACGGAGGGGCCTCGGTGCAGGCAGAGGCATCCCTCCCCAGGAACCTGCTCTTCAAATACGGCCCGAGCAGCAAAGAGGTAGGCGCCTGCTCTCTTGCCCAAGCAGACTGGCACCTGACGCAGCTCACGCAGCTCTGCCTACTGCTTGCCACCCCCCCCCACCCCAGGGTCTGCGAAGGAGCAGTAAATAACTGATGACTTAATGCGCTCCTGCTCGGCCTTCTGGGTTCCTCCAGCCCCCCACTGTCCCATCCTAATTAGGACACGGTTCAGTCTTGCTGGCAAGTTGACACATCTTGGCAGGGCCCCACTGCAGCACGAGGCGGCCAGGACACGGTCAGCGGCCTTCGAGCAAAAGCCACTGTCCACCCTGGACTTGCTGCTCCTCGTCCTCCAGTGGTACCATAGCTTGGGAGGGGGAAAAAAAAACTTTCTTAGGAAAAAAAAAAAAACTGGTTCGTGTTTCTTTTGTCTCCTTTTGGTCATTAGGTGGCTTTATTCTTTTTAATGAGCCGGCTTTATGAGCTGGGTTTCTAAAATTATGCTCAAAACCTTGACGTGTTTATGAACTGAAGTGATGGTAAAAACCGAGAAGGGGTTCGTGTAAAAGTGTCCTCTGTCCGGATGACTTCAGAGCTAACCACTGTTTATCTGCGGCAGCTCCTTTGCTCTGGCTGGGCTGGCAGGCCGATTCCTTATTGGCCTCTGAAGTGGGTACACTCTTTGTTGTTTCAAAGGGGCTGGAAACCCAAACTTGGAAGGAGCAAAGGATTTGTGTTTACCCTTTTATATAACGATTATAGCGAGGCGTGATGTTTAGCTGTGAAATAACTCGCAGAACCACCTCTGGTGAGAATTGAGCCACTGCAGTCAGTCCTCACTAGACTACAGCTGAGCTTGAGGGGATCGACACCCCCCGCCCCCCCCCAACAGACTTCCCACCACCACAACAACCGGAGGGTCACTGTCATTTCTGTGGCTGCCTCCAGAAAGAAGGGATTCCTTGCTGTAGAAATCCACCACTGGATCCTGGGACTGTTCCCTGGAGCCCTATCAGATCACTTTTCCTCCTTCCCCAAGGAACGGTATTTTGAGGAGTCGGGGGAGCCTGTTGGGGAAACACTTGATCTCTTTCCTGTTTGTGTGTCTGAGTTCAGGGATTTTGGTGAGGGGGAGACACAGCTGTCTAAAATTAACTAGAAGCAACTCTGCTTTGAGTTTCATTAAAGCTTAATTTTTCCCCCTCCCCCTTGGTGGAAGAAATAGAGGCAGATTTTATAAAAAGCAATATTTAAATTGGAGTTGTACGTGAACGTTACCAAAACTTAACCCCAGAGGTCGGCCTTAATTATACCTCTTTCTGAGAATAACCCTCCTTTCAATAGAAAGCCTCATAATATGTGGCCAGTGGAATCAATGTGGGATTTGTTTGGCTAGTTAAGCTGTGGCTTTAAAAGGTGTAGTGTGTTTTTTTCCCATATCTCATTTGACCAAATATTGGTCTGTTCCCAGGGTTCAGTTTATGCCGTGTTGCCCTGTCCTGCCCAGTGCACTGAAGTCAAGACCTCTGTTCTGTGGGTCATCTTTGCCTTTTAATTCTATAACGTTCTTATCCTCCGTTCAGCTCTTCGCTTGTTTTTCGATTTCCATCATTCTACTTAAAAATCATAGCTAAATAAAGGAATGCCCTCAGATCATTAGTGCAAGGCTCAGAACGATAGCTACTTGCCCGAGATGTGTTAGTGAGCAGCCAGCCCCAGCCGCGACTAGAAGCAAAGTTCTGACTTCCCCAGCCAGTGCTTGATTATGCTGCACTGGCCCCTCTTGGTGTCACTGTGGTTTTATTTATCGTCTTTACATCTTTCAGACTGATCCTTTATTAAGCTTGTTTGGTTTGTTGTTTTTTTTTTTTTCCTCTGAACTTCTAACTTCCTATTTTGGTATGTTCACACAGTGTCTGTATCCCTAAAAAGGATCCTCCAACATTAACCTAATAAGAGATCAGGGTCCTCCTGTACTATTGTCCCATATTGTATTTAACTGAAACACTTGAAAATAATACAGCTCCAGTTCCTAATCATCAAAGTAACCAGGAAGCCAACTCAAATGTCATGCTGTCTCACACTTAACTCTGGAATTTGTACCTACTCTTCTTTCTCCTTCCTTTCTGCACTTTGGGAAAGGACAGCTCCCTTACGGCGGTGAGAGAGGCACGTGGCATTGAGCCACTGAGGGTGTGATACCTGCAAGCCAGTTCTGGGACGGAAACCTTCAGAATGGATGAAATGTTTACACTGACATTATTCAGTTAGTTCTTTCAGTCCCGCCAGCCATAGAAGGGGGGGGAGCCTTTCTACGTGGGGTTTTTATCTCCCTGATTTATCTTGCCCTTCTTTATATGTTTTCATTTAAGTAACAGAAGATGTTACACTGTGTGCTGTTGTGCTGACATACTTGGGGATTTTTTTTTTTAACAAGACCATTTTTCATTATGAATTTGTGCTATGTGTCAGCACCTTTTTTTTTTTCTTTTGGTTTTAAAAACAAAACATACGAACCAAATTTCTGATCTTGACCCTCGGTTTTAGATTTGGTTTAGAATCATTCTGTACCTTTAATGAGCCTGTTCTTACTTCCTATTTCCAGAACTCAGACCAAATATAGACATACTATTCAAAACTTTTAAGACTTTTTTTTAACTGATGGGTTATTCTTTTAGGGGGATTTTCCCCTTGTCCTCCTGAAATAATCTTCTGTGAATACATGAATACAGACAGATCAATTTCAACAGTTATATTTTAGAAGCAGTAGCCTGTATCGAGTTTGCTTATGTTCAAGAGGCACAGTGGCTCTGAGTCTGACCTCCCAGTCATGTGGTGATAAACATCAGACCGGTGATGGGGACTCACCGAATGTCTATTTTGATTGAAGTCCATTATTAACTCAAGCCATCTGTAAAAAGTATCTCTCTGTAACCTGCAATTCCCTCTTCTTTCTGCTGCTTTTTATTTGTGAGACAATGTAACAAGGCATTACCATGTTTCCTTTAATATAAAGCTAACTAAGGAGGGAATCTTCCAAAAACCTCTCCATCCATCCCACCCCACTCCCTTTTTTAAAAAAAATGAAGTGAATTACAAGCTGAAGTCTTCGTCCACTACAGAGTTCTAGTCATCTCAATGCAAATGTCCTTGTATTCAAAATAGAATTTTAATTGAATAAGTCATTCTTATGGGGGGGGTGGATTCGGGGAGGGGAAGAGATAGCTAGTAATTAAAATCGCATCTTCATGTAATTTAGGGTGAGGATGCTCATACCACATTTAAACCCGAGTAATGTTCCTGCTTAAAGCCCACTGCTGTGTGTGTGTGTGCATTTGTCTATTCCCTAAAGGAGGAATTGCTTCAAAACAACAACAACAACAAAACCCAAAAAACCAAGTTCATATTCTCCTTGATATCAGACTTTCAGCAACCCCCATCCTAAGTTGTGAAATCTTCGTTTTGTACAGTGAAAAACAAGCCCTTTTTTTTTTTTTTTTTTTTGGTCTGGAAACTTCAGACATCAGGGTGTGTTCTCTAACTGAGGCCACTGACTAGAGACAGATCTGCCCAAGCAGTGGAAGCACTGGCTCCCAGCATCATGCGTCGCAGGGAAGAGCTTGATCAAGGGGCAGCAAGAGAGGAGGCGAGGAAGGGTGGAGGCCAGGGTCTTCTCCCAGATAAGCTTCTGGAAGGCACACAGACAGCAGCCTGCCCCTGGTAATAATTCTTTAGGACCCTGGTCAGTTCCTGAGTAGGTTTTTTTGGTTTTTCTTTTCTTGGGCTTAGGGGAACACATTCTTAATTAGTCTGTTTAGCACTGTGAAATCCAACGCACACATCAGGTTCCTCTGTATCACGTGCTTCTCCCGGGATAGAATGTTGTTGGTTAAGATTCACATCTGGACCTTTCTGGGGCAAGAGGGGAGAATATGACTTGGTCTTCCACTTCCCATTAAAAACAAGCTTGGTTCCTATTCCCCCTCCACAGTTACCTACCCGAGCACTGTAATCTTAGAATTGCAGCCTGTATGTCCTTTTTTGAATAATGTCTCAGACGTGGATTTGAGATGAAGGTATTAAAAGTGCTGGGCTGGGAATGGATAGGCATGGTGTATAAGCTATACAATTCCTTCCAACCTTGAAATTCTATTATCTTGTGTCTCTGTTCATCCACTTGTGTGAGTTTATGTGTTCCCTATAGCTCGTGTATAATAGAGCTTAAAATAATAGGGCTCTGTCCCGCTTGTAAAGATAATCTAATACCGAGGCTCTTTGGCTTTTTTTTTTTTTTTTTAATTACAAAATGCTCACCACAATAAGTGTAGGTTCTTTTATTTGTTTGGGGCTTAAGGATTCTCATAGACTTCTCTTCCACCACAGACCCTCCTCTTTTTAATTGTTCTCCTGTCTTGCTTGCTTAATTGCATTTGTAAGGTTAGAGATGGCAAGTACTGTCTTCCAGCTTCCTCAGCGATTTACTTTATAGTTGTACTCAAATTGGTGCTGGGTGATATGTCTTCTGCAAATTCTTTTGTAGGAATAAGATCCTAGTCGGTTTCTTTTTGGCCATAAGAAAACTTGATGTGTTTTCTTAGTGTAAGATTGATAGATGAGAACCGAGAGGCCCATTGGTTTTTTTCTTTAAAAAAAAAAAAGAGCAATTCGGAAGGAAAAAAACCTGACCTCAATGTAATGCTACTTGTTGGTAATCAAGCTCTGACTCCTAAGACACTGTCTGCAAGAGACTATAATTTAAAACAAAGTTGATGAACCAGTTGAGTACCTTTCTTTAAATTACTGCTTTAAAGTGGATATGTTGAAAATATCAACTGCTAATTATTGGCTCACCAACAAATGACATTATTTGTTTTTCCTGTTTGTCATTTTGATATTATGGAATAATCTCTCGAATGTGAATGCCAAATGCTTTGCGTGTCATACAAGTCAATTCCATGAATTTTTCAAATTAATTAGGTTCATTAATGTATCATCAATAATGATCCTCTGCATAAGTTAAGTCTACTTAAGCTTTCGTATGTATTTTTATCTCAAGACTGCTCTGAGGTACTCCTGTCCCCAGTAGTTTTACTGCCAACAAATATCAGTAACGATGAACCGTATTGAAAGGGCACATAAATGTAAATGAAGGCAGAGGAGGAGGATGAGATGAACATCTGCTTTTTTCAGCTCTCTGCCAGAAATTCATAAAGTACCAAAAATAACACTGTAGCTCACAACCTTGTTTCAACTTGTGTTAAGTGTAGGAAATTTTCTTTCTTTCTTTTTTTTTTTTTTTCTTTTTTTCTGTCTTTCCAGTCTGGGTATGCTCTATTGGCTTGTATATTGAATATTAAATTGTTTTTTAAAAAAATCATTGGCTGATAAGAAATGTAAATGAGAAAGACTGGACTGTTAGAACCACGGAGATGTGCTTATTCCATATCCATTTAAACAGGTTTAAGCTCTTGAGGAGATTTATCGAGGTATCAGTGTATCTCACACCTAAAATCTGAGATTCCGCTGTTGGACTGCATGTATTGATGCATGTATTTGGACCTACACAGTTACGCTGGAGCCACCGGGTTTAGTAAAACCTGGAAGTGAATATTCTTTTCCCTCCCCTCTTGGTCCATTTCAATAAGGTATTCATTAAGTAATTTGTAGGAGGTTTTAGACAAGAAAAAAAAAATAATAAAAATGGGAAAGTGACTGAATAAAAACCAGCATGAAACTGTAACTGCAGAATGTTGCACAGACTATCTACAGAGGAGTTCTTTTGAATAGTGATGAATTGCTTCCTGATTCGTGGTTGGTGATTTTTTTCACTCCCTTAAAGAAATTTACGATCAAGGAGGAACTGGCATAGTTAACATGTTTCTTTAGCAAGGCCTTAGTGTGATACATCCAGTCTGAGAAGGTCATTTCCTCAGCTCTTAGAACCCACAGCTCTCAGAACCCACAGCTCTCCTCAATATAAATTCCATTTCAAAGGACGACTTTTGACCACTGTTGAGTAGAAGATGCTAGAGGAGAATAAAGTTACTTGAAAGATCTTACTTCTATTAAAGAGAATTTATAAGTTATGAAAACACACACACACACAAACCTCATCTGGAATGAAAAAAAATATATATAATGTGTTTTGCTTCTGGTTCCCTAGGCCTTTGTAGAACAACCGAAGAGCATTATTTTGGTTTCTGAGGTTAAAACTATTTTATTCCCCTCAAGCATGCAGTGTTTATGGTTTGAAGAGAAGGAGAAATAAGAAACTAGGAGCAGGCTGAAATAGTTTAATCTTGACCGTCTACTTCTGTAGTACCTGATTCTAAAATCCGATAAAACACTCTGGTTACCCTCTCTGTTCTTCTAGTATGAAAAGTAATCATAAACATGAAAAAGTCACCAGAGAATAATCCTTTAGACTATTTTAATGCTTGGTTGGGTATTTGCTTATGATCTGGGAGCTAGCTTAGAAGATGGCTTCCCCCTCTGATGAAGCTTGTTGTTAAAATTATGTAGGCACCATTGATAACTGCTCTCCCTATCATAATTTTGTCATTGTTGGTTGTACTACCACTTGACAATTCAACGCAATAAAAACGTTGGTTAATATTTTACAGTTGAAGTAATTATTTCATGTTATTCCCTTTAGGTTATTGGAGTAGTGAGTAAAGAATACATACCAAAGGGAACACGTTTTGGACCCCTAATAGGTGAAATCTACACCAATGATACTGTTCCCAAGAATGCCAACAGGAAATACTTTTGGCGGGTAAGTAGGGGAAAGTTCTTTCAGACTCCTTAAGAATTAAGGGGAAAAAAATGGAGTCAGAATTGCTGGGTCACTTCCTTTTTCAAACTGTACTGGGTCTTAACCACAAGTCTTCAGGGCCCCTGTGGACACAGGGAATTGTTAGCAAATGTGACTGAAGCTGGTTAATTGTTTGGCTCTAGAAATGCAGCCTGTAGGTGATTAGGGATGGAGATATGGACTATATGTGAATCTTAATTTTTGCAATTCATTAGAGCTTTGTGATGAAAGGAAACAGTTTGCTGCTTGCTTCAAGGGTAGGTTCATTTGCATTTCTCTGCAAGGAAGTAGTAATGAGTCACCAAGCCTTAGATTTCACCCCTTCTTGATTTCTTGCTGAGTTAACTTTAATTGAATGGAAGAGTAATCGTAAATGAATTAGCTTGAAAATAAGCTAAATAAATGCCGTTAAGGAAGGATGGGTGGAAGATGCCACCAGAGGAAGGGAGATGACTGGGACTGTTTTTGCGCCTGCCTCCTAAAACTATTGGGTTTGACGGTATGTAGATTACCCCCGTAGCATACGGGAAATGCTTACAATCTTGTGAGAGCATAAAAGTCTGGCCTAAACAATTTCCTTCAGAATATCAGGACTAGAAAGGACCTTAAAGATGCAGGTGCAGTTTTTGAGTAAAAAAACCCTGGATTAGCAGGGAACAGAGACCAAATTGGACTGCTTTCCATCTTCCCATAGATCTCTCTCTAGGATATTGTCTCTTTCTCAATTAGAAAATAAAGATACGCTTACTAAATTTAAAAGTAATTTTTTAATACATAACTTGCATAAAACGTACAGGACGACCAAGAAGCATTATTTGAACTCTTTTAAGAACCAGCTGCATGGTAACAACCAAACCTGGATTATACTTCTTTTGGCCGATATTTACCCAGGATGCTTATATCTTTTGGGGAAGTATCTCTGAAAGACTTCTGTTTGGGGATCATTCAGAGATTGTTCCACAGAAACAGGTTTTTTTTTTGTTTTTTTTTTTTTTTAAATCCGGGAAGTTTTGTGTTTTTCGAAATTCATTTTTACCATTTTCCAGACAAGACAGAGCACTAAGAATGGTTCACTAAGAATTGTGTGCTCACAATTTTTATTTAAGAATCACACATGCCTGAAATATATTAACTTTGTGACTTCTAATGGGCAAAATGTCAGTGAGTGCATTTTTGCCTTTATTGCCAATAAAGCCTTCTCAGAAGTGAGCCACAGAAGTGTGTGACTCTTGGGAGTCAAAAGTCTGAATTAACACCATCCAGGATAAGAATTAAGGCATGATCATTTTTTAAAGAGGCAAGAAATACGTTAAGAACCTCCTATCTCTGTCCCGGGTTCCCTAGTCACTAAAGATTCATCGTTAAGTAACCAAAATGCTCTTCTTGGGAGGATTTATATGGATCAATCTTTCACATACAAAGGATATTGTAGGAGAAAAGTCCCCACATGTTGTTAAAGGCGTCCTGAGTTTGCTGGCAGGAATATGAACATCTGTTGTAAGGAAAGAAAAAGTTTCATGCAAATTACACAGTCCAAGAAGAGTAGGGATGTTCCAGTTGAGAAACCAGTGACATTTCTTGTAACTGTACTGTGAGTCAGCACATTTTTAATCTTCCTGATAATACACGGCAGTGTAGTGAGGTGAGAAGGAGCAGCGTTCGTTTGACGTCTGCGTTATTTTATTTTCGCGTGCGTGTGTACATATGACTTCATGGGACAGAGGATACAGTAAATCGTAGTCCATGGAAGGCTGACTGGAATCCCATACCGGTAGCTTTAGAAAGCAGTCTCCGCCCAGTGAAGAGTGCAGAACGATGGAACCCCATGTTCCTGGAAGTTTGCACATCAGAGTAAACAAACTTGAAAACCCCTCTTGATAGCAGAATTCACCCGGCCTTGTTCCATTTTCTCTTAACAAAACACACCGCAAAAGCTCTCACAAGCTGCTTTGATGAAGCCACATGTATTTCCCCCTTCACAATTTACAGGAAGTTACTCTTAAAAGAAAGTGATTCTGGTGTTTACTGCCCGTGTTAAAGGGACAGAGTTCCTTTTTGTTTCTGATAACGTTTGAGTGAAATACAGACGCGATTTGTAGACTTAATCATAGTCAGTATGGGACTAGGAACAAAGCCGTGACCTGCTGTCGGGTCAGAGCAAACCTTCTGCTCCGAACTTCTGCTCCCTACTACTTGAAGACTACGGGTTGCAGATAACCAGGTATTGGTCGTACACGGATAAGGAGATTTCTTAGGTCTGAAGAGAACGTGGTACGCCTTACAAAAAGACGGAGAGCGAGAGGGAAAGGGCATGTGGAAGGGTAAGGAGTTCGCTTAGAAAGGAGTTTCAGCAGCAAGGATGTAGGTTCGTAAGTTTTCCTGTTCTTACCTCTGCCTTTTTACCAAAGAGCCTGCGTGCATCTGCTAACCAGAAGCGGTATTACCGTGGGGCCGACTCTGAATTCTTCAGGATGCCTTGCCTTTAAAGACCAGCACAGTTTCTTCCTGTTCTTTTTTTCGGGAAACACATGCCCGGCGCTCCGAGGCTGGTGTTTCTTAGCCAGCCACCTTACAGATCAGGGGGCTCCCTCTCCCCTCCTTGGGCTTGAGAGAAAAGTGCAAGGCTGAACGTGTTTATCAAGAGGAAAAGTGACTTCTCAGTAGACTGTCAAATCCTGGCTTCTGTCCCGGTGTTCGCTTTGTTATGGCAGGTGAAGTTCACCTTTGCCCCACCCAGTGTTTCCACAAAAAGGCAGGGTTCCAAGTATTCATATGAACAAGTGTTGCTTCTGGACTTGGAGGCTTGGGGGTGGAGGATGTTTGCATAGTTGAAGCCTTGGGCGGGGGTGTAGGAAACGGCAAGTACAGAGGCCAGAGAAGAAGTTGAGAGACTCAGTTTGACGTATTCGGTTGGCCTGGTCTTCTACCCGGTGACTCAAAGCATTCAAAGTCAGCATAATCGGAACCCAAGTCAGTCGCTTCGCCCATTTGCCGGTCACGGCGGTAGCAAAAGTCGTACTCTCTGGTGGTTTGAGCCGGCCGGGGCAGCTCCTTAAATGAAATGTCGTGTTTCGTTCTTCTGTCATTTTTCCCCAAACACGAAAAGATGATAAAACTGAAATGGAAAAGGTAACTGACAAAAGTGCGCCTTACCTGTTTCCGTCCTTATTTCTGCTGATTCAAGACCGCTCTGGCTACCCGGTTGCATCCTTTGTCCCAAGTGGGCAGCAGGGGAATGAGAACTCCGTGTTCATTCTCACAGGGGCCGGGGGAAGCTTTCCACTGCTTTGGGGCTGCCTTTGGTTTTCACACGGCTGTCTTTTCATTTGGGCAGATCTATTCCAGAGGGGAGCTTCTCCACTTCATCGATGGCTTTAATGAGGAGAAAAGCAACTGGATGCGCTATGTGAATCCGGCGCACTCTGCCCGGGAGCAAAACCTGGCTGCGTGTCAGAACGGGATGAACATCTACTTCTACACCATTAAGCCCATCCCTGCCAACCAGGAGCTTCTTGTGTGGTATTGTCGGGACTTTGCAGAGAGGCTTCACTACCCTTATCCCGGAGAGCTGACAATGATGAGTCTCAGTAAGTGGATTACAGAACAACAACAACAAAAAATTAAAAATGCCAGTAATGTCAGTTCTGCCCCTATGAGCTAATGACATGTTGTTTAATTATATGGCTTCGTTTGTTAAGCCAAGTAGGTGGCTTAAACAAGGGACTAGGAAAAGGGGAAAAAAATTTTTTTGTAGTCCCTGTTCCCCAGTATGAAACCTGATCATGTAACGTGGTAAAAGCTATTTTGAGTGTTTAATTCCGAGAGTTACAGGAAGAAATAGATGTCTAATTCTAATCTTTCCAAAAGGGGGCAGGTCGGAGTATAAAGGGGATTGGTCCTGACATGCCTAGTATGCAAGGTATAGCCCTCGTTTGTGGTGATTTGTCCGTGCTTACAACGTGTGTTGGAATATCGTAGAGATGAACATTTGGCTGTCAGTGTATGGGCTGATGTAGAACACATCGGATTGTTTCTAGAAAGACTCACAGCTATAATTTTTTTTTTTTTTTTTTATGATAGTCACAGAGAGAGAGAGAGAGAGGCAGAGACACAGGCAGAGGGAGAAGCAGGCTCCATGCACCGGGAGCCCGACGTGGGATTCGATCCCGGGTCTCCAGGATCGCGCCCTGGGCCAAAGGCAGGCGCCAAACCACTGCGCCACCCAGGGATCCCCACAGCTATAATTTTTAAAATATTATTCTAAATGGAGGGACGCCTGGGTGGCTCAGCGGTTGAGCATCTGCCTTCAGCTCAGGGTGTGATCCCTGAGTCCCGGGATCGAGTCCCTCCTCGGGCTCCCTGCGAGGAGCCTGCTTCTCCCTCTGCCTGCGGCTCTGCCTCGCTCTCTCTGGGCCTCTCAGGAATAAATAAATAATGTCTTTCAAAAAAAATTCTAAATGGATAGCTCAAAGATTTTCTATATCTTAGCTTCCTTCTTCATGTGAATAACCTAATTATCTAATCTCCTGATCGGTATTATGGTAGCCACCTCTCACTTTAACAAATTCTCAGTTCCTTAGGTTTATAAGCTTTTACTTTTTTATTTGCCTAAAGTTACTGTCACTACCCTTATACAAAGGGTTACCTCATTTTAGTCATTCTCAAGTGACCTCTAGGAACAATTTAAGAATTACCATAAAACTCCAATCTGTTGTAATTATGGTTGTGTGTTCTTGGTTAGACTGGTATGTTTTAAGGAAGTTTTTTAAAAATTTGATCCTCTTGGGTTAAACGTTTTGGCATCTAAGTTTTTGTAACCTTTTTGTTTTGGTACGATTTCAAACTCAAGGAAGAGCTGCGAAAATAGTACAAAGAATTCCCAGGACCCTTTACTCAGGTTCACCAATTCCTGATAATGCACTCTGATTTGCTTTACCTGAAGGCCCGATTGTTCTGGTTCACATTGCCACCTTTGAAACATTTGGCGTGAATGTTCATTTTAACATTAGTTAGAATTTTGACTTCAACTTTAGGACCAGTTAACAAACTCCTTACCTGCCCTGGTCAGGATAAGCCAACTCTGGAGCTAGCTGGTGCTCACCCCACACTGTCTAGTTTATCTGATCTCCCTCCCTATGATCTCAGTACTGTATTTATTTGCAGTTTTCTGAAAAGCTTATGAATCTCCTTCACAGGATCACCTTTTAAGTTTGCATCATGGTTCTCTCTCTCTCTCTCTCTCTTTCACACACACACACACACACACACACACACACACACACACACACACACTTTGGGTTCGCCTTTGAGCTTCAGGAAGAGGTCTTGAAATAACTGGAAACAAGCCAGCTTCCAACAGGAGCATGAGGGGTGAATCAGGTCCTGACCAGAGGTGTCAGTCTTTTTCCCTCATGTCTCTTCTGAGCTCCCAAGAGTCTGTCGTTTGCACTGAGCATCCCAGGAACCCCAGGAACCATTCAACTGTTTCGGCATCTGCACATGCCAGGCCCACCTCACAGGGCCCAATGGTAAAAGGCAGCTTCTGTTTTAGCAGAGCCTCTCACAGGAAGATGTGCTTCCTCCTGACTTTCTCAGCATGGCAAGTCCCTTCTTGAGGGTCTCCTTACACTTCTTGAACTTAATCATTCGGGTATTCAGAGACAGGCCTAGGTGGTGTTTTGTTTTGTTTTCCAAACAGTAACTCCATTTGAAGTGACCCCCCCATCCCCGTCCCCCCAGTGACTTTGCACCAATCCCGAAGAAGCTTTTTCACATACATCCTTCACCCGGTGTAGTTTCAAAGGCCCTGCATTTTTATTCCCCCGAAGAAAGGTTTTGCACAGTATTTAAGATTCAAGTGCTTATTCTTTGTTCAGAGCAGAGTCCATGGATACCGTGAAATGACACTTTAGTTCCCACAAACACCCCTTTTTTATTTATGCAGAATTTTTTCCTAAATGCTGGTTTATCAGGTATCCTTTCCTTGTCCAGCATTCATGGTAAAGCAAGAGAGTGAACAATAACCAGTCACATTAAGCCAAGACTCCTGCTGCCGATTGTGAAACCAGTTGTCTTAGGTGTGGTAACCGATGATTGAGCCTCTGATCAGGAAAATTTCCACTCTTTCATCAGGCCTAATAGGTAGATTGTGTCTTCAAATAAGTTGTGTTGGGTTTCCATGCTTCAAGCACAACAGAGGTCTGTGCCAGAATCTCCGTGGGGACTTTAAGTGGCAGTGATGGTTCAATTGGTAGAATTTTGAGAAGAGATTCGAATTAGACTGAGAGGTTAAAAAAAAAAAAAAAAAAGTAGCCAGAAATCACAAGTTGGCGGGTTTAAAAAAAAAAAAAAAAAACAAAAGGAGTAGAAACTATTAAATTTAACTCTTATCCCTCCCAAGTTTTTTGGTATTTTTTTCCCTATGTATCTAACCTACCCATCTAGAAAACAGTTGACCAAATTATAGACTTCTAAATGTTAATCTGCTTTCTCAGTTTCAGTTGAAAACAGACTTTGTTTTGCCTACTGCAGAACTTCTAGGTTCTTTCTTGTAGTCTTGGGGGTTCTTATTATAGATCGAAAATGTGAGTCGGCATAATTAAGCCATTCAGAGCCTTCAGAAGCAGTTCACTCTTGAAATGACTCCGTCCGCCTACAGCCATTTAAGATTTAAGAACAAAAACAGATCTTGATTTTCTTCTTCATGTTAACTCAAGCTGCTGCTGAGTGGGAGAGTCAGAAATGACACCAGCTCTACTGATTACTCAGCTGCTGAAGGATGATTTTTTAAAATGTACCTTCACATAGACTCCACGACTTCCACCTTAGAACATGTTAGGGGGCTAACGTTTCCCTCTGGACATCGTTTTGGAGGGAGACAGACATTTATTTCTGTGGAGGCGTAAGCCGTACCGAGCATTCATTGTGGATTTGCGATATGCTGGGCCCTGTGTGCTAAGTATTTTGCATGGAAAATTATAGATTCTGACTTTCCTGTTTGCTGGCCCAATCATTAGCGTTGTTTTAATAACCGAATTATTAAGGTGTGCCTGGTGAGAACACCTGACTAAATAGGAGGGACGGTGCTACTGATGCACGTGCACTTCTTGCCTATGGCTTTGCTCTGTTGAATTTTAGAACCAAGAGAGTTTTGAGGCCGCTGGAAAAATTGATGAGTCTGAGGGAGAATTTGCCGCATGAAAATGGTGAAGTTTCTTTCTGATGTTCATTTTATGACAGGACCATCTTTTTTTTTTTTTTTTTTTTTTTTTTCCCCTAATGTGCGCCCAAATGGGTGCCTCCGGATTGTTCTTTTTCACCTCCATAGAATTCCTTCCTGTGGCTGTGAGATGCCTCGCCTATCAGTTTCCCGACTTAGTTGTCTCTCTTCCTTTACCATTTCAGCTTTAAAAAACAAAAGTGACAATTTGAACTTCCTGCCTGCTGGGCCTCACTGAAAGACTGATATTGGCCCGATAAGGGGTTATTTATTTTGGTTTAGTGGCTTCAGAAATCCCTCTCCCTCGACAAGCCTTCCATCACGGCCCCCATCAGCATCTTCCCTGATAGTGTCTTGGCTGTGTTTATTCTGGGGCTGCTGGCTCACCCGGGGGGGAACTGATAACAGCTAGCAGGAGATAACATTCTCCGAGAGCCTCTCAAACTGGAATCGAATCCCTCAAGCCTGTCAGCCCAGAGAATGGATTTGAAGAGTTCAGAATCTGGACTTCCACAGAGTTCATTTCTAGACCTATCAGATATCAAGCCTGGAGTGCTTTCTCAGTGAAATCAAACGGAAGCTTTCTTTTTGCGGGGGTGGGGAGGGTGGGGGGGTGACCTAACGAATGATGCTTTTACAGAGGCTTCAGCATGGTCCCCCAGACCTGTCCCCTTCCCATGCCGAGGCCAAGAGCTCTCCCCTGCCTCCCAAGGCATCCGCACACATGGATGGCTCATGCCTCCAACCCCCTCCTCCTCCTCTTCCTCCTCCTCCTCCTCCTCGTGGGGCAGCCGTTCCGTTGGGAGTGATTGCCCTCTGATAACCAGAGCTCCAGGGAAGCAGCATCTGTTTTACTTTTGATTTCCAGGGAAGTCTGAGTGGGGAGTTTTTGGCGTTCTCTGCTCTGATTGGTCTTTCCCCAAAGGCATCGTGTGCTCTGTGTGCTCGGAGGGGCAGGGCTGGTGATGGCCTGGAGAGTCTGGAACTGTCCTCAACTGCTGCTGTTCCTAAGTAGTGCATTTACCGAGTAATAATATAGAATAAATGCTTTCATCTTAGCTGCCTGTTTTCTTTGGTGCTCTAAGTAATTGGACTGGCTCGGGAAGTGCCTGTTGTGGTTTGGCAGAGATGAGTATGTCACGCCTTGTGATTCCAGGGGACAGCGTTGCTGGGAGCCTGGTCAGACCAGAACAGAGAGCCTCGGTGCCATTCTTGTGTTGTCAGCAACCCCATCGGAAGGGGTGGCATCCACATCGCTAGTCTATCTGGCACAGGCAGTTTGAAGAGGGTTTTATCAAATTCATATTAAACAAGAATGGAGGCGAAAACTGATGACTGCTCGTTACTTGAAATGAGTCTTAATCTTTCACATCTCGTTCGCAGGGTGTGCTGATTTCCTTTCGGTGTACTGCGAACATCAGAATGACTTTTATTAACCTCTGACACCCCCACCCCAGGATTTTTCCACCCCATTTCAGTGGAGGCTCCCCCTGCTCTAGCTTGAACAGCACTTTTCCATCATACGTCGCTTTTTACCGGTAGAAACCTCTTCGCTGGAGACGTTGCCGCTTTCCCCGTTTGGCCCAGAAGGAAATGGAGCGAGCGGGCCCCGAGCCCTCTAGAAGGACAGGGCGCGGAGACGCCAGGTGGCTGTCGCTTGCGGCCCGGAGAGAGGGCAGCTTTGGCAGTTTGAGTCGAGTTCTCTGGAGCCCTTGGAGTAACCGTCCTTTCTTTTGTTGCAGCACAAGCCCAGAGCCATCCGAAGCAGCCCAGCGCCGAGAAGAATGACCTGTGCCCCAGGAACGCCCCAAAGCGAGAGTACAGCGTCAAAGAGATCCTCAAGTTGGACTCCCACCCCCCCAAAGGGAAGGACTGCTACCGCTCCAACATTTCACCCTTCGCCGCCGAGAAGGACGCGGACGGCAGCCCCGAGATGCCCTTCTACCCCCGGGCCGTCTACCCGAGCCGGGTCCCTCTGCCCGAGGACTTTCTGAAAGCCTACGGGGTGGAGAGGCCCACCTACATCACCCGCTCGCCCCTGCCGTCCTCCACCACCCCGAGCCCCTCGGCGAGAAGCAGCCCCGACCAGAGCCTCCAGAGCTGCAGCCCGCACAGCAGCCCCGGCGACACCGTGTCGCCCCTGGCGCCCTGCGCCCCCGACCACCGGGACCACCGGGACCACCGGGACCACCGGGACCACCGGGACTCGTTCGCCTACTTGAACGCCCCCTACGGGCCCGAGGGCCTGGGCGCCTACCCCGGGTACGCGCCGGGCCCGCACCTGCCGCCCGCCTTCATCCCCTCCTACAACGCCCACTACCCCAAGTTCCTCCTGCCCCCCTACGGCGTCGGCTGCCCCGGCCTGGGCGGCGTGGGCGGCGTGGGCGGCCTGAGCCTCTTCCCGCGGCTGTACCCGGTGTACGGCAGCCTCCTGGGCGGCGGCGGCGGCGGCGGCGGTGTTGGCGGCGGCGGCGGCGGCGGCCTCCCGCACCCCCTGCTCGGCCCGGCCTCGCTGCCCGGCTCGCTGCCCTCGGACGCGGCGCGCAGGCCGCTGCAGCCCGACCACGCGCGCCAGGTGCTCATCCCCGCGCCGCACAGTGCCTTCTCCCTGCCCGCCGCGGCCGCCAGCATGAAGGACCGGGCCAGCAGCCCCGCCAGCGGCTCGCCCACCGCCGGCACGGCCGCCTCGGCGGAGCACGTGGTGCAGCCCCACGCTACCTCAGCGGCGCTGGCGGCCCCGGGCGGCGACGAAGCCGTGAATCTCATGAAAAGCAAAAGAAACATGACGGGCTACAAGACCCTGCCCTACCCCCTCAAGAAGCAGAACGGCAAGATCAAGTACGAGTGCAACGTGTGCGCCAAGACGTTCGGGCAGCTCTCCAACCTCAAGGTAGGGCCCCGGCGGCCGGCCCACGCACCTGGCCCACGCACCTGCGGGGGCGCCTGCGGCGGCACCTGCGGCGGCGCTGGGTCCGCGCATGCGCGCCCGTGGGCCGCTGGCTCCGGCACCTGCGGCGGCGCTGGGTCCGCGCATGCGCGCCCGTGTGGGCTGGGCGCCTCTGCGACCGTGGGAGCCCCGGCCGGGACCAGTCCGTGGGGGGGTGGGGGTGGCGGGGGGATGGGGGAGGTGTCCCTTTGCTTTTTTAATATTTTTTAAAGATTTTATTTATTCATGAGACAGAGAGGGGTTGGGGGGGTGTCACTGCTTTTTTGAATTTTTTAAAGATTTTATTTATTTATTCATGAGACCCAGAGAGAGGGGATGGGGAGGTGTCACTTTGCTTTTATATTTTTTTTAAGATTTTATTTATTTATTCATGAGACCGAGAAAGGGGGGGGTGGGGGAGGTGTCACTTTGCTTTTTTGTTTTTTTAAGGTTTTATTTATTTATTTATTTATTTATTTATTTATTTATTTATTTATTTATTTATGAGACAGAGGGGGAAATGGGAGAGGTGTCAGTTTGCTTTGTTTTTTAAATATTTTGTTTATTTATTTATTCATTCATTCATTCATGAGACACACAGAGAGAGAGAGAGAGAGAGAGAGAGAGAGGCAGGGACATAGAGGGAGAAGCAGGCTCCTGCAGGGAGCCCGATGCGGGACTCGATCCCGCGACCCCAGGGTCACGCCCTGGGCTCCCTCTCCCAGGCAGGCCCTAAGCCGCTGTGCCACCCGGGCGTCCCGTCACTTGGCTTTTGTGCCGTTTCCTCCTGTGCCACCTGGGGCCAGTGACTTCCCCGCCAAACCATCCTCTGGATGCTGCAAATGGGGGTTTGGGCTAGAAGAGCAAGTGGAAAGTGCCGCTGGCCTGTGGCTTGTGCTCCTTTCGCTCAAACAAAGCAAAGCGTCCCGAAACGCACGGGGGCTCTATTAGTTACTTCTGAGCTTTGTCGGGGGGCGAGGGGGGGCTGTGTTAAGGTGCCCGTGCCATCGGTGCCCGGGCCTTTGAGCGGGAATGCCAGGGCTCCCCAGCCCCGGCGCAGGCCTGACGCGAGCCTTCCTTCCAGGTCCACCTCAGAGTGCACAGCGGAGAGCGGCCTTTCAAATGCCAGACTTGCAACAAGGGCTTCACTCAGCTCGCCCACCTGCAGAAACACTACCTGGTACACACGGGAGAGAAGCCACATGAATGCCAGGTGGGCAGGGTTCGCCGTCGAATTCCACCCTTTGTAGAAAATGTCTGGGGAGCGGGCCCCGCGGGTCCTATCGCCCGTGGGTGAACCAGCGCAGGAGCCCGGCTGGCCACGGGCCTGGCACCCCCGTATCTGCGATGTGCAGAGGCGGTGACCCAGCCAGCTTCCAGTGGGTGGAAGATGGCAGAGGAAGTAGCCGCCTCCTCGCGCGCAGCGTGCCCACAGCTCCCTGTTTGCCTAATGCCACACCATGGGTGCCACAGGGAGGCTGCTCGCCCCGCAGGTTGCTGGGCGTTGGTATGTAAGCTCGCCCTTCCCACTGGCACCTAACTCTTAATCTTCTGGTCTTCCCGTCTCTGCCCTCTTCCCCACGCTGTAGGTTTGCCACAAGCGATTTAGCAGCACCAGCAATCTCAAGACCCACCTGCGACTCCACTCTGGAGAGAAACCTTACCAGTGCAAGGTGTGCCCTGCCAAGTTCACCCAGTTTGTGCACCTGAAACTCCACAAGCGCCTACACACCCGGGAGCGGCCCCACAAGTGTGCCCATTGCCACAAGAGCTACATCCATCTCTGCAGCCTCAAGGTCCACCTGAAGGGGAACTGTCCTGTGGCCCCAGCCACGGGGATGCCCTTGGAGGATCTGACCCGGATCAACGAAGAAATCGAGAAGTTTGACATTAGTGACAATGCCGACCGGCTGGAGGACATGGAGGACATCGATGTGACCTCTGTGGTGGAGAAGGAAATTCTGGCTGTGGTCAGAAAAGAGAAAGAAGAAACTGGCCTGAAAGTGTCTTTGCAAAGAAACATGGGGAATGGACTCCTCTCAGGGTGTAGCCTTTATGAGTCATCAGACCCATCCCTCATGAAGTTGGCTCACAGCAACCCACTACCTCTGGGGCCTGTAAAGGTCAAACAGGAAACAGTTGAACCAATGGATCCTTAAGATTTTCAGAAAACAAAAAGTGTTTTGTCTTGTTTTGTTTCTTAACTTATGACTTGGCAAGTCAGGGTGCCTGTAGCAAATGCTTGTACATAATTCCAGTTCTGCAAAGCTCTCCTGACAGCAGATGGTTTCCCCTCACCTCTCTGGAATTAAAGAAGGAACTCCAAAGTTACTGAAATCTCAGGGCATAAATGAGAAAAAGACAATATATATACATATTATATATACTTATTTACACCCCCATCTATATATTTGAACCTGTGTATTTTGAATATTTGTGTGGATATGTTTGCATAGCCTTCCCATTGCTAAGACTATTGCCTAGCCATAATTATTTTTTCAATGATAATCCTTCGTAATTTATTATACAATTTATCGTTCAAAAAGCAATAATTAAAAAAGTTTACAATGACTGGAAAAATTCCTTGTAATTTGAGTTATAAATGTTATAGTTTTGTCTTGTGGCCATTCTTTGTAGATAATTTCTGCACATCTGTTTAAGTACCTGCAATTTAGTAAACAAATACATTACTTCGGTTGACCTCCCTCTGTAATAATGGTTTGAAAATGAGGTTTGGTATTGCCAAAGTTAGACAGTTGATGTGTTAACTCATAAGATCTGTCATTTGAACAGCATTGTGTAATGGGGGGAATGTGTGCAGTTACCCAATAATAACTTCAGTAGAAGAATTAAGAAAGGGAATCTTGTGTGTTTCTGTAGATAGTTCCGAGTCTTTTCCCCCTTGCCAAGGATTTATCAGAAAGGAGACAGGAAGGCTTCGCCAACCCGTCTTCCTCTCCAAAAAAGCAGGGTCACCCCATCCCAAAGCATGTGACCATTCGGCGTGGTCACGTGACCTTTCCATCCCAATGTATTATCTGACAATGTGAATAAGACAAAAATGCCATGTTTAAAACCACCGCAAAATTTTCCCAAAGCACAGGTGGTTTTGTATGTGTGAGGTTTGGGGGCTTGAGTCTGGGTGTTGTTTTGTTATTGGGATTTTTTGTTGTTGTTATGTCAAAATTGCACAAACATGGTGCTCTACCAGGAAGGATTTGAGGTAGATAGGCTCAGGCCACGCTTTAAAAACAAAACAAAAACAAAAAAAAAAAAATGAGAAACGGGTATTCTTGTTGTCTTAGGGTAAAAGCAGGCAATGCACATTCCCATCCCCAACACATCAATTGTATTTTTTTTCTGTAAAACCCAGATTTTCCTCAGTATTTGTGTTTTTACATTTTATGGTTAATTTAATTAAAGATGAAAGGGCATTGCAAAGCTGTTCAACAACAATTACCTCATTGAGTGTGTCCAGTAGTGCAGGAAGTGATGTCTTATCTAATGATTCGCTACTCTAGAGGAGAAACCAAGTGTGCTCCCGAAAGATAGAATGTGTGCCGTCTGTCTTTTCCTCTGCTAAGCCCAAAGATGACAAGTCAGCATTCAAGGTGTAGCGAAGAGTGATGTATATTTATAAATCTATTTATACCACTATACCATGTGTATATATAATATATTTATAACCACTTAAATTGTGAGCCAAACCATGTAAAAGAACCTACTTTTTCCTAAGGGCAAAAAAGGAAAAAACCATCCTTTCTGAGGCTTTGCTTAACACTTGACCTCACAATCACATTGGTGAGCTTGGGCACCCCTTTGCTATTATTGTAAGAGACCCCAAAACCTTGGTGCAAAGGTGGGGACTGTGTAACAACCAGGGAGAGCGAGAGATTCATCATCTTTCACCAGTAAGGGCAGTCGGAGATGGCTTGATTTTTGTTTTGCCACATTATGATTATGTGGTCACACCCAAGTCACGGAAGTAAAGTCCCATTACTCCCTTTACCACGGTTAACTTTTCTCTACCTCTCCTTCCTTCCTAAATAACTGATGCATCACTAATCAGCCTGGTTTATATAGTTAGCCTTCTATTGATGGCCACTAATGTCAACCTGCAGCAAAGAACAAACTTAGGATAATCCAGGGAAACCTCAGAGCCTTACTGATCTGTTCCTACAAGTGGCAAAACTGACAATTTTTTTTTTTTTTTTTTTTTTTTTATGGATCAGTGCTTGACAAACACCGTCCTTAATTGTAGGTAAACCAAAGCATCACACACTGACATCGACACCAAATACTCTCAGTTCTGCTCATTTGTTCTCTTCTTTCCCCTTTTATGCTTTCTTATTTGTGGGTATTTTTACCAAGACCTGCACGGCTTGAGACGTCTTGATTCTCTTCACCATTTGACTTTCCCTCGTAGGCCTCTTACATGTGAATGTTGAGCCCACAATCAACAGTGGTTTTATTTTTTTTCCTCTAATCAAAGTTAAAACTGACCAAAGTTATTGGCTTTTTACTTTGCTAGAACAACAAACTATCTTATGTTTACGTACTGGTTTACATTGTTATTTATGTGCAAATTGTCAAAATGTAAATTAAATATAAATGTTCATGCTTTACCAATGCTTGTCTAGCGTCTTCAGTGCAGGGCCAGTGACGCGACCTCTTCACCGCCCTGTAAGGGCAACACTTGAACACGACACAGGTTGCCGCTCTCCTGCCCCAACCACCCTCTCCAGCAGCAGTGAGTCCCTCATCTCCCACCTCCCTGGGGGACCATGCTTGCGAGTGATGCGAAGTGTCGACCTGTTTTCTCTCATAAGTGAACAGTTTAAGATTTTTTTTTAAGATTGTATTTATTTATTTGAGGGGGGGGGGTGAGGGAATAAATTCTTTTGTGCTTCTGCATAGTCTTCCTGCCTTACATCCCATGGTATTTCTTTCCCTTCACATCTTAGCTCAGAAAGTAGATCCACCAGTTGCTCATTTAAAGCGAATTTCAAGAAAGCTGCTATTTCACCAGAATCTGGGCACTGTTAGGATGAAACCCAAAGACATGGTGGTACGGCCATGCAGTCCCAACTGTCAGGTGGGGGGAAAGGGTCTATTCGCCTATCTGTTGAGGCCCCAGGAACTAACCTGTCTCCAGACACAAATACATGAGTCTCATTTGGCAGATGTGAATAGGCGATGCTCTTAGAAAACTGCTGCAGTCCTCAATGAAAAAAAAAAATCTAAATGGCCCATGCAAAGAGTGTCCGTGCCTGCCGTGTCCCCTATTAACCAAGTTCATGGTTCCCTGTCCATGCTAACCGCATGTTAGGAACACTGCTCCTTCTTACATTTGGATACTGGAAACTGCCCGATGTTTTTTTTTTTTTTCCATGTTTCTTCTTTATATTCACTTAAACATCTGTGCCAAGAATTTGAAATGCTGCCAACATGTAACTGTGGAGTTAAGAAAACCAGAACCCTATTGTCATAAACGTGCCAAATGGTGCTGGTTGCGCTACTAAATTCTACAGAACCATTGTGGTAATAATTTTTCAAAACAAAGCCCAATAATATTCAGAGTGCAACAGTTACCACAATAAATCATAGTTCTTTACTTGGCAAAGCATGCCCCCCCCCCTTTTTTTTTTCCTGAGGGTTATATATCTTGGGAACTCGTGTGGACTTAGCTGTTTAATGAAACATTACATGAAAAGATAACATTCACTAGGAGCTCAAGTCCACCCAGCTGACATCCACACAGTTGGATCAAGGCTTCGTGCAGCTGTTTTCAGGGCAAGGCAAGACTGAAGAAGTCCTCTTTTTTCTGAGTCTTAACCTTAAAATAAAAGCTCTGTTCTGAAATCATACATTGAATTCACCACCATAAGGGGATATACAGAATATATGGTTCCCTGGGAGTTTATGGGCACATTTCTAGATTACTTTTTCCCTTGAGGGACAGGAAATCTATCTAGGACCCCTAAGTGTGTGTAAGTGAGCTCATTCCTCCGTGTGTGTGTGTGTGTGTGTGTGTGTGTGTGTGTCCTTCTCTAAAAGGAGATAATGAGCCAAGGCCAGAGCAGAGAAATGAAAGTAATTAGAGGCACATGGTTGAGGGTTCCTGATGTAAAACCAGGCCTCAAGGACAAGCTGGTCTAGAAAGGAACGGTGTACCACAGACAGTGGCAGCTTAAAAAAAAAAAAAAAATGAATGAACAGGAGAGAAGTCACACAGAATGTGATCCTTGAACCAATCCGAAGACACTTCCCCTTCCTTTAGGAGACAGTGAGGACCTTGTCCAGGACGCGTCCAATTCATTATCAACTTCCAGCCAGAAGAAATCAGATCTTTCTGAGTACTGGCTACCTCTCTGGGGTCCACTCCTGGGTGTAGGGCAGCTGCAGGAAACTCACAGATAATCCTCCCGTCACTTCCTTTTCCAAACTTCAAGTCCTCAGAACCCCTCAGTCCATTTGCTCAAAGCGCTGCTGACAGCTGCTCCTTAAATGAGAAGTGATTTTAATCTCAATACAGCCTTAATTATGTAATTTAGGCATTTAGGCAGGAAAAAAAATACACAGCAAGATTCCAAAAAGTTATTTTTAACCTGATTTATGCAAATACTCTCCATGACCAGTTTCACAAAATACTGTAAACTAACCAGCCCTCTCTCCTAGTTTGCTCTTCCTTCCAGGTCTGACAAGCAATGGACCAGAGTCGGCCACGTGTACATCTCCCTTTCTCCGAATTTAAGGGGGAAGCTTTTATTTAGTATAAGTGTGAACATAGTCACCTTGTGGGGTTTTTTTTTTCTTGCCCCCACTAAGAGGACATGACGCACAAGGGCCGGTGGGTAATTCTGATCAGGGATTCTTCAGCGTATTAACTAAAGATGGTTGTTTTCGTGGAATTGTGGCAAACCGTCCCATCTTGAGGTATGGGAGGAACTCACCTGTGGATGAGAGCAACCAGCAGTTGTCCGTCGCAGGTGAGGAGCAGAGCTAAGGAACTGCCACGAAGCCATGGTAGAGGGGACTTGGGTTTCAATCACAGAGACAAACCCTTGCCATTAGGGCTGGCATCACAAAGGTGCCTTTCCATGGGAGGCAGGGAGTAGAACCTTCTTAGGGAGGACCTAGAGGGACGTCAGCTCATTTGAAAGTGCAGGGTGTGCAAGGTGCTCCCGCAAGCCCTTCCTGGGTCTATAATTCAGAGATTTCTACTGAGCTTAGAAATGATTCCACAACTGGGGACAAGATGGGTACAAGGTTTTGGGAGAGGACTTGAGTTGCCTTCATGTTCTCGAGGCCTCCCAGAAGGCAGATCCGGAGAGTTTGTCTAATTTGGAGGACAAGTCCATGATACTGTGAAAGGAAGCGTGCTGTCTATCCTGTAAAATACTTGAAAATACATTCCACGGTTGAGTTCTTGTCCCTTGTCAGGGAAAGCAGAGGGAAACGAGACATGGAACCTCCCTCAACAGGCACCTGGTACTCTGCAAAGCAACCTCCAGGCCAGCAG
This sequence comes from Nyctereutes procyonoides, assembly GCF_905146905.1. NCBI lineage: Eukaryota > Metazoa > Chordata > Mammalia > Carnivora > Canidae > Nyctereutes > Nyctereutes procyonoides. The sequence continues at coordinate 63,534,890 of NW_026575051.1, forward strand.
CCTTGCAGTGCAGTCCGGGAAGACCAACCCTTCCCCAATCCCCCCAGCAGCACACCTAGGCTTCCCTGGGGTATTATTTTTCACCCAGCAGGCAAAGGAGGTGGGGCCACCCTCCTTTCCATCCAGGTAACCCTTTCTTCCCCCCAGGTTAGTATAAGTAACCTGCTAGGGACTTGCTGTGAGACCAACCGGCTAAGAATCATTAACAGGATGGCTTAACTCTTCCTTCCGTGGCTCCCCAAGGTGGAATTTTAAAACACCCCCAAAACTGAGATTAGGAGCACCCACTCTGGTGAACCAAAGTGGGGCCAGAGACGCTGAGCTCCAGCCCCAGAGTCAGCCACTGGTTAACCGTGTGCTCTCAACAGAGTCCTGGCTTTTCTGGGCCTCAGTTTCCTGACCCACAAAAGGAAGGAGTAAGGTCCCAGGTCATCTTTCCCCTCTTTTGGAAATACTATATCTCTCTGTATGGTAAGATTCCATCATTTTCTTCTATTTCCTTTCGGTTTGTTTTCCTTGGAACTCTGATTGTTGCTATAGGCAGATATTTGTAATTTAGAGAGCAGATGTCAGAGAAAATGGAAATGAGGGGCAGGCTTGTATGGAAACCACTGTTGTGGCTTCTTCTGGCAAAAAGACTGGGCTCGCAAAGGTCCTGCTAATTTGTGAGAACCATGAACTTTCCCCAGGAATTAATATGCTCATCTGAAAGGAATCAAGATTCTTTTAATGGAAATAATGGGTTGTGCTTACAGCAAACCTCTGCTAGAGTGAAGAACCATGGATGTTGAGTTGAATGGGGTTTTGTGTCTTCGTTTTCGTCTTCTCTTTCTTTTCTTTTTTCTTTTCTTTTTTTCTTTTCTTTCTTTCTTCTTTCTTTCTTTCTTTCTTTTTTTTTTTTTTTTACCAAAGGCAGACGCCTAAAAAGACTGGGAAAGATGGATGTTTGCTGCCACGAGGAGGAGAGGCGGACACACACACCAGTAGCTTGAAAAGAGGATACGAGAGCCCCATAAAGTGAGCCCAGGAAGACGTTGAAAAGGAAACCTTCTGGTTAGCAGAGCCATCGAGGCCTCGAGACTGTTGTAACGGTTCAGGGTTTAAAAAAGGGAATGAAGAAAAAAAATGAAGCAGAGAGAAGGAGGAGGAGAGAGGGAAAGGTTAAACCCAAGACAGAAACCGTGAGTCGATAGATGTGAAAGGGGCTGAAAATAAGTGAAAAGTGAAAAATTGCCTTATGAATAAACCGTTAAAAAGGACTGAGTGAAAAAGCACTTGGGCTTCCAGTTATTACTGAATCACGAGCTCGTGGAAGGCAGGCCGTGGCCGCCCTGAGCGGCGGGAGCAGCAGTTGGTGCAGGGCAGCTCCTGTGGGCGCCCCCGCTTTCTACTTGAGTGGCAGTTTCGTTGTGATTACCCTCCCTCGCGGGGTCTGTGGGCCGCTTACCGCCCTGAACACAGAAAACGCGACTTGGTCACCCCTCCAACCTGCTGGTGCTCCGGGGCGGGCTGCATCCTCCACAGGACCTCTAGGACACAGGCCAGCCCAGGAGGAGGTGGGGGGGGGGGCCGCCCTCGGAGGGCAGGTCTCCCCCAGGCCTGGGGCCTCCACCTGCCTCTCTGCCCTTTTCTGCAAAATCAGAACGTGACTTGGGTTTTGGCACCCCTGTCATTCCTGGTGGCACATTCCCACAGGGACACCCAGGGTGGCCCCCCCAAGTCAGTGTCTTGGGTGTCAGAAGCCCACAGAACACCCTTCTCTGCCAGGTTTCCTGGCTCCCCGGCTGCCAACAGCTGGCTGTGCAGCTCGTGGCAGCCCTGCCTCCTCCCCCTGCATCCTTGGGGGGTCACACTGGGAGCCTGAGGAAGGGAACCAGTCCTCCCAGTGCCAGCCTGGCCTCCGAGGCTCAGGGCAGAGGGCCCAAGAGGCCCAGTGGCGGGGCAGCCACCAGAAGGCGGATCAAGCAGTGTGAGGAGTGGCTGGTCCAGTTGGTAAAGCCTGCTTGTCACCCCGAGTGTGGAACACACTTGTGTATCGGAGCCACCTGCCTCCAGCCAGCTTTTGATCATCTGCTCCAACGGAAAGGGGGAGGGGAACGGAGAGCGATCACAGATTCCAAGATAATTTGCGTGGACATGCTGCACGGGGTGGGTTGGGGGTGCACCTGCCCCACCTGAGCACACACCCCAGCTCTGGTGGACTCCAGGGAGGCAGGTGGCCTGCCAGTGTTCTGGGGACCGAGGGAAGCCAGCCCAGGGGAGCATTTGACCCAAGTGACCCGGGGAGCAGCTAGCCCATGCACACAGCAGGCCGCACAATCAAAGAACGAGGTCCAGTTTTAATGAATCTGTTTCGTTCTTAATAACCAGGGTAAGACAGCAGTTCTGCACATCTGGCCAATGGGGCCGAGGTTTTCCTCAAAGGCCCACGCAGATCTTGGTTTGCTCTTGCTGTTGCTACAACAGGTAACTGGCCTCGTTCTGGCAGAGCTTGAAGCTTGTCGCCTCGTTGAGTTCTTTCACGAAGGAGGTAGGTAGGGTTGTTGGCCTTTGAGTACCTCCATCCTGGAAAATGGGCACATCGAAGCGTGGAAGGGCAGGAGAGATGCCCAGGCCACCTGACGAGGTCCTGCTGGGCCTGGAAAGCAAATCCCAGCTCCTGACGCTGCTTCCTACATTAGCAGATTGGTCAGGGCCCCTACCAGCAGGCGGGGCAGGGCCCACAAGATGGCCCGACAGCAGAGCCTTTGGGGTAAATTACAGTCTTCTGCTTAGTTCAGAGCTTGACTTTTAATGAGTTCTGCAGACATTTTAGGCAAGAAAGAAGGAGATGGAAGGTTTGAGAACACTGTGTCTACGACGGCCCACTGTTACTCCGCATCCATCCCACTTCTAGCTCTACACGACCATTGAGTCTCCGCAGCCCAGCTACTTCCAGATGCCCCCTCACTGAATGCTTCTCATCTCCCTGGGGGTGGCTTATTCCCCTGCCAAGTGCCAGACTGAGTTGGCATTTCCTTGCTTGTGTGTTACCAGAAGGGTGGGCACCAGGCTTTAGCTCTTCTGCATCGGGGTCTGGTCGCCAGTGTTCCAAGGAGGACACTGAGGCACAGGGTAAACCACACTCTATCAGAGCATGCCTCCGAGAGACCCGGCAACCGCAGCTGGGCACCGTAATCCTCCAATAGAAGGCATCGGACAGTTTGCAAAAACCTCAGGGGCTGTTTGGGAGAAAGTAGCTTTAAGCTCATGCCATGTCCAAACATGGAGAATGTGTTTTCTACAAGAGAGGAAACATACAAATGAGCATATTTTCGCCTTCAGGTGCCCATTAAAAACAAACAAAAAACAAAAACAAAACAAAAAAACAACCCAACTTTGTTGCTACTGAGTTTACGGAGCTATGTTCTGTGTGTTTTACACATCGCCCAACACTTGACGGGATGAGCACTGGGTGTTATACTGTATGTTGGCAAATCGAACTCCAATAAAAAATATATATATACCAAAATAAATAAATAAATAAATAAACATCGCACAAGCCTGGTTAACCAACCTCCCCGAAGGCAGAGAAGAAAGTTGGGAGAGAGCGGCCTGTTCCACCTTTTTGTTCCCAGGCAATGTCCTCCCAAGAGGCCCAACTCCTCTAGGATCTCTCTGGAGAGCTGCAGTACGCCCACCTGCCGTACAGCTTGTGCACCCAGCAGAAACCCTGCAAGATTTATCGTCACATCGCTTCAAATTGGTAGTTCTTGTCTTCTCTTACTTTGACCTGCACGTGGAGTCCAGGCTGAAAATTGCATTATCTGAAGCAAACCGTTCAGCCTGTCTTAGATGGGTTGCAGCTGTTGCAGCACACACACCGCCGCCCCCCCCCCCGCCCCGTCCAGCTTCAGTGTTAGGGCATAATATATCATGGTTCATCTAGAGCCTGAGGAATTATATGCTCTTAAGAGGATTGCCTGAAAAATAAAAAATTAAAAAAAAAAAAAGAACAAAGAGGAAGGAAGGAAGGAATCTTTTAAAACTAGCTGTATCACTGACTAACGAGAGATGCATCTCTCAAATTCAGGTCCCAACCTTGTTCACATCAGAGAGATGAGAGTCTGAGAGGGGTAGAGGGGAGATGGGCGTTTGTGGGGAGAAACCCGCAGCCCCAGCCCTCTGGGGGTCCTGCGGACGGCTACTGGGCATGTGGTGTGGGCTGCTCCAAAAGAGAGGCATCTATTTCTAAAAATCAGAAAGAAGAGGCAACAGCAGGGTAAAGTCTAGGCTGAAGGTACATAGACTTCCTTCCGTACTTGGGTTTTTCTCCCTTCTAAGGGGTGTTTGAAAGTTTTTCCTGTGCTTCTAACTGAGTAGAAACCACATCACGTCTTTTGTCATCTTCCTTGCTCACCACTGGAGACCCTGGTGGTTAAAGAGGGAAAGTCCCTTTCGATGGTGCAAGTGGGGGTAGAAGGTGTTGGGGGCCAGGCAAGAGGGTGGTGGGGAGAGGGGAGCAGAGGAGAGATCGTTAAGGTTTCCTCTCTGGCCTCCACAGGGTACCCACCCCGGCCAGGCTCTCCAACACTTAGAGCAGCAAAGCATATCTTTCATGCCCCTGATCATCTTGGGGTGATGGAGGAAGAGATCGTTAGACACAGGAAAGAGTATTCACTTCAAGAACTTTGTGGTTTTGGGAAGCCCGAAGAGTGGCCACAGTGACCTCTGCGTAGCCTGAGCCGAGCGTGTGCCTGTCTCCTCAGGACTTGTCCTGATGGACGGGAAGGAGAGGGGGAGAGGTTAGGGCGCAGGTCTGTATTTGGTTTGAGCTGTTTTAGGGAAGTCTCTGTGGTGACATTTCTTTCCTTTTCCTTTTTAATTGTGGTAAGAAAAAAAATAACATAAAATTTGTCATATTAACCATTTTTAAGTGTACGGTTGGGTAGCAGTGACTACACATGCCCATTGTTGTGCCGCCAATGCCTGGAACTTCCTCATCCTGCAAAGGTGAAACTGTGCCCTCTGAACGACTCCCCCTTTTCCTGCTCCCCCTCAGGGAGTGGTGACATTTCTTGATCATGCTACTAAATCATGAATGCTCTTCTTGGGTCAGTCTGCAAAAACCTGACTTCCGTACCCAAACCTGTCTGGAGGTCGCACGCCAGCCATCCTGTCCGGGGAGCAGTGCGGATTCAGTCTGCCACCAATATTCATCCCTCGCTATGGTGGATCACATTCACAAATGCATGTCCTCAGCGCTCGGGGCCGGGCCTTCCACAGTTTATGGAGTTGTTTTTTGCACCACAAACCAGTCAGGAATGAAAATAACAATCAACTGCTCCAGTGTTTACAAGCCTCCTGGGCTATTGCACATGTAATTTAGAGCCGCCATCTTGTCTCCTTCTGTCTCTCTCAGTGGAATGGAATGTCCTCTCCAGCCATGTGGTGGCTGTAGGAACACGAGGAGGAGAAGGCCCCTCGCCTCCAGGGTCCTAATGGAACTTGGAACCTGCAGTCATCTTTGGCAGCAGGTTGTTTGGGTTCTCATGGCTCTGAGACGCTTGCACATGTGAGTTTACTTCCAGACAAATCCTCCCTGCGAGTTGTCCTTGGAAATGGAGCGGGAGGCCTGTAAGAACTCTCACCCAATCAGCACAATCAATTTGTCATTCCCTGAAAATAGAGTCGTCCCTCCAGTCTGGCCAGTTCCTGCCCCCAGTGCTTGGTGGTGGGGATGAGGAGGAAGGCCGGCCTTTGAGCAAGGAGGCCACATTCCAGGGGGAGTGGTTCCCGAGCCCTGCCTGTTGTGCCTCCCGCCCCGCAGCCACCCTTGAAGTGTTGTTGTTACACAAGAGCCATGAACTCTGGAATGTCTCTGGTCATTTACAGCGTGACTGTGTCACTCCATAAATGACACTGTCAAGCTTCAAGGCCCAGAATGAGGTTGGTTTGTTTTTCAATAGACCCATTTTCTCCCGCCCAGAACAAAGCTTCCAGGCTTTTACGATGCACGTCTTACTCTGAGATTCTTGAGCGCACAGAAATTCGGGGGAAGAAACTACAGGGAAAGGTTACAAATCATACTCCCGTAGTCAGACGCTTTTAAAACACACTGAGCAATTTGACCATGCTATTTGCTGATAAGAAGCTTTCTAGAAATTAGCTGGTCAGTTCTTAGAGCAACATTTTGTCTCCTCTCACTCTTACCTTGACTTTTTCCTTCTTTGGTTCATTTCCTTCATGAGATAAATGAAGAAAGCAACAGATTAAGGTTCCAAAGAACATATGATTCATGAGTCATGTCTATCTTTTTTCTACAGTGTTCATGTTAAATGGCATTGTTCCAGCAGAAGAAACAGAAAGTAAAAATGTAGCCTAAATACTGACTTTGGTGCTTCTTGTCAGACAATCATAATGATGAAAATGATGTCTTGTCTTCGGTCTATACTGTCTGGGTTATGATGCCCTGCTGGGGTCATTTTCTCATTTTACCCTCACAAATACCCTTTGAGGCTGGATCTGCTGTCTGCGTCTCACATACAAGAGAGCAGAGGCCCAGAGAGATCAAATAAACTAGATGACACAGGAAAACACTTTCGCTCAGTGCACAGTCTTCCAAAACAGCCTCTATTGGTAAGTAACTCGCTTAATGTCACCCAACTGATAACTACGACCCGAACCTTCTTCAACCACGGTGGATCACTTCCCTCTGCACCTCAGCATGAGCAGCCTTAGTCCACAAGACAGTTTTCGAGATGTTCTGGAAATTCCACTTTATCATGTTCTGGCTACTGAATTAGGGGCTTGTCGAGGACTCCGTAGATGTAATTCAGTCTCCTGTACTTCCGACCCATTTCCTTCCAAGAAAAAAGTGCTTAGAAAATCTTCCCTGCTGTTCCTCTTATTTTTTTTTTAAATTTTATTTATTTATTTATTTATTTATTTATTTATTTATTTATTTATTTATTTATTTATGATAGTCACAGAGGGAGAGAGAGAGAGAGGCGCAGAGACATAGGCAGAGGGAGAAGCAGGCTCCATGCACCAGGAGCCCGATGTGGGACTCGATCCTGGGTCTCCAGGATCGCGCCCTGGGCCAAAGGCAGGCGCCAAACCGCTGCGCCACCCAGGGATCCCTGTTCCTCTTATTTTTAAGTCCATTCATCAGCTAGGTGATCCAACATACCAATCCTGAATTTTGTGGGGTTAGTTTTTTTTAACAATAAAAGTTAAATCCAGCATTCTTACTCACACATTCACTCATTTATTTATTCTTAGGACATTTGTGGCCTGCCTTCTATAGCTCACATATTGGGCCAAGCTAAATGTGAGGTTCAGGTCATGAATACAACCACCGAGACTCTATCTTAAAGAGTTACTTGCTTCCAGAGGGAGAGAGAGAGAGAGAGATACGATTTGATTGTTGTTACTGAGCTGTTTTAAATAAATTACTTCTATTATTATCTGCTAAGAGGGATCAAATTGAATTAGAAACAATAATTCCTAGGTTTTTTTTTTTTGGCATTTAATTTTATAGATATTTTGGGCATCTTCTGCATTTAATTCACCTTTGGCTCAAAAAGGTTTCCAAGTAAGCAGAGTGTACAATTTTGGCTAAATATGGGTTTGGATGTCCAATAGAAAATCCCATGTTCTACTGTCATATTTGTACTAGCCCCCATGGGGCAATGATAAAACAGAGTATCAACAAAGCTCATTGCTAAGTCTGGCTATGCCTGCAGGAAAAGGAAAAAATTTAAGTATTTGTTATAAATCAGTACTAATTTAGGAGTCAGTGGTCAGATCCTTGAAATAGGACTAAAGTATCATTTCCATCCAGATCTTCAGAAATGTGAGTTTCTCAATAAGATCATAAAGAAAAAGAGCTCTAAGTCACTGTTTTTTGTTTTTGTTGTCGTTTTTATAACATTATATAAAACACCATACTGGGGCACCTGGGTGGCTCAGTCGGTTAAAGTGGCCAACTCTTGATTTCGGCTCCAGTCATGATCTCATGGAGGTGAGATGGAGCCCTGCATCAGGCTCCGCAGTGAGTCGGAGCCTGCTTTAGATTCTCTCCCTCGCCCTTTGCCCCTCCCCTGCTTGTGTGCTCGTTTTCTCTCTCTCTCTCTCTGTGTCTCTCTCTCAATCTCTCTCTATAAAATAAATAAGTAAATCTTAAAAAACAACAGCAACAATAAAACACCCTATGCTGAGATAACCTGGGTTTTATCTTCAACCCCCCAAGCACCTTATAAGGATTCGTAAAATCATATCAGAATATTATTTTATTTCAGAAGAATTTACTTCCATAAACCATAACAACAATGAGTGGGGAGAGGAGGGTGGCTGGTGTCATGAAATGGAAAGAGCACTCCGCCAGGGGCGGGTAGATGGGGGACAGGTCATCAAGGGACTTGGGCTGGTTCCTGGTTTGGCCAGCTGGGTGACTTCAGCAAGAGGTGTAACCTCTCTAGGACTGTTTTCGTGTTTGTAAAGTGCAGTAGTTAAGCCAGATGCCCTCTAAGTCCATTTCTACAAATCAATGAGTACAAAAGCACGTTGCTTATTTTAATAAAGCTGTATTAACATTAAAGGTCTTGTTGAAATCTCAGAGGGTGGTGCTCCCTTCTAGCCACTCTGCTAAGAGTCAAGGTGGCCAAGAAAAACAGGGTGGTGTTGCCCTGTAGCTCTTAGCCCAGAGCTTTGGAAGTATTTATTGATGACTCGGCACGTGGCTTTCTGCCCTGTGGGTCAGGGCTCCAGGTGCCCAGGTGGGCCTTGTGATGAGCGAGCTGCCAGCACTTTGGGGTGAGGCAGGAACTTGAAATGTAGACCATTTATAACCATTCAGATTCCAGGACACTTTACTCAAGCTTAGGAGTGTCAACCTCCATCCCTTCACCATCTGCCACCTTGGATAATTAATGCTCCTCAAATGATTCTTGCATTTCAGTGCCATGCGGCATCCATTTTCCCTAGTCCCTGGTGTCGCGGTCATTTGCTTGTTGTCTTCCAACCCATAAACCCAATGACAAGGCTTTTATTAGTTGGGAGTAGGAATGAGGGCGAATCTGGATATTCTTCCTAGACCCAAGGAGTTCATTCTTTCAGGCTACTAAGGAGAAAAAAAAAGAGAAAAGTCAAAGAAATAAGCACTCCCGACACTCTTGCTATTTTGATGACAAAGGAAACTTCCTGCCTCAAAGCACTGATGTCAACACTTGAGTCACTCTGGGTAGTTCGGGGTCTTAGAACCCAGAAAAGTTTCATACATGTGAATACAACAGGGACGCCTGGGTGGCTCAGTTGGTTAAGGGTCCGACTCTTGGTTTTGGCTCAGGTCATGATCTCTGGGTTGGCAAATCAAGCCCCACCTGGGGCTCCACGCCAGCGGGGAGTCTGCTTTTCCCTCTCTCTCTGCCCCTCCATCACCGGTGCCCCCGGCGCGCATTCCTGTGTGCGCATGCTCTCTCTCTCCCTCTCAAATAAATAAATAAATAAATAATCTCTAAACATATTTAAATAATCTTTAAAAAAAAAGATTAATACAACAGTCACCTTCATGGAAAACTTTTTGTTTTTTGGGGGGGTAGTAAGTTGTGAAATGACAAAGCTGTATAATCTTTAAGTTATGAGATGTCGACATAATTGTTTTGAGATCAACCAATCAGACCACACATTTCGTACTACCAGGTTATAATGAGTGTTCATTAAACATCATGATAAACCCGCCCTCCTTGTTTGCTAACAAAGGAGCGTTCTCTTCATGTATCACTGATGACAGCTGATGCAGCACAAAGTCATCTACTCGTTCCCTCTTTTTCCTGATTTATTCCAGAGCTGTCATATGGTCAGAGAACATTTTTCCTCCCCCTGAATGTTTCTCCTTTTCCTCTTCCTTATCCTTTTTTATCTTCTTCTGGGCTGAACTAGATTTCCTCATGTGAGGAAATGTCTCCCTACTGACCAGTCAAGCACCATGGGTGATGCTTGACTTTTCCAGGTCACTGGGACACCGTTTGGTGAACTGGAGGCAACACTTAACCAAGTGGAATTCTGATAGTTGGAGATGCCTGCCTCCCAAGATGACCAGTTTTTCCAGAGGAGTTATTTACTCACTTTGCAGTTAGCCAATGGAATTATCTCTTCCAAGAGTACATATAAATTTGGAAAAGATATTTACTTTCAGAATATATTCTAAATACCTAAGATATTATTTTTATCTATTTTATTTTATTGATGTTTCCTATGACTACTTTCTGTGATTTTAGGCAAGTCATTTAACCTTTGAATTACCATTTACTTCTCTCCTGAAGTATTATTGGCACAGCTAAGGAGCTTTAATTCGTTCATCCAGTATTTATGAAACCTGAACTATGTGCATAATGCTACGCTTTGTGTTCTTGGAGTTACAGGACAACGCAATGTCTGCTCCTGTTCTCTAGGAATTTAGATCTAATTGAAAATGTAAATATTTACATGTGAAAATAAAACTAACAGCAGAAGGCAATATGTGATAATATTGGACAATATGCATGCACACAGATATTTGCTGCAGCATTGTTATAACATTATTTTGAAAAATGTCTAAATATCCATTAATGAAGACTGATTAAACAAATGATGATCATCTCTACAGTGGCATATGTAGCTATTAAGAAGAATGAGGTGGCTCGACATGTGCTAAAATGGAAGCATCTAAACCTTGACTTTAAGAGAAAAAAGCAAGTGTGTAGCAGTGTGTACTGTATACCATTAGTGAAAATTAAAAAAAAATAGGACTATGTATGCAAAGTCTCACATACACATGGACTATCTTTGAACATATACATAAGAATTTGGAAATACAAAGCCTCTCAGGAAGAGATGGGAGGCTAAGGAATGGGGTAGGAGGATACTTGAATATCTTCTTGTCTCTTTTGAATCTTGTACCAGGTATACATATTATCACATTTTTAAATAAAAACCAATATTTAAACTGTGCCCAGGGATGCCTGGGTAGCTCAGCAGTTGAGTGTCTGCCTTTGGCTCAGGGTGTGAGCCCAGGGTCCTGGGATTGAGTCCCACATGGGGCCCCCTGCATGGAGCCTGCTTCTCCCTCTGCCTGTGTCTCTGCCTTTCTCTCTGTCTCTCATGAATAAATACATAAATATTAATAGAATAGAATAGAATAAAATAAAATAAAATGTACCCAATCTCAACAGTGAGGGCAAGTGGTCATTGAATAAGGCGCAAAGAGAGAACTTTTTTCATGGAGGTCTGAAAATGGAGTAAATTCTCTGCAAGTGGTTGGAAAATAGCTCTACTGGAAGTTCTACGGCTCTGTCCTCTTCAAATCAGTTCCAATCTGAGGCTGCTGACATGTAGAACAGGACTGAAGAGTGAGGGTCCTATAACCTAACAGTACATCGGACTTGGGGTTATAGGTCACCGTTTCCACATGGTTATTCCAAAAAAGCGTGAGAAGGAGGAGATTTGGGGAACACAGGAGAGCAGGCTGGAAGTGCCATGAGCCGTTCCTTCCCTAAATCTTCTGCTGGCTCAGTCACACTCGTGGGAGTCCTCTGTCACCTGAACACATGAGGTTGCGTCGAGAACTGGCAGCCCTGGCTCTTGTCATACGGAGGGTCATGTCTTCTTGGTTCTTTCTAGCACATTCCCAGAGGGTACAGCAACTTGTCAGAGCTTTGCTACCATCAATGACAGCACTTCATAGACTAGTAGAATCTCAGAGTGGGAAGGGACTGTGGCAATTATCCCCAACTCCCTCAGGGAGGCCACAGAAAAGAGTGACTCATCCATAGACACATGAGACATCAGATGCAAAGCTGGACCCCTTGGTCTTCTGACTCTGAGTCCAATCCTCTTTTTATGACCCTTCATGAAGTCTCAGTCCTCTTGGGTTTTCGGTAGGGGCAATGCTAGGGCCATGGCAGTTATTCCCCCAAACCTAATCAAAAACTGAGGGCGAAATCAACATGTGAGGCTCAGGGGTTCCCTAAGTCCAGGCTACTGAGACAGGTTTTGGGGGTGGGAGTAGGGAGACGAGGAGATTCCCTCTTCCTGCTGGAAAGAAGTGAGTGATCACACAGACCTCCTAGCAAAATGCTGGGATGGGTGCTCTTCTAGAACTCAAGCCCCCCAACCCTGAATCAAGTCCAACCTAGAAATTTCAGCATCGAAAATCTCTACCCCAGAGTGTGTACTCTTTCCGTTTTTGTCATTGATGGATTATATAAAACCTCCTACAGTCTCAGACCTGGAAACCATATACCACAGGCCTAAAGAAAGCATAAAGGAAACTGGACTTTGTCCCCTTTGTCTCTAGGGGAAAAGAAACCCTCCATAATTGTAGTAGCTTTAAATAGTGTAGTAAGGGCCAAATGTCCTCCTCATTTGATACCATTTCTCTGTTTGCTATTCATGTCCCCATAATCAGCGGGATCAGGGGTCAGAGCCAGCTGGGCGGGGTGGTGTATGCCCATCATGCCTGAGCTCATCACCCTGAACCCTACTGACAGTCTCACCTGTGGAACTCTGATGCCTTTTACTTTCTATTTACTAAAAATAAATTTCATCTTTTAGAATGACTTCAGAAAATGGACTCTGGACTGGGAATTTATGAGGACAAGAACCAGCTTATCTTCATCCTGGCCGTGAGTCACCGTCTCTTCCCACCCATTTCCACAGACACCTGAGTTAGTTTAGTCTCATCTGATTCCTCTGTTGTTTGCAGTGGGACTTCCGCCACCTAGGCAGCATGAGTCAAAATGGATCATCTTCCTCATCTGACTGCCTAATGAATCGAGGTATTTGTTTGGAGCTGAATGTTTACAATGAAAACCACCAACCATCTTGTTTTTTCATGTTATGACAGCCCGGAAATGGAGAAGCAAGGAGAAGGCCTCCATGCCTGTTTAGAAGGCAGGGGTCCTCTTTTTTCTTGACTTCCCTCGACAATCGTTCAGCTTCCACTGAAAGGTCTGGAAGTTCTCCCCCATGTCCGGCGTCTCACATCTTGATAAATAAAAAAGCATTAGCACCTAAGCCAGTCCTTCTTCATTTCCAGTCACAGCTCAAGGGGTTTGCTGTCTGTCCTCGGAAATGACTCAAGTCCCAGATGGGGGAAAAGAGCACCACTAAATTAATTATGCCACATCTCCGGGCTTTGTCCTTTCATTTACTGAATCGGTGTTTAATTAACAACTCAAGACTGCACTTCCTTGCAGATGAGTTTGCATTTCATGAGATCATAAAGTTAAAGAAAAAGTCTGCCAAGCTCACTGCCTCCCAGCCCTTGTCCCTGGCCTGACCCTGGTTACTTTCATGTCTGACTCCTTGTCTCCCCAGACACCAGGAAAGGATCCCAGAAGGAGCAGTGAGCCCTCACTGCCACACAGGTCCTTTGAGGTATCTGCCTCCTTGGTTCTTTCCCATGAGTATTGTCACCATTCTCTAACTCTCCCTTTATCATTTCTACAGATTGTTTGCCAGATGTTGATGGATCCACGAGTCAGCATTTCCATTACGCTTCTGTTCAGGCAATGGTCATTTCCCAAGTAGACGCGAAGAGTCACAAAGTGCCTCCATGGCTCCTTGCCTTCTTCTCCATTGTCACTCTCTTCTTTTCTCTCTCTTTTTTTCTTCCCTGAGGAGGAAGATGGGGGCAAATTTACTCTCGTTCTGATCCAGAACCTGTTTTCAGTCTTGGTTCATTCTTCTCCCTGCCTAAAAATAAGAGTTAGTGTTCACCAAATGCTTTACATATTCCAACTCACATGGCACCCAACAACTGTGTGCTTGTCCCCACTTTGCCACTGAGGTTTTCTGGCTCTTAATACTGTGCTTCCCTGCCTCTAACAGCCTATACCCTGCCTAATCACCTCTTGGGCGATTAAAACACACACACACACACACACACACACACACACATCCTTAGATGCAAAAATAATTCATTTGATGTAATTTGGATCTCTGGATAATTTGACATCTTTGAGTCGGGGCATTGTCTACTGTGGCAAAGTTATTAAACTAAAATGTTAATAAATGAGAAAAAGCAACCTAGAGCCTAAAACATGACAAGAAGTGTTATACTTACCAAACCCATATAAGTTACTCCGATAGGAAGGTCCTATCCATTCAGTATACTGGCCTCTGAGCCACCAGAAAGGGTTTCATAGAAATTCGGGGCTAAAACCGAGTACCTGGCTTGTTGGGCAAGGCTCTCCTTCAGAGTCATTGAGATTCTATTTACTCCTAATGTCTACACAATTCTAAAACGGGCAGAGATCTTTCTAGTCCATAGATGACTAGAAACAATAAATGAAAAGGCAGAGTCTAGAAGGAAAGATACTGGAAACCCACATCCTGGAGTGGAAAGAAGAGGGAGCTGATACCTGAACAAACTGAAGAGCTTTATGAAGGCATAAATATAAGATCATTTAGTGTGGGACACCAGAGCCCATCCACAGCCTCTGTGACATTGAGAAATGCAGTGATTGTGTAGGGATGTTGGTGATACCCGTAAGTCACTGACACACAATCAACTGTACCGTGATGAAGAGTTTCACAACTTTCCCAAAGAACTCCTATACATAATGGTTGAAGTTTTTTTACCCGAAGGATATCAGTATCACCGAAATAGCAAAAAAAAAAAAAAAAAAAAAAAAATGACTCATGCTCTAAGACTTCCGGATAGTCAAGTTTTACTTTGTATATTTACAATGCAAGTTATCCCCGAGATAATCCGCACTGTCACTATTAAACTAGTTTCTGATGACCATAATTTTGTATCGTCCAAGTGACAAGTTCTCTCAGATTATGAAACAATAATTAGCCTTAACTTCATGAGTCTCTTCATACAGGATGTATGATTATTTCAGAAGACCCCGCCTTTCTGCTAGTACAGGTTTCAAGAATGACTGTGTCAAGAGTTGGAGTCAGCCTAGGACTGTAGTTCTTTTTCAGGCACAAAAAGTCTGGTAATCTCTTTTGGAGAGCCTGTACTGTGTACATAGATCCCTCCCATTTGGCGTAGTGGTACTTTACTTCCTGGATTATAAAAATATTATTTTACTAAAGAGAAAGGAACTGGCTTTGTGGCATATTTTTGTGCAATATGATTTAACTGAATTCCTCATGTTCAAAGTGAGTTTGGCAGTTATGAATTGACTAAATGAAATTATATGTTTCACTCTTTTTTCAACTCTTTTTATTCATAATCTTCCGATCTGCACAAAGCGAAAAGCCCAACGAAATCACCGAACCAGCTTTTGGTTAAAGAGCATGTTTAACCTTTCTATTATGGAAATTTCCAAGCATCCACAAAAGTAGAGACAATGGTAGAATGAACTTCCATGATCCCATCATCTAGCTTCAACTGTTATCAATACTTTGTCAGGCTTGAACAGTATGCATTAGTGTGCCTACACGAAACTCCTATTTTAATCTTCTAGCAGGCAGCAGTGTTTGGGGCTAGTCTCTAGCAGAGCAAAGCAACCAGGCATCCAAACAACCCAAAGTGTGATTGGAAGGATGTCAAAGGCTCTTCACCCCTCAGATGATGAACGCCATCATTAGTGATTCATTCTTGGTGCTAACCATTATACTCTCTATCTCTGTCTCTCTCTGTCTCTGTCTCGTTCTCTTTAAAAATGCCCACCTGCTGGCAAAGTCCTAAAATCTTGTTGATGGTTGGTTTTGTTAGGGTAGGTTGGTTTTTATGAAGTTTTTTTTTTTTTTTAACAGAAAAGACATGGGAAGGACAGTCAATATCCCTGTAGCCTAGGGATAGACAGGCCTGAAATGGAAAAAGGGAATAAAATCATGTGAGGTAAGAAAGCCAGATTTGCAGTGCTCTCCAGGATCAGCCCCAGCAGTATTTAAGAGGCTGCCTTGGAAAAAAAAAAATTTTAATTCAAACATTTTTATTAATAATCATCAAGATTTGGTAGTGCTAGAAAGGATAAAGTAGAAAGGCCTTTTATCATTAAAAATATAGTTTGAATCCACATCATGTTTAAATACATCTTAAGGTCAGATGACACTCAGAAGGTTCCAGTCGCCTCTATTTTGAGCAGCTATCTACTGGATGGTCACCTTAGGAAGAATCATTTCAGGAGTGGTTTCCACTTACGTTCTGTAGGAAGGGGTTGGTAGGCCTTTTGAGCGGGGCCGGGGTGGGGGTGCTTGACAAAGGTGGCCTCTGTCCATATGTTTTAGGACATTCCTGTAGCAAGGAGTGGACGCCTTGTCAGAACTGCCAAAGAGGAAAGGTTCAATATCAGAAGAACATCTCCAATGAACCGATGTAGACCTGACTGGCTTCCTAGCGTTGTTACGGAATCCTCCGGCCTCAGAGGCCACGTCCAAGCTCTTGTTCCAGGCGGGGACTAGAGGCCACCTTCTGAAATCAAGGAGACTGACTGCAGGCAGCAACAACGCATCCCCACAGCAGCTCATCAAGGAACTGAGACCAGGCCAGAGCAATAGCACCCGGACCAAGGAAACTCTTTGGTTCTTAAAATGATCACAAGACTCATAGGCAGGATGGGGGCCCCACATCTGGTCATTTTAATGTTAAAAGAGCTGAGATCATCTTGTAGTTTGAACTGGAAGATAGAACATGAGGGTCCCAAATACATGAAAAGGAAAAAAGATGCTAGGGGAGTTTATTCATATTCTAATTATGATGTCTACAGCGTGAGTTTGTGGTAGATTTTTGTTTTCTTCCTTATCTTTTTTGGGGGTCTTTGAGGTTCACCTTTTCTATGATAAAAATGCATTGTTTTCTATTTAGAAAATACAAGGACAACGGGAGTTTTGTGTTTGGAACCCAAGCATCCCGATATGGTGGAACCCACGTCTGTCATCATGGCACCTTTGCCCCCTCTCTCCAGGGCCACAGCAGAGGCCAACCCCACCAGAGTTACAACTCTAACAACACTGGAAAGTTTGGGGTGACAGCAGGGTGGGGGTGTTAGGGAGCAGACCAGAAGCTCTGGGGAACAGAGAAAGCAAAACACCATCTCCAGGGCAGACCGGAAGGCAGGGTCCACAGTGAGGGAAGATTGGGGCTGCGCATGCTCAGCAGCGGTTCTCAGCTTTCGTGGAGTTTGCAAGAGTGCCCTGGAGCCCTTAGGCAGCTTGCAGGCTTTGGGTTTCACCCCAGACCTGGTTTGGAAGATTTTGGGGTGAGGCACAGCAAGCCCCAGATGATTCTGACCAGAAAGTAGCCTGAGGGCCTCTCTTTAAAACCTGCTGCCCCACCTGGTGAGTACAGTATGAAGAGGAAAACGCAAGTTGTGATTTCATAAGCTCGTGTTCACTTTAACTCATGAAATGCCTCTCAGCAGCAAGCCAGGAACTCATGCCTTCTTCTGGTTCCACAGAAACCCCTCGTGGATTTGCATGATGTGATGCTGTGTCTCCATGGGCGAAGGTGTCACGTTGCTCCCCAGTTGACAACGGAGGGCGGGACACCATGACTTTGACAGGTGGGCATCACCCTCCACACTCCCCTGGCGATATGCTCAGCGTCAGGTCACCAACTGGGTGGCATCCGAGTCCCTCAAAGGAGAGGAGCCCTCATTTCCCTCTCAGGGCCCTCCCTCTGGAAGGAGGGTCTTGCTAGAAGATCCCAAATATCTTTTTAAATGCGTTACTGCCCAGTCAAAGAACTCTACTGAGTAAAACTGGTCTCTACGGTCTTGGGTGGAATTCACAGGAAGCCTCCTGCCGTGAAGGCCTTGCACAAAGCCTGGCGGGGGTAGGCCTCCACCTGCACCCTGACTCTGCCGCTGCTCTGCTGGGCACTTCTGGGTCCTGAACCACTGAGCACAGACATAGAAAGCCCCTGACTATGTGGCTTGAGATCACCCATTCACTTTTGAAATTTTGTCACCAATGACCTCTACCTAGAATTCACTGAGGGCCCACCACATGCTGAGCAACATGGTAGGTCCTCTCGGGGGAGGTAAAGACCTGACTCTCATCAGGAACCTCCCCCCCACCCCACCCAAGGCAGAGAGCAGCATTTAAGGAGAGCTAAGTTATGCTTCTCTAGCCCCCTTCTTGATAGCTGTTTCCGAGAAAACCATTATTTGTATAATTATTTCCTCACCAGACCGTAGACTCCAGGGCGGGGAGGAATGGCATCTGTTTATGTCTCCAAAGCCTGGTCAAGTGCAAGACACATCCTCATAGATCCTTCCATCTACGTCTGCAGGATGGATGAATGAGCCATCAAGTGGAGAGGTTGGGGGAGAAACAAGAGAGGGAGGGAAGGAACCGGGGATCAGAGTGATGAGGGCCTGGAGCCCTATGGAGTCTGGGATTTATCCTTCGGCCGGTAGAAACTCACTGCAAGTATCTGAGCCAGGGGGCCACGTGGAGGCCTCCGAGGTTCAGGGAGGTGACCTTCAGGTGTGGCCGAGGGATGAAGGACAGCGACGGTGAGGGGCTCCCCTGGGAGCAAAGCCCCAGCAGGAACCCCCTCCTGACCTCCCAGGGACTGTGGCAGAGTCGTGAGCCGCAGAGGCAGGTCCTCAGTCACCTCTGCGTTGGAAGAGATGTCGCTCCTGGAGCTACTTCTAAATGGGTCGTGGACAGCCCGGGTGGCTCAGCGGTTTAGTGCTGCTTTCGGCCCAGGGCGTGACCCTGGAGACCCGGGATCGAGTCCCACGTCAGGCTCCCTGCATGGAGCCTGCTTCTCCCTCTGCCTGTGTCTCTGCCTCTCTCTCTCAGTATCTCTCATGAATAAATAAATAAAATCTTAAAAAAAAAAAGAGAAATGGGTTGCATAGACGCATTTATAGTGGTTTTTACCTCCATACACGTGTGCCTATGCAGGTGCACCTGGAGTTCAGCATAGCCTTGGCTGGCCGTCCCTTCCGCGTTAACCCTTTCCAAATCCACGATACCATATCGTTCCTAGAAGAGCTAATTCCCCCCCACACACACTCTCCTGTGCCCCGAGTTAATGGGTACACATCTCACTCTCAGGGACTATTTTATTCACTCTGGCTCAACAGAGGATCATTATGGCTATTATTAATATTGGGCCTAATAACAGCCACGGTAATTAATATGTTTCTTGGGGGCCACCACATTGAAGGCAGTTAAAGCTTAAGAAAACATAGTCCCCGGGGACCCATAATATAAGGTCATCAGGCGGTCAGGAAGGATTTCTTAAAAAACTTTTCCCTCTTAATCCGATCTTCATTGTGTGGGTGGAAGTCACCACCTGAAGGCTTGGCCTCACGGCCACGCTCTGGAGCTATTTCAAAAAAGTCTAAGGTGCGGTCCCAGGAACCCTTGAAGTGATGGCTAGTGTCTCACCCTAGGGCAGCACCGTCCGATCGAAACAGAGTGCAAGCCACATGTGTAATTTTAAATTTTCTAGAAGCCACAGTTGAAAAAAAAAAAGTGAAGTGATTTTATTTTATTATTTTTTTTAAGATTTTATTTATTCACAGAGACACACAGAGAGAGAGAGAGAGGCAGAGACACAGGCAGAGGGAGAAGCAGGCTCCATGCAGGGAGCCCGACGCGGGACTCGATCCCAGGACCCCAAGATCACACCCTGGACCGAAGGCGGCACTAAACTGCTGAGCCTGGGTTGCCTGGTGAAGTGATTTTAATATCTCACTTAACCTAGTGTGTCCAAAATATCATTCAACATTATCATTGGTATAAAAACCAATCAGTGAGACGTTTGGGAGTGTGTTGTTGGGGGGGTCTAAAGTCATAGAAGTCTGGTCTACCTTTAACGCTTCCAGCACAGGCCGCTTGGTCAGAGGGACGGTGCAGGCCGGGCCTGCCAGGAAGATGCTGGCGTGTCACTCCGCCGGGATCCCTGCAGACCAGCTACTTGAGGAGGCCCCTTTCCGGGACTGACCACAGGAATTTAGTCCTGGGAAGCAAAGTCAGAAAAAATGTCCAAGGCTTGTCCCTGCCGGTGCCAGCTGAGCAGAACGCGACCCTTCCAGTGGAGAAGGGTCAATGATGGAAGGAGTGGCGGGGGTGGGGTGGGGGGACAGAGCCGGGGCGAGCACCCTTTATGGGTTCAGAGCTCCTGAGATTTTGCAAACTGACGTCAGGAGCAGTTGGGACTCCAGGCAGTGGGGAGAGGCTGACAGGCCCTGGCAGAGCCCCGAGAGGAAGAGGAAACCTGGCAGGTGACAGGGGATTTGCTACACCTGCAAGTGGTGCGAGGCCTTGGACGTGGCCCTGCCCGCTTGGGCCCACGGAGCTTGACAAGGAAGGGGGAAGCCAGCACCGGACAGACACTCCTCTGAGGGATGAGGGGAAGGCCACTGAGCAGCCCAGGGAGAGGGGGGAGGCGACTGTCCCCAGAGCAGGGAAAGCCGGCCGACCGGCGGGTGGCCCAAGCCACCGGGCCGGACCCGGGGGAGGAGGCCGGGGGGCCGGGTCTCGTCTCCCCTCCAGCTCTCACAAAGAACCCATGAGCTAGCACACTGTGAAACGACCCAAGTCACAGGCAGATGGCTCCAAGTGATTCAATGTGACCAAGAGGTGCTGCGCACCCTGGAGTGGCCGCCCCAGCCGGCCGCACTGTGTCACCGCGGTGAATCAACGCCACACGCTGAGTAACACAGGGCAGGGCCACTGGCCTGGAGCTGCCGGTTCCTATGAGGACCCGGGATCTTGCCCACATTGCACAGGTTCAGCCAGGGGACCCCCCCACCAGGTAAAAGAGCCACATCATGCCCTGCAAACACAAGCTTTGCCTTCTGCCGCTTGGAGGGAATGTTCCTGTCACAGGCCACCCGCGTGGGGTGACGTGTTAGAGTTCCACCTGTTGATGGGCGCCTGGGGGGCCCAGTGGGGTGAGCATGTGACTCTGCATGTGGGCTCAGGTCACAGTCACAGGGGAGACGGAGCCCCACCGCAGGCCGCGCTGGCTGTGGAACATGCCTGGGACTCCTTCTCTCCCTCTGCCCTCCCCCTCCTGCCCGTGGTGCTCTCTCTGTCTCTCTCTCTCTCTCAAGAAAAAAAAAAAAAAAAAGAAGAATCATGCCTGTTAAAATGAAAGTAGAGTTCCAGGGTCACAAGGCGTTGACCATGGGGACAGAGACTTCTGGTCAAATGTGAGCCTATAAACCGTCAAGATGACACACGATGTGGGCCTGGCAGGGCGTGACTCACTTGGCTCCCCCGTTTGGGGTGGGGAGTGGCGGGCTGACATCGGTCCTCTCGGACAGCTGGTATGTTTATTTATTTTTTATTTATTTTAGATTTTTATTTATTTATTCATGAGGGACCCAGAGAGAGAGAGAGAGAGAGAGAGAGAGAAAGAGAGGTAGAGAGGCAGAGACCCAGGCAGAGGGAGAAGCAGGCTCCACGCAGGGAGCCTGATGCGGGACTCGATCCCGGGACCCCGGGGTCACGCCCTGAGCCGAAGGCAGATGAGCGACCGCTGAGCCACCCGGGCACCCCGCCAGCTGGTATGTTTAGGTAGCTGTCTGTTTTCAGGTCCGTTTCTAAAGAAATGACACATTTCTGGACTTGGGAGTTGGCAAGTGAGCTTGCGAGCGACTTCTTGCGGGAGGGCGTCCAGGCTTGCAGCGCCCGGGGTCCCACGCACCCCATTCCAGGCCAGGTCTCTGGGAAGCCACACATATGGTAAACAAGCAGGAGGGAAATGTGTTCATCGTGGCTCTGCCCCTGGTTTCTCTCCACCGCAGAAACGGCCCACTCGTGGAGGTCAGAGCCACCAGGCCGCTCGGAGGCTGGGACGACATGTACCAGGCTCAGGGGCCCTCCAGGCTCAGGCTCGGGTCGCCTGCACACTGAGGACCGGTGGGTCCCAAGGGGGGTGAAAACCCAAGTGTGCAGCTGGCAGCCCAGAGGCAGGGGAGAGGAAGGGAGCTCCGGGGAGCCTGGCTGACCCGACAATTATTTTTTTATGACATGGCACCCATTATGTTGATGGTTTCATCTCTGCTTATTACCTTCTATTAAAAGGCATCTTGAGTAAGATGATTATGGGGGCATCTTATTCCCACCTCAGGAATCTGCTCTCAAATTTCCAGTGAACTGTTGTTTTTCCTGGACTTATTATTATTATTGTTCTTGTTATGGTTGTGATTATGTAAACTGCGAGTTGTCCAAACAGCCCTTTTTATTAGCCGTGGCTCACCAGCCTGTCGCTTTGAGGTAGTAAACAGATATGGGGTGATGCCCACACAGGGCACAGAGAGGTCAAGCGCCCCAGAAAGTTCTCTCCTGGCAAGAGCTCATCTCCTGGACTGGAGTGCAACAATTTCTCCAGGAGCCAGGGAGGCCCGAGGCACCCTACCAGCCCCCCGCCCCCCCTTGCCAGGACCAGTTTTGGGCACCGCGAACAAACCAAGCAACCCGGAGTTGTGCGAGTCCACCGGGCCTGGGTGCAGCCAGTGCCCTCTGTCTCTGGTCCTCTTGGTTCGAGGGACCCCCGCCCAGCAGGGAATGCCTGTCGCACAAAGGAAGGCCCGGATGGTCTGCCCCCCAAAATGAAGAGTCGGAGCCCAGAACCACGAATGCGGTTGGAACTCAAATGTGGGGGAAACGCTGTAGGCCTCTGCCCTAGGTCTCCCCCCACTGGATTTTCACCTCCAAGTCAATACAGCATCTACTGAATTTTGTCAGTGGTATCTCTCGGCTACCCAGGAGAAAAACCCTTAGAATCATTTTTATTTTTATTTTTTATTTTTTATATTATTTATTTTTTTTAAAGATTTTATTTATTCATGAGAGACATAGAGAGAGAGAGAGAGAGAGGCAGAGACACAGGCAGAGGGAGAAGCAGGCTCCATGCGGGGACCCTGACGTGGAACTCGATCCCGGGTCTCCAGGATCACGCCCTGGGCCTAAGGCAGGTGCTAAGCCGCTGAGCGCCCTCCCCCCCCCCCCCCCCCCCCGGGCCGCCCCCTGTCGGGGTAATCTTTGACCTTACGTCTGCCCTCCTTCTAACAGCTGGAAGTCACGAACTCCCACTAATTTTTCCTTTATCTTTTTTCACATGTGTCTAATTTTTCCACCCAAATTCCTACTGTCTTACGCTTATAATATCAGTGTCCCATAGTGCAATGAGCAAGGGCTTTGGCACCGAATAAGTTGGGTTCAAAGCTTGGTTTCTTCACCTGGGCCAATGACTTCCCTTCTTTGCACCTCCCTTCCTCTCTCTGCTCAAAGGAGCGAATACAACCCACCGCTGAGGTTGATCCAAATGCCTAAAGTGCTGGGACATAGTAGGTGCTTAAGAAATGTGCACGATTAATATTCTCTAAGTGGCCTCAAGCCCACGCATTTCAGTTCCTTCCAAGGTATCGTGCATACCATGCTTAGATTAATCTTTCATAAAACACTTCTTTTATTTTAATAGTTTCTTACTCAAAACCTTGAAAAGGCTTCCCACTGTTTATAGTATGAGTGGCGCGTAGTCTTTAACTCACCTATCAACTCCAGTTGATTGGTAGTATGGGTTTGAGAGCTTGCCCCAAGGTCTTCCCAAGGGGACCTGGACTCAAGGCCAAGGACGAGGTCTGATTTTTCTGGAACTTGCCACCTGTAGCCTAGCCTGGCCTAGGAAATGTGCTCAGTCAAAACCTGGATTGGCTGCTTGCAAGTGGCTTTCGAGAGGAATCTTACTGAGGCATTTGGGCCTGTGAATTGCATCAGATTGGTGCTCAAAGGCTGTGGGGTGGCACCTCCATCCACTCTGCCTCATTATGGGCCACTTGGTGCCCTTGCTGACCTTTCACCCAGATGGTTGTCACCAAATCACACGTTGCTGAGTTTCCCGGTTCCCCGAGACACCCAATGATGAGCTGCTTACTGGTGCTGTTCACATCTCCCCTGTGAGGGTTTCCTACTTTCTGTATCATGTGTCTGCAGGCATGAAAGCATCTAAAAGGCTTAGAATGTTAAAATCCATCCCGCAGAGGAATAGCATGGCCCTCGGAGAATCCTGCAGAACAGAAATGAGGGGTAAGATGGAGAGCCCCATCTTTTCTTGCCAACATGGGCAAACTGCCAACGGAGAAATGATGAAAGATTATTAAGTCCCCTGTGTTTAAATACATTTTCACTGGTCATTTTTCTACTCACAGACATACTGTTTTAATTGAAGGTTTTTCTTGAGTTTATTTATGTCTGGGACCACAGAACATCAACATTAAAGAGCACATTATGAAGGAAAAAATGTCTATATTTTGCCACCCCAACAACTATTTTCGTGTGTGTGTGTGTGTTTCCTTCCAATGTCCCTTCCATTGCATATTTTTTCACATAGTTATAATTAGACTTGTTTGAGAAAGATAAACCTTTCACTGCTAAGGCCAATAGTAATGAAGTAAGAAAACACCAAATATATTCTCAGCTTTTACAACAACATGCTCGTTTCCCCTAAATGCCTAGGTTTTACATTGCTGGGTCTTCAACGAAGTCCAGTGGAATAAAATCTCAAGGAAGATAAGAATGGAAATACCTGGTAAGGGTACCCATACCTTATAGAAAGACATTTGACTTGTTCCTAGTTTAGACAAGGTCCCGGGGGCTGCCAAAGATAATGAAAATACTCCATTCTGCTCCAATTCCTGTACAATTGGCTTCCATGGGCTTTGAATACCCAGAAACTATATACAGTCAGTCCTCATTTTTTTTTTTTTTGCAGATTCGCTATTTGCAAATTTGTCTACTCGCATTTGTAGCCCCCAGATCAATACTCAAGGCACTTTTGCAGTCATTTGTGGGCATGCCCTCATGCAGAGCAATGAGAACTTCGAGTCACCTGATGTACACGTTGCCAGCTGAGGCTGAATGAGGCATCTCTCTGCCTTCTTGTTTCAGCTCTCATGCTATGAACAATGGACTTTGCGTAGTCTATTTATTTATTTTTTAAAAGATTTTATTTATTTATTCATGAGAGACACACACACACACAGAGAGAGAGAGAGAGAGGGAGAGACACAGGCAGAGGAAGAAGCAGGGTCCCTGTAGGGAGCCCGATGTGGGACTCGATCCCGGGTCTCCAGGATCATGTCCTGGGCCTCAGGCAGGCGCTCAACTGCTGAGCCCCCCAGGTGCCCCTCCATAGTCTATTTGATGCCATTCGCCCCTGTGTTTTTTTTATAAGTGATTTCATTGTTTAAAATGGGCGCGAGAGTGATGTTGAAGTGCGAGCTGTCTTGTGTTCCTATGTGAGAAGGCTAGAGTGACTTAGGTGGAAAATATGTGAGCCCGGCAGGAGTTACAGTGCTGTTGACTGTGGGCTCCATGGTAATGAATTAGCAATACATATTTAAGAAGGAGTCTTTAGGGATGCCCGGGCGGCTCAGCGGTTGAGGGTCTGCCTTCAGCCCAGGGCCTGATCCTGGAGTCCTGGGGTCGAGTCCCACGTCAGGCTCCCTGCATGGAGCCTGCTTCTCCCTCTGCCTGTGTCTCTGCCTCTCTCTCTGTGTGTGTCTTTCATGAATAAATAAATAAAATCTTAAAAAAAAAAGAAGGTGTCTTTAAATACAAACACACACAAAACAGATATATGATGACCAGTTGATGAAAACGTCATGACCAGAGGCTTGTAGGAACCTAACTCTGTGTTTTCTCCAGAGCCAATGCTTCAGTAATCTCGAACTCACCACTCCCAGCCACATTATAGAACATAACTAGCATCACAAAAAAAAAAAAAAAAAAGACAGAAAGAAAGAAAGAAAGAGAGAAAGAATTGACTGTAGAAATTCTGTGTACATGTGCATTTTTTGAGAGGGAGAAAACTATGACTTTTATCAAATTCCTAACGGGGCACTGAGAAAAGGTCTGTTCATTGCTTCAGACCCTCTATTAAAAGAAAAATAATGCTGATCCTCTTGAAAACCTGTGTGTGTGTGTGTGTGTGTGTGTGTGTGGCTGGGGGCGGCCTTAGGAGTTGGATGGATTGGCCCCAACACCACACTGGCTGGCACCTGGATCTGTGCTCATCCTGAAGAGAGTTTTTAAAAGGGGAGAGAGGCCTTCGAGGCCAAGCCCAATCAGTCATGTCTCATTAATTTGGGTTTGGAGGACACACTGAGGCAGTTTGCAGGGACGGTGTGTTGTGGAACTGTAGAGAAACACAGTGTTCCAGTCATCACTCCAATCACCCAGAAAAGGTACCTACCTACCTACCTACCTACCTACCTACCTATCATCTATCTATCTATCTATCTATCTATCTATCTATCTATCTATCATCTATCTATCTTTAAAGATTTCTCTATTTTTTGAAAGACAGAGAGAGAAAGAGCATGAGCCGGGGATGGGCAGAGGGAGAGAGACCCCTCAGCAGCCTCCCCACTGGGTGCCACTGGGCTCCACCTCACGACCCTGAGATCATGACCTGAGCTGAAATCAAGAGTCAGACGCTCAACCGACTGAGTCACCCAGGTGCCCCACAGAAGCGATATCCTTTCAGTAAAGAAAAACCAATATGCAAAATTTCAGCATGTGACGATAGATGCCGTTCATTGAGTGCTCATTGGGGACTGGGAGCACCACAGGGAGCTCTTATGACTGCCACCCCCCACCCACCCCACCCCTACCCCGAGGGAGGCCACGACTAGCTCTAATTGACAAGTGAGGAAACCGGAGCTCAAGCCGCTGGCACGGGGGACCCAGCTGGCAGGGGCGACAGTGGGACTTCAGAGCCTGCGCTCCTGACCACGAGGCTGGGCCGCAGCTGCACAGGTGGGGGGTGACCGTCTGCCTTGATTTCCTATGCAGGCCCCTGACCGTCAGGAACCCCAGGGTGCCCAAGGTGTGATTCCCTTGACTGCCACCTGTTCTCTAGATACTTCTCAGAAACCCATCAGCCCAGGTGGAGAGAGGTGTGACGCTGCACTGCAGGGTGACGACCTGTAAATCTTGGGTGCTTCTCATGTCACGTTGAGGTGGCAAATTCTAGGAGCTTCTAAAAATAGGCGACAAATTCTAGGAGTTTCTAAAAATAGCGTTGGGACTTCTGCTTTGTTAGAGAAGGGATTATTCTGACCTTTTGCCTACAAGCCCCACCTCCTGGGGGTGACAATTTCACTGCTTTACATGACATTTGGTTTCTCTCACATGTGGCTGGTAGGATTGTACTTACAGGAAGTCAGAGAGAACCTCTAACCTCCTTCTGCGCTATTTATTGCTTTTCATTCTCTTTCTCTTCTGCCCCTCACCACACCCCCCCCCTTTGGTTTCTTGAATCTTTGAGACACTTCTTAAAACCCCCTCTCGCAGCTAGTAGCCACAGCCAGTATATGCAGGGGAACACGTGTCCTGGGGAGGGAAGGGCGGCCGGGCGACAAAGGCCTGACTCCCACTCGCTGAGCCTGGCATTACTGGGCTGCGGTCTCGCTTCAGAGGCAGGCCTGGCCCACGATCCATCCCTGCCACCTGAGAAAGGTCATGTATGAGCCCCATGTGCCACCGTGCCCCGATCTATAAAAATGAGGTAATGGCACTTCCCTACCAAGGGCTGGTGTCGCAAGGACTAATCTGTGTCCATGGGGGCTTTGGGATGGTCAGGCGAAAGGTCTGGAAGGTGGGTGCCCGGTTCCTCTCTCTAGCTCTCAGCCAGTGACATCCGCCAGAGTGGCTCCAGAGGAGAGGGGGGCTGTGCTGCTGAAGTAGGTGGGAAATAGGCCCAACCCTCGGACCAGACTCCAAAATTCTTAGCATAGGTCGTGGAGCATTTTCCGTTGACAGAAGTGCGTGGCCACCGCGTGGTTGGGTGGGGGTTGGCCAGGGAGGCACTCACCGCAGCCTGCACAAAACCTTTCCAACGCGTGGCTGCGATTCCAGAAATCCCTTTCTCCCGGCACCTATGCCTTTCTTCTTGTGCAGTTAGGCTGATCAAAGCATTGTCCCTAAGAGGATTTTGCTGGAAGCGGAAATCACGTTGGGGGGTCCAAATCAGAGGCCCGCTGACCTGCTGGGAAAGCCTGGCTTTCTCTGCCCTGAATGTGGGGGTTACACACACAGACGCCTGCCCCCCTACCCCGGATCCTGCTCCTCTAGCAGCAAAGCCCTCCGGTGAGCTTCCTTCTTTCACCAAGACCATTGTCCCTGGCAGGAGAGCCTCCATCGGGTGACTCAACCAGCCTGCCTTCCTCACCTATGCGGCAATTCCTTCAGGAGTATGAGAGAACCTGGAACATTCTCACTTTCCATTCAGCCCCTAGACTGCCCGGGCTGCTGTGATGAGAGAGATTTAGATGGATTATGGGGGCAGCCTGGGTGGCTCAGCGGCTGAGCGTCTGCCTTTGGCCCAGGGCCTGACCCCGGGGTCCTGGGATCGAGTCCCACGTCAGGCTCCCCACATGGAGCCTGCTTCTCCCTCTGCCTGGGTCTCTGCCTCTCTCTCTCTCTCTCTCTGCGTCTCTCATGAATAAATAAATAAAATCTTAAAAAAAATAATAAATGGGATTATGTTGTCTACATATGAGAAAGGTGACAAGTCTGGGCTTTGGAGACAGGAGGATGCAACTCAAAGCCCAGCTCTCCACACAGGCATAGGTCCCCGGGGGAGTCCCGAACCCATCTGTGCCTTAGTCTCCCCCTCTGTGAAACTGAGCTACGAGGCTTGAATGAGAGACTGTACACAACGGCGCCTGGCACACTGGAGGTGCTCGACCCTGGGAGCTCTGCTGAGAAGAGAAGGGTGGGATGCTGTGATCGGTGATGATTGAGAAGCTAATTTTCTTTCTTTTTATTTTTTTCTCCAGGATCATGCCCTGGGCCGAAGGCGGCGCTAAACCACTGCGCCACCCAGGCTGCCCCTCTTTTTTATTTTTTAAAAATCACTCAGCCATGAGATTATGGTAGGCTCAGGCCGAAAAATGCCAGAGGAGGTGCTGGTTTCTCTGGGACGTGTTTGCCTAACTTTCCACTTTGACAGGTGTGTCTTACCCTTACTGCTGCAGTGGCTAGCGGTGTCACACCCCCCCCCCCCATCCTCTTCTCCTCGGCTCCCTCCAGACTCTCCAGAACTCTTCAGGATCAAGCATCTGCTCAAAAGCAAGTGAAGAGAATTAGATCTGCGAGTAGGGTCCACCTCCCTCCGCAGACAGCTCCGAGCGGAGAAGGGGGCACGGAGGCTTGGTGCAGGGCCCAGGACTGCACTCTTGCTGCATATTTGAACTTTGATGTATTTTGAAGCTGCAATTTAAAAAAAAATTCTTTTTTCAACCTACATAATAAACTCACTACTTAAAAAAAAGAAACCCCACAGCACCTTAGGCCACGGTGCTGAGCCACAGATCTTGGTCAAGAGCATGTACCGTGTGTGGTGGTAGCTGGATCTCATGGTCACTGAAGAGCCCTTGAAATGATTTCTGAGGCTGCTGTCCTCACAGCAGCCGGGGCCCCTGCCAGCGGAGGCTGCTCCCCCAGGCTGTAGTTCAGATCAACCACCCCTTCCACCCCCAGCCCCCCCGCCCCCCAATCTTTGATGGCTTAGAGCTACAGCCAAGCTGGGCATCTATTGAAATGCCTGCTCCCTGGGGACTAAAATGGGAGACGATAACCAGTGTGATGGTTTGAATGTTCGTGCACCCCCCAAAAATTCACGTGTGGAAATCCTAAAGCTCAATATGGTGCCATCAGGGTGGTCCTGGGAGGTGTTGAGGTCATGAGAGTGAAGCCCCCCTGAATGGGATGAATGCTCTCATAAAAGAGACCCCCCCCAGGTCTCCCTTGCCCCATCCCCCACCACGAGAGGACACGACAAGTCTGCAGACTGGAAGAGGGACCCCCACCCCCGGCCACGCTGGCACCCGGATGGAGGACTCCCAGCCTCCAGGAGTGTGTTGTTTCTGTTGTTTAGAGGCTCCCCTCACTGTGGTGTTTTGGCATAGCAGCCGGAGGGGCTCAGGCCCCCAGGAATGGAGGGAACCCTCACACAGGCCTCCGCTGAGGGGATACCTGTCAATACAGGGAGGAGCCACGTGTCTGGGGAAGAAAACCACAGCACCGCACCCGGCCCGCACACTCACCCTCACGCACACGCGGCAGGTCCTCTGTTTCCTGGCTACTTTTATCATTTATTTCATTTTTTAAAAATTTTCTTTTTTTATTTATTTATGATAGTCACAGAGAGAGAGAGAGAGAGAGAGAGGCAGAGACACAGGCAGAGGGAGAAGCAGGCTCCATGCACCGGGAGCCCGACGTGGGATTCGATCCCGGGTCTCCAGGATCGCGCCCTGCGCCAAAGGCAGGCACCAAACGCTGTGCCACCCAGGGATCCCTTATCATTTATTTCAAAAGGAAGCTTCGGGAAACACAGACAAGCCCCAAGACGGTGACACCCCCCGGAGTGGCAGCGCCCAGCTGCAGAGAAGTGGAGCCAGGGCTTCCGGGGAGAGGAGGCCTCGAGCCCCTCCTCTCGACGGGCTCCCCATGGCGGGGGAGTAACTGGGCGCCCCTGGACGGTAGTTGGCTCATGGGGGGGGCTGGATTCTGAGGTGTCTCTAGCCTTCACGTTCCACAGGATGCCGGGTTCTGGGACCCCGAGCCGTGGGCAGGGCAGAGACCTGGGGGCAGCCAGCGCCTGGGCCTGCATCAGGCCAGGCCACCCGCGTGGGACCTGAGAGAGGCGGCCTGGCCCGAGCATCGTGGGGCCTCTTGCGCCTTCCCTTGCACGTCCTGTCGGCTGTCCAGAGTCTGTCACCGTCACCTCACGCATCGGAGGGAGAGCCGGGGTGCCCTGGGGCCCCTCCCCGGATTCTGGCCACCCCTCATGCCAGGCCTCCCCTGTCCCCGGGCCTCAGGCTTCCTTCCCATCTGTAAAATGGGGAAGATAACACCCAGCTGGCAGAGCTACTCTCGCACAGCAGCAAATGTGCACAGAAGCATTTAGGAAAAAAAAAAAAAAAAAGAAAAGAAAAAGAAAGAAAAAAAAAATCCAGCCCTAAAAACATGTGAGAGAGATACGATCAGGTGTGTGAGTGAGTCCGTCCGCTAAATGGAAAGTGGGGCTCCGCTCTGGGCTCCATCCTGTGCTCAGATAGGGACGGGCTAATCACCACCATCAAGAACTCAGACTTCAGCGAACTCACCGAACAGGTGAATGGGAAACAGAGAGGCAGTTTCGGGCCCGGCTTTCGGTAAACGCCAGCCCTGAGCCGCAAGGCAGGCAGTGCTTCGAGAGCAGGTGGGAGAGGAGGAGAGGTTTCCTGGCCCCTGCCCTTCACCTTGGTCACTGACTCAGTGTGAAACAGCGCCTGCAGGGAGGAGGAGCCTTCTCATCCTAGTTCACAGATCAGCCTGCGGCCTCAGTGGGGGCAGCGAGCTGAGTTCACGGCAAAGGATGACTAAACAGCCTCCTCACCATTAATAACAATAATACCTGGCATTTATCTAGTTCTTTATGTTTTCAAAGTGCTTTACAATCATTAATTAGTTAACTGGCACTGGCTGCCACCCCGCCGTCTGCTGCTGGTGCTGAGCACACAAGAGCCGGGCAGGGCCTGCCAGTTTGCCGGGGGGTGGGGTGGGGGGAGGCCCAGCCGGGGAAAGTGAGGGCCACGGGAGGTGAAGAGTGGGGGTGGAGGGGGTTCATGGCCAGGGCTCAGTGGGGCCTGGAGACAGTAGGACTCAGGGCAGGGAGAGGCGGCTGGAGGCTCCTAGATAAGGGATGTCAAGCCCGCAGGGACGCAGGCAGGGACAGCACAGGCCCCTGAGCAGCCCCCGGAGGGCCTGGGTGGCTAAGGACGGTGCCCCGCAGGGCACCCCAGGAGTTCCCTGAACTCAGATGGCTCCTGCCCCACCCCCAGCCCGGGTCCAGTGAGCTGACACAGGAAATAGGTCGCACCTGGGCCCTGGGCCTCGGGTTTCAGGCCTTCCATAGAACGCAGATGCGCCCCCTGCTCCTCAGGACGTCTGCGTCCTTGGGGGTGGTTTCTCCGGCTCCTGGGGTCCTGCAGGGGGCCGAGAGCCGCACCGGCTGGAACGCCTTATCCAACTCGCCGGGCTTTGTAGGGCTGAGGGTGAGCCTTCTCCCCTCCACCTGTCTCCTAGACTTCACATGACGGTGGGGGAAAGTGCAAGGAAGCACTGTGGCCTGGGGGGGCGGGGGTGGGGGGGGACACGGGGCAGAGCCTGTCAGCCACCTGCTTACATGGAAATCTGATAACTGTTGTACTTAGAGAGTAGAAACCGAAGTCATAAACCAAATAAGTGACCAGAGGAAAGCGATTAGTCATCTTTCTTCGTGAGTGATCACAATACTCCTGAAGCTTCTCGACCTGCAACTGGCAATTTAGGGCCTCGTCTAATGACAGGGTGAGCTCCTCTTATTGATCTTCAGACTTCTTAGTCTATTAAATGGCAGGTACACAAAGAGGCAAGGGACAGGAGCACGGCAACAGCTTCACAGCCTTGCTCTGTTACAGCGAGGGCCCTAACTGCAGCCTGTGGGCCTCTGGGCTGCCCCGGAACCCCAGAACCGAAGGCCCGTGGCCAGCAGGGCCTCCTGGGGCCGGTCCTTTGCAGTGAGCTATGCCCAGTCTACTGATTAGCCTTGATTTATGGCCCTGCTCAGGGCCTCGGGCTGTGCCTTGTCAGATCTCAGGAACTACCGGGAAGGCAAGGGCTGGGCTTAAACTTCGCTGGAAGACCCAGAAATGATAATAATAATTAACACAGCTCAACTTCCACCTGCACTATAAACAATAATTAATGCACACAGCAGTCCGGCGAGGCATCGAAGTTTGGATTACGAGCCTTATTTTGCAGACAGGGAAACTGAGACCAGGAGGTCACGTGGCTTTTTCGAGGCAACATAGGGACTCAGGATCTGGAATTAGTATGTGGGCTTCCCCACCTCCTGGTCTGAGGCTTGGATCACCCCTGTCTGTCGACAAAGACTTAAGAACAACATCAAACTTACCCCCGCACCCCCAAAAAAAGGCTCCTGGAGAGGAGATTAGGGGGAAGAAATCAATGACAAGTGAAGGAAGGGTGGCATTGGCCTCCGGGTCCAGATCAAGCCAGTCCCCAGCTGTTAGCGGGCCGCCCGCTCTGGGCAACTGCAATTCAGCGTCAGTGTCGCCAGCCAGCTGGACTGCCCCTCTGTGCCTCCTGCATTGTGTGGTCGAGCCAAGGCGTTGATAGGGTTACTGATCGCCTTCACTTGCTATACACTCGACCACTGGAGATGTTCTCCTGATGATCTAGATACTACGTGGGAACCCTTTCTCCCTGCACTTGACCTTGCCCAATTGCTGCTTGAGCATTAGAAACCTTGCATCAGCTTTTTTTTTTTTTTAATTTTTTTTCTTGCATCAGCTTAAAGCCCTCAAATAGTGCTTGCACAATCATTCGGAGCAGCCTCCTTTGAACACTGTCACTCGTGTTCGTATATCTAATAATCCCATCAGTTTGATATAGGATACACGAAACTACCACACCAGTTATTTCTTTTTTTTTTTAATTTTATTTATTTATTTATTCATGAGAGACAGAGGGAGAGACAGGCAGGAGGAGAGGCAGGCTCCATGCAGGGAGCCCCATGTGGGACTCGATCCCAGGACTCCAGGATCACGCCCTGGGCCAAAGGCAGGTGCTCAACCGCTGAGTCACCCATGGGTCCCTCAAGCCAGTTCTTTCTTCCGGGGAGATCCTTTTTAGTGCCGTCGCTAAAAGGATAACCTTATTCTGGCCTCTTAGTTGCCAGTGACAGGAACTCCATTCAAACTGGCTTAGGCAGCGAAGGCCAGGGACAGCTTGAGGGCTAGCTGGGCTCCTGTAAGAGAACTAGGTCTCTCCCTCTCTTGGCCTGGCATCGTCCTGCCTGGGGACAAAGGTAGTCACCTGAGCTCAGGCTGACTTCCTCCGTGGAGCCGTCCTGCAGGTGGAGAGCCCTTCTTCCCTGATAGCACAGGCAACAGGCCCCGGGGTTGACTGGGGCTGGCCCGCTGGACTCCGTGACCCTGTCTGAGGTCACCCTTGTTATCTAGGCCTGGGCTTGTTCCTGGAGCCAGGAGCTGGGGAACAGGAGCCAGGAGCCTGCCCTTCACAATCCACGAGGGCAAAACGTGTGGGGGGAGGAGTGGTTCCCCCAAAGAAAACTGGGGTGCTGCTTCCAAAAGAAGCAGACGAGGAAAAGACACAGCTCTCTCCGACCTGCTGTGACGGAAATCTAAAAGCCAACATTTTACCACGTACACTAAGAAAATATTCCTCCAAATGCGATTTCCATTTCCCGTCATCAAGTCCTCGGCCGGCCCTCCAGTACTACTGCGAGGTGACAACTCTGCCTCGAGGAGCTTGGGAGCAAATGTGAGTCTCTTACCAGTGGGGGTACCTCCAGCTCCGCTGGTGCCCACGCGTGGGGAGCTCGGCCCACCGTCTAGAC
Organism: Nyctereutes procyonoides; assembly: GCF_905146905.1. Lineage (NCBI taxonomy): Eukaryota > Metazoa > Chordata > Mammalia > Carnivora > Canidae > Nyctereutes > Nyctereutes procyonoides. The sequence continues at coordinate 63,569,256 of NW_026575051.1, forward strand.
CGGGGAGAGGCGGACGAGAGGGCAGGTGGCACGGCAAGCCGACAAGGGCCGCGCTGCCCGAGACAACTGGCAAACGCCACAGGCCTGGCGCAGCTTGATTTTAACATGACGTCGGGCAAAATGTTTCCCGATCTGCATGTGCATCACTTAGCGGTCCGTGAGGAGCACAGAATATTTTTGGGATTAAAAACAAAAACAAAAAATCCACAGCAAATAAAGACGCCGTGGGTAGGAGGATAACGAGGTAGCTAGAGAAGCCCTGGGCCGGCTGAGGAGCCCAGGTGCGAATCCACACCCAAAGCATGTGACTCAAATGCTCATATGAAACACCGAACGCTAAATCCGTGGCACCTGAGAGCTGTCCTCTCGAGGCTGAGCCCCTCAGGGGCTGCCCACTGGCAGGGAGCTCGTGTGCACCCTGGGTGTCCTGTTCTCCAAGCCCTTTAGGTGCCCTTTCCCGAGGAACCATCACTGCCCCAGCCCCCCTCTTGTCTTCCAGGGACTCCCTGGGAGTACAACCTTGCCCCGTAACATGTAGCTTTGTACCTGATGTCTTATTTCATTTTATTATTATTTTTTTTAAGATTTCATTTATTTATTCATGAGAGAGGCAGAGACACAGGCAGAGGGAGAAAAGGCTCCTTGCAGGGAGCCCAGTGCGGGACTCGATCCCAGGATCCAGGATCTCACCCTGAGCCAAAGACAGGTGCTCAGGTACTGAGTCACCCAGGCGTCCTCCTGATGCCTTTTTAGAAAAGAAAACCCTCAGGGCTCCTGGGTGGCTCAGCCGATTAAGCGTCTGACTCTTGATTTCGGCTCAGGTCACGATCTCAGGGTTGTGGGTTTGAGCCCCGAGTGTGGCTCCGTGCTCAGTGTAGTGTGCTTGAGATTCTCTCTCTCTCCTTCTCCCTCTGCTCCTCCCCCTGCTTGTGCTTGAGCTCTCTCTGAAATAAATAAATCTTTAAAAAAGAAAACCCTCATTGAAAGAGTTCCTTCCAGGGGTGCCTGGGTGGTTCACGTGGTTTGGCCACTAACTCTTGCTTTCGGCTTCAGTCATGATCTCAGGGTCCTGGACCCGGCCCCATGTAGGGCCCCTGGCTCAGCGGGGAGTCTGCTAGAGATTCTCTCTGCTTCTCCCTCTGACCCAGACCCTGCTCGTGTGCATTCTCTCTCTCTCTCAAATAAATTTAAAAATATTAAAACCAAAAAAAAAAAAAAAAAAAAAAAACCTCCTTGCAGAAAAAAGGACAAATTAAGTCCAAGGGCTAATGTCCTTCTCCCCCAGAATGTAAAAATTGTTCACAAATCCAAAATGGAAATTTTTTTTTTTGGGTTTCAACCATATCAGGGTCCAGACTCAACTTTTGTTAACGGGGGAAAAAACTGTCGGCAAATGTGAAAATAGAATCCTGTCACATCAGGATGAAGACCAGAAAAGTGTGCCCGCCAAATCCGTGGATAGGCACGCATGGAAAGGACCACCTCTGTCCTCAATGACGGAATAAGAATCTTGACTTGAGCATCGTGAGCTAAGTCAAAGGGGATGCACTATGTCTCCCTGCTGACAAGATCTTGAGTGGCTCGGGTAGAGACTTGGAGAGGTTGGCTTACCTTCATTTTGGCGGGGGAGGGGGGGACAAAGAACTATGGGGTTTGACCCATCACGGTGAGTGCATGGCAGCTGGGGATCTGTCTCCTAAGTGATCCTGGTAGAAGGTGATGTCGCAGCAGAGGAAAACAGGTGCCCTCAGATCAGACCCCGTCCGGGGACATTGGCCTTGTGCAGAGGAGGGCATCTGGCTGGTGAGCGGTGCGCCAATCCTATCACACAGGATCGTGGGTGCTTAATGCAGGGCACAGAACTTGAGCTGAGGCATAGCAGTGACACAAAGGAGTTGCCTTCAAATATTTAAAATTAGCCTTAAGACTTGCTCCTGTGGGGGTCCAGTTGGACAGAAATTAGAGCAGTTGGTGAAAAATCACAGGGCTGCAGGTTTTCACTGGAGTTCAGCATCAAAAACTTACTTATTTGTAGAGAGAGGCTGCTCGGATCTCATGCCTGGAGGCAGACTCTTCCTGATCCCATCTCAAGGCTCCCTTAATGGGATTCCTGCCTGCCTGGGAGGTGGCACAAGATGACCTGAAAATCCCCGCCTGCTCCAGGACAACAAAGATAAGACAGGCTGTCCCAGTCCCTCCCAGGTTACGCACAGTAGGCCCAGTGCTAGGAGAGACGCTTGCAGGGGCCTATGACACTGTTTGAATTTTGTTTTCATATCAGCAAAAATAATAATGAAATTTTAGGGCCCGTAACAATCAATTACATTGTGATAGGGGGGTCTCGTTCAAATGCATTTCCCAGCTCCACACCAGGAGTGCAGAGTAGAAAACCACCATCCCGGGGAAGATGGCCTGCTGGGCTGGGCGTTCATTCACACAGGCCTGGGGGTTCTGGATGCAGGAGGAGAGGGGAGCGGGAGCGAACCTGGCACGTGTGTGTCACACGACTCAGCATCAAGGTGTCCACTGGCCACAGTCCTGGCGGTGTGGGGACAGGACTCGACTGGGCCACAGGATTGGACTTATGGAGGGTACATATCAAAAAAAAATCAATTCAATTTTCCTTAAAAGAGATAAAAATATTGAAATAGTTAAAGTTATATTAGAATAATTTTTTTTTAAATTTTTTTAAATTTTTATTTATTTATGATAGTCACACAGAGAGAGAGAGAGAGAGGCAGAGACACAGGCAGAGGGAGAAGCAGGCTCCATGCACCGGGAGCCCGACGTGGGATTTGATCCCAGGTCTCCAGGATCGCGCCCTGGGCCAAAGGCAGGCGCCAAACTGCTGCGCCACCCAGGGATCCCTAGAATAATTTTTATATCAAAATTATTATGGTGGGAGGGGACCCAAAGGCAACGGTGCCCAAGGCCCCTAGGTAAGGCCCGCTGCATCCGTGTCCTGGTTCTCTCCGTGGATCCCTTTCTGGCTTTGGCCCAACCCCAGCTGTACATTGTTACTTACAGCCCAGCTCCTAACCTACCCAGTCACCATTCTGTGGACCAAGGGATGATCTTTGCCTTTTTCTTTTCTTTTCTTTTCTTTTCTTTTTTTTTTAAAGCAGGATATTCTCCATGTCTCAGACCACCGTTTGGTCTCAGCAAACTAAAAGAAAATACCAGATGGACTGGACCACACACATTTTTCCTTCTCCTTCTCATCCTCTGAAACAATGAACATCAACCAGCCACCAACTCAGGATTCACTAGTTGGGAACACGGGGGGCTCCAGTTGCTCGCCACGCTTTTGAAGTCAGTAGGCCTCCACTGTTAGGGCCTCTCCCTCGACCCCGTGGCCTCCCTCTAACACCCAGGCAGGTGGAAGGTCAGGGGGCTTGCTTAGCCCTGTACCCATGGACTCCTTTGCAGCAAAGACAAGACCCCACGACATCACACTCCATGAGGCACACATACTTTCTCGTTTTGTTGCATTGAACATATTGCTAGAAATGATGGCCCTAGGCTACAGGACTGGATTGGAAATCAATGGACGTTTCCATACTCTGCCGGGAATCGGCAAAGATCATTTAGAAAGGAATCTCAAAGAGGGAAAAGGATGTTCTAAACTTTTCTACCTCTCGCCGGCATCATTTCCCCCAGATATGTGTCCTCTCTGGAGCTCTGCATTTGTGTTTCCTTCTAATTCTGGTGAGATATGCATAGCATAATATGTCTCATTTTAACCGTTTGCGAATATGCAATTTGGTGGCATTAAATATATTCGCAGTGTTGTGCAACCACCGCGCCAGCTATACCCAAAACAACTTCGTCATCCCCAACAAAAACTCTAGTCCCACTAAACCATAACTTCCTCTTCCCTCTCCTCCTAGCCTTCGGTGACCACCATTCACTTTCTATGTTTATGAATTCGCCTACTCTAGGAATCTTACCCAAGTGGAGTGGTATAATGTTTACCCTTCCTTGTCTGGCTTATTTCACTAAGTATAATGTTTTCAGAGAGCAAGGGTCAGAACTTCGGTCCTCTTTACGGCTGGATAGTACTCCTCTGTATGGACGTACCATTTTTGTTTATCCATCCATGTGTTGATGGACGCTTGGGTTGTTTCCACCTTTTGGCTATTGTGAATAATACCGCTATGAGCATTGGTGCGCAAGCACCTGCTCGAGTCCCTGCTTTCAATTCAGGACACACGCCAGGAGTAGAGTTGCTGCGCCATGTGGTAGTTCGTAACTGGCCTTTTGTGAATTGTGTTCTGATGGCAATGCTTGGCAGTTAGGTGGCCCTCTCTCTCTCTCTCTCTTTTTTTTTTTAATTTTATTTATTTATTCATGATAGACACAGAGAGAGAAGCAGAGACACAGGTAGAGGGAGAAGCAGGCTCCATGCAGGGAGCCTGACGCGGGACTTGATCCCGGGACCCCAGGATCACACCCTGGGCCGAAGGTGATGCTAAACCACTGGGCCACCCGGGCTGCCCATGTGGCTCTCTTGGATGGAGTTAGGATGCCTGGGCTGGGCATGTTGATGAACACCCATTGTAGCTTGACACCAGGCCGAAGGACCTGAGAAAAGCAAGTCTGCACCTCCGGCATTCTCAGCCTGCAGTGCTGACAGGCACCCCAGACACTTCCCTTGTCAGGGTGACTGTCACACGGACAGAAACCAGAGAATCATTTGACAAACAGAATTACTCACTGTCATTCCCTGACCACACGTGCACAATACCGTTGGCCATCACCCAACACAGGGACATGGCTTCCTTAGAACTCTTGCTCAATGGTGTTGGCTTATATTTTCCTAAATTCCAAAATATATCACATAAACTGAGAAAGGGAAATAAGTGTAGATTAAGTAATAATAAAATGCATGCCGTCAAACCCCCCGGCCAGCTTAAGAAATAGAATGTGTAGAAACGACAAATACCCACCATTTGCTTCGACGTGGTTGGACCTGGAGGGTATTATGCTGAGTGAAATAAACCAATCGGAGAAGGACAAACATTATATGGTCTCATTCATTTGGGGAATATAAAAAATAGTGAAAGAGAATAAAAGGGGAAAGGAGAAAAAATGAGTGGGAAATATCAGAGAGGGAGACAGAACATGAAGACTCCTAACTCTGGGAAACAAACTAGGGGTGGTGGAAGGGGAGGTGGGCGGGGGGTGGGGGTGACGGGCACTGAGGGGGGCACTTGATGGGATGAGCACTGGGTGTTATTCTGTATGTTCGCAAATTGAACACCAATAAAAAAAATAAAAAATAATAATAATAAAAAGGAAATAGAATGTGATCAGCCCTTTGGAAGCTCTCGGCCGCCCTCCTCTCATTCGCCCCCTCACAGGTAACCACTGTCCTGAGTTCACTCCCTCATCCTCTTGCTCCTCTGTAGAGTGTACATATACATCTGTTACTCGACATAGCATGTTGTTCAATTTTGCATGTTTTTGAACCTCACATAAGTGAAATCATCTGGTATATATTTTTCTGTGACTTGCTTTTTTCATGCATCATTATACTTTTGAGATCCATCCATACTGAAATATGTAGCTGTAGCTCATTAATTTTCGCTGCTGTGTTGTGGGTCCCATTCTAAGCACATCCTTAATGTATTTATTCTACTGAAGATGACCCATTTCGGTTGTTTCCTGGGAGTTCATTCTAATCGGGCTTTTTATCCTCCCAGTCATCGGCACTAAATGATTTTAATGGTCTGTTTTCTTTTTTTTTTTATGATACTTTTATTTTATTTATTTTTATTTATTTTTTTAAAGATTTTATTTATTTATTTATTCATGAGAGACACAGAGAGAGAGAGGCAGAGACACAGGCAGAGGGAGAAGCAGGCTCCACGCAGGGAGCCCGATGTGGGACTCGATCCTGGGTCTCCAGGATCATGCCCTGGGCCGAAGGTGGCACTAAACCGCTGAGCCACTCAGGGATCCCCCAATGGTCTGTCTTCTACAATGTGCAGGTTTTGTCTCCAAATTGTGAGCATGGGAAGGAACAGGTACCATGTCCCTTCTCTTTTGTTGGGTTAATAAATACTCAGCGCTCCTACTCCATCCCCCATCCACTTTCTAGCTCCCTCTGAGCAGCAGCCATAATTGTTCTCCTGACCCCAGACTCCCATCAGAGCTGATTGGGCCAGATGAGGACACTTGACCCTAGCTGGGCCAATCTGACACTCTCTCTCTCCAAAAATTTTAACTAGTTCCGAAAGAGAGTGACCTCTGTTTGTTTGTGGCTGGTCCAGTGAAAGTTGAGATTGGGAAGCCTGGGAGGACTATGACAGGAGGGAGGGCTGGAGTATAAATGAGAGGATGGAAAAGGATGGCGAGGTTTTGCTTTTTTTTTTTTTTTAAGGTGGAGGGGTGGACCGAGAGTCCTGAAGCCTCCTTCCAGGCCTCAGCCCTGGTACTTTGAGGAGGCCTGGCCACTGAGTCCCATGAGATCCCCCTGCGGAATCTCTACAATCAATTGACCTTTCTGACTTAAATTAGTTTCAGTTGTTTTCTATTCCCTGTAATCAAAGACCCTAACTTATCTATTCAATTTGCTTCTTCCCAGCCATTCCGAAGAACTGCAGAGCTGTCCGGGGACCCCCATTAACCCCGAGAATGAGTTAAATTCTTTCCCTCCCTCGCTAGAGATAGGAAATCCTCCACTTTCAGAGGCAGCTGGCTTCGGAGAGTTACAGAATGGGGTGGATACTTGGTTGCTATGCTAGTTTTGTGTCACCAAGGTATAAAGTAGCTATACTAGTTTTGTCTCGTCAAATTCTTCGGACCAGCTCTTAGAAATAACTGGAGAATTTTGTTCTTATCTTAAAACAAAATGCATGATAATGACCCCCCTCCCCATGATCCTCAGCTGATTGGAGGGTAACCGCAAATAAATGAATTTTGCAGATAATCCCCAAACCTTATCTAAACTCTTATCTTGACCAATAGCTTCCTCTTCTGCCTTTTACCAGAACTGCGGACAAGAAGCAAATGGACCGTGACAGGCCCGAGTTTTTATCTCCTTTTATTTCCCTCGCACGCCTCCAGTGGGGATGCTAATGAGCAATGACAAGGAAAACAAGGCAGGTGGCGGGAGGGCAAAGAGAAGAAACAAAGGCCCGGCTGGTTTGAGCACTGGCCAGGCCGCTCCCAGGAGCTGTCTTAAGGAAGTCGGGGGACCTCAGGGACGGACATCCATCCCTGAGGGCGGGGAAGGGAAGTGACAGGACCCCGGAGTGTGCTCTGGCCTGGGAGGCTTGCTCCACATTTCACAGGAGGCTTTCCCCAAGTTTGGGGAAACTTACAGTGCTTACAGCGCAGCACACCCTTTCCAGGCCTTTGAGATTCTCAAGATGTGGTCCTCACCAAGTGGAAGAGGAGCATAGCCTCTCCTCCTAAATTTGGTTTGGCTTAGAACCTTTTTTTTTATCAGTCTGTGTGGCCCCTAAGGCCCTGGAGTTTTTATTCTAGCCTCTGCCAAGTGGTAAAGCCAGCACCGCAACCTCCTCTCCCTTTTGGGGTAGCCGTTGGGCTTTGATGTGTAATTTGAGGCAAGCTATCTTCGGCCTCCCCTTTCTTTTTTCGCAGAAAACCACCGTAGAGCCACAAAGCTGAAGCGCAGAGGGGTGGATGGGCTGCCCAGCAGCACCATCTTAGAAGGAGGAAAAAGGGCCCAGTTGCTTAAACCTCAGCCAACCAAATCAGATAAGCCTTGGTTGTCGTATTTCAAACGCAACGTTGCAAGCTGGCACCGAGAAGTGGTTAGGTCCTCATGGCTGAGACCTTGAATCTGGCAGGTGCCAGCCAAACAGAAGACTGAAAGCGGAGGAAGACAATGGTGTTTCATTATTCATGGGAACAGGCATGCTGGGGTGCTCCAGAGCGAGCTTTTGATGAGCAGAAAATGTGCTCCGAACTTCTTTTCCTTTTTGTGAAACCCTGACACAGCATTTCTGGTTTCAAAGGAAGCTGTGTAAAAAAGACCAACAGAAACCCCACAAAATGAGACCACCTTAAAATCAAGTTTACTGGCTAAATGGGATTAAGCTAGAGCTGGGTTTTAAAAAGAATAAACCAGAAAAGGAAAAAAAAAAAAAAAACCCAAGTCTTTGCTGCATGGTGCCCACTTCTATCTAAACAGCTCTGAAGTCCAGATGCAAGCTGTCACTGGAGCATCTCTGGAGAGAGCGTGGGAAGTTAAAAGTCAGTGTTTTTGATTAATTAATAATCATCCTCAGCTGTGTTGGCAAATGATAAAAACAAATTGTCTGCCTTTAAAGTAAGGGTGGAAGATGTGTGCTTACCCAGAACCGAGGGGGAAGGAGGAAGAGCCCTGTTGGCCTGGTCTGCCCTTGACTGGTCTGGCGGTGGTTGAACAAAAACGATGTTGTATGTCTCTTACCCTATAAAATCACGATAACAACCATAGCGTGGCCAGTCAGGGAGGGAGGCGAAGGAGACCAGTGTCTAAGGGATGGCTCAAAGGACTATTTTATGGCTACCAATTTGTCTTCTAGGCCAACCCAACTAAGCATTTGCAGGAATAACTGTTGCTCTGTTTGTCATTGTGAAAGTCATACAGGCATGAGTCAGCAGGCCCCATCTGAGTGTGTGTGTGTGTGTGTGTGTGTCTGTGTGTGTGTGTGTCCACTGGGATGAGATGAAGTTTTGTTGGTAGTTTAGAGGAGAAATGCGCAACGCCCTCTCCGTTTGATTGTTTGATTTTTATTTTTTTGCCATAAGCAAAACAATGACTCTGTGTCATTCACTCTTTCCTGAAGACTGGGGCTGCCACTGGGTGCCCTCTTTGTCCCTCCTGAGTCTGTGGTTCACCAGCCATGCTCCTCGTATAGGATTTGCCCTTTAACCCTGGTACCGCAGCCATCCTTATCTCCTGGAATGTAGTGACGCTTTGCCTTGCAGGCAGCACCTCATACAGACTCTTGGCTAGAGCAGATGTGGAGCACATCTGCAGTACTGGAATGAGTGGGGGCAGGCGGGGCCGCTGGGTGGACGGGTGGACGGACCTGTGCCGGACGCTGTGTTCATTCTGTGGCTTGGTCAGTGGAATTTGTACCTTCCCAGTGACCGTTAGTTCTTCTCCTTCCTTCTGTTCCTACTTCCAGAGCCACGGTGCAGGCTCCGGTTACCTTTCGCCTAGTCTTCTTTCATGGTCTACCAGTAATCCCCGTCTCCTACCTGCCTCTATTTTAATCTATCCTACACACTCAGTCCACCTTGATTCTATCCCACCCTAGGCTCCACACTTTCCATGGCCCTCATTTATCATCAAATAACCCCCCCACCCAACTCACAGTGATTCAAGAGCCTTCGCATTGTAGATCCAGAATACTATTTCTGTCCTAACCAGTGTCCAACACAGTTTCTCTAAGATTCAGGTTTAATTTCTTACTTCCATCCTTTTTTAAAAGATTTTATTTATTTATTCATGAGAGACAGAGAGACAGAGAGAGAGGCAGAGACACAGGCAGAGAGAGAAGTAGTCTCCCCGCAAGGAGCCTGATGGGGAACTTGATCCCGGACCCTACGATCATGCCCTGAGCCAAAGGCAGATGCTCAACCACTGAGCCACCCAGGTGTCCCTCTTACTTCCATCCTTAAGGTCAAGTCCCACTCAGTCTTCAGGGCTCAGGACAAATGCCACTTCTTCCATGAAGTTTTTTATTTCCTTCATTGGATATGATTTCCATTCTCTTGATCTTTGAGCATTCTGCACCACGTCTTCTCCTCTCTTTGTATTAGACTATGTGCTCATTCAGTCACTAGATTAGAAGCCCCTGTGGGCAGGAAGACCAAGTTCATCTTTGCCTCGGAGCAGGCAACAGAGTGCTGGAAACCAAGCAATCCCACTTGCAGCTGAATTAGATTCAGAGGGAAAGCAGGGGGCCAGGCCCCCTTCCTGCTGGGAGTCTGTAATCTTTGGTTGGCCTTCAACACAACAAGTGTGACTGCAGCCCCTCAGCTAAGACTGGTGCCAGGATGAACACGGAAAACCCACAACTCTAACACGACCGAATGAGTATTCCCCTGCATTGGTTTCCTACTGCTGCTTAACAAATTACCAACTTATTGAAGTCAATAATTGACTTCAATCAATGCCCTTTGATTCGTCCACAGTTCTATAAATCAGAAGTCTGGTACAGCGTGCCTGGGTTCTCTGCTCAGGATAACACAGTGTCCAAATCCAGGTGTTAGTCCTACTGGGTTCTTGTCTGGGGGCTCTGGGAAAATAGTCCACTTCTAGCGCTTTCTTGTTTGTTGGTAGAATCTAGTTCCCTGTGGTCATAGAGGTCCCTGCTATGATTAGGTTAGGGCCACTGTGATAAATATGCTTTTCTCAAGGTCAGCTGTGTCATTAAACGTAACCTAATCGTGGGAGTCAAATTCATCATATTCAGCGGGTGTGCACACAAGGGGGGGCGGGCGGGTGGCGGGCGGCGGGAATCAGGAAACCTTGGGTCCATCTCAGACTTCTGCCCACCACATCACCTTAAATCACAATCTGAGGTCTTGGTAAGAGTTGAGGGCAAATCAATTTTGGATCAATTAATGGGCAAATGGTGGCTGGAGAGATCATTTTCTTTAATGAGTATAGAAAGACATCATGAAGAAGGGAAAACAGGAATTCTGGAAAAGTTGGGAGAGGCCTAGAATTCCTGAAGAGTCTTGGTGGTTTGAGAAAGGGAGAGGCTTCCAGGCAGAGAATGGATACGAGGAAGAGGGTGTAGGAGTGGATGATGTAGCTGCTGAGCCAGAGAGACCCGTGTGGACAACAGAAGCAGTAAGGAGGGAAATATGCCTGGGAGGCCCAGTCAGAGCTATAATTCTGAGCCATAGTGTGTAGGGAAGTTGCTGGCATGGCCAAGGCCAAGGGCAAAAGGGACCACTCTGGTGACTGTACTGTGAGGAGTCCAATGGGCGAGTCTACAAGAGGCCAGTTGGAGCTGGATAACCCAGGAGATGGCCAAGGGGTGGAATGAAGGGAGACTAAGGAACGCAAGGCCTTTGGCTGTTGAGCAGAGAACAGGTCGTATTGGGGTAAGATTCATGAAACTAGTGTCACAAAGGTCTCCTGCTTTGGATAAAGAGGGAATTATTTCCCAAGACCACAGGATTCCAGGCAGAAGCCAGTGCTGGCCCAGGAGGCACAGAGTTTGAATTCTTGGTCCCAGTTTACTGCTGACTCACCCTTTGACAGTGGGTGCCTTACTAGATTTTTCTTTTTTATTTTATTTTATTTATTTTTCTTACTAGATTTTTCAATACCTTTGTTTCTTGATCTATAAAACGGAAACAAAAAACAGCCCTCAAGGCTGTTCAGTTTAATTAGTGTGTAGAAATCACCTTGCCATCCCTGGCTCTTGGAAACATGCCTTTTCTCACTCCAGGGCTCTGCACTGTGGCTCCTGCTAGTGAGTTAATGATTCAGTGCTGAGAAGGGGAACAGCACAGGTGCAGCCTGGCTTGTTATGGCCCACCCGTGAGCCAGAGACTTCCTCCCCAGTGGGGCCCTGGGCCCAAGGAGATTCACATCCAAATCTGATGTAAATCAGCTAGTAATTCTTGTTCAGGAGGCTCCCTTTAAGCTATATATAATAGTCCCCTTTCTAGAGGAACTCTTCTGGGGTTTCCAGGGTGAAGAAATCTCCAGAGGTCACATTTACATCACCACTTTCTTTCAAACCCTGTCTCACGTTGTCAGGTAAAGCCCAAATGTCATTGTTGAAAACTGTCAAGCTGTGAGGCTACTATAAAGTCTTTGGCACAAGAGTCAAGCTCTAGCTTCTAACCTGTGTGTTCCATAGATGTATTCGGGACATTAGTAGAGGTATTAATAGGAATCTATAGGGAGGCATGAGTCCATTCCTACACCAGACCCAGATCAAATCCTAAAACTCTCAAGACAATATCAGGAGGCCACTACCTTGTCCTAGCGTTTTTTGACCTCCAACTAGGTGAGCTGCCTTTTCAAGGACTTTGAGGAGCAGACAGGGATTGGAACTGAGAAGAAACCCAGACTTCAAGGGTTTGATGAGAGCTGCAACTTCCCAGAAGAACTCAGGACAAAGCTTGACTAAGAAGTGATGTAGCTGAGGCTTCCTGGTTATGGACCGACATTTGGAGAACAGTCAGAACCAACCCATGGGATTCTACTCCTACCTGGAGGGTACCCAGTGTCAGGGGCTCCTTCAGTCCTAAGCAGAAAAGTCCTCCTGTGATAGAACACATCTTGTGGCCTGAAGGTGCTCCATAGAGTGACAACCATTTCCTAAATTCTGGTCTTCTCCCAAAGCACAGTCAGGCCAAGGAGTTGGGCAGTGGGGTCCCAACATGGGACTGTTGGTTCTCTGTGAGCCCACCTGCCCCCCTAGGCTCAGGATAGACCCATGGCCTACACGACTATCCTAGGAAGTGCTGGTTGGTTTGAATCCTGTCCAGAATCTCCTGTGGTTTCCAGGTAGATAGGACTGTCTTGATCCAAGGTCTCCCAAGGTCGCCTGTAGATCCTCAAGGAGTCTCTGATGACAGCCAGAACTTATGTCAGAAACGATCCTCCTCTGGCCTCTCTACCCAACCTGGGAATTTCTTTCACTATTGTTCTAGAACTGAGCAGTGTCTGGCTATGTCTTCAATTCCAAGTGGCTGTGCCCGCAGTTATTCTCAGTGCCTGTTTCTGTTTCTGAACACACTACCTTTGACATCTAGAACTCCATTATGCCCCTGCTCCGTGAGTAGCAGGAATTCACCTTTTAAGAGAAGGCCCCTCTGCAGCTTGGAGCTGTGGTTTACTGACTTGCTTAACTCAGGGGTCTCCTTATAGGAAAGTGTATTCCCAGTAACTCCACTACTAAGGGGTTGAGTGACTTTGGGCAAGTCACTGAATTGCTTTGGACTTCAACTTCCTCATCTACATAATGCAGAAACTGGACTAGAACAGCTCTAAGGTGCATTTGGGCCCTAACATCCCATCATCTATTATCTAACCATTCTGGGGCTTCCCTGGAGACCTTCAATGATTCATTCGCACATGTTCACTCAGCAACTATTTATTTTATTTTATTTTATTTTATTTATTTTATTTTATTTTATTTATTTACTCATGAGAGACACAGAGAGAGGCAGAGACACAGAGGGAGAAGCAGGCTCCCTGCGGGGAGCACAATGCGGAACTCGATCTGAGGACCCCCGGGCCCATGACCTGAGCCAAAGGCAGATGCTCAACCACTGAGTCACCCAGGTGCTTCCCCTCCCCATTCAGCAGCTATTATGTGACAATTTCTGTGCTAGGTCCTAGGGATATGCTGTGAAGAAGATATGTCCCCTGTCCTCAAGGAGTCTGTAGTCTAGTAAAAAAGTCACCAAATTTATTTGTTATAAACATAAATAACTATTTATTAAACAGTGTGAACTGGCTGTTGAAGGCTGCGACAACTGAGGGCTCACTGCATTAGTTCCCTGAATCTCCAGGATCTCTTCATTGCCTGATGCATAGTGTCTTAAAAACTGTTGTTTCATATATTCGGTGGTTTTTGGTGGGTCCTTTTTTCAGGCCAGAGGGTAAATTTGGTCTCTCTCACTCCATACAGGTCAGAAGGAGAAGTCCCACCAAAGTTTTTGATAATCCAATCCAGTCAAAAGAAATCAGAAACTGCATCCCTATCATATTCATATGTATTTGTAAATTGTATATACATATATACTTGTGGATAAATATAGCAAATATCCATCATAGTTATTACTAGTAGTAGAGCTTGATTTCTTTCTTCATTCTTAGACTAAAACACAGATAGAAATTGAAGTTAAAATACTTTCTTCTTGTTTCCTGCAGGTCCAGGGTAGAGGGCTTCCGGAGTCTAGCTCTGAGAACGATCGAAATCAATTGAAAGAGATATCCGAGATGCTTGGTATGGGTAACATTACACACTGAGCTCTAAAATAAGACAGTCAGAAATAGGGCCTGGACACACACTTTGGCTGAGACCAACGAAGCTAAGGACTTTAGAGACAGCTCTTTCAAAACAGAGTTCCTAAAAACGGCATTCCTTGGTCCTGATTGGCAAGTTTGCTTTTGTGTTTTTCCCTGCACCTTGGTCAGGCCCTATTTAAATGTTGAAAAGCGTCCCTAAATATTAAAGGCACTCTCAGCATTATACCGGGGACCGTGGGCAGACCTCTGCCTACAGATGCCCATCTTGAGTTTAGCCGCATTTGCTTCCCCACCTGTGTCACGGCTGAGCCGCACCCGTGGGTGGGCTGTAACCAACCCCCCAACAACCCGGGGCCTGAAGAAAAAAAGAAGGAGCACTGGGATCAGGTCTGCATTCCCCTCCTGGTACTTGAGAAGGTGCCAGGAGCTGTGGCCCACTCCTTTGCCCCACCAGTCTGTTGGGCCCGGCTGGGGAGGTGGTGCTGGAGGCTCTGGGGAGCCTGCAGAGCTCAGGGTGCTAATCATTTTGACCTGCTGCTGCTGCTGCTGCTCTGGCGGCTGCAGGCTCCCCCCGTGCTGCCAGCAGAGGGGCAGTGCAGCAAACCAGCAGGAAATAGAATGGTCGGCAGAAGGGGTAAGAAAGAAACCTTATCCTTTCTCAGACAGGAGCTTTATTTCCACCCTGGCCCACAGCTTCAAAGGGCAGCTGCTTCACAGGGAGAGTATGTGACCAAATCCGGTTTGCATGTTTGCAATAAGGAGACCATTTCTCTGAAGCGGACTCCTAGAAGGCCCCATCTCCAGCGGCCTTGACCCTCTCTTTCCCTCATGCTCCGCCGGGCAGCCCGGGTGGCTCCAGCTGTCCCAGCCGACTGCTGACCCTCTGGGAAGGACCGTGTGGCCCAGAAGCCCCAGACCTGTCCTCCACTTGGGCCATTTTGCAAACCTTTGCATAAGAACAGATTGCACAAGCCTGCCTGTGTGAGGTTAAGGGAAGAAAAAGGGAAGAGTGTTTTCTGCTTATGACTGGGGCCCTGTTATTCATTGGCCTGGGTGTTTCAGCTGAGTTTTGTGGATTAGGAGGCCAAGTCATGTCAGCACTAGAAACCACCTTGGTCTTGGTCATACGTGCTAGCCCACCTCTTCCCCGCAGCCCGTACCATTCCTTTAAGAGAGCCCTCCCTCCTTGTTTCACGCTGTCCTCAGTGGTATCTCGGGTGACACCCGGCTCACACTGCCCAACAGAAGCTGAGAAGAGACTCCTCGGTGGCCTCCATCTCCTGCCCGGCTCTTGCGTCCTGAGCTGGGCAGGAAGCAGGACTCACTGCGAGAGCTTCCCTCCTGCCTGCTGGTGCGGGGAAGGAATGCCGGTCACATGAGAGCCAGGGCGGCTATGTAATGTGGGAGACAGTGAGGGCCATGTTCCCACACTGAAAGTCATGATGACACTGTTAAAAAACGACTGGTGGGTGGGGGAAAGTGAAAGAAAAAGAAGAGGGGGAACAGAAACCAAAGTGAGCCAGAGCAGGATCAAGCAAGACTAACGGCCAATGCATGAAGAGAGGCCGGGGACGGGATGGGCCTGGAAGAGAATCAGGGCAAGGCAGGCGGATGAGATGTTGGGTCGGAGGAAAGACGTTAGATCAAGGAAAGCACAAGGACACACGGACAGAGAACCTGTTCATTTGTCTGAAGAGACTGGTAGGTGATCTGGCACCACATTCACCAACAAGGCGTGTGGGAGGCCGGGTCCAAGGACCCTCCCAGGAGCATCAGGTGCAAAGCCTCGAAGGCAGGACAGATGAGACCCTGACAGTGAATTCTGTGTCTCTGCTTGCTCGAGGCCTGACTACATTCAAGCAGAAAGGGCTGGGAGGCCCTCAGGAGGAAAGAAAGACGATTGAGGGGAAAAGGCCAGGGAGAGCCATACATGCAGTCATAGCCCTCCCCTCAGCCAGTCCCCACACATCCCATCGTCTTGCAGGTGGGGAGAAGAAATAGAAGCCAATAGGGGCTTTTGGCCTCAAGAATTTCACAGTCCAGGAGAAGGGACGAGATGTATATACACCACACAATAAATAGCAGCAATATTTTTAGCACTGCTCAGATGAACACAGTAAGGGAACACTGCATGAAAGAAAGAATGAACGTGTAAGGCATACTCAGGGAGATGAAGCACAGAAAGCTTTCTTGATCATGGCCCCTTGTGGAAATGCAAAAAAAAAAATGCAGGAATTAAATGATGTTGATCAAATTGGATGAAAAATGTTAAACTGGGCAAGAAGCTTACCTAGGCTTGAGGACAGCCTACCACAGGCTCCAGATCCAAGCAGAGAACCAGAGGCCTAACTGCCAAATCCAGTCTTTAGGTGAGTTGGATCTACATAGACATGCTATTCAAGTCAATATTCAACATCTTTTTTTTTTTATTGGCACCCCTAGGAGTCATATTGAGCATTAAAAGGCATCAAGGAAAGGTTGGTGAGAAGGCCCTTGGAGGGGGGCAGCCTGCTGGCATGGAAGCGAGGCTTTGCCTTAGTCTGAGACACATGTTGGAAGACAACCTGAGATGAAAGATCAGATGAGTAACTGAGGTTGGAGGGGGGCCAGATAGGGGAGGAGGTGGGTTGTATGCGTCTGAGTCAAAGAGGCAAGGGCATTCAACTTGCAATTGAGAAAAATGGATAGTGAAGGTGACGATAATTACAACAACCTTTATTGAGTGCAGACTGTGTGCCAGGTGCTGCTCTAAGCACTTTACATGCATTAGTTTACACAACCCTCACTACCACCCCGTGAGGTATTTATTATATTGTTATTTGCATGTTATACGTGAGGAGGCTCAGACATGGAGAGATCAGGCAATTACCTAATGGAAGTTAGCCCAGGACTCTAATTAAATTCTACAACACTCTCTCTCTGAAGCCATGGAAAATCCAATGCCTCTGTTTCTGCATCTGTAAGCCTTTGTTATCTCACCGGTTCCTAGAGACATTGTAGATGATAAAGCCCTTGTGTTGGCACTTTGAGAGTATTAGCATCATTATTAAGGCAATGCTCTTCCCAGCAATACTGAATACGTGTTCCCTTTCGCATGCGACACCACAAGGCCTTTAAGAAATCTACAGAGGCTCAGCAAATAAAGAACACCCCATGTTCACAACAAGACAATAATGCCAAGGGAATCTTCTCTCAGGAGAAGAAAGGTCTCTTTCCGACACACCTTAACAATTCTTAAAATGTTTAGGGGATGACACACTTCTTTCTTATAAAAAGTTTCCCCACTGCGAAGAATAGCCAGGCCCTTGTCCTCCCTGAAGCCTCTCCCACAAAGACCAAATGAGGGGGACCAAGCCAACTCAGAAATTCAGGTTTTGAGTAGCAGATAGAGAAATAGATAGCAAATACATCTGTTTTCACAGGAGCCTGTTGTTCTCTGTACTAACTGCTATAAAAACGACATGAAACTAGCCACACATTAGTTTTGGTTCTCGTGACTAAATCAAGGAATGGCATGGTGGTGCTGTGTCATTAGAAATGAAACCAGTTCTTAAACAAGAGAATAGGGCCGACATTTTAATAACCCGAACGATTTCATAGAAAAATCAAAGCTGAAACTTCAACACCCCAGCCCTGAACACCTGCTGCTTGAGTTTGGTTCTGAACCAGTGAAACTGCTTTCTTGCATTGAAGACATGAGATGGGCCCTGACATGCCCAGCACGCGTGGTGGCCAGGGAAGTCTTCCTTCCATCTACTGTTCTGCTCGGCAAGACATCAGCTCAATCTTGGCTCTGGTGAGACTGACTAGATTTGGCACTTTAGGGAGATGCAAAAAGTAACTCATGTTTTTTTTTTACTTTTTTCAAATATGTAACCTTATATGTTTTGAGATTATATATATATATATATATATATATATATATATATATATATATATGACATACTCAGATGTATGAAGTTGACCTTCCTGGTGGTATTGTCGTCTACTCGTCTCAGATAAAGAAATTGAGACCTGAAGAGGTTAAAGGTTAAAGTGGACTTACCTTGAAGAAGGCAGACGGGTTCTGAACAAAAGTTTTTTTTTTTTTTTAAGATTTATTTATTTATTCATTCATGATAGAGAGAGAGAGAGAGAGAGAGAGAGAGGCAGAGACACAGGCAGAGAGAGAAGCAGGTTCCATGCCAGGAGCCTGAGGCGGGATTTGATCCTGGGACTCCAGGATCATGCCCTGAGCCAAAGGCAGGGGCTAAACTGCTGAGCCACCCAGGGATCCCCAAAAAGTTTTCTTATCTACATCTGCATTGCCTCTAGTTTGGCTTTTACTGTTTGGCCAACAGTAACAATGATGTTGATGTGGTAAAAATACATAGGGTGCCTCCTCAGTGTCCATTTCCCCCATGTCCTGTCATAGCACCCACATTTTGCCTTAAGGGAACTCCCCACCCCCCCAACCCCGCTTCCTCAAGCCCTCCCCTTTCTCCAGCAGCTGGATATATCCAGCTCCCAGGCGTGGAACCCTGACATTCTTAAGTCAATCAGAGCGCCCATCACCTGGCCACAATGATTGGCTCAGGGGCGGACATATGCTCCAATTTGGGCCAACAGGGTTTGGGGAAATGTTTGCTAGAGTCTCTGGGGAAAAGCTTCCCCAGCCTTCTGTTGGGTCACCAGGGGAAACAGTCCATCTTTTCCTGGATGGAGTCTTAGAGAATACAAAGTCTGAAGCTCCCTCAGTTGTCGTTGCCAGCAAGGGAAGTGCTGGCCTGAGGATGAAGCCAGCATGCAGAACAGCCATGGCTATGAACAAGACAGGTACGGAGCTGGTATCTTGAGGAGGGTGTGATTTCAAGATTACACTCTGGAGTTTTCATGCTACAAGTCATTGCGATCCCTTTGCTCAAGCCGGTTTGAGTTTGCTGTTCTATGAAAAATCTCAACCAACGCAAATACCACTGGTGTCACTCTGATTATTGCTTTGGCATCTCAGTCAATAGCATAAAACCCATTTGACGCAAATGACCGAGCCTTCAAAGCGAATTGGCATTTCTGGAGCTTGCCCATGTCTGGTGCCAGACTTTACAGACAGGACTCACGTTTTTCTGGGCCCAGGATCTGGCTGGCATTGATCTTCTCAGGGACTGGTCTTGCTGACTCCATGTTGTCCTCCTCCATGTTGTCTCGGTCTATGCCCATCCCCTCCAATCCCCTCCACCAATATCCTGTGCTCTGCTGAGTGAGCCAGCAGGGGAGTGGGCAGCCGGCTGCAGATCTTGGGCACCGGCAATGGCAAGAAAAAGGAGTGTCTCACCAGTCCTGTGTCAATGCCAAATCCCAAGATTTCTGGCACCCCTCTGAGGATCTTTATTTGCTAGTAGCTGACTCTCGCAGAGGTTCAGAGGTGGGGCATCAAAGATCATTAAGTCCCATGGGTCTGAAAATCTGATAGGAACGGGTTTTGCAATTCTACTCAATCTTGGTTTCTCTTGAAAAATTCTGTTATTGCCAGTTCTGGCCAATATGACTAAGCAGAGGCAGAGACACAGTCTAAACAGTTAAAAGAATCCTGTAGCTATCCTAAGTAGTCCAACAGGAGAGAAAGAAAGTATAAACAAGTGCGGAGGGATCAGATGTGCAAAGGGGGGCTCTCGCACTCTCCGCCGCCCATCTCCCCCATACCCAGTCTCTCAGCAAGACTTGCAGTGGGTCTTCCCTTAAAGATTCTCTCCATCCTTACTACCATCGTGTGACTTATTCATTCAACAAACAACACTGAAGGTCTGCTGGGTTCCAGGCATTGTTCTAGTGACTGAGAGAACAAAACTGCCCACACCTTCCGGTGACCCTTCTTGCTCGGGCCTCTGTAGAAGCCTTCTCAGGGACTGGTCTTGCTGACTCTTTTGCCCCCTCCTTCCATTCTCCACATACTAGCCTTAAAGATCTCTTTGAAATGCCAATACTTTCCTGTTTAAAACCCTCCAATGGATTTCCATCACTCCTTAATTAAAATCCTGTCCCCTAAGCTCCTCTGGGGGCTGTGTGCCTCCTTGCCTCCCACTTTGGCCTCTTCTCACATCCCATGTGAGCTCCTCACAGGTGCACTGGCCACTGGCCCTGTGGCCAACTCTCAAATATATTAAAGCCTTTTCTCTTTTCAGACTTCTCAATCTGCTATTTCTTCCTAAAACAAGCCTTCACATTTTTTGGATGATGATCCCCAGTAAGAAATGCATTTCATACCATGAACCAAGGTACACACCAACCTGTACCTAAAGGCAACATTACTTTTATATGATAATACTTATGGTGTTTTCCATTCCTTTTTAAAAAAGCTAGTCAAGACCCACTAATTTGTAGTGTGAGAACACTCCTGCCTCTGCTCTTTAAATGGCTGAGTCTTTCTCATTCTTCAAACTTCTCTCTGAATGCTAGATAGAACATTCCCTGGCCACCTCTGGCTCCCTGATCTAAACCAGGCCCAATTTAGGTCACTTTTCATCTGAGTCCCTGTCCTTTGCCTCTGATCGCGTGTATCAGAGTTATAATGACGTATTTCCTCATTGCGATTTGCTCACTGTCTTGCACACCACACCGCTACCTTTTGAAGGCAGGGACTGCTCTGTTCCCCATTGTGTATCAGCATCTTGTTCACTAAGTTGCCATCAGGGTAGAATGTACATAAATATTCACTGACCAACTAAGTGTCCAAATGAGTGGGTGGGTAGGTGATGCTGAGGCCTGCATTTCAAAGTAAGCCTCTCCAACAAAAAGAAACAGGGCTTCTTAGAGAAATGACTGATTCTAGGGTGAGGGCAGGAAATACACAAATTGTGCCAGAAATGAATGAAATGGTCAAAAAACAAAAGGATGGGGCATGGCAAAGGGGACACAGGAGCCAGACTGAAAGAGCTCCCAATGGCCAAAGCTGGAATAATTTGAACAACAAATAATCCACTATCAGATTATAACCCAATGCATTCAATAAACATCTACCTGCAAATCTACACCGGTACAAGTAAGTGGTTGACTAAATAAATGCACCCGGGGAGAAGAGAGAAAACTTTCTTACAGAAGAATTTCAAATAATTTATATAGTTACTACCCACCCACCCCCAGGAAGTGGAGCTTGATTCTCCTCACCCTGCCTCCACCTCTTAAGGGGAGGGAGGAGGTGCAGCATGTAGGGGACTTGCTTGCAAACAACAGAGGAGGGAAACGGGGGAACAGGGTCACCTTATGGTGGGGAAACCTGGCCAACACTGTCTTGCCAGGTGTTCAAGGTTGACATCTCTGTCACATCACATGCTCCCTCACAGGGTGTGATGACAAGGGCACCTCACCTCTGTGGGCTTCCTCCAACAACCTGTGACCCTGGTGTCATCAATTGCGAAGAAAGCAGCAGACAAATCCATTCAGAGGGACACTATACAATACCTGACTAGTACTCCTCAGATCTGCCAAACTTCATGAAAAACAAAACTAGAAACTGTCACAAGCCAGAGAGATTAAGGAGATATAAAAATCACCTGCGATGTGGTAAAGTGAGACCCTGGAACAGAAAAATGAAATTAGTGAAAAACTGAAGAAAATCTGAGATTAAGATTTTAACCTTAATGTACTATTGGACTTTGGTTAATAATAATGTATCAGTGTTGGTTCATTAATTAAGCTATTATAATGTAAATTTACCATTATCAGGTAAGAAGCTAACAACAGGAGGGACTGGGTGAGGGGAATGTGAGAACTCTGTATAATACCTCTGCAACTTTTTGGTGAATATAAAACTATTCTAAAAGTAAGAATCTACTTAAATAAAAGTTCAGGCTTATGGCCAACAGCAGGGCCTCCATTCAGCGGGTTTTACGAAGTACTCTTCACAAAGCACTTCAAATCCTGCTGGCCACAAGCAAGACACTTAAAACCCTTGGAAGATGAGTAGATGAACACAGACAAAGCAAGGCACCAGGGTTGTGAAGACACACTTTGCTGTGCAGGTTTACAGGCTGACTACAGAGGAAAGAGGGGTATGTGCGGGTGGTAAGGAGAGGAAGTGAGGCCAGGTTTGCTTAGCTTTGGTAAGGTGGACTCAGGTATGCTCCCCTGACATGTAAGTTCCTTGAAGGCAGGAACCTCATCTGCCTTTCCATCATTATGTCTCAGCACCCGGAACTGTGCCTGGAACATAAAGAATGTTCAGAAGTATGTGCTGAATAGGTGAGTGGCTGGATACATGGACAAGGAAGGTCCTGCTAGAACTCCAGTTGAACTCTAGATCCACTGCTGGCCAGTCAGGTCTCCCAGGTGCCTATTGGATTTGCATTTGTGTACATGGTGATGATTGTGTTTGCATCATCAGAGGTCTTCTGTAAAACATGCAGATGTTAGCACTGGTTTTTGAATGGTCCTAATGTCATCTGCGGGCACTGAAGACCTGGACATAGCTTAGTTCCTTTTTTTATTTTTTTTTTAATTTTTTTTGATTTTTATTTATTTATGATAGTCACAGAGAGAGAGAGAGGCAGAGACACAGGCAGATGGAGAAGCAGGCTCCATGCAGGGAGCCCGACGTGGGATTCGATCCCGGGTCTCCAGGATCGTGCCCCGGGCCAAAGGCAGGTGCCAAACCGCTGCGCCACCCAGGGATCCCCATAGCTTAGTTCCTTGAAGCATATCTTGATGGTATTAACTGGTAGGTCTGCAGACAAGTAGGAGTGAATGCCATCTTCTCCTTACTCTGTTCCGGTATCTTGTTACTCTCAGCAGGAGCTCATCACACCGTGGGACTGGCTAGAGTTAGCAGGGGTTGTTATGCTTCCAGTATGGTCTCAGGAAATGTGAGGAGATAGTTGAAAGGGAGGTTGGATTTTCCTGTAGGCATCTACTGACATTCCTCCTTAATGGTCCTAAATGCTCAGTATATTTATCTGCATATATCCTTGTTTATGGAAAAAATTCAAGTTTGGGGAAAATTAGGGAAAATCATATTCAACTACATACCTATTAATGAGAATAGAGCAAACTGAGTGTTTGTGTAAGACAGTCTCCAAACATATAAAGTGAAAAAAGGAATCACAGAACAGTGAGTATAGTCTATGTCGCTCTGCTGTAGGCGGGACGTGTGTATATCACACACGGCTACTGTCGACGCCTCACAAGAAACTCATGAACAGAAGGGAGTTCTGTGAAGGAGGCACAGAAGGAAGGAGAGACACTTGTGCTGGACACTCTTGGAACTTTTTGAATTTTCTACATGTACAATGTATTCAAAACTAAAAAAAAAGGAACTCTAGAAAATGATTTCAGGCCAAGAAACATTTGAGTTTTGGCTACAGGTTACAATAACCTCTTTTTCTGATAGATGCCTGAGTTGTCTCTGAGCCTTTTGTTTCTGCGGGATCTATCGTCGCCTGTCAGGTGATAGGCTGGTAGGTTTTTCTGCTGGACAGGTCCTGGCTTTTAACATCCTCTTCAAATAAAGCTTTACATGAAGTGGTAGGAGTCCACGAATGGACTGAAAAAAGGTGGTGTTCCTCATGGTTCATTGATTCTAAAGCAGGAATGAATTTAAAAAATAAATAATATGGTTATTTTGTAAATAGCACACTTGTATTATATAGTGGTTTCCTGTTAAAAAGCATTATTCTGTTCAATGTAAGCATTTAGAAATAATCTCAACCATTAGTAATGAATCATACTAGTACATCTGTAGGAGATTTCCCTTTGAATCAACAATGCATCCCTCCAATAACTGATCGATAATTTACTCTAGATTAATATTTCATTCACCAAGATTACTTTCTGCATTTAAGCAATTTTCTATATTCTCACATTCCAAAGCAATATGGTTTCAAATTCAAAGGTAACTCCTTCCTTAGTTCTGAGGGAACTAATAATGTTTGAGAAACACATAAGCAGACTGAGTTAAAAACTACAAAGCATTTGAAAAGATGTATTTCAATCACACTTCAGCTAACTTCAAGAGAAAGGATGTTCCATTTCTCTTGCATAGATTTCACTACAAGGTTAAGCCAAACGTAAAGCATTTACATTCAGCTGCCATAAAAAAAAAAAAAAAAGGCTTCACAGAGCAAGGATGGAAGATCTAAGAGCAGCAGCAAGGGCATCCCTTGGGTGTTTGTTGGAAATGCCGAATCTGGGGTGCTGTCCCACGCGCTCATCACAATCTGCATTTAAATGAGAGTCTCAGGTGATGCTCTCTATTCTGTTAAGGTCTGAGAAGCTCTGGACTAAGAAACCTCAACTATGCCCCCATTCAGCTTATATTCTTCAGCGAACTCTATATAGTCTTTAGCAATGAAGACAATATAACTTTTTTGAGACAAAAGAGTCAGACTGATGAGAAAAGACTGTACTAGTCATTGTTCCCACACTCCTCTCACTCATGGACACATCTTTCCTTTTTTTCTTTTTTTTCTGTTTCTTTCCTTTTTTTCTAAAGCCATTCCCTCCAAGCCTTCCTAGACCATCTATTACCCCTTCCACCAGGATGGGTACTTTTTCCACTACTTCCTTGCCTTTTACCGATGACGCAGAGGCCTCCCTCTTGCATAATCCACACACACACACACACACACAATTTTCTCTCCACCATGCTAACAGCTCCCCCCCCCCCCCACCCCCATCACTAAATTTCTCAAGAGCAGTGAGCAACCAGATAGCTGTCAGAGCTGACTCCGTTCTCCTGAAGACCCCGAGTATCTAATGGCCACATCCAGAGGCCTGGTCTCTGTTACTTCCCTAGATCCCTCTGTAGTGTATGAGCTCTTTCTTTAGCACCACTGTCTCCAGCACCTGCCTTCTTCCTCCTTTTGCCACCCGAGCGTGGGCATTCCCCTCCATTTAGCAGCCCAAGGTCATCCCTTCTCTTTCTAACCCTATAGCTTTGCTGTGTGTTCTCGCCCTCCAAGCCCCTCCTGCTTCAAAGGTCACTTCCATGCAGCAAATTTCCCGGTGTCTTCAGCACTGACCTCTTTAGAACTCCAAGAGTCTTGTATTGTTTTCATTCACTTAATATTTATGGAGAGCCTATGGCCTGCCATTGCACTGTGTGAGGCACTGGGCAACAAAGCAGACACATTCCTGTCCTCATTGAAGTTACAGCCCACCAGGTAACATCCATATGAAGCAATTAAATCAAGTGAGATAAATCCAAAGAAAAATTGAGTGAGCCAGTGGGAGGGCATAGTAATCCATCCCTTATTGGAATTTCACTTCCCATGATTGCAGCCACCTGTGGTCAACTGTGGTCCAGAAGCAGATAATCTTCTGACCGATCCACAGAAGGTCAATAGTAGCCTAACACTTCATCACAATGCCTGTAACATTCACCTCACTGCATCTCATCACGTAGGTATTTTATCATCTCACATCGTCACAACAAGAAGGGTGAGTACAGTATATGAAGATATTTTGAGAGAGGGAGAAAGACCACATTCACATAACTTGTTATTACTACATATTTTTATAATTGTTCTGATTGTAATTATTGTTAATCTCTTCCTTGCCTAATTTATAAATCAAACTTTATCATAGCTATGTACGTAAAGGAAAAACATCGCTTACAATAGGGCTTGGTACCATCTAGTTTCAGGCATCCACTGGGGATCTTGGAACATATATCCCATGGATAAAGGAGACTACTGTATAATCAAACCTAGCTTAGGGAATAGGATTACCAGATAAAATACAGGACATCCAATTAAAGTTGAATTTCAGGTAAACAGCAAATTCTTTTCAGTATAACTATGCCCCAAACATTGCATGGGATATACTGATACTAAAGAGTTTATTTGAAATTCAATTTTAACTAGGTGTCTTATGTATTTTTAAAGATTTTATTTTTATTTATCTGAGAGAGAGAGAGAGAGAGAGAGAGAGCACATGGGTAGGGGGAGAGGGAGAGGGAGAGAAAAAAGCAGACTCCTTGCTGAGCACAGAGCCCAATGTGGGGCTCAACCCCAGGACCCTGAGATCATGACCTGAAGTCAGATGCTTAACTGACTGAGCCACCCAGGCACCCCAGGCATCTTGTATTTTTATCTGCTACATCTGGCAACCCTACCAGTTAAGGATTGGTCAGCTGGAGAGGAAAGTCTTTAGGAATTGAGAGAAAGGAGAAGTATGAATTAGCAAGCAAATAAGAGTGATAAGAGAGGAGAGGCATTCCAGGAAGAAGTAGTAGTTGAGGCAAGAGTGTGTAATATAGAGAGTTTCATGTTTTTCAGAATCTGAAAGAGGTATAGTATGGTTGGTTCATGAAGAAGAGTTGGGAATTTAGTGGGGAGAAGCCAGATCTTGCAAAGCCTGCATCCTGGTAAGGGTTTTGGAGTACCCTAAAGACAATAGGAAACCATTTAGAGATTTCAAGCAAAGGAGAAAATGGACCTAAAATGGTCCTCATTACCAATTCCTATGTGGTGGTTTCAGGTGAGGTTGTTTCTCCCCCCCCCCCCCAGCACCAAGAAGCAATTCTCTGGCCACCAATCGGATGTCCTACAAATCCACTCAATTCTGACACTATCTCCACTGAATCAGACAGCATCATATTCCACAGGTGAAGGGTTTCTCCCCACAAGACTGCTCCCTTACCCCAATTTCAGGTGCTAGTCAAAGCTCAGGCTGTCATCTGTTCTTCTGACAAACCAGCTATAGAGGGGAGCTTTCCATGATCCCTTCCTCACTGAGTTCAATTAATTTGCTAAAGCAGCTCACAGAGCTCAGGAAAACATTTTACTAACTAGATTCCAATTGATTATGAAAAAATACAACTCAGGAATAGACAGATGGAAGAGATGTATAGGGCAAGGTATGTGGGAAGGCATACATCTCTCCCCCAAGCCCCATGTGTTTATCAGCCCAGAAGCTCCCCGAATCTCATCCTTTTGGGTTTTTATGGAGGCTCCATTACATAGGCCTGATTAAGCCATTGGCAATTGGCAACTGATTCAATCTCTAGCCCCTCTCTCCTCCCTCAAAGTTAAGGGAGGTAGGGCTGAAAATTCCAACCCTCTAATCACATGGTTGGTTTTCTTGATGACCAGGCTCCATCCTTAAGTGTGGTCACTTCATATAACAAAAGATATCTTTATGGCTGTCATTAGTAAAGTCCAAGGGTTTTAGGAGCTCTGTGCCGGAAATGCAGAGGAAGCCCAAACATATATTTATTATAAATCACAATACCACAGGACCAGAGGTAAAGTTTTGAATAATCTTTCCAGTTACCAGATGAAGAAGAGAATTGAAGGGGCCGGAGTGGATGTGGGAACTCCACTTCTGGGACTACTGTGAGAGTCAAGACATGTTAGTGACTTGATCATGGCAGGTTTCTCTCACCAGTTCCCAGACTTGGCTTGTTCTAAACCTCCCTACACACTGCCACCTGCATCAGTACTTCAAAACGTTGCTCTGAACATATGATCTAAGTACTAAAAATATTCAGTGGGTCTAAACTGCACAGCAAAATCAATCAATCAACTAATCAATCTCCTTAGGCTTTCTATAACGTTGGCAGAGGAGAACCTATCTTTTCCTCTTTCCTGCAAGTGACAGGTTCCAGCCTAACTGAACATTTTCTCTGAGCTTTTATCAGGTGGCTCTACCACATGTCACTCATTTTCTTTCCCTTTCTTCCCAATTTCTTTTTTTTTTTTTTTTAAAGATTTGAGAGAGGGCTAGAGAGAGAACATGCACATGCACACTAGCAAAGGGGGGAGGGGCATAGGAAGAGGGAGAGAGTGAATCTCAAGCAGACTCCCTGATGAGGGTGGAGCCTGAGGCAGGCCTTGAACCCACAAACCTGATTTCATGACCTGAGCCAAAATCAAGAGTCAGATGCTTGACTGACTGAGCCACCCAGGCACCTCCCATCCCAATTTCTTAAAGAAAGAATCTCCCTTTCAGGCTCCAGGTCAAAAGCCTTCTTCATTGAAGGTTTTCATAACCTACTCATGGAGATGTTATAGAAATTTATACATTCAATTAATATTTAATAAGGCCTTGTGATGTGTCAGGTACTGTTAGAGGTATGAAGCTTACATTCTGTTGTCAGACCAAAAGCAAGCCAAGGCTCCTACAGGAAATGGACCCTGGGCCCATTCTGCCTGGGTTTATATCCTGGCTCTATCACTCACCTCATAATGTTAGTAAAGTTATGTAAATTGTCCCATGCCCCAGTTTCTTCATGGGGATACTATCAGTTAACTATCTTATATAGCTTCGAAATTAAATGCGCTAATGCTTCTAACAGTCCCTGGGACACTGTAAACATTCAGTAACTGTTAGCTACATAGCCATATATATGTGGAGTCTCTAGAGGAAGGAACCTGGCATATTCAAAGGACAAAATGGGCAAGAAGCCAGTTTAGACATAATAAAGTAGCAAAGGTGGAGTGATTAGGTCAGAAGCAGGGACCAGATGAAGCAGAATTTGATAAAGATTTTAGATTTATTTTGTGTGGGAGACATGGGAACGTTCTGATTCAAGGAATGGCCATGATGTCACCCATGTTTTAAGGAGGTCATTATATTTTTGAGAAACAGCAAGAATGGAAGCAGCAAGACCACACAGGAGGCTCTGTGGTAGTTCAAGTGAGACAACAGTTGCTCAGACTTAGGTGCTAACATGGAAGTGGTAAGAAGTAAATAAATTCAGGATTATATTTTAAGGTAGATTCATTAGGACTTGATATGTATGCAAAGAGGAGAGAGGAAGTAAAAACATAAGCTATGGGGCTGAGTAGTGTTTATTAAGATGGGAAAGAGTGGGAGAGGTACAGGTTGAGGGAAAAGTCAGAAGTTCTGCTTTGACCAGATAAAATTTGACATCTAAAATGGATGTCAAACAGGTGGCTGGGTGTGAAGTCTAAGCTCATGAGGTTAATATTGGAGATAGCATATGGATGGTGTCAAAAACCATGAGATGAGTTCATGTATTGAGTGTAGCCAGAGCCTGAGCCCTGAGACATTTCAACATTTAGGGGTCAGGAAGACTCATCGAAGGAAACTGAGAAAGGGGCTGAGGTAGGAACAAAACCAGGAGGGTGTGGTGTCCAATGAAGAAGTGTTTCAAGAATAAAGGTGTAATCAACTGCCAAATGCTTCTGAGAGGTCATGCAAGATACCATCTAGTTAAAGTAAATCGTTTTCTCAGCTCTGTTGTCTCATAGTGCTTTACTTGTACCTTTCTCATTGTGATTTCCAACTATTATATTCTATTGTTACTTTTGTCTTTTCTTTATAGAGGTTCCTGAAGGTCAGAGACCATGTCTGATTCCTCCCAGAACATCCACGACCTTATTTGCTCAATAAACGTTTGAATAGATGAATCATGTGGAATTCTATAAAATCTGGGGGAATATACTTAATACAGATTCAGCAATTAAGAATTGGTTTTAGGGGATCCCTGGGTGGCGCAGCGGTTTGGCGCCTGCCTTTGGCCCAGGGCGCGATCCTGGAGACCCGGGATAGAATCCCACATCGGGCTCCCGGTGCATGGAGCCTGCTTCTCCCTCTGCCTGTGTCTCTGCCTCTCTCTCTCTCTCTCTGTGACTATCATAAATAAATTTAAAAAAATTAAAAAAAAAAGAACAGTTTAAGAATTGGTTTTAATGAGATGTCCTAAATGCTCTTATTAAAGACTAATGTGTGGGCTTTGGTCTGCCTAGAATGATGTATGTCTACCATACATCTGGGTTGGACTATTGCTAATCTCAACTTACCTGGCATTTCTTTTTTTTTTTTTTTACTCTAATGTTTTAAGCATGGTATAGTCCAAATGCAACTTAACTTTTACCTCATTTGGTTCACATGATCTTTGAATGTATGTATGGATGTGATCACACACACACACAGACACATACACACACACACACACACACAGACACACACCCTAGCTATCCCTTGTCTCAAGTTGGCTCCAGCTGAGGTCTTCAGTAACTTCCTCTGTCACAACTGAAATATTAGCATCATCACGGTAGATCAGAGATAGCAGGATAAATTGGTATTTTGTATTACATGATCATTCATTTCAAAACCATGACAAAAGGAGCTATAGAAATAGGGGCACTAGGAATGACCACATTCTTAAGGGAGGTGTGGTTGGGATGGCATACCCAGAAAAAGGTCAGCAGTGAGGGGATGAAATTTTTCCCTAGGCCTGCACATAAGCAGATACAGTTAATCACTGAGTTACTATGTCTGGAAAAGGAAGCTAAAAGCCAACAGCTCTGAGTAACAAAAATATCAACATCTTAAGTTAATGGACATAAGCTTTCAGCACCATGACTTGTCATTTGGAAAATGTCCCCTAGACAATACAAAAAGACAGTCATCCCATCCCACCCAAGTACAGTAGCCCCCTAGAAATCAGAAGTGCCAGCCACACACGCTAGTGCCACCACCTATCCATGAAGCCAGCCTTCTCTGCTATGCCTTACGCACTCCTGTTGGGGCTGTTGGTGATTATTTTCCTAGAATGCCACATTTCAGCTCTGTGGTTTTTTGGGGCTAGCTTTATGGTGGCTCTCTGAGAGCAATTATTCACCTCTGATTCCTACTTATACACCTAAGGACCGAGAAGTAGGTCTCCAATCCGTTGACCACTTATCTCAGTTTTTATATTTGAACATTCTATAAAGAGAACTGATGGTTCCCAGTTCTTTTGCTAAAACCAAGTCTGAATGTGCCCTGCCAAACTACAGCACGGATGAGCAGCTGACTACCCACCCCATACTGGTATTATGAATTCTAAACCATTGCATCCTCTCTCTGCACATACTTTGGCATGTATTAGATAGTCACTATACACTTGCTGACTGAATTTTGAGAGCAATACTGACAAAATTGGGCATATTTGGAGGAAGCAATGAACAGGCTAGTGACATTTTGTTTGTGGAGTCAAATGCGTGAGAACTTCTTTCAAACAGAGTTGTCCGAAAAGAACGACTAAGCCTGGGGATTCCTGGGTGGCGCAGTGGTTTGGCGCCTGCCTTTGGCCCAGGGCGCGATCCTGGAGTCCCGGGATCGAGTCCCGCGTCGGGCTCCCGGCATGGAGCCTGCTTCTCCCTCTGCCTGTGTCTCTGCCTCTCTATGTCTATCATGAATAAATAAATAAATCTTAAAAAAAAAAAAAAAGAACGACTAAGCCTTCGGTTGTAAACTCTAGGTCATTTCGACCTAACGATCCAATGTAGCATTTTCCATTTAGTTTTCAATATGATGTAGTACTGTGGGAAAAAAATCTCATAATGAAAAAGTTTAGGAGATGCTGGATCAAATAGCTCTCATAACCCTACAACTTCTCCGTGCCTTTAATATGTCAAAGTGCTTTGGACTAAAAAAGAGATGTGGCATACAGCTTCTTCCTTTTACTCAACAAGTATTTAGTACAGTCCATTGTTTCAGGTCTTGCTCAGTCTTGGGAATACGATACTGAGCCAAACAGACCTGGTCTCTGCTCTTACGGAATTCATGCTCAAATTCCACACAGATATTTATTATAAACCATGGTAACTGTTATGAACAACAACAAAAAGCTATCAGCATTTTCTAAGTAACACTCTGTAAACCAGGTAGACATCTTTCAGTCAATATAAAAGACTGAAACCCATATATTTCTCTTCAAGGTTCTAACAGTCTACCTTGCTCACAGGTCTAACATGTTTCCCTTGCTAAAAATGTATTACATTTTCAGAAGTAAAGACTGGAGGCAAAAGCAAGACACAAACTACTCATTTATGAAAAGGTCAAAATTAATAAATACGTCCAGATGCTTGATGAGAATAGCTCTAGCTTTAGGGGCTGCTTAAATTAGAGTGATGTAGAAACAGAAGCTATGTCCTGTGGTCTACTCTGCAACTAAAATGAATGTGGACTGACGCAAGGATCTGATCCACAGTGGTTCCTACTGAAAGTAGCTGGTTTGAGTCAGCAAGTCTTCACAGTAATGCAAACCCGAACCAACCGTACTTTGTTGATTGCTAAACGACTAGGTTCTTCCTATTTTTATAGTGAGTATTCTTAGCAGAAAAATACAACACTGATTTTAAAATGTCATTAAATTATCCCGAGTTAATTTTTTCTTTTTATATTAAACATTTGCAAAGCATCAACTATGTGCTAGACACTCTGCTAAGAACCAGGGCAAATAAAGAGGAAACAGCCTGGTTGTGTTTTATTTATCCTTGTGAAGTGGGAGGTGGGGTGGGGAGGGTATGTGTGTGTGTGTGTGTGTGTGTGTGTGTGTGTGACTACGCCACAGAGGGAAAGCCCAAATTCATCACTTTCAAAAGAATCAATTGTTATATCAAAGCAGACTGACATTCCTAAATCTTTAGAGTTCTCTTTATCTCATTGTGGATTATTCTAACACATTCTCAGTTAATAAGAATAGTTGAGTCCTCAAAACCTAAACACTTAACACATTTAAAGGATCTAAAAACTGAGTCCTTTTTCACTCTATGATTACTGTATTATGCTTACTAGATTCCACAGTAGTATTACTTCTTCTAGGAAGTATAAAGAAGCAAACTTTGTAGGGCACCTGGGTGGCACAGTGAGTTAAGCACCCAACTCTTAGTTTCAGCTTAGGTTGTAGACTTAGGGTGGTGAGATGGAGCCCAGCATCAGGATCCACCCTCAGTGGGAGAGTCTGCTTAAATTTCTCTCTCCCTTTGCCCCTTCCTCCCGCCTTGCTTGAGACTCTCTAATACACAAATCTTGAAAACAAAACAAACAAAAAACCCACAAAATACCTTGTAATTCACACTTGAGAGAATTTAAGGATTCTTTTGTCAAAGAAATCTACATGGTAAATGAATTTTTAAAATTATAAAGTGTCAATCACAGATTATTTGAAAAGAGGCATACTTCTCTTCTCTCCAAGGCCCATGTGGGTAATTTTTAATATTTTCAGGCCAGGAAAGGGATATATTTAGAAAACACTTAGAAGGACAGAACTCAAAAGAGACAGATAAGTATTTTGACTGATTCCATCCCACTGATTATAAATAGGACTGACTACAAATACCATCACGCTTGATTTTTTTCCCTATTATATGCCAAGATTCTACACTTCTATTTCAACAATGTTAGCACATCTAACAGGAAACCCAACTTACCTCAGACCTAAATATCAACAGTATGATAAATAAAAAGTGAGACTCATTCTTTGGCATGACCCACATGAACCAAGTTTCTGAAAATTGAAAGAAAAAGTTATCTCATATAGCCTATAAAAAATAAACACACGCTAGAAAGGTCACCATTAAAAGTCACTATCATTCAATATCAAATCTTGTATATTGTTTTTTTAGCAAATGATCAATTCCTATCTGGTTTCCAGTTGGACGGGGGATAAATAGAACAGGACAACTGCATTCGTGGGTCCTCCTTAGACTAACTGGGATGTGGTCTATACATCACCACACTATAGACTGGGAGGTCAGCTTTCTTTAATTACGAGCAGGCTACTTTGGGCCTCTAGATACAGAAGATGCCTGTCAATTCAATTCCATCCATGGTCAGAACTTAGGCCATCCAAATAAAAGACAACACTATGACGGACAAGCAATGATTTACTTTATTTAGGCTGAATTTATACCTTCCTAGTTAACAACGTTAATAATTTTAAAACATATTTTTATTTCCTTGTGTGTGTGGGGTCCACTACCAAGAGTGAGTTATATCGAGATTTGTGGCCTTCTCCAGTTTTATTTCATATGTTCTTCCTTTCCCATCTTCTACTGCTTTGAGAAACTTTCAGACAAGCGTGAGACTAAGGAAATTTTAATAATTTCCCCAAAAGGTAACTTGCTTTATATGAATTTCATTTCCAACTTCTGGAAATAATGACAGACACAAAATCTTATTTAATTTTTTAATAAATCATAAAATTTAAATATTCAAACGAAAAGAAACAAAAATAGATATTTAAGCCAGCACGAATTTTCTGTGTTTAGTCTTCCTGTGGGGATCGGGGCTTGACTTACCTGGGACGAGAGCAGGGTAATACAGTTATGATGCTGGTGTAATAATGGACAAGTAACAACGGGCAATGGCTTGATAAAGTTTTACTTTCAAATCTGGAAGTAAAGATCAGTAGCTCACTTGAGCCCACTGCAGAAACCTCAAACTAGTCTTGTCTGTGGAAAACTACTATGGCTTACCGTTCTTACCACACTTTCTTCTTCACAGCTTAGCACTCCCTGGCATTTTGATCCTTTTGTTCACTGAAGCTCACTTCAGTCTGTCAAAACATCAAGGGGGAAAACCCCCAAACTGAATAGGCGAATAAACACTTTTAATGTGAACAATCATATTCAGATCAACCTCTTTTGAAAAAAAATACAAGTCAGTGGGTTTTTTGTCCTTAAGTAACTCAAATATTGTCATTTTTTTCTGCCTTTACTAAAATGGCACTTTTCATTTCATTGACCTTTGCCAATTAGGTTGAATTTCCTCATATTGGTACCGGTTTCTCTTGATTGAGGCTTACCCATTCCACTCCAGATATCTCATCTTTGACTAACGTTATCTTGTTCTGTGAAGAAATACACTATTATTGGTCAGTGAAAAAAATCACAAAAGGAAAAAGGAAGCAGTGAGCACTAGAAGGATCTCACTTCGACATTCGTACAATTTTTATAGGAAAGACATTCATTTTTATTATGGAATCTAAGACTGTTATTGTGTGATACTATGCTTTGTAGCATATTCAAATGGGTCGACATTCCACACGGACAGCAAGCTAGCTCACAAGACACAGCGTAATGCACAAATACGTTTAGCTGGTAGAGTTCCAGCAGCACGGTAATAAAGTGCAGCAAAAATTTCCTTATACTGAACGAGGACTCCAGGAACCTCTGAATATTTTTGGTAAAGTCACAGAAAAGCTACTACAGTCAGGAGACTGGTAATCTTTAGACTTCAGCGACTGGCTGCCAGGGGCCACAGTGAAAGATTAGATCTGAAGCCAATGGAAAACACTAGCTTGCAAAGGACCGTTTTTTTTTTTTTTCCAAAAAAATGCAAGATTATCTTTATACAGATGCTTAAACATACTATGATTTGACAGGTTTACAGTGATAAAACAGCAAAGATAAATGATAACATGTATACCTTTATCATGTAAAGAACATAGATTTAAAAACTGGCAGCAGGAAATTCTATGACAGCTCCTGAGACAAGTTATCCTATGCCCTCCATCCACTCCATGTCAATGACGACCCGCCTGAATGGTAACACAGAGTAAAAACAGTGATCTACTGTATGTGAGTCAGAAAGTACTGGAAAAGTGACAAAATTGTATGTTATTAAATGACAAAACATATTTAGAGGTTTTATTTAAAAATCTCTCAACTGTTCATTATCAAAGTTACAAGATTGTTTGCATACCAATAGACAGACTGTAAACATAGGAAATTTTCATTAAGGAAAGATGGGTTTACTGTAATTGGATCTTTTACAAAAAATTACTGCAAGTTATTGATAACAGAATTTCTCTTTTACTTTCTTAAGTCTAATTCTCTAGAAAATTAAACCAATGTTTCCACTCCCTCGAGCTCAAGTTCAATCATGGTCACCTTAGGAAATACCCCTGTTTATTTGTTAATCAGAAATACAAATCAAGTGGCACATATTTCCATTTTCTTCTTAGGCCAAAGGTTTCGGCTTCATTATATTTTACAAGAAAACAGAAGACTTGCAGTGGTCCTGTGAAGCCTTTCATGTCGCAGCTGAGGTTTAATGACGGCAGTGGAGGAAAGCAGTGGTGATGCAAAGTAAGACCAGCCCAAGTGCCCTTATCTGACATGGAATCATCTTCCTGTTTGGCTTGCAGTAGTGTTTCTGGTCAGGTTGCCTCCACCAAACCTGACTGAAGCAGAAGGGTGACATGCTCTGGTAAATCCTGTTTAAGGGTGATTCCGTTCAGGCATAGAGTTGATCCTTCAGTCTGTTGGTTGCGGGATGATACTAATATGAAGAAAATTATCTGGGTAGCTCAGATGTTCACTCAGCCACTGCAGAGGTGTTTCCAACATTGGCTCAATTCCATGAATCATCACTTGATTCTTTTTTTCCCCATCTATTCCAAAAAAGAAATCCAACAGTAATCAGGAAGGGTCAAAAGAGAAGAAGAAATAATCTGTGATACCTTTTGAGAATCTGTGGTGAGGTAAATGGGTTTAACAGCTTTAACAGGTTAAACCTGGTCTGTCTCCCAAGCAGGAAATGTGGACATGGAGAAAGTTCAAATGTTGCAATATGTATCACCCAAAACAGAAACCTGAGGGTTGCAATGAATTCTGATAAAAATTCTGTTGCTATATGTGAAAGTATTCATTCTTTCTTAATTACTGTGCTTACCTAAGATTGACGTTAATGAAACTATAGTGGAGAAAACAGCCCATGTACCCACTGACCAAAATTTATTTTAGTTACACATTAAAAACTATATGGTTATTAAATATGACAGGTATATGAAGTAGGTCAATACATATTTAAAATACATAAAACAGAAATATGACTAGAAATCACCAAGAATAAGATCAGTGTTTAGGAAGATATTTAATGGAACAGATGGGAGCTACAGGTTAATTTCAATCAAGTTGTTCAAATACATACCAGAAAGTTTTAGAGACATACAGTAACAGTTTTAACGAGAAGGAACTAAGAGTCTGACTCAGAATTCCTGTCTTAGAGTCACGAAAACTGATTGATTTCTGTTAACGCCCATTCACTAATTAAAAGAGTGCTGCAAATCAGACTTTTCTTTCAAATTCAAATTTTATTACAGATTTAAGGTGAATTGTGTGTCTTTTAGAATTCTGCTATGATGTACTGACAACTTTTATGGTAAAGTGAGCAGCAGCTCCCTCCTAACCATTTCCTTGGTTGTCATAGGAAAACAAAGAAAGCAAAACCAAATTCCTTTTTCGAAAGCAAAACAAAACAGAACCTTCAAGAAACTTTGTGTCACTCCTCCAGCATCCTTCTTGGTTTGTCTCTCTTAGTCTCTCCAAAATAAAATGTCTGAACCTTTCAGCTTCCTGGAGACAAGAGACAGGGAAACAGGGAGGCTCATGGAACTGAATGAGAGGGTAATACCATCCTTTCCCCTTTCTGCTCTGTTCATCCAAGTGCTCTAATGACCAGGCAAAATGGGCTGATGATGTATGGTGATAATAACGTGGCTGGCCCCTGAAACGAGACCCTTTTAAAGAAATGCTTAAACTCCCCGTTAGAGGCAGCACAAGTCCTGGGAGATGACAGTCAACAGACTGACAATAAGAGAAGACATAGGAACACGACAAAGAATTGATAAAATCATGCCAAATATACAAAACAAACATACTACTGATCCCAAACATAACCAAGCAGAAGTCCCAAAACAAACCCCTGAATCACTGCTATTCTTTAAAACAATTTTGGAAAAAGACGTCGCCTCATAATACTTCTCACCTTTTTAAAAAAATGCTTTGTTTTGATTTTTCTGACAATCTTTGTTGTATCGGCACATACTTTTATACACAGCAGTGATCACTGTGCTAATACAATGACTAATTTTCATAAGGATGGGAATCATCTATAAATAAAAGATTAAGCAATATACTGAATACTATAGAAAGCATGGTATTAGTACTCTGAGAATATTTTAAATTGCTGGTATTCAAATGGATAAACCCTCAGCTATCTGGAATGATTCACTCTCTGTAAGTTCTAGATTGCCAAGGTTTCACTGCATTAAATCTTTCTTAGAACATTTGAAAACATTTCCGGTATAGTTCTCTTCATATTCTTATGTATATTTCTTTGAAATATTTTAGTATTCTCAGAATCTTCCTCCTACTTAGCACTGAGTCAAAAAATGAGAGAGCAGTGGTGTAAGAGTTCCTTATCTGTAAAATTTTTCCTTAAGCCAGAGTTACCTTTGGATACTCTGAAATAGAGTATAAGAAACAAGTCTCAACTCGGTATCCAAAATCTGGTGCCTAGAGCAATATTTAAACATGAGTGCAAATACAATATGGCATACAATCCACTCATGCATAATGTGTTTGAAAGGCAAAAGATCACTCTTGTTACAAAAAGGACTGATGGGAGTGGGAGTCCGATTTGTACAATATAGGTGGAGAACATAAGCACTATTCAAGTATCTTTTATAACAAAGCTAATAAATCACGTTATCAGAGACCTGAATAGGCACTGATTCCTGCTTTAAACTGGGGCCATTTTTAATATGTAACATAAAAGTGTCACTAAGACAACTATGGAAATGCACCTAGGACTGTCATATTCCCCAACACAATATTTTAACATTTTAAATATAAATTTTGTCACTGCCTACATTTATCCAAATACTTCATCTGTGTACCTTTATCTTTCTTGTTTTCGGACTTCTTCCATTAACTCTATAGCCACCAGAGGAATTCTTAGAATGGAACAGCAGTTCCCCTGGAACTGTTAACCAAATTTCCCTCTTATTAATCACTATATTCCCAGTGCCTAGCATGGTGCCCGACACCTCATAATTTGTCAACAAATGTTTTCAGAACATGGATAATCTTGTTGCTGGTAGAAGGCATTGCCAGGATGAATGCTTATTTATTTATTATCTTTAAAGATTTTACTTATTTATGAGAGAGAGAGAGAGAGAGAGAGAGAGAGAGAGAGAGAGAGAGAAAGAAGGAGAAGCAAGCTCTCTGAGGAGCAGAGAACCCGATGGGGGACTGGATTCCAGGACCCTGGGATCACGACCTGAGTTGAAGGTAGACACTTAACTGACTGAGCCACCCAGGCACTCCCAAAATGAATGTCTAGAGAATAGTTTCTGATGGCTGGTACTACTAAGTAAATGAGCTCTACCTATAAAACTGTTTTGGTTATTAAATCAAGAAAAAATAAAAATGTTTCCAGATAAGCCAAGAAGTATATATGCTATTACCTACTCATGCTACCATAAAGAACAACAGAGCATGACTAGACATTTTGGTAATATCAGAATTAACAAAACGAAGCAGCAAAGAATTAGCAAGATGTTTCTTGTTTTTCTAACAGTTGAAAGGAAACACTTGATGATATTGTTAAAGTAAATCATGTTTTTGGTAAATATGTCTTTGTGTTTCAAAATGGGAATCTAGAATTTAATACTTGGGAATAAGAAATACATCACTACAAAGCAAATGACTCAGGAGAAAGAAGTTATACCACACCTCACCCACTCATATTTTTTAAAAAAGTAGTTTGATGCTTTAAAGTAGGTAAACATTTGAGACAGTAATCAAGTCAACTAGTTCTATATGAAATTCCCTCATACAGCACTTTGGGGGGCTAACTCTGATTTTGATATAATTTCAAACTTCTGGAAAAGTTGCAAGAATAGTACAAGGAATTTCCCTTCACCCAGATTCATCAACTTCTTACCTTTTGTCCCACATGCTTTATCATTCTGTATGTATATAATTATTTTCTGAATCATTTGAGTAAATTAGAAATATTGAGCCCTTCCCCTCTAAATGTCAGTGTGTACCTGCTAATATTCTTTTACATAACTGTAATACAGCCATCAAAATAAAAAAATTACAAAATACTATGGTGTAATCATTTCAAATTTTATCAATTATCCCAATTCTTTCTTTCTCCTATCTGGGATCCAGTCCAGGAATCACACATTGCATTTCGTTTTCATAGATCATATTTCATATTTAATCTGGATAGTCTGTGCCTTTCTCAACCTTGACAGCTTTGAAAAGGAAGCATCATTATTTTGTAAAATGTCCATGTAGCAATTTTTAAACTAATTATTTTAATTCATCTTGTAAAAATAAGGATAGTCAATAAATACTTTGGGCTTAAAAAGCAAGGAAAAGGACAGAAAATAAAGGCAGAGACACCATTTTCATTAGGTAGAGGAGGAATTCAATTCACTTGAGGGGTTAGATATTAAACCTGAAGAGGTCATATATCAACACAAAGGATATAATAAAATTTCATGTCTTACATTTATCTTACTTATAAACATAAATGTATCATATGCTTTTGTATTATCACCAACAGCCTAATAAAACCCAATACTAGTACCTAAAGTGAACACTTTTAGAGTTCTGTGACATTTTAAGAAAAATATATTCAGATAGATATTGGTTGTATGATTAGAAAGGTTAGGATTACATGTGGAAGCAAAAAAAAAAATCTGCATTCGCCACACAAGTCATTAATGAAAATTATGAACTTAAAACAACAGTAACTTCTTATGTATATGTAAAATAATGATATATATATATAAGTGAGACATAGGGTGCCTGGGCAGCTCAAGTTGGTTGAGTGTCCAACTTTTGGTTTCGGCTCAGGTCATGATCTGAGTCGTAAGACTGAGCCCTGTGTCAAGCTCCAAGCTGCAGGTGTGGAGCCTCCTTGGGATTCTCTCTCTAAACCTCTCCCTCTGTATGGCCCCTAAAAAAAATAAATGAAAATTTAAAAATAATAAAAAGATAAAAAATAATAAAGGAACAAGGGCCAACTCTGCACTGCTGGTTAACAAGGTGCTACTGAAAGATGAAATAGGAGGCAGGCAAGGTGAATTCCCATTCTGGTAATAAAGGACTCTAAGCAGGCCTCAGATCTCTTTCAGAGGGTCTCATTATATGTAAAATGAAGAAGTTGGTGTAGATCCATGGTTTGCAAGTCTGGCTGATGATCAGAATCATTTGGGATTTTTATTTTATTTTATTTTTTTAAAGATTTTATTTATTTATTCATGAAAGACGGGGCAGAGACATAGGCAGAGGGATTAGCAGGCTCCCTAGGGGGAGCCTGATGCAGTACTTGATCCCAGGACCGCCCCCCCCCACCCCGGGATCATGACCTGAGCCTAAGGCACACGCTCAACCAAGCTGGGCTCCTCTCCAGACCTTCTAAATCAATCTGTTGGATAAATGTCCCCTTGAATAAATCTTATGATATTAAGAGTATAAAATTTTTCCTTAAACAAAATCTTATGCAGAAACCCAGTATATATAACACAGAAACCCATTATGTATAACACAGAGGAGGGTGGGGCAGCCTGGTTGATCTTGGTCTCCCAAATCCTGGTACTTGCTGACTTAAGTGAACTAACAACCCATAGTTAATTCCCAATATGACTCTATGGGTCAGTTTGTAAACCATGTTCTAGAATAGAGGATCACTAATATGTCTTACAGTTTTATTATGAGTCTTTTATGCTTAAACAGCAAAATATTTCTTTCAGAGTTCAAATTAGCATAATTCACTAGTTTTGAATTCTTAGGCAAAATCACTTAATCTTCTGGGTCTCAGTTTCCTCCTCTCATACTGTGGATAAAGAATTCTAATTCTCCAGGGTTGCATGGAGATTAAGTGGTATATCCAAGTAGAGCATGTACCCAGTGAAATTAGTGACTCACTCCCTAAAAACACAAAACTATTGAAAATATTAGAGAGTAAGTGAAGACAAAAGATTAGTTTTTAAAAGATCATGGTTTAGTAACAAAAAGTAAAAACACTCAATGTAATTCTTTTCCCGTATACAAAATTATGGGAATAAGGGAATTCTTTCAGTACTAGCAGTATCAAAAGACATATAAAAACCATGGATTCAATTATGTGATTGGCATGCAAAGGGCTGTGAGAATTTGGCCTAATGTTAATATACACTCTGAATTACTCAGTCTCATTATTATGCAGTGTGGCACATGAATTTTATGAATGTACTAAAACAACAACAAAAAAAGAAAGACTACAGCAAAAACTGAAAGACTCAATTATTATGCAAACAGAATGAATGACAGTTTAAGAAATTTCTTAAGCACTGTAAACCCTCTGAATTAAATTAGTACTGCTCTCAACATGTATATTTAGTAAAGCATATCACTAACAAGTCAAATGAGCCCTGCTGTACTATTGTTACCTAGTAGACTTAGGTAATGTTCTTCTTTTTTAAAGAGGAGAATATTCAGGTAGGGGAAAAAAAAAAAAAAAAAAACTTCCAGGATCTTTGTTATAGATCTAAAAGTATATCATTATTTGAGAACTGACAATATGTGAGGAATTTGCCTTTCAGAGATTTCTATTAGCAATGGCTCAAATCTTCTTCCCATCTTGATCTACATTTTATTTCTTATTTTTTTGGTTAATTTTCAATAAGGAATATGACCTAAATGTCCTTAAAAATAGGTTAGCTGAGTTTCCAGAGAGATGCATGAGTTTCATTTTTACTATTAATAAGTATACTAAATATGTGAAATCTTGAATTTAAAAGGAAGCTACAGAAATGGATGGTGTATCTTCAAAGGTATCCTTTAATCCGAATATTTCAGTTTAATTAGCTTTTTAGCTCATACTTGTGAACATGAAATTGTAGAAATCCAAGGCCAAATGCTGTAACCATTGTGTTTAACTTTGTGGTTTCACATTTATATTGTATAATTCAGCAGAAAACAACTTATCTTGGAATGCGTGAGGTGCTGAAGATAAAACTGGACAAATACTCAGTACTTCTGAAAGTCTTAAAGAAAGGAAGAGATGAGCTTTTGAACTACCACTAGTCTGAACAATTTTGTTCTGTCTGACAAATTCTTTAACCTCTAATATGTTCATTAGTAAAACACCAACTAATTGAATCCATCGACACGAAAAACCACAGGCAGAAATCTGAAGTGCATACATCACGGTGAAGGATTTTGACTCAGCCTCAGCAGTAATAGTCAGTGAGGTCAGGTCAAAGAGGGTTAAACCAAGCCAGGATATAGCCGAAGGAATACATCAAACGCTGATTTTAAAAGGGCAATTAATCTTGGACAGAAATGCTTCCTGGGGAATGAGATC
The DNA here is from genome assembly GCF_905146905.1 of Nyctereutes procyonoides. Lineage (NCBI taxonomy): Eukaryota > Metazoa > Chordata > Mammalia > Carnivora > Canidae > Nyctereutes > Nyctereutes procyonoides. The sequence goes on from NW_026575051.1 coordinate 63,612,088, forward strand.
TCAATCTTAAGAGCACACTACATGATGTAGCAGTAAAAATGAACATATACAAGCTTACAGAGCTTTTATCCTATGATCACAAACAGAAGGAGAGGGCTGTTTATCAGAGAAATACAAACCCATTTAAAAATACTTACATTAACTTCTTCCGGATTTATACAGCAGTGCAGGTCTTAATGAAGATGTAATATCACAGTTAATACAGACCACAGATCTCTGTCCATGTGTACTTTTTATATTTTGTGTATTTTAAAAATTATTTCTGCCCCAAATATATCCAGAGTCTTGGCTCTTAACATCACAAACAAGATTTTCAAAATATGTCCATGTTAATTCTCTCACTGCCTTTTGCTTATAATCGTTGTATTTCTGAATGAGGACATAAACCAAAATTCACACCAAAAAACCCCCATAATTTGCTACAACAATAAAAAGAAAACTGTATTGAGTTTAGAGACTGTTAAGATGATTTTAATAAACTGATTTCAAGTCTCCTGGTAGATAAAAATGTGATAAAAGTTAGAAATGTAAACTTATAAAAAAAATAAAACTTTGAAAATATCGGTTCAAATATTTTTGATCTGGTTTCAAAAGATCACCCAGTAATTCTAGTTGAGTGTAATAGGGACCATTAATATTTGTCAAATATGAATTACATGACAGTTGTTTATTTAAAATGTAAGCAATAATTATACTGTTTATATATGGTCAGAGTGAGGTCTCATAGGACTATTTTAATGAAGAGATGACTAGCTTTTAATCACCTGCATGTATTATTATTTTGTTAAGGGAATTTTATTTTTTAGTGTTAAAGATGAAATATTAATAGTGCAAGTATCTACATTCAATTTTTAATAAGTCAGGTCAATTCATTTAACTTCGAGATTCAGATAAAGAACAATAATTGAGAGGAATTCAGAGGGATCTTTTGATAGATACAGTAATCTCATCTTCAATCAATGAGAATAAGGAAAATGACTATTTTTCTTTGACTTCAGAAAAGACCTATGTCAGTGGACTAAGTCATTAACAGATTCTGTATCACCAAGATTAGTCCATACTGTCCATGTGTTGGGACAAAGCACAAAGATGGAGGGAGAGTAAAGCAGTCAAGGCAAAGAATTTCATGCACTGTAGTTTAGAATTTGATGGCAGAATGATAACTCTAAGAAAAGAAATTACATTATAATTACCAAGCCTAAATAAACTGAGCCTAACAAATTGCTTCTGTCCAAACTTGAGTACAGCAGAGTTCTGCTTATGAGGGCTATATTTAAAGAATTTGCTGAACTCCCATTGTGAAAGACACTATGTCATTCTTGCACATAAAATACGCATCCAGTGAGGGAGAGAGAACAATGGAGAGCAGGGAGTGTCAGGATGAGACTGGAAGGGTGAGTGACCAGTGTGAGAGTCTGAAAGGGTGAATGACCAGTGTGACCCAGTCCCACAGGCCAGACTCACGGTATCTCAACAGAGCTATGAATGGGTCTTCCATGCTTAACTTGTGAATCTCTGGAACTTCAAATAAATGTGTGAACTATTACTCAGGGCCTTCAATGAAAAACTTTCACTAACAGCAACACTTTCATACTCCCCTGCCTTAAGATTTTTACATTAAATGTATTTTAACAAGTGTATGATAATTGAGGTGGCCGCTACATTAAGTAGATGCCTTAGTAAAATAAGCTTCTTTCTTTCTTGCCAGAATCAGATTTCTGGCATTTTCTAATCATGTCCAGAAGTTAATTTCTTAAAAAAAAAAAAAAAAAGAATCAGTGGCATAAAATTCTTGCCATAATCTGATATAAAAGCAATTACAATATCAGTTTACATTCAAAGTTCATCATAAATTTATACCTTCTATTCGTATGTCGAATATTACCTGTCTCTGCAGAGTGGGATTATCAACAAACAAGAAAAAAACCTGCTTCTTTCTAACTCTATTTTGTAAATGTCTTATGAGTATAGTTATTTGTAAAAAAAAAAAAAAAAAAAAAACAACAACAAAACTACAGGAAAAATATTAACTGCAAAACTTTGGAAAATTATGATTATGAAATCTCCCCTTAAGCAAATATTTTGTTTAAACCTTACAGTCATCCTGTGAGGCTGATAGGAAGAACCATCCTTATTTTATAGAATAAGAAACCTGGATCCATTTAAAAAAATAAAAAGGAAAACAAACAACTAAATGATCTTCCAAATCAGTGCGAAGGTATGGAGGGATTCTACAATGAAAACAAATTCTAAATGAGTGAAAAAAGAAGTACTGAAATTGTAAAACCTATTTTTCTTACCTAAACCCTTGTTCTGATGAAGTTTGGGGGTTTACAGGTTTTACGTTTCTGTGGCACGAATTTGAGACTGAAATACCTCTCTTTTGGAGAGGGTGAGTGTCAGCATTCCTACAGAAGTGACTACTGCTGGCTCAAACCTCAAATCACACGGTATCAATCAACTAGCTTTAATTCTAACACTCAAAGGATCTGCCTCATATGAATAATATGAAACTTAGATGTTTCTTTTCTCTACTTGCTCTATATCTGAAAAAAATTATAATATCAGTTAATTTACTTTATAAACACAACCTAATCTTACGTCATGGAGTGAAGGAGAAAAGAGGTGAATGCATCATCTTCTTTCACTTTTTGTAAAAAAATATTCTGCTATTTCTCATTAAAATAAAGCAATATAATTTTTAAGAAGATTTTATTTATTTGAAAGAGACAGAGAAAGAGAGAGCATAAGTGTGGGGGATGGCAGAGGAGGAGGGAGAAGCAGATTGCCTGTGGAGCAGAGAGCCCAACCAGGGGCTCGATCCCAGAACCCTGGGATCATGACCTGAACTGAAGGCAGATGCTTAACCAACTGAGCCACCTAGGCACTCTAAAGTGATATAATTAAGTTAGA